>NC_048264.2:8110000-9360000 GCF_005286985.2 Setaria viridis
AACGTCGGCATAACACAGTATGAATCAACAAAGTTCAATAGTTGATTCTGCTAGCATAATTTGACAAGCAAAACCCTCAACCGCGGTTTACAACGTCAAATTTGTGTCCAACTCGATGGAAGCTTGGAGTTGATGGTGGTGGTCTTCAGTCGGATCGTTCCCTGTGAATCTCATCCAGAATCACCACCAGAGCAGCGACGAACACGTAATCGACATGCGGGAACACGGTGACACCGAACGTGTCCTTCCCGAGCAGCACATTCGAGACAGTGTACTGACGGTTCATCTGCAGCACCAAATGACAACCACATCAAGCTACTGAATATTTGCAGAACTCCAAACCTACGATTAGAAACAGAGCCTTTTTTTTTTTCTTTTTGGGTACTCACTTGGGCAATCATGGTGTTGGAGTTGCCGAGGTAGAAGGCGCACGACCTCTCGAAGTAGCTGCCTTTGATCTTGAAATCGCAGGCCTGCTCCGCGGTGTTGGAAGCCAGGAAGACATCCAGCTCCGTCTTCAGCTGGATGATTGAGCTCTTCTTCACGGTGAAGAGCAGGTCGCTTGCCTTCGCGCTATCCCCTCTGAACACGTCCCATCTTTTGTGCATGCTGAATACCTGGTAAATGTGCCACGGTGAGGCGATGCTAAACTGGTATATATGATCGACCTACTAGAGCGTATTAAACAGAGGGCTTGTTGGTTTTGTAGCAATGGTACGGGGATTTAACGTAAAAAAAATGCATGGAAATTGGATGTGTTGGTAACAGAGTGATGTCCTGTAAATCTGTCAACAAGTTCCTGTTTTTTGTAGTACAGTCTAATACAGAGAGTTAAAAATAGGTTTCTGTCACAAACAAAGTTCAGAAATTATTTTGTTTTTACTCTCTCGCAAAACCTTATGGTTATATTGAGTTGTTGGACTTCATCTTTATTTGAACCTTGCTATGTGATGCTCACTTAATATCATGCTCAGTATGAATTCTTAAGTTGGATTGCGGAAGCATCCCAAATCCTGATTCCTGGAAGTCCAAATCGTAAAATTTCTTTTAATCAAGTTGTGAGTTTTGACAGAGATTGCGCAGGGAACTAAACTATTGCTACCGTTCCTCAGTACGAGAGTACCCTGTGGTCAACTAGCACTTCAGTCAGGTACTCAGGAGTCAGGAAGCATCAATTTCCAAATGCAGACGCCCTTCCATGCCATGAAATTGACCAAGTAGTGGAATATGAAGAAATATTTCTTTATCACGATTTGAAGCACAACTTTTTTTGCTTAAGCTCGGCAATTGATCCTGCATTCATGCTCCTATCTTCTCCCTCAAATCGACCATCCAATCCCATTTAGCAACTTTGAATAAAGAAGGAATAAAACAGAGAATAGATCAAGAGAGCGAATAAAGAAGGGAAAAACAGAGAATACATCAAGAGAGTGATGTTTGTTCTTTTTTTTTCTGTTCTTGTTTCTAGGACAACGGTCGATCCTTCTGAACTTCAGATCAAGCCAATCAAAGGAAAGAAACAAAGAAATGGATGGCTGATCCGTGCATATATTTACCTTCTGCTGCATGGAGAGGATGGGCTGGCCGGCGGCGTCGAGGAGCACGCGGCGGCGGTGGACGCTGAAGAGGGCGCCCTTGACCAGCAGCACGACGGCGCCGTTGGCATCGGTGACGGTGAAGTCGCCGTCGGAGAGGCTGATGGCCTTCTGCGTCACCGTCAGGGGCACCACGTACGGCGCGCAGAACTGCGGGGACACCACCGCCACCAGGGCTGCCGGCGCCGCCGCCGCCATGGGATTGAGATCGCCGCCTCGGCACCTCTCCTGCAACGGCGGCTTTGCTCGGTGGATTCGATCGGCGGTGAGCGGCGAGCTTCCACGTGCCGTCGTGCTCTAGTTGTCTTGTTGGAGTCCGGGCGGTTTATCTTGCCTTCGCCCCCGACAAAAGGTGGTGGAGAGAGCAAAGGGAGGATGTACCAGGTGCTTGTGGGCCCATCGAACAGATGCCAGAATATCAGATATTTTTTATTTATAGATTTCGGATTCGTATACTAAAATAAATGGTAATTCTTTGTTTTTGAAAAAACAGAAAATTATAATTCGTATTCAAATGGTAACACTTTTTTTTGTGGGGGAGGGAGGGACAGACATTGCATGACAACCCACAAACTACAATCACATTCACATTATTAAAACAGTTGAAAAATTGATCTCTGGGCAGCACAATTTTTCATGCAACAAGGAATCACCATAACGCTGGTAACAAGATAGCATTGTGACAATATCAAGGCCATTATTGAACTCGATGGAAGCTTTAATTTTAAGGCCGATGTGAATCATCAGTCGAATCGCTCCCGGTGAATCTCATCCAAGATCACAACAAGAGCCGCGATGAACACGTAGTCGACATGCGGGAACACGGTGACGACGAAGGTGTCCTTCCCGAGCAGCACGTTTGCTGCTGTGTACTTGCGGTTGATCTGCAGCACCAAACGCATATTCTCACTAAATACTGATAAAATTTCAATTTCAATATATAGAAGATATATGGTAAACCGAGCAAATTTCTTTTAATTTTGTACTCACTTGAGCGATCATGTTGTTGGAGTTTCCGAGGTAGAAGGCGCATGATCTCTCGAAGTAGCTGCCCTTGATCTTGAAATCGCAGGCTTGCTGTGCGGTGTTGCCGGCCAGGAAGACATCCAACTCTGTCTTCAGTTGGAACACCGAAGCTTTCTTCACTGTGAAGAGCAGATCGCTCGCGTTCGTGCTGTCCCCTCTGAAAACTTCCCATCTGTTGTGCATGCTAAATACCTGACAGAATAGAATTCACCGTCGTTGTTAGATCATGCTGCGGCATTGGCATGCCCACTCTACTTACTCAAGGAACACTGACAGTTTCTTTTTAAAGTTCATCAGAAGTATTTGGTGTGTAAAATTAACGTGGAAACCGGATGAGTTGACAAAACAATTTACATCTTTTGAAGCTGTCAACAACACAACAGACTATTGACTATTGTTTCTGCATTGCTAATTGGAACTACCATCATTAAAGTAATTAAGCTGAATTACCAAGTAGAGACTTGAAGATCAAAGTCAACGATCGATTGCGTCAACCAACAGGGACTATAATATACGAGTACTCAGGAAGAATTTGGTCGAGTGCATGAATGAAAGAGAGAAAAACACCACCAACAACCTTCTCCCGCATGGAGACGAGGGGCTGGCCGGCGGCGTCGTGGAGGACGCGGCGGTCGTGGACGCTGAAGACGGCGCCCTTTACCCGGAGCATCTCGGCGCCGTTGGCGTCGGTGACGACGAAGTCCCCGCCGGAGAGGCTGATGGCCTTCTTGACCACCGTCAGCGGCACCGCGTACGGCGCGCAGAACTGCGGCGGGGACACCACCGCCACCGGGGTCGGCGCCTGGGCCGGAGCTCCGTCGTTGTAGGGCGCCGCCATTATTTGTGGGGAGCTCGATCGCCTTGGCGCCGGTGCAGGAGACCTCGTCGCTTGCTCGGTGGCTTTGAGTTCGATCAGCGGCACGCGTTCTCGCTGTCCTAGCCGTAGCAGCTTCGGTTTCGCAGGCCGTTGTTGTTGGGGTCTGGACGATCTCAATTTATGAACAGAGGCAGGCGCGCGCACGCGGTGTGTAGAAATTTCGTGTGGCCTGCGGTATAAAAAGCTCACGTGTTCTGTTGCTTGACCAATCAAACGGATTTACTTTTAACAAACCCATGTTTCAAATTGTGTGTTCCCACCTAAATTTATATGTTCAATTATTCCTGACTTGGCGGGTGGTGTGGGTGTGTACGGTACAGCAACGGGCTAGTGACGATAATACTAAGGTGCTCTAAGGGTAAGTTTCTCAGCGTGAAAAGTCACAAGCTTAAACAAACAGCGAATTTTTCATGCAGCTTCCGAAAAGTTAGAAACTCAAAAAAGTTGAAAAGCTCAGTTTTATGAACTTTTCGTAGCTTTCTGAGCTCAAAAAGCTAAATGCATATTCTAAAAGATAGTGTTGGCCAGCTTTTCAGGAAAAAAAAAACAATATCAGCTTTTCCGAAAAGCTCAAAAGCTGCAGCTCAAATAAACTGGTCCTAAGGTCTTCTTCAATAGTGGAGCTAGTGTATTAGCTCTAAACTTGTCCACCTTACCAAAGAGATAGTAAAAAAGATACTATCCAATGATCTATCTTATAGCACATTGTTCGAAAAAAATTTCCGCAATCTCTCTCACATCAATAAAAAACATTGTCTTTATAAGCTAACTCTTCGAGAAGATAGTACTCTCTCTTCACATATTCTCTCTTTTCCACATCATAAGCATAATGATAGGTAGATATATTCCTATGAGCTAGCTAACATGGTGTATTGTTGGAGGAGGTCTAACGATGCCCTGACACCCTGATATCAACGTAGGTGCTGTTTCTACTATAGAGAGACTCTATAGGGTGTGAACAGGGATATCGTGTCTAGATACCGTTCTCTTGGGTGGTACTTGTGGCCATGGTATCTGAGGCGGCGATGGTACTCTAGCTGAGTAAAATTTCTTGATCGGTTCGGTGAACTCAAGATAGTGGGTTAGGTATTATTCACTTCTTAATCTAACGCGTAAGCATGTGCATTGGATCAACCTTTATATTTTTTATGTACTGAAAAAGGAATTAATGAAAGTTATCCGACATCAGCTTTGGACACGTAACGCATAAATACATTTGGATGAGATCCGCCCAGCCAATGCCAATGCAACCAATCAAAATCACGCGCCATTATTTTACATGCTTACGCGTTAATTGTGGCAATGGGGGTGCCGCCGTTAATTGTTTGACCAACTTTGCTCCATTTCCACCTTTGACCGACTGTTATGAGATAAACTATTTGGGATTTTTTTTCATGGTGACGACCGTTTCATGTGAAAACGTGTATTTTATTCACCGCAACTTGTAATAATGACTGCTACTCATGCGTGAAGGGTCGGATTAGCGTATGTTTGGTTTTGGGACGACGTGGTTTGGGTTGGAGCCGACCCATTTTTGTGTGGTTGGAGCTTACCCATCTCGTGTTTGGATGGGAGGGGTGAAGAGGGATGGGTTGAATCCAGTCCTGTGTTTGGTTGAGAAGGTTGAGAGGGTTGCTGTTAGTTGTGGATCCCACCTATCAGTTGCGGAGCCCATCTATCATCCTTTCTCTGTTTTTCCCCTTCCCCTCGTCTACCTGCTCCCCCCTCTCCTGGCTCCTCCCGCGTCCCCTTCTCCTCCTGGCTCCTCCCGCGCCCCCCTCTCCCCTCAGCGCCGCTGGCCACCTCCTCCTGCCCGGCGGCGCTCCTCCTGAGGCCGGCAACGCACCTCCCCGCCCTAGCTCTTCCCCGCCCCGGCCCCGCCTAGCCCGGCGGTGCACCTCCCCACCCCGGCGGCGCAACTCCCTGCCTCGACTCCTCCTAGCCCGGCGACGCTCCTCCCCAGCCGGCGGCGCACCTCCACGGCCCGACGGCGAGCATGCCAGCGCCTCCTCCCGGCCTGGTGGCAAGCGCTCCAGCGCCTCCTCTCGCGCGCAGGCGAGACGGAGCCGCACGCCGTTTCACTGTGTTGGCGCGGTCCCTTCGTTTCGGTGGGATGACCTGAACGGAATATACCTATGAGGGTTGGCTCCAACCCACACTCATTTGCGACCAAACATGGGTTGAATCCATCCCAACCCACTTCGATCCAGAACCAAACACGAAGGTTATTTACTTCCGCTCCTGTTAAGAAATGCAGCCCGTCATTTTTTAACGGATGCGTCCCTGTTGTAAAATGAAAAAAAAATCAATTTGTTCACCAGAACTGGATGCGAGAGGAACGAGCGAATTCAGAAAGAAAGAAAACTTTCCGTTTTTAAAAAAAGGAAAAAAGACAACTGAAAACCGAAGAAAGGTTAGCACAGTTAACACGGACGGAACGCTACATGGGCCTGTGTTGATGGGTTTTTCTGTTTGGGCCTTTCTAGGAATGACGGAGGAGAGCGAGCAAGCCTAGAAATAATAAATGGAGAGCCTGCGTAAATTGGGCTTGGGTCGTCTAAAAGGGAAAAAAAAAGAATTGATCTACAATTTACGCACGTTGTGCGAGGAGAGAGCTTCAAGGTAATATCCCAATTAGATCAGCATGACAACGCTTTTTTCGTCGTCCAGTCCCCTCCGGACTCGACCCATGGGCCCCGCTCCATCGTCCCATTTCCCATCCTGAGTCCTGGCCCACGATTGCTCATTTGAGTCATTTCGTAACAGAATAACAGATCATCACTTCGCCGCCGCAGCGATCACCATTGCATTGATGGAATGATGGTACGCGCGGCGCTGTTCCCCGGCCAAATTTTCCTACGAACCCGGCACCGCCAGTGGCCATAGGCTATGTAGGTGACGTGCTGATGAAGCTTAGCTCTAGCAGGCTGCTAGTGCTAGGCATTATTCGAGTCGCCAATTTCGATGTATGGCATAACTTCTCACAACTTTTCTATACGGATAACCTTTTAGCATAATATTTTCAAGATGTTGTACCAAGAAAAACATTTTCACTATAACTTTTGAGCACATTTTAATGAGAATTTAATCATAAGAACGTCTTGGGAAGACATTTTTTTTTAGTTTTTGAAACTATTTCAGACACCTTCTGCACATAATTTTGTCGCTTTTCAGCTTCTCCAAGAAAACTTACTCAAAGATATGGTTTCAGCATAAAATCGTTCATCTAAGTTTTGTATAAAACTTATTTAATACAATTCGATCAGCTAACTTTTTACAAACGTTTTCAAATAAGATTCAAACAAATAGGTGGGGAAAGTTAACTGTGATTAATATGAAATACATCTAATTTCAGATAGCTTAAAGTGTATCTTAGGACCCAACCAATTATTTTGTATGGCTAGATCTAGATCTAAATCTAAGCAAATATGATCCACCCCGGCCCGGCCTGAGCCCACTGGGCTAAGCTCGGCCCCTTCTCTAATATGGCTAGGTGTGGCGCTAATTTTGTGTTGGGGATCACAAAAATAGTGCAAACCCTCGAGCGTCCGATGCGGGGTCATCGTGCGGGTAGCTTATTTGCAAAAGGATATTGTTGTGTTGCCGTGATTACCTAGATCCTTGCAAGAACCCTCGAATGGTCAAACGAGCTGGGAAACAGGGGAGCATGACTCCTCATTGTAACGATCCGAGGCTTATAAGAGAGTTCAAGAGACCTCGGGTGCTCAGGTTCTGTACGGATAACCCTCGGACATTCAGGCAGATAACACCGATCGCATGTTTGTACGATGGTTGCGTGCTCCGAGGCTTACCACGGAGGCAGAACCTGTGACGACCCCCCCCCCCCCCCCCCCCCCCCCCCCCCGGTCGAGGAAATGTTCGAGGTCTGAGGTCGAAACGAAACTCAGTGAAGGTCCGGATCGAGTGGCGTGAGAAGCGTGATTTGGATAAAAAATCCAATTTGAATTGTATGTTATTTTTTAGAATATAGTAGTTGTGGAAGGATAATTTGGGTATGTAAAATAATTGGGATTCGATTATAAAAGGAGATCCATCCCCATTATAAAAAGGGGTGATCATTCTTGAATGAACGGCTCGTCTATAGTTTTCATTCTTGATTATCACTGTTTGGTTTCAAATTCGTTTTTGCCGGTTCCAAAAAGATTGGACAGATTTAGCCCGATATATTATTTATTTTAATTATGATTACACATAAAAATAGTGCGTATTCCAGGCTAGGTCTGAGCCTGGCTCGATAACAATGTGATGTCTCTTGCGGTGTGGACGTGTGCTAGATATTTTGGCCCGAAATATTTCGGACTTTTTCTTTTTTTAAAAAAACGAATAGGCAAAAGTGCTACCAATTATATTAATAAGTAGAATTATATTAATAAGTAGAAGTAATACAGACTGGGCAATATAAAAACTGCCACATCAACTACTCTCACAACAATAACTAACAACATGTAGTAGGTTGGATTGGAACCTCAACCCATGCTGCATGACACCACAAACAACACTCCGCACCATGCTGCACCACCCAAACCCGGGAAATTATGCTGATAAGTCGTCTTCACCACAAGCACCGTCGTCCCCGACGATGCCCCACACCGAACCAGCCACTGTCATGTAGTGCTGGCCACTGCAATCTGTGTAGCCACCACGCCTCCTCCACTATGGCACCATGCCACCGTCACCCTAAGAGCACGCCCACGCAATCGTTGATCTCCCAAACACGACCCCGCGTCAGCAGAAGTCAAAAGGAGGGCACACCGCACCACACCGAAAAGGCCCCTGCCATGCAGGACCCATCGCTGAAAATACCGCTACAGCACCGAACACACCAAACGACCAAAGCACCACATCGGATCTTAGACCCTCCAAGGCTAACTCGAATGCATGGGGGCCTCACCTCATCCACCGCCTCACACCACTCCTCAAACATATCACCTTAAAGCGAACGGGGGCCTCGCCACTTCTGTTGCTGGACTCCACGCCAAAGACCCGCATTGTCTTTGCCACCTAGGGTGACACAGAGGCACCGAGCCGCTCCATTAACTACACCTTCGCCTTGTCGCCATCGGAATCCCGGCAAAACCACATGGGCAGACCAAAAGCTTCAAAAGACCATGGTCCATCTCTTTGGCGAGGCCTATCGGACGTCGGCTAGACAAAGGGTTACGAGAAACACAAAGGCAATGCCTCCAAGGAGAGGAACAGCGCCCGAGAGCGTCGCCATCGTCGTACCTGGTATAACCAGGTATGCTTTCGCCGATGTTTCCACATAGCCCTACTTCACCACCGGTGTTGATAGCAATGCCATCCCACCACCGGCATAGATCCTTACCAGTGTCGCCAGGTAACCTCCTGTAGCATTCCTCTGCATGCGACCACCACCTGCCTTGCCTCACGCACGCGACCTCATCATCGTTGTGCTGTCAGGCACGAAGCTGTCGTAGCACCACTCGTGGCCACTCGTCGCGCTAGCTGCTACCTCGCTGACGTGCCTCCTCCTCACCGTACTCCGGTTGCACACTGCCACGGTCGCCTCGTTGACGACCCCTACCGCCGCCACACGTCCCACAACACCTTGAGTTGGCCGGAGTGCCTGTGTGACCAAACCCCACCTCTGCTGGGATGTCACTCACCCCGCGTCGCGTTATCGCCTACTCAGCTTGCATCGCCACCACGTAGCCTCCACGCACCACCGCTAGCCACGGTCGCGCGGCTTCCACACCGACCTCCGCTCCGGGCCACCGTCGCGTGACCTCCACATGGCTCGCTGGCCCCGGCCGCGAGACCTGGCCCGCTCCCGGCCGTCGCCGCGCGGCCTCCACGCGCCTCACTCGGTGGCGGATTCGGCTGCAGCCCACAGATTCGCGAGTGCCCGCCGCAGATCCGGCCCGAAACCACCTCTGCATGTGTCACTGCACGGGCCGCCAGGGTCTACCCCGGCGAGCACGTTGGCCTCCTTGCGCCGTTGCCTTCGCCTCCGCCCAGCCTGGGGCCCAACCATCAAAGCCTAGATCACGGCCACGACGCCTGCGCGAAGCAGCCTCCACCTCCGTTACGGCCACGAGCACCCGGTTCCATGACCGCAGACGGCAGCCTCGGCCTCCATGGCCTGTGGGCGGCAACAAGCTGAGCCCGTGCAGATCCAGGTCGGAAGACTGTAGATCCGACGATAGCAGCACCGGATCTGGCCGTCGATGCCAACTCGCCCACGACCAGCAGGTGCCCGTGGTGGCAAGGATGTCCGTCGGGTGAAGGTAAACTGGATTCTCAACCCAGTTACCTTTTCTCGGTTCTAGTTGGATCCACTTCCGAATTTTATAAGCGTTTAGGGTGTTCATGAGCCACCGAGCTTGTGGTTTATTAACAGAAACTATTGAGATTGAAGACATACGAATACATCTATTCTTAGGACATGTTTCCTTGCCTAAAGTTTAGCCTTATCACATCGAATGTTCGGATGCTAATTAGGAGGACTAAACATGAGCTAATTATAAAACTAATTGCAGAAACCCTGAACTAATTCGCAAGACGAATCTATTAAACCTAATTAATCCATCATTAGCAAATGGTTACTGTAGCACCATATTATCAAATCATGGATTAATTAGATTTAATATATTCGTCTCGCGAATTAGCCTCTATCTGTGCAATTAGTTTTGTAATTAGACTATATTTAATACTCCTAATTAGTATCAAATATCCGATGTGGTAGGGGCTAAAGTTTAGCCCTTAGGAAACAAACACAAACACTCTTTAGGGGGTGTTTGGAAACTAGGTGCTAAACTTTAGCGGTGTCACGTTGGATGTTTGGATGCTAATTAGAAGGACTCAACTTGAGCTAATTATAAAACTAATTGCAGAACCCTTGTGCTAATTCGCGAGACGAATCTATTAAGTCTAATTAATCCATCATTAGCAAATGGGTACTGTAGCACCACATTGTCAAATCATGGACTAATTAGGCTTAATAGATTCGTCTCGCGAATTAGACTTTATCTGTGCAATTAGTTTTGTAATTAGTCTATGCTTAATACTCCTAATTAGCATCCAAACATCTAATATGACAAGTGCTAAACTATAGCAAGGGTATCCAAACGGGCCTCAGTAAGTACGATGAAGATAAGTGGCATGCAACAGTGAAAGAAAGAGTAGAAGTAAGGGGGTGTTTGTTTGTTTAGCACCTTCTAAAATTCCTATCACATCGAATATTTAGATACTAATTAGGAGTATTAAACATAGGCTAATTATAAAACCAATTGTATAAATGGAGACTGATTTGCGAGATGAATCTATTAAGCCTAATTAGTCCATAATTTGATAATATGATGCTACAGTAAACATGTGCTAATGATGAATTAATTAGGCTTAATGGATTCGTCTCGTGAATTAGCTTGTATCTATATAATTAGTTTTATAATTAGCTCATGTTTAATCCTTCTAATTAGCCTTCAAATATTCGATGTGGTATGAATTTTAGTCCGGACTAGAGATCCAAATTCCCGGTAACAAAATAAAACGTGGCGAATCTGGAGCCCCGACCAATCCAACCCCCCCCCTAACAAAATAAAACGTGGCGAATCTGGAGCCCCGACCAATCCAGACACCACCCTGGCCTCCACGGCGGCGGCTTCTCGCTTTAATTCACGGCGACAGCCCAGCTTCCTCTTCTCTGCCCCCCACCAACTCCATCCCCTCGCGCGCCGGAGGCTGGCGCGAATCCAAAATCCAATTTCGCTACGTGAAGCTCACTGCCCACCTCGCCACCTCCTCCTCCCTCCCGTGCCCGCTTGTTTCCCGGCAAGCCGCGCCGGGGATGGCGGGGGCGAAGGCTGCTGCCGCGGACGGGGCGCCGGTGGCGGCGGCGCCGCTGCTGGCGCGGGAGGAAGGGAGCCCGGGAGCGAGGCGCGGCAGCGGCGGGGCGACGTCGGCGCAGACGCTGGGGAACGTGGTGGTCTCCATCGTGGGCACCGGCGTGCTGGGCCTCCCCTACGCCTTCAGCACCGCCGGCTGGCTCGCGGGCTCCGTCGGAGTCGCCGCCGCCGGCTTCGCCACGCTCTACTGCATGCTCCTACTCGTCAGTACGCCCGCCCATCTCTCTCCCCCCTCTTTTCCTCAGAACGGAGTCCTCTGCGCTCCTTCCCAAGCACTCTGCTTTTGTCTGTGGCTTCAGCGGTTCAGCCTACAGCGCGTTCTTCCTCTTACAGATCCGAATCGCTGTTTTCTCTTGAGTTCTGAAGGTTGCAATACACAAACTTCAGACTCTGAAATGAGTGTTAGCTGTAGCCTGCGGTGCAGTGACACAGCTGTGGTAGTACTCGTGTGCTGGCAGATATGCAACTTCTTGTTGCCTATGATTTTTTAAGAAACTGAATGCAGAGGATAAGGACAAATCTGCAATCGATCAGCTCTGATAAAAACGAAAAATCGTTTTTAATAAGCCCAAAATGGTAGTTCTTCTTATCTTATCTGCTTAGATTTTAATTGGACTTTGCATGAGAATTTTGTGTTTCTGCTTCTCGTTCAACACTAGAATTATGATTGCGACTTACACAAATAAAATAAGGTTTGGAATTGCTATATAAGCCATGTCTTTCAGAACCGAACATCTTTGGATTCATTAACTGCTTTCTGTTTAATTGACTCGCTGTCATTTCGAATCTGAAGGTGGACTGCAGGGATAAACTCGAAGAGGACGAAACCGAGGAGTGCTATCATGGTCACTATACATATGGGGATTTGGGTGAAAGGTGCTTCGGGACTGTAGGCCGGTGCCTGACAGAAATCCTCATCCTTGTTTCCCAGGCGGGTGGTTCTGTAGCGTACCTGATATTCATTGGTCAAAATCTTCATTCCATATTCAGCCAGCTGATGTCACCAGCTGGCTTCATCTTTGCCATCCTCCTGCCTGTGCAGATCGCTCTCTCCTTCATCCGTTCACTGTCTTCTCTTTCTCCGTTCAGTATATTTGCAGATGTGTGCAATGTCCTTGCCATGGCAATTGTGATCAAAGAGGATCTTCAGCTTTTTGATCATCCATTTGCAAACAGAAGTGCTTTTAATGGACTTTGGGCAGTACCATTCACTTTTGGGGTTGCAGTCTTCTGTTTTGAAGGATTCAGCATGACCCTTGCACTGGAAGCATCAATGGCGGAGCGGAGAAAGTTCCGCGGGGTACTTTCTCAAGCAGTTGCCGCCATCATAACCGTGTACGTGTGTTTTGGAGTGTGTGGGTACTTGGCCTATGGTGACGCCACCAAAGACATCATAACACTTAATCTTCCAAACAATTGGTCGTCAGTTGCAGTTAAGGTTAGTGCAGTTTTCACTAGTTTGCTTCTTGTTGTTACTCGGTGTTTGGATACTAGGTGCTAAACTTTAACAATGTCACATGGGATGTTCGGATGCTAATTAGGAGGACTAAACATGAGCTAATTATAAAACTAATTGCAGAACCCCTGTGCTAATTCGCGAGACGAACCTATTAAGCCTAATTAATCCATCATTAGCAAATGGTTACTGTAGCACAACATTGTCAAATCATGGACTAATTAGGCTTAATAGATTCGTCTCGCGAATTAAACTCTATCTGTGCAATTAGTTTTGTAATTAGCCTATGTTTAATACTCCTAATTAGCATCTAAACATCCGATGTAACAGGTGCTAAACTAGGGGTATCCAAACACCCCCTGAGACATGCAGCTGATTGGAAAATGCAACCTAACATTCTATATTCAGAGATATAAGATCTGATCTTGTTATGCACATGAGATCTCTTCTTGACAAAAAGTAAAATGAGTCTTGTCTCGCTGGAAAGACAATGATGCACATGTAGTAATTTGGACTGTATTGAAGTTTCATGACAGATTGGCTTGTGCATTGAAGTAGCATTCATACATGGGAATTAGATGACAATTGACAATAGATATTTGAATCACATTTTTCTCATAACAATCTGCAATCGATGGGCAGGTTGGCCTATGTGTTGCGCTGGCGTTAACATTCCCAGTCATGATGCACCCGATCCATGAGATCGTCGAGACAAGGTTCAGATCAAGCTTCCAGAAGCTCTCCCGCAATGTCCGTGGCGCGGAGTGGCTAGGCCTGCACTCGAGCCGCATCCTCGTGGTGGCCATCCTAACTGTGGTGGCGTCCTTCATCCCTGCCTTTGGGTCATTCATCTCATTCATCGGGAGCACAATGTGCGCGCTCCTCTCCTTCGTGCTGCCCGCCCTCTTCCATCTCAGCATTGTGGGCTCGTCAATGTCCTTGTGGAGGCGGGTGCTGGACTACGTGATTCTTCTGTTTGGTCTGGCTTTTGCAGGATATGGTCTTGTCACTGCACTCTCCCCACATTGAACAATGGCCCAAACGGTCAAGATGTGTACATCAGGATTTGAACCCAAGAGACTAAGGAAGTCATCAGCTGGACAGCGTTGCTGACAAATCTGGATCTTGGGATGGCATGGATCAAATGGAGATGGCTCTGATATTTGTATTGCCGGTTGTTCCAAGCATTTTATATAATGCACAGATGTATCTTTGTGTCTTTTCTGCACGTGGACAAAACAGAGAGTTGCCCCATTTGACGAGTGCACATGGGCTGTATACGGTTTATGCACAAGAGCATCCTTGGTTTGATTTGGACATGATTTGCTACAGCTATGGTGTTTTTCACCGGGTCTGTTGCGACGGTTCTCTGTAACTTACGGTGTAGGTGACTTTTCTTATTTTTTAAGACGATGTGTACTAGCCAGAAGTACCTCACTACACTTGGTCAACGAAGGAAACAACGGCAGGTCGTATCGCTATGAGCGGTGAAGGCATGGCATCGGGATTTGACGAACTGGTGAATATTGTCCATATCATCAGTGTCAGTAGCATTGGCAAGCATTCTTAGAAAAGCTCCCCGCAAACTTAAGAAATATGCATAGAAAAAAATAGAAAAGGAAAATTCACACCACTATGGTATGTCGTCGTGAAGCTCCCTGGCGGCATCACCTCTTGGCCGGTCGACTCCTCCCCTGCTTGTCAGCCAAAGTTCCTCTACGTCCTATGTTTTTAGCGCGCTCTCTCCCTCACTAAGTAGAAAAAACGAGCATGAGTTCTAGTTGGGAAACCTCATATATTGGGACTAAAGGTCCCCATTTTTAATCCTGGATCTTCCATCCGCGAAAAAAGACCTTCTTTTAGTCCCGGTTGGTAATACTAACCGGGACTAAAATGTTTTGCATCAAAAAAATATTTTAAATTCTCGGGAGGCCCCTCCGCACTTTGCACGTCACAAGTTATATGATTTTTTTCACGCGAAATATGTGCGTGCGCGGTGCGTGGGATACGAACCCACGACCTCAAGTCTCGCGTGTAGTTTTCTTACCATCTCACATACACAGTACATCTAACTGAATAGGGAATACAATACTTTTATAGTAACTCGTGGGGACCCTTTAATTCTATTAGTAACACCACGAAGGATTACACTTTGGAGTGTTACAACATGAAGGATTACACTTCGGAATGCCTGTACGGGCCACCGGAGGAGAGCTACTGCGAATATTCAACCAAACCTAGTTGGTTTGTCCCCTAAAAGGTGCATATATAATTTATTATTATAGACGATCGATATATGTAGGTGATAATATGTAGAGTGATTGGACTACCTCCAAAGTTTACTTATATAATTGCACTTTATCTATGACTCATTTTTTATGGCAAAGTCGGTCGAATCTCAACCCATGCGAATTGCATGACAATTTGTGTGTAATGCTTAAATCCTAGTCATCTTCAGGAGAAAATTTAGGTGAGGTACCTTGGTTTAGGGTTAGCTACTTGGGCCTAGGAAGGAAGATCGATGGTGAGTAGCGGGCCTGATCAAACTAAGCATTCTTTGTTTGCCAATCACATGGCCTTCTTGTTGTTGTTTCGTACCGCCCATTAGTGATTGTATGCCATGCTCTCCTCACTTTTGATGGCCAGCACACAAGAGACAAGAAGTTATACTAGTTTGGGAAGATCCCTACGTCCAGTTTCGGCAAGAGTCGTGTTCCTGGATCGAGTGCACTAGGCTTACAACGGGATGCTTGCAAGCAAGCGTTCGTGCGATATGTGAGTGTGTGTGCACGTGAATGAATGCTAGAGAGCCAGAAGGAAGGCTCGGTTCCCTTTATATAAGCCAAGGACCGGGCGACAATGTTTGGAGAAAGGAGTGGGTTCCCCGACCTCAGAGGTGGCCGAGGTGACCTGGCCTTCCTTAGCATTGCAGGGCCTTCTCATCATGCCCCCTTCGTCGCCGTGGGCCCCATGCAACCTGTACGAGTTCCCTGTGCAGCGTGGGATGCCTACGCAGGGCCTGGCCACTTCCAGATACGCCCCCGTTCTGTCCGCCAACCCCGTGGCAGTGAACGGGACGAACACTTTTACTGATGACCGTACCTGGGGTGAGTACGCGAGGCTTGGGTCATCGGCCAGGGCATGGCGTGCCGCTTTCTCCGGCTTTCCCTGATCTCTCTAGCATGCTCACGGCCACTCAATGTCGTGACGCCTGACATCGGGTCCTGCGTTGTCTGCGGGTTGTAACGGACCTGGCGTGGTGGTCTGACCTTGACTGCGGTGGATCACTATAGCAGGGAGGGTGATGATGACGCAAGGGTAAGTAAGCGAGTACGGACCACGTCGCCTCGTCCCGTAGGTCGTCCTGGGCGGTCCGAAGGTTGTAGCCTCACCATTGGACCCCTAGCTAATGGTCGGCTCCCTTCGTCGGGTCACGTCTTGGCGTGGGGCGGTCAGGGGGGCCACGCCTCACATTTAATGCCCTTGGCACGACAATAGTAGGCGGGGCATGGTGGACCCCGTGTGGGCCCTATCCCCAGGCTGGTGCGGTGGATCACGTCCTTTATCTCGACCTGAGGAGGTCGGGAGGTTGGCCGTGGCATTTCATGGGCTGCCTCCAACATGCTCCTCGCCGTTGGGCCTTTGACCTTTTCGCGTGCAGTTGTCTAGGATCCCTTTCCTCAAAGTTACCCTTGGTATAGGAACCCGTCAGTAGCTCCCGAGGCTTCCTCCAACCTTGTGGTCGGGGGAAGACTCCTTTATTATTCTTGTATGCTGTTCGGTATCCAAAAATGTCCTGTGGGTTTGCGCGAGCGGACCCACTGGGTCTAGTCCCCGAGCTTCTGAGGGAATCGGGGATTCGCTCAGAAGATTTTAATGCAGGCGCGGCTTGGTTTTTGCTGCCCGATGCTGTCAGGAGGTCCCTCCTGGACCCTTGGTTCTGCGGACTCCTGCCGGTGCGTGTCCAGGTCCGGTCCCCCCGATGCCTTGCATGACGCAGAATCCTGAGGCCTCGCTCAGGGCTTGCCAGTTGTCACGCGGGCTTGCCGGTGCGTCGAGGCTCGCGATGCTTCCACCCGATGTTGGTATATTTAATGATTACGAATAAATCCGCAAGCGCACGGATATACCGTTGTAGCATTTCACCCAAGAGTGTTCCCAATGGTATTGTATTTCCCAAAGGAAGGCGGGTAGGTCAAAAGAGTTTACTATGCATATGAGTATACCATAGATGGATAGAGACAATACTCAAGATAGGGGTAAGATAGATAGATAGATAGTATGACACACAATGGAATCATCTCAAGATAACTAAGCTAGGGAGAAGGACTAAGAGTTAGCTCTAGGTTCATATGTACTTCCTATATACTGTACAGATCATACAAGTATAACATACATACACAGTGTATAGAACTCAGGCCTATGCACCCAGGCACACACGGGGAGACAGTACCCGTACTGGTTCTGCCCAGTAAAGTTACTACTAATTTCCAAACTCCTACAGCGTATCCAAACGTGGGGGATTACGAAGGACCAATAGGGTTGTCACCACCTGCGGCCTACCCCTAGCAACTCGTGATGCAAACTCATATCCAAGCACCATGTTTGCATTGTTAACAACACTCGTGCCATACCGGGCTATTATATCAATGGCTGAAGCCACCATAAATATGGACATTCAACCGATACCGTAGCATAGATCAACTAAGCTATACAAGATATATATGCACACAGAGTATGTATTGAAGCATGGTCTCGAGGCATACATGGACGTATATAAGCCTATACTACGATATCAAGGGTATACGACTAGCATACGAGCGTATAAGCCTAGCACATCAACATAGCAAGGGTATATAGCTAACTCATGCATATGAGAACCAAACACAACACTATATAAAGAATATGTATACTTTGAATAGAACAAAGTCAACCTAGGAATAAATGATACAAGAGCCATACCCTACACTCCAAGGAGACCTGGAACCTGAAGTAGAGCAACTCTAGCCTAACTCCACTAATTTGGAAACTAAGAGGGAGAGAGTGATTCACTAGTTGTGTGTGTGTCCTAGAATGGAGCCCCTCCCCTTATATTTATAGGCTCCAAGAGGCGGTTTTGCGAGGGAATCTTGGGGAATATCCCTTAACCGACGTAAATCGTCGCCACATGGAAGCTAGAGACGAGAGGGGACAAGGGAACTGGCCGACCCCCTGTGGGCCCCCCTCGCAACTGCCTTTCTCCGGGTGATTGTTTGGTGGGTCCCAATGGTGGTTGTGTGCATTATCCGGTGGATTGAGGTAGTTATGGTAGTTTGTGAGCCCTTCAATCCATGGGATGCATACGTGGCAACCTCCTGTTGGTCAGAAGCATGTTTCTTGGATCCTTAGAGGGTACTTTCTCCATCCTTTTATGCTAATTCACCTACAACCAAATATTCTCCAAGGACAAGTGGGACTACATTATTCGAAACCAAATATGCGTGTAAGAAATGCCAACCTCGTTTATTCTTGAGTATATTGACGGTCATATTTTGTACTCAACGACCGTCAACAACTCCCCCAAGCTAGCCCTTTGCTCATCCTGAGCAAATGCTAAGACTTAGGTTGGTTGATCAGGAGTTGCTATGATGTTGTATTCCTAACTCATGCCAAGCCTACAATAAAATATTCTACCAACAATTGAATAAGTTGGCATTGGTCTTACCTCTTACCTTACTTCTGTGGGGCATGTAGCTTCACCTTGTCTTGGGTGGTTGAGAGATAAAATGGTTTTATAGAGCACCATTCACTCATACTTTGATCAGCTATCAATTTGGAGGTTTTTGCAACATTTTTCAAAAGAAATCAAAGTTCCTCAAATGATACTCTCGGATCGCGCAATGTGTATGATTCCTCACCAAGGCATAGGATTGCCTTTCTTTCACAACCTACTCCTAATAGGCTTATATGTGGAGCTATAGGTAGGGACGAATGAAGGTATACCTGTTTCTCATATATTGCTAAGTCAAAGATCGGATCCTTTGGAGAAGCAAGTCATACAACCTGATCAAGATGTGCATGTGTGTGGACGGTGAATATGGTGGATGGTATATGGACTGCTTTTTGTATGATCCTTCTCTCTCCTTACTTTCTTTCTTTGGAGACATGGGCTATCTTTTTTTTCATCATGCTTCCATGAGCATGTTCTTTATTTCTTTTTCATATCCCAAGTCTCTTTTGCAAGGATACTTTTGGAGAGAGAGGTCATAAAACAACATGGAGTTTTATTTTGTGGATGGATGAAATGATGATTACTAAGTTCCAGTGTAGAAGCTTATCATATGGTAGTGGCGTGTACGTGATCTTGATCATGAGAGTATGATAAGTTTCTCACTAAGGGTCACAACAATTTGACAAAGCTCAATGAGAGAACAAGCTGCATATGTGGAGGTTATATAATAGGATCAACACATGACCTTGGATAGGAATTTCTCATCATTGAGGAACTTATCATTTTAGCATTTTCAAAAATAAAACTCTGGATATCAAGCATCACATAAAACAAGATAATAGCAGCTCTATTCTACCATATCATATCTCACAACAACCTAGACATGGATCATGCTTTTTGCTACCCACAAGTTTCAAGCTAAGGTTTTGATCATGCAAGCCAACAAATTCAAAAACATGGGTAGGATACTAAGTTGTAGCAAGACATATGAGAGGGAATAAACAGAGAAACTATGTATCATTTCAACCATGGAGAATTTAAACATTCTTACCGCGCATAGGAAAGTAGTAAATATTTTTGGTCTTTTTAGTTTTTTTTTTCAGATTTTTATTTGTTTTTATCATGCATATTCGGAAAGCAGTAAAGATACAAGTTACCTCTCTTATGGGGGTCCTCCCCCAAGCTAGCTTTTGGCTCACTACTGCTGGTTGGGGTTGTACCCCGTCCAATGGAAGTAAGCCCTCAGCTCCTCCTGCTGTTGCCGCTGGAACTGCTGCATCTCGTGGATCCTCTCGCCGGCCTGTTGTTGCCAATCCTGAGTGGACTGGATGTGCTAGTTCAGCAACTCCTCCATGTCGCTAGTACGCATGGTGAGCTCGCTCAGCTGCTGAGTGAGACCGGTGTGGTCTCGAGATGAGAACGAGCGCCAAGCGCTGAACGTGAAAGGGACACCACCGGAGCTGGAACTAGTGGACCAGTCCCGATGGATCGATTTGTCCCACTCATCACTGTCCACATTCTGCCACGCTGAGCTACTCGCCCTGTGCTGATAGGAGGGTTGGTCCCAACCGGAAGTGTACTCGGGTGTTACCCCGGGCACACAACCAGCTGTGGGCCATCCTGCCTGAGCTAGGTACACGGGAGGCTGTGGCTGCGGATGCGGTGGTGGTGGCTGCTGTATGGCTGCACTCCTCGGCATGCTCCTGGTCATCCTGCCACCAGAAACATTGCTCTTGCGAGCTTCCTCTTGTGGTAGAACAGGCATGGTTAGCAACCGGCAATTATACAAACGAAGTCCCGGGTTAGGTGATAGGATCTCATTTGTATAACCGGGAAAGAAGAAAACTAAAGAATCATCCAGACCCTTCTTGAGTGTGTGGCCATAAATCAAATACACTTCTCCGATGTGAGGACAAGGCATCTCAATGAAGGGAATAGCATTCCCATCTAGAGCCCCGTTCCTCGAAGCGACGCGAGTGATCAAAGAAATGCACTCAATGGGACCCGTCATCTTAAAATTCTCGAGCCATTGCCGAACCATTGCCTTGATGGGGAAGATCTTGATCTTCTTGACCATGGCATATAAAATCATGAACTCATCGTTGCGCACGGGTCTGACATCCTCTCTTAGGAAGAGGGTGATGGCAAGCCACTTGTGCATCAAGGGAAGGGTTGGATTCTGAATGTCATTGCACCGAGGTGTAAATTTACCACTGACCATCTGACCAGAGATTTCACCCTAAAAACCATGTCGAGAAAAACCATGACAAGCTTTGTTGAGAAAAATAGCACAAGGACCAAAACCGAGGTGACGGCTAAATTCCTTCCAAGTAAAATGATATTCCGTCATGAAAAGTCAGAAAGAAACACCATCCATCATGTCCTGAAGAGTGCAAAGAAACTGGATGGTGAGGGGCTGAGAACCAAGCTTTCCAATTAGTGAAAAATCATCCCACCCAATAGCAGACCAAATAGAGGTGAATTCGATATCCATACCTATTTTCTCCAGAAGTTCCGGGTCGTAGGCATTGGTGTGACCGAATGTCCGGTCCTTGAGGATGGCGTAGGCTTGCTTCTCTCGGTCGCCTTGAAAGTCAAGGTAGGGGCATCACTTGCGTCCACGTCCATAGCTTTGACTTGTGGTTCAGCTTGCTCTTCTTGCTCTTTTTCGTAGTCCATTGAAGTCAGGCTCGGTGTTGGTTCGGAGGAGTGAGGAGAGCTTGTGCTAGACCACAAGCGGGACAAGTTTGAACCCGTCATCCTCCTGAATGCGCCGGCAACCCGCTTCATGCTTGCCACTGAAGACAAAGGAAACACAAGAGCTCCATGTAGCTTTGTAATCCTGATATCACTATGTCACTTAGAATGACAAAGTTAGTAGTTATTCCACACTAATGTGAGGACCTGCATGTCACCACAATAATTAGAAGTCTTTGCATGCACATCAAATGAAAATTCCATTTCATGTTGGCTTGTAGCCATCATGCTATTCCTATCATTGCACCAGCTTGCATGCTGTGATCATTCAAAACTTCTCCTATTGAGAAGTAGCTCCCACTCTGATAAGATGGCCGGTAAGCCATCATAGCACTCTATCAACCAGCTAGCATGCTAGCAAATCAATATATTATATACATATGTGCAAAATAACTAGTAGTCATTAAATAATCTTTAGACAAGAACGCTAGGATTAAGGCAAGCAGACTGGTTAAGAATTGAACCAATAGGGAATTTATCCAATTAGAAATTGGTTAGCCCAATTAGAATGAGTTTGCGGACAAATAAAAGGATAAGTTCATTGTATGGAAAACAACTTTATATTATGGATTTAAAAGCAAATGGGAATTCGTGAATGAAAAAGCAATAAAATTTTTCAGAAGAAATTCTATGTAGATTATATTTTGCATAAATTTTAAACTTGAAGTTTAATTATCAGAAGTACTTGAAGTTTATAGTATAAGTATTTGGATGAATATTTTGAACAGATTATTGGTATGCAGAACATGCCAACTGCTAAATATATTAATGAAATCTAGATCACTCCATAACAAATAAACTCTAAAGTTTAAAATAAAGTGCGTGAAATTTTATTTCACCATCTTAGCATACAAATGGGCATCAAGTTGCATTAAAGTTGGAGAAATATGAATTTGAATTTCCATTACATTAAGCTCACGAGGATATCATTGGAAGTATGCTATTTATGAAGATCTAATACTAGCATTAGGGGGAGAGGAAGCCCATATGAATGCCTTGTATTGAATGGAAGATTAATCTTCATAATGTTCCTGAAAGCTTGAAGTAGGAATAGAAACACACGCTAAATCGCATGAAGCGAAGTATAATGCCATAAATTTAAAATGTGAAGAAGCCTATGAAGGGCACCACTTGATGTGGAAATACACTTAAAATGAAATTTCCTGAAGGACTTTATCCCAGTAAGAATGCGCACATAATGAATACTGACAAATGGGAAATTAGAAAATAGGAGAAACAAACCTGAAGTTATTGACCAGAAGTTCAGTTTACTTGTAGTAAACACAATGCTATGTGTGATATATCCCGGGTATTTAATAATATACTCACCATGGCAAATGACTTGATCATTAATTTAAAATCTACTGGGATGCCTGTTGGTTTTGGATTGAATGAACTTGTCAAACAATTTATTGAAATCTCCATTGAATTCTAGAAAGAAGACTATTATGGTCAAATACCTCACAAACTAAGAAATAATCATCATGAAGATGAATGCCTATCACTATAAACCGCGCTCAGTATTTTGTGTTGGGATAGCAGCTGCTAATTGACTATATCATAGTCTTATCCTAAAGATATGGGAGAGAAAAGAATGAATGTCGACAATATTACCTCTATCATTGCAAATATTTCTCTAACGAGAATATGGATCCATAAATAAAGTCCATGGTAGAGTTGCATGAAGCACTCATGTTGGGTCCAATTGAAGCATGCAATTGAGGTTGAACCATGAAGAAAGTATTTGAACCTGGAAGTTCAAATTGGATGAATCATTATGAAATAATGACATGGTGAAATGCAATGGTTCATAATATATGCATATTCTGCTACATATATGCATATGGAAAGAATGAATGAAATATATATTGTCCAGTTAATAGATGGATTCTGAAAATCTATAAGAGATGATCCTTGAAGGACTCATCATTTCTTGAAGGAATAAGAATCACAACAAATAGAAGTTAAATCTCATACTAAGTATTGAATGTCTAAGGTTGATTATATTCCTGAATGAATATTAATAGTCTCTAGAAGAGAAATTCCTCAAAGGAAATAAAATCATAAAAGTGACTTATTGTGAATAACACATTCCCAATAAAAGAGTTCGTTGAAGAGCTCAAATTAAAAGAATCAGATAAATCACTTCTCTCTTGCATGAGGGGATTTCTCACAGAAGAGAAATACTATTCTCGAAGAATTAAATAATTCTTGAAGGATATAGTTAATGAATGACTTATCAGTCAATTCCTGAATGAACACCAATAATCCTGAAGATGTGAATAAAAATTCATACAGACCCAAGTGATTGAATTAAGAATATAGTGTGGCATCATATGGTCCTGAATGTACCATGCAAGCACATCTAAGTGCATATGTAACTAGCTAGCATTGATAACATGTATCCTCACATACCATAGAAGGTATATCGGTGATTGTTGATGGTTCTTAAGTACCAAATCTAGGCCATCAACTCCTGCATAAACACAGAAAAGATGAGCACAAGCAGTAGTGGTAGGAGTCATTACTAACGAATTCCACAAGTGTTGGTGAATATTTGTATGCAGGTACATTAAGGAAGAAAACACACTTCAAGAGCAAGGAAACACACTCTCAACCAATCAGGAGCAAGCACACCGATTGAAGGGCCCACAAACGGGAGTAAAATGACAAGATTCACTGCAAAGCACCCCGTACCCAAGTGAGGACCCACCTGGCAGCCACCCAGCCAAAGGCGGTTGGCTAAGGCGGTTGCCAGGGGTCGGCCGAACCCCTGCTGGCTCCACTCACCACCAACCGCCACATGTCGTT
The DNA here is from genome assembly GCF_005286985.2 of Setaria viridis. Classification (NCBI taxonomy): domain Eukaryota; kingdom Viridiplantae; phylum Streptophyta; class Magnoliopsida; order Poales; family Poaceae; genus Setaria; species Setaria viridis. The sequence continues at coordinate 8,134,119 of NC_048264.2, forward strand.
AGTTACCGACCTTGCAATGACGATTATAGAAGATTCCCTGAATATTCCCCTCAGAACCGACCCCCAAGTGCCTATAAATATGAGGGGAGGGGTCTCATTTGAGGACAACAACAACAACAACCACACCTTCCAACTCCACTTCCACTTCTATCAAGAGAAGAGCTCCATGGTGAAGCATTGCTTAGGCAAGTGCTTAGGATAGGAAGAGAGTGAGAGAGAGAGAGGGAGTAGTTTGGAGGAGTGTCGAGTTCCTCAGCACTCTACTCCAGCCATGTACCTCTATGGATGCTAGCTTCCTTTGGTATATTTCAGTAAGTATTCGTGATTCTTCTATGGTTTAGTGCTTTACTTATAAGTGAGATCAGTTCTCTTACTCACAGTTTCGTCACTTTGTAGTTATACGGAGTGCTGTATAGCTACTACAGGTCGACAGACGTAGTTAGATTGTAGTAGTAATTAGTAGCGTAGACGTGGTGTCTGGGCTAAGGGTTATCCTTCGTTTGTCTTATATCGTAGGTCATAGGTGGTGACAGCCCTATTGGTCCTTTGTAATCCTCCACGTTTGGATATAGCGTAGAGCCGTTGGCCGGAGATGCCTGACTAAGTTAGGGTAAGACGGTGCCTGAAGCGAGTATCTTGACCAAGAGATCGACCTTTAACTTATCCATCACTATACATAGTAATCATCTCTATCTTTCACCCACCTTTGGTTGGTTGTCCTTGGATATTAGAGTCGTAGGTATACACACACGTTTCCTTGGATTCGATACCCTTAGAATACTCTGAGGTGAAAGCTATAACGATATCCATGTGCTTGTGGATTCATTCGCGCATCACTAAAATACCCAACAGTGACTGGCAATTTGAATTATCCCCTCAAATGCCAACTTAAGACTGATTATCTATAGTGGAAGTGTGGAACAAGCCAATTCCTGAAGATCTATAGAATAGATCATTGGTTATAACTTCAAATCCACTAAGATAGAGTTGCTGTTATTTTAAGTTCAAATATTGAAGTTTGAAAGGTAATATCTAGAAGATATGCAAATTTGCAACTCATTATCCCTAGATTCCTCTAAAAGGATAAGTTTTATTTTGTGTTGCACAGTTAAATAAGTGATTACTAGTGCTCGAAGCATTGCTCCTAATATAATTATGAATTAAGTCTTTGAAGGACTAAATATTGTACTCATGCACATTTATGAAGAATGTGACTAAGGCATTTTGAGCACTGAAGTTCAAAGGATGTCGTTATGAGGGGGAGCATATCTTTAATCATATTTAAGGTGTTTGGTTGAGCTGTGGCTTTTAAAAAAGTAGTTGTGAGCTGCGGGCTGTGGAAAAGCTGTTGTAGGTTGTGAGCTGGGAGAAAGCTGAAAGCCGTTTGGTAAAATGGCGTGGCTTTTCGGAAACACTTATGAGTGGACCCCACATGTCATTCACAGTCCACCCCACTCAACTCTCTCCCTCTCTTACTGACGAGCAAACCCCACTCATCAGCGTCTTCTTCTTCCTCTCTCGCATCTCGCAATGCCGTGGTGGGCGGCAGCACGGCAGGCCGGCCCGCATGGAGGGGCCACGACGCGTCAAGTAGAGCGGCGGCCGATGTAGTGGGTGGCGTCGCCGGCCCCGAGTTGCACCGCCGCCGAGAGAGGAGGGGACAGGAGTAGGGCGTCGTTGGGAGGAGAGTAGGAGGGTGGAGAGTAGGGGCTAAGAGCAGGAGGCCTCCGGGGCGCCGCCGCCAGCGCTGTCGCCGAGCAACAGAGCGAGGTGGCGTAGAGCAGCACCAGCAGCGCTACAGCCGCCACCGCCGCCGTGGCCAGCCCTGCCAGACCGGCCTTCTCCAGCGGGCCCTTGGCCGCCCGCCGCGCTAGGCACTTCACCGCCACCCCTGCTCTCCGTCGGCTGGGAGAGGAGGAAAGGGACCGGAGAGGGGCGGCGACGGGAGGAGCGGGGGGTGGAGAGGAGGGGGTCGGAGATGGAGTGGCGCTAGGCATGTGGAGCGCCGGGGGTGGGAGGGGTGACGGTGGTGGAGGTCACCCGCGGACGGGAATAGAAGGGAAAAAACGAATCGGTATCTCATAATCAGTGGCAGGTGGGTAATTTTTTCGAAGTTGCCCACCTCCATAGCCGGAGAAAGCAAGGGGGAAGCTGCTGTGAGTTTTGTATTGAGGAAAAGTAGCTTTGGCCCAAAGCACCTATGGGTTTGCCACCTTTTGGTTGGCTTTTGGCTTTTTGAGAAGCAAAAGCAGGCTGGGAAGCCCAACCAAGGGGACCCTTAGATCTGAAATCTTTTAAGTTGTTCGTAGAAGGAATCAGTTTGATGATTAATTATTGAATTTACTATGAAGGTATATCACTCAGTTACTTAGATCATACAGATCTTTATTGCAAGAATCATGAAGTTCATGCATAAATCTTGAAGATTGATTACTATTCATGAAGAATAGCAAATATAGAATACTATATAACTAAGAAGGTTTAATGTTGTACTCGTTTTCCCTTTGTGAGTTTTTACTTGAAGGTTTCTCACATAAGGTTTTAGATGAGGCAACATGTGCAATACAATAGCGGTTGATATGTACTCTTTTCTCCAAGAACCGTTTTTTCCCTTGGGTTTTTCGGATGGAGTTTTTATGAGGCATATGCATTCGCAGTAATCGCCCAAGGGGAAATGTTGTAAAACAACTGGACTTTTTATGGAAGGAAAGGAGGACTAGAAGTCCTAGTCCTAATCCAGTTGCTTATGGGCTCTTACCAAATCTCTAGGTATAGTTGGGAGTATATTTACGAGGGAGATCTTCAATATAAATTATCAATATTTAGAGAATAAAGAATAGTCCATCGAATATGTCTTGTCTACTGTCTCCTATTTTTATGCTTATTGTGAGAGACCGTGAGAGGGAGATCAACCGCTGGCGTGTTTTACAACAGTATTCCCAAGGATCTCCTGGCTCGACAAGAACCACCCCAGGCAAGCCTAAACAGAAGCAGGCAAGCAGCACATCTCCATTTTCTGACCAAAGTGAAAGCGAGAACCCAACCAATCCCATTCCGACGCGTGTGAGCGTGTCTCTTCCTTCTTCACAGCTCCATCAGCACGACCCCGTCCTGCAGGCTGCAGCAATACACAATACCGAATCACACAAGCGGACAGCGAAAGCTCCGTTCTTTGTGGCCGCCGATGTTATCGTTGTCGCGTTTGCGTGCTCCTCGCGCCAACAAATTCCGCGCTCCACCTCCGGAAAACAACCTCGGCTGCCGTTGACCTCTGCCGAGCTCTCGCTGAGTCACTGCTGTTCCTGCTGTCCTGTGCTTCGATCCAGTAATCCCGTCGCTTGCGCCGGCGATGATGGGTGGTGCTGAGAGGCCAGCGAAGGCGCCAGGAGCCGCCGAGCTCGAGGAGAGGCTGCTGCGGCCGCCGGCGGCGGCGAGGAGCCGAGATCTTGACGGCGGCGGCAGGAGGAAGAGGGGGAAGTGGGAGAAGACGTACCTGGACGTGCTGGGCGTCTGCTGCTCCGCGGAGGTAGCGCTTGTCGAGCGGCTGCTGGCGCCGATCGACGGCATCCAGGGGGTCACCGTCGTCGTCCCCTCCCGCACCGTCATCGTCGAGCACGACCCCGCCGCCGTCTCCCTGTCCCACATCGGTAACCAACCCCTTGTCTTCCTCCTCCTCAGACTTGCAGATCCTTGCAAGAATTGGCTCACCTGTGTCGGGACCCCGGACCAGTGAAGGCTCTGAACAGGGCGGGCCTGGAGGCGTCGGAGCGCGCGTACGGCAGCAGCGGCGGGGTCGTCGGCAGGTGGCCCAGCCCGTACATCCTCGCCAGCGGCGGCCTCCTCCTCGCCTCCTCCCTCGCGCCGCTCCTCCCGCCGCTGCGCTGGCTGGCGCTGGCGGCGGCCTGCGCCGGCGCGCCACCGGTGCTGCTCAGGGCGCTCGCCTCGGCGACAAGGCTTGCCCTGGACATCAACGTGCTCATGCTCGCCGCGGCGGCCGGCGCCGCCGCGCTCGGGGACTTCGCGGAGGCAGGCGCCATCGTGTTCCTCTTCACCACCGCCGAGTGGCTCGAGACGCTGGCGTGCACCAAGGCCACCGCCGGGATGTCGTCGCTCATGAGCATGATCCCGCCCAGGGTCGTCCTCGCCGACACCGGGGAGGTCGTCAGCCTGCGCGACGTCAAGGTCGGCGCCGTCGTCGCGGTCAGGGCGGGGGAAGTGGTGCCGATCGACGGCGTGGTCGTCGACGGGCAGAGCGAGGTCGACGAGAGTAGCCTCACCGGCGAGTCCTTCCCCGTGCCAAAGCAGCCGCCGTCGGAGGTCTGGGCCGGCACCATGAACCTGGATGGTAAAAGCTGCGTTATTTTTTTTCAGTTGCATTCAGAAAACATCCATGGTAAAAATGTTCATGTGTTGATCATAATCAAGAAACTCTGATGTTGCAGGTTACATTGCCGTGAGGACAACAGCTCTGGCCGAGAACTCGACGGTGGCAAAGATGGAGAGGCTGGTGGAGGCGGCGCAGAACAGCCGGTCCAAGACGCAGCGGCTCATCGATTCTTGCTCAAAGTACTACACGCCGGGTACGCGACACCGTCATCTTCCACACCAGACCATGATCTGAAAACATACAATTCACAGCAAATTCATTAGGAAAAAAAAACTTTTTTTCTTTTTGCAGCCGTGGTTGCTCTTGCAGCAAGTGTGGTTCTTGTCCCCCTGCTGCTGCGAGCACAGGACATGCGAAGATGGTTTCGGCTGGCCTTAGTCCTGCTGGTGAGCGCGTGCCCGTGCGCGTTGGTCCTGTCGACGCCGGTCGCTACGTTCTGCGCGCTCCTGAGGGCGGCGAGGATGGGGGTTCTCATCAAGGGAGGGGACATTCTTGAGACACTAGGTGGGATCAGGGTTGCGGCATTCGACAAGACGGGAACTATCACAAAAGGGGAGTTCAGCATTGATGGATTCCATGTGGTTGGGGACAAAGTTGAATTGAGCCAGCTTCTTTACTGGTATGGTTGATGATTTACCTCTCCAAATTTCCTTTTGGATATATTAAATTTATTATTAATAAGAAATTTGATTTTGTAGTCATGTACCGCGTGTTGAATTAGAGTGCTTTGGTACTGAAAAGAACAGAGACAGAGCCATAAGGATACTTGTACCTGTACTGAGCATGCCTGACCCAATTCTTATCGATTGTTCGAATTGATCGTCGCTCAGCTCAGTTTATGTGAAACGATGATGCTGAACTTTTTTGGATGAAACCCTTTTTTTTTGTAGGGTGTCTAGCATTGAGAGCAAATCAAGCCATCCAATGGCAACTGCACTTGTGGAGTACGCTCAGTCCAAATCCATCCAGCCGAAGCCGGAAAACGCGACTGAATTTCGCATCTACCCCGGGGAAGGCATCTATGGGGAGATCAGTGGAAGACATGTCTACATTGGAAACAGAAGGATCATGGCAAGGTCCTCATGCTACACAGGTGAGCAACACAAACAATAGGCTGACACTGAACAAGTTTCAGGAAATGAAATTACACAATTCTGAACTTCTAAACTCAGTTACGTGCGCAGTACCAGAAATGGATGATCGAAAAGGCGCGTCGATCGGCTATGTGATCTGCGACGGGGATCTAGTGGGGGCGTTCTCGCTCTCCGACGACTGCCGGACCGGCGCGGCGGAGGCGATCCGCGAGCTGAGATCAATGGGGATCAAGTCGGTGATGCTGACAGGGGACAGCAGGTCGGCGGCCATGCGCGCGCAGGAGCAGCTAAGGGGCGCCATGGATGAGCTCCACCCGGAGCTCCTCCCGGCGGACAAGGTCCGACTCGTCGGCGAGCTCAAGGCGCGGGACGGGCCGACGATGATGGTCGGAGACGGCATGAACGACGCCCCCGCGCTGGCCATGGCGGACGTCGGCGTGTCCATGGGTCTGTCGGGCTCGGCAGCCGCCATGGAGACCAGCCACGCCACGCTCATGTCCAGCGACATCCTCAGGGTGCCCGCCGCCGTCGGGCTCGGGCGGCGCGCACGCCGGACCATCGCCGTAAACGTGGTTGTCTCCGTCGCCGCGAAGGCCGCCGTCGTCGCGCTCGCCGTCGCGTGGCGACCCGTGCTGTGGGCGGCCGTGCTCGCCGACGTCGGGACGTGCCTGCTCGTCGTGCTCCACAGCATGACGCTGCTGAGGGAACCTGGGACACGGAGGGGAGGGAAGGACGAGGTGTGCCGCGCCACGGCGAGGTCGCTGGCCATGAGGTCGTCCCAGCTCGCCGCAGCATCGAACGGCGCGACGGCGAGTATTCAGGGACCAGATGTTGGAGGAACTAGAAGCTGCCGTTGCTGTCAGAAGCCAGGAAAGTCGTCTGAGCAGGAGCACTCGGTTGTGATCGACATACCGGCGGCATCATCATCATCTGCCGAGCATCGAGAAATCCAGATTCCTCGCGCCACGGCGAAAGGCAGCGGCGGTGGATGTTGCGGCGCCGGCAAAGCTTGTGGTGCTTCCACGGTGACTTCTGCAGCTGACGTTCCGAGAAAATGTTGTGCCCGTAAAGAAGACAGCCGTGTGAGTGTTAAGACAGCCTGCTGCAACAATGGAGGTGGTGCGCGGGGTTCTCCTAGGAAGGAAGGGCAAGGTTGCAGGGACGATGCAAGGTGTTGTTCCGGTGGTGTCTCCCAAGTGCAAGTGAATTACTGAGGGTGCGTTTGGCACAGCTACCAGAGCTGCTGAATCCAACAGGAGATCTGCAAACAATTTTTTAAAGAAAATTGATTCTTCGCTGATTGTGTGAAGTGATTCTCTGAAATAACTAAGAGGCTGGGAGCGGAAAAAGGTAGCTTCTTCTGATTCTGTGAAGTGATTTTTCATCCTGATTTTAAGAGTTTATGCTAAAGAATTAAAGAGAATCATAGTTTATGCTAAAGAATCAAAGAGAATCATTTTCAGCCACAGAATCACTTCTCTCTGAGAATCAACTCGCATGGAGAATCAGAATCAGATGGAGCTCTACTTAAAACAATTAGAAAAATTAACCGGGGCATCGAACGTGTGTGTTCAAATCGACTGGGCAGCTCAATGAAAATTGTTGTCGTTCTCATTTCACATTTTTGTTGTGAATTTTGTACAGATTAACCTTCTCAAGACCTCCGGCCTAATAATGACCGAAGGCCCAAGACAAACCAAGAGCAGCAAGCAGACCGGGCCTGTCGTGTAAGTTGGTTTGCACGCTGCTACCTGTTAGTCTGTAATAGGCTGAAGCTCATATGATGGCATACACATATCGGGCTTGTGCTGAGTCACACAACAATGATGAATACTTCGTTGACCTCTAGATCTTCTTAAGCTTGTATAGTTTTCCTAAACCCCAATTATTGTCATGAGCAATCAGGTCGTGACAACAGTAGTACCAAAGCTAGCATTGATCTCGAATACTTGTAAACTTGAAGCATTCCATTGGTTGGTTGGGAACTTTGGCAAAAATTATGCAGTGGATCCTATAATTCTCTAGGTTAGTTCAATAATGAATGAGTGCAACTAGAGCCATGTTGGGGTAATTGGTGGAATTTTTTTATTTTTATTTTTTTATGAATTTGCAGAAATAAATACTTGAACCAAAAATTTACAAAAATAGACCTAAGCCGCCGTACGAATTGGCAGTAGGCCTATTTTCGCTGGTTCATTTGGCGGAACGATGCCTGCCGTGGTGGACTGGCTTGTTTTGCCAGTTGAGACGGTGGTAGGCAGGTAGGCCACTTAACGGTGGTAGGCAGGTAGGCCACTTACCACCATTTCGTACGGCAGAAGGTGGCTGTTTAACCTGGTGGAACTTTAGCAGCTTACAGTTCAGATAGGTTTAGCCGGGTTGGGATGTTATAACTGGTTGAAACGGCTATAACCTCTTATAGCTGTTTGAATCGGCTATAACTCTGTTTTAATTATTTTTGCTTTATTTTTGTATGACATTTCTGTAAGTAAGATGTGTAGTTCCATTGCAATACGTAACTTCGTAATTTTAGACTATAACTCTGTTTAAATTATTTTTCCTTTATTTTTGTATGATATTTTTGAAAGTAAAATATGTAGTTCCATTGCAATATGTAACTTTGTAATTTGAGAGAGGTAGAGTGATTGAACGGAATAATTAAAAATGATTTAACTCCCGGCCATTAGATACATAGCTGTTTGCAGCGAGATTACAACGGATGGAAACGAAATTCCTGCGGAACATACGAACAACAATGACTCTAGGGTGAACAAGTAATTATACATTGCGGTGGCATGTGCGGCACATATGCTATCCTAAACTAGTACCGTTTCTAAATCTAACATGCCCTAGGTAATTGAAATAGCTGGGGAACGAGCCATGTCTACTTCCTAGTAGAACTGGCTCTACGAGAACTGCGACAGCCCAACTTCATAGTAGCCAGCACCCCCAGAGGATGGGGGAGATGGGTGGCGATCCCTGTTGTGGTGGTAGGGGCACTTGCACCATGGATCTTTGCAAATGAAGTTACTAGCGATGTCAACCGCCTAAGGATTCGCCTCAACTTCGGACTAAAGATCCTCGACCTTACACTCCAAGTCAAAGATCTTGCACTTCAGGTAGTGTATGTACTCCTGTGTTGGCTCAGGAAGTGGTGGATCGACCCACTTGGCGTAGCGGCAGTTACCTTCATCGAGATAGGTATGAACGTGATGTTAGTTTGAAGGATGAGAAGCTTAGGAAGAGTAATGAAGTAATCACTTTACTCACCAACCCATACGGGCATCGAAAGAAACGTTGACTTCCATCGTTGTAGCCGTCATAGAGCTGGACGACACAAGCCACGCTATGGTGACACATTGGCCACGCATCCTAGCGGTCATGATAAGGCCTAAGGCAGTTTGGAGGGGCGTAGTTAGCCCTGTCCTCCAGAGGGAACTCATCGAGGGGTGCCTCATACTCCGTTGGGCCAAAAGAACCTGGCCAAGTGATGGTTGGAATAAGAGCACCCCCTCCTCTTCCCCTCCTCCCACGACCTCTCCCCCTTGCGGATGCCATAGTTCTTACCCGTGCTTAGTGGCGTCGAAGGATATGGGAGTCTTACTCGTGCTCAGTGGGTTGGAAGGATTTGGGAGAGGGGGGTTCTTTATAAGGAGTGCTGAGATGCAGAAGTGCTGCAGCCTATGTGCTCATTACGCCGTCGTGTTCAATCATCCTGAGAAATGGTACATATAGCCTTTGCAGGTGCATGGACGTAGGTGTAAGTGTGGAATCCCATCCGCCTGAGAAGGCTTCATGTTTAGGGTCCTTGCAGTCTACAGTGTAGCCTTTTCAGTGAGGGTTCACGTCAATAGTCTATAGTGTAGGCTTTTAAGTGAGGGTTCTCGTCAACAGTGTATAGTGTAGGCTTTTCGGTGAGAGGTCACATTAATAGTGGAAGCCACTGTTGAGTACCGTACTTGCCGCAGTGTAGCGTAATTGGAATAGTGTGGAATCTCAGTACTTGATGAAAGGAGACAAAATATTATAATAGTACAAGGAACAGTACAAGAAACAGTACAATGGCATCCGAGGCACCCAACATGACAAACATAAAAGAGCACCTTCACTAAGATAGAATGCCTTATGTAATATAAATCGGTGGAGGACAAGTAACATTCTACTGGGTGAAGTGGGGATGTTTCCCCTTGCTTGATGCTTAGGAGGAAGATTCTCCCTCTTGCTGCTTCATCTTCTTCTATCGTTCTTCTTCCTCAAGGAGCTGTGCCTGATGAGCTTCGAACTCTTCCTCCTACCATTTCAGTGCTACCTCTCGCGCACCTAACTCCTCGTGCTGTCTTCGGAGTTGATCCACCTTGCCCTTCAGACAGATTTCTCGTTGGTGGACGTGTCGTTCTTCCTCGAGCCGAGGAGCACGTGCCACGTCTCGAGCTGCTTCCATCCTTCCATAGTATTGGGCTTTGGTCTCCAACTGCCTTGGCCAATGGGGCTCCCCCCTTATAGGCCTAGTGTCGATCCATTCCATGAATGTGCATGCCTGCATGTTCATTTGTTAGTAGTTAAAGGAACTGGTACATGTACAAAACGTATGTGAAATGTTTATGAATAGATGGACTGACCACAAAATTATCATCAATATCGGGGCACTTGAAGAATCTACACCCCCTCTTCCCGTTGGGTTTATTATCCTCACATACCTGCAACCATGCATGAAAGCCACAATGGCATTTGAGGCGCTCATTCCATGGTGGAACCCCATCTCGCTCTTGCCTCCATGACGACATTTCTTGGAGGGAGATGCAACCTCACTGCAAATGGTGGATTCGGGTTGCGTGGTGTTAGTAGTGGTTTTGAACGTTGGCTGAACATCTTATATATAGAATGCTATTAAGATGATCCATGACCATGTCCATAATGGAAAATGGAAAAGGACATGCATGGACCTCATAGCCTGCACCAGCCTAGCTATCAAAACCTACACAGCACACACTGCATAACATCGTAGCCTGCACCAGCCTACATAAAGTAGTCTGCGGATGAGCACACATCGTACGGTACAGAATCATACACATGATAGCCTGCACTGGCCGACAAAAGATAAAGGAGGTCCTATGCACTAAATGCATCCTCACTTGAAACAAGGCTCACCGCGACCATGACCACGCCTCGCTGCCTGCTGCGCAGCTCTGGTCTGGTACTGGTCGTACGTCAAGGGCTCCCGTGGGGCAACGTCGTAAGGCGGACGTCCTGCTGCGGCCGCAGGTGGTGTTGCGAAGTCCTAAGTCCCGCCCTGTGTAGGAGCCTCCGGGGCGTCACCCAACTGCGAAGGACCGATCATGTCAGGGTCGGATCTGAGAAGATCGTCCACCTATGCATGGACGCTGGACCTCTATCCCTCCTTGACGGAGTCATCCGAAGCCCCTCCGCGGTCTGCAAACCCTGTTATCGAACCAAGGAAATGATTGTTAGTTTTGTTGCGTATTTAAAATGGAATAGAAAACATGTATTTATCACGCACCGAAGTAGTGTAGCTCTGTGCCCAGTGCAGTAGAAGACGGCCCCAGTCCACTGTAAGCTCCGTACATCTGCGGGGTTGTGTTACGAAATTATAAGTTAGTAAGGTGAATTGGACAATGTTTCGTCAATGGTGTATGACAAAATAACAATCACGTACCTATCGGGGTCACGTACTGTGGAGCAGTGGACGGGCCGGTGGGGGCATACCAAAACGATGGTGGTGTCGGTAGGCCCTAGGACAGCCCGGCCGTTGGTACCTAGGAGGGTGCATGTGCCTATGGTGCAGTACAGGGGTTGGGGTACGACGGACAAACGGGTGGTTGAGAGGACATACTGGCCTGGTGAGTAGGAGCTGAAGAGGATGAACGGGGGTAGGCAGCCCGTGGTGGAAGCACGACGTCCGCGTGACCGCCACAGTAGCTGACGGCCCTCAGGAACCTGTTGCAGGCGCCCAAGGCCCTCCTGTACAACGTCTCGTGCTGCTGCACAGATAGCTGCTGGAAGTTCTCAACGCCATACCTTAGCTCAGTGGCAACCTCTGCAATAACGTCGTACTTTTGGCAAGGACAAGGTTCAAGTTAGGCACACCACATGATGCAGTTTGAGTAACAAATGATGCAGAAGCTTACTGTGACGTCGACGTTGATGTCCCTTGAGCGCGGGTACGTTTGCGTCACAGGCACGGTCTCTGTCGGTGGCTGCCTCGGAACGTACATGACCCGCATCCTGGTCCTCGGCAAGAACCACCGAAGGTACGCTGCGAAAGCGTCGTCATCATGCGGATAGTCCTCCTCCACCACCTCCTTTAAAGCGATCGTCCACATCTCGATCCACTGAACCATCCTCGGACCCCACTAGGCCCCAGGCCTACCACCACCCTAATGGGTAGCCCTAACATAACCATCGTGCAGTGGGTTAGATAAACAAAAAATCTCTATTACAAGGAGAATGAAAGGGTGGGGTGTACCTGTGAACGGCGGCCGGGATGACGTGAGTAACAAGGAATGGGGACTGCTAGTACAGGCCAAACTACCTCATGACACGGTGCATCGTGTAGTCCTCGACATGGATGTTGTAGACCAGTGGCCTCATCGTCCTCCAGTACTCCATGAGGCCATGCGGGGCACAAGCATGCACATCATCCATGGTGTAGGGTCTCCACCTCACATCGGTGTCGACAAGAGTGTCAAACTGACTGACGAAGTTCGGGTGCGACTTTTTCGTCTGCACCCCAACCCACGATCCCTACAACAAATAAACTCATGACAAGGCTCACGAAATGAAACATTTAAAGCATGCATCATATGAATTGAGTAATTGTAGGTGAATTACCATACCTTCATCAAGCACCACAACGACCCCATCATGGGTCTGTCGACGTCGTCATGGTCGAAAGGTGGCTCCTAGTAGGGGGACATGTCATTCCGTGGCCGCCCGATTGGGAAGCACTCGTACGACGACAACTGAAGCAGCAACGGGCAACCAAGGAAGATTGACTCCATCGAGTCTACCTTGCAGCAGCCTGTGCAAAGACCCCTGTAGGTCGCCGTCAATACAGCTGAACCCCAGTTGTACTGTGGAATATCGTTGAGTGGGGCCTCCGCAATGGCCCTCATGTAAGGAAGTAGGTGCTTAGGCACCGAGTTGCCCTGGGAGGTGTAGAACATGATCCACCCGAAGAGCCACAGTAGGTACGCCTCCAAGTGCCGCGCAATTGTGGCGTCAGTGGCGTCGTCTCTCATGTACTCAGCCTGCACAACAATAACATTTAGTTGAGAAATTCAAAAAAGTTAGAGAAAACAATATGGATAGTCAGGTAACTAAGTACTCACACTGAACTGCAAGAGCCACGCCTTCGTGGGCCCGTGCGTCGAGCTGAAGGTCCGGTACGGCGGGGCCCGATCATTGTGCTGAACGTCGGCAAACCGGCCCAACAGCTCGTCACGGCAGCTAGGAGGCACGTCCACCGTGGCAACAGCACTCCCGGCACAAGGAAGGCCAAGTAGCAGCAAGACATCCTCAAGTGTCGGGGCCATCTCACCCACTGTGAGGTGGAAGGTGTGCATCTCGGGCCGCCACCAGTCCAGAAGAGCTGCCAGCAGTGACATGTCGAAGTGGAAGCGTGTAGACTTCTCCCCGGGCCACGCAGCGCCATCGACCATATCTCCCGCAACCAACCTCGCTAGAGGGAGGAGGCCTGTAGCGCGTAACCTGTACCATGCATAATATTTATTAGTTGAAACAGCGTAATGCTACAACTTACCAAATAAATTTAACTAAGTACGACATACCTCGAAATCCAACAGGTGTCGATCGACATCGTCGAAAGCGGGGTATGTGCCCAAAACGTGCCTAGCCTCAAGCCCCGTACAGCTAACATGAATGACCTGTGAAGGCCGTCCAAGGTAGGGTCAAGCAACTCAGGGGTCTAGTACCCCTCTGGAACCTGCCGTGCCATACCTGCAACATGAAAAATATAAGTACGCGCCCGAAATAATAACTACGACAAAACATAAATGAAATTAAATAAACTACAAATGAGATATTGCAAAGGAATCATTAATGAAATAGTAGACGATATGCAAATTTTACAATGTCTTACTACTACAACTTAGGTTACATATTACATTACATATATGAAGGTTCACCGAGTACACAAACATAGAACACAACTACTTGACAAATTTAAAACACAACGAGTTCACAAACATACAACACCACGACTTGACAACCTTAAAACACAACAAGTTCACAAACATACAACACATGAATCATAGAAGCCCGTCATTGTTGCCACGTGCACGATGACCCCGACCGCGCACTGCAGCATTTCTGTCACCGCTTGATGGCCCAGCTTGGCTACTCCCACCTCCATATGTCGTTGCAGGGTATTTCTTGGAGGTGTGACTGGCTTCATGGCACTTGGAGCAGAGGCGGAAATCACAACCTGCTTCAGATTGATCCATGTCATTCCAGATACGTCTGTTCTTGTGTCGCTTGACCCCTTGGAACATTTCTGGATCAGGGTCAGAAATGTAGTGCGCGGTATTACGGGGATTGTTTATGTAGTTGTCTAGTAAATGATATCCATAAATCTCATTTCTCCAAGTGTGCCATATAGTTTCCTTCAGGAAATAGTGCGGCACGAACCGACGAGGCTGAAGTCCCCCTACCTCGATGCATGCAACAATGACATGGCTGCAAGGCCGGTGCAACAACCTTGGCTTGTGGCAAGAGCAAACACACCCTTCATTGCTGATGATGCACTCCTGTGTGTGATTCTTGTGCCTCCCACCCATTCGACCTTTGTCGCTGCAAACAATCTCGAACCGGCATTCCACGGCTCCCACTTCATTCACACGATGATTATGAGCCTTCTTAACCGCCTTCTCCATGTACTCTGTCATTTGGTACCCATATATTCTATGATTGTCGCGCATTGAGTTATCAGCCAACTGGTACCTTTCCTTGAAGTACTTCATTGTGCAGTACAGAAGAATTCCATGATATCAACAATGGGTAGTTCCTGAACACCGCGCAGGACCCGATTGTAAACCTCAGCTAGGTTTGTAGTCATTATACCCCACCGAGAACCTCCATCATCAAAGAGTAATACCCACTTGTCCTTCGACTCATGCTCAATCCATTGTGAGAAAGTCTTGATGGACCTTCCCCATCTTAGCCTGACAGTGGAACCATCGAGTCCGACATCCTCCAGAGAGACAGGGTGGTCGGCCTCGCTGTTCACCGGCCTCTTGCCTAGTTCTTCGGACTCTTTCTTTGTAAGGTCGTCAAGTTTCTTCCACAGCAGGTTGAATTTTTTATCCTAATTCTGGCTGCATAGGCGCTTGAACAATTTCGTAAGGGTCTTGTTCTTGAATTGCCTATGGAAGTTTGCACCCAAGGACTAAAGACCTTTTTTTTTACCATGAATTATTTTCCATATTAAATGCTAATTGTTGCTTCACTATTATATGTATGTATGTATGTATGTATGTATACCTATCCATATACATCCTTAACGTACACTACTTATACGTATACGCTCGTATTGTATGCATGTCGTATGTATATTTCATGATAGTATATGCATAATATTAATTATAAATACTATTCTTAGTATATTATACACATCAAACTAGTATTAATACAATTACTATATATACAATAATTTATCCTCATAACTCTTAGGATCCTCCCGTCATGGTGTTGATCGGTTCGGCTATTGAATGTCCATTGTAATAAAATTCTCCTTTGGGATTTATCACCTCGTCCACCAGAAATCCTATGAGTGCTTCTTGGATTCCGAAATGCCTTTCCTTCTCCAAGAGTTCTTCGCGAATATGCCACATCTGTAATTTGGAAATATGTGAATGTTACATCAACAATTAAATAAAAGAAGCTAGAAAATGATTAATAATTAATAGGTTTATTTTACGTATAGTTATATCGTCCGATAGCACCTTGTCCCTCACGAAATGGTGCATGTGCTCATAGACGTAGTATCCTTACAAATTATTCCCTTGTTCGTGTCTCAAGCACTTTAGTGAAAAAAACAAGTTATGAAATATTTGTGTTATAGAATGTACAAAATGTGCAAACTTCATAGATCAGAAAAGTTGTACTAAATGTAAGTTTTTCTTTGAAATCACCATGGTGATTCTTACGGAATCGTTTCCGTGCACTGCGAATTAAAATAATGAATAAAATTAGTGATAGGTGAAAATTTACGAAACAAACTTTTGCATAGAGATAAAGGTCCAGAATTATTACAAGTTAAGCAGGTCTTGAATGACTTGGTACTCGTCCTTTGGTTTCCTCAACGGATCAAACACAACAGTGTTACTTTTATCAATCATAATTATAAGGAGAATCCAATGGAAACTGCATACATAAATGTTCATATTAGAACTAACTAACATTAATTAGGTAAGGAAAGAAAAATGAAAGAAGACTATACCCACACTTAATTAAAGTTGTAAGGCAGTAGTATGTATTCGGTCCAATGTATCATTTGGGTGATCATGTATCTGTTGTTGGTTAACAAGAGCTGGGTTCATGAAGCCAACGATGAAGTATGATTCTCGGTGGCACCTCTAAATTTACATCCTACATAAAATGAAAAACAAAGTTAGTGGGAGAGACACACAATAATGATCTGAGCCAAAATTAACATCTAATAAACACACACTTACATAACCTATGTGCTGATAAGGGAGACATCAAAGGCATCTTGATGGTACACTTCATAAATATCCTTGAATTCCAACCACAACAGTTTCTCACCTTCACCGAAAAAATCAATCAATTTCTCACCTTCATTGGCTGAGTGCTCCATGTACCACTGATGGAATTCATACATCTTAGTTATGAGCTTCCGTACCAATTCAGACCTGACTAGAGGCTTGCCTAACTTAAAGGGCCATTTAGGTATAGTCTTTTCTGGAGGTGGCGGTTTGGCTTGCCCTAGAAGTTCAGAAAGCAAGAGAACTGTCTCTTCCATAAACTTAATGACCTTGATTTGTTGTTCTAAAGGCAAAGCTGCTATAGCTTGATCGTCTTTATCTGCTAACTGATCTTGCTCCCTGACCTGGGGGACAGTACGACCGGACGATGAATCTCCTCATTTTTTCTTCTGTTAAGACTTAAGTAACGAGCGATCATAGTTCAATAGTAGTTTCTTCTTACATATTTTTGCATGCCAATAAAAAACTTTAATTTGGCTCGATCTACAGGTAGTGGCTCCAGCTTCTTCTCTTTTCTTTTTTGAGCGCATGCTTCGAAGAACTCAGTCACCTGTGCTTGCGATACTATCTCACATTCCTCATAAGTCATAAGTCATATCGCTTGCTAGATTCTTAATAGGTTCCGACTCCTTCTTTGGTTTCTTGCTTGATTCTTTTGCCTTTGGCTTCCTTGGCTTGGAAGGAGGTGGTCGCGACTTCTTGAGAGGTGCTGCAGGTGGTTCCATGCTCGCACCAAACTTTAGTCCCAACGCTGCAAACGGTGATCGAGGAGGGGTATTTTGGTCATCGTTGCTCGCGCCTGCAGGATTTGATGGTGCTAAAGACGGTGGTCGAGCAGGTTGCGATGGGCCCTATTCCCACACACTGAAATTTTAGAATTTTAGGATGTGACTAAAAGGAATAAATAAACAAAGATTTTCTCATAATTTTAAATTTTTTCCAACATTTATTTTTTTACAGGAAATTTAGTATAGGAAAAATAATTGTTTGTTTTTCGGATTAAATAATGTTGTTCTTTGTCTGTGCATTCATGCCGATGCATCTTGGTTTTTCTTGAGTGCAAAATGTTTTAAAATGCGCCTAGAAGATGACCAAGTCCTTCTGAGAAATTTCCAATTTTTTTGGAATTTATTCTCCTTTCCTTAGAGCTAAATCTATTTATTAGAAGGCTCTAGATTCTTTTTCATTGGTTCCAAGTATTTTATTTGGATTCCTCATGTCCCAATCTATCTCTAGGATTTTTCCAGGAATTTTTGGGATTTTCAGAGTATTTTTCATGAGCTAAATGATTTATCTAGAATTTTCTGGATTTATCTTTATACGCGGAATTATTTCTGAAAATAATGTTTTCTTCTCTAACGGGCCGAACTTGTGGGCCCGACCCGCATCAATCGGTCCAGCCCAGCCCAATAGCAGACCGCCGGGCTTTTTCCTTTGCCAGCCCGGCCCACCTCCCCTCTCCCTCTCTCTTCCTCACCGATAGGTGGGCCCCACCTGTCGGGGCCGTCTCCCACCTCGGGCTGGCCGTAGCCCGCTCTGCCTGCCGCGCACCCGCGCCACTCGGCCTCTCGCGCCCCCTCAGCTCCCTGCATCGCTCCGCCTCCCCCGCGCGAGCCGCCACCCCCTCCGCTTCCTCTTCCCCACCAGTAACGACCGCCTCCACCACCCGCCACCATGAATGGCCGGCCGCCGCCCTTACCCTCCCACTGGCGCCGCCTCCGCTCCCCCTCGCCCTATAAAGCACCTCACCTCCACCCGGTGCCCTCCGCCCCTTTTTTTTCCGCCGCCAACCCCCCCCCCCCCCCTCGCTCAGCTGCGATATAGTTATTCAACTTCAGAAAACTGCAACGTTATTGTGACTTTGATCACAAAACTACACTTTTTAATTTGTTTTTGCAATATGAATGGGCACAAATATATACTGTTTTAGGAAGAGACAATAAGTGTGTTTCTTTGTGAAATTGATTCTAATACCTTGTGATACCTATGTCAAGAAAAATGTAGCTTTGCAGAACTGCTTTGAAAGAGTGTTACTTTACGATAAATTCTATGAAGACTACGATCATATATAGTTTAATCAAGTGCTTTGTGAAATTGATTCCTAATAGTCCAGTCTTGTGATACCTACGTTGTCAACATTGTATATTATGTTTTAAAAGGTTTTCGTTTTGTGGTTTGTTTCAATAATAATGGTGTAGCTTTTTTTAAAAAATTACTGACAAACACTAGATAGTTTTAGAGAAACACACACACATGAAAAACAATGAAAACAATGGAGGCAAGAAGTGAAATTTGGTGTTGCACGCAACGTTCCATACAAATGGGAAAACGGCTTTCATCAAAAAAAAAACAAATGGGAAAACGGCAGGCTGGGAAAATTTTCTGTCCCGTTCGCTGTGCTATAATCTTCTTGGCAAACGTTTCCCGAGTAATTTTCACAACATTGTGCACATAAGTGTAGGATTTCTCCCGTGTTTTACTTCAGAGCAGCTCATTCAAGAGGGAGAATAATTTCATGCTTGATCAGTTTTCAATCCAGCCTTCGTTATTAACGCACATTGGATTTCAATACTCCCATTAGGTTCAGTCATGGCAGTCGACGAACTTATAGTCCACTATGAGGTGTCCGTGGGCCATGCCACCGCCATCCGTGTCGATCTGCTGGAAAACGGAGATGTCCAGGTCAAGGCCACCGTTGGAGCACTGGTCGACCACCCTCGCAACTGTTTGCGCTCCGGTCGCCGTATTGGTCACCTTCAAATTAGACACATGCATGAGCATGACCACGCACACACCTGATCATATTACCTCCATATGATTGCTGTATGACTCATATTTCCGAGGGCACGATGTGTAAACGTACCTGAAGACAGCGGCCGCATGAAGGCTCACCGTGGGCACCGGCTGGGCCGCAGAACGAGGTCCAGCCATAGTGCTGCCGCCATGACAGCGGCATGTCGGCGTCCCACGTCGCGCAGAAGGTGCTGGCAGCCCTTAGGTCCCAGTTGATCTGGGCCGGATTGTACATGTTGTATGTCGCCACCACGCCACTAGCTTGCTGGCCGGCGACACCACCGCAGATGGCTAAGGAAACAGCCGAA
Source organism: Setaria viridis (assembly GCF_005286985.2). Taxonomy (NCBI): domain Eukaryota; kingdom Viridiplantae; phylum Streptophyta; class Magnoliopsida; order Poales; family Poaceae; genus Setaria; species Setaria viridis. The sequence goes on from NC_048264.2 coordinate 8,153,464, forward strand.
GCAACGGTGAGGAGCAGTGACAGCCTCGTGGCCTGGGTGATCCCCATCTGCTACCTTCTTTGGCTGTGTAGTACTAGTATTTTGCTCACTTTGGGTTGGATATTTGATAAGGATGGCTTGCGGCATGTGTCATTTCTGGGCATACTTATACATACCAATTGATGTCGATAGTCTATGTTATCAGCTAGAATAATTAGCCTACAGCTAATGATGAGCTTGTGTGCTACAAATCCGGCTTGTTATCATCGACTCATCGTCAAGACTTGCTATCAGTTAAGTATTTAATTCGATAAGACCTATGAGATTAGAAGAACTAATATGCCTTTCTTTCCAAAACAACATGTGTTATAGTTGGTTAGCTTCCGATAGTGACTCGTGAATACACATCTTTAATGAAAAATTTGTTCGTAATGCAAACACATGAAGGATGAAATTACAGTGGTTTACAGATAACAGATGTCTTTGTCATTATCTGCCAATCAGAATCATCTGTCCAAATTGACAATGCCTACCTTGTAAAAATCGTTTGTGCAGTGTGAAACATACAAAATCTTTGTGGCCTCGTGATTCTAAAGCATATTTCCGAGCTGTTCTATGTGGGATGACCAAGATTTTTAGTGCGTTAAGCTGGGAAGAGTGTGCTAAGCTGTCGGAGTAAATTTCTAGTGCCAATGTGGATGACAACCATTGCCCAGGGTTTAATCTGATGAGAATGGTCAGTACACTCTGGCAGACTTGAATTCTAGCCACAGAACCTTCTCGCCTTCGTCGTGAAAATCTATCGGTTTTACCTTAAGGCCGAACATCTCCCTCGAGTCGGCGGACACCTTCATGTACCATTGATGGAATTCGTACATCTTTGTTGATAGCTTCCGTACCAACTCAGGCCTTACTAGAGATTTGCCTAGCTCAAAAGTCCATCTCTGTGGAACTGGCGGTGCAGCTGGCGGCTCAACTTGCCCTAAACATTCATCAAGTCCCATACCTGTTTCTTCCATGAATTCAGCTGGCGGCTCAACTTGCCCTAAACATTCATCAAGTCCCATACCTGTTTCTTCCATGAATTTCAATACTTGTGCTTGCTGATCCAACGGCATTGCTGCTATCTTTTGAGCGTCTTTTTTTGGTAGATGCCCGAGGTCGGGAACAGCACCACTGGAAGATGACTTTTCTTTCCTTTTGTCCCTCTCATCAGCCTTTACTAAAGCCCGTTCGTAGTTTGATAGCAGTTGTATCCTCTTCTTGGCTCCCTCTTCCATCCTGATAAAATTTTTTTTTAAATCTCTTCGATTTTCTAGCGGTGGCTCCATCTCCCTTGCTTTTTTTTCTTCGGCTTGTTTCTTGAACCACTCACTGGCCTCTACTTGGATTTCTGCCCACTGTTCGGCATGACTCATTGCCTCCCAGCATTCCTTACGAGTCACTTCAGGATCCTTTGTTTTCTTCTTTCTCTATCTTGGCTTGGGAGGAGGTGCTCGTGACTTCTTTAGTGGTGCTGCAGGTTCCTTCACCGGGGCTGCTCGTAGTCCCGGTGACGATGATCGAGGAGGGGTGTTGTTATTGTCATCGTCGCTCCCACCACCAGGATGTGGTGGAGATGGAGACCTTGATCGAGCAGGAAGTGATGGTCCTGGAGCAGGTTGTGCGGGAGATGATGGTCTCGAGCTTTGAGGAGAAAGTCATGCTGGGGATCTGCGGGGAGCGGTCTTGAGCTTTGAGTAGATGGCTTCGTGCCGGGAATGATGATGTAGCATTTGTGCCATAGAATTATCCCATGAAGCGCATCTCCCAGTGTCCTTTCCCCGTCGCCTCTCGGGAGGTTGAGCTCTAGGCCTTCATATTGGCTATCAACAAGCTGCTCTACGCTAACACTGGCATAGCCAAGTGGAATCTCCATTCCATGGCTTGTTTGCCCTACCAGGATTGGTAACGCACTCCCGTACACCACCTGTACATATAGTAGAAGTAACAAGTTATTAAACTCCGATCCCGAGGCGTGGATCATTTGAGAAGATTGCATAAATATTATGTATAAGTATACCTTAATAGTGAGATTGCCGACCGGTGCATGCAGCTCACATGAGATGCGTTGCATGATGGCATCCACAGCGAACTGTTGCTCCTCCATAGGTAATCTGGGCATCTGCGCATCGGGGAGCCCTGTAGAAGTACAACTGCTCAAGAGGTGTTGAAAAGGGCTGACGAAGTTTGGATTCGGCAATGCTCCAGATTGGGCCAACTCCGCAACTGCGTGGGCCACTCGACGATTGATTTCCTCCAACATTCTTTCTTCTTGGGAATGCACTTTGGATTCTAGCATCTGCCGCTAGCTCTCCTCAATCTATTCCTTCCTTCACTTGCGGCTTCTGTACGATGCATTGTCGCCTCGGAAAGCAAACTTCCATGGAATGACCCCGAACCCTCGGCAACGTCTTGGGCGCTTGGGATTACCGAGGGCCAATGTGAGCTCATCATTCTCTCGGTCCACCTTCAACCTCCCAGCCTTAGAATCTTCAATGTTCTTCATAAGCCTTTCGGCCTTCTGACGTATTGTCTCATTGAATATCAACGTCCCATCCTCTTGGCTCAGGGAGCCTCCATGAGCGTAATACCAATTTTTCGATCGTTCGGGACATTCAATAGTTGTAGGTACGATACCCCATTCGATCAGGTCTTATTCCAACTTCTTCCATTTGGGAATTGTTATGCCATAACCACCTCGCCCTAGATGATGATGGTACTCCTTCTGACCAGAATTTTTAGTATTGGTCTAGATCTTTTTCATACCGTCTTCACTCCTCTTATATTCAACAAATGCCTTCCAGTGGTCCCTCAACTTTGGCCACACATTGAAATCTGGAGTTCGTCCCTTCTTAAGATAGTTGGCATCCAGCATCTTCTTGAATGTCTGGAATTGTGTAGCCATCTTTTTCAGCGTCCACGCTTTCACATACTTTTCAATATATCCTTTAGGAAATGTGAAATGTCTCTTGACATCTTCCCATAGCATATTCTTTTGTGTCTTCGGGAGCGCGTACGGATTAGTGCTTTTGCCCTTCCATTCCCTGATGCTGATAGGCACGTTGTCCCTTACGATTGCCCTGATCTGACTCACGTACTTCTTTGCTACTTTTTCGGGAGCAACCGGCCTGCCCTCTTCTGTGACTTCCGTGATGATAAGCCTCCCTTCCATCACCCTTGTACGACCTCGGGTCTTCTGCCCTTTTGTCGATCCAGAGGGCTAGCAGTTCAAGATTCGTTAATTAGTACATAGTATTAACGGTGAGGTAAAACAATAGAAATTTTTAATACCTCGCCGGAACCTTCCACCACGGCAAGGTTTCGCTGGGGCTCAGGCTCTTCATTGCTATCGCCGAACATGTTGAGGAACATGTCTGCCTGGGTGCCCTCTTCATCGGTGTACGATATGGAAAGGTTGGAGCCACTACCATCACCAGCAATAATCTGATCCATTAGATACCTTGCGGTCTCGTCATCTGCCATTTCAACTACTGATTGAAACATACATGGAATCATACATGACAGTCATGAATCATAGAACAAGCATGAAATAGGCAACTCACATGAAATGAAACTTACATGAAATCGCCTTAGTTACATGTACGTAAAGGTATATACATGAAATCATACAATAACATGAATCCCACAAAGTCCGAAATGTTTATACAAATTTCTACAAATTAGTAGTAATTTGTAAGAATTTCTACCAAATTTATACTAATTTCTACATAATTATTGGAATTTCTAGAAAATTTCTACTAATTCCTAATAATTTTAAGAATTCCTACCAAAATTCTTCTAATTTCTAAATATTTCTACAAATTAGTACTAAATTTGTAATAATTTCTACAAAATTAATACTAATTTCTACAAATTTATTGGAATTTCTAGAAAACTTCTACTAATATCTATTCATTTTCTAACTAAAAAATAAAAAGGCCCTTGGGCCGTTCATTCCCGGCGCCAATGCCGGCGGACGTCGCGCGGTGCCTAGCTGGGCGACAAGGTCGTACGGCGCCCGAGGCGGCGGAGAACCAATGCACACACCAGCGGAGCGGGGACGAAGCGAGGTGGCCGCAGCGACGAGGGGCTGAGGCGGCCGGCGACGAGGGGCGGAGGCGGCCGGCGACGAGGAAAGGAGGCGGCGACGAGGTGCCGTGACGGACGAGGGCGCGGCGGTGACGGAGGAGGTGGTGTTGACGGAGGCGGCGACGAGGCCCCGTGATGGAGACGGCCGGCGGCGACGAGGTCGAGGGGGCGCGATGGAGGAGGATCGGAGGCGGGCCGGGGTGATGGAGAAGGAGGCGGTCCGGGCGCAGGCGAGGCAGCCAGGGTAGCAGGACGATGGTGGCCGGGGCGATGGGTGACGAGGACGACGGCGGCTGGCGAGGGAGGCGGATGGGCGGCGACCGAGCAGGCGGGAGGGCGCGGGATCTGGCGCCGGTGAAAATTTGGCTAAGTGTAACTGGCGTGGGGGGTAGAAGAGGCTACAGTGACTTTTATCCCCCTCCCCTTTTATCCCGGTTCATAATTGAACCCGAGACTAAAGGCCCTTTTATCCCGGGTGCCAACACCAAACGGGATAGAAGGACATCCCCTTTTATCCTGGTTGCAAACTCTAACCAGTATAAAAGGGTACGTTCCTGGCAGGAATCGAAAACTACCCTTTTATCCCGGTTACATTTGGCAACCAGGATAAAAGGTGTCCTTTTGTCCCTTTTATCCCGGTTACTTTTGGCAATCGGGATAAAAGGGCCTTTTGTCCCGGTTGCTATTGGCACCCGGGACAAAAGGGCCTTTTCCCACACTTTCATCTCCCGCCTGTTTTTTGGAGATGGACAGCTATTTATGTTTTCACTGCATTTCAGGATGCAAAAACAAAAAAAATTACATATTTTGAACATGCAAAAATATATTAAATTAGCGAGTATATTGACAATAAGTGTGAATTAGTCATTAATTCTATACTAGTTCGTTTAGCTTCTAAAATAATTATTTTACTACATTGCTATGATCAAGAAAAATTATTCAATTAAATAATTTGAACGCGCGAAAAATTTCATTTATGTATGTGCTTAACATTGTTCATGTTTATCTAATAAATCTTCACCTCAACTAATTTAAGCACACATGAAATCATACATATGTTAAATTAAAAATTGTATCAAGTAGTACATAAAGGTTAAGTAAATTTAGCGCATTACAATACAACATTATAAAATTTCTTCTTCATGAAAGTTCCTTGATTATGATCGCGGTGTAAGTACGGAGCCTCTTCTTTGGATAGCAGGATGCTTGGGTCAACTTCAACAGCGAATGGAGGCATGCCATCAAACTGATCATAATCATCTGATTGGTCTATTTTATCCTCGACTCCCACGATTTTTCTTTTACCTGGAAGAACTATGTGGCACTTTGGCTCCCATGGCTCTTCTAGATTTCTCTTAGGTTTGCTAGACATGTCCTTCACATAGAAAACCTGATGCACATCATTGGCAAGTACGAATAGTTCATCACTGTATCCAGTCTTGCTCAGATCCACTATTGTCATTCCGTACTGATCTTTGGTTACAGCAGTTAGCTTTACCCAATTGCAAAGAAATAGAGGGATGTAGAGTGGTCCGTATTTGAGTTCCCATATCTCCTGTATGAAACCATAATACGACTCCTTGCTATTATTTCTATCTATGGCCTATATGCGGATACCACTATTATGGTTCGTGCTTTTCTGGTCCTAGGCTCTCGTGTAAAATGTATAACCATTTATCTCATAGCCTTGGAATTCCAGTATTGTGCTAGCAGGTCCCCTAGCTAACCAAGCGAGCTATGGGTGAATCTCAGAGTTATCCATAAGTTGTTAGCGCAATCAGGAGGGAAAAGTTTCCATGTGATGACGTGTAAGACAAGCATCGGATTTCGTCAGGTTTTTGGAAACTACCATCTGTCTGTGCTGCTCGATATACGGAGGCACAAAGGATGACTGTTGCAGAACAGTGCAGTGTGCCTTGTCGAACAAATCAGTATCATTGCTCAAACTTGATCTTCTTCCAAGGGTGCCCATTCCCCGTAGCCTCCCCTTGTGGCGTGAAGTTGGAACCCCAATCGAGTCAATTGAGTCAATAAAATCAACACAAAACTCGATCACCTCCTCTGTTCCATATCCCTTGGCGATGCTTCCTTCTGGATGGGCACGATTAAGAACATAGTTTTTTAGGACTGCCATGAACCTCTCGAAAGGCCACATATTGTGCAGGTATACAGGTCCGAGAATACCAATCTCTTTTACTAGATAAATCAGTAAGTGCATCATAATATTAAAGAAGGATGGTGGAAATACCAACTCAAAACTGACAAGACATTGCACCACATCGTTCTGTAGCTTTGATAGCTTGGATGGATCGATTGCCTTCTGCGAAATTGCATTGAGAAATGCGTATAGCTTTACGAGCGACAACCGGACATTTTCTGGTAGAACAACCCTCAGTGCAACCGGAAGCAACTGGGTCATCAACATGTGGCAGTCATAGGCCTTGAGATTTGTAAACTTATTTTGTTTCATATTTATTATTCCCTTTATATTCGAGGAGTGCCCAGACGGGACCTTCATACTATTCAAGCATTGAAACATGCTATCCTTCTCTTCCTTGCTGAGAGTGTAACTGTTAGGATGTAAGTAGTGCTTTCTATTATCTCTCTTTTCCATATGTAGGTCATCTCGTTGTCCCATGGCTTTCAGGTCATGTCGTGCTTCCAATGTATCTTTCGAGGTCCCATAAACACCCATGAAGCCTAGCACGTTCACGCAAAGATTCTTCGTCAGGTGCATCATGTCTATTGCGTTGCGAACCTCTACGATTTCCAATAAGGTAGCTCCCAAAATATTGACTTTTTCTTCCACATAGGTGCACATCCATTATCGTCGTTCGGAACAGGTTGGCTACCATCACCCTTTCCAAAGACTACATTTCATCCTTTATCATCTCGAAGACACGCTTTCCATTACGGTGTGCAGGTTTTTTACGATGGTCTGGCTCCCCTTTGAAATGCATCCCGCTCTTTCTCAGCTGGTGGTGAGCAGGGAGAAATCGACGATGACCCATATAGATGACCTTCTTACAGTGCTTCAAATACATGTTGTCTGTGTCGTCTAAACAGTGGGTGCAGGCCGATATCCCTTGTTTGTCTGTCTCGTAAGGTTACTTAGTGCAGACCAATCATTGATGGTTACGAACAACAATGCTCATAGATTAAAGATCTCTTGTTTATCCTCATTCCACACACGTACACCTTCTTCCTTCCAGAGCTATAAAAGTTCATCAACCAACGGTCTTAGGTACACGTCAATGTCGTTGCCAGGTTGTTTTGGGCCTTGGATAAGCGCCGGCATCATAATGAACTTCCGCTTCATACATAGCCAAGGAGGAAGGTTGAACATACATAGGGTCACAGGCCAAGTACTATGGCTACTACTCAACTCACCAAATGGATTAAATCCATCAGTACTTAAACCAAACCTTATGTTCCTTGCTTCACTTTCAAAGTTCAGGAATGCTCTATCAATTGATCTCCACTATGCCCCATCTGCGGGGTGTCTCAGCATCTCATCTTCCATACGTTCTTTTTTGTGCCATCGCATCAACTTAGCATTCGCCTTGTTCCTGAACAAGTGCTTCAAGCGTGGTATTATAGGGAAATACCACATCACCTTCGCGGGAACTCTCTTCTTAGGAGACTACCCCTTGACATCACCAGGATCATCTCGCCTGATCTTATACCGCAGCGCTTCGCAAATGGGACAAGCATCCATTTTCTCGTATTCATCACCACGATAGAGGATACAGTCATTAGGGCATGCGTGTATCTTCTGAACCTCCAATCTGAGAGGGCAAATAATCTGTTTAGCTTCATATGTTGTGAACAGTAATTCATTATTTTAGGGAAGAATCTTCTTGACAATGTTCAACATCCTCTGAAATGCCTTATCGGACACACCATTTTTTGCCTTCCATTGCACAAATTCTAGTGTCGTACCTAGTTTTTTATGGCCCTACTGGCAATTCTCGTACAATAATTTTTGGTGATCATCTATCATGCGCTGCAACTTTGTTGCTTCCTTCTCAGTTTTGCAATCTTTGTGTGCATCTCGTAGCACCTGACTAAGGTCATCAGTAGGGCCATTTTTTGCAAACTCATCTTTATCAGCCTCGCCCATTGTAGTATATGCAAAAGCTTGGCCTGCAACCCAATCTGGAAAGTCATCTTTCTCAACTGGGCGGCACCGTACTTCATCATAGAAGAGCTTCGATTTTACGAGAAAGGGGACACAGTCTTCCACGATATCTGTTGTCGCTCTTTCTCGTAAAATCAAAGCTCTTCCTTGACGTCCGTTACTGCTCCACGGAGAACATGCTTACCGAGATGAACACGGTATGCCTGCAGAACTTGTTGAACTTCAAGACCATGATCATCTGGCGACCATGTTCTCAACTGGGCGGCACCGCACTTCGTCATGGAAGAGGTTCGATTCTACGAAAAGGGGACACGGTCTTCCACGATGTTCGTATCCACTCTTTCTCGTAGAATCGGACCTCCTCCTTGACGTACGTTGCTGCCCGGCGGAGAACATTCTCGCCGAGATGAACACGTTATGCAAGTTCAACAAGTATGAATTTGAAAAACCATATTGAATTTTGACAAGATAAACCGTCTAGACAAGGGTAGCATCATTTCTCAAACCACTGCAAGGATACATACTATATATGACACATCAATCTCCCTCACATTCTAGCTCAAAATACCTCTCCATTTTCTACTTCACATTCTAGCAAATAAACTATACATCTCCAAAGCATAAATCAAAGCGTAACATGAGGATGAAGTAGCAAACCTTCACAACACTTTGGATGAGTGAAATTCCCACGAAAATGAGGGAAAAAAATTCGGGTAGCACCTCCCTCGCTTAGGCACCACCGGAGAGTAGGTGAAGCTCAGCTCTCTATCTTTGTGGTGGACTGGCTCGGGCTGGAGGAGGAAGAAAGGCCTCTGCCTTGGTATATAATGGGGGATGAGTTTTTATCCCGGTTAAAAACTCCAACCGAGACAAAAAGGAACACCTTTTGTCCCGGTTGAAAGTTTACTCCCGGTTGGAGGCTCCAACCGGGACTAAACTTTTTACCCCAATTGGTGTTACCAACTGGGACAAAAGGTACACCCTTTTGTTCCGGTTGGAGCCTCCAACCGGGACAAAAGGGTCACGCCACCGACACCCCGAAACTAGCTGTTACAACTGGGACTAAAGCGGGGCCTTTAGTCCCGGTTGCAAATACTAACCTGGAGTAAATCTCCCCTCCATTCTTGCCTACCGTGGCGCACCTCCTTTTCTCCCGGGCCTACTTTAAACCGGGATAAAAGGGGGCGCATCGAAAGTAGTTCTCTACTAGTGACTCCTTCCTGGCGCCAACCGCTCCCACTATAGCTTGGACTAGATCTCAAATTCTTGTCCGTCGCCGTGGTGCTGGTGGTGGTATCTCAAATTCCCGTCCGTCGCCGTGGTGCTAGTGTCAGTGGTGCGCTTGGCTGGGGGAGTCGTCGCCACACCGCCACAATGCCACAGTACCAGGAGCTGCCATGCGGCGGGCAGGTGCTCGACATCGACACGGCGCTCAAGGATGGCATCCACGGGAGGGCGCTGGAGCCCGGGGATGCGGCGGCGGGGGACGTCGGGAAGCAACCGGTCGAGGTGAGAAAGATGATAGACGAGCTCGACGTCAGGAGGGAGGGCGGTGGGCGGCGACGGCAGCGGGGGCTGGGAGGGAGGGCGGCGGGCAGGAGGGCAGCGGCGGGAGGGACGGCGACGGCGGCAGACAGGATGGAGGCATCGGGCGGGAAGGAGCTGGGTGGGAGGAAGGGTAGTAAATGAGGAGCAGGGGCGTCCCCAACACCCTTTAGTCCAATTTAGTCCAGTTTTGTGGACTAGAGGACTATAGCCTTTAGTCCAAACTTTAGTCCACCTGTTTGAGTGTTTAAGGATTAAAAGTGCACCAAAATAGTGGACTACAGTTTAGTTCATGGGAACCAAACACCCCCTTAATCTCTATGGTTTCTTGCCTTGAGATCTCTGCTAGGAAAAATAGCATCTCACTATCTCAGTGGTGACGATAAAGTCATAATCAATTATAGGTGTGTATGCCTTGTGTCTCCTCCAGAAACAAATAAACATCTCAGATCGAACTTATCCTCCAACTGGAACCGGTGAGTATCTTGTGTCTTCAAGCGGCAGACTTAATCGGAGCACGTTCCCTTGAGATTTAGCAGAAAAAAAATACAGGCATCTCGTGATCAGTGTTTTTTGTCTTTGTAAGTACGAATACAGATGCAGGCTTAATCAATTTCGTAGCTGCCTGCCTTGACATGTTCGCCATAGAGTATGCATCTCATGATCGATCTGTTTTGTAGAGCTAGTAGCTACTACTTCTACTCCGAAACTACTAAAGTATGTCTACACTCGGGTAAGTTTGTTCTGAGTGTATTTTGGTGAGTGTTCTCGGCACCAGTAAGCTTTATAGTTCTATGGTAGTTTACAATTAACTAATTGAGCTTTGTTACAATTATTGTTAAGTACTAATTGGGTACTTCCAGGTACTTTTTAAAAAAAATTAATGACTGCTGATCTACAGAATGTAATTAAAAAATATTTTAAATTAGTATTGATCCCATTGTTTTTATACTTGGTTTCACCTATTTGATATTTCTTGGTGCTTTAGCTACCTCTATTACTTCATATCTTTCCACTCTACGATTTCTCTGAATAGATGGCTCTTATTTTTTTTCCAATCACCGTAAAAATCCTCTAATCAACAACATCAGACATAATCAATTTACTTCTTCCGATTTGAAATACATTATTGATCTATCAGGAAAACAGCATGGTCTACAAGGTGACACTTTGGTAGCAATATCTACATTATTTTAAATGGAAAATAGTTGTATATCTCTGAATATAAGGACTTCAAGGAATTTTTCAAACAAATTATGTTGGGGGTGGGGGGGGAGGGGGGGGGAGTCTTTCATGCCCCACACTAAAGCACCGGGTCAGCTTCTGATTGGGAAGCTTATAGTTTGATTAGCACAATTAATGTTTTGGCCTGCGCCTGATTTGCTTTATCTTGATTAGATACACATAAGTCCTCATATTTAATTAGGGACAAACTTCAAATGCCAGAAATATTTATATTAAGGGATTGATCGGTATTATGAATGTATCACTACTGGAAAACTGACTATTAGTCCCAATTGGTAGGCCTCAAGGCTCTCAAAAATCCATCCGGATAAATTTTTCGAGATGAAGGAGAGTTCTTTAATCCCGGGTCATTCAACTGGGACTAAAGACCCCCTAGCCCGTGATGTGCCTGGCAGGCCCCTTTACCAATCGGGACTAAAGGGCATACGTGCATGCGTATGCATACGCGCCTGCATGGCGCATGCACGTACCCCTTTAGTACTTAAGACTTTTTTTAGATTATTTTCCATATCAATATTGTATGCAACTCATATTAATATATACAATAATTTGTCCACTTCATTCCTAGGATCCTCCCGTTGTAGAAAATCAGTACAAAATTACTATGATTAGTAGAAAATTAGTATAATTTACTTCATATGCTTAGATACTTAGTATAATTTTGAATACATTATGTATAATTATTACAAATTACTATGTTTTAGTATAAATGTTTCAAAAATTAGAAATTTTTCGAAATGCTTAGACTTATATAGTATAAATGCTTAGTATAATTTTGTATACATTTAGTATAATTTTTAGTACAATACTATGATTTAGTACAAATTCTTAGAAAATTAGTAGAAATTTGTAGAAATTAGGTAGAAATTCTTAGAAATTTGTAGAAATGCTTAGAAATTAGTAGAAATTTGGAAGACATTCTAAGAAATTATAAGAAAATTGTAGAAACACTTCAAATTTGGTAGAAATGCTTAAAATTAGTAAGAATTAGTAGAAATTTGGTAGAAATTAGTAGAAATTTGTAGAAACAATTCAAATTTGGTAGAATTTAGTAGGAATTAGTAGAAACTTGTAGAAACACTTCAAATTTTGTAGAAATTCTTAGAATTTAGTAGAAATTTGTAGAAACACTTCATGTAGGATTCATTCAAGACATCTCGTGTAAGTTTCATTCAAGACTTTCATGTAAATTTCTTGTAAGTTTTCATGTAAATTTCATTCCATGTATGGTTTTATGTGTACATTTCAATCAATTTGTTTTTTTCATGGTTGTTCAATGATTTCATGTGTGTTTAAAGTAGTTGACATGACAGACGACGAGACCGCAAGGTATATAATAGAGCAGATTATTGCTGGTGGTAGTGGCTCCAACCTTCTCGTAACGTACACCAATGAAGAGGGTAGCCAGGCGGACATGTTCCTCAACATGTCCGGTGAGGGCAATGAAGAGCCCGAGCCCGAGCAAAACCTTGCCGTGACGGAAGGTTCCAGCGAGGTATATATCATTTCCATTATTTTATCCGATCTATAATGTCTTATTCATTATTACATGTACTAATTAACGAATCTTGAATTGTTAGCCCTCTCGATCGACGAACTGTCAAAAGCCCCGAGGTCGTACAAAGGTGATGGAGGGAAGGCTTATCATCACAGAAGTCACACAAGAGGGCAAGCCGATTGCTCCCGAAAATGTGGCAAGAAAGTCCATGAGTCAGATTAGGGCAATCGTAAGGGACAACGTGCCTATCAGCATCAGGGAATGGAAGGGCAAAAGTATTAATCCATACGCGCTCCTAGATACAGAAAAATGCTATGGTTAGATATGAAGAAATACTTCACATTTCCCGAAGGATGTAATGAAGATGATGTGAAAGCATGAACACTGAAGAAGATGGCCACACAATTCCAGACATTCAAGAAGATGCTAGATGCCACCTTCATCAAGAAGGGCCAAACTCCAAATTTCAATGAGTGGCCAAAGTTGAGGGACCACTGGGAGGTATTTGTCGAATACAAGACGAGTGAAGACGGTGGAAATAAGGTTCGCACCAACGTTGCAAATGCTAGCAAGGAGTACCATCATCGTCTAGGGCAAGGTGGTTACAGCACTGCAATTCCCAGATGGCGCACTATGGAACAAGGCCTGATCGATTGGGGTATCATACCAGCAACTCTTGAATGACCCGATCGATCAAAAAATTGGTATTATGCTCATGGAGGCAACCTGAGCTAAGAGAATGGGACATTGGTCTTCAATGAGACAATACGTCAGAAGGTTGAAAGGCTCTCAAAAATTCATCCAGGATAAATTTTTCGAGATGAAGGAGGGTTCTTTAATCCTGAATCATTCAACTGGGACTAAAGACCCCCTGGCCCGTGATGTGCCTGGCGCCCCTTTTGTCGGGACTACTCCCCAGACCCACGAGTAGGCTTCGGACGGCCCACTAAGGGACGTACTCGGACATGATCAGAACAAGGATGGGCATATCTTACTCGGACTAGTCTTGTATGTTTATGGGAAACTACTCGGGCCGTTACCGAGTAGATCTCTGTAATAGTACCCGACTAGGACTCAGACTTGTAACCCTGCCCTCCCGCGTATATAAGGCCGGGCAGGGACCCCCCTCAAACAACAATCTCAGGACCAGAACATACATCAATACAAACCAACACACAGGACGTAGGGTATTACGCGATCTAGCGGCCCGAACCTATCTAAATCGTGTTCCTTGTGTCACCATTGATTCCTTAATTCTCGACGACCCTTACCGCACAAAAGACCACCTAGGGTACCCCTAGGCGGGTTGCCGGTCTAAAAACACCGACACCTTTACCAACCGGGACTAAAGGGCATACGTGCATGTGTATGCATACGCGCCTGCATGGTGCATGCACGTACCCCTTTAGTACTTAAGACTTTTTTTAGATTATTTTCCATATTAATATTGTATGCAACTCATATTAATATATACAATAATTTGTCCACTTCATTCCTAGGATCCTCCCGTTGTGGTGTTGCTCGGTGCATCAATTGAACGTCCATCGTAATGAAATTCTCCCGCTAGATTTATCACCTCATCCACCAGGAATCCTATGAGACTTTCACATATTGCCCCTATTCTCTTCTTCTCCAAGAGTTTATGTTGAAGATTTCGCATCTGTAGTGAGCGAGGATGTCACGCTAGCACCGGCTGCCCTGTCCAACCATGCATCACTGCATCTTCGAGCTCCACAAGTGAGAATCTCATTTGTTTTCTCTGTAGTCCCCTCCAATTTTTTAAATCTACATCTGCTTCACCGGAGAGAACTCTGCTCAAGTTTATTACTGTCTATAATGGAGCCTAGTTATGCCTAGATGTGGCCACGGCCCCCATGCTACTGGAGTATTTCTTTAGCGAACAGTAAATTTCTCGGTGTATTGTGTTAGATTTGATATCCTTGTCTTACCCTGGCCGCTCTAGATCTATCTGCAAGGTCGGCATCTATATTTCTATGGTCATGGTACATTTTGTTCCTTATATCTAAGACAACTGACCAAATACTTATTGTGCAAGGCCTAGTACCACGTTCCTACATTTCAAGGAATAGCTGCTAGTTCACCTGAAAGCTAGTTGTATGCACAGTGTATATGGTTATAAATTGAAGAAATGGAATGCAGAAATTTATATGTTGTTAGGCCTGGAGGGGAATCTACCTCCCTATCAATCCCCAAGTTTTAGAAGCATCAGGATCCGTCAAGAATGACCTAAGCCGACTTTTGCCTCATTTCTAGACACATCTCAGGACAAGCCTGAATCTCACACTTTTTCATAAAGTAGGTTATGACTAATCAATGGGAGCTTTAACTATGTGAGCTCTTGACCATGAGCCTCGGCTATTCAAATAGTTTTTATAACTCTGCACAGAGGTGTACATTTTCCCCGCACGTTCGATCAGCCCATAACTTGATCATAGGCAGTACTGACCTATGAGACCTGCACCCACTTGTGTCTATTCGTAGAAAACCTTCCCTAACTCCGTCCACATATACGGTTGGGGTATAAACAAGGGTCACACTATGTCCACTCGTGGACTCTATCCCAGGAAAAAGATGCATCATAACTTGACAAACAATGTCAACGGGCAGGGGCAGAGCTAGGATTTGAGCATAGGGGGCTGTTTAAGCCAACAACAATAAATCATACATGATGAAATATATATACAACAAGAGTGCAAATAATAACCAAAAATGTTTATTGTACAATACAAAAGAAGGCCAAAAACCAGAATATGGGAACAAAATTTAATTACACCTTGGTGTCTAACCTCCACCAGTCAATCTAATTCTAGGATAAAAAAGAATCACGGTAATAATAAAGACAAAGGACATGAAATGAGAAGATAACATGAAGAATAATCCTAAATAAAATAAATGTCGTTGAGATAAATGTGAAGGGAGAATAAACAAGCATAGCACTGACTATATTTATTAACTAGTAAATTATTAGAGATTATCTAGCTAATGGAGGAGATACTGTGGGGGCACCAGATGTTGGGGGTGCCAGGCCCCCCTCAACCCCTCCCTCCCTCCGCCACTGTCAACACGCCCTATGGACCTCAACTCGTGACCCGTGCCGACCAAACGTGGAACTCTGCGAAGGTCCTGCTCCATTCTGTCTGTTGCCCACCGTGGCTACTTGGGACGGTTTATTAGGTTCAGTTGGTGGGGTGCAAATCAACGCCGGAATCAATCATTCACATGATGGCAAACTGCAGCAACGCGGTGAACATCTGGCAGAAAATTTCACAATGGAGCAATTTCCAGTTACCCAACAGAAATGCTCGGCAAACCATATGCAAATGGTGGCGAATTTTGACCAAGATCCCTGTTACTGATAGCAGCCAGCACCTCCAGGTGATCATCTATACCGCTTGGAACATCTGGAAAGAAAGGTGTAGAAGAGTATTCGGTAGCAAAACAATGGACTCAGAGCAGCTGCTGGAGATCATCAAACAAGATGTCCTGGCATGCCGGACGGCCAACAGGATAGTTCAGTAGTATATGATACAGATTTGTTCATAGCTTTTGACTAGGTTGGGTGGTGAGCTCCACAAACTCAATTTTTTCCTTTCCACTCCTTCCCTGGTCCGTTCCAGGAATGTAAAAATACTTTCTTGCTTTCTACTATAATGAAAAGGTAGAGCACCGTACCTACCATGTTTGCTCAAAAAAAAAAAGAAATCAGTCGGGTCTCATGAAAAGCACCCAAAATAGGAGTACAAGGAAAGAAGCTGAAATCGCGGGGCCCAACCACGCCTTGGATAAAGGAGCAGTCCTCCGCTAGCTAAATATTTGCCTGGCCCCGCGGGCGCACGTCGTTTCGCGTTTCCGCTTGCCTTGGTCCTGGCCCCTGGCCCTCCGAAATGCCGGGACCGGCCGTGGAGGCGGCGGCGGCCAGGGGCGGCGACCACGATGGCGACGGCGGCGGCCGCAGGACGGCCGGCGAGTGGGAGAAGACGTACTTGGATGTGCTTGGCATCTGCTGCACCGCCGAGGTCGCGCTCGTCGAGCGGCTCCTCTCCCCGATCGACGGCGTGCGGGCGGTCACCGTCGTCGTCCCCTCCCGCACCGTCATCGTCGAGCACGACGCCGCCGCCGTCTCCCAGTTCCACATTGGTAAACAGATCATCTTTCCTTCTTCTCGATCGCCGTACGTATCGATCGAATTCTTGCACAAATGCATGGCGTCAATTCTCTCTTGCCCTTTCCGGATCAGTGAAGGTCCTCAACAAGGCGGGCCTCGAGGCCTCGGTCCGAGCCTATGGCAGCGGCAGCGGCGCCGCCGACCGGTGGCCCAGCCCGTTCATCGTCGCCTGCGGCGTCCTGCTCCTCGCCTCCTTCCTCGCGCCGCTCCTGCCCCCGCTGCGGTGGCTGGCGCTGGCGGCGGCCTGCGTCGGCTCCCAGCCGATGCTGCTCAGGGCGGTCGCCGCTGCGGGCGAGCTCACCCTAGACATCAACATCCTCATGCTCATCGCGGTGGCCGGCTCCGTCGCGCTCGGGAGCTACACGGAGGCCGGCGCCATCGTCTTCCTCTTCACCGTCGCCGAGTGGCTGGAGACGCTGGCGTGCGCCAGGGCGAGCGCCGGGATGCTGTCGCTAATGTCCACGGTCCCCAAGAATGTAGTGCTCGCCGAGACGGGGCAGGTTGTCGGCATGTGCGACGTCGGCGTGGGCACCGTCGTCGCCGTCAGGGCTGGCGAGGTGGTTCCGGTCGACGGCGTGGTCGTCGGCGGGCAGAGCGAGGTCGATGAGAGCAGCCTCACCGGCGAATCCTTCCCGGTGCCAAAGCAGCCGCAGTCGGAGGTCTGGGCCGGCACCATGAACTTGGACGGTAAAATTAAGCTGCATTTGCAGATACCTTTACATGTAAACAACATTTGTTTCAATAATGTTCATACATGTGGTGAGCAGAATCAGCTTTGACGTTGCAGGTTACATTTCCGTGAGGACAACAGCTCTGGCCGAGAACTCGACGGTGGCCAAGATGGAGAGGCTGGTGGAAGAAGCGCAGAACAGCCGGTCCAAGACGCAGCGGCTCATCGATTCGTGCGCAAAGTACTACACCCCTGGTACGCCGCACGGTCACCTTCAGAAACGATCGTAGTCTGAAGACATAGAATTGACAGCAATTCAGCAGAAGCAGTGTTCTTTTGCAGCCGTGGTCGTTCTCGCGGCAGGAGTGGTTCTTGTGCCCTTACTACTGGGATCCCATGACCTCAGACAATGGTTCCAGCTGTCCCTGGTGCTGCTGGTGAGCGCGTGCCCGTGCGCGCTAGTGCTGTCTACACCTGTTGCCACCTTCTGCGCGCTCCTTCGCGCAGCAAGGATGGGGCTTCTCATCAAGGGAGGCAACATTCTTGAATCATTGGGTGAGATCAGGATCGCGGCATTCGACAAGACTGGGACGATCACTAGAGGGGAGTTCAGCATCAATGAATTCCATGTGGTTGAGGACAAGGTTGAAATGAGTCAGCTTCTTTACTGGTATATGAATTTAACATCTTCAACTTCAACATCACCTAATAATTTCACTTTCTGTACTGAATGGACATGAAGCATTTCAAATGTGTTATTTGTTTACCTTTTTTAATTGAACAATTTAATAATATGTTAGTACTGTTTCAGTAAACTATAATGCTGAAGCTCCTAAGTGTTTTTTTTTCCCTCACAGGGTATCTAGCATTGAGAGCAAATCAAGCCATCCAATGGCTGCTGCGCTTGTTCAGTACTCTCGGTCCAAATCAATCAGACCGGAGCCGGAAAATGTGATGGAATTTCACATCTATCATGGAGAGGGCATCTATGGTGCGATCAGTGGAAAACACATCTATATTGGAAACAAAAAGATCATGGCAAGGTCCTCCTGCCAAGCAGGTAAGCAAACCCCTCAAATTTGATTCATGCAATAAATTTCAGAGAATTAGCATCAATCATACTTGAACTGACTTCTGACATGACGAAACTTAAATCACATACAAGCTGTACCAGAAATGGATGATCTCAAAGGTGTGTCCACCGGTCACGTGATCTGTGATGGTGATCTCGTCGGGCTATTTTCACTCTCCGACGACTGCAGAAATGGGGCAGCGAAGGCGATCAAGGAGCTGAGATCAATGGGGATCAAGTCAGTGATGCTCACTGGGGACAGCGCAGAAGCGGCCAAGCACGCACAGGAGCAGCTAGGAGGCGTCCTGGAGGAGCTCCACTCCGAGCTCCTTCCGGAGGACAAGGTCCAGCTCATCACGAAGCTCAAGACGAGTGCTGGGCCCACGCTAATGGTCGGTGACGGCATGAACGACGCCCCAGCCCTGGCCACGGCGGACGTGGGCGTCTCCATGGGCCTGTCCGGTTCCGCGGCGGCCATAGAGACCAGCCACGCCACGCTCATGTCCAGTGACATCCTCAGGGTCCCCAAGGCCGTCAGGCTCGGGCGGCGCACCCGCCAGACCATCGCCGTGAACGTGATCTTCTCGATCGGCACCAAAGCTGCCGTCCTCGTGCTCGCCGTCGCGTGGCAGCCCGTGCTGTGGGTGGCCGTGCTCGCCGACGTCGGGACGTGCCTGCTTGTCGTGCTGCACAGCATGCTGCTGCTCAGAGACACCGCGGCGAGGCGGTCGTGCTGCAGAACGTCCAAGGCGTGCTGTGGGAAGGCCAAGTCGCCGGCGACGAGGTCTCAACTCACCGGAGCACCGAACACCGAGACCCCAAGTGTCAAGGGACGAGGCGAGAAGGCCAAAGACTCCCATTGCTGCCACAAGCACACCAAGCCGCATGAGCACGCCGTCGTGATCTCCATACCAGCACGAGCCTGTGAGCATAGAAAGGAGGCGACCGGTCACGCGACGGCGGAAGGCGGGAACAGCCTCACCGGGGGATGCTGCGGCGCCAGCAAAGCTTGCGGCTCTTCCACGGCGCCAGCCCCGATCCGCGCGCCGCACGGTGATGGTGAAGATGAGGTGTGCATTGTTGTTAGTGCAAGGACATCCTGTTGTAGCAAGGCAAGGAGTAGGTGCGGTTCGCCTAAGGATGCTGGTTGCAAGGATACGGTGTGTTGTTCTGGTGGTGGTAAAGATAGCAGCATCTCAGCCCTCGTGTGCTGACATTTTTGGGATCGCCTGGGATATATGTATATATGTATGTGTATAGTAGGTCAATTGGTCTCAGAGTGCTCTTGTAACGGTCGTTGGCCTCAGCCTCAGTTTGAAGAGAGTTGAGTCGCCAGTGACTAGGTTGATTATTCGTTGTCAGCCTTGTTTTTTGCAAGAACAGTCTCTGTGCGTGTTCAGTGCACCTGTTTAATTTACAGTACTGACAAGAGAATTAAATTCTCTCTTTCAGTTACAAGGTGACATGTGCAAGCAAATCATTTCGCACGAACACCGTGCTCGCGCGCCTGCAAATTTTGTCACACGCCACAAGTATATATGTCATTGGACAGTGATCGACAGTTCCCATAGGAATAATTCTCCTGTTAAGGGATGGGAATAAGATCAATTTCTCCCTCACGGTAAATAAAATTGTAAAATGCATATGTCCAAGTCGGCAGGACCGTGTCCCTCGTACCCATTTTCTACGTCACCAATATAGTAGGATACACGCACCTAAGCTTTGCTTATCCTTATTCTCACTAGAGCAACACGGTCTAGAGCAACACGATATAAACAATATAATACCCCGTCTATTCTCACTAGACGGTCTGTTCTCACTAGAGATACACAATATAATACCCACGTCTAGAGCAACACGGTCGCGTCTTTATCCTTATTCTCACTAGAAACACTGAACACCTCCCTGCTGTCCTTTGGCTCCGCGTCACCCTCGTTCACGGATCCTAGCCTCCATCCCCCATGTTTTAATTCTCCGCGCGAGGGGTATGAGAAAAAGAAATATCCCCCGAAAGCAGTGATGGGGATGGGGAACCAATCTCCGGGTGTGAACTCCCTATTGACATCTAACTGCAAATGCGCTGTCATAGGTCAATTTTTTGCCAGAATCTGTGATGATGAACTCGAAGCAGTTTCAAATCACAGGTCCTTACTCAAAGTCAAGCAACAAGTTACATGTCTGTGTGTCTCCGGGAGTCTTTATCCATGAACTGCCAAAGAAGTTGTAGTGTTTCGTACCACACCTGTCAAAGAAGTTGGGCGCCATCTGCATCGAGGCCCCCGCCTGCGTGTGTGCCGTGTCCTAAGTCCTAACAACTCCTTGACGAGAGCCCCCAGCTCAGATAGCGTTACAACAAAAAAAGTCTTGTCAAAAACGTCGGGCGCCATCGGCGTGACCCTCCGTGTGCACCGTGCGTACCAAAGGGTGGCGATAGAGTGTCGACATTTCCTTGACAATGTAGCAAGAGCGGCCGGCCACGGAGGAGCGAACTGTACGCATCCAGACTGTGATCGATGGAGAGCAAAAGAGGAGATCACACGTACGGTTGCTGTATAACGACATCGATCTCAATAATGTTGCCTACTCCAAACCTGCTTTTGGAACCGTTACAACAGCACAAAATTTTGGAAGGAAAAAAGCGTGATCCCTTTTTCCCTTTTTTTCCCCTCTCTTTTCTTTGCTGCAACAATTGATTCCTGACATACATAGTAGAACAAAAAAAACCTTGGTGTGACTAAGCCCATTTAGCCAGCATGGACATGAGGCCGGCGCCGACGAGCATGGACACGTTGATGCCAAGCTGGAGCTTCCCCCTGCTCTGCACCTTGGGGTTCATGAAGTCCTCGGCGAGGAGGTCGACGAGCGCCATGTAGACCAAGATCCCCGCCGCGACCGAGTTGAGGATTCCCTCAACGATGAGCGCCGTCGGGCTGTCCTCGTTGTACACCGAGGAGATGCCGAGGCCGATGAGTATGCCCACCGGTGTCGTCAGGCAGAAGAAGAGGATCATGGTCACGATGGACCGGAGCTTGAATTTCGCCTGCGTAGAAAACAACAGATTAGGGACGGAGCTAGAAAAACATTTGAAGAGAGGGGGGCATGGGTCCCCCTAGGTACGCCCTTGCAACAGATTGCTTATAGCTTGTTCGCATCCTCCGTTTATTTATTTGGAGAAAAGAAAAAGTTGTGCATGGCCAGCATGGATCATCCAATTGAATTTTCATAGCGTTGTTGAACACAGTCCTAGTGTAAGTCACTCAGCCTTGTTCACGAAACGTACGAAGAGTACTATCCCTGCCTGAGCAAACCGAATTTTCAGAGCCAAAAATCCCGATAACCTTACGTCTTAAGCAACCGAGCTATCCCAATCTTGATGGCTTTCCTTTTATCCCAATTGTGATGAAGCACTAGTAAAATCACTAAGGTCCTGTCAGATTTTTATTTAGAACCAAAAAAAAATTCTCCAACGAGGTAGAACATTAGTATGGAATATAATATTTCCGTCTCCAAACAAATGTGTGAAGAGTGAAGAAAAAGGTACCAACAATTTTCTTTTTTGGGGCAAAGTACAGACTATATATAACAGTCACGTCTGTTTGACTACATTAGTAGGCACAAGGAGAGGGGAAAGAAACGAAATCCAGTTTTGAAAAAAGTGCATCCAAGTGGCGTTCCTAACTTTGTTCGGTGCATGTCTCGGAACCACCCGAAGTGCTGTGCTCTTGTACTTTGTTCTCACAAAAGGGCATCGGGCACACTCTTTCTCAGTTCATGGTATATCATGTCATGCTTTAGTGCGATGGGCCTCTTCATCACCTCTCCTTTCCATTGCCCAAATCAAATCATGATGGTATTTTGGACTAGATCCGAGGATAAAGTGCTCCCGCCTTTTTAACAAAACAAAAAAGTAGCTATTCTTTATTTTTGGATGGGTTAGTCTACTTCTAGTAGGGACCATTATATCTACTAGATGCGCATTTTCCACCCTTCTTTTTTAAAAAAGATGATCTTAAAAATTGGACGATCAGTGTAGATGTGGGAGCAGATGGGTTAGGACTTAGGGGCAGGCTTCAATCTGGTTCACCAACATGGTGGAAATGAAGAGAAGAAAAAGGGAGAGGCGGGCGAGGAACAATATGAATCATGCATCTTTTCTGTTCTTGTATGAGAGATTATTAGGCACCTGAACGATGCAGCCGCCGAGGCCCATGCCCTCGAACATTTGGTGGAAGCTCAAGGCGACCACCAGGGGCTTGATGGTGCTCGGGTCCTCTGATGCGCCGAGTGAGATGCCAATGATCACCGAGTGCACAACGATCCCAAGCTCCAGGACCTATCCACAATGAAAACCACCGTTGTTCATCACAAGTTTCACGCAGACAGCGTAATCATAGTTGATTGTTTTTTGTTGCAAAGTGCTTGTTTCAAAGTTTCAAGTCATTCTACATATACGTGCTATGTGTCCTTTTAATAATTTTATTTGCAAGAATATCACTGAATAACTGTCACATTTTGGAGAATATCTATGTACCTTTCAGTGAAGGTAACTTATTTTTTAAAAATAAAAACTTCTGGTGTTCATCGCTATTATAGTTATTTTTCTTTAAGAAATGGTGATAAATGAATCCATGGTTAAACAGCTGTTACACTTAGAGGAGAACGCATCCGAATGCACCATGCAACTCCCGATTAACTGGAAGAAATTAATTACCTGCGCGATGACCCGGTGGCGCAGCGCGTGCTCCTTGTCGCCGTCGCCTCCACCGCCGCCGACGGCGGCGACGAGCGCCGTGGAGCCGTGCGCGTGGCCGTGCGTCGCGTGCGTGTGCATGTGCACGTGGCCCTCGTGGTCGTCGCCCCCTCCGCCGGCGGCGTGCGCCGCCGCCGCGGCCTCCTGCTGCTGCATCTCCTCGTCCCCGACGGCGGCTGCGCTCACGGCCGCGGCGGCGGCGCCTGCGGTGCCGGCGTCCTTAAAGTGGAGGCGCGTGAAGTATCCCGTGGCGACGGTGTCGACGACGAGCGTGCCGATGGCGCCGACCATGGCCCCGAACCCGGCGAAGGGGAAGTCCTTCCACGGGGCGTCGGGGAGGCACTCGGAGGTGAGCTTCTCGAAGGCGTCGGGGAGGATGTGGATGAAGCCCGTGGCGAGGATGACCCCCGCCGCGAACGCCTTCACGAGGAAGAAGACGTCGCCGTCGGCCCGCAGCGCCGGCACGCGGCGGCCCAGCACGGGCAGGCAGCACCCCAGCGCGCCGCACACGAGGATGGAGAAGAACGCCGCGATCTTGAGCGCCCTCGCCCGCGCGCGGTCGCCCTCCGCCGCCGCGCCGCCGGCCCCACACCCGTCTTCGGCGGCGCGCGCGGCGGGCGCGAGGAGGAGGAGCAGCAGCGCCGCCGACGCGACGGCGAGGGCGGGCACGGCGCGCGGTGGCCTCATTGCCGCGGATCGATCGGTGGGCGGCGCGAGGAGGAAGTGGAGGATTCGAGGAGGTACGAGGAGGGCTTGCAGCCGGAGCGACGTGGTTCTTTATAGGAGGAGAGGGTGGAGGCCTCGTATTTGGTAGGGTTTAATTGCTTGGGTTAATTGAAGATTTAGTAGTAGGAGACATGGTGACGACACCGTAGCGGGAATTGACCGTCGCGGGAATGGTGACGTGTAGTTTTTATGAACTCTAGTGTTGCAATTGGGTTTTGCAAGCTACTCCCTCCATCCTAAATTATAAGTCGCTTTGACTTTTTTGATACATTCACTTTGTTATGTATACAGATATAACAATATGTCTAGATTCATAGCAAAGTGGATGTACCAAAAAAATCAAAGCGACTTATAATTTGGAATGGAGGGAGTACATATTTTCTCTTAGTTAAGTTTTCTTCCAAATAATTTTGTTGTTGAGTTTTTCAATAAGGCAACCGCAGGTGCACATATGGCCAAGCAAGCAATGTACTCTGTTTTCTAAATCAATTTTTATGTACATATTTCTTAACAAGCCATCTTTTTTTTAGGAAACTGTGGACCCGGCAGAGATTGCCAGGTTTGTATTAAAATAATAAAGAAGAGAGTTACATGCCTAGGCAAAAACAAAACGAAAAAAACTATACAAGAATGTACAGGTGTGAGGTTAAAGAAGCGATCACTGCTCGATTTGACAAATATCTTCCAAGTGCCTTACTCCCGTTAAAATCCAACATCGTGAACCCTTATAATAGCTAAACTATGATTCTAGCAGATAAATATGAAAAAGTAGGAAGAAATGTTAGAAATCCTGGACTTTTTCCCCGACTCACCTCTAATGTAAGATCATTCGATTCTTCTAAAAGGAACCGAAATGCAGGCTGAGCTTCAATATGAAAAAAATTTCTAAACTGAGCTGGTACATTGTTAGTAGCAAGGAATCCTTTCTAGCTTCGTTCATAGAAGGGGTTTAATTAAATATTACAAGGTGATTTGCTGGAAAGAAGTGCTGGGTTCAGCAAAGTCTATAGAAAAAAGTTTTACATACTTCACTGATGAGTCAACGAGGATCCACCACGTGCATCTCAGCCAAACATTGCACATTTGCATGGCCAGATGTTTCTGCATTATCTCTTAACAGTAAAAGACCAGCGAGGTCGTCGTCCCTGCCTGACCACCACGCACGAGCCCACGTCGCGCCGGCCGGCCGGCCGGCCGGCGTGTCGGCGGAAGAATCCAAGACTCCGCTTGACCGTCATCCTCAGACGACCCGAAATTCTCCCTGCCCTTTTCGCCAGGCCCTTTTCCTGCCTTTTAATTTCTTAAACCTTTTCTTAGAACACCATTAAACGTATAACTCTAGCAAATTGCTAACCACCTAGGGCATTGTTAGTCGCTGTCCTGCTGTACGGCGGCGAGGCAGAACTGGGCTTCTACGGCTTGGGGTCTGCCGACGGACGGCGACGCCGGGGGCATGTCGCCAGAGTGTCGACACTGCCCGTGACCGCCCGGTGCCTTTCGGTAAATCAATGTAGTACTTACTATTTATGTATATGTAAACAATCGGAGCACACAAGTACAAGGGGTGAACAGTGACTGATTTGGCAACGACGTGCGGGTGGAAGGAAGTTTCAGAGACGACAAAAGCTGTGTCTGTGTGTGAGCAGTACCGGCGGTGAAACTTGACCGACGACTTGCGCAAGAGGTCCGCGCAGGACCACACACACAGCCGCATGTCAACTTCATTTTATTTTATTTTTTTGGAAAGCACGTGTCCATTTTATGAGACGGCAGTTAAACGGTTTGGAACCATCAGTTGGATTTTTAGATGCTCGAAAAGTTTGTTGTTACAAAATGATCTTATGTCAAACTGAGGTTAGCTTGCTAACTGTAGTGGTCCCTAGCTTGAAAAATTATGTAGCTTAGAAAATTACATAATTTTTTACGCAAAATACGTGCTCGACGGTGGAATTTGAAACCGTGACCTCAAGTTTTGCGTAACCGCACCTTACTGTCTCTCTCCATGCTTATATCTACGGCTATCAAACAATTCATTATATTGATCCTTTACTACCCAATCTTCAAATGCAAATTTTTTCTGCTAAATGGTCTTAAATGGAAAAAAAATCTACTAGAAAATTGTAAAAGATTTAGAAGATATAATTTTCATATAAAATTTATCCCATCTAACTTTATATGTTAAGATTTTTTTACTACGGACGAGATTATTTGTACATGAGGGCCTATAAGCGTCTGCATGTAGAATCATTATTTTTAGGTGACGGTTTCTGCCCGGTCTATAATCAATAGTCGTGGACTGCCTTTAAAAATGGGATAATTTATAGAGGCGAGCCTCCAAATCACTATTTTAATTTTCTTAGATGCACGCTTATGCGGTCCACCTCTGAATAGGCTGATTTACATAGATAGGTCTCATAAGTGTCAGCCTCTCTATAATTATATTTCATCAGTGCACATGGGCTCCTAATCTATACCTAATACTAATACTAAAGTATGGTTGTTTCTTCCAACCGTCGTGGTTGTTTTGCAAAAAAGTCTCCCAACTTTTTCGTAATCAACCCGCAGTCCTAGGAGTTAAACAGTCATAGTTCTTGACGATTTAAAAAAAATATCTCGCATTTATCGTAATCAACCCGCCATCCTACTAGGAGCATGAACTTCTTGTTGCGGCCCAGTCAAACGGCCCAGCAGTTCCGATCCATCTCCTCTGTTTCCCAAGCTCCCCACCGTGTCGCACCGGTGGCGCGACACGGAGCTCCGATCTCACTGTGCACGGTGTTGTCACCCACTGCTGCACTCGTGAGCGCCGCCCTGATCTAGCACCGGCCTTCTCGGAAGCGGTCCGCTGCAATCTCACATATAATCCACACAGCAACAAAGCATAAGCTGTTGTCGTAGCATTCTACCTAGCACAGACGCAAAGTGCGGCATCTCCACCCTGCTGCCTGTTGCCGACGCTGACCGCAGGCTATCACCAATGCCTGGCATCCGCCTGACATTACTGATAGACGCTGACCGCAGGCTATCACCAATGCCTGGCATCCGCCTGACATTACTGATACAGTGGTGCTGCCTGGAGTGCTTGTTGGTACTATGTGGCTCGGAGTATGCTCAAGTTGGTTCAGTAATTGCTAGATGAATTTGCATGCAGTGAAGTTTTAAATTTAGAAGTGGTCCAGCAAATTCTAATCAAGGGTAAGCATTTATTTAGCCTTGCAGTTTCTTTTCTTTTTTTATAGGTTGAAAGTTTTGTGGGCAATACATTTGTAATAACATGCTAATACATGAAAGCTAAAATTGGAGTTGCGTGGATACTGAATCTATATACCAGAAGTTTCAATGTATGTTTAAACCTGATGTTGCGTACATTATAAATTAAATAATGGCAAAACAACCTGGATAGCCTCAAGCCTGCTCTACAATCTTGCTAGCTTAACATCTTTAATTTAATCAAAATTGCTAATTTAAATTTTAACTTAGTGCTTATACAACCGGAGAAATCTGCATGGGATCAAATACAAATTTCATGGAGCACTCTAATGCTAAAATTGCTAGATGATTGGATCAACATACATTGTGATAATAAATTAATTGTGATTTCAATTATGCACACCAAAGTTACATTTTTTAGTGCAAAGATTATAGGAAATATGGCAGATAACTCAGGAATTAAAAAAGGTGACGAATCACAACATCCAGTGACATCTAGAACCTCCGTATTCTTGTGATAGCACCTGGTATGAAATCCATGAACTTTTCGATTTACTTCTTTAATTTTCATTGTGCAGAATTTAGGGAAGGAGAAGAAGAAAAGTGATATAGCACTATGAAACATGAATCGGGAATAAGCAAATAATTATTTTAGAGAGGGTAAAGACCTGTAGCAACGCACGAGCACTTCTACTAGTGTACTCAGGGGCGGATTTGGGCCCTGGGCTACAGCCCGGGGCGAGGCCCAAGAAGAGTGGAACAAGTTTCATAAAAATGGTATAAAAAGGCCAGGCAGCCCATTAGTCCACCCTGACGCGAAGTGAGCCCAGCAGGCCGGAATCCTAGCCCTGGCCAGATGAGCACGCCTCCCGTCCGCACTCGTGACACGCCGCGCGCCTCCCATCCCCACTCGTCACGCCGCGCCACCTCCTGGCCCTCCCCCTGCCTACCCTCATCATCGTCGCCGTCGGTCGCCAGCCCCGCGTCCCCGCCGATCGCACCCTCACCCCCCACAGCCTCACTGGTCGTGTGCCCACACCCACATGTGGCCACGCCCATGCCCCCACGTGACCACGCCCCTGCTGACCGCCGGCTAAGCGGCAGCGCGCCAGCTTGCCAGGCGCTGACAGGCAGCAGCAGGCAGGAAGCAGCAAGCAGTAGGCAGCACCGCAGCAGCCAAGCAGCAGCCAGCAACAGGCAGCACCGCAGCAGCCAAGCAGCAGCAGGCAGGTGAGATACTATGGAGAGATATTCATTACTTTGCAATATTCATTACTTCATTGAGTATTTGAGTCTTACTTTGCGATTGCAACATTTCATACCTTAGAATGGGAAGATACTATGCTAAACAAGATGCGTCAAAGAGTAGTGTTCAAACTATAGAGAGCTGGGTTGAGCAAAAAAGACCACGAATTGAACTTGATATGAGACATATAGTTGCTAATCCAGGAGATAGGAAGCCAATTGATGATTTTCATCATGACATTAGGGATCAGGCTAGGAGAGCACATCTACAAATAGGTCCATATAGGCCAACTGGTCATAAGTTTTCAAAAATGAAAAAAGATGGTAAAGGCCAATCAAGAGGATTTGTTGGACCATGGTTTGATCAATTTGATTAGTTAGAGTATAGTGTAGCCAAGGATGCAGCTTATTGCTTTTATTGCTATCTCTTTATGCCACAACAAACTGCATTTCATAGTAATGATACATTCACCAAAGTTGGGTTTAGAAATTGGAAGAATGCAAAGGATTCTTTCAAGAAGCATGCTCAACCAATTGATGGCTTTCATAGTAATACAAGAAAGTGTGCACTTGATTTTAAAAATCAGAGGCAAAGTATTCAACATGTGTGGACTATTACAAGTGCAACAAAAGAGGAGGCATATAAAGCTCGTTTAACTATCATGTTAGGCATTGCTAGATTTCTCCTTTTGCAAGCTCTAGCCTTTCGTGGACATGATGAGTCTAAAACATAAAGAAATAAAGGGAACTATATGGAGATGCTTGAATGGTACAGAAAGAAGGATCCTAAGGTTGCACTTGTGACCGATGAAAATGCTCCACGGAATAATCAAATGAGTAGTCCAATGGTTCAGAAAGATTTGGCTAGGGCTTGTGCAGAGGAGACAAGTGAGTTAATTAAAAGTGAAATAGAAGATTGTTGGTTTGCGGTGCTTGTTGATGAGGCTCGTGATGCATCTATTAAGGAACAAATGGTTGTGGTTGTGAGTTATATATCTCCTCTCCATTTGATTATTTTGTTGGTTTTGTTTTGTTGCTTTCAAGTAACACTCTTTTCTCTTTTCTCTTGTAGGTTTGTCAATGATAAAGGAAGTGTGATTGAGAGGTTTCTTGGCATTGAACATTTTTCTGACACCACATCACATTCACTAAAAGAAGCATTGGATACTATGCTTAGAAGATATGGTCTATCTATTTCCAAGATTAGAGGGCAAGGATATTATGGAGCTTCAAATATGAGAGGACAGTTTCATGGGTTACAAAGACTGGTATTGAATGAAAACCCATATGGCTTTTACATCCACTGTTTTGCTCATCAATTGCAGCTTGTGGTAGTTTCTGTAGCCAAGTGTTGTGGTTCAACTTTTGATTTCTTCAATTATATCACTTCAATTGTCAATGTTGTTACTGCTTCTTGCAAGAGGAAACATCAACTCCTTCAAAGTCACCATGATAAGCTTGTTGAGCAGTTAGATAGTAGTGCTATTTTTTCTAGGAGAGGAAAAAACCAAGAAAGTAGTCTTGCTAGGTTTGGTGATACACAGTGGGGTACACATCACAAAATATTGGCACGTCCTATAATCATGTGGTCCTCTGTACTGGAGGTGTTAGAGAATATTAGTGAAGATGGAACTGATGGGGAAAAGAAAACTACAGCCTCTGGATTGATTCAAAGAATGGAGTCATTTGAATTTGTGTGCATATTACATCTTATGATCAGAGTATTGGGGATGACTCAAGACCTGTCACAATGTTTGCAAAAAAAAATCAAAATATTATTCGTGCAATAGGATTAATTGGCTCTCTGATGAGAAATATGAATGAAATGAGGGAAAATAGTTTGGATGCTCTTTTTGAAGAGGTAAAGGAGTTTTGCCTCCTCAACAACATAGACATTCTTAATATGGAAGATATGATACCAGTTAGAGGTCGTTCGAGATATCGTGGTGCTAAATTAGTGAGTTACTACCATCATTTTCATCATGGAATTTTCATTGTTGTGATTGATCAAGTTTATTGTGAGTTAAACAATCGATTTCCAGAAAGATCAACTCAACTCTTGAGTTGTGTTGCTTGTTGATCTGAGGGATTCTTTTGCCAACTTTGAGGTAGAGAAGTTAGTTGAGCTTGCTAAGATTTATAAAGATGACTTATCTTATGACTGCATAAAGCTTGCGGGTGACCTTCCTATATTCATTGATGAAGTCACAAATGATAATAATTTTGGCACTTGTACTGATCTTGGTAACCTTGGTGAGAAGATGGTTCGGACTGATAGACATACAACTTTTCCTTTGGTGTATCATCTCATTGAACTTGCATTGATTTTGCCGGTGGCAACAACAACAGTTGAAAGAGCCTTCTCTGCTATGAATATTATCAAGACCGAACGAAAAAATAAAATGAATGATGATTGGATGAATAGTAGCATGATATGCTATATTGAGCGGGATTTGTTTGCATCGATTGAAGATGAAACAATTCTAAAGCGCTTTCAAGGCTTAAGAAACCGTAAGATAAATTTGGCAATCAAGGGCTCAAGGTGCGTGTCGTTTACTTGTATTAGCCTATTTCGATACATAACGTCATCTTGCTTTATAAAGAGCTGAGATTTTTAAAATTTTTATGTAGAATTGAGGATGTCGGTACAAGTGGTGTTAAATCATGAAGACATGTATGGTATTTTTTGTCATGGAAGACTCTTAATTTGGTACTTTTCTATCTTCAATGTTCTACGTATTATTTGAGTATATTGGTTGAACACTTGGAATCTAGGGAATTATATAATTATTTGTGTTCTTTGAAAAATATGTTATATCTAATAGTGTATGGCTAGTAAGATTTTAAGCCTTATATTAGTTAGCCCGGGGCGGAGCCTGTTTCTGGATCCACCACTGAGTGTACTACACAAGCGGATACCATTGCGGACCACCTACACAGAAAAAAGGGGGGCATTTTTCAAAAACTATTTTCTAGTAGTGGATGCGCTATGGTAACTTTGTCAATCTGAAGATCTACCGATTCAATCTATTGGAGCTCCTAATAGGGGTAATAGGGTGTGCATTTTATGTTTATAGTGATGTGTGTGCTCGCATGTATATTATGTTTTTAAAAAAATGATCCCACGTATGATCATACCAATGTGATCATAATGCAATTCTACATGATCCTAATTCCTACACTCAGAAGCATGATCTTTTGATTGTATATATACTCATGATTTCCCCGCTAGAGAATGTTGCATGGGAAAGGACACCTGGTAGTTTTGTTGCTTCAAAAGTTTAGCACAAGTGCACAACGATCATATCAATCAACTGCCAAACGCTAATTTATTGTAGTAATTTATTTGCCTATTGCTGAAAAGTGCAATTTGTTGTGCTAGTTGGGGAAAAGTTGATCGACTTTCCTTGGTTGCCGTGGAAAAGTAAGGCACTGAAGAAGTAGCAACCATCCATGTCCAAGGTTGAAGATGCCACCAAGCATTGGCCTCTCTTTCCAGCAAATGCCTTTCGCACACTCCCCACATCTCTGAATTCTCAAGCATCTTAACAATCGCCATTGACCATAAAGCAGAAAGCTAACAGAACAAAAGATACGGCGATTGCACTCCCTAGGGTTTTTAGAAATGCATTAAAAAACAAGAGCGAAAAATGCCATTTAGAATGGATTAGGTTTTGGCAAAGAAGATCGAGTGGACCAACGACGAGGGAAAAGGCATGAAAGAACGACGGACGGCGTTCGTGATGCCGCTTTCCCCCCTTTTTCGTTTGCTTTTAGCATCAGGTTCGGCTTTGGAGAAGTCATGTTTGAAAGCTCTAACGTGACAAGGTCACAAGGAATCAATGCATTACGCACGCCATAAGTGAAATAATAGATGATCATTGTCAAAAAGTATATTTCAGTATCTTAACTGGCCATTGTCGAATTTCCATGCGTTCCATCTGCGTGTTTGATGGCAATGGCAATATGGCATCTTCACCTCTACAGATGAGTAGAAAACAATGAAAAACCTGTTTCACAATTCTTAATAGTTCACTTTATCCTTTTGACCCATTTAATAAATCTTATTCCAATTTACTTCCATAAATTATCTCACGGGTCCATTTATTCCCTAATGAGATCTGTCTTTTTTATCGCCACTTACAATTTGAGTCTAAAGTTCGAATTTCTTTTATAGGGTGATAAAGAACATGAAATCCTACTGTACAAAAAAAAAGAATATTTCAGGGTGTACGATGATCAACTTGAATGAGAGAACACTAGTGTTATGTTAACTAAGAATGAGAGAACACTAAAAAAATGTTGTTCAGTAAAAATAAAACATTAAGAAAAAGATACAAACCCAGGAAGACTTCCACCCTCTGCACTTGTGCTGCTGGCTGTTTTGCTAGTGGGCATTTTGCCTCTAGCCTGGGGGTGGTCATTACAATCCTACTTCATCCTCTACCGTCCAAAATTGCCCACCACTTTTGTTCCAATGCGAATCTCGTTTGCCATGTTGTCCAGTCATATAGTTTGACCATTAACAATTGTAGATTAATTTTAAAATAAGTTAAGAAAAAAATCAAGGAAAACATAAATCAATCAGAAAGAATAATAAATAAACAAAGCAATTGTGACCACGTTTTGACAAAATTGAACTTGGTAATCCTTTTGCAAGTCGAACTGGATAGTTTTTGTGATGTTACACAAAAGCTTCCAGGTGAGAAAAATGAATTTGAAAACCCCTTATGCATATTATAATGCTCGAAAAGGTTATAGCACAAGCATATGTAAACAACTTGTTTTCTTTGTAGACATGCACATGCAATGCAACCACAATACCTCCAATTCCACGGGAGCAAGGGCTTGGCCTCATTTTGACGATGTTGTGATATGGCGCGTATTCATCAGGTGTTGAAATTTACTACCTCAGCATCTCATTGATATACCAGTATATCTCTGGATTTTCTCACATCTATAACAACAAACAGTCACTAATCTTATTTCCCTCTTTCTTTTTCAAATGAATCCCCGTACTCCCTTTGTGATACAATAGAACATTTACATTCTTAAATCCATTGACCCGTGTTTACAAATAGAATGGTCCTGAAGTGCAGAATTGATAAAATGCCAACCTGACACACACCTTGAGATCTACTCGTTGGGATCAAGGAATCCGACAAGGCACTTCTCCAAGAGGAACTCTGCATTTACCCAAGCATGGTATTTATCTATAGCAAAGTTAAGGAGTCATCAAGAATTATAAACAGCTGCACAATCGACAATCACAATAATGAGACAATTAATGATTAGAATCATCAGCAGGTCAATCACCAAGAGATTGAGATAAGGCTGCAAAAGCATGTGCCGTTTGTACGCCATGCCTTTGGTACCACACCAGCTTGCATGATAGAATTGTGTTCCAGTGTGAGTACGCAACAAGCAGCAAGATATTTTGAGCAACAGTGCAAAAATAATAATAGTAGTAGTAGTAGTAGTAGAAGAAGAAGAAGGATACTGAACAAAGCAGTGCAGTCCTTTCCAGCAGCTTTCATAAGCATATCAACTCCTGCAAACGGACCCAAATAGCAAGTTAGCAAAATAAAAGATGATACAGCACTTTAAGGAATAACTGAAAAGATTGTAAAGGGGGAGCGGTGGTTCTGAAACTCAACAGAATAACTCTGCATGAGCTAAGATTACCTCCAGGATGAAATTTCATGTATGGAGCAATATTGTAAACACGGCCTTTAAGAACTGTCCAAATACAATCTCCAGTTTTATGCTGCTTAACTTCTTCCAAAGAAATTAACCTTCGGTTTGACTGCCCCTTGAGCCCTATAAAAGAAAGGAAAGCAGACCTTGTTTTATTAATTACCAGTATGATCAATTGAGGGGCAAAAGGCACATTTAAGAATGTAAGGAAAGATGAGAAAACATGAACTCAAATTCAGTGCAAGTACATAGTTCTGGTTAATCTCAGACTGACATACAGAGGTTTACAAGATCTCAAAATGTGTAAAGCTAACCATTAAAAGGTTTTGTATTATGGAGTAAGCATGTCTAGCTGCCTATACAAGAAGGCATTTCTGACACCAATAACATTACCTTGTTTATATTTTGTTCTTTACATAAGTACTCAACAACCAACTTGTCTCAGAAAGATCATTAAGTTCAGACGTGCAAGTCCTAACCACTAGTACAATTACAAAAAAAAACATCCCATAGATTTGTCATTTAAGGCATTATCATTAGGAAACATAGCATCGTGAGCTCAAGCAAAAGAACAGCCTCAGACCCTTATGAATCCAGTGGACTTATTGTGCTAGAAAACATAAACATATAGAGCTAATATTCAGAAGAGCCATCAGCCATCCAAATTCAGAATAGTCCAACTGATGCAGCATATACCAAGGTATAAATGCCACACTACACAAAGTGTTAAATTAGAAAAGGCAATTTCTCTGAAGAAAAATGGCTGAGAGAAATTTTAAAAAGTGGAAGGTTCTTAATTTATTTGATTTGAACAACAAGGTAAGCATTGATTCTATCAAGCTGGCAATGTTTCTTTTATACTGATGGAACCCCTCTAAGGATCTAACAAGCCAGCACAAAATACAGGACCTTTCTTTCAGATGAAGTACACACCAGAAAAATATGGCACAGTAACTAAAATCACTACATAATTGCACAAGTTTAACCATTTTCGTTAATTGTAACACATCAATTAGTACAGTTACGACCACTTGACTGTCATTCTTAGACCCCCATAACAGGTCCTCTGAGAAGCATTAATTATGCAGCAGGATCAAGCTATCCACTAATAACCAGATAAACATAATTACCAAAGATCATCAAACAGCACCCACTAAAGTCTGTAACAACTTACCAGCTAGATCAGGATGCGTTTGTGTCAGCTTTAGCCAATCCATTTGGCTATAGCCCTTCTCGAAAGGAACCTTTTTCCGCACTGCAGGTTTCTTCGATGAAGGTTTTGCCTGTGATGACACATTTGATTCTGCTCCACCACTTGTTTGTATAGTTGGTTCTTTCATGTTGCTGTCTTGTGTTGATACACTAGCGCTGTTACCAGATCTATCTTTATCTGAGTCATTAGCTTTCAAGCCATCTTTCTTTGCAATTTTTGCAACATGAATATCCTCGAGCGACATACTTGCCACGGGAATGGCTTTAGGAGATCCTAATTGACCATCATTTTCTTCAGAAGTAACCTGAACAGATATAACACAAAAGTTTGTACGTCCTATTCAGAAAGTAAACAAGAAGCAACAAATTTACCACCTGTAAGTTTCTGAGTCAAGCCATTGGATGCTCTTAGCAACTCAACGGGCTGAGGGACAAATAGCCAACACATATTCAATAAAAGAGGTTTAGACCACTACCATAACAAACTGACAACTCATCAAGCAATTAAGTGCATTCAGTGAAAGTGAAGACAATAAATAGTTCTTAACTATATGGTACTTATATACTTGAGCGATATCCAACTACCAACCTAAAAAAGGGTAATGAAGTGAGTGCCAATAAAGATACACTAGCTAATTGACCCAATCCTACAGCATCAGCAACCAAGACATTAAAAAAACAACTAGGAGCAACTGTTTCAATGCATGCATTGAAAGAACAGCATCAAGTGCATTCCATACAGCAAAGAGAAGACAAACACAACCAGAGCCCTTCTCCCATTCTGTAGGATTAAACTTTCCATGCTTTCCCTGTTTCTTATTTCCTCCCCTTGACTTATTCGCATAGTGTTTGGAAATATAACATATGCGCTTATACTGATTTCAGAAATGAACATATACGGATGAAACCATATCCATGATTCCATGCTCATCGCCGATTACAAAGCAAGCCACACCGATTTATTAAGACTTCTGGTTAACCATTATTGTGTTGAAACAAATACCAGACACCTGATTATCTATGGTATGGTAAACATAAGGCCCATAAATCTGGCCGATCACAATCCATATGATAATCCCTCAACAACTAAGTGGTGTTTTTATGTTCATAACACTCTTTATCACCCACAAAACATGATCAGTTCAGTTTTCAGCACCAAGTTTTCAGTATCAGGAAAAGCACTGACATAGTAAAGGTACAAATCACTACAAAGCACCACACGTACCTTGCAGAAGGTGAAGTCAGATGAATCCCCATCATCCATGTCAGAGCCTTGCCAACAACGAATTTGCGAACGACACTCCTAATGTATCCTGGTTCGTGTCCACAAGATGGAATATGTAAAATACCATATGAACTGAGAAATCCCAACCAAATTCGTAATAGATTCACGATTTGCATAGCAATGTCTGATAAACAATAGCTACTGCTACAATTATCCCCCATCGTACAGCAAAGGAATTCGCAACAAACATGTGAATTGGAGTATCCAACCAGGAGAACTAGATTTGGATTTCATTGCCCGGGTGGGAGAAGACATGTAGGTGGGGGGTGGAAGCATCCGAGCAAGCTAGGTTAGGGCGCCGTACCAAGAACAGGGGAAGCCGATCCAATTCCTGGCGGATCCCACTTCCCTCCAGTCCAGCAGAGGAGCGGAGGGGGACCTCCAAGGTGGGCGGCGTGCCGCGCTTCTGTGGAGGGCGGCCTAGTCGCCTGGACCCTGGAAGGCGCGCGCGCTGGGAGCGTGGGCAGGGAGGGACGAGCAGGCCCCGAAGCCGGCGGGGGGAAGGAGGGAGGCGTCACCGGTGGCCTCGCCGTCGCCGCCGCCGAAGCAGGGGAAGGGGGAAGATGGAGGAGGAAGACTGGTTTGGTGGGGGACGTAGTGGGGGAGAAGATGGTATATTTGACGGAACACGAGAAAATTGACTCTGCGAGTACAAGTGTCAAACTTCCCCATACGATTCGTCATTCGTGATGCTGTTCAGTGTTCACACTTTGACTTTTTCTGCTAAAATTTGACAAAATACGATTCGTATGAGTCTTTGAAGGAATCTTTGAGAATTGAGAAGTACAAATAGAAATAGCCAAATAGCCTAGGGAGAAATGTTACATTGTTCTCGGGGAAAAAAAAAGTGTTACGCTGTTGGTTCTAATTAAAGAAAGCACCAAAGTAAAAATAATTTCAATTAGGGATATAGCTATATATCCTTTTTTATTTACATTGCCATTGTGCCTAATTTGTACATGGTGATGTGGTGGTATGTTTTATGGAGTTGATTTGTGAACATAATTTTTCAGCAAGGTGAGGATCACGGATGGTGTTTATCGGAGAGAACATGTAAATAATGGCGGACGTAACATTTCAAAATTAGGTGTACATAGTAACATAGATAGTCGAACAACTACCGGATAAAAAATAAAAGTCCATGAAAGAAACGATAGAGTATGAATACTTCCTTAAATCCATACTCCTACACATCTCATCTCTCAATTAGCTAAAGGAAAATTACAATTAATTCAATTGAGGAGCCTTTTGAAAACAAGAGATTACGTATTCATCAACAACATGTAAGAAAAAAAAATCCCTCTCAATAAATGTAGCAACCAACCATTAAAGTATTGATCTCCCATGTTATTTCTTAGCTTCCATCCAAACAAACTCACCATGTTCGGTCAATGACCAATTATTTAGTCAGGCAAGCATCGGCTGTGAACCAAACGAACCCTATGTGCGCAGGCTTGCATTCCTCAGGCCAGCACCAAGTACTCAGGTAGTCCAGCTCAACTCAGAGGGTAAGATCTTGCTGAGAAGCTGCTTAGAACACTTTGGAGCAAGCTTTTTCTTTTGTTTTGAGCTCAAATATACACAATGTGACCTAGATATGAAAATATACATGTATATGCATACTACATGTAGTTTTTTTTTCAAAGTTTTGGGTGTATATCTGTACACCCATGTCCATTAGCTGGGTCCGCCCCTGCATATAAGGGAAGTAAATTTGAGGACTCATGTTGGTGAGGTGTGTGAATGTGTGATGATAGTTTTTGCACCCTACTTTTATCATACGTGGGTTTGAACTTGAAGTGTTTCTTTTTTGTTTAGTTGATATATTGAAGTGGGAAAATCTTCAGCTAATATCCTCAGTTCTTTTTTGGTACAATTAAATGGTGGAGGTGTGATTTTTGAGACGTTTTTTGGGTCAAAGTTCTTCATGCTGGGCTCTATTTTCTTATGACTATCAGGTGGCAGAGAGAGGAGATCGTGAAGACGGAACGGAAAGGATGTTATGTTAGATGTTAGGTCTCAAAATAGATGTTCCTAGATGCATAAAAAGAATTAATATTTTTCAACGTGCAAAACACATTGAATTTGGCGGTGACAATAGGTGTGGACACTAATCGCGTCTAACAAATTCCTAGAGATTTTTAGAGAATTTATAAAAGCTAACGAAAATTAAATTTGGCCCATTTTGGTATCTTCACCAGAGAAGTTGTCAAAATGGTGAAGATTTCACTTTCTAGACTAAGGTTTATAGGAATTCTGAAAACAAAACTTATTAGAAAAAAAGATGGACATGATAGTTTCAATCACCAAAAGCTATCTCATTACAGAAATTGATTTAATTAAAAAATATGAAACAAAGTATAATCTTGTGGTGAGACATATTTCAGATGGTGTGCAGTAATAACCACACAAATGGTTTTCTTGAAAAAAAGAATGTCTCTGATGATTACATATATGGAAGAAGCTTGGTATGCTTATATAAAAACCAGCTATAATATTATTTAATACTATCTTTTTTTCTAAACCGCCTACTACCATACTAAATTTTGGCAAACCGTACACTGCACATGTGTTGAGATGGTTGGCTATAAATTCGCCATGCAACATAGGTAGTGTTAGCCTACACGGCCGACGTGCGAATGCTGGAGCGGGGTCCAGGGGATCTTTCTGAGATTCGGCCAGGTGCGGAACATACTGAACTCCCAGAATAGCACGGGCGCTGAGCACAGAAAGATTTTTACCTAGGTTCAGGCCTCCTGGAGGATAATAGCCCTACGTCCTGCTTGTGTGTATATCTTGTGGTAGAGTATGAACCAGATTACCACGGGGAAGAGCTCGTTCTTGAGCTATCGAGTCTTAGGGAAGAAGAAGCCCTCTCCCCCTGCCCCAGGTCTCCTCTTTTATACTCCAGGAGGGATCCCACACCAGGTAGCGTAGAGGACAATAAAGAAGTCTGACCCCACAGTTGATAAGACGTTGCATGGGTGCCGACATGCCACTGCCTGCCGGAGTATGCTGACCACCTCTTTCTTTACTGCATGCATGCATAGATCCCCTTGTATTGGAATCTTCACCATGGACCACATGCTCTCACCCCGGGTGAAAGGAGCAAGTGGGTAGATAGAGAGGGGGGAAGAGAGAACACATGGCTCTCACCCCCTCGTGACATATCTTATCCTTGGGATCACACCTTGGGATCTCATGCATGTATTGCCATGGAGAAGTTGTTTTTGTCTTATCTTGTCCTGATGTATGTCACTCTCTCTCATATCATTAGCCTGGCAGCACAACACCGTTTATTGCCGCTCGCTCTACAAGCTGCCAGAGCATTTCCTTTAGAGCGAAGGCACGCTTGCTCCCGGGATTCTTTCATAGTGTAGTACCCTGGAGCCTCCGGGCTCCCAGGACCTGATAGCCAGGAGGGCCCATTCCATGGACCCACCCCTCCACATGATGTGGCGGTCGAGCGCCTCCACGAATCATCTGAGCTGGGGATCCCCGTTCCCTTGGCGCTGACAACGGTCGTTTAGCCTGTTTACACACCGTATAAACATTACACGATGCCTAGCCATGTCCATTTGATTGCCCGTTTAGTCCATTTAATGACCGTTGAACCCGTTTAATTGGCCGTTTAGTCCAAATAAAAAGCTAAATGGTAGGTGGTCAACTGTTTGACATTTAGCGTTTAGGATAACATTGAGTATAGATCTACTGTAGATGGGCTTTGGTACATATTGCAATATCCTGCTGGTACTTTTAAAGTTGACAAACACGTTGTGCATAGATTTTTTGCATGCGTATAAGCTAGCAATGTATTGGCGATGACAACAAGATATATGCTGATACATTCTTCAATTTTACAAGGATTTTAGCCATCAAGATCAAAAAACACACCCAAGTTTTATTGCTCAAAGATGGAAACGGAATGACTAAACAAACCATAGGTTGGAACTGGAAGCCACCGCCCCTGCCTTTGCAGTGTTGTTCTGCCCAACTTCACTCGCAAAGTCTTGTTTTGCAGTCTTTTGTATAAAGATAGCAGACTCTGTAAACAAAATTACACTCGCGAGTCGTGTCATTAATGTTTTGCATAAAGATTCATGCATGCACACACCACCTTCAAACATGAGTTCAAACAAATAGTAGGGTTTTTGTTCACATTTCTGACGATGGCAACAGCCTCACAATGGAAGATGTCACTGCCACTTAGAAATCGAGAATTGCCCGTGGCTCATTAAGATGATAGGTTTAGCCTAATACAAAAGACATGCCATCCTTGAGACCTTAACCATTGTTACCAATGGCGGCCGTACACAAAGCCAATGACATTAGAAAACCTCCCCATGTCCGCCACGTCCGTGCAACCGCCGGTCATCGGATCGT
This sequence comes from Setaria viridis, assembly GCF_005286985.2. Classification (NCBI taxonomy): domain Eukaryota; kingdom Viridiplantae; phylum Streptophyta; class Magnoliopsida; order Poales; family Poaceae; genus Setaria; species Setaria viridis. Next base: position 8,194,439 of record NC_048264.2, read on the forward strand.
ACACCCGCAGCAACCCCTTCCCTTCCACCCAGAGCGCGATCCTCCCGTCATCCAGCACCGCCAATGGCTGCGCCAGGGACTCCCGGTCGCCGGCGGCAACCAGCTGGCCCCGCCGCCCAAGCTCTCCCGGCGGCGGTCCCCAGCCGCGCAGGACCGACGCGAGACGCAGGGAGTGCGTCCTCAGCCACGTTCCCTTCTCCAGGTCCGCCAGCAGCCACACGTCGATGGAGCCGCCCGGGTAGTCGTGGTGCACCGCGGCCAGGCTCAGGTGCGGGCGGCAGACGTCGGCCGCCGGCGCCGGCGCCGGAGGAGGAGGAGAGCGGGCCGCGGAGGAGGGACAGCCGCCACGCCTCCGCGCCGAGGTCGAACGAGGCGATGCCGTCGCCGCACCCGGCGCCGTGGTGGGACGACGGCGACGGCGACGGCAGGAAGTGCGCGACGCCCCGCGACACCGCCTTGTTCCGGTAGGCCCCCGCCGCGACGTGCGCCGGGGGGCTCTGCGCCGGCCGCCAGCGCGGCTGCTCGCCGCCGATGGTGAGGATCTCGCACGACTGGGACTGGCCGGGCGAGCCGGCGGCGTGGATGCGGAGCACCTTGTACTCCCCCGTGGAGGGGACTTGTCCGAACACGTGCGACGGCGGCGAGGCCCGCTGACCGTGTCTGTGCGCCGCCGCCGCTATCACGTCTCCGGGGGCGGCGATGACGACGTCGGTCGCCGCGCCGGTGGCTGGGTCGAGGACGCGGACGGCGGCTCTGTCGCCGCCGGCGCCGACGAGGCAGACCAGGCCGCCAGCCGCGCCCAAGTGGGCGCCGCTGCTGAGCCCGTCCAGCCGCGCGACGGCGGCGCCGGAGGACACGTCCACGAGCCTGACGCTGACGCGGGAGAAGTCGGCGGCGTCGTAGACCGCCGCGACGAGGTGGGGGCGGCAGCGGCTCGCGTGCGGGGCGGAGGGATGGACTGTGCCGCCGTCGTTGCCGGAGGCAATAGCCTGGGTCGCTTCAGCGCGGGGGATGTCGGTGGTGGCTCCATTGATGCTGCCTGCCCGAAACGAGATGAACTACTTGTTGCAGAGCTTCTGAGAACTCGAGACGATTCATCATGGCTTTGCTTATGACAACTCAATGCCGTAACTCGACTTGGAATTGGAATCTTGTTTGTTCTACCGTCCGAAACCGTTTTGATTCAAGACTAGTACACACTTCTGAGTAATAAAAGATCAAGAAAACACCGTTCGAGACCTCCTAAACCTTGTTGATCTGGAGACGTGACAGCTTTGGATCTGGGGAATTACCTCTTTGCTCGTGGCAAAAAACTTTGAATGAAAGGCCACGTGCCAAAACATGAAACGGCAGGTATTTCGATAAGAAATTGAAATAAATTTAAACAGGTGTCGGGTGTAACTTATGTGTGGCAGAGTGAACGTCCAAATAGACACTGTGACGTGACAAATTAAGGAAATCAGATAACAGGGGCAAAACGGCATATAGGATAAATAAACTGTAGGAAAAACTAACCAATTTTACAATCATCATCAAATGCCCACTCATGAGAGTGGCAAATCTCACATTTCGCCACGTGACCAAGTAGCTATAATCCACAACGCAAAGATTACCGAGTGCAACAAGCAAATACCACACCAACCAAGAGGTCCAAGATGGCATCAACAAATGATTTCTCAAGACTAAATGGCCAGTTTCCACATGTCAATGAAAACAAGCACAACAGCATTCGACCAGTCTATTAGACCAACTATCATGTATGTGTCCTGTTCCAGCACCTACCACAACAAAGACAATGCCTATGGCAATTCACATCTACAGCCAAACTGGAGAGTGTCGTTTGGTTGATCAGCTGAGTCAGCAATGGGAGGCCACAGCTCCAAGGTTTTATTACCTGCTTTTCTTGGAGCAATCAGGGCACTTGTACTGCTTTATCTGATCCGCTTTTGCTGGGGTTATCCTCACGCACTTGCCGTGGAACCACCGCTCACAAATGTCGCATGCGATCCAGAACTCATTCGAGTTGTAGAGACCCTTGCAAGTGCCGCAGAGGGTTTCGCTGTGCTCTTCGTCATCCTCATACCCATCTTGAACAACCGCTGATCTTGAGTTCTTCATCTTCCCATCATTTGTTCGCTGCATAACAAAGTAAAATGCCAGTCTGAAATCTCAAAGGCAGACAGCTGCATAATGTTTTGGCAAAGAGAAAATAAACTAGTATGGTGTGAACGTGTCACCTTTGTTGAGTGCCTGGATTTGCCACTGTTATCAACACCAGACTTATTCTCCCTTTGCTTCCGGTCAACCATTGCTTCATACACGGATGGATGATCATTGATCATGTTAAATAAGCGCTTCCTGACAAACAAAAAGCAATATACTGAGTGCAGGAGAAAAATTGAGTCAAGACGTTTGATCACACTATCCATTAACCGTGCTCACTGCATTCTCTAGAAAAGAGGTGTGGATGTTGTTGCAGTAATTTCAAATCAGAAGGAGAATCAAGGGCACTAGCTACTCCAAAAGTTCACATATGGAGTGAACTATGATTCTTGTCACCAAATGGGTCACGAAAATCTGAGACAATTTATAGTGCAGTATGATACCTGTACCCCAGTATTATTACTACTACTTTTATTATTATTGTCACCACCTTTATTACTTGTTTTACTATATTGCTACCACCTTTTTATTATTACATTCCTCTATTTTGTGCTTGGGACTAAACGGCTTTGTCGTTGTTGTATGATAATTAACCTTAACTGTGAAAACAGAGAGTGTAACTTTTGATATATAGAAGTGAAAGCTGTAATGACCTTATGGAGTAACTACCACAGAAGATTCCTGAACACTGTATGAAGGACAGTATCTAGCAAGATTGTATTCCCTTGTCACAAGATAGTCTGGAAACTATCCTAGATAAAATACCCCTTCATCCAAAGGCATAGACAAAAACATAGCCAACCATGTAATATACAATGAAATAGCCCCAAATAGCTCGCATGCTGATGGCATCCCTATGAAAACACATGGAAAAAGTTTAGAAATGATCGCCATTAAAACTTCAAATTTCCCAAGAAAGCATGGAGTGCACTTAAAGCACTACAAGTAGATACTGGCCATTTAGTAAATAATTAGTAAATTGTTTTGGCTGAAGTAAGATGAAATACAAATATGAGGAAATAGAACGATTTCACTCTGGAAAATTATTAGCCCAATACAGCAAAAGGAGCTAGCACAAAACAAATGGAAAATAACCACTTTTAAAAAATAAGAACAGAGTCAAGCTGACTGGCAGAAATTATAGGACTTCATTCATAAAGCACCTAAGCAAATTGATACAATGACTGACATGAATTAGCAGCCAAAGCTCAGAAAACCTATATGGGGAAGAAAGAGATTTTGTGAATGGATGATGAAAACAAAGATTATAAATCTTGCAATGGGCATGACAGTCAGCTATTCAAGTAGATCAACAACCCAAAAGTTACTGCATATGCAGGGATTTGTATGGTAAACCAAACTAATAAAATAAAATTCAAGGAGAATCGGAAAACTGTGACTAAATACAATGAAGAGATATGAAAAATGGAAATTTCAAATATCTTTCAAAGGATCCAATTAGCCTGAGGAATTCAAATTCATGGTATGCATATAAGAAAATTTGATTGTGTTTAATGGTTAGGGATGTCCGGATTTCAAGACCAACCAGTTTGGTCCCAGAAAGTTCAGTCTGTTCTGACGAACAGTTCGGTTTAAACATGAAAAAGGAAACAAAGTGGCATATCCAAGTACAAAATCGTTAGCAGTGAGGATCACCTTAAAATCTCATTCGGAGAGGTGAAATCATAAATTCCCCCCATTGTAGGGTAGCATGGCCTATCGCTATTTTCATACTACTTTCTAGAGTGCAAATGTGCAAGACAAAATATGGATGGCAACCACAATGTGTCCAAAACACCTAAATTTCAGAAGGATCCCGCAGGAAACTTCCAAATACCTTTTTCATCAACGAAGATAGAGAGATGTGGTACTATAATATTACAGTGTGGCCACAGTAGAAAACCATGGTACAAAGCATTAATGAGAATAAAGCAAGCACAGTGATAAACATGGCCCCATTGACAGCAGAAAGATAAGGGGGAAAGGTAGGGGGCAACGAAGCAAGCACAAGAACCATGTGCGCACACACATGCCGCAGGTGCAGTGAAATAAAATAAGCAATCCGTAAACCCCACGAGCACAGGAGCAGCATCTCCCCGCAGACAAGACAAGAATCGAATTCGACGGTTACCAGAGCCGAATTCTTGAAACCGAGACGACCAACTTAACAGAGCAAAGCGAGAGCGCGGTGCGCTCCATTCACAATCTGACGGAGGGGGGGGGGGGGGGGGGGGGGGGGGGTAGGCGAAGTACCTGTCGTTGCCGTTGAGGCGGGCGGCGAAGAAGTAGGCGACGGAGACGAGCCAGGCGTCGGAGTGGACGGCGACGAGCGACAGCCAGTCGCGGCGCTTCATGCCGTCCCTGGCGAAGTTGATCCCCAGCGCGGGCTCCGGCATCTCCGGCGGCACCTCCTCCGCCGGCAGCGACACCTCCCAGCTCCCGTTCGGGAGCCCGTACAGGCACAGGTTCTCCTTCTCTGCAACACAACCAGCCAGCCAGCCAAGCCAAGCCAATCAAACCCCAAACCCGAACCAACCATTGAACCCAACGAAAGCGCTCAGGGTCAGATCCGATCCGGTCGTACCTGGGTCACAGAAGGCGTAGAACTCGTCCACATCTGCAAGCAAAGCCAAGCAAAAGGAAGCCGCACGGGGGTGTGAGACGCGAGATCCGGAGAAGAGGCGGCGCGCGACAACGGCAGAGGGAGATGGGGAGAGAGAAGGGGGATATGCCCGCGGCGTACCGGAGGTGAGGGCGCGGACGAGGCCGGCGCGGCGCGCGGTGTAGTCCCTGTAGATTTCCCCGACGGTGCGGGGCGAGGAGGAGACGGGGGCGGCCGTCTCCATCGGCGGCGGCGGCGGCGGAGACCGGGGCAGTGTCGGCGGCGGCGGAGACCGGGGCAGTGTCGGCGGCGCCTGCGGTTGGGGAGAGAGGGGTTCAGGGTGAGGTCGGAGCTTCTGACACCGGGCCGGGATTTAAGGCGAGGGCGGGGCGGTGGGCACGGTGCACGGAGGGAGAGCACCGTGGGACCCGCGGGTCAGTGGGTAGGTTGCGCACGTGGAGGGGTGGGTCTAGGAAGTGGTCTATGTTGGGAGGATCGCTGCGCGGTGGGGCGCGACGGTTAGGCTGACCTGGCGCTGGCGAGGGTGGTCAGGATCTTCTGTGACAGAATTGTGGTGAAGTATTATTTTTTTCAAGCAAAGAGAGAGCTTTATTAATTGAGTAAAGTCCATTTTTGACTATCCAATTATCGCCTCAGTTCGGTTTCGACCGTGAAATACCAAAATCAGAAATCTTTGACCACCCAACTATCGAAACCGTTCATATTTGTGCATCGGGTTGTTTTGGTGGGTGGTTTTGCTGATGTGGATGCCACATGGCGATAAGGCTCGCATGTCAACCCAATCTTCTCCTTCCCCTCTTCTCTTCCTCTTCTCCCTCCAGGCCTTCACACCGCCGCCGCTACCCGCTGCCTAGGCGCTCTCGTTGTTGCCCTCCACCCCACAAGCCGACGTCGAGGGGACTCCACCGTCCGCCTCCGGCAAACCCTCCATGCTAGTGCCACGCTCTGCGGGCTTCAGATCGTGGCATCCTCCAGCTTGGCGTTGTCCCCGACGAATTGAAGGAGCTGAACCCACCCTAGGCGTGCTGGAACGAGAAGGACGCGCCACCGTCCGCGTCATCACCCGAGCCGAGCACGCCCGCCCCCTTCCCCTCCGCCTTCGCAGTCGTCGCCAAGGGGACGTTGTTGAGTGCGACGAAGCACACGTGCCGCGGCTTCGGCTCATGCAGCCGCCACCACTCTTCCCCCTCCTCCTCCCCACCGTCGCCGGTGCCGAAGTTGTCCCCCAGGACTGGGAGCATACGCTTAGAAGCTGAGGAGCTCCCGCCGTTCCCCTTCCTACCCCTCCTCCGCCCTATCCACCTCCTCCTCGTGCTAGAGCTCTTCGCATCCGACCCAGACCATGCTAGCCTCCTCCTACCACTACTCCTCTTCCTGTCACGCTGCAACCAGCAGCCCCACCTGCACCTCCTCCCGTGCTTCACCGTCGTCGTGCACCTCGCCACCGGAAGGAGGAGGAGGAGACGGCGGTGTGGAGTAAGAGAAGGCCCAACGCGGTGACGGGGCTGGTAACCTCAAATGCCAACTAGGTTCGGATGCCAAGGTGGAATTAAAGCAGTAGCTTGCAGACCGTCAGAGTGACTTCTGCAAGTCACTGGTGCTTCATGGCAGGTGAGAGATGGGAGGTAGAAAAAGAGAGTAGCAAGTACAAGAGGGTAAAAAGGTAGCAGTGGCTTTGATTGTGCATCTGGTGGTCTCAAAGCTTTGGATCTATGTGGAATCAAACTTTTTGTCTGAAGCCACCATGCATGTACGACCGTGTTGGGCCTGCCCTAATAAGAGGAAGAAAAAGAAGGGAAAGGAGAAGATTAAGTTGACATGTGGGCCACATCGTCATGTGGTATCCACGTCAGTAAAACCACCCACTAAAACAACTCGATGGTCAAATATGCACGATTTTGATAATTAGGTGGTCAAAGATTCCTGATTTTGACGTTTCATGGTTGAAACCAAATTGAGGAGATAATTGAATGGCCAAAAATAAACTTTACTCTTATTAAGTACTCCAAGGTTGTTTTTATTTTCTAGGTTTGTATTTTTTATTGTACATCTAGATATAATATATATCTAGGTGCATAGTAAAATCCATGAACGATTTATAATTTGGGATGAAGGCAGTAATCAATTATGTAATTAAGGATTTCAGAGAGAGGAACATGAGCTCATGAATGCGTTTATGTGTCTATGAATCCACGAGATATTACCGATTAATCAGTTAAAGAAGTAATTCATATCTGATGTGGGTGGACCATTCCAGACATTCATCTTAGCACGGTGAAACGGAGTAAATCAAAAGGACACCCAAAGAAAAGACACTCTGTTTCTAGCATCCCATAACGAAGAGTATGCCTCCAAAAATTATACTTCCTCTGTTCCAAATTGTAAGGCATTCCAATTTTTTTGAAGAATCAAAACATCTCAAGTTTGATCAAAATTATACAATAAAATACTAACATTCATGATACCAAATAAGTACCATTAATTTCTTCATTAAATATATTTTCATAGTATATCTATTCGGTGCTATAAACTTTTATAATTCTCTCTATAATTTTGGTCAAACATAAAATGGTTTGACTCTCTAAGAAAGTTGAAATGACTTATAATTTGGAACGGAGGGGGTACTGTACAAAGTTTCTTGTTCCACAGGAAATTTGGAGAAATACTAACACGGTCTTTATTTCCGTGGAAAGACTTTGGTGGCCGCCGTGTCCGCTCCTGTCTCTCATTCCTTTGTTTTTCATGTGTTCCAGCCAAATGATAATGTCCTTTCAGTATTCTATTTTACAAATAATTTCATAGTATCAGATTCTTGTGTTTCCTGTTTCTTTTTTACAATTGTGTTGCTACCAAATAGACATGATCCCATCCCTACGATTTTCAGATAGCTCAAAAGAGATAGTACTACGTGCGTGGTTATGTGCATGGTGATGCTCGCTTTGTGGAAGCTGTAGCCAACCAAGTCCATGCACTGATCAGAAAACTTAATAATACATAACAACATAGGGCTAGTTTGGTAGGGCTCCGACTCCTCCTAAAACGGCTCCGGCTCTGGCTCCTCTGGTGGAGCGGCTTCTCTGGTGTAGATAGAGCCGTTTTGGAAAGCGTTTGGCAAAACAACTTCTCCTGTATTTTTAGGAATGGATGTAAGAGGTCAGATGTCCTATATGCCTTTAGATATACATTTTTTAATAGATGTATTGAATGTTTAATATTAGATTATAATTTAAGTCTATTTGAATTAAAAAATAAATGAAAGGGACTCCTCTCTCCTTTCTTTTTTTTTTCTTTTTTTCCTTCACCTTTACTTTTTTTCTTTATTTTCCTTCTCCTTTTCTTTTTTCTCCACGTTCTTCGTCTGCCTTATCTTCCCGTCTCCTCTAGGGTTCCGCCGCCCTTCTCTCCATCGCCCGACTCCCCGTCGCCGTGCCGCCCAGTGCCCCGCCGCCCAGCTCCCCATTGCCGCGCCGCCTCAAGTCACCGTCAGTGGGCCATGGAACCTCCACCTGGAAGCACGTCGTCACCGGCAACACAGGGGCCCCACCGGGCCAAGCTCCTCCACCCACGCTCCTGCTCACCCGCTGACTTGCCATTCGCCTGCTGCGCTCGCCGTTGGCCGACCGCCGCCGGTCTGGGAAGGACCGCCGCCAGCCTAGATGCGACGCCTCCGCCGCCCCCAACCCTCGGATCGAGGTCAACCACAGTCGATCCGCTCGTTTCCCCGCCCGGAGCACCTTCCTGCGCGCCACCGGAGCTGGTCCATGGTGCCGCCGTCCTGCTACAAGGCGAGGCGACGCGAGGACAAAGGGAGGGGCAACACACTTCTGGTTGTAGTGGCAATTTGGGCGTAATATTGGCCAACTTGAGGGGCATTTTCCTAACCGTTGGCTAAGCGTGCGGGAGGGAGCCGCCGGAGGCAAAAAAAAAAATCGGCTCCGTCCCCACGTGTAAAAATGGCTCCGGCTCCGGATGGCTTCTCCGCAGGAGCCGTTTCATCCTCCCCCCCGTGTTGGCTTCACAAAAACAGCTCCAGGAGCCGTTTTTGGAGCTCTACCAAAGGGGCCTATAGTGCATTGGTCATATCACATCTGATCCGTAAATCAAACAAAAGCCGATACAAACCATGAGACGTAAATGTATATTGACTTCAAAACTCATGAAACACATATGAATCAACCATTCAACCTTATGTTCTTATCCATCATCACATTCACGTAAGTTCAATACAGGATGGAAGACCTAAGTCCGATTCATGCCCACACGCGGACGCACATACACGTCCACTCAATGCATTAGGAATTGTGCAAACACACAAATGCCTTACAGACAAGTTGTATACAAAGAAAAGGGCTAGGTGGAAAACCTCTCGAGTTTCTTAAGTTTGATGCTGGCATCCGGTTGGCTCCTCCCAAGGCGCCACACAAGTTCAATTAGTTGGTGATCGTGGTCGTGATTGTAGACGACTTCTATCAACTTCAGCTGTTGACACTGGAAGGTCTTTACTTCCTCACGGTGCAGAGTGATGATTTTCCTTTCCATCTCCCACTCCGAATCAGAAAACGAATGGAACTTTTGGCAGAAACACAAAGATCCGTGTAAAATATCTGAGCATGTGTTTGGATGGGAGACAATATAGTACGAGACGGTCCCATCCCAGTTTTGTGAGATCGAACGGTTCCATTTGGTTGAAATAGGATGGGACGATCCCGTTTCATTATTTGGTACGAGAGATAAAAAATGGCGATTTTAACACCATTAGATACAATAATTGGTGGGCCCCACCTGTCCGCTCGTCTCCTCCTCCCCATCCCCCGGAGCTCCCTTGCCGCTGACCCTCCCCGCGCCACCCCCACGACCAGCTCCCTCACCGCCGGCGCCCTCCCCGCGCCACCCCAGGCTGGCTCTCCCCACCGGCGAATGCTCCCCGCACCTCCCCAAGCCGGCTCCGCCGCGGAGGGCCGCGGAGCTCGCCCCCGCTAGCCATGGAGGACGTGCCGCGGAGCTAGCCCCCACTGGCCATGGAGGGTGCGCCGCAGAGCTGTCCCCCGCCGACCATGGAAGGTGTGCCACTGAGCTCGTCCCCGCCGGCCATGGAGGGCGCGCCGCGGAGCTTGCCCTCGCCGGCCATGGAGGGCGCGTCAGACAGCAGGCGACGACTTCACGCTCGCCATTGCTCCCTCGCGTCAGACGGCAGGGGACGACATTGAAGTGGGACGAGCCCGTCCGCTCGATTTTGCCGGACGGGGTCGTCCCGGATCTTGGCGGTATATTCCTTAGTAGGGATGTCTCCGTCCCACTTGTCTCCCAACCAAACGTGGGACGAAGTGGGATCGTCCAGTCCCGTCCCACTTCGTCCTTGGAACCAAACGCACTCTAAGAAAATCATCTGAAACATGATGCGATAAAAAAGACAAGAGCATGTACCATGCAATACTTCAAAATAAGCTTCTCCAAACAAGGTGCGCTCTGAAGAAAGCTCCCTAAAGCCTCTAATTTGTCATACAATTCATATTCATCAAGAAAGCAGCCATGAAGGTCCAAGGTTCGGATATTATGAAATATTGGGAATTTATCAGACTTCTCAATGAGCATCTCCTGAAATAAAGACAGAAACCAAACCAAGATTGAGTGAATGCATAGGTCATTAGCAGCAAGTGATGAGATAACAATTTGTTCCCCTAGATGAAATGAAGACTGTACAAGATTCATCTACCAAAATCAAATGGCAAATATCATAGGAAACCAAGCAGCAGTGGTAACTTATGTGCAATATTATTGTTCGGGCATCTTTCAGGAATAAGGAATGTAAAGGAGGACCAAGGGAAGCTCGTCAGGAAGATATACCTCCGCTCCAAAACCCACCAACTCTAAACTTGTCACATTGTATAGGCTACAAAGAAACTCACTCTCGGTCTGCTGAGATAAGGTTTCATATTCTGTTACATAAATCCATAAATCTTTGCTCTGACGAGAGAATCCATCTTGAATAAAGAAATACCAGCCTCATAGTATCCATAACACAGACAGAGATATGCAAGGCTAGGAACTGTGATCACCAATGGATAACCTGTGTTGTTCACACAAGACTCCAATTCCAACTTTTTCAGTGTGGGCGATGTAATGACTTGAGAAGAACTGCCAGAAAACTCGCAGTTTCCAAGCTTCAAATCTTCCATGACAGGGCATGCAGAACATAGCAGGTCCGCAAAATGGCTACCCAAATCCACACTGCAAAGACGCAGCATCTTAAGATGACAAAAATTTGAACCCACTACCAGAGGCAACTTGAAGCGACAATAGTTCAGTATCAGAATAATGAGTACAGAAGGGCAGTACTCAATGCCACGGTGAATCCATCGGTCCACATGACGCTGGTTATAGACGCGAGAAGAAAGCTGGAATTCACCCAAGGATGAGGTATTATCATGGAACAGCAGCAGGTTGGTGGCGAAATCCTCAAACCTTGCCCACTTCACCTCTAGGGCATCATCACGTTCGATCATCAGGGAGATCCTGAAGTCCTGCTCGTCAATGCTGATACGGGGCGCAGAGCGCCAGAGGCTTCTCCACCGCTGCGATAGCACGCACGTCTGCACGACTTTTGGGGCTGGAAGGAAGGACAGCACAGTGTGGATGAGCCCATCCGGCAGCATGCTAAGCTGGTCAACAGCACCACCGGCAGCGCGCTAAGCTGGTCAACAGCGCCAATGACATCCGAGCTACCGGCTTTGCTGCGCTTTGCCATTGGTTCAGGTTGCTTCACATCTGGTTCCTCCACAAGCGGTTGATTATTTTCACAGGGAGGTTAGGGGTCCGGTTCTCTGGATCCTGATGGCCAAGATTTGTGGGATGCCTATTCGATGTTACAGAAGTTATTCACTGCAGGTTCCCAATACCGTAAATTATAGTGCAAATATTCATAATAGATGCATCCAAAAGAATTTAAAGCGATTAGAAAGATAATTCGTGATCCAAATCTCAGTGCAGTAAGAACACTATCCCTAAGAACGGGGCTACCTGAGGAAATGGAGTTTACTGTTCAGGGTTGGGAACTCTTGGATCAAAGGTTTCCCTCTACAGCTAACACTCTTAGACATTTGGAGCAGCATGAAGCCCGTCAACACGCACCGCAACGCCTCCAAGGCTCCGTCCGGTCTTCGAATCGGCAAAGCTTTCACCCTACTTGTACACTGCATATATACTGAAGCAAAAATTTAACAACCAAGTAATATGTCAAACAACTTTTAGCATCGATAATTCAATATAACCGGAAAATGACCAAGCAACGATAAGAATAAGTCGATACTGGATAAAAGATAGTTGGCATTGATAAAATGTGTCACTAGTTAGGTTAAATCAAACTTAAGGAACCTACACTGGTTAAAAGCTACAAAGGTTGCAAAGGTACAGATTGAAGTGGTAACTGAAAGTCTGAAACGCTGTTTTGCATACCTCTGATTTATAAGAACACTATGCTACCTGCTTACTTTACAGGCAGATTTGTTTAGCATCGCATTCAGAACACTTGGTTATTATCTTCTCGAGAGAAAAAAAACACTTAATTATTGAACACAATGCTCCCGATGTAACTAAGTACAGGGCATCCCAGTCCCTTTATTGTTAGATCTAACCCTAGAGTAGAACATCACAAAATCAACCAACGTTTTCGAATGGAAACTATAAAAACTATTTACTATTCATCATTCCGCAATCGATCCGTCCCCAAAGGACAAACACGGCTCTTTGCTTGAACAAAATGGGGATTTATTCGAGAAATCTAGAACAAAAATGAAACAGGTAGTCAAATACCCGTGCGTGCTTTGCCGTTGCCGAGAGCCCGGGACAAGCAGTGGAGCGGGAGTCAAGCGCTGGAGCCTCGAGGCACCGGCGCCGGGCCTCCCTTCCCGTTCCCAGCTCCAGCGGCCGGTGAGGGAGGCTGCTAGGCAGGCTCCGGCGGACGGAGCCGGACGGCGAGCACAGGAGCACCACGAGAGAGGACTGAAAGCAGCGAGCCGGCTGCCGGCTGTTTTCTTGCTGAACTCTGTGTGAATGGGCTTTGGGCCTTTCGAGATGGGCCGATCCTCCCCCACAAAGGTGACGGCGCGTGTCGCCGCAACGAACGAACTGATTGGGTGGAAATGTGGAATGGATGAGCAGAGTCCCAACTTTCCAAACTCGGTCGGATTCTGATTCAATTCCCTTTTTCTGGTGGCGCGACTGTGAATGTGATGTCATCACTTCGAGGACAATTGATCCATTTTGCATGCAAAGTTGCATGGGAAATATGCATGAAGGCAGCTGGTTAGTGTGCTATTGACCTAGATGTTATGGTTAAAATCTTCTGAGAAAAGAACCATCTGTTTTATCATACCATGATACAAGCAGAGTGTGATGAATGCAATCCATTCGTTCGAAAATATTGATCCAAACCATGCCTTACAAACAGAATCAAACTCGGGAACTCATGAGTCACATCTGGCTTAGCTTATGCATCACAACATTAGTTCAACGCAAAATGAAGGCACATGCCACTCGCCCACTCGTGAAAAGCTGAGAACCCTGACGAGCACACTGTCCACTCAACATTCTAAGGAAACCCGCAGACTCGAACGCTGGAACATTGCAAAGAGAAAAAGGACTACAGAGGAATCATCTAAATCTTGGTAAGGCTGATGTTTGCATCCGGTATGCTCCTCGCAAACCACCACAGAAGTTCAACTAGTTGGTGACCATGATCATGCTTGTAGAGGACTTCTACCAGCTTCAGATGGCGAAACTGGGGAGCTTTTCTGCTCTGGCGCTGTAGAGTGATGTTTTTCCTTTCTGTCTCCCACTCATAATCAGGACATGACATAAACTTTTGGAAATACAGAATCCATGTAAGATATCCAAACAAATCATGAGAGACGAGGAGGATACATAAGACAAGAGTGTGTACCATACAACGCTGCAAAATAAGCTTCTCCAGAAAAGGAGTGTTTTGAAGAAAACTCCCTAACGCCTCCAATTTGTAATTCAGATCATATCCATCAAGAAAACAGTTATTAAGGCACAAGGTTCGCATATTACGGAATATCAGGAATGTATCAGACTTTAAATTGAGCATGACCTGAAATAAACACATAAATCAAAACAAGGATGAATAAAAGCATCAGTCATAGCAGCAAGTGACAAGAGAGCACTATTTTCAATTGTAGCCATGTGTAGTAAGTTTCCGATAATGAGAAAACAACTTATTTTTTTAGCCATAGATTAAATAAGGACTGTACAGATTCACACACCAAAAGCAAATGGCAAATCTCATATAAGGACATCCAGCAGAACTGATAAATACTTACGTGAAATTATAGAGATCGAGCAGGTATCTTTCAGGTATGTAAAGGAGGAAGGAGCCAGGATAAGCTTGTCTAGAAGCTATAGCTTTGCCTCAAAACCCATCAACTGTAAACTTGTTACATTGAACAGGCTACAAAGAAGCCCCGTTGCGCATTCTGGGATAGGGTTAAAGTTTCTGTTATTTCAATCATTGCTTCGACAAGGGATTCCATCTTGGATAATGTAATTCCAGCTTGGTAGCATCCATATGTGAGATTGAGACATGAAAGGCTAGGAGCTGTGATCACCATCGGATGACTTGTACTATTCTCACAGTAATTCAATACCAACTTTTTTAGTGTGGATGACGTAATGCCTTGAGAACAATTAATATTGCCGGGAAACTTGCAGAATGCAAGATCCAGATCTTCCATGACAGGGCAGGCTGACAGCAGGTCAGCGAACTGGCCGTCCAAATCCACATTGACGAGACGCAGCCTTTTAAGACGATGGAAACTAGAGCTAGCCATGGGAGGCAACTTGAAGCTATGACCATAGTCCGGTATCAGGACGTGGAGTGCAGCAGGGCAATACTCAATGCCACGACGAATCCAACTATCCACATGGCGCTGGTTCTAGACACAAGAGCATAACCAGAATTCATCCACGACTTGTTATCAAGGGTCAGAAGCAGGTTAGTGGCAAAGTCCTCAAACCGTGCCCATCTCTCACCCAGGGCACTGTGGGTCATCCTCCTGGAAATCCCAAAGTCCTGCTCATTAATTTTGATGCAGGGGGCGGACTCCACCGCTGTGACAGTAAGCATGTCCGCACAACCTGTGGAGCCGGGAGGAAGGACAGGATGGCATGAAGGAGCGCATCCGGCAGGGCACTCAGCCGGTCCACGGTGCTGGTCGGTCCACCAAAGCGCTTCATTGTTGTTTCAGGTTGCATCATCTCCGCCCCCTTCACAAGGCCACGATTATTCTCACAGGGCAGGGAAGGATCTTGGACTATGGATCATGCCCAGGTGACGCTAGATTGGACCTGGGTTCACCAATTCACACCACCTGTACACTGCATGTACATTTTCAAGAACAATTTAAGATACTAATATATCAAACACCTTTAGCATCAACAACTCAATATAACTGATGAGTGATGACAATGACATTCAACGAGCTAAAGAATCCAGCTAACAATATCATTTAAAGGAAAGTAAGGTCACACTGAATAAAGATAGGCATAGTAAAGGAAAAATAGATCATCAAATCTAAATGGTTGTTTTATTTATTATTATTATTATTATTATTATTTTGCAATGAACTAGGTCTTGGCAGTTGGCACCATGAACTACCACGATTCTTGTCACACCCGGTTTTAAAGGTAAAACCGAATGCTACCTATATGTATGCCAGGATCAAGTTTCATACATATAGTGACATCATTAGTGAATAACAACAACAGTATCACGTAAAAAGATACAAAGACTTACAAAACCATCAGAGATATACAACTTAATTATGGAAACGGAGGCTCCAAACTTCACAGGCAATCGACTGGGGGCTGCGTACGCCTAGAACTCAGCATCTTCTCAACTTCATAGCAGCTTCTTCTTCTGAGCAATGTTGGTTATAGCAAGGGTGAGCACTTGTCGTACTCAGCAAGTGTGAGGAGAATATGAATGCAAGGGTTAAACAAGGAAAGGTTGACTGGTTGACTGCATTAAGCATTTTTAGTTGGTCAAATTTTATTAGCACCTGATTACTAAGGTATAAGTATATACCAACCCACAATTAATAGAAACATAACCATAAGCCATAAGCACATGGCAGAAACATAACCATAGCATAAAACACGATTTTAGTCCATCTTCAAGTATATTAATCATGTGAGGGTCCAGGCCGCTCTTAACCGTAAGCACGGCTGATCGATCAGTTTTACACTCTGCAGAGGTCGCACATCTTTACCCACAAGTCGCGTAAAAGTTCAAAAGAACTTTAGACCCAACCACGCTTGTGCTGATCAGGCACAATACCACACTTCCGAGGTGTGATTGCATAGGGACGCTACGAGGCCTTTACAAAGATTCATTAGTCAGTGGTAACCCGCTAAGGTTTCGGTGTCTGACGTGCACAACCTATCACAGGCCGATAATGCAACAACTCAGTCCCCCCTCTTGCCTCATCACGAGTAAGATTACCCCAGACTAAAGTTTCTAATTATTCAGCCAAGACCAGAGCCATTTAGTCTTGTGGTAGCACTGTTTTCCTGGGTGGTCGCTCCATGTTCCAATTAAATATTGTAATCTTGTATTAACGAAAGGTATATCATAAATAGAATAAGTTCACCATGTTGTTCATTAGAACCACCATAACCCAAGTATAGCAGCTAAGCATAGCTATCCAATAGAAAGGTAAACCCAGGTTGGCAAGGAATAATCATAAAAACTAGGCAAACCTTAATAGGACCCATCAAATTTAATGCAAGCATATGCAATAGTGATTAAATAAAATTATTGGGACAAAAGCACAAGGACACACTTGCCTTTCTCCAGCGACAAGTTACTTCTTACTGCTCTTCGGCTCGACTCCTCCGCGGCGGTGGCGCTCCGGCTTTCGATTCACGGTGAGGAATGGCGAAACGGACGCGGCTCGTCGAGGTGAGGCTCCAGGAGCTGTCAGCTTCGTCCGGCGAGCAACACGCGCGGCGAAACGAGGCGGTCAAGGCCGGCGGCGTCGGCAGCTTGTCTGCACGGACGGCGGCGGCGCGGGGCGAGAGAAGGATGGGGCGAGGCGGCTCAGGCAGCAGAGAAAGGCAGGGCACTCGGCGCTCGCCCTTAAATAGGCGTGGAGCCCTAGGGTGCCGGCGTGTGGGGCGCGGATGCCTAGGAGGTGGCGGCGGCGGCGTGCACCTGGGAGAGGTGGCGTCGCCCGATGGGCTTTGGCGGGCCAGCTGCTGGGCCTGAGCGGGTTGAGCCCAAGGCTCGGCCCAAAAGGATTTTTTTTAGAAATATTTTTCCCGTGAAAGGAAAAATCCGGAATAGTCCAGATGATTCCATAATGTCACGAAAAATTCCCTAAAAATCCCAAAAATTTCAGGAAAAATCCCAGAGATAGTTTAGGGTACAAGGAGTCCAAATAAAATATTTGGAGCTCATGAAAAGGATTCTAAAGCCTTCCAAAAATTGGATTTAGCTCTAGGAAAAGGAGAATAATTTTTAGAAAAAGATGGAAAATTCTCACAAGGGTTTGGGCAATGTCTAAACGCATTTTCAAACTTTTGCACTCAAGAAAACATCAAGATGCAGCGACATGAATGCACAGACATAGAACGACAATATTTAATTAATAAAAGCAAACAATTATTTTTCCTATACTAAATTTCCTGTAAAGAAAATAAATATTGGGAAAATTTTAAAATTATGAGAAAATTATTATTTATTTATTCTTTTTATTCACATCCTGAAATTCAGAAATTTCAGGGTGTGACAACACTACCCCCCTTAACAAGAATCCCGTCCCGAGATTCGCAAAGACTAGCAAGAGACAAAGGTTTAGGTAGGTAGCATCCAACACTTATTAGCATCTTCCTAGATCGTTCATCCTTACGTAAGCTTCTCAATCATGCTTCTTTATGCTTCACTACATCACATAAAACACTTCAGGGATACTTAGTGTAATTCCTCTTTTAAGTATCCTTTTCCTTCCCTCTACTTCTTTGGCCCATCTTCGAAGAATTTTCTTCATTTATTGGTAAAGTGATTTGAATAGAGCTGAATTGCTTCCCTCTGGCTCGACTGTCACCCTTCAAGTCTTCATACACATCCTTGAGTCTTCTTATCCATCTGGTCCAAACGCTTCTTGGGGCATTGACTAATGAAATGTCCCTCTTCCTTGCAGTAGAAGCATATTTTTCTTGCTTTGGTATCTTGGAGACTGGATATGGTATGAGAGTTGGGCTTTGGTAACTGATGGCATTCTTTCCTGACTGAGGCATCTTGATCATTCGTCCTGACAAAGAGGCCAACTGATGTTGTCGGGTTGAAGGCAGGGCTTTTGGGTCCTTGGTCCTGGGGTTGATCATCCTTATCTTTTGCATACCGACTAATCAAGATGTCTATTTTCTCCACACTAGAGGCAATACAATTTGGCTCCAGCGGACTTGGTCGACTTATGCTTTATTGGACAGTTATTGGCATAATGGCCTTCTTCACCGCATCTGAAGCACAATACTTTTACACATCCATCTTGGTTTTCTTTCTGCTCCCTAGTAACTCTCGGTGGAATAACTGGTGCATCAGGATTCTTATTGATGGGGTTACCATGTGGATGGTGAACAACTTTAGGTTGTGGTTGGTAGAAACTAGGCAAAGTACTCTTATCTGCCAATGGTTGAGGTAACTCCATCTTCTCTTGACTTGCTTTACTAATTGGCTTCTTGGCTCGCCTACTCCTCCAGGGCTAAAATTCTTTGGAAGAGATACTCCAACCCTCAAGGTTCATAGTCTGAGTACTATCTTCATCTTGGGTAACTCCCTCTAGGGCTGGCCCTTGGGCATACAACCTCCTCTTCTTATTGATATCTAAATGATAATGTTGTCTGGCTTCAGCTGTCATTAGGCTATCTTCTTTCTGAAGACATGGAAGACCATGGTGCTCACAACATTGGTATGTTCCTGGAATGTCACACCCTGAAATTTCCAAATTTCAGGATGTGAATAAAAAGAATAAATAAATAATAATTTTCTCATAATTTTAAAATTTTCCCAACATTTATTTTTCTTTACAGGAAATTTAGTATAGGAAAAAAAAGTTGCTTGCTTTTATATTAAATAATGTTGTTCTATGTTTGTGCATTCATGTCGCTACATCTTGGTGTTTCTTGAGTGCAAAAGTTTGAAAAATGCGTTTAGACGTTGTCCAGGCCCTTGTGAGAATTTTCCATCTTTTTCCGGAAATTATTCTCCTTTTCCTAGAGCTAAATCTAATTTTCAGAAGGCTCTAGAATCCTTTTCATGAGCTCCAAGTATTTTATTTGGATTCCTTGCATCCCAATTCATCTCTGAGATTTATCTCAGATTTTTCGGAATTTTCTAGGTATTTTTCTCGCTTAGGAAAATGAGTCCAGCTATTTCTGGAATTGTTTTCGCGCAGATAAATAAATTCAGAAATTCCGAAAAACAAAAAGTCAACTCGAAGATATCTTTTTCCGAGTGTGGCGTATATATATATCACCGCGTTCGTCTCGACGCGAGGATTTCAGATCTGAAAACCTTTTCACGAGTTGCATCTCCTAACTCCGTAGATCTGAAGTCAAAGTTTGGTCTTCGTCAAACTCCGGCGAGCTTTTCCGGCGAAACCGTGGACTTCCGGCGAAAACCGACACCACCATGGAGTTCCTCTCTTCGAGCTCTACGCCGTGGTGTGGTGGATTGCATGAATCCGATGTCGGCTCCGTCGTCTTCCCCAACTTCGGCGAGCTTTTCGGCCGCCATTGTTCATCTTTGGCCGAAGGTGAGCACACCATCTTGTTCGCCTCGTCGATATCGTTCCATTTTGCCGTTCATGCGCGAGATCGGGCTTCGTTTCCGACGAGCCCCTCTTTCTCTCTCTTTTTCTTGTTCTGCAACCGTGAGTTCAAGCAACCGTAACTGAACTTGCTCTATCCGTGTGCCTTCTGTTTCTCCTCGTAGGCGGGCCCCTGGCCGAGCTGCCGCCTGTGCGCCATCACCGGCCGCGCCCTTGGCCCCTAGCCCGGCCACCGCCGCCTAGCAATGCCCGTGGCCGGCCCCTGCCGTTTTTCCTCTGATTTTGGTCATCCGTGATGCAGTCTGGAGGAAGAAGACAAGTAAGTTTTGCAAATATATCCCGGAAGAAATAGGTAATTAATTATCTTCTTCTTGTGTGTTGACAACTTCACAGAAAACCCCTCAATCTTTCCGGTTCCATTCAATTTAAACCGAGCCTCACAATCTTTTGGATCTAACCCTGTTATTTCTATTATTTGCGAGCACTATTCCTGGTGTCTTGCAAATTTTCCTTGCTAACCCCTGAGGTCTACGGTTAATTATGTTTAGGCCCCTACAACCTTGTTTAACCCATAGAACCCACGTTTTAATTCCGTTTTCGTCCGTTCAAGTTGCGTTAGATTCATAATGATGTAAATTACACGTTAGTGGTAATGTTTTCCTTCACACATGTTTTTGAAAATAAAATTTATATTAAAATTGATTAATGCCTGTCAAACGAGTTCTTCTCTAAATAAAATCTATTTAGTGTTAAACATCGTTTTTCATAATAATTGTTAATTTGATTAATGCCTACTTCATACCCTCTTCTAAATAAAAGCCAATTAGGTTATATATCGGTTTTTCATAAACTAAAGTTAATTGGATTAATGCCTATCTAAATAATTCTTCCAATTAAAAGCCACTTAGAGTTATACCTCGGCGTTTCATAAATTAAATTCAATTTGATTAATGTTTATTCAATTTGTTTTCTAAATAAAATCTGTATAGGTTATATCTCGAGTTTTCATAATTAAATATTAATTTGGCTAATATAAATATAAATGTGTTTTTAATTTAATCTACTTAGTTGAACTCGAGATGTAAAGCTATACGCTTAGATGTCTACATGTATCTTATTTTTTTAAATTAAATGTTTAATTTGCATAAATTGTACTCAAATATTTATAAATAAAATTGGACTAAGCTTTACACCATCTTTTCTTATGAAAATATAAATATGACTTGATTAATTCTAACTAAGGATATTTCTCTGAAATATCTTTACATTGCTTTTCTCAACTAAAATAAATAAAGCTTGTAGCTCTTATCTTTCTTTTATAATTCAAAACTCTCGATAGCTTTATCTTTTCAACCATAGTTCCGTTTTAAGCGTTCCTTACGTTCGCGTGACCTTAGATCGAGCCTTGTCGTTAGTACGCTCTTTTAAAGCTTTCCTTTTGTTTGGTGTACTGCTCTTAGTTGTATTTGTTTGCTTGCTTGTATGACTGTGCCGGTGATTGCTTCGAGTAGAAGGATCGCTGTTCGAAAGCTTTGAAGATTAAGAGTTTCAAGAGAGCAAGAGCCAAAGAGCAGTAAGAAGTAACTTGTCGCTGGAGAAAGGCAAGTGTGTCCTTGAGCTTTTGTCCTAATAACTTTATTTAATCACTATTGCATATGCTTGCATTAAATTTGTTGGGTCCTATTAAGGTTTGCCTAGTTTTTATGATTATTCCTTGCCAACCTGGGTTTACCTTTTTGTTGGGTAGCTATGCTTAGCTGCTATACTTGGGTTATGGTGGTTCTAATGAACAAAGATGATGAACTTATTTTATTTATGCTACACCTTCCTTTAATACAAGATCACTGTGATTAATTGGAACATGGAGAACCACCCAGGAAAACAGTGCTACCACAAGACTAAATGGCTCTGGTCTTGGCTGATTAATTAGAAACCTTAGTCTGGGGTGACCTTACTCGTGATGAGGCAAGAGGGGGGACTGAGTCGTTGCATTTTACCTGGGATGGGTGGTGCACGCCAGACACCGAAACCTTAGCGGGTTACCACTGACTAATGAATCTTTGTAAAGGCCTCGTAGCGTCCCTATGCAATCACACCTCGGAAGTGTGGTATTGTGCCTGATCAGCACAAGCGTGGTTGGGTCTAAAGTTCTTTTGAACTTTTACGCGACTTGTGGGTAAAGATGTGCGACCTCTGCAGAGTGTAAAACTGATCGATCAGCCGTGCTCACGGTTAAGAGCGGCCTGGACCCTCACATGAGTAATATACTTGAAGATGGATTTAAATTGTGGTTTATGCTATGGTTACGGTTGTGCCATATGCTTATGGCTTATGGTTATGTTTCTGCCATGTGCTTATGGCTTGTGTTTATATTTATATTAATTGTGGGTTGGTATATACTTATACCTTAGTAATCAGGTGCTAATAAAATTTGACCAACTAAAAATGCTTAATGCAATCAACCAGTCAGCCTTTCCTTGATTAACCCTTGCATTCATTTCTCCTCACACTTGCTGAGTACGACAAGTGCTCACCCTTGCTATACACAACATTGCTCAGAAGAAGAAGCTGCTATGAAGTTGTTGTGAAGATGGTGCTGAGTTCTAGGCGTACGCAGCCCCCAGTCGATTGCCTGTGAAGTTTGGAGCCTCCGTTTCCATAATTAAGCTGTATATCTCTGATGGTTTTGTAAGTCTTTATTTGTATCTTTTTACGTGATACTGTTGCTGTTATTCACTTATGATGTCACTATATGTATGAAACTTGATCCTGGCATACATATAGGTAGCATTCGGTTTTGCCTTTAAAACCGGGTGTGACAGAAGTGGTATCAGAGCCGTATCGACTGTAGGACGTAAGCCTAGATAGCAATGGTCACTTCCTAAGGTCTGTTTTACTATATAAACAATTCCTGCCTTATCCTTGATCTTTCTGAAAAATATTCTCACTCCGTGATCATTTTCTTTTCTCAATCCTCCTTGATAACTTGAGCTCTTTTCATTTGCACTTCTTGTCTTGCAAATGTTAGACCCTCAATCCTTGTCTATTTATTTCCTCTCTCCTTGATCACTGCTTGATCTTGATCATGCATCTCCTTCTTGATGAATGATCTTACCTATTTGATGCAATACACCTCCTTGATTTCTTAGTGATATTGCTACTCTCTAATCCCCTGTTCATTTATCTCCTTAATGTTTCCCTTACTTACTTATCCTTGTAAACCTATCTCTTCCTTAACTTTATTTTCAGTATATCCATCTTCCCCATTGTACCTCTCGTTGCTTTTCAAATAAATGCTACCTTGGAATCTTTTCCTTGACTTTTGATTCCAAAAATGTCTCGTTTTATTCAAAAATATCTAGATGATCCATGCCACCTGTCTTAAAACCTGTTCAAGACATCTGAAGAATGGAGTTACCGGTTCACCATTAGAAGTCAAGCCTGAGCAACTGAAACGTGCACCAAACAGCTGGAGTCAATGCTGGGCAAGCTGAAGGATGCCTACATCAAGCACGTTGAAGCCTTACCAAACAACCCTTGCTTAGGAGTACCCCTTGCAGCCTTATTAACAACGTTTAGCATCGTTTCTTGACTCTGTGTTGACTGGTGGAATTCTGTGTTTGCATGATGATGCTTGTCTTTATGAAATTGTCTGATTTGTTTCTTTGTAATGATTGTTGGTGTATTGTGGGTCTTCTATCTACAATGACATCAGTTGCCTAGCTGGGTTTTTCTTTTGAATCTCCCATATCCTTGTCATCCATTCCTTTCTACCCGAGCCAATGAAGGATATCAGAAAAGAGGGAACTAAAGTCAACACCAACGTCAACAAGCAAGAGTTAACATCACCACCACCGTCTCGCTAGAAGCAAGTTGAAGAATAGAAGGCTTTACTCTGATCTCCATCTTACTCTAATGATGATTAAAATAACCAAGAAGATGAAGAAAGCAGGGAGATTCTACTCTCGATAAGCAAAGATGGAAGACTATCCACTCTACCATAAGGAACTTGTTGTCTCCCACCTCTTTGTTTTCTTTTCTCTCTTCGAATCTACTTGTACCTCCCACATCCTTGTTATTTTTCTTTCTATCTCCCAATTCTGATGGACATCAAGAAGAGAGTGAAGGCAACACCAATGCCAACAAGCGGAGGCTATCGCCACCATCACCATCGAAATAGAAGCAAGCCGAAGAAAAGAAGGCCTTAGCCTAGATTTCTTGCCACCTCGCTACTTTCTATCCTTCCTTCTACCTTACTCGGATGACGACCCAAGAAAAGACGAAGATATCATGAAGTGCTCTACCTTGTTCTGCAATTTTATCCATGCTTCTGACCCTATCTTTATCACCCAACCAAATGGCGAGTCCCAATGAAAATCATGAAGATAGAGCCAATGAAGGAGATCTTAACATTCCACCTGTAGCCGCATCATTCGAACGCAAGATGTTAGAGTATATGGCAACGCAAACCCAGGTTTTACAAGCAATGTCTCAAACCATGGTCAATATCCATCAGTATATCACAGAGCAAGCCTCACTTCCTCAGAACCACAACCCTATCACTAGTAATGACCATCAGGTTCCATCTGTTCCACCACCATTCGACAACGAGAAGCTATTAACCATGTAGGCTCAAGTCTTACAAGGAAGGATGCAGACTGACACATCATCCCCTCATAACATGGAAATGACCAAGGCTGGAATTTCTACTGGACCACTGAAGAGGCAAGTTGCTGAAGCATGGAACCGTCAAAGGAACAAGCCAAGCCGTATAGCGCCAGAGCTGGAAATGGAGAGGCAACATGAGGATGTTAAGATTCCGGGAACATGCCAATGTTGTAAACACCATGGTCTTCCATGTCTCCAGGAAGAGGATAGCTTAATGACAGTTGAAGCTAGACAACATTATTATTTGGACATCAATAAGAAGAGGAAGTTGTATGCCCAAGGGCTAGACCAAGAGGAAGTCACTCAAGATGAAGATAGTACTCAGACTATGAACCTTGAGGGTTGGAGTATCTCTTTCAAAGAATATCAGCCCTAGAGGATTAGGCGAGCCAAGAAGCCAACTAGTGAAGTAAGTCAAAAGAAGATGGAGTTACCACAACCATTGGCAGATAACAGTACTCAGCCTAGTTCCCACCAACTATAGCCTAAAGTTGTTCACCATCCACATGGTAACCCCATCAATAAGGATCCTGATGCACTAGTTATTCCACCGAGAGTTACTAGAGAGCAGAAAGAAAACCAAGATGGATGTGTAAAAGTATTGTGCTTCAGATGCGATGAAGAAGGCCATTATGCCAATAACTGTCCAATAAAGCATAAGTCGACCAAGTCCGCTGGAGCCAAATTGTATTGCCTCTAGTGTGGAGAAAATAGACATCTCGATTAGTCGGTATGCAAAAGAGAAGGATGATCAACCCCAGGACCAAGTACCCAAAAGCCCTGCCTTCAACCCGACAACATCAGTTGGCCTCTTTGTCAGGACGAATGATCAAGACGCCTTAGTCGGGAAAGAATGCCATCAGTTACCAAAGCCCAACTCTCATACCACATCCAGTCTCCAAGATACCAAAGCAAGAAAAACATGTTTCTACTGCAAGGAAGAGGGACATTTCATTAGTCAATGCTCCGAGAAGCGTTTGGACCAGATGGATAAGAAGACTCAAGGATGTGTATGAAGACTTGAAGGGTGACAGTCAAGTTAGAGGGAAGCAATTCAGCTCTATTCAAATCACTTTACCAATAAATGAAGAAAATTCTTCGAAGATGGGCCAAAGAAGCAGAGGGAAGGAAAGGATACTTAAAAGAGGAATTAGACACATTATCCCTGAAGTGTTTTATGTGATGTAGTGAAGCATAAAGAAGCATGATTGAGAAGCTTACGTAAGGATGAACGATCTAGGAAGAAGCTAATAAGTGTTGGATGTTACCCACCTAAACCTTTTGTCTCTTGCTAGCCTTTGCGAATCTCGGGACGAGATTCTTGTTAAGGGGGGTAGTGTTGTCACACCCTGAAATTTCCAAATTTCAGGATGTGAATAAAAAGAATAAATAAATAATAATTTTCTCATAATTTTAAAATTTTCCCAACATTTATTTTTCTTTACAGGAAATTTAGTATAGGAAAAAAAGTTGCTTGCTTTTATATTAAATAATGTTGTTCTATGTTTGTGCATTCA
Organism: Setaria viridis; assembly: GCF_005286985.2. Classification (NCBI taxonomy): domain Eukaryota; kingdom Viridiplantae; phylum Streptophyta; class Magnoliopsida; order Poales; family Poaceae; genus Setaria; species Setaria viridis. The sequence goes on from NC_048264.2 coordinate 8,220,256, forward strand.
TGTCGCTACATCTTGGTGTTTCTTGAGTGCAAAAGTTTGAAAAATGCGTTTAGACGTTGTCCAGGCCCTTGTGAGAATTTTCCATCTTTTTCCGGAAATTATTCTCCTTTTCCTAGAGCTAAATCTAATTTTCAGAAGGCTCTAGAATCCTTTTCATGAGCTCCAAGTATTTTATTTGGATTCCTTGCATCCCAATTCATCTCTGAGATTTATCTCAGATTTTTCGGAATTTTCTAGGTATTTTTCTCGCTTAGGAAAATGAGTCCAGCTATTTCTGGAATTGTTTTCGCGCAGATAAATAAATTCAGAAATTCCGAAAAACAAAAAGTCAACTCGAAAATATCTTTTTCCGAGTGTGGCGTATATATATATCACCGCGTTCGTCTCGACGCGAGGATTTCAGATCTGAAAACTTTTTCACGAGTTGCATCTCCTAACTCCGTAGATCTGAAGTCAAAGTTTGGTCTTCGTCAAACTCCGGCGAGCTTTTCCGGCGAAACCGTGGACTTCCGGCGAAAACCGACACCACCATGGAGTTCCTCTCTTCGAGCTCTACGCCGTGGTGTGGTGGATTGCATGAATCCGATGTCGGCTTCGTCGTCTTCCCCAACTCCGGCGAGCTTTTCGGCCGCCATTATTCATCTTTGGCCGAAGGTGAGCACACCATCTTGTTCGCCTCGTCGATATCGTTCCATTTTGCCGTTCATGCGCGAGATCGGGCTTCGTTTCCGACGAGCCCCTCTTTCTCTCTCTTTTTCTTGTTCTGCAACCGTGAGTTCAAGCAACCGTAACTGAACTTGCTCTATCCGTGTGCCTTCTGTTTCTCCTCGTAGGCGGGCCCCTGGCCGAGCTGCCGCCTGTGCGCCATCACCGGCCGCGCCCTTGGCCCCTAGCCCGGCCACCGCCGCCTAGCAATGCCCGTGGCCGGCCCCTGCCGTTTTTCCTCTGATTTTGTTCATCCGTGATGCAGTCTGGAGGAAGAAGACAAGTAAGTTTTGCAAATATATCCCGGAAGAAATAGGTAATTAATTATCTTCTTCTTGTGTGTTGACAACTTCACAGAAAACCCCTCAATCTTTCCGGTTCCATTCAATTTAAACCGAGCCTCACAATCTTTTGGATCTAACCCTGTTATTTCTATTATTTGCGAGCACTATTCCTGGTGTCTTGCAAATTTTCCTTGCTAACCCCTGAGGTCTACGGTTAATTATGTTTAGGCCCCTACAACCTTGTTTAACCCATAGAACCCACGTTTTAATTCCGTTTTCGTCCGTTCAAGTTGCGTTAGATTCATAATGATGTAAATTACACGTTAGTGGTAATGTTTTCCTTCACACATGTTTTTGAAAATAAAATTTATATTAAAATTGATTAATGCCTGTCAAACGAGTTCTTCTCTAAATAAAATCTATTTAGTGTTAAACATCGTTTTTCATAATAATTGTTAATTTGATTAATGCCTACTTCATACCCTCTTCTAAATAAAAGCCAATTAGGTTATATATCGGTTTTTCATAAACTAAAGTTAATTGGATTAATGCCTATCTAAATAATTCTTCCAATTAAAAGCCACTTAGAGTTATACCTCGGCGTTTCATAAATTAAATTCAATTTGATTAATGTTTATTCAATTTGTTTTCTAAATAAAATCTGTATAGGTTATATCTCGAGTTTTCATAATTAAATATTAATTTGGCTAATATAAATATAAATGTGTTTTTAATTTAATCTACTTAGTTGAACTCGAGATGTAAAGCTATACGCTTAGATGTCTACATGTATCTTATTTTTTTAAATTAAATGTTTAATTTGCATAAATTGTACTCAAATATTTATAAATAAAATTGGACTAAGCTTTACACCATCTTTTCTTATGAAAATATAAATATGACTTGATTAATTCTAACTAAGGATATTTCTCTGAAATATCTTTACATTGCTTTTCTCAACTAAAATAAATAAAGCTTGTAGCTCTTATCTTTCTTTTATAATTCAAAACTCTCGATAGCTTTATCTTTTCAACCATAGTTCCGTTTTAAGCGTTCCTTACGTTCGCGTGACCTTAGATCGAGCCTTGTCGTTAGTACGCTCTTTTAAAGCTTTCCTTTTGTTTGGTGTACTGCTCTTAGTTGTATTTGTTTGCTTGCTTGTATGACTGTGCCGGTGATTGCTTCGAGTAGAAGGATCGCTGTTCGAAAGCTTTGAAGATTAAGAGTTTCAAGAGAGCAAGAGCCAAAGAGCAGTAAGAAGTAACTTGTCGCTGGAGAAAGGCAAGTGTGTCCTTGAGCTTTTGTCCTAATAACTTTATTTAATCACTATTGCATATGCTTGCATTAAATTTGTTGGGTCCTATTAAGGTTTGCCTAGTTTTTATGATTATTCCTTGCCAACCTGGGTTTACCTTTTTGTTGGGTAGCTATGCTTAGCTGCTATACTTGGGTTATGGTGGTTCTAATGAACAAAGATGATGAACTTATTTTATTTATGCTACACCTTCCTTTAATACAAGATCACTGTGATTAATTGGAACATGGAGAACCACCCAGGAAAACAGTGCTACCACAAGACTAAATGGCTCTGGTCTTGGCTGATTAATTAGAAACCTTAGTCTGGGGTGACCTTACTCGTGATGAGGCAAGAGGGGGGACTGAGTCGTTGCATTTTACCTGGGATGGGTGGTGCACGCCAGACACCGAAACCTTAGCGGGTTACCACTGACTAATGAATCTTTGTAAAGGCCTCGTAGCGTCCCTATGCAATCACACCTCGGAAGTGTGGTATTGTGCCTGATCAGCACAAGCGTGGTTGGGTCTAAAGTTCTTTTGAACTTTTACGCGACTTGTGGGTAAAGATGTGCGACCTCTGCAGAGTGTAAAACTGATCGATCAGCCGTGCTCACGGTTAAGAGCGGCTTGGACCCTCACATGAGTAATATACTTGAAGATGGATTTAAATTGTGGTTTATGCTATGGTTACGGTTGTGCCATATGCTTATGGCTTATGGTTATGTTTCTGCCATGTGCTTATGGCTTGTGTTTATATTTATATTAATTGTGGGTTGGTATATACTTATACCTTAGTAATCAGGTGCTAATAAAATTTGACCAACTAAAAATGCTTAATGCAATCAACCAGTCAGCCTTTCCTTGATTAACCCTTGCATTCATTTCTCCTCACACTTGCTGAGTACGACAAGTGCTCACCCTTGCTATACACAACATTGCTCAGAAGAAGAAGCTGCTATGAAGTTGTTGTGAAGATGGTGCTGAGTTCTAGGCGTACGCAGCCCCCAGTCGATTGCCTGTGAAGTTTGGAGCCTCCGTTTCCATAATTAAGCTGTATATCTCTGATGGTTTTGTAAGTCTTTATTTGTATCTTTTTACGTGATACTGTTGCTGTTATTCACTTATGATGTCACTATATGTATGAAACTTGATCCTGGCATACATATAGGTAGCATTCGGTTTTGCCTTTAAAACCGGGTGTGACATGGAATCTTAACATCCTCATATTGCCTCTCCATTTCCAGCCAGATGCCTCTCCTTTTCCAGCTCTGGCGCTATACGGCTTGGCTTGTTCCTTTGACGATTCCATGCTTCAGCAACTTGCCTCTTCAGTGGTCCAGTGGAAATTCCAGCCTTGGTCATTTCCATGTTATGAGGGGATGATGTGTCAGTCTGCATCCTTCCTTGTAAGACTTGAGCCTACATGGTTAATAGCTTCTCGTTGTCGAACGGTGGTGGAACAGACGGAACCTGATGGTCATCACTGGTGATAGGGTTGTGGTTCCGAGGGAGTGAGGCGTGCTCTGTGATATACTGATGGATACTGACCCTGGTTTGAGCCATTGCTTGTAAAGTCCGAGTTTGTGTTGCCATATACTCTAACACCTTGCATTCAAATAATACGGATACAGGTGGAATGTTAAGATCTCCTTCATTGGCTCTATCTTCATGATTTTCATTGGGACTTGCCATTTGGTTGCGTGATAAAGATAGGATCAGAAGAAAATAGGAAATGGATAAAATTGCAAAACAAGGTAGAGCACTTCATGATATCTTCATCTTTTCTTGGGTCGTCATTCGAGTAAGGTAGAAGGAAGGATAGAAAGCAGCGAGGTGACAAGAAAACTAGGCTAGGGCCTTCTTTTCTTCAGCTTGCTTCTATTTCGATGGTGATGGTGGCGATAGCCTCTGCTTGTTGACATTGGTGTTGCCTTCACTCTCTTCTTGATGTCCATCAGAATTGGGAGATAGAAAGAAAAATAACAAGGATGTGGGAGGTACAAGCAGATTCGAAGAGAGAAAAGAAAAAGGTGGGAGACAACAAGTTCCTTATGGTAGAGTGGATAGTCTTTCGTCTTTGCTTATAGAGAGTAGAATCTCCCTGCTTTCTTCATCTTCTTTGGTTCTTGTAATCATCCTTAGAGTAAGATGGAGATCAGAGTAAAGCCTTCTATTCTTCAACTTGCTTATAGCGAGACGGTGGTGGTGATGTTAACTCCTGCTTGTTGACGTTGGTGTTGACTTTAGTTCCCACTTTTCTGATGTCCTTCATTGGCTCGGGTAGAAGGGAATGGATGACAAGGATATGGGATATTCAAAAGAAGAACTCAGCTAGGCAACTGATGTCTTTGTAGATAGAAGATCCACAATACACCAACAATCATTACAAAGAAACAAATCAGACAATTTCATAAAGACAAGCATCATCATGCAAACACAGAATTCCACCAGTCAACACACAGTCAAGAAACGATGCTAAACGTTGTTAATAAGGCTGCAAGGGGTACTCCTAAGCAGGGTTGTTTGGTAAGGCTTCAACGTGCTTGATGTAGGCATCCTTCAGCTTGCCCAGCATTGACTCCAACTGTTTGATGCACGTTTCAGTTGCTCAGGCTTGACTTCTAGTGGTGAACTGGTAACTCCATTCTTCAGATGTCTTGCACAGGCTTTAAGACAGGTGGCATGGATCATCTAGATATTTTTGAATAAAACGAGATATTTTGGAAAAAGTCAAGGAAAAGATTCCAAGGTAGCATTTATTTGAAAAGCAATGAGAGGTACAATGCGGAAGATGGATATACTGAAAATAAAGTTAAGGAAGAGATAGGTTTACAAGGATAAGTAAGTAAGGAAAACATTAAGGAGATAAATGAACAGGGGATGAGAGAGTAGCAATATCACTAAGAAACCAAGGAGGTGTATTGCATCAAACAGGTAAGATCATTCATCAAGAAAGAGATGCATGATCAAGATCAAGCAGTGATCAAGGAGAGAGGAAATAAATAGACAAGGATTGAGGGTCTAACATTTGCAAGACAAGAAGTGCAAATGAAAAGAGCTCAAGTTCTCAAGGAGGATTGAGAAAAGAAAATGATCAAGGAGTGAGAATATTTTTCAGAAAGGTCAAGGATAAGGTAGGAATTGTTTATATAGTAAAACAGACCTTAGGAAGTGACCATTGCTATCTAGGCTTACGTCCTACAGTCGATACAGCTCTGATACCACTTCTGTCACACCCGGTTTTAAAGGTAAAACCGAATGCTACCTATATGTATGCCAGGATCAAGTTTCATACATATAGTGACATCATTAGTGAATAACAACAACAGTATCACGTAAAAAGATACAAAGACTTACAAAACCATCAGAGATATACAACTTAATTATGGAAACGGAGGCTCCAAACTTCACAGGCAATCGACTGGGGGCTGCGTACGCCTAGAACTCAGCATCTTCTCAACTTCATAGCAGCTTCTTCTTCTGAGCAATGTTGGTTATAGCAAGGGTGAGCACTTGTCGTACTCAGCAAGTGTGAGGAGAATATGAATGCAAGGGTTAAACAAGGAAAGGTTGACTGGTTGACTGCATTAAGCATTTTTAGTTGGTCAAATTTTATTAGCACCTGATTACTAAGGTATAAGTATATACCAACCCACAATTAATAGAAACATAACCATAAGCCATAAGCACATGGCAGAAACATAACCATAAGCCATAAGCACATGGCAGAAATATAACCATAGCATAAAACACGATTTTAGTCCATCTTCAAGTATATTAATCATGTGAGGGTCCAGGCCGCTCTTAACCGTGAGCACGGCTGATCAATCAGTTTTACACTCTGCAGAGGTCGCACATCTTTACCCACAAGTCGCGTAAAAGTTCAAAAGAACTTTAGACCCAACCACGCTTGTGCTGATCAGGCACAATACCACACTTCCGAGGTGTGATTGCATAGGGACGCTACGAGGCCTTTACAAAGATTCATTAGTCAGTGGTAACCCGCTAAGGTTTCGGTGTCTGGCGTGCACAACCTATCACAGGCCGACAATGCAACGACTCAGTCCCCCCTCTTGCCTCATCACGAGTAAGATTACCCCAGACTAAAGTTTCTAATTATTCAGCCAAGACCAGAGCCATTTAGTCTTGTGGTAGCACTGTTTTCCTGGGTGGTCGCTCCATGTTCCAATTAAATATTGTAATCTTGTATTAACGAAAGGTATATCATAAATAGAATAAGTTCACCATGTTGTTCATTAGAACCACCATAACCCAAGTATAGCAGCTAAGCATAGCTACCCAACAGAAAGGTAAACCCAGGTTGGCAAGGAATAATCATAAAAACTAGGCAAACCTTAATAGGACCCATCAAATTTAATGCAAGCATATGCAATAGTGATTAAATAAAATTATTGGGACAAAAGCACAAGGACACACTTGCCTTTCTCCAGCGACAAGTTACTTCTTACTGCTCTTCGGCTCTTGCTCTCTTGAAACTCTTAATCTTCAAAGCTTTCGAACAACGATCCTTCTACTCGAAGCAATCACCGGCACAATCATACAAGCAAACAAACAAATACAACTAAGAGCAGTACACCAAAATAAAAGACAGGCTTTAAAAGAGCGTACTAACGACAAGGCTCGATCTAAGGTCACGCGAACGTAAGGAACGCTTAAAACGGAACTATGGTTGACAAAAAAACTATCAAAAGATTTGAATTATAAAAGAATGATAAGAACTACAAGCTTTATTTATTTTAGTTGAGAAAAGTAATATAAAGATATTTCAGAGAAATATCCTTAGTTAGAATTAATCAAGTCATATTTATGTTTTCATAAGAAAAGATGGTGTAAAGCTTAGTCCAATTTTATTTATAAATATTTGAGTACAATTTATGCAAATTAAGCATTTAATTCAAAAATAAGATACATGTAGACATCTAAGCGTATAGCTTTACATCTCGAGTTGAACTAAGTAGATTAAATTAAAAACACATTTATATTTATATTAGCCAAATTAATATTTAATTATGAAAACTCGAGATATAACCTATACAGATTTTATTTAGAAAACAAATTGAATAAACATTAATCAAATTGAATTCAATTTATGAAACGTCGAGGTATAACTCTAAGTGCCTTTTAATTGGAAGAATTATTTAGATAGGCATTGAACCAATTAACTTTAGTTTATGAAAAAACGATATATAACCTAACTGGCTTTTATTTAGAAGAGGGTATGAAGTAGGCATTAATCAAATTAACAATTATTATGAAAAACGATGTTTAACACTAAATAGATTTTATTTAGAGAAGAACTCGTTTGTCAGGCATTAATCAATTTTAACATAAATTTTATTTTCAAAAACATGTGTGAAGGAAAACATTACCACTAACGTGTAATTTACATTGTTATGCACCTAACGCAACTTGAACGGATTAAAACGGAGCTAAAACGTAGGATCTATGGGTTAAACAAGATTGTAGGGGCCTAAACATAATTAACCGTAGACTTGAAGGGTTAGCTGAGAAGATTGGCAAGACACAAGAAATAGTGCTCGCGAAAAGGTTAAAGGACAGGGTTAGATTTGCAAAACCGCAGGGGCTGGACTGGATCTAGGGAAACTAATAGATCCAGGGGGTTATCTACTAGTTTGCTAAGACACAAAGAAAAGAGGAAAATTACAAAGTTCTCCAGGGGCTAAATCGAAAAGCACCGGGTCTTCTTCTACCTCTCGCCAGGGACTCTGGTCGGGCGAGTTGCCGGCGCTCCGGGCGGCTGGGGCACCGGCGGGCGGCGCAGGAGATAGAGGAGGCGGAGGGGGCCTTGGGGAGATGCTCACCGGTGGCAGGGACGCGGCGTCCCGGCCGGAATCAAACGTACAGAGGAGCAGGCGGCGGCCGGCTCGACTCCTCCGCGGCGGTGGCGCTCCGGCTTTCGATTCACGGTGAGGAATGGCGAAACGGACGCGGCTCGTCGAGGTGAGGCTCCAGGAGCTGTCAGCTTCGTCCGGCGAGCAACACGCGCGGCGAAACGAGGCGGTCAAGGCCGGCGGCGGCGGCGACTTGTCTGCACGGACGGCGGCGGCGCGGGGCAAGAGAAGGATGGGGCGAGGCGGCTCAGGCAGCAGAGAAAGGCAGGGCACTCGGCGCTCGCCCTTAAATAGGCGCGGAGCCCTAGGGTGCCGGCGTGTGGGGCGCGGACGCCCAGGAGGTGGTGGCGGCGGCGTGCACCTGGGAGAGGTGGTGGCGGCGGCGTGCACCTGGGAGAGGTGGCGTCGCCCGATGGGCTTTGGCGGGCCAGCTGCTGGGCCTGAGCGGGTCGAGCCCAAGGCTCGGCCCAAAAGGATTTTTTTTAGAAATATTTTTCCCGTGAAAGGAAAAATCCGGAATAGTCCAGATGATTCCATAATGTCACGAAAAATTCCCTAAAAATCCCAAAAATTTCAGGAAAAATCCCAGAGATAGTTTAGGGTACAAGGAGTCCAAATAAAATATTTGGAGCTCATGAAAAGGATTCTAAAGCCTTCCAAAAATTGGATTTAGCTCTAGGAAAAGGAGAATAATTTTTAGAAAAAGATGGAAAATTCTCACAAGGGTTTGGGCAATGTCTAAACGCATTTTCAAACTTTTGCACTCAAGAAAAACATCAAGATGCAGCGACATGAATGCACAGACATAGAACGACAATATTTAATTAATAAAAGCAAACAATTATTTTTCCTATACTAAATTTCCTGTAAAGAAAATAAATATTGGGAAAATTTTAAAATTATGAGAAAATTATTATTTATTTATTCTTTTTATTCACATCCTGAAATTCAGAAATTTCAGGGTGTGACAATTCTGAAGGTAAAAGTTAAAGTAGTTACTCAAAGCATTGATTTTGTGTAACTTCCACGGTCAGCTCGTTATCGATAACAATGCTTCCAGTACTGTAACTAATTACACAGGTCATCTCATTTATCTCTAGATCTAAACCGACAATTCCACAGTTTGATCCGAAATTTATCAAATAGGAGCTCTGAAAACCATCTACGAATGATGATAAAATTGAACCCGTCCCTAAGTGTACAGGTAGCTCTTTCCTCGCATGAAATGGGAAGAAAAATTGGAAGATATACCCCGTGCGTTGCAGGGAGAGATCCAATACCCGTGCGTTGCAGGGAGAGAGCAGTCGATGGGGAGTCAAGCGTTCAAGACTCGAGCCGCCGCCGCCAGCCCGCTCCACTCCGTCCCCCTGCGGCTGCCGGCGGTCCGGCGACAGGCGGGTGACGGCTGAGACTGTGATGGGGACTATCGGCGTGACTGCCGGCTGCGAGCGGGCTGCTTTTGCTTAGCTGCATATGTGCGCCTTTTGGGCCTTTAGATTTTAGAGCTGGGCTGACCGAGAAGGTAGGTAGGTGGTGATTCCCTCCATTTTGGACCTTTGGACTTTGGATATGGGGAGTTCTCTTTTCTTTTTTTATATCTTTTGTATACGGCTCAACAACACATCGACTAAATAATCAAATAAATCTGATGTTTCTAAAAGAAAATGAAAAACACCAGGACTGAAGTGCTATGTCACAATAATCAATTGCAAGTACTGAATGTCTGAATGCACCTCTGCAAAATTAGTATTGGCTAAAGGGTCCAAACGATTGCTCTGCATCTCTTCTCAAGTTTCAAGATGTTGTATAGGCTAAGGCCCTTCTGGAGTGGTAATAACGGGAAAACGCATGAGCAGCCATGCCAAAGTGGTGCCTACACCTTTCCCGGTTTGATGAGCTAGCTGAGCACACTATTTCGGTCGTCGCCGTCCCTGTTCTCGAAACAACTGATGATGTACGAGCTACCATAGTACCATGCACCATGGCCCTACACGCTGATGAACAGTAGTAGTGCACACAGTAACAGCCAAGCATCTAAGCCTCTGTGCTCTCCACTTTGGAAATACCCATCCATCCAGTTTGGGAGCTGGCACCAACAGTATCTCCTGTAGCCTAGTGGCCAGCGAGTATAGTGAGGTCCAAGTCATGCCATCGGTGACACCCAAGCAAGATGTAGTAGCCTATTAACGAAAGCTTAGGTACATGATGCCCCCCTACACACATGAGATTCCTGGCCCTTGCATTCTCCAACAGCTATCGGCTCCAACAGAGATTAAAAAAAAAACAGGCATTGGCTCCAAAGCTATCTAGCTCCCCCATTATAGGAAAGAAAGCTTTTTGTAAGTGTGTGAGTCAATTTACATGTCATTTTCTTGCTTGCTATGGATGTGATGGTTAGAGGATAAGATTAGAAGGCCGTTCTGTCCCAATTTGGGTCAACTTGCTTGAATACATGCGTGTATGCTTTGGTCTTTCCTTGTGTTTTTGTTTTGTTTGGTCGTTTCACACTTCAGTTTGATCAATGTTTTGCTATTTTCTCCTTGCGTTGCATGTTTTAATTTGTTTCGTTCTTCAAGTTGGCTGATGCTCGTCCCTTGAGTTCAAAAGGAAAATTTGAACAGTTTTTTTATCTTCTAAATATAAATTTACGGAGCTATCGATGACTATTGCTGTCCTGTTAATATAAGAAGCCTGAACTATGTCCTAAATTAAAATACAACATGGAAAATCCTCAAATGGCATTGCAGACTTGTGTCCTATTTGTTCCATCTTCGGTTGTTTTCCAATGATTAAGACAGATGGAAAGACCAATACATCCTTATACTCTTCTTCCTCTGGATTGGGAGTGTCACCATCCTTCTCCAATCTTCTTCCTCTACTAAGGTCATCTTACCTTTTTTCCAGTAGAGCATGGCATTCTGTTAATCTGTTTAGTGATTGCCCACACATTTGACATAGTTCATAAGGTAAGAGGACCTTAATTCTCAGTGATTTATATATAATTAAGCTCATAAGGAAGGGTGCCCCAATAAATCCTGGATAGCTCTAGGTACCTTATCAACTCTGAATATAAACAAAGCATTACAAAAAAGGGACATCCAAACAAAATAGAACAAACAAAGCAATTGGCATGCGGCCCTGGTACTTGTGCGAAAGGTCCCCAACGCCTTGGAATACAATATAGTTTTTTTTTTGTTTCGAGAGAAGGAATACTGTACAACCTGTTGATACATATAATGTGGCAATTCATAGAGAATATTTCATCCTCTCGTCTTCTTGTGTGGTTTCTGTTGTTCTCTTCTATGACAATTGGTATGCATGGTAGTTCGCTGAGTAGTATTTGGCCTTCCCTAAGAGCTGAAACAGCTCTAGCTTTCATTAGCTAGATTGGAGAAAATCGCTAAGGACTACTCCCTCTGTCCCTTTTTATCTGTCTCTAGAAAACCGTGTTTCCTTCACAAACCCGCTTCCCGAGCGACAAATAATAAGGGAGGGAGGGAGTAGCTGAAAGAAAGCACAAATAGTCACTGTTGAAACAAACTCTGTCTCCAATCTTTGTTCAGGAGCCGTACCAATGTCTGTGTAAAAAGCTCTTGGTACGTCCAGCCATTAGTCATCTGTAGGATATTGTCCGTGGACAACCAATGACAAACTAGGCTGTTGGATATTTTCCACCTCAAAATGCTACGCGAACAACCATCATTGAACACAATGTTTGAGTCAAACTAATGCGAAACAGAGTGCTCTGTCACTACCTTTGTTCAAAACATTAAATAAATCATATACTCCTTCCGTACCAAATTACTATTCATTATATATAGGTGCATAATATATCTAGAAAAGCCAAAACGAATAATATTTGGGATGGAGGGATTATTGTTTAAGAATTAGGCAATACTCTAGAAAGTAGACATGATAATTGGCAAATAAGAGAGGAAAGCATATGATGTGTACATAGACCGGCTAAGTTGCAAGGACAATAGGCTCATTTTGCATCTCATTCTACATCAGATTAGCTAGGTCTTGCATGAAATTGAGCAAAGTAGCACATGAATAACATGTTTTATCTCTCCTATGGCAAATAGCAACAACTATAAAGCAGTTGTCATTTAATTTGAAGAGAGTCCATCCAAGATAATGGCGAAAGGTTAGTTTCTCTGTGATTTAAGAATGAAAAAATAGCAATAATCTCAAAATATAGAGAAATATCTACTTGAAGACTAGAGTAACATGCGCATTGATGACAAGTTTAGATGTGTATCACATGTTGGAGAAGTATTGCTGCCTAATAATCACCACTCTAACATGATTGTAGCTTTCATATTTTCTTCTCTTAAGGGGAGGTTGTGTGATAAGGGAGAAATACATGTGAGAATGAATGATGAAAGCAATGAGATAGAGATCGCATTACTTACCGGCCTTGATTAGGTAGGTGTAGAGTGTAGTGGGGCTAATGATTCGGTCGGCCATCATGAACTAAAATGCTTGTAACGCTAGTTGTTAGTGCAATCAGATAAGTGATAACGTTGAAAAAAAAGAAACTTAACCTAACACTAACAATAGCTCTATCGTGTAAGTGAGCTCTTCGTTCCTCACTTTCAGTTTTGAACGCTGCAAAAAGACCTTTACCAAATACTAACGGTAACTCTGTCTTGCAAGCGAGCTGCTGCACTCCTTACTTTCGAGTTTTGAACCGCACCTGCCGCCTCCAAATCAAGGTGATCCGTTGCATGAAGGCGTAAGAACCACCTTTGTAGTGTGGTGGAGGAGTTACGAGAAACAACTTCATCCATCATGGTGTTCAAAAGTATCCGTGAATTACATACACGCTAGAACTTTCGGCGCCAAAAAGAAGCGCGCTCCTATGTGCGTGAGTGTGTGCTCATGAATCAACCATACTATCCCAAAAAAAAAAAATCAAGGCCCCGTGTGCGCGCAGCATTTCCTTCTCGGGCTGAAGGCGTGGGTCTCGAGAGCAGCTTAAAAAGCTTTGCACTAAAATGGCTTCGCCTTCGATACCATTCGTCCCCCTCACGTCCCATCGCGCCGTCCCCTTTGCCCTGGGGACGACTCCTCCATGGCCACCGCCCCCGCGCCCCGACGCTGCTGCTGCTAGGTTGCTACAGGAGGAGGAGGAGGCCGGGGTGGGCGGCTCGCGAGCTCGATCGCCTGCCGGGCTCGAGCTGGAGCCTATGGTGCTGGATCTCAATGCCGAGTCGCCGACGGCCGGGTCGGCCTCGGCCACCTCGAGCTCCAGCGGCGTCGCTGGCGGCGGCGGGGGCTTCTTCCGGTTCGACCTGCTCGGCGGGAGCCCCGACGAGGAGGGCTGCTCGCCCTCGCCGCCCGTCGTGACGCGCCAGCTCTTCCCCTCGCCGCACCCGGACGCCGCCTCACCGGCGTCGGACGGGTCGCCGCCGCCTGGGGTGGCGGGGGCGTCGGCGCACCGCGCGGCGGATCTCGGGGCGTCGGCGCCGGCGCCGGCGGCTGCCGCGCCTTCGTCGCCCGCCGCCGGGAAGAAGAGCCGCCGCGGGCCCAGGTCGCGCAGCTCGCAGTACAGGGGCGTCACCTTCTACAGGAGGACCGGCCGCTGGGAGTCGCACATCTGGTGAGCGCTCTCGACGACCGCTATTACCACCTCTCACCGCTTAATCCGTGCTTGTTTTCACTGGAGCTTCCACTTAGTAATCTCTCGTTTTCATCGTCCAATTGGGCAGGGACTGCGGGAAGCAGGTGTACCTGGGTGAGCTCAAATTCTAGTTTCCCCTGTTCAAGCTGCCGTTAACTTTCAGTGTGCTTAGCTTTGATTCTGTTCTGCTGGTGCCGTTTCTGTTTCAGGTGGATTCGATACGGCTCACGCCGCAGCAAGGTTTGGACTGAACACTGATGCATTCATATTTGACTGCTAGTGCAAATTTGTCTTGTTGAGATTACTGGATTGGATTGTGCAGGGCATATGATCGTGCTGCGATCAAGTTCAGGGGCCTCGATGCAGACATCAACTTCCATCTCAAGGACTATGAGAGTGACTTGAAGCAGGTATGCTAGACCAGATGTGTAATCCTGAGTTGTTTCTGTTTTGACTGCATGCCTGTTTTTCGCTATTCTAGTGTGTGTGAGTGTGATTGATCGATCCTGTTTGTTTGGTATGTGTGCTGTTAGATGAGGAATTGGACCAAGGAGGAGTTTGTTCACATACTCCGACGTCAGAGCACTGGGTTTGCCAGAGGGAGCTCAAAGTACCGGGGTGTGACTCTGCACAAGTGCGGCCGGTGGGAAGCTCGGATGGGTCAGCTTCTTGGAAAGAAGTAAGCTTCCTGACATCTTGCTTTGGTCTAGTTATTATAGCTACTTCAAATAGTTTCTAGATTAACTCAGGCTTATTTGACACTAAGAGATAGCTTAATTCCCTTTACGACACTGAAAATTTCTTCATTCCTTATCTAACACCGAGTCTAACTTTTATGCCTCACTTGACACTTCCGTTCATTCCCTTTCACCTCCGTCCAAGATCCATGTCAGATTATATGTGGATGGACCAAAATGCCATTGACAATGCTCGCCGTCCGTCCGGCGTCACCGCATCGACCCAGGGTGCTCCGCAGTCCGCCCTCAACACGTCATTCTCAAATCTCAGCCCCTCTCCCTTCTCGTCCCTTTCCCGTCGTCCCTCCCCAAATCCAAATCCCGGCTGCCGGACAGATCCTATGGAAGGCGGCCTGGGAGTTTGCACGCTGCTCGACGGCTGCCGGCGTGGTTCTCGGGGAAGGGCGGAATGAGAGCTGGTGGGGTGGCCCGAGATCTGCTGCAGTCGCGCAGGTGGCGGCCCGACACCGGCGCCACGAAGTCGCCTCCAAGCTACAGCGCGGAGTTCACCGGCGGGCAGCAGGCAGCAGCGTCGTTTGCGGCGTCGAACGACCACGCTTCCTGGGATTGAACAAGGCGGGCCTTGAACGCGCTAATCTTGGACTCCAGGAATGCGCCGCCAGTGTCGACAAACAGGATGGCAACGAATCTCGGCGGCTGAGGCAGGTGTGGGCGTGTGGCTTCAGGATTAGTAAAAGATTAAGAAGCTAGCACAATCGAATGGATATTTCATTCATGTTCTAGACTGCCCGAGTGAAATGTGCTCTGAAAAAGAAAACTCAAAGGAGCAGACATCTTCAGATAAACGCGCCGTCCGTTTCAATACAGACAACTCATGCTGATGCCTATACCCAAGGGGCAAAATTGACTTTCCAAGTGGCTGTTAAAACCGTTAGTAGGTAAATTGGATGGAAGTGTCAATTGAGGCATAAAAGTTGGCCTCGGTGTCACGTGAGGAACGGAAAATTTTCTAGTGTCATACAAGGAATTGAGTCATCTTCTAGTGTCAAATAAGGAATTTTCTTTCTTTTTCATGACACGAACAAAAACTGTGTCGAGATGAACTGCTTCAACAGAACTGGCAGTTATTATAAATGTAGGTACTCCATATTTGTAGCTGCTATACGGGGAAAGAATGTTAAATCTGAATGATACAGTAATGTATTTGGAAGGAGCATGTTTATGCTTTCTTTGGCATTGCATCCTAACTCTGATGTTACCTGTAAAAGGCTGCATTTCTCATTTCTTAGCTATTCTGGCAACACAGTGATTGAAAACTGCAATCCATGTGCAGTTTGGCTAATATCACCATGTATCACTCTGTATTTACTAAGAAGTGATGTTCATGTGCAGATACATCTACCTTGGGTTGTTTGACAGTGAAATTGAAGCAGCAAGGTTCATTTAGCGCATTTCTCGTTTTTTAATATATATTCACGGATGCCAAAAACTTGAACCCTCACTCACTTTGATCTGTTTCCCGACTATGCAGAGCATATGACAGGGCAGCCATTCGCTTCAATGGTCCCGATGCTGTTACTAATTTTGATTCTAGTTCCTATGATGGAGATGTTCCACTGCCACCTGAAATCGAGAAAGATGGTACTCTTGGAACAATATATTTTAGTTCTGTCCAGTGTCCACTAGAACAAATGAACAATCCTCTACAAAATCTTATCAGTGTTGATTTTTCTTAGCAGTGGTTGATCGGGACATCCTTGATTTAAATTTGAGGATTTCACAACCTAATGTGCATGATCCAAAAAGCGATGGTATCCTGACTGGATTTGGATCAAATCGTGATTCTCCTGAAGCTTCAAGTTCAATTGCTTCTCAGGTAAATATGTGACAATATTATGCTACAGCTTTATAGTTTTTTCCACCGTCTAAATTCTTAATACCAGTTAAATGAGTAGCTTATAACTTAGCTTTTTATTGGTAGCTTAAAAGTTCACTTGTCAGGTAGTTGCATGAGAATTTCTGTACACCTTTGGTCATTTTGGGAACCATTCTAGACACTATAAAAAATATGCTTGCTGCTGGCCTCTTACATTCTTAACCAAAACTGCAAACCGTAGGATACGTGTTTCCTCTGTACTCCCTGCTAATTAAAATCATTGAAATTGGTAAAAAAAAAAAAACCCTACAACTTGAAGAGGTCTGCTAGCAATTTTGTATGTTTATGTGCTTATTGCTTAAAAGATACTTCCAAAGCCATAACCCTCGTTTGCTCTGATTCTACTCGTGCTACTTGAGACATTAAGGATCTAAATCTTATATTGGACTCACTGGATCTTTTTCTGTTGTAGCCAATAAGACCTCAGTGGCTTGTGCATCCCCATAGCACATTGGGTTCACCCCAGCAGCCACAGTTGCACGCATCTCCTCCAGGGTTCTTTGTGAACCTCAGGGTAAATCTAACATCCTTATTTTGTATTCTGTCTCAAGTGTGGTTATATAGTTACTACTGAATCCAGAATGTACAATTTTCAAGCACAAATCCGAATATTACAAATATTAGTCCAAGTTGAACTTTGCATATCAAGTATGGTCTTGTTTAGTTGCCCAAAGTTTGGAGGTGCAAAATTAATGATATAGTACTGTAGCACACTGTAGCGTTTCGTTTGTATTTGTGAATTATTATCCAAATATTGACTAATTAGGCTTAAAAGATTCGTCTCGCAAAGTACAACGAAACTGTGCAATTAGTTTTTGATTTCGTCTACATTTAGTACTCCATGCATGTACCGCAAGTTTGATGTGATGGGGAATCTTCTTTTTGCATAGTGTTAAAGTTGGGAGTTTTAAGGGAACTAAACATGACCTATGTTCCACACCGTAGCCTAATACGTTTGTGTTCTTTCATTGATGCTTAGATTTTTAACTGCCACTCACATTTATCATGCAAGTAATGTGGACACTGTTTGGCTTGTGAACTCCCGTAGTTCAATCAAAATGAATCCCTGCTAGCCTGCAACTTTGCATTGAGCCATAGCTGTCAAACTTTGCACAGTCGATGGTGGCGCAGCGATTGACATATCTTAGTAGTACTTTGTTGTTGCATCCTGCAGCCTTTAGTCCTGAAGATGCTATAGGTTTACATGAATGCTCACCAATACTACCTGCCCTCAAGCCAGCACCGCACTGCTCCCCTGCTTCTGCTTAGCCGCTCAGTTCAGCTCTGCTCTGCAGGAGCAACAATTGAAAACCATAAAACTAGTAGCAACTTTTATTTAATATCTGCTGAGATGTTTTATCTGGGTGTGGAGCAAGGATTCAAGTTTTTTTTGAAAAAAAAAAGATCAAGGATTCATGACTGATGCTTCCCGTCTGCAGGAGGCTCCAGGTATGGAGAACTACCGGACCGTTGAGCCGGCCCCTCAGGCGTTCCCTCCTTGGGCATGGCAAATGCAGGGCTCCCCTGCGCCGTTGCTCCCTGCTACTGCAGCATCATCAGGATTCTCTACCGCCGCCGCAGCGGCCACCGCCGGCGTGCCGCCGCCGCCGTTAGGCCCCGGCCCGTTCGCCGGCCGCCACCACCACCAGCTCCGCTTCCCCCCAACCGCCTGACAGGTCGCCTCCCCCTGCCCAACTGGAGACGGGCGCCTAGCCTGACCGGTGGCCGGTGACCGTCCATGCTTCACTGGTCCGTCACAGTGGCGGCCATTGGTTGGGGGATATTGGGAGAGGCAGAGGCTCCCTCCACCGTGTGGGATGATCTCTCTGCCTCTCTCCCGGGCTGGTGGTAGCTATCGTGAATCGTCGAAGCTTATGGTTCACTTTCCAAAATAAAAAAAGAAGCTTATGGTTCTCCCAATCTTCCTTTGAGGGCGCGTGAGCGTGTACCAGCAAAAAAGAAAAACTTTGATGGAATAAATAAACCATATTTATGATACTTCTTTGGCAGGCTGAGAGTGCCCACAGCCATGTTGCTCTGCTCCCGTGCTACTGGTGCAGAGTTGTTGTGGACAGTGGGTTCCCGGCGGTATTGCAGCAGCAGCAGTGCAGTGGAGCCAGTGGGCTAACGCCAAAGGGGGCCTATCGGGCCATGCCTTTTCCTCGCTACCCAGCAACTATTCCTTTGCCTGCCCGCCATTGCCATTGCTCTCTGCTGCAGTTCAGTGCGTGTCAGTGAGTGAGTACTGTTGCTCTGGCACAGCTTCTGAGTTCTGATGGAGATCCCTCCTTCCCATACATGGGGTGTGCCATGTCGCTGTCACCTTGCCCTCCATTGGGGCTCTCAGCTTCAGGTCAGGCTTTGGGCCAGTGAGAATAGAGAGACGGTGGCCATGGCCTGCCAGAGTGCCAGCGCCAATGCCACTTCCAAAGTGGGGGGTTGGCTGGTCTCTGTGATGTCTCTCGTTTTGGGAGCGGTGCGCGTACGGCGATAGGGCAGGCCTGAGACGAGCCTTTCCCCGGATAGGGTAGTTAAAGAAAAGGGGCGTTAAAAGCTACCCGGTCAGGCTGCTGGCTCTTTGATTCTTTCTTTATTGGTCTGACGATGATCGACGGCTGCCGCTGCTGTTTGCAATGGTTGTGGTTGGGTAACTTGGGTGTTTGTTTGTTCGTATGAACATGGCGCGGCCCACCGGGCATGGCCGCATGGGGGCAGTGTATGGTGGTCCAGGCTCCAGACGCCTTTGAGGTTGAGCAGACTGGTGTTCAGTCGTGTGCTGCCAAATGGTCCATGCTTTGGCATACTATACGACTTGACTGTTCTCAAACCAAGCCTACAGTGTTGTTGGGAGCGTCATCCGATCCCTCGACTTCATTGAGCCTGAAAACTTTTCAATAACATCGACATAAACGGGTCGGGCCTATCGCTTTTTAAGCCTTTACTACATGTAGTGTTGATCTGGTTGGTCTCAGGTCTCTCCTAAACGTGTGAATCTTTCATGTCGGGTAGGGTAGGATGACATCGTAACATATCTTTACATATATAACCGCACTTCAACGGTTTCTTCCGTCCGCCATTGACGATTGACCAGTCGCATAAAACCACAGGAGAACATACAAAATCTTAGGGGTGTTTGGATACACTTCGCACCCATCACATCGGATGTTTGATACTAATTAGGAGTATTAAACATAGTCTAATTATAAAACTAATTGCACGGATGGAGTCTAATTTGCGAGACGAATCTATTAAGCCTAATTAGTCCATGATTTGACAATGTGGTGCTACAGTAACCATTTGCGGATTAATTAGCCTTAATAGATTCATCTCACGAATTAGACTCCATCTGTGCAATTAGTTTTGTAATTAGCTCATATTTAGTCTTTCTAATTAGCATCCGAAAATCCAACATGACCCTACTACCCCCTAGGAAAATCGGTGTTCACATGTAAAACCATAGAAAGCCGGCACAAAACCGGGTTTGATGCAAAACCAGACGCGAATTGGAACCGGAGAAAACCAAGGGCGATATGGAATTTGTTACCTCCTAACCAATAGTTCACGACCAATACGGTCCAATACCTTGCCCACGCTATTTAACTATGCTCCCGTGCACACATGGTCATCACCGAGTTAAGTATTGTCTCCTTTTCAAAAGAATCGGACACATATTTTATCTCAAACACGTCTAACAAAGCTTGAGCAGATATTATGGTTAATCCCTAACTTGACTTATCAATATTAAAAATATTTTTATATTGAAGTTCGTATTCACTACCAGAAATGTGTTGATCTATGACAAAAATTCTATGATACATTTATTCTTGTCATAGATCTATGACGTTTCTGGAACCCTAAACCCTGATGAAAACGTCATAAAGTTTGATATCCGAGCAAATTTAGTGATAAAGTTACGGAACGTCATAAAATGTGCCACTGCAGCTAAAAAGAAATCGTCGCTTCCTGGTGGTTTTGTGACAATATAAGGTCCGCGAAAACGTCGTAAACTAACCAGGATCCCACATGTAAGTTTAAGCTGATAAATAGAGCAGTAAAATAAAAAGGACAGCGTGCTCCTCCCATGGGTCGAACCTGTTACTGATCGAATGGGAAGTTTTTACCGCAACCGGGTCCCACATGAAAATTTCAGGTGAGTTGGTGGCAGAAGTTTTGGTAAGTTATGTTAGTCTGAGATGAAAAAAGAAAAGGAAAATAAAAAAGAAATAGTGTTGATAGCAAGACTTGAACCTTTGACCTTTTGAATGTGCTGAGACAGTACTACCATTAAGATATGAACTATGTATGTTTTTATTAAGGACATATTTTATAAATTTGGGTTCTAATAAGTGTGGTCCATATGCCAGTTGCAGGCTCAAGCCTGGGGTATATTTCTCATTTCTCGACATGGCGTACACTACTACAAGAGACTCGCTGGCACAATGCTCCTGTTGGTTGTGGCAAAGACTAGAGCTAGCGTCGGTGTGCAGATCTGCAACCACTCGCGGCGGGAATGGCGAATCCTAGAGGACCTAGCGGCGAAGGGAGGACGAGGAGGAGCTCCGGTCAGCTTAGGCCCTTTTTTGTGCCGCTACGTTCCCCTATCATCCTAGGGAAGGGGATTTCTAGATTTGGGGATCTGGGTTGAAGATCTTAGATTCTGATTTCATCGTACCCTTAGATTTGCATTCCGATTGGTGTTAGAGCAATTCCAAGAGTTCCCTACAAAATTTTTCCCCAAAATAAGGTATTGGGGACTATGCTAAAAAATTTTCTTCCAAAAATATATCAGCTCACAACAGAACACTAAAAACTAGCCCCCAATATTTCAAAACAGGCCACGTCATCGTATTGAGTCCATTAGTTGGGCTGCTCACCTGCCCACCTCCCCCTCGCGATCTCCAGCGGCGCCACCAGGAGCTCACGTCCTCGAAGATATTTTTGATGGCGCCACGTCCAACTCCCCACCGCCGTCGAGCCTGATGCTTCCGGATCAGGTCATTGGCGTCACGATCAGGTTGCTACCGTGGAGCTCATCCTCTACTGAAATACATAGTTGCGTCACGATCAGATTGCTTCTAATTTCTGAACAATTCTGAATGGCTAATTTTGTTGAGAAGCAGGCAACTCTGGACATGATGATGGGGAACAAAATGTTCAGAAACAGGATCTGGCAAGAAATGGTCAAGAACTGAAAACTATGAAAAATAGCTCTGAAATGGTTCAAATGTACAACACACCTTAATCTAACAGATCAACACACCTAAAATCACCATCAGTCCATTATTTATTTTCTAAAACAAATCAAGAAACTAGTACCATGTCCTTATTCCAAAAATAACAATCAACAAAATCTCCAAAGCAAAGCCAAACAAAGAAGAAGATGAGCAGTGCAGTAGTTTAGAGCAGAAAACCAGCCTATGCGGTGAGGATGGGCGGGAGGTAGTCGGACTTGGTGCTGAGCACCCGCGCCTGGGTGTCCGTGAAGAACTCCATCCCCGGCAGCTGCATGATGACGCCGTCGGCGGTGACCCCGATGGGGTAGGTGAGCAGTTGCCCCGGCAGGTCTCGCTCGGGCTCGTCGTCGGCGTACAGGTCCTTGTACATGTTCGCCATGGCGTTCGCCTTGCGCACGCACTCGAGGCTCTCCGGGTGGGTGAAGGGATTCGTCCACGATGCCGGGGTGCTCGTACCACAGCGACATCCGGGAAAGGAGCCACTGCCCGAAAAGGAGCACCTGCCGCCGCTGCCGCTCGGGAAGGCCTGGCGCCACTGCTCGGGCCGCCACCTCTCTGGAAGGGCTGGCACCGCTGCTGCTGCCGCCAGGGAAGGCTTGGCGCGCGTGGAAAAAAAGATGCGAATGGCAGTCGCAGGCCCGCATGGGCGGATTAGGAGAGGAGGAGTGCCGCGCAAATTTGCGGGTGGAATAGCTCCAGATGCGGGTGGACGCAAATTTGCGGGAGGTTTGAGGGATCTGTTGGAGCAACTTTTTTTTTCCTATTTCCTCCTAATTAAGGTTTTAGGGGTAATTTAAGGGAGCTCTTGGAGTTGCTCTTAGAAGTTGATAGGCTATAGTTTATAAAGTGATTCTCCATCCTGATTTTAAGAATTTATGCTAGAGAATTAAAGAGAATCACTTTCAGCTAAAAATCACTTCTCTTAGAGAATCAGTTCCCATAGGTGCATAAAAAAAATCATGTATCTAGAAAAGCCAAAACGACCAACAATTTGAAATGGAGGGAGTAGTTTATAATTTGATAGGTTCATGTATTTATTAGCTTCCACAAGTGCTTGGAGTCACTGATGGCTACAGCTCGCCGTCGTCTGATCATGATGTTATCATTGTGGATCATGAAAACAAGTGCAAGCATGGGTTGCCTTTCTACGTGAGGTATAATTGGACATTTGACAACCCTGGGCGCCGATATGCATGCTGTTGTAAGGTAAACAACAACTTGTTTCAATTCTAATAAACCTTGCTTCTACTTTTGATGTTAGTGTGGTAAATGGCGAATTGTATGAACGTAATTGGTGTTTGCAGAATGAAGGGATGAAATGCACATCATTTAGGTGGGTTGATCCTGAATGGGATGCTAGGACCAAGGGTGTGCTGGTGAAGCTGATGAAGAGGAAGAAAAAAGCTGAAGAGAAAACAAGGTCATGGGAAGAAGCATGAAGAATTGCAAAGAAGGAGGCCAATGACACAACCTATGAGCTGCACTTGATGAAGCGATACTTTGGGGAGGCAACCAATTTCCTGATGAACACGACGAAGAAAATGAGAAACGATGCATTGCTGAAGAAAATGGAAAAACCCTTACAGTGATTATGATGCAAGGAAGTAGAAGGAAGAATATGCAAAGGCTAGCATGGAGCTTGAAGAGACTGCCGCTGAGCTGCAGAAGGTGAAGGGACACTTGGAACAAGCCACCAATGTGGTGAAGGGGGTCAAGCAATCGATGTTGGAGGCTAAAAATAGAAGGAAACTCATCAGGGACGATTAAAGGCACAATGTCACTCATTAGGCCAAATTATCATGAATGGCTATAACATGCCATCTTATGAAACTTGTTGCTTTTGTGATGTTTGTTGCTTATTTCTGCTGTGAACTTTGTAGTGATGAATGGATATAACATGCCATCTTATGAAACTTGTTGTTGCTGTGATGTTTGCTGCTTGTTGTTGCTGTGAACTTTGTAGTGATGAATGGCTATGACATGCCATCTGATTATGCCGCTTTGGTTTAATCTACTTTCAATTTGATTCCAGCCTATTTACCATTTAGAATTCAGATACGCTGCATAATAGAGGAACACTAATAATATAGATATTGGTAATGAAAGATCTAATCTACTCATAGCCAGGCAACAACCATGTTCCTCGCGAAAGACAAATGATGAGGGAGTGGAAGCGGTTGGCGAAGGTCCGGTGTATTGATGTTTTATAGAAAGGACCTTCTTGAGTAATAACTACATCTATCTGTTCATGTACACCGGATCGTCTTATTTAACTATTGTTTACCATACCAGAATTTCCTATATAACAATGATATTTAGCTATTCATAAGCACATTTATCGCTTGTTTAATTGCTATGGCTTGTATGCCTTGGAAACAAAAAGCAATGAAACTTTGCATTGTGTGGAGCAGTTAGTTTCTATAAAATAAATGTTATCACAAAATGAAATTAATTTATTGGAAATAGCACGATGATGTGGCACTCATGGAGAGATTGGAGGACCGCTTTATGATTCTACATTTCTTTGCGGGGCAACAGAGGGACAATCTCATCCATGTTTATATTGTTATGGTATTATCACATTCTCTTCCCTTGTTAAGTAAGCTACTTCTTTATTTCTGCAACCACAAAAACCCCAGTCTGATAGCGCACCTTTTCCTCTCCCCATGGAGCCATCGTCTCCTAGAGCGATGGCGTGTGGCACATCCTCTGATGAAGAGGAGAAAGCTCCAAGGCTGTTGGATCCAGAGCCGAGCGATTCGTTGTCTCCTAGAGAGACAGTGGACACATGCTTTGATGATTTAGAGTATGTGGAACAAATAAAAATCATCGATTAGGTGCCTCTCCGACGTCGCACCATCCGCAAGTCAGCCAGAGGTGGCCATGGTTAGGGGCGCGGAAGCACCACTACTCGCCGGGGAACCACCGTCCCCAAGCGCGGGACCTGAGGAGGCAGGAAGGGACCGCCACCATCCTCATCGGTCTGTGGCAGTCGATCTCTACCATCCTCGTTGAGCGGCGGCCATGGACCTCCGTCATGGTCCTCGACTGGCAGCCATGGAGAGGCACCAACGTCCATGGGTGGCGGCAATGGAGGGACGGCCTCATCCGCGGGTGGCGGCCAAGGAGGTCCACCATCTTACACATGCGGCGGCAACGGAGGGACGGCCTCATCGGTGGGCAGCTGCATCAAGGCCCTGTAACGACCTTGGATAATCAGCCGAGCTAATCTTCAACCGAAGTCCTAATCCCACTGACTCAGCTTTCCGGAGCTTAAGCGCTCGAAATCCAGTTCTCAGTCCCGACCCCTGGAAACCCAACCTAAAACCGCCGGCTCTTTCTAAGTCCAAAGGCAGTGTTCCTTCCAATCTTGGAGTAGTGGAGAAACCGAGACTGACTGGTGGACCCGCAATCTTTTTCCCCGGTTCTCTCGAGACAGACGCGCCCGAGCAGCATGCGCCATTTCAGAGCTCCCCCGCCGCTTGGCTTGATCTCTCCGACGCCCGCCACCTCGCCCAGTCGCCGGCCGCGACAGGATGGATCAACGCGCCCTCCTCCCCAATTGCAGCGGAAGCCTCCTGCAACCCTCTCTGCCTCACCTTGTCTCGCTCACGCCCTTGCTGGCCGCGCCAAAGTGCCCCGTCGCCGCCGTGGCAGAGTTTTGCCGCTGCTGCGTCAAACCGCCTCGCGACTCGCGCCCATCATCTCGCCCGGATCCCCGGCTGCAAGCCCCGATGCCTTCCGGTTTTTCCGCCTCTCCACAGTTGCGCCGCCTACGAGCTCGCTCCACGACGATACCTTCTTCGCCAACCCCGACTCTGGCCGCGACAGCTCCTTTTCCCTCCTCGCCAGTAATATGCCCCGGCAAGCCGCTGTTTCGCGCTCGCCCGCGCCGCCACTTGCCCTGTCACTTTGCCTGCTGCAACCTCGCTGGTAGCACCTTCCTCCCTGTCACACGCCAGTTAAATCCGCCGCTCGACGCGACCAGACCACGCTCGCCTCCGCCAAATCTAAATCCCGGCAAAGCCGTGCCTGCGCCAACCTTGTCTCCAGTGCCCAATAGCCGAAGACTCTATCTCCGAGGTCCTATTCCGCCGCCCATTGCCGCTCAATCGCCGCCATGGCAGCGCACTCCATCCTTTTCTTCCCGATCTTCGTGCTGCTCGAAATCTCTCTCTTCTGTGCAGCTATAAAAAGGCATACCAGAGTCCCACCGGAGTTCCTTCGCCATCGCTGTTTTGCCGCCCCTCCTCTGAGCGCACTTGAGCACTCCTGTTGAGCTCTTGAGAAGTTTTCCTCTCCGCTCAAACCCACTTCTCCCCAACCCACCAGCCGTCTGCTCCTCCACGCTGTGCTAGAGCTTTCTTGTTGCCCACAAGAAGCTCCGTCGCCGCCGGAGCACCGTCAAACCTCGCTGCCGCCCAAGCCTTAGTGCTTTAGTCTTTCCGCCCAAGTCCGTTCCTTCCCAACCCCAAAGCTTCACCAATAGACCTGACGGTAAGCTGCCGACCCCTTGCCGGTTTGCCCGACCCCTTTTTCCGTCTCGCCCGACCCTATCTGTTCGCCGACCCTTATCCACCTCGCCCGAGGGCTCGGCTGTATCTTTTTTCTTGACCCGAGGGTATCTGTGTAAAATATCGGGGACTTCTCTGCGTTAAGTCTGAGGACCCCGGCACAGTTATTTCTTAACTTTAAGGACCGATCACAGGTTGACCCCATCCGACCCTTTTATCCTGTTCTCCACCAACTAAAGTTGAACTCCCCCACCTTTTCTGTAGCTTTGCTACAAGTGTCCGAGCCTTAACCTGTAAGTGTTGTTGAAATAACCGTCTATACGCTAACTCCTGCATTGCATTCGTGTAGAGTTACATCTCGCCGACGGCACCTACGAGCTACACCCGGCGCCCGAAGACGGAGCTGTAGCAGAGCCGCCAATCCCAGAAGCTGAAGCAACACCAGCCAAAGACCAGTTCCCCTCCACTCCGCTTGAAGGCAAGCCCCGAAGCATGCACCCAACTTTCTAAACTTGCACATGCCTTCCTTCTCATGAATGTGCATTTACGTATAGGAGTTGTTTGCAACCCTAGATGCATGACATAGTTCCTTTGATCTGAACACTAGTTATAGGAGTTGGATGTTCTCTTTTGTTTACAACTATAAGGACAATGGATGGGGCAGAGTTTTGGTGAACTCTTTTGGTGGTCGGCTGATCGCCCCATCTGTTTACTCAATCTGTTAAGGCCCGACAGTGGTGGTGTTCGTGATCAAGTGTTTGAAAGTACTAATCTCATACCCATTATGGGATGGGGAAGCCTAGTACCTGATTGAAGCTAAACGTGAGCGGTTCGATCCACTGTCTCTGGAACGAAGTTCCCCTGCGGCCGCACGTGGTGGCAAGTGTGGTCACAGAACGGCAGAGGCCGGGTCTGTGGAACCTTGCACCAAGGGAAGTGGGCCCGACACGGGTTAGGGGATTGATGGGGAAGGCCGACACAGGAAGCAACCCTCAGTGGTGCACAGATGTCGTGAGGTTAGGTTCACCATGCATGGTTAAAGAACTCGAATCAATTCGTCTGCCTCTCACAGTTTGAGACTGCTTGATCGCTATGCTACACTGAGTAATGAAGGAGTCTGATGATGATATGGTTTTGATGTTGAGCTTATATACATAAAGTTGGATCTATGATTGCTTAGTGTAAGTTGCCAACATAGATGGGTTAATGAACTTAGAATCTGAGCTAAAACTTTGAAAGCAAGGATCTAACATAGTTCCTTTTGGCAAACAAAACCCATCAGCCAAAGAGCCTTGCATGTCTAGACGTGTTGGAGTAGTTTTTTTTTCCCACTGGTCGGTTAAGTCTTGTTGAGCTTAGAAGCTCAGCCTTGTTGTGGCTTTTCTTTTTAGGTGAAGTTGAAACTTCAGAGCTTGCTGTTGGCACTTGGCCGC
Organism: Setaria viridis; assembly: GCF_005286985.2. Classification (NCBI taxonomy): domain Eukaryota; kingdom Viridiplantae; phylum Streptophyta; class Magnoliopsida; order Poales; family Poaceae; genus Setaria; species Setaria viridis. The sequence goes on from NC_048264.2 coordinate 8,247,855, forward strand.
CCTAGCTTCCTCCTCGGTGGACGGTCGAGTGGGTTCCTTCCTCGGACGGCGGGGAATGGGATCATTGATGTCCTGTCTGACCTCACCAGGGACATCCGACCCCAACGATAGCTTCCGCTACATTTTGCCTTCTGTTGTTTCCTTCGAAAACTTGTAAAATTCTGATTTTCAACCAGTGTGTCATGAAATGTTAATCAATTGGTGGATCTGTTGTATTCTCTGGAACCACTCACCTTCGTGTGAGCTATGCTAACTCGGTCCTGTTAAGTGGTTAAATCGGATGAAATCCGACGGCACATCGAGTTAACTTGATTAAGGCATGCGGATCGCGTGTTAAGCGACTTAACTGTGCTTTAGTTGAGTTAATCCGAGGTGTTCCGCCACAGGCCCCGGATGCACCATCGATTAGTGGTAACTGGTACTAGTAGTAGAAGAAGAATAGTAGGAGCAGCAGCAGTAGTAGAAGAAGAAGTAGTAGTAGTGGTAGTAGTGGTAGTAGTAGTAACAATCTGTTATCATCTTAGATCTAGATCCCGAGTAGATCCTATTGTGATGTGGTTTTATCTTCGATCTTGATCCCATTGTGATGCGGTTTTCTCTTTTCGATCTAGATCTAGTTGCTAATGTTTCCTTTTGCTAGTAAGATGGGTTTAATAAAGTAGCATTATTATTGGTAACACTTTCATCCGCTCAGTTCAAAAATATAGCAACGGTTTCTCCCCCTTCATTCGGTCAGTTCGAAAATAGAGCAATATAGCAAGAAGACCTACTGCTTGTGCTATCATCCAGTCTGTTAGAAATTAGGGAAATAGACTTTCCCACATTAGAACAAATGTGTCTTAGAACATATTGAAACATGACCGTTTTTATTACAAACAACACACTTCAAGTACAAACGACACAAATGCATACGTAGGCATAGATCCACTGTCGGTACAAGTATAACGACCACTCTAACAAAGGAATGAAGGATACTTAGGCATACATCCACTGTTGGTACGATGACACACTCTAATGAACGAAGCACGACAACACATAGGCATAGAAGTGGTGCACCGACGACATACTACTACCATCACGGGCTCATGGCAACCCCGCAGCAGCACGGAATTCAGCAAAACGGTCATCCTGGCGTAGATACTCTTCTAAAGCACGATGCCTCGCCCTAGTATCCCACACTCATGTAGGTGAAATGGTGATGGTATGCTCATAGAACACAAGGTCACGAATGGTCCATTGCCTGTGACCAATCTGGCAAAAAGGGCAGACCCACATACCATGAAGATGAACACAGTTGAGCCTAGATTGCTGAAGCCAAGCCAACACAGGCCATTTCAGCTCATGAGATTCATTTGGTTCGATGAGAACTGGTCGCAGAGGTGGCATTTCAATGGGAAGCAGCAGAGGTGGAGGCTTGGGCCCCAGGTGAAAAGGTGGTGCCATGAGGTTCAGCTGATACTAAGGTGCCGTTGCCAGCGGCTGAATCGGAGGTGCCATGCGGACAGGGTACTACTGAGGTGTCATTGCCAGCGGCTGAAACGCAGTTGCCATCAGAGCCGGCTGCTGCTGAGGTGCCATAGGGCAAGCTGCTCCTACTTCTTCGATGTCCGGCCATTCTCCACTACATACACAAATGAAAAACAAAGAAACCATTCGCTTACAATACTAGGCATATCAATACCATGCATATATAGTAAATGAGATAGATAAGAAAATAAGATCACGTACCTCCAATCGAACAATACAAGACGGTGAACCGATGAGTGTAGGCGTTGCCTTGCAAGAACATTGTGCACCCGCCTATTTATTGAGCACTACGGCAGGCACGCGAGCTCAGTGTGGCAGGCTAAATTTGCAATGAAAAATATGAGTTGCTCAGAATATATTCAGGCCTAAGCTTGCCATGAATCTAGGTTGGAATTTTCAGTGTTGCACATCGGTTACATGTGTGCATGAGGGGCGCCATGGGATGAGCCCAACGTGTGCATGTGTACATTTCACTTGACTATCCGGCATACAACACAAGACATTCCTGCGAGACAAATCATGTATGAGTGATAGGTTCCTTTTGACGGTGAGTTTTATGTAAGAAAGATGTTGTCACCGTTCATTTATCACAGTTATATGCATTAACTCCATTTGTTGTCATCTTGGATCTAGATCTCTTTGCGATGCGGTTTTCTTATGCTAGTAAGATGGGTTTAATTAAATAGCATTATTATCGATACCAACTTCATCTGGTCTGTTCAAAAACTAAATAATGGACTTTTCCCATTGTCGAACCTAGCAGAACTATTTTGAGACTAAGAAGGCCTATTTCTTGCACTTTCATCCGGTCAGCTCAAAAACAGAGCAACTGACTTTCCCCTTCCTTAGAAAAGTTTTTTCCCTTATGGATGTTTTACACAACTGTTGTGAGACCAAAAAGGACTATTGTTTGTTCTATCATCTGGTCTATTCAAATGCCTCATAACGGACTTTCCCCCTTGTCAAACTTTACACAACTGTTTTGAGACCATGAAGGCCTATTTATTCGGCTTTCATCCGGTCAGAACAGACGTTCCGTCTTCCTCAGTAAAGATATCTTGGGCAATGACAACGTACCAATCACAAATGAACAATTGGTGTTAGAACATAGATAAACATGACCATTCTTGTTACCAACACCACATTCATAGGCCACAACATACATAGGCATATATTCACTGTCGGTACAAGTTCAACGACACGCTCTAAAAAAGGAATCCAGCATACATCCACTATGGGTACAATGCCACACTCTAACGAATGAAGCACGACAACACATAGGCATACAAGTGGTGCATCGACATACTACTACCATCATGGGCTCATGGCAACCCGTGGCAGCATGAAATTTAGCAAAATGGCCATCCTAGCGCAGATACTCTTCTAAAGCACGATGCCTTGCCCTAGTATCCCACAGCCACGCAGGTGAAATGACAATGGTATGCACATGGAACAAGAGGTCACGAATGGTCCATTGCCGGTGACCCATGTGGCAAAAAGGGTAGACCCACAAAGAACAATGCAAGACGGTGAACTGATAAGTCAAGGCCCCGCCTATTTATTGAGCACTACGGCGGGCACGCGAGCTCAGTGTGGCAGGCCAAAGTTGCAATGAAAAACGTGAGATGCTCAGAATATATTTATGCCTAAGCTTGTCACGAATGTAGGTAGGAATCTTCAATTTTGCACATTGGTTACATGTGTGCACGATGGGTGTCACGGGATAAGCCCGACGTGTGCAGGTGTACATTTCGCTAGACTGTCCGGCATACAACACAAGACATTCATGCGAAACAATTCATGCGAGATTATGAGTCATAGATTCCCTTTTGAATGTGAGTTAAATGAAACAAGTTGCCACCATTTATCAGGAGAAAGAGAATAATTGTTGTCATGTTGCTCAAATCAATAAGGTCGGATAGTGCTTATGTTGTCAGATGCACAGTGCAGGATGTCATGAATAGCCCAACTCATCTGTGGTGCATGGCTGAAAAGGTCTGCTAAGGGCATAGATTTGCACTAGATGATTCTCGCATACCAGTGGAGCATGAAAAACGTGAACTGGTCAATGCGACTAGGCCTAGGCGGAATATGGCGGAACAAATACCGCAAGAGGGTGGGAATTAAGACTGGTAACGGGTGTCCATGACCGCCACTATTGGTATGTGACAATTCAAGACTGGTAACGGGCGTTCATGACTACCAGTATAGGGACGTGTTGATTCAAGACTGGTAACGGATGTTCACGAATGGCCATTTCGGAACGACACACTCCCACCTATAAGAGGCAGTGTATCCACAACTCTATCATTGTCATTTGCAGTTATGGCATTACACACTACCATGTTCTCGACATCGCAAGTCGACTTCTCAATCTCAAGCGCGGAAGCAAAAGAAGAAGGAAGTATTGGGCAGTACAAGAAATCCAGTACATTCATGATCGGAGGCCATCAATGGATGATACATTGCTACCCTACGGGTATTCATGATCCGTGGTACCCACCAGCAGGACCAGAAGGAATTTCTGTCATCCTCATTCTGATGAACAACGCGCAAAAGGTAGGTGTCTTGTTGCTATGAATACACATGCTCACATATATGCTCCAATGATCAACCCTGTGAATGCTTGCACGTAGGTATGAGTCTTGTTTCGTGCAATGGCTGGAGACGCAACAGATTATGATGATACATTTCGAGTTCAAGATTTAAACGAACTTGAATTCAGGAATGGGAATCTAGAACATGGCTTTAACTGCCTTGTGGGGCATCATGAGATTGAGCGTGTGTGGGACCATTCCGGTTGCGTAAACATATCCACATTGTTACAGTTTGGAGGATGACTACATTGAAGTTCCACCTTCATTAATAGGTAGAAGCATATGCACAACAATTGCAGCCCAAGCCTTTGTGGACGTCATCTTCGACATAGGCAGTCGAGTGATTCGAGCAAGACGGGCCGATGTGGCGGCACTATCTCGTGTGATAGAGGTATTGCTCTATGGCAGTGGAGTGGGGTCAAAGTCAGAAACTATTTCAATTAAAGACACTAACCCTACTAGCTTCTTGCTGCTGATCAAAGACGCCTGCGAAGGATCACTCCCATAGGAGGCAGATTTATGGGACAACCATGTTAATGCCTAGCCTGTGTTACTCTCACTCGCTGACATGTATTGCGTCGAACGGTTGAAGCTGCACTGTGCGTTAAAGATGTGGGACATGGCATGTGAGAAAACTGTGACCACATTTCTACGATGGGCATTTGAAACTAGCTGCACCCAATTGCAAGAGAAGTGCATGTCTCTCATAGCGCTAATCTCACCAGATGGAATTCTCACAGGATTTTGTGTTTGTATGTTACCACCATCCCGAAGTTATCAAGAGGATCCGCGTGATTGCTTTAAAGAAATTCAAGTAGAGATTAGGAGGCCGCCGCCAGGGTCTGCTATAGTTTTAATGTATTATTTAAGTGTATTTTATCATCAACAAAGTCGAAATGGTACATTAATTTGTTGCACTAAAGTACATTTATAATGCAATAGTCGGATCATCCTGCAGACATGAATCTACCAAGAAGGATCATCCGTGGAGTGCTCATCAATGCCATTATGCCACGAACTATCCTAGACTCCCTTCTGAAACCGCTCATCTATGTAAGGTCACTGACGCTTGGGTCCGAGTCCCAAGCGGTCCAACATGCCAGTGACCCAGGTCTCGTGGTAGTTTCAAAAGAGTTTTGTTTCCTGCTACTGAACACAAAGCCAGGATCTAAAATTTTGAATTCCCCACTCCTCCTTCAGGTCCTCCCCCATTATATATAAATAAAAGAGGGGAGTCAAGCCTCCCACATCCCACCTGGTAATTCCAAAATCACTCCCCTCTCCTCTTCCCGCCGAATAGCCCTAGTAGATCTGCGGCCTCGGCTGCGCCGTCAAGCTGGACTAGCAGCAGGCTACCTCGTCTACGAGCGGTGGGCTTCCTCGGCAACGGGCTCGAAGCTACGAGATGGTTCGAGGCCATCGCTCTATCGGCTTCCCTGAGGCTGCCACCAGTGGCTGCCGTGCTCGACTATGTGCGACGAAGACCGAGGAAGCGACACATGCCTGGGCTACTCCATCGAGGTGGCATTCGGCACCTCCTTCTCTTCATGTTCGTCAGGTCAGCGGTCTCCTCCGTGTATTGCTAAATTCAGTTATTAGATTGCTTCCCCAAGCTCTTTGGCTTTCAATATTGTAGTCGCATGCTTTGGTGAATGTGGATCTGTTGTACCCTATTGCGAGAGTAGGTGAAAAATTAATGCTTCACCAGATCCCCTTTATATTTCACCTTTTCCAATAATTATTTTTGTACCAAGTCAAATCATTTATGTGGTTTGTATAACTTAATAGATGCAATTATTAGATTGCTTCCCCATACTCTTTGACTTTCACTATTGTAGTTAGATTGGGAAATGTGGATTTGTTGTACCTTATTGGTAGAGTTGGTGACAAATTACTACTCCAATAGATCCCCTTTTATCTTTCACCTTTTCCATAATTATTTTTGTAGAACTTAATAGATGAAATTGTTTTAGTTTGCAGTTATGCTTGGTTATTTGTCTGTTCTTAATTTATACTTAAACAAATGCATCAACTGAAGTTTGACTATATCCTATTTCAGCCAACCAAAGGGTCAACATCTGTAGTCGCTCTTGTTCAGTCCATCTCCAGGGTAACAAACTAAACACATGATGATTATTGATATTCCTTCTTCCTTAGTTTAAATCAATTACAAGATCACAATCTAATTTCCGATCCACCGTTGCTAGATGGAAGTTCTCAAATCAATGTTGCTTCTTGCTAAAAAAACCCTGATGAGGTAGCGGAGTACTCAAGAAGCTCTACCAAATCCTTATGTACCAGTGTTGATGGGGAGCAAGTTGATGCCGACAAAGAAGATGGGGTATAACTTTGACAACGGTTTGTTGCTCACCAGGAAAAGTTAGCTACCTTGAAGAAGAAGATAGAGGAATCAAAATCAACTCTCAAATTGCAGTAAGCCGAGAGTGAGAAATTGAAGAAGGTAACACAAGATAGTGAAGCACTCCTTCATCGATTGCTAATCTATATAAGAGGTTAAGATCAAGGCTCTACTTTGTCTCTTGAGATTATGACCTGGATGTAGCTATGTTAATCTTTGTTCTTTGTGAGACAGTTATCTTGTAATAGTTTGTGATATGTGATGAACAATATAGTAGTGGTTGTCTCGATGGGAACAATAATTTGTTTTCTTGTATACATAAATATGTGTGTTATGTTTATTATTTTGCCAATCGGATTGGAATTGAAATGAAATCAATTATTTATCGAGCCTGATTGTTTAAATTTATGTTTGTTTTAATTGGTCATAGCTTGCATATAATTAGGCCAAAAGTCAATTTCATCCATAAATTGGGACTAAAAAGGCCGCAAACAATTTGCACAACTTTGAGGCTCGACTCGACAACAAATAGGCCTACCGGAATCAATTTTGGACTATGTGAACAATATTGGCCTTTGGGAACAAATTTGGGCTCGATCCAATAATAAATGGGCCTACCAGAATCAATTTTGGGCTATCTGAACAACATTGACTTGTGGGAACAATTTTGAGCTCGACCCAACAACAAATGGGTCAAATTCATTTTAGGACGAAACAATTTGTCACAATTGTCATGCCACATCAGATTATGTCCATCGTGGCAAAATAGTAGGAACTAATTTATGATGTTTCTGTTTGACGATTCGTAAGTGTCATAATTTTTGTGACGGAGCGAAACAAGGAACGTTACTGGTCGTGGTTTATGATGCTCGAATCACAGTTTATGATGTAAAAAATACGTTTGTGATACTTTTATGGTTCGTCATAGGTCGGAAGATTTCTGGTAGTGATTATTTTATTATTATTTTCTAATAATGTTGATTAATTGGGCAAAACATACATGGTTATGTAATATCAGGCGTTCTTATCAGTGAACATAACAGAATTAGTATTTCTTGGTACCAACGCACGTTGTGCTAGTATAGCATAAAGGCTCATGGTACGGTAGGATGAGATGTCAACCGAGGCTTGTTTTGGTCCTTCAATTGTCTAGCTAAGTGGATATTTTTTGGAAACCTTCACGTTAATAATCATTATAATGTGCTAGAAAAAAAGAATCTTCTAAAAATTTGATTTGCTCGATGTTAAAGAGGTTCTCTTGAATATTTAGCATGTCACGGGATGGGAAAAAAACCGTCGATTTGCCTATTCGACCTATAGTGGTAATAAAAAGCAGAGCAGAGCAGAGCAGAGAAGCTAGGGCGTAGGATGCATCCCTAGGCCCTAGGAAAGGAAAGATGAGGATTCCATTTCGATAGATCGCAATCGGTTCATCGGCTGGTTGCATCGTACGTACACATGCCCGTGTACGCGAGCGCAGCACAACAGTAGACGTACGGAGGTGTCCCTGTGCACTCTGTCAGCTCACCAGTGTGCCCCCGGCCGAAAGTACTCTGCACTCGTACTGCTACTTTAGAGAAGCTGCTGTACTCTATACGGCTGTAGGCGTACGGACGGACTCGCGAGGCTTGGTCTTTTGTCCGTTGGGTTTGGGTGGGTCGACGCCGTGCAGCACTCACCAGCTCTGGGCTGGGCTTTGCTTGGTGGGCTCTGGGTACCGAAGAGACGAAAGAACATGTGAATCCAGTTTGGGGGGCTCAAAAAAAATGTGAATCCAGTTTGGCCCATAGCCTTTCTTGTGAACAGATTTTAGGATAAGGAGGCCTGTCCAATTCGTTTCTCGCCCTAGTTTGGGCCAACGCGCTGCAATCTGGTGGCCCATTATAACCTTTTGCGGACTCCGGAAGCCCAAAAGCATATTTTCCCTTTTCTTTTTCCTTTTCCAGTTTGGCATCAGAAGAACTCCAACTACTTGCGTTGGCATCAGGGAAAGGCGGAGGGGGAGGGGAAAGGGGGGCGCGATCCAATCATCACTCCACCGGCTTCCCTGAGAGGCGAAGAGCTTACCACCGATCCGACCGAGTTCTCGGGGGGAGATTTCCTCGCAAATCGCTCCAATCGGAACCCTAGTAGCCGCCACGAACAGGAGGATCCAAGATGAGTTTCTTGTTCGGGAAGCGGAAGACGCCCGCCGGTAAGACCACTTCTTCCAATCCGGAAAGGTTCGCCTTGGAATTTGGTCGGATCGATCGGTCCTAAGCTGCTGGTAGCTTTGTTTTATCCTTGTTTGTCGATGGAGGGGTTTCTTGAGATGCATAGTCATAGACACCAGCCAAGTTTTGTGTCGATCGGCCGGTTCAGGCTCGGTAGGATTTCTTGGCACAGTTCGTAAGGGAGTAACTTATCGGAGAATGGCAGGAGGTTGAGATTTGAAACCGTGTGGCTCGGTAGTAACCTTTTCTGTTAATAATTAATATGCCGGAGTTGAACTGGCAGCTAAACTTTACTTCAGTTTAGATCTGTTGAAGCCTTCCACCTCTTTCAATTCCTGATCAGATTCAGTGTGTTTTGCAGTTCTTTCTAGTGACATCAGTTGCTTGTACTTCAGTTCGTATGTTTTGAATGAATAATGGTAGAGTTACATTCCGTACCTTATAGCTTATGGTTTTTTATGTTTATTTGTTCTTTCTTTCAGAGCTCTTGAGAGAGAACAAGAGAATGTTGGATCGATCCATCAGGGAAATTGAGCGAGAGAGGCAAGGATTGCAGGCCCAGGAGAAGAAGCTCATCACTGAGATCAAGAAAACAGCTAAAGAAGGCCAGATGGTATGGATTATTGGTAGTTTTTGGAACTTCAAAGTCACACTCTGATTCTGTTGTTTAGCAGGCTTGATATTTGGAATAGTTGAAGGCAAATTTGCTTTTTTGCCTGCTGTTTGTTTGGTTGACACACACAACTATGGTGTACTACATTTTCTTAGAACCCTGTCTCGCATAGTCACATACTCACATTTCATGGACTCATTTCATTCCCAAGCTTGTAAGATCCATAGCTTGCTCTTTAAGGTCAGCTTAGGGCTCTAAAACTTTTATTCTAAATTATCAAGTATTTACTTCAATAGCCTAGAAATATTTACCTAGAAATCCTTGCTGTCGATGTCTTTCATCTTACAATTTATAACACATAAATGTACATGGAAGTTCTGTGTGCATGTTGCAATTTCATCCATCTTTTATGCAGTGTTTGTGTGCTGACCTTTTGTTACTGCTATAGGGAGCTGTCAAAGTAATGGCCAAAGATCTTATTCGTACCCGGCATCAGATAACAAAGTTCTACCAACTTAAATCTCAGCTCCAAGGAGTTTCTCTAAGAGTTCAGGTAATCATGTGTTTGGTCTTATCCTCTATTTATAATGTTGCCTCAATCACCTTGTCAAATATCCATGTTAGGCTGCGGTAAGTCATCTTTAGTTTATGTTGTTCTAGTGATGTACCAGTGTGGAACTGGCCATCAAAATCAAGAGAGATAAGAGATTAACTTTTGCTGTCCAACTACCATGTGCTTTCTATAATCATTGTATTGCCCTACTATGTTGTTAGTTACCTGTAGAAAAAAAACTCGGGAAGTCAGGATAAGTGCATTTTTTTTATTAAATCGATCTGGAGTAGTCACATTTTTTATTCATTAAACCTTATGAAGTAGTGACTTGGTTTCATATGGAAATTATGGCTTATGATACAATTCCAATATTCTAAGTGAAGACTGTATATTCTGCATTCTGGCTATTGCATTGCATCTTAAATTTTGTATTGCATCCATTTTCCCTTCTCCTTATAACATTTTATTTGTGCAACTGTTGTAGACGCTAAAATCAACTCAAGCTATGGGTGATGCCATGAAGGGTGTTACAAAAGCAATGGCTCAAATGAACAGGCAGCTAAATCTGCCAGGATTGCAGAAGATAATGCAAGAGTTTGAGCGGCAAAATGAGAGGATGGAGATGGTGAGCGAGGTGATGGGGGATGCCATAGATGATGCTTTGGAAGGAGACGAGGAGGAAGAAGAAACAGAGGAGCTTGTGAATCAAGTACTTGATGAAATTGGCATTGATATCAACCAAGAGGTGAGTTACTATGGGTCTTTATCTTCTCGTGAGTGCACACTGGAGGTTAAAATGTGGATTGGTCTTCTAAATGCACAACCATTGATTAAGCTAAGAGGTTGCATAGGATAATATCATGAATTTATGGTCCTCTGTTGTGCCTTATAGTAGCTAGAATGTTTCTGCTCAACCTTTTTAAACTCAACTATCTTCAGGATAGCTTAGTATCACTATCCCAAATTTTGCTTACTCTTATCAGGAGTTACTGTAATATTATTTTTTACTACCCTTATAGTTCCTGGTTGTATCTTTGAAACAAATGTTCCGTGCCATTGTGCATTTTTTTATCTGCTTTCCATTATTTTAGATTTTCCCAATATTTGCTCAATAAATACTATATGTTCATTTTTTTGAAACAGCTGTGCCATTTTTTTTTTTTTGAGAAATTCATTACATCCAGAATTGGATTAAGCTAGAGACAAAAGGAAAAAAGGAAAATCAGAAGTGTTGTGATGCTAAATCTGACTTTAAAAGTATCGCCATTGCCAAGTGCTTGATCGAGACTGATGTTTCTTAGTCTGCATGGACAGATGTTTAGTGGGAGAATACTGTATATATAATCATCTTGTGTATATTTGCAGCTTGTTGGAGCCCCGTCGGCCGCTGTTGCTCAGCCAGCTTCCGCCGGAAAGGTTGCCCAGGCTGAAAGTGCCGGGGCCGCTGATGGCGGAATCGACGCCGATTTGCAGGCAAGGCTGGACAATCTAAGGAGAATGTAATTGGTGCCCGATGCTGCGTTAAAAAGAAGAGTAGTGCCTTGTAGCACCTTTTCCTGTGAATGTGGATGAATACAACCTACCGAAACAAAGTTTACAAGCCAGCGTGTATGTTGAAACGAATGAAGTGTTCAATATGCCGGTAATAATAACAAATGTATATCTGCGAGTATGTTGTGCTTGGAAAGTCCATGATCAATTGTCGAATGCAACTTCGTCCCCTCTGAATCCATGAAGGATTGTTGTCTGCGCATGCTGTATGTCAGGTTGCGCATAAACTTTTGAGTCCAAAAGAAGTGATTTGCGAAATCCTGTTTAAATGCAACGCCAGCAATTTACAGCAACACAAGCTAGAGTGCCCTATTTATTGTTGATTCGGGGTTGTTGAGAACGAAATTATAGGAGGTATCTGATCAAATAATGGTGTACCGGGAGTGATCAAATAATGGTGCAAAACGATCAAGTTTGGATGAAGCTTTCAGCAAGGGACCAAGGGTAATTCGTCATCCTTTGTCAGCCTCGTCCAACTTGCAATTACTCCATAGAGCCATTATTTGACTCAGGGAACTTGGTGTTTCTCCATAAGAATTCGAAAAGGTATTAGGCTGCCGCCGCCAACCTGCATCCTCCAGCCTGTTCGCTTCGGTTTATCAGCAATCGAATAATATTTTTCTCTCACAACAAATCAGCCATTTCAGCTTTTCAGCCGGTTTATAAATCCAGCCGAACAGGCTCCTCCATGGCTCGTCACTAATCACCGGTGACAACATTTTGATGAGCCTTTCACCTTTCGCGAGTCATTGTAGGGCTCCATGTATGCCTGTCTCCTGTGTGGTGATCTTTTCACGGAAGAGGTTCCTCTAACTTTGAGTCACAGACATGTGGATCCCATCGTGCTTGGGCCCACGTAGCAGCCTTTTGATGGCACCTTTAATTTTACCCTGTTTTACTTTTACGTAGGTGTATGTATATAATGCCTACGAGTACGGGGCGGTGACGTTTCCCGTCCACACTGCACCCACGGAGACCTCAGCTGCTGGTTTGTACCGTGGCAGCAACTCAGGAGAAAGAAACAGACGCCCGCAACCAGCGGCGACGCACGTGCAACAAGATAAGCGAGCGAGGGGGGGCGATCGGTTGGGTTGTTGAGAAAATATCGTACTTATCCGCACGCACGCACAGGGCCGGGGCTACTATAAATACACACACGTGCATGGGCAACCATCATCACCGCTTCAATCATCGTCGTCAGCAGCCCGCGCCGACGAAATGGCGTCCACCAGGGCCTCCCCGCCGCTCCTCCTCCTGCTGGCTGCCGCCGCTCTCGCCGTCTTCTTCTTCTCCCACGCCGCCGCCATCCACACCGGAGCGAGCCTCGACGCAGCCGCCGCCGCCGCCGCCAGCGACGGCGATGGCACCAAGGTCGGGTTCATCAGCGGGTTTCTATTTCTCATTATTTCGGGTTCGCTACCTGGCACGATCGTATCTCATGCATGACGTGATGCACGCGCGCAGGTCTACGTCGTCTTCACGGAGAGGCAGGCGGCGCCGGCGGAGCTCTCGTCGGAGCGCGTCGCGTCCTTCCACCACGACCTGCTCACCGGCGTCATAGATGACAGGTCAGATCAGCGTGCATGGATGTACTACATGTCTACTTCGTGTGTGTCTATAAATCATGAGTTGTCAGAGTACTGATCGATCAATCTGCGTCTTGGTGCATGCGTCTGTTATCGATCAGTTCCAGCGCACCGGACCGGGTGGTCTACCACTACTCGAGGACCCTGCACGGCTTCGCCGCCAGGCTCACCGACGACGAGAAGAACAGGCTCGCTGGTGATAATCACTCTCCGTTCTTCAATAATGTTGTTAGATCGATATTATTAGATGCAAATTCTTCATCTTAGTTCTAATCCATTTTGTTCGGTATTTGGATCACTTTGCCAAGTGTAGATTAATCTACCTAATTCACCATCAAGTCGTTTCTGTCTCTTAACACTTGCTGGTTCAACCTAAAATGTCAGGCAAGGACGGCGTCATCTCTATCCACGAGAAGGTGGTGTACAGGCCCCAGACGACGAGGTCCTGGGACTTCCTCGGCCTTCCCCACCGCAACGACCCCACCCGGCTCCCCTTCGAGAGCGACGTTATCATCGGCATGGTCGACACCGGCATCTGGCCGGACTCCGCCTCCTTCTCCGACGCCGGCCTCCCACCGCCTCCGGCCAAGTGGAAGGGCGTCTGCTCCAGGAACTTTACCTCCTGCAACAACAAGATCATCGGCGCGCGGTCCTACCGCGACGGCAACACGACCCTTTCCGTGCTCGACAACGAGGGCCACGGCACGCACACGGCGTCCACGGCGGCGGGGCGCGCCGTCCCCGGCGCGAGCCTCGGCGGGCTCGCCGGCGGCACGGCGCGGGGAGCGGTGCCTGGGGCTAGGATTGCCGTGTACAAGGTGTGCTGGGAGGACGGGTGCTCGTCGGAGGACATCCTGGCGGCGTTCGACGACGCCGTTGCCGACGGCGTGGACGTGATCTCGGCGTCGCTGGGTTCGGGGATCCCCTACGACTACGCCGCCGACCCCATGGCCATCGGCGCGTTCCACGCCGCGCGGAGCGGCGTCGTCGTCTCCGTTTCGGCGGGGAACAGCGGGCCCGAGCTGGGGACCGTCTGCAACGTCGCGCCGTGGACCATCTCCACGGGGGCCGCCCTCACCGACCGCCGGATCGTCACCGAGGTCGCCCTCGGCGACGGCAGGAGCTTCGAGGGGAGCGCCATCACCGTCTTCCCGCACCTCGGGAAGCCGTCGCTGCTCATGGACCCCGGGTCCTGCGACGACGACAACCTCGCCGGGAAGAGGTACAAGGGCGCGGTGCTCCTCTGCGGCAACGGCGATTTCGGGAGCTCGTCCGCCATGGCCGCCACGGGCGCCGACGGCGCCATCGCCTACCGCTTCATGGACCACGACATGGACACGGCCTTCTCCTTCGATCTTCCACTCGCCATCGTCAAGCAGAAGGAGTACGAGCACATCGCCGACTACTACAACAGCACCAGGCACCCCGTGGCCACCATCAAGAAGAGCGTCACCGTCAAGGACGCGGCGGCGCCGGCCGTCGCCCAGTTCTCCTCCCGCGGCCCTAACATGATCACATACGGCGTCCTCAAGGTGCGTCACGATCGATGATCATATTATCAATTTTCGCTAGTGCTTATTAATTAATGGTGAATGATTAAATTAACGCGTGACGTGTGCAGCCGGACCTGAGCGCTCCGGGAGTGGACATCCTGGCGGCGTGGTCGCCGGAGGCGCCGGTCTCCGGCAGCACCGACGACAAGCGGAGGGCCAAGTACAACATCATCTCGGGCACGTCCATGGCGTGCCCGCACGTGACGGGGGCGGCGGCGTACCTCAAGTCCGCCCACCCGGGGTGGTCCCACGCCGCCGTGCTCTCGGCGCTCGTGACGACGGCAACGCCGATGGGCTCCGGCGAGCCGGAGGCCGAGCACGCGTACGGCGCCGGTCAGGTGGACCCGCTCCGGGCCCGCTACCCTGGCCTCGTCTACGACGCCTCGGAGGCCGACTACGTCGCCTTCCTCTGCGCGCAGGGGTACAACTCGTCGCAGCTGGCGACCGTGACCGGCAGGAGCTCCGCCTCGTGCTCTGACGAGGCCAGGGGCGGCGCCGTCGGCGACCTCAACTACCCGACCATTGCCGTGCCGGTCCTCAACTACGGCGTGGGTTTCGCCGCCGAGTTCCCCCGGACGGTGACCAACGTCGGGCCCGCCGACTCGGTGTACCGCGCGACGGTCACCACCGTGCCCGGCGTCGACGTCACCGTCACGCCCGACGAGCTGGCGTTCAGCGCCGGGACGAAGAAGTTGAGCTTCAAGGTGAGCGTCTCCGGCAAGCTGCTGCCGGCGAACGGCACCATGGGCGCGTCGGCGGCCATCGTCTGGTCCGACGGGAGGCACCACGTCAGGAGCCCCATATACGTGTTCCCTCATAAGCACGTCATGTAAGGGTCGGTTAGGGAGAATTATGATGCCATTAGAGAGAAGTCATAGGTTAGGTTTTGGTAAGAGTGTGGTGCCATTAGAATCAGTTCTTTTAGATTCAATTTCCTCTGTTTAGAGTCACGTTGGAACGATTAATTTGATTGTCACTTCCTGAGTGACAAAAAGTGGTTTCTCGATTTTACAGTAACTAGTACCTTGTTTTTAGGGATCATTTACCAGTAAACTCCAGTTTTTCCATTTGGTTTTATTGGTTTGTTTACCGTGTTTTGTTGCAACTCCAACAAAAACTGGAGTTTTTCACGCCGCAATGGCTCTGGTAGACCGGGGAAAGATTATTGATTCTTGTTACCTGTGAATCTGTAATCTTTCCCATCGACTACCAGAATCCTGTCACGTGATCTGTTACTCTTTAATGAATTAGTTCAAGCTTTTCTGCAAGGCATAAGCTTAGGGCCTGTTTGGTAGAAGTGGTTCTTATTGTGTGCACAGGGGAACAAGAGGGGAGTGAGAAGCTGTTTTTCTTTTCTATCTCCCAACATCTTGGTTCATTTCAGGGAATCGATTACAAACTGCCGTAGTGCCGTTTGGCCTGGAATCGCTCTGAGAGCTTTTTCAAACAGATCACCCTGATATAAATAGAACAGAAAAGGATAAAATTCGTAAAACGGAATTAAAAAAGGAACACAATGGTTCGGGATCAACTTTACGACTTTGCTACATGTCTGGCTCATTCCCAGAATCTTGCAAACAGAAAGGCTAGCTAAAATACAGCAGAACAGATCCACAACCAGGTTAGAGCCAGAGCAAAGCAGAGTTCGAAAATGCTCTCAACTGTGCCTAAAAGGCCGCAAAAATGTGATCATGCAAATTAGCACCACTTACATACTGGACGTCACGTTAACTGGACACTCAATTATGGTCCACTCAAGAATCGTAGTGCATAAATAAGATATCTGAATGGTTCTATCACTGCATGAAAAATTATCTAGTACAAAACACTATGGCTAGGATAGTAACAACTTCAAACTTCTAAAACAAAGCAGCTCAGCCTTCCCACCGGTACAATAAACAGAATGCCAGCACCTCATTTCTCTTTCACAGCTGATGCATGGTAATTGTCCAGTTCAGCATCAAGATCTGCGGCAGATAAGGGCGTGCGGTTCCGGTCCTGTCCTCGGCCTTTCCCCTGCCCACGGCCGCCACTGTTCTGAATACTGCCTCCACCACGACCATTGCCTTGAGGTGCTTTTCGCTGACCACCTCTTTGGTTTTGAGGTACACTGCAAACAGAATAACCAGAATGTTATGACTACATGGTAGGAATAAAATTGGTGATGCATGCAAATATAACCAGAGATGGATAAGGCCCATTGTGTGTTAATGCCAAGATTGGAACAAACAGCAGTAGGTAAAAACAAGCACACCAGAGTAAAATTGGCTGTGCTGTAGAGTCATTGGACACACACTTGCGTAACCAATATATAGCATCAATGCATTTACTTAATTTTGTTGCGATAACTCCCCACGTCAACCAGGTCCAAGCTACCAAGGTCCATGCCATCACTAATATAACAATATAAGAAGCATCACAACAGCTACCACAGGAGGCAAGCACTTCTACAATGCAATCAACATGGCCTATACAGGGAAGCTACCTAACAGTATTCATACTTGTAACATCCTTAACCAGCACACAACTCCCAACTAGATACAGGTTGACACATATAGCACAAACATAGTAAATGTGCAGGGTACCAGGGATAGTACTGTTTGCTCTTGGCAAGTTGAATATTTCCTACATGAAGTAGCTGCTACAGAGAATTTGCATGGTGTACCAACACTACTGACCTGATAAGAATGAGCCCACCTGTGGTGTTTGACAGTTTTTTTTTTTCATTTGGCTTGAGATGGTGCAATGGGGCAAGTTGTCAGAATAGAAAACTGACGGAAACAAATATTGCTACTGCAGGAAGATGTCTTGTGCTAGTGTGGTACTGCAACTGTAGACCAAATATATGTTCTTCAGTGGACAAATGGAGCAACAGTGGTACTGGGTTTGGCATATATTTGGTGGGAGGACATGGAGAAAAGCTGTGTATCATTGTGCATTTCTAGTTTTCAGCCTTAGAAGGGGATGCATGTTTAAAGCATTTCACAATGTAAGAAAACAGTTTAAAATCCAATAATACAAATTTCAAGCAAATTCACACAAGATGCAGAATTGTACAGGTGATTCAGAACAAGTTGCACACCTAAATAATTTTATAACACAGCGGTGCACATACAAATAATCCATAGGTTGATCAACATATTCAAAGCAAATGACTAGTTGTATATACCTCCTGAACAGATAGCCAAGCCCCTTGGTTCTAACATGGACTTTACTCTTTAAGTATTTCTAAATATGATCTGATTTGACTAGCTATGTTACAGACAACAATAGCCGCATGGAAAACATTTAGTTTTTTTTTTTCTAAATATGGTTTGCTTGTCTGAACAAAAACATGAGTTTAGAAACTGTTGACCTACAATTAATCTTGTAGAATGAAAACTGGTCTTACAAAAATAATATCATTGGATTTGTGTTTAAAAGTATTTTCATATGGCTATGATTTTGTGGCTAAAAACATTATAGTATAGAAGATATTAAGAGTCAAATGTTAGTATGGGAGACCGTGCCAAGTTTGACCGCACCTTATATTTTGGGATAGAGGGAGTAAAATTGATCTTTAGTATTACCAGATAAAATGGCAAGTACTTTGGCGAATTTCCAAACATCATTGAGTGCGTGGGAGTTTAACATCTATTTCTTTGTGATTCACTCACTCCCTAATTTGGCCAAATTGGTTTAGATGCAGCAAGCTTTTAGTAATATGAAGCATTCTTAGTGACAAGGCCAAGTTTTTGCATCCCCAATTCAAACCATACAATGCAGTAGTTAACAGGGATTAAATGATGCATAACAGAAAGAAATTGGTTTGGACCAACCTGCTATGGATATCATTATAGTTCTGCAAAGGACGGTTCTGTATCAACGGTGGCATGGAAGGTCGTTCCGCATTGCTTCCAATGAGATCTATATTCATTGGCTTCCCATCAAGTAGAACACCATTGTATTTCTTGATAGCATCCAAAGCATCCACTTTCCTTGCAAAGACAACTTCCGCAGTTCCCTAACAAAATAAATGTTTCATAAATGATACAAGTCCACAATAAGGAGATGCTAATAGTAGTGAAAGAGATAGTACAGTCAACATTCAACAAGCAACCTTGGATATCCCATCTTTGTCATAGTTCATCGAATAACGTTTGAGCTCACCAACCTCCGAGAACAGTTCCTGATGAAACAGAACGACACAATTAATCAGCTGCAATTACGTCAGTTGAGATTATGTGCTCATAGAAAAAAAAATCCAAGATTAGGTATTGCTCCCTCCATTATGCAAACTTGAGCAATCAATTTTTTATCACAGGATAACAATGAATTTGCAGAAATTACATTAGTATGATATTAAAAAGTATAAGTATGATGAACGTATAAGTGCTATTTTCATGCAACTGATGTAAGCATTTAGAATGTTTAATATATTATTGCTCAACGACCAGAAAGACCCTAAGATCTCTAACAGGGAACAGCAAGTTCTTAGATCAATGTTATGAACACTATTAAATTTACTTGCATATTGTGAACACTAGAATCATTGAACTTGGTCACATAACTATGGACTACTATGTTTGTTTCAAAAAGAAAAAGGAATTATGTAATGCTAGGTGCCAAAACTTGGTATGCCAGGAACCTTTCACCCATGGATCAATTCCATCATATAACCATTAAGGTTATGTTTTTAAAGAAGCCAAGGCAAATAAGTCTGGTATCATATACATGATTCATGTATTGCCAGCAATCATGATAGTAAGAATCTTATATGCGGAAGAATGGCATCCATAGGTCTGTATGACCACAAAAATTGTCAACTCTGTTCTTCAAACAAAGGCTCAGAAACCTTTGGATGCAAAATGTTTCTTGCTAAGTATTTACCAAAATAAGAATTCCAGTAAAATTACCCAGTAGACCTCACCTTGAGATCTTCATACAAGCATACTCAAAGGGAACAGACAGGCATGAGCCATACAACCACCCAACCAAGAGTTAAGAGCTTTATGTACCAGAATACAATAGGAAAGAAAATGAGAAAATTCATTTCAGATTCCTCTCTACTCTCCCGCACGGCTGCACATGTTTTCCTTCATCTTCACCCATTCCCCAACCCCAAAGTCAACGCACTTTATATGGAACAAGCCAACCCAATTGAAAAAGTTTCATCTAGCATCACCAAAACCACAGGAAATTAAAATTAGCACAGTGCCATCATTCCATTGACTGAATGACACCAGAGATTCAAAACAAAAGCATTACAACAGACAGTTATATAAGACAAACAATCAAACAGAATTTGGAACTGACAGGAATTAGTACGGCTAGATTTGTTCACAAGAAAGTACAGCATCTCTGAATTCACTTAATTACAAAAACAGGGAGCATGTCCTTCAAATAGCACAAATAAGACTGAACCAATTGCCGACTTGCTCAGTATTCAGTTAATTGCCGAGCAACAGGAGAAAAACGGTTAGCACCTGGACATCCTCGACGGTGACGCCGGCGTCAAGGTTGGAGATGTGCAGCTTCGTCCCCGTCTCGAGCGACCTCGCGGTGGCTGGCGGCGGTGGCGGCGCGACCGCGGCCATGGCGGCGATGTGCTCGGAGTAGACCCCGTAGGGCGACTCGGCGGCGGCGCGGTGGGCCTGGGCGGGCACGGACCGCCGGCAGCGGCGGCGGCGTTAGGGTTTTCAGGCGGAGGTGAACCCGGGGGGGGGGGGGGGGGGGGGGGGCAGGGAGGGCGCGGGGCGCAACGCGGCGTACCTTGGTGGCGGCCGGCGGGTAGGGCGCCGCGCGGGTGGCCGGCGGCACGCGGCGGGCGGGCCCCGACGAGGAGGCGTGGTTGGACTTGGGCTTGGATTTGGACTGCTTGATGAGGTCGTCCAGGGACATGTCCAGGCCGCTCGACATGGTCCCCGGCGGCTGGGAGGGAACCGGCCCTGCGGCGGCGGGACGGCGGCGACGTCGCTGTGCTGCTGCGGCGGCTGCGGCGGCGGCTGATGTGTCGTGTGAGTTTTTTTTTTTGAGAGTGATGTGCCGTGTGAGCTGCGGGCGAGTGCGGGTGCGGCACGAGCACGAGCACGAGCACGAGCTCCGTTTCTGGCTATTCGTATTTTTTTTAAAGATGCTATTCCGATTTTGGAGTGAACGGGGTTTGTCGTTTGCTCACGTGCCATTTCAAAACCACACTAAATACTATCCATTTTTTGTCAAACTTTTAGATGTTATAATTTCACAGAATCCTTGCATAATTTTTATTAGGGACAAAAACGAACAGTTGCTATTTGGACTTTGTTGTAACCTAGAGTACAGTTCATTCGTTTCGTGTAATCCTAGAAGTGGTTTCATTGGTGTGTCATCAAACATATACACACGAGCGGCGTTTTAGAAAAAAACGATTTTCCATATAAGAATAAATTTTGCTATTATACTGTTACTGCAATTGTAGTTATCTACTCTTAGGCTATTTCTATCCATTATATTATTTTATGTTAGTCAGAAATATTATGAGAGAAATGATAGAACTCTTACAATGCAACAGTGTCAAGATGTTATTTTTTAAGAAGCACAAGTCAAGAATTAGTGCCTAAATCACGTCTATGACAATAGGTCCAAAACATGTGTGCAGATTTCAAAAGTTGGTCTATGATGAGGACATCTCTTTCATGTATACAACCATGCCTATTGCATAGCAAAGATCAATAACTCGTGCTCGAGCACGACAACTCAACTATAAGATAAAGTTGTTTCCTCCTGTCTAACAAGTTCTTTTTCAAATGGAGTACTACTAAAACCTTATGATAATTTCCTTATGCTTAGGAACATGGGAGAAGAACCATATGGGTGCAAGAGTAACCAAGATAACCATCAAGTGGATGCTATTGTAAACAAGAGAAACAGACCAAATGTTCGAACCGCACGTTTGAACATCCAAGCAGCATCAAGTTGATTTGATCATAACTCTTCACTCCGAATGATGCTGAAGGTTCATGAGTATTTGGTGGAAAAATCCCAATCTCTACTTTCAGAGGGATCCAACCTCGTCGCTAAATTCCCTAAGCTGGTTAGAATCGACAGAGAAAACGTTCATACCTCTAGTCATGGGCTAAGATCCTTGTATCAAGTTAAGCCCACCAGGAACCATTCTAAGTTAGGGTTTACACCCTCTCACACCTTTTTGGTTGTTCCCCATGTATAAATATGTGTAGCGGGTCCACGAAGAAAGGGTTTTTTGTTTTGATGCAAGGTAGCTTCAAATACTTCCATGTAAACGTCGATCAACAAATTGCACACAACATCGATTCTCCACCATGCAAATTGAGTTATCCCCACTCTCATCAAAAGATTGGGATTAGCCCCCGCCATATCAATTCATGTGCCCAAGTTGTATCTTTATGGAGATACCGCTTTCATCTCCGTGTTTTTAAATTATTTGCCATGTCACGAAATTATATTCTATGTGGCACCCAATTAATGACTAGGACACTTATCCATTGGGACTAGACTTATTTGATATACTGGGTGACCGCAGTTTAATGGGATAGAGTGACAAGTTACTTGCAAAAGCAAAGAAATGAGCAAGATGAAAACAACATGCAATGAAAAAACAAATGTATAAATAAATAAATATGCAAAGTATTAGCGGAAGGTCGTGGGCCCCGCATGCAATGTCTTCCTCGTCCCCTTCCTCTCGATCGATCTCTGACGATGATCACGCGCCCCTGCATTCTGTTTCGGCCTCGCACCCGCGCGAGTACGTGTTGGCGATGGCGCCGGGGCGGAAGAGCGCGTGGTTCTTGCCGGGCACGCCGTCGGCGCCCATCGCGTGGTAGCTTATGTCGGCCTCGGCGGCGGCGGCGCTCAGGAGGAGGAGCGCCACCAGGGACAGGCCCAGGACGGCGGTCGCGTCGAGCTTCTTAGCGCTGGCCATGCCTAGATGCTGCTGCCGGTGCTTCTTCTTGGTCTGCTTGTAATGGCTAATGGTAAACGGAGAAGAGATGGCTGCCCTGTCTTAAGTAATGGCGCATCAGATCATCCTGCGAGGATGGGTGGAGGAGAAGGTATTCAGGAGGCTCGTAAGAATGGATGGATGCGTGTGTACATACAAGGAGTGGCGGCAGAGATGTGGAAAAGGAGGAACTTCTCTAAATTTAAGCTCTCCGTGGAAGGAACGAGAGAATGTTTTGAGCAAGACCCCTCTTAACCACCCATGAGACAAATTAACTCACCACCATGCCATGTATGTAGAATGCTGCTCACATTTACTAGCACCGAACTAACACGAGTAAACATAGGAGCTCTGCATGCAGTCCACTAATCTAATAGAGGCAATATGTATCTTTTCCGAAGCGGGTCATACCTAAGAGCAACTAAGAAAAAAACAAACTCCAACCGTCCACTCAAACCTTCCATTTTTAGCAACGCTAAAAAAACAGCCTACCACCACGTATATTTTAGCGAATCCTGATTCTCGCATGCTCGCGCGTCCCTTCTGATGGGCCCAATACGATGACGTGGCCTATTGGGAGCTATTTATTAGCGATCTGCTGTGGATTGATATGTTTTTGGGGGAAATTTTTTTTGGAAGAACCCCCAATACATAGTTTTGGGGAATAATTTTTTGAAGTACTCTTGGAGTTGCTTAACACTAATCTTAGCATTTGTTTTTTTTGGAAAGGCAGCATTAGCATTTATTGAGAATAAACATCAGTGTGTCAAACGAACTGTGACAATTCAGCAAGTATTTTCAGAACCAGCAGGATAAAATTATGTCTATACATTGATTAGAAATGAAATGGTCTCATAATAGATCTGCAGTTTTGCACACGCCAGAACATTGACTAAGACCATTTGCATTTCTACCAGAGTTACAACTAACATCGTTCACGGTGAAACACAGAAATCTGAACCCAAGCAATTGCGATTAAACGATAGAAGAGGCACAAAGATGAGAAAAGGGTAAATTACAAGCATTGTATCACCATTACCTTATCCTCCGTGTGACAACGTAAACCACTCACGATCCACAGCAAGCTGACTTCTGTTGCGTCGAAGTGTCACCACCACCCTCAGGTCTGTTGATAGTGATCGTGGTGCTCTCCCAAAACTATAGAACAACTTAATCGTTAAGCTACACCGCTGAAGCAGCAAGTCGTCAGTTTAAAAGGAAGGACAAGATTGAAGTTCCACCTCTGGCTGCTTTGTATTAGTTTCCACGAACCTTTGCGTGACATCTCTTGCTATTGAAAAGAAAACCTGATTCACGTTCAGGTTGGTCTTTGCACTCTGCAGAAACAATAATAATCAAGAGGCATACATGCACGATTTAAGGGCATTACACACATCAAGAAGCTTCTTCCTTCCAGCTAGAACAGATGTAGGGATACCACCCACAGCACAAGTGCCAAAAACCAACTAACCGTTTCAAAAAACTTGATGCCATACTCGTCAGCAAGAGCCTGCCCTTTAGAAGTTGGTACAGCCTGTATTCAGACAATAGGACCATTAAAAAAGAAAGTACATTAATAAACTATCATGAACAACCATTCGAGGTGCACTAGTTTAACACATCATGAAGTTCTATGCCAGAACTAATGCAAGCACCAGTAAGATTTTACGTTTTCATTTTAAACTGAACATTAAAATGCACAATCGCAAATAGGATGTCAGCATAACATGGACAAGAGACAATAAAGAAGAACAGAACATACCCGTTTGCTTTCATCCATGTCTGCTTTGTTGCCTATCAAAATTTTGTTCACATTGTCGGAAGCATGTTGCTCAGTGTTCCTAATCCAGTTTCTTATATCTGCCAATGACAACAGCAAGGTCAGTTGTGGAAGCCAAAGTCAGTTGATTGAAGTTGAAGAATACGCACTATTGAATGATGACTCGTCAGTAACATCATACACAAGCAAAATGCCCATTGCATTCCTGTAGTAGGCTGCATAGTCAAAAGTTTGTAGATTCAGAGTAGTTTCACATAAATAGTTAAAGAACCTACTCCCCACAGCAAACGAAGCATATTGTGTACCAGTTGTAATAGTTCGAAAACGTTCTTGGCCAGCAGTATCCCAGATCTGCAACTTTATGCGCCAACCATCAAGCTCAATTGTTCTTACTTTGAAGTCAATCCTTTTTGAAGAATAAAACAGAAAGGTATTTTAGAACCACCAAGATAACAGGATTCATATGATAATAATGATGCACTCGAAAACAACTCTTTTTATACTTTATTAACAATGCTTACCCGTGGGTGGTTATAAAGCTAGTGGTGAAGGAGTGATCTGAGAACTGTAAAAGGAGACAAGTTTTTCCAACACCTACACAATGATTACTTTAAGTTGATTAGGTCATTTGTCTCGAAGATTAGAAACATAGAGCAGTGTAGTATTTTTTTAGGACAAACAGAGTAGTGCGTGTGAATCCATTAACAAGCAACAGAATAATTACATATGATAGGCCAAAAAACCACAGCAAGGAACATTATAAAGAAGCTACAGGCTACAGCGATAAACAACACGTATGCATAAA
Source organism: Setaria viridis (assembly GCF_005286985.2). Classification (NCBI taxonomy): domain Eukaryota; kingdom Viridiplantae; phylum Streptophyta; class Magnoliopsida; order Poales; family Poaceae; genus Setaria; species Setaria viridis. Next base: position 8,272,928 of record NC_048264.2, read on the forward strand.
TATTGCAAGGAAAAGGGAACAAAATTATTATCAAGTAGGCAAGGCAAGAAGGTATCCAACATCAGGCTACTATTTGTACGCAAGAAATCAGAACTCCAAAACAAAATGAGTTATCGAGTGTTTGATACATCATACTAAGACTGGTCATGTTTAGTGTCTAAAATCACATCAGATTCAGCACCAGTCACCTGAAATACTACAGATGAAATGTTACCTGTAGAACGATACCACTCAGATAGCCATAATGTGAACACTCTGTAACTTCCTCAGGAATGTTGCTTTCTGCCTAACCATACTTTCTAACAACACTAACAAAGTTGAATACTAAACTTAAAATGTTATCAGGACAACTGGTAAGGGAAAAAAAATCCCAGCCATTATGCTGGACATGGAATGTCGGTGTATTAGACCGGCAACCCGCCTAGGGGTACCCTAGGTGGTCTTTTATGCGGTAAGGGTCGTCGAGAATCAAGGAATCAATGGTGACGCAAGGAACACGATTTAGACAGGTTCGGACCGCTAGATCGCGTAATACCCTACGTCCTGTGTGTTGGTTTGTAGTGATGTATGTTCTGGTCTTAAGGATTGTGTTTGAGGAGGGTCCCTGCCCGGCCTTATATACCCGGGAGGGCAGGGTTACAAGTCTGAATCCTAGTCGGGTACTATTACAGAGTTCTACTCGGTATTGGCCCGAGTAGTTTTCCATAAACATACAAGACTAGTCCGAGAAGGATACGCATATCCTTGTTCTGATCTTGTCCGAGTACGTCCCTTAGTGGGCCGTCCAAGGCCTACTCGTGGGCCTGGGGAGCATGCCCGACAAGCTCCCGAGTACTTTGTAGTCGTGCACCACATTCTTGGGTACTGCAGGCACCATCCGAGTAGCTTGGTCGTAGAGGTAGATTGAAGTGCACGAGTACTGTCGCGCGGCTGGAAGGTACTCTTTTTGCTTCTCTGAGTTGTTTCCGTCCCGAGTAATTTTTATATGGTAGTGCGATGTCAATCGCACTCCATATGGAGTAGCCCCCGAGCCTTAGGTTGAGTCGAAGAGTCAGGCTTAGGGTCAAACCAGCTTTTGTCCATTTTACCCTCGGAGATCTTGAAAAAGAAAAAACTGACCAACGGGTACGGTACCCGCAGCCCCCGAGCACTTAGGCGATTTCTGTCGTTGAAGTGGTCAGTAGTCCGTTGAGTAGAGTAGCCGTTGGGTGTTTAAGGCGATTAATACGCGATTAATCTGTCCGTTGCGTAACTGACGCGTCGAAACCGGAGCTGGCGGAGATAAATCTGGAAAACCCCTTTTTGGTTGCTGTTACGCCGCACGGGCATTAGATCTGTTCTTCTTTTTCCTCTGCTCCTCCTCTCCGCATTTTGCCTCCGTGAAAACCGTCGCCGCCGCCATAGCCCCGCTTTTTGGAGAAAGATCCGAGTGTGAGCCCCCTCTTATCTTGAGGTTGAGTCCATCGAATGCGCACCAAGAAGATGGGCAAGAAACCCGAGAAGATCCAAGGCAAGGCTCCGGCGACGGGGCAAGGTCAAATCCAAGAAGGGGAAAGAGTTGGTGCTGCCGGCGCCGAAAGTGGGGCGGACGGACCAAACTGCGCCGCCGCCACCTGGGGTGACTTGGCAACACTCGGTGATGAAGGAAGAAGCTGTTCAAGCACTAGTTGATGCCAAGCTCCTTCAGCCGAAGAAGATCCTTGAGTGGCGCCCTGCGTTTCCCAATGCGTGGCAGTTTGAGGAACATCCTGCCGAGACGGTGATGCTTGCTCATTTTGTGGAAAGGGGACTGGCGGTGCCCACCTCCGACTTCTTCAAAGGTATTCTCGAGTACTACAATCTTCAGCTCGTCCACTTGAATCCTAATGGTGTACTGCACATGTCTATATTTGTACATCTGTGCGAAGTTTATCTGGAAGTACCTCCAAGTCTTGAGTTGTTTAGGAAGCTGTTCCGTTGCAAGCCTCAGCCGAGTGCCCAGCGGACGGAAGTCTTTGGAGGCGCCGGGTTCCAACTCAGGAACTCGAATGTGTATATTGAGTATAATCTGACCGACTCCCATGGGGATTGGAAGAAAAGGTGGTTCTACATCGGGAACCATGATCCTCGCTTGCCCATGATGACTGGTCACGCGTCCAAGCATGCGGAAAACTGGGTAAGCGAGCCCGAGGATACCCCAGAGCTCGATCACCTGATGCAGCAGATTACCGAGTTGAAAGTGCTCGGTTTGACTGGGATCAACGTGGCGGCCAGCTTCCTGAAGACAAGGGTCCAGCCACTTCAAAAACGTGCTCACTCGGGAAGTGAGTACGGAGGTCTGAAGGATCCATCGCGTATGTCTGATGAGGACATATCTGATGATGACGTAGAGGCGCTGCTGGCCAAGTTTTTTAGGAACTATCAGGGAGTACCAGTAATCCCTGCAGCCCTTCGTCAGTATGACGCCTGGTACGAGCCAGAAGTGGTAAGTATTTTCCTCCTGACTTCTTCTTCTTTAACTTGTGATTCTTGTTGCTGATACCGATTTGTTGTTTGAAGTCCCGAGTTCTTGCCGGCTACTTGGTGCAATCGGAAGAAGAGTCGGAAGCCGTTGTCGAGGAGTCGGAGGACGAGCCTTCTCCTCCTGTCAAGAGACGTAGAGTAGTCCGCAAGATATCTGCGGCTAAGTCTACTTCAACCCCTGAGAAGTCTCGGGTATGTAGTCGGTAATTTGTGTATTACTCACAAACTTGAAATTCGTTATTGATGCGGTGAATCTTGTCTTGGTTCGCGAAGGCTGTAGATGAGGCTGTTTCTGAAGAAATGGCCATGTCCGACCCTGAAGTCGGTGATGCGGCTGTTGACACAGTGCCAGAGAGGCTGCCATCAACAGAAACTGTGGTAGCCTCCGGGTTAACCGCGCCAACTCCGTCGGCCGCCATGCCGCCCATTGCTGACCAGGCGGTCCTGGGGCTGCCCGCTGGAGTAGCGGGTACGGCGAAGGAGGTGTCACCAGTATTTGCTACTGGTACCTTGCTGTCCAATGTGATCGCCAGTGGTAAGCGTTGTCCCTTCCGATTGTAGTCATTTGAGTAGTACTGTAGTCTTGACTTCGGTTTTGTAGGTCTTGGTGAGAAGACGGTGCCGGCGGCTATTCCTGCGGCTCCTAGTACGCGGCCGCCTGTCGTTGAGAAGAAACGTGTGCGACTGCCGCCACGCTCAACCCGGTGAGCTTTTATTTCTTTTTGAATGACGTTGGGTTTGTCTTGGAGTCATGCAGTGACACTTTGTTGGTGCAGGGATGCAGAGGAGACTATCCCTGTAGAGACAGGGATAGTGCCGAAACCTTTGACTACAGCATCTATTCCTCTGGAGGACTTCATTGTTGAAGAGGTACCTGAGGTTGACGTCGGCCGTCTTGGAGCTACTATGTCAATGCTGCAAGACGTAATTCGCTCAGTGGAGGTTCCTGCTACGGCATCAGGTTCAGGAAGCGTTGCTTTGTCATCATCTACTGGCGGATCGGTGGCCGTAGTAGATGTTGGAAAAGCCAAACAGGCGACTGCTCCTGGTAAGTGCCTGTAGTCTGTTTATTGTAGTCGTAGTTGGTAGCTGACATGGTGAATGTTGTAGGTGCTGCTCTGGGTACGATTCCTCATCTTGTGGAGAGTACCCAAAGGCCGGTACTCAGTCTACCTTCTGACTTGGAGTTCCAGAGGGCCATTGATGTTTTCCGGGGCTTCCAGGTAGATATCCCTGTTGATGTTGTTGCATGACACGAGTTGCTGTGAGGCTTAAGGCCCTGTTTGTGTACGCTTTTCTGGAACTCGCTTATCTGGCAAGCAAGCTTATTTGATAAGCCTGCTGCCTGGAGAATCTGCTGTCTGAATAAGCAGGGTGTTTGGCAATCCTGATTATTTTGTGTCGATTGTCTGTCCAGTTGGTAAATTGACCTGAATGCCCCTAAAGTTGATAATAGCTCATTTTTATTGTGAATATGAGGGGCTAAGCCCGGCGGCGGGGGCTAAGCCTGTCGACGAGGGCCAAGCCTCCAGGGGCCAAGCCCGACGGCGGCGGCCAAGCCCGGCGGCGGGGGCACGCCCGGCGGACGGTATCCGGCGTCGGTTGCAGGGGCGGCGGCGGCGGACAGGAGCCGGCGGCGGGGGCCAAGCCGCCAGGGGCCAAGCCCGGCGGACAGCACCGGCGTCGGTTGCAGGGGCGGCGGCGGTGGACGGGAGCCGGCGGCGGGGGCCAAGCCGCCAGGGGCCAAGCCGCTAGGGGCCAAGCCCGGCGGACGGGAGCCGGCGGCGGTCACAGGAGGCGCGAGGGCGGCGGCGGCGGACGGGAACCGAGCGCCGACACCGGGATCTGCAGGCGGCGGGACCCGACGATGGGATCTGGCGGCGAACGGGATCGGGCGGCGGACTGGAGCCGGCGGTGCTCGCGGGAGGCGCAGGAGCGGCGGCGGCGGTGGGCCAAGCCTGGTGGCGGGACCCGGTGGCGGTCGGGAGGCGGCGGCAGGCGAGGGAGGCGGCGGCGGTCGCGGGAGGCGCGGGGCGGATGACTGGAGCGTCGGTGGTGAGGGGCAGCGGGGGGAAATTTCCTTCGCTTATTGGAGAAGCGTCTCCCGGCCCGCTTACACAATAAGCCGGATGCTAGTTGTTTCCCAGCTTGTGCACTAAGCGGCTTACGTAGCAAGCGGGAAATAATCAAAGTGTTTGGGTGGGCTTATGGCTTATTTCCACCGATAAGCGGGAAATAAGCGGATACAAACAGGGCCTAAGACTCACCATACCCTACTTGGATGTTTTCAGGAAAGAAGCCATCAGTTGGAGCAGGAATGTGCCCGACTGACAGAAGCTCTTCGGGTGCATGAAGTCGGGGCGAAGTTCTTTGCCGTGGAACGCGTGGATCACGCGGTTCTGCAGGAAAAATTGGAGAGCCGCTACAAGTCCTTGAACAATAAGTATCAAGGTAAGCATTGCGACTACTTTGGGTGTGTCCAACTGTAGTTGGCTGTGGCCTGAGTTCTTTGCTTTGTAGAGCTCATGAAGCAGGAAGCGGCTGCAAGGAGCCAAGTTATTGATTGGAGGAATGCTCATGACCGAGTGGCAGATGAAGCCAAACATCTTGGGGCCGCGCTCACGGAAGCTCAGGCTGCTTGCGAGCATCAGCGGGACCGAAAGATGCAGAATGGCGTGCTGCTTGCCATGGCCATGGTGGCATGCAGAGATCATGCCCAGACCTTCGGAACGCTTTGGGGCGAACTCCGAGAGTTGTCTGGAGCGGTCGAAGACTTGTTGTATGCCATAGCCCCCGTGGAGGAAAGCGCAGGACCGCAATCGCTAGTAGAGCGACTAAGAGCTGCCCCGAGTAAAGTGGCGGGACTTTGCAAGACTGTTTGCAAACAGGTGCTTGCGGTTGTGAAGTCCTACTACCCGAGGGTAGACTTGGCGGCAGCAGGTGATGGCGTTGCTCGCAACTGCACAGAGGAGGCCTATGCGTGGTACCTCGAGGAGGCGGAGCCTATTGCATCCAAGATGTCGGAGTTTGTCTCCTTAGAAGAGTTTTAAGCTGCTTGTGTAATCTTGTATCCGAGTACATTGATATTTTGAAATGCCAAGCCTTTGGATTTGTTGTCGTTGTCTTGCAAAGAGTAGTTTTTACTCCATTTTGTCGAATCCCGAAGTATTGCACCTCTGCCGGGCCCGACCCTCTGGGGAGGGGATTCGGCTCGCTCGACCCTGAGTTTTTGGGTCGGCTAAATCTGACCTTGTCGAGGGTAAAAATTCCGTCTCGCCCGACCTCGAGTCCTGGGGTCGGGAGAGCCGGACCCCTGAGCGAGACTCCGCGTCGTCCGACCCCGAGCGAGACTCCGCTTCGCCCGACCACGAGGCCTGGGGTCGGCGGAGCCCGACCCTTTGGAAGGGTAGCTCCGCCTCGCCCGACCCTGAGTGAGGCTTCGCCTCGCCCGACCGAGAGTTCAGAGTAGTCGAAGCCCCCGACATGTAGGCTGTGCTTGGCTTGGAGTCCCGAGTGTCGAGTAGTTGTAATGCTGTTTGAGTACTCGTCTTTTTGGGGGACACGGGTGTACTGTACTCGTCTGTCCTTTGCGAATGTACGGGTGTACTGTGCTCCTTTGTCCTTTGCGGATGCACGGGTGTACTGTGCTCTTTGTCCGTTGCGGCATGAGTGCAGTCACATGGGCAGAGTCAGGAGTTGTCAGACTCATTGATCACGGGTGCACAGTAACTCTTGGGCCGGTGGTAGTTGTGGCTTTCGGCTATAAATAGGGCTATCTGGTGGGCGAACCAACTCAAGCTCCTGAGTAGCGATGGATTGCCTGCGGTTGCTTCTGTTTGAGTGTAGAGAACCATCAAAGAGTGCATCGGTGCTAGAAGATTCCTCGTAGATTGAGGCCACCTTCGCTCCACAGACTCCTGCGCTCGTAGGGATAGCCGCGATGCTAGAAGAATCCTCGTAGGAGGTTTCATCGCACGCCTCATCTTGCAGCTCCTGATCCAGTGGAGTACGCGCTGGAACTCGCGAGTGATGGGTGATGAGTGCCGCGGTCTTCATCCCGCTCTGAAAGAGGTGGAGGTGCGGCCGTAGAGTAGATGGGCTTCGCAAGGCTAGCAAAAGAGCAGCCTTGGTTCCCTCTAGGCGCGTCTTGCCGGATTTGGCGTTGCGCTGTCCAGGCGATGGCGGTGATGGAGTATCTGGCAGTGCCTTGGGTAGGATACCTGGGCGTGGCTGCGTTTTGCGCAGCTTCCTTGCGTGTAGGCCCTTCGTGCGGTCGGCAAACCTAAGTGGCTTTGTGATATAGTAAAAGCCTGAGGCTTAAATGCAGCCCGCCAGTAGGCAGTTGCTTGTAGTCTTCGTGTAAGCCGAGTCCTTGTACTCGTATGTAACTTGATGTACTCTTGTTTCAGTAAAGATTGATATGAAGATTTTGTATCAAGGTAAGGATCCTTGTTGTACTGATAGCTCGTCGAAGCGAACACCCCTTGACGCCGGTAATCGGGTGGTCGTCCCGAGTAGTTGCCTTGAAGTGAGTACTTGAGTGTTGCTATCGGTAATAGCGACAGAGGTGTTCTATATTCCAGGAGTTTGGCACCTGTTCTCCTGAAAGCTCTTGGAGTCTGTAAGATCCAGGTCCTATAACCTTTGATACGATGTAAGGACCTTCCTATGGTGATTTGAGTTTATGTAATCCAGACGTGTCTTGAATACGTTTAAGAACCATATCGCCCAAGTTGAAAGATCTTTCCTTGACGTTGCGGTCATGATAACGCCTTAAACCGTCAAGGTATCTGGCAGATTGCACTAGTGCTGCGCATCTTGTTTCTTCCAAACTGTCTATATCCGTTCGCCGCGTTTCTATTGCAAGTTCTTCGTCGTAGTGCTCAACGGATGGTGATTGCCACATTATATCGGCGGGTAATATGGCTTCCGAACCCTATACCAGAAAATAGGGTGATAGTCCCGTAGTCTTGCATGGTTGGGTACGTAGGCCCCACAAGGCATTGGGTAACTCTTTGAGCCACCGGCCGCCTTTGGTGTTGCCGACGTCATGTAGTCGTTTCTTCAGAGCGTCGAGTATCATGCCATTAGCTCGCTTGACTTGTCCGTTGGCTCGCGGATGAGCAACCGAGACATAGCGGACGTCAATGCTGCTGTTCTCGCAATATTCCCAAAAGTCGTGATTATTGAAGTTTGACCCGAGATCTGTGATAATCCTGTTGGAAAAACCATAGCGGTGTACGATTTCATCCAAGAAGTCGAGGACTCGGTCTGCTTTGGGGCAAGTGACCGGTTTGACCTCGATCCATTTGGTGAACTTGTCAATTGCAACGAGTACTCTGTTGAATCCTCCTGGTGCAGTTGGTAACGGGCCAATCATGTCAAGCCCCCAGCAGGCAAATGGCCATGTTGGAGGTATTGTGACTAGCTTGTAAGCCGGCACATGTTGCTGTTTTGTGAAGAATTGACAAACTTTGCATTTCTGAACCAGTTGTTTAGCGTCGGCCAAAGCCATTGGCCAGTAGAAGCCCGCTCTGAAACCTTGCCAATTAGTGTCCTTGAAGATGCGTGGTTGCCGCAGATTCCTCTGTGAATCTCTTCTAGGATTTCTTGGCCATCTTCTCTGGTGACGCACTTTATGAGTACTCCAGTTGATGCATCTTTCCTGTAGAGCTTGTCTCCGACTAGAATGTAATTCTTTACGCATCGGGAGATTTGCTCAGCTTTATTCCTATCGGATGGGAGCTGGTGATCTTTGATGTAGTCGATGAAGGGTGTCCTCCAGTCGACTTCTATCATCATAATTTCTCGGGAGACGTTAGTAGTCCGTCAGTAGTCGGGACTACTGGCTTGCGTAATTTGTGTACGAAAATTCCTGCTGGAACTTCTGCACGAGTTGAGCCCATTTTGGATAAAACGTCGGCGGCAACGTTGTTGTCGCGAACGATGTGATGGAACTCCAAGCCGAAGAATTTGTTTTCCAGTTTACGGACTTCTTTGCAATAAGCGTCCATGTTGTCCTTGTTTCGGTCCCACTCATCATTGACTTGGTTTATAACGACTAGGGAGTCGCCGTACACCAGTAGTCGTTTGATGCCGAGGGAGATTGCGAGGCGAAGGCCGTGTAGCAGAGCTTCGTACTCGGCTTCGTTATTAGATGCTTCCCAGAATATCTGCAGTACGTACTTGAGTTGGTCTCCCTTGGGGGAGATGAGTAAGACGCCTGCGCCGACCCCTTCAAGTTTGAGGGATCCGTCGAAGTACATTACCCAATGTTCTGGTCGTTCAACTGGAGTTGGAACTTGATTTTCGGTCCAGTCAGCTATGAAATCGACCAAAGCCTGAGACTTGATGACCGTCCTTGGCTTGAAGCTCAAAGTGAGAGCTCCGAGTTCGACTGCCCATTTGGAGCTTATACCCGTGGCATCTCTGTTATGGAGAATTTCGCCGAGCGGGAAATCGAAGATGACTGTGATGTTGTGCTCTTGGAAGTAATGGCGCAGCTTCCGGGAGGTGAGCAGAATAGCATATAGGAGTTTTTGTATCGGTGGATATCGAGTTTTAGAGTCCGAGAGTACTTTGCTGACGAAGTAGACAGGTCGTTGGACCTTGTAAGTGTGGCCCGGTTCAGACCGTTCGACTACTATTGCCGTGCTGACAACATGAGTAGTAGCAGAGATGTATAGGAGCAAGTCCTCGTTCAGCGAGGGAGCGGTGAGTACAGGAGGCTTTGACAGAAAGTCTTTGAGTTGTGTAAATGCCCTCTCTGCCTCTTCCATCCATTTGAACTTGTCCTGGCGTTTGAGAATCTTGAAGAAGGGTAGTCCCTGTTCTCCAAGTCTCGAGATGAACCGGTTGAGAGCGGCCATGCAGCCTGTGAGTTTCTGCACATCTTTAATGCTGGCTGGTGCCTGCATGTTTGTGATGGCAGATATCTTCTCCGGGTTGGCCTCAATGCCGCGATGGCTAATGATGAACCCGAGTAATTTGCCGGAAGGTACTTCAAAGACGCACTTAGTGGGATTGAGTTTCAACGGAAAGCGCGGAGACTAGAGAAAGTTTCCTCCAAGTCGGCAATGAGTTCCTCCCGGTGTCTTGTTTTGATGACGACGTCGTTAACATAAGCTTCGACATTGCGATGAAGTTGCTTTTCGAAACACATCTGTATAGCCCTTTGGTAAGTTGCTCCTGCGTTCTTGAGTTCGAAGGACATTGTTTTGTAGCAGAAAGCTCCACAGGGCGTGATGAACGCTGTTTTGGCTTGATCTTCCTCTTTGAGGCTTATCTGATGATAGCCGGAGTAGCAATCGAGGAAGCATAGCAAGGCGCACCCGGCGGAGGAGTCGACCACTTGATCAATCCTGGGTAGTCCAAAAGGATTTTTCGGGCAGTGTTTGTTGAGGTCGGTGTAGTCGACACACATTCTCCATTCGTTGTTTTTCTTACGAACAAGCACAGGATTGGCGAGCCAGTCAGGATGGAAGACTTCCTTGATGAATCCTGCCGCGAGTAGCTTGGCTAACTCTTTTTTTATGGCTTCTCGTCTGTCCTGAGCGAACCGGCGTAGTCGTTGCCGTTTTGGAGTAGCTTTGGGATCAACGTTGAGAGAATGCTCGATCAGTTCCTTGGGCACACCTGGCATGTCAGCCGATTTCCAAGCGAAGATATCATGGTTAGCCTGAAGGAAACTGACGAGCGTGAATTCCTATTTAGAATCCAGCCCTGTTCCGATCAGGGCTGTCTTGGAAGGATCACCGGTCTGGAGGTCGATCGATTTGAAGTCTTGCTCACTGGCGGGTTTAACCTTTGTGGAGCCCGACTTGTTTTTCGGGATCTCTAGTTTGGTGGGATGGAGTTTCTTTGAAGCTGTGAAAACTTGCTGCATGGGACTAGGAGATTGAGTAGTCGCAGCAATTTCCACGGCTTCAGTGTCGCACTCGTAGGATCTCCGGACATCTCCCCGTAGTGTGAGTTCTCCTTTGGGACCTGGCATCTTGAGTACCAGGTAGACATAATGTGGTATGGCCATAAACTTGGCTAGTGCTGGCCGTCCGAGTATGGCGTGGTAAGATGTCTCGAAGTCGGCGACCTCGAATCTGATGTACTCGGTGCGGTAATGTTCCTTAGTTCCGAAGGTGACTGGAATTACAACTTGTCCCAATGGTATGGCCACATTTCCAGGCACAATGCGATAGAAAGGTGAATCCGTTGCGGTAAGCATTTCAGTGACGTCGAGGCACATTTTCATTAATGTTTTGGCGAAGATAACGTTGAGGCCGCTCCCACCATCGATGAGTACTTTGGTTAACTTTGAACCTGCCACGACTGGATCCAAGACTAGTGGAAAACGGCCTGGTTCTGAAAATTTCGTCCATTGATCTTTTCTGCTGAAAGAAATTGCAACTTCCGACCACTTTAGCGGTGTGGGGTCTGTCGGCTCGATGGCCATGATCTCCCTGAGTACGAGTTTGTTAGCTCGCTTGGATGCAGTGCCGGGAATGTTGCCAAAAATGACGTTGACGGTTTTTGAAGCTGGTTGGAAATCGCCGTCCTCATCTTCGTCGTTGCGGGCTTTGTTTTTACCCTTATCTCTATTTTTGGCGTACTCTTCAGGAGTTGGTGGTGCGGGTAAGTCTTGCATGACTCGGCGTATGTTGTAACAGTCTAATGCGGAGTGCTTGCTAGTCGGGTGCCATGGGCACTGCTTTTTGAGTAGCTCCGTGAATGTTGGTCCGTCGTCGTTTCTGCGATGTCCCTTTTTTCCGGAGCTGGTCATGGCAGCAACGGTGTTGTCGGGTTTCCTTTTGCGATTGTGGTTACCCGGATAGGAGTTCCGAGCATCATTGTGCCGAGTCTTATCTGGTTCATTGTTGTTGATGTTGTCGAGTCCGCGGTTACGGTGGGAACCGAACCGTTCTCGTTCTTTGTCTTCTTTATCGGCCCACTGTTGCACCATGAGTTTGAGTTCTTTGACATCGGCTGGTCGTCGGCGACCGAAGTCTTGGTATTTTCGTCGATCATAGAGTCCGTTTTGGAAGCACTTAATGACGTCTGCTTCAAAGATGTCCACTATGGTAGCCTTTTTTTTGAAGAACCATCGCAGATAGTCGCGCAGGGTCTCGTCCTCTTTCTGCTTAATTTGTCTTAAATCGATCTTGTTAACTGGTCTAGCCATGGAGCCGGCGAAGTTGTTGGTAAAAGCCTTTGTCAAGTCTGCCCAAGAGTCAATGAACTTGGGTTTGAGTGACTCGAGCCAAGTCAGTGGTGCGGGTTCCATGCATATGGGGAAATGAATGACTTTGGTGTTGTTGTTACCCCCGGCTGCTTGGACGGCTAGTAAGTAACAACGTAGCCATTGAACTGGGTCTTACTTGCCGTCGTACTTGGTAATGCCGGTTGGCTTGAACTTTTCGGATAATTTTATTTTCATTACCCGGTTTGTGAAAGCGGGGAAGTGGTTGTAGCTGTCGACTTCTCGTTCGCGCCGACTGTTGAGGATTTCTCGTAGATCGCTGAAGTTGGACATCTCGCGGATCTTCCGGGTAGGGCGAATACTTTTCACCGAGTTGGTGCAGCTGACTTCACCCACATCCTTCTGTTGAGTAGGAGCTTTATGCTTGCTTGGACCTTGGCTGTGTTGCCGGGGTTGGTTGACTGCATCATCGTTTCGCGGGGCGACATTTTTATCTGCAGCCCCCCTACTTCCGTCTTGATGCGATGTAATGCGAGGAACGGACGGTATTGGTGATTCTTTGTCAAGTAGCTTGTAAGCTTGCTCCGCGAGTTGTGCAATTAGTCCGTTGCCACGCTGCTCGAGTTGAGCTGTGGCTGCGTTATCCTTATCTTGAGGCATCAATGTCGTTAAGAGGTTGATTGAAGCGATAGCCGCAAGTGAAGTATTGTGCTCCTGAGCCTGGATTGCGTTGAAAGCCCGTTCAAGATTTGTAATAGGAATATTTGTAGCCATCGACTGTCGTCGCTCAGCTCGAGTGGCATTGCGCGCCCTTCGTTGGTTGCGCTGTTCGGGAGTTTCATTGTCGATTGTAGACTCATCTTCAGAGATGTTGTCGACTTGTGCTAGTCGCTTGGGGGTTCTATTTTGGCTAGTACCCGGATTGTTATTCTGAGTAATAACAAGTATCTCCCTGTCCGGGTAGTAGCTTCCGGAACTTGATGTAGCAATCTCTGTATAGCTTTCTTCGTGGTTGGACGTAAGTGGAATGCCTTCTTGATATGGCAGGTTGTCTATATGGGCGACGAGGCATGAGTCGTAGTCACGGTCGAGAAAAGATGATCGCAATCCTGGCCAGTGGACGAATCTGCCTTGTGGTGTCGAAGTTATTACCAACCCTTGGGCTGGGCCAGATAATGGTATCTCTGGTGAGTAGGATGAGTCGGAGTCAACGTCCTCGTCCTGCCCGAGTTCAACTCGGGTTCGAGCAAGAAAACCTTGGTAGAGTTTTGTCGCGTTGCGGAGTCCGTGCGGGAATCGCTTTGAAGTCGAGACTGATTTGGATGCTGACTGGGGCCGCCGAATCCGAAGCGAGTCCGACCCTGAGTCCAGGGGTCGGCTGAGCCCGACCCTTTGAGGGAGTAGCTCCGCCTTGCCCGACCCTGAGTGAAAATCCGCCTCGCCCGACCCCGAGTCTTGGGGTCAGGAGCGCCGGACACTTCGGAGGAGTAGTTCCGCCTCGCCCGACCCCGAGTCCTGGGGTCGGGAGAGCCTGACCCCTGAGCGAGACTCCGCCTCCCCCGACCCCGAGGCCTGGGGTCGGCAGAGCCCGACCCTTTGGAAGGGTAGCTCCGCCTTGCCCGACCCCGAGTGAGGCTACACCTCGCCCGACCTTGAGTCCTGGGATCGGCGGAGCCCGACCCTTGAGCGAGATGTTGGAGTAGTCCGAGGCGAAGTCGAATCCGACGCGTAGTCGAACTCGAGCTTGTTGACTTTGAAATCTTGATTTTTTTCTGGTCAATTCTTCTGGTTTCTTCTCCTGAGTGTCGACGATCTAGTGCCGGAACGATCCCGAGCCTTCGGCGACGCAGAGCCAGGATCCAAAAACGAAGGTGGCGCCGGCTTCGATGAAGAAGACGGGCCTGATGATGACTTTCGCCATTGAGCTCGCGCTGAGAAACTCGACGAGTCCCCCTACCTAGCGCGCCAGCTGTCGGTGTATTAGACCGGCAACCCGCCTAGGGGTACCGTAGGTGGTCTTTTATGCGGTAAGGGTCGTCGAGAATCAAGGAATCAATGGTGACGCAAGGAACACGATTTAGACAGGTTCGGGCCGCTAGATCGCGTAATACCCTACGTCCTGTGTGTTGGTTTGTATTGATGTATGTTCTGGTCTTAAGGATTGTGTTTGAGGAGGGTCCCTGCCCGGCCTTATATATCCGGGAGGGCAGGGTTACAAGTCTGAGTCCTAGTCGGGTACTATTACAGAGTTCTACTCGGTATTGGCCCGAGTAGTTTTTCATAAATATACAAGACTAGTCCGAGAAGGATACGCCTATCCTTGTTCTGATCTTGTCCGAGTACGTCCCTTAGTGGGCCGTCCAAGGCCTACTCGTGGGCCTGGGGAGCATGCCCGACAGGGAATAAATAAATACATCACCGGGCAAGTTTTTTTACTTTCTTCTTCTAAGTGAATGCAATGTGATAGTACTAAGTCCTTAAACAATGCATGCTACGGAAATTTCATAGCAACAGATGAGATACCCACCTAGCAATCAACTAAATGTTTTATTTCACTGAGCAATGTTATTGAAACATCAAGTGTTAGAATTGGGAGCTCATAATACTGTAGAACGGTACCAATAACAAGTAAGGACATCTTATCCAATTCAGCGTAACTACTAAATTAAAGAGTAAGTAAACAATTGTCTGCAACAAATTTGCCAAAAAGTAAAGGTTTTGTGCCTTGTACCATGTGCAGACGATAATAACAACATTTTATCAACAAGAAAAAATTTGGACTGCAGACTACAACAAAAGAAAAGGCACCAAAAATTTTCCCTTAGATATTTCGGACAAATCAACAACATAGCCATCACTAGCTAATAGTAGTAGCTACAATTTCGAGTTGAGTGAGAAACTCACAACCTATGCCTATGTGATCATATCATATGCTCATTGACTCATTTTGGTTCAACAGCATAAGTAACTCTTTCATGGTATTCCCCACGTGCATAACCAGGTAAAAGCTAAAAGAGGAGGGAAAAAATGTGCAGGTGAACAGCCAGACATGCATAAAAGACGGCTATAAAAATTTGGTACTTCCACTACTGAATATCAAAGCCACTAACTATCTCAGGTAAACTATTACAAAGGGATGCTTTGCCATCAAATGAAGCACTAGACAACAATCAAGAACCATCTCGAATGGAGCTATCTCAATCCTTGATCAGTTTTACTGCAGTAGCTAGACTAACTACTAAGATATAAAATCCATGGACATGTTTTGCATTTCTACTAGCACGGATGATGAGTCAGTTCTAAATTTGTCAGTGTGTTTACCAATTTAGCCCTCAATCAGCAACTACTAGGAAGCAGCCATCACCCGAAAGCAGGTTTTCAGCACTCTGCAGTCATTTCTATCGGGATCGCACGATCCACCGTTACGTAGGAATGCAACTCGCTACGTCATTCAATTCGTAACTGCCACATGGTTGCCGACGAAACATCGTGGCTTTTAGCCAGTTCCCTCGGTCCCCCCCCCCCCCCCCCCCCCCCCCCCCCCCCGCGTGCAGATCCCCCGTCCCAGGCCAGCCTCCACAAGCAATCCCGCCAAATCAGAATGAAGGCGGCGTTTGGATAGTCAGTGGGTTTGGGATAGGGAAATGTGCTGGGTTATGAAGGGTTAGGTTAGGATTAGGGATACGAGAATCCAAACCCAATCCATTGTTTGGCTGAAGCGGGTTTGAGCTTCGATTTAAGTGGGTCATGCGAGATAAAAAAAAATAAAGCACACGGGACGGCTCATTGACTCACCGAGTTAGCCTTATCTGCATCTCCCTCTGTTCAGCTCCTCCACACAAACGCGCGTACGCGGCAGCAGGATGCTTGCGAAGCAAGCGCGGCTCCTGCGGCCATGCGTGCTGGGCGAGCGCGCCAGCAGCTCGATGCGTGCGAGGCTAGGGCAGCTCTGGCGCGGCGCCGCTTGCGTTTCCATGTGGCCGCGCGGCAACTCTTCACATTCTTGATCCTCCGTCCCGTCTCCTCCCTCCACTAGGCTGCCCGCTTGCTCGTGAGCCTGCCGAACCGATGGCCTCCACCCTTCAGCAAGGCAGCAAGGGAGTAGGCTCTAGTTTGTTTGCATCGGTTTCCATGGTGTCTGAATCAAATTCCGTTCTGCCTAGATTCACGTTTTCTCTGCTCAAATCAATCTCCCCCTCCGAAATCCACAATCAGCACGAATCGGACTTTCGATTCTGCGCCCCCGCGATGGCCTTCGGGTCTAGCGGTCGGACAGCGTCTCATGTGGCACAAATATGCAAGGCAAGAAACGACTCCGCCGGCACGGCGGCCTGCGGGCGGACGGCGGGCTCGCACCACGAGCGGCAGGGATCTGACAGCCCGCGCGTGCGGGGTGGCGGCGACTCCGACGGCCTGCGCACGAGGCGAGCGACGACTCTGGCAGCTCGTGTGTGCAAAGCGGCGGTAGCTCCGGCGGCCTGCATGGCGAGACGAGCGGCGGCTGCTACGGTACGGTCTTCGTCGGCCCACCCCTCTCGTTGGGATAAGGTCTCTGGGAGAAGAGCTCCTTGTTTCCCTATCCCAATCCACATTCATTTCCCTATCCCGCTACCCAAACATGGGATGCAATCTATCCCACCCCTCATTTCCCTATCCCAGCCCCTATTTCCCACTTCCCAGACGCCACCTAACTGAATTGCGCATTCGGATCTCGTAAAATCGAGCCGGATAGCGAGAGTGGGAGCGAGGTTGGGGGGTAGGGGGCGGGGCGTCTGAAGCCACTGACCGCTGTCGCCGATGAGGAGCAGCTTGGCGTGGTAGTCGTAGTCGGGCCGGGGCGGGGGCCTCTTCGGCGGCTTCCCCATCCGCGAGCCCTAACGGCGACTCCGCACCTCCCCGCGCGCAGCCGCGTGAACCCCCCAGCGAAGCACGGAGCAACCGCCCCCGGCAGCGGCGAGCGAGCGGCCGTCAGATCCGGACGGGCGGCGCCGCGAGCCGGATCGGGGCGCGTCCTCGGCGGTCGGAGCGGACCGGCGCGGCGGCGGTGGAACGGGGGCGGGCGGGCGGCGGAGCGAGAGATTGCGGGATCGGGTGCGGCGTGGTGGGAGAGAATGGAGGAGGTGTGGGGGCGGCGCGGGGTGGACTTTTGAGCCGTGGACTTTTTGAGCCAACCGCGTCATGGCCACGTGGGGAAGTGACTCCGTTCGTGTTCCACACTTCCGCTTCCACCTTTCAAAATAGTAATAATAATAATAAAAAGCAGCGCTGTCGCTGGGTGTGCCGAGCATCTCGCCGCCGCACACAACGCCTCTAGCAACGCCGGCCGCGGCTCGCTCGTCGCCGTCCACGGCCGGGCCGTCCACTTGCTGTTGTTAGCCTCCTGTGGAAGATTATGTGCAGTGTTTGCTCTTCCTCTTGCGGTGGTGCGAGCACATGAACATGGCCGGTTGACTTCCCCGTGGTAGTGTGGTGGTGTGGCTGTGGCCGTCGCTGGGATCCTCGACGGCGGCGGCGGCGGCCCATCGGAACCCAAAACCACTCCGCGATAGCAGACGGCAGGATCCAGATGACGGAAATGAGCGAGGTGCGGTGGTGTACGGCGGAGAGCGAGGCGCGGCACTTCGGCGGCCGTGGACGGTGACGAGCGAGCCGCGGCCCACGATGCTAGAGGCGTTGCGTGCGGCGGCGAGATGCTCGGCACACCCAGCGACAGCGCTGCTTTTTATTATTATTACTTTGAGAATGACGAACAGACGCGCAAGGATTATTTGTGTATGTGCTGTACGTAGGGACCAAATCCTTGTTTCTCGATGTGAACGTCGGATATTGAACGAACGGCCAGCAGCAATCTACCTCACTCTGAGGTAGCTTCAATAACTTCAGAGGAACTGGATCCTTTCCAAGCGCCTGCGTGTGTTTGGCCTAACTCATTTGAATCACTCAACACCTTCTTCTGCTGTATTTTTTTAAAGAAAGAATCATTCAGACGATTTCTTCTATAATTTGTAGCGTTTTGACTTTTCCACGATCATAGATGTTTATATGCACCTGAATGTAGGATACGCCTAGATGCATACAAACTTCTACACACCTAGAAAAATCAAAACGACCTATACAATTTAGTTTAGGATGAAGGGAGTAGATTGCTATAGCCTATAGGCATGGGAAGCAAATACATATGGAACTAGTGGTCACACCATGAATTCGAATTTATCTAGTTTTCTTTTGGTTTAATTCACAAAATGAGAATATATCCATGTACGCACCAGTCTCAAACTGGCGATTGCTCATATCTACGCATCACAAAAACAGAAGTGCGCGTGAACCTTTGCTTCCACCGTACATGCGCAAAGAAATGTGTGCGCAATGCTTTTGGTCATAACAGATCAGCAATACAGGTGAAGAGAACAAACAAGCGCATGAACAACTGCAACGTGTTCTCGATAACGTGTTCACATGTTCAAAGTCTCCTAAATTTCAGCTCCGTTTCCCAGGTGGCAAAAAAATCATTTATTCCGCCATTCCCTCCATTTCAGTAGCAGATATAAATTCCATCATCCATATCTGTAAATCTGGAAGGAAAAAAAGAGAGGCAATTTTAGAAAATAGAGCAAATCTAAATTCAACTAAACATATCATCCCAGCCCATGTTAACTTGACAAACACACTGATATGATGCTGAGATATCCATCGCCACACTTCAGCTACAAAGTTCAGTGCATTTCCCAGGCACAGGAACACGACCAAAAGGGAGTGCTCGTCTAGATATACATGGTCTAAACTGAGCAAAAGCTTTTACAGCAACTGAATTCCACAACTAACCAAGATAATCCACCATAGTTCAAAACTCACCGATCACCAAAATTGACTTCACCATTTCAAAAAAGCATTTTTCCCGTATCACGTTAGCTGTACTTTCACTTTCCCAGGGCATAAACAGGGAAAACCAATGTAAAAGGATCAATCGTCGTCTTTCTTCGGCTTCCGGTAGGTTTCCTCGATGTGCTTTGCCAGAAAAACGTAGGTGTTGAATAGCTTCTTGACGTTCGGAACGTTGTAGTTCTGAGCTATATAGACACCGCATCCCATTCCCACCAAGAGAGTGAAGCTGCCCCTGAATAACCCCATTGCGACGAAACCTATCAACAAGAATAAAATGGTTATGTACAGTCAAAAACTAGATTCCAATGTAAAACATAAATGGCTACCAGAAAGCAGAACACAACTGAAAATGGTTGTGATCATACAGCAAGAGCAACCTATTTGCTGTAGAAGGTGCCACAAAATGGTATTGCTGTCCAAAATGGCAGGCTAGTTAAGCAAGCTATCACAGTGACAGACACAGTATCTCCAACAAAACTAGAAACATAACCTATCCAAGCTTTAAGCTAGATCAAAGAAACTTAAACTTTTTCTACAGGCACGATTTCACAAGCTTTCTAGAATGACACTTCATATCCAAGATTTGAGACCTTCCATAATCGACAACTGTAAGTATCCATAATGCATTCAAAGGACAGTCAAGCTTGAATTGCCAAGGCCAGGCATGTTCTGCCAGACTGCCAGGGTGGGTATTGCAGAGGAACACACCCAATCTTGCAAGGGCACCAAATTTGCACTCTCGAACCAAAGGTATGCAAAGTAGAGCTGCTTGGCAAAAAAAATAGAGTTCATAATCAAATGCAACTCTTGCAACTGAAACTTTTAAGATATCTTAGGAAAGATGGACTACATATACAGACAACAAGTGCCACTAACCATGCCTATCTTGCAAGTACACCAAATTTGTACTCTCAAACCAAAAAGTATGCAAAATAGATCTGCTAGGCAAACATAGATTTCATTATTAAAAGCAACTGTTACAACTGAAATTTAAAGAAATCTTAGGAAAGATGGACTGTATAAACAGAAAAGTGCTTATTTCTCAAATTACCTAAGATTCAGGACACAAAGTGCATCAGTCCAACATTTTCCTACTTACAGCATCACAATCAAGAGGAAGAACACTAGCTTTTCAACATGGACAATTGCAGTACCCAAAATGGTCTTTGTAGTTATACAACTTGAAATGCAATGAATGTCTGCTCCTAGATATCCAGCTGCCATTATCTTTGAAAATTGAAAATCCACCATACATCGCATTTCAATCAAACTAAGATTTTGAAAAGAATTCATAGGTTTCAAGCCGGTGTTTTTTTGATAAATATTCTTCTGTGGTACAGTTTTTCCCTATAAAATGATGACTTCAAAAAATGAATTTCTAGTTATAGGGGTTGGAAATTCTTTTAACCTATTCCATGTGGTTATACCTGTATATTATTATGGAATACTCCATCGCTGTATACCCATTTTAATATAGCTGCTGTAAACGTCATGCTAACTCTGTAAAAGTTAGGCACATGGCATTTCTTAGTTTTAGACAGACAGTCAATATCATGGTAATCAAACATCAGGCATCAAATCAAGATCAAGCATTGAACTGTTACACAATAATGTTTTTAATTGTAGAAAGACAACATCATTTTAACTCCAAAGACATAAGGCATCTAATAAACCAATAAACACTTTGAATGACAGGATTACTCAGCACTACAATGAAACCCATAAGGATCTCAAAAGAAAACAAAGCATGGACGTGGTGACCAAATCTAATGGACGGATTTCAATAGTGGATTGAAAGTAAATGAATCCATGACTAAAAAGAATATTCGATCCAGTAACTAACACATTTTTTGCACTAATTAGACAGAAGAGTATAAAAAAGAAGATTCTGATTTCATTGCTCAAAAATACCCCAAAGGAAATTTAATCAAAGTGAAACCAATCCAATTAGTTAAGGCTTTCTTGCCAGCAAAAGAAAGCTATGGATGGATCTCCTGTCCTTTGTAGAGTCTGACAAGTTTAAGGTGGTGCTTTGGTGGAAGGTGGCAGGATGCCTTTCAGCAGCACTCGCAAAGATCAAGTCAGTGGAGATTAGTAAGCAAGGCTGATATTGGGGCAGCCAGGAATTGAGATTGAGAGGCAGCCGTTTATTGATTTAGAAGTCCATCTACCGCCACATTAAATGAACTTTGCCCATCATGGTGGAGTTGGCTAAATGTTAGAACTCTTAAAAAGCACCACCATGCGATGACCACAAATATGCGTGGCCTTGTAATCCCCATAAATTCCAGTGTGTGACTTTGATACAGCTACTTTCTATCGTCAGAACAAGGACCAGTCTAAACTTGGTTCAACAAGAGGACCAGCAGAAGAACCCAAAAATAAGCAAATGCGGAGAAATTCACAAACCCAACCACTACAGGGTTCTCAACTTTCAGGACAGGTAGCAATGCGCATCTTCAACATGGGGAAGCATAACTACGAAAAAGATTCGCACGATCTCTAAATCCCCACCAAGCCTCACCACCTCTTCAGTCAAATTGGATGCTGAAAATTTAAAAGTTGAACCCCAGATTTTCTAGAAAATAAACTGCGGTTGCACTAGTATAATTGATCCTGCGCACGCGGAAGGGAATGAATAGCCCAACCAAGCCTCGGACGAACGGATTGGATTTCTAGGGCGCCACCCAGTCCACAACTAACTGAATAGAGAGTAAGAACGAGGAGATTCGGAACTGGTCCAGGACTAAACCAAAATCCTACAGGGTCAGAGCAAAGCTTGGATTACTCACCGGCAGAGGCAGAGTGCCGATCTAGGTCAGCGTGGACGGATCCCCGCGCCGCGCAAGCCCAGCACCAGCAGAGGGTGGGGAAGAGGATGAGAGCGACGCCAATCGACCGGAGAAGCCTTCGGTGGGAGCGGAACGGCCGAACGGGGCTGGGGACGCTCCGCCGTCTCGAGTCACCGGCGAGCGGCAAGGCGACGGTGACGCTGAGGCGCAACTGATGTTGGGGGCGACGGTCCGGTTTGGGAAGACGTTCGAACCTTCCCGACCCCCTTTTTGACGGCTCGTCGACTGGGTGGTGGGTCGAAATCTCCAGCCCAACTCGGCCCGGCCTAATATTATCAAAATTTATCTCATGATGTACGGCCCACTAGGTACTGTAACTGCCCATCTGTGTCTCGTCTTCAACCCATTCATTCCTGACTGCACATCGCGAACAGACAAATTCACACGATGATTTTAATCGCACGTGTACTTCAACCCTGGGATCCATCCATGCAACGTATAGAAAGGGGGGCCATAGTTCATAGTGCATTCACCCCTAGTTACATACTTACATCATACACAAATGACAAACCGCTAGTGCTACGCTAAGCTGCCACGAGTCAAATGTAGTGCAGTGTAGCGTCCTCCGATGATGCACGGATCGAGGAGCTTCAGTTCATCCAGAAGAGAGAGCTTCAAAGCTGCTGCCTTTTGGTTTTCCTCAGAAAGGTACAAGGTTCTCTTGAGCACGTCCCTGCATGAGAAAAATCACAAAGTCAATAACTGTGGTGCAACAAAGTTATTAAAGAGTTTGAAGCAACAAAGTTTCCATAAGCAAACTAGTTTCCTATTCGGATTGCTGAAAACGAAAGCAGAAGGGGCCTGCCATCCACGGAAAAATGCACCTCAATCTTGTCAGTAACTCTGTTTCGTGAGCAGCCATATCGTGACCCCATCTTCTTTGAGTTTCTGCCCGCTTCTCTGCTTCTCAAGCTCTTTCTGGCTGGAAAGTTTCAAATGTAAATAAGTGGCAGCAAGACATACCCTATAGCTTCACAAAAGATGAACGGAGGCATGCCCGCGACATAATACCTCGAGAAGATAATTAGATATGCCCTGTAGCTGTAGCAAGAAACTGAGTCATCTGGGACAATGACATAGCTCGGTGCAAGGAAAGCTCGACATGCATCACATCTCTCTCCAATCTTGTCAAACCGCACATTAAGCTTTGGGGCAAGAGATATTTTGATCCATGTAAGTGGACATAGCAGGGAAAAAATAAAAAGAAACAAAACATGTAATTGTTCAGATGGAAAGCAAGACAGTTATGCAAGTGATCCTCACAAAGGAAGGAGATCTCAAATGTTCAGGAAAAAAAATACATATACCTGACCCTTCAGCGATGATGGTGCACTGAAGCTCTCCGCAAAATCGTATCTTGAGCTAGCTGAAGATGCAGATCATGGGATAATCTTAAAGGAACGCACTAGTAGTCAAACATTTGTCAGGTGCTATCTCTACAAGTTGCGCAATTTGTCACCAGAAATCATTAGAGCAAAACTTTCACCAGAAATCTTCACAAGAACAACTACCAGACTTGAAATGATGAAACCGATACAAGTCTCGAACAACTATCTCTCTATCTGCAGCTCGGCTTATAAACTTGATTGCCTCATGGCAGTCCTCGCAAACACGCAGATTCTTGAAGATCCGAAGAGGCATCCCAACCGGGTGGCTGATTATCCCAAATGCAATGGCAAGCCTCTCACTGTGGAACTTCAGAGTTGTTTCTCTCTGTTCCTCCTCAACATCATGTACAACAAGATCAGTTCTACTTGTGTACCCCATTTCCTTCAGCCTCTCCATCAGCTTATCCAAGTAAGCATAGATTTCAGCCGATCTTGGGTGCGACACGTCCCCTGCAACAAATGTATGCACAGCATTCTTCAGATGGATCCAAGATTGACCTGGCTGCTTCTTGACTTTTCTTTCCTGCATTAAACTTCTTAGCTTGAATGTGTCAAGCCATTTGCTGTTGGTGGCATACATGTTTGACATCAGCACATATGATCCAGCATCACATTGTTCTAGTTGAACTAACTTTTCAGAAGCCAATTTTGCGTAATCCATGTGCTTGTAAAGTCGACAGGCTGACAGCAATGTCTTCCAAACAATAGCTTCATGGATGTTGTTTTCCTCAATGAAATTCTTTGCCTTGTCGAGCAGTCCAGCTCGACTGTAAAGATCAACCATGCAATTGTAGTGCTCGGTGCTTGGAACAATTCCATACTCTTCTTGCATAAGCTTAAAGTAGTGCTCTCCGTCACTGACCAATCCACTATGGCTACAAGCTGATAGAACAGCGACAAGGGTTACCTCATTCGGTGTAATAGTTTCCGCTTTCATTCTATTGAAGATCTCTATAGCCATTCTTCCTTGCCCATACGATGCATAGGAGCACAACATTGTAGTCCAGACAGCAACATTCTTGGCCTGAGCACTGTGGAATATCCTCAAAGCATCTTCAAGGCTACCACACTTCGAATACATGCCAATCATGGCAGATGCCAATGGTGCGTCAAATCTGTGGCCCAGCTTCTCAACAAATCCGTGCACTTGCCTACCTTGCTCAACCATCCCTGCATTTCCACACGCTGCAGCTACACTGGTGAGAATGAACTGCTCCGCAGGAACTCCTTCACGTAGCATCCTGCGGAAGAACTCAATAGCTTCCTCCTCCCTGCCATTCTGAACATACCCGGCGACCATCGTGCTCCATGCAAATTTTACGTCTCCTATGAACCATGACCAGCAATCAAAGATTAACAGAGCAGCCTCCATTTCACCACACTTGCAGTACATGTCCATGAGAGAGCAGCAGACAAATGCGTCATCCTCCAGCGCAGCCATCACCAGGCGACCATGGAGCTGCCGGCCCAGGTCCAGCAACGACAGCATGCCAGCCAAGGCAAATGCTGTGGAGTACGTATAGTGATTGAACACAACCCCAGCTCGCACCATTTGCTTCAGACGATCCAATGCCTCAGCTGCGCACCCGTTCCGCATAAGGCCGCTGATGATGGTGTTCCAGCTCGAAGCATCCTGTGACGGCGACTCGTCGAACAGCCGCATAGCCGCCAGAACGTCTCCGCCCTGCAGGCACGCGCTGAGCACGATGTTCCAGGAGACGGCGTCCTTCTCGGCCATCGCCCCAAACGCCCGCCTGGCGCGGTCGTGGTGACCGCACTTGGCGTACATGTCGAGGACGGCGTTGCAGAGCACCACGTCCTGGCGCACGCCGCTCCGCAGCATCCACCCGTGCACGCGCCTGCCGGACTCCACGTCGCCGAGCCCCGCGCAGCACCGGAGGACGCCCGCGAGGACAAAGGCGTTGGGCGCGGCCGCGCCGCCTCCGCCTCCGGCCAGCATCTCCGCGAACGCGCGCATGCCGTCCGCGTGCCTGCCGCCGCGCGCGCAGCCGGAGATGATCGCCGTCCACGCCGGCAAGCTCCTTGCAGGTGTTCCGTCGAACGCCCTGCGCGCGTCGTGGAAGCCACGGGATTTGGCGAGGCAGGCCAGAGCACAGCCGCGCGCGCGCTCCCGGGGCGTCCCATACAAGGCTGCTTCTTTCGCCCTTCCGAGGAGGTCGCGGGCGCGCGGTACGAGCCCGCCGGAGGAGGGAGAGGAGAAACTTGGCGGCGGCGAGAGCGGCGCGGCCGCAGCAGCTTTCCTCGCCGCGCGGGCCATCAGCGGATGCGCCTCAGAGAGTTCTCCGCGCCATCGACGAGGTAGGGCGCCATTTTTTCCGGCTTCCAACAGCCGCCGCACCTCCGGAACTCACGCACGGCCGCCGGCGTCGCGCCGCCTTGGTCTCGGTGGGAGAGTTGTGCTTTTCCGAAGCGAAGGGGACAAGGTGCGGTGTGGAGAAGTGCGCTTCGATTGAGGGGCCTATGTGCAAAATGGAAGAATGCATCGCACGGCTCTGGAACTCTGGTCATCTCTGGCCGTTGGATGCTACTTTTCGTAATAAAAAGAAAAGTGAGGGGCTCTTTTGGTAGTTGCTCCTCAACGCCAGGCGCCAGCGTTGCGTTGTATGTCGCCAGAGGCGATAAAAATCAATGATCTCGCCTACAGAAACGGTCCAGCAAGCGACCCACTGCTGACCCACCAGGACGTCATCTTCCTCGGTGTCTCTTCATCGCGTGACGCCGCCAACCCTTCGTCCTTCCCAGCGCCACCTCCTTCTTCGTTCGCCCCGCGCCGCTATCCTACCTTGTCTCCGGCACTTCCGTCGCCGGATTCGCTATCGCCGCAGCCCTAACCCGGCTCCTTCTATACCCATAGTCTCATCGGAGTAGCTCAGATCCAACAACCCCAACAACCCAAACCCTAACCGGCGATGTTGAGCTGCTACAACGTATGTGGACGTGTGTAGAAGATGATACGCAGAGTAAGAAGATGGACGGCTGGAAGTATCGTTCGCGCATGTCCCACTTAGCAGCTTGCCTAGCGCGCGTAGGCGACCGATGATTATCTGTCGCATGTACAGTCGCTGACGTGTTGCGAGCCCCTTACACATGAAGAAAAAAACCCACGAAAAAAAATCCCCTCGCGTTTTGTTCTTCGCCAGTGTCGATTCCTCGCCGCTCTCTAATTGTGTCGTCGCCGAGGCTGCCACCCTCGATTCGTGCCATCTCCTCCAACGTCCAGTCGCGGCGTGACGAACCCGCGCTGCTGGATGATGCTCCCCGAGGGCCGCTGCCTCCACCCCCACCAACCCGACCTCCGCAGCTACACCCGCTTCCTCAACCTCGACCCGGGGGCCAGGTTCGCTCCCGGCTCCCGCTCCTTGAGGACCACTAGGCCATTGACTACGTCAACAGCCTCCTCCATCCTTTCACCGGCAACATCGCCGAGCTCCCGCCGCTGGCGACCCATTGGCATTCCAAGGCAAACTATACGACAATGTACACCAGTTCCTCCAGATTGACCCACCTGTGCAGGCAGTGATGAACGCAGCCCAGAAGCTATGGGGCTCATCTATCGTCTTCTTCCTTCTTTCCTTCCTCTTTCTCTTCTTCTTCCTTTCTCTTTTCTTCTTCCTCTCTCTTTGATCAAAAAATATTAGGGGACCTTGGGGGCCTCCATGGGCTGTGAGCCGGTGTGCAACCTCCACAGTTGATCGACACAATCCTTGTATCCAAGTTCCGCGATCCTAAATATCTGGTAGAATGCGATTGAGAGATCCTGGTGCTTAGCTACAGAGGTGCATCTATGTCGCGAATCCTAATTTGCAAACTCACGGACCTTGTGCTGCAAAGGTTTATCCCAATAAGAAGCATAGGAGACAATACCTTGTTGGTGGGAGAAAGACGCATGAGCGTATCTTCTATGGTACTGTCTACGTTAGGGGTGACAATGTTGTCTGCACTCATCCAAGAAAAGGCTATCTTGCACAGTACCAACTCAGCAGTGGAACCAGGTCACCGGCACTCAATGATTGCAGCATGTACGCTCGTGCACAAGACCCTAGTAGCCTGGTCCACTATGTCGGCAGGCGTATTTACTTCATTTTTGCACATTGCTCAATTGTTTCAATTTTGGGCTGCCTAGTAAATTTTTCTTTTGCATTATGTGATTGTAGGAACAGAGGAATAGTGTTGAGAATGAGACCACAGGTTCGTATGCATGGTTAAGATAATATCAGGTTTCAAGATGAGGTCGGTCCACATCCCTTGTTTTCGGCACCAGTATGGCAGTATGCAGTACGCAAGCCAGGGTCTGTTTGTTCGCTTCAGCTTATAAGCCGGCTGAAAAGCTGAAATGGCTGATTTGTTGTGAGAGGAAAACACTGTTCGGTGACTGATAAGCCGGCTGAATAAGCTGAAGCGAACAGGCCCTTAGATTAGAATTTGCAAAATATTTTTCACTCGTAGTCACACTGTAATTTTGAGTTATTTAGTCTTTGCTTTGGAGAGAGAAGCAGGCTACTCTTCGCCATAGCCATCGTGTGGAAACGACTCACATGTAACCAAAAGCGCGATGGACGAAGAAGGTACTAAGCCCGCGCAACGTATATACATAGCAACCGGATGGCGGACCTGACCCTATTCATGTATAATTACACATTCATGCGTTGTTATCCCATCTTGCAAACCCTCACGTAACCAGTGGCGGACGCAGGCCAACTACTAGGGGGCTCATGTACCCATCCTTCTTCCTCCTCCTCCTCTCCTTGCTCTTTCTCTTCTTCTTTCTCTCTCTTTCCTTATCCTCCTCCTCAGTCTATATATGGTCAAAGAATGTTTGGTGTTAGTGTGTGTGGGTGGGTGGGGGGGGGCGTTTGAGCTCCCCCTAGCCCGTGTGTATCCACCCTTGCACGATCTCGTCCATGCACGACCTTGCGATCGCCACATTATTACACGAGAGAAGAATATGTCACATCCATTCACAAGTTGAATCATGAACGGCCCTTATTAGTACTAGTTAGGGCACAAATTTGAGCTCTTTCAATCGTAAGGGGCAGATCTAAAGGGGAGGCTAGAGGCACTATCGACATAAGTTGGCTAGTGTTGGAGTAGGTATTTCTTCAACCTATAATCTTTCTGCATTTGGTTCTGTACAAACGCGCACTATGCTACTATGCTGCAACTATTGACACATTTTGCCTATTTGAATTTAAAGGAAGTTAATTAAAGAAGGGACGTGGCTTTGGCAACTCTTGAATTCATGGATGTATCTTTTCCCGGTATAGAGCTCAATGAGAAATCCAACAAATCGAAATTCAACTAGTGAAGATTTGTAGAGGAGGTCAACTGTTGAGTGCGGCTATTCAGCCAATAAGAAAATATTTTTGGGATAATTTCCAGTTGTTAAATATCAGAAAAATCAGTATATATTATAAATGGGTGTCAACTAACGTGTTGCCTTGAAGATTTTGAGATTGTCGAATTAAGGAATGTCTAGTTTGAATGGACTTAGGACCCGTTTGTTTGAGCTTCTTGGAAGCTTCTCAACAAAAAATTCAGAAGCACAAACAATAGCGAATTTCTAGTGCAGCTTTTGAAAAGCTAGGAGCTTAGAAATACTAAATTTTTACAAAAAACTGGAAAGCTCAATTTTAAGAGCTTTTCGTAGCTTTTTGAGCTCAGAAAGGGCCTGTTTGTTTGAGCTGCAGCTTTTGAGCTTTTCTAAAAAGCTGTTGCTAGCTTTTTTTTTATGAAAATCCAACATTAGCTTTTAGAAGATGCGTTTAGTTTTTTGAACTCAAAAAGTTACGAAAAGCTCATAAAACTGAGCTTTCCATATAACTCAGCTTTTCTAGGCTTCCAGCTTTCCGGAAGTTGCACGAAAATTTCGCTGTTTATTTGATCTTCTAGCTTTTCACGTTGAGAAGCTGCCAGGAAGCTCAAACAAACCGACCCTAAAGGTTGATCATGACGTTGTACAAGTTATTGAAGCCCATGATAAAGAAGCCATCCTGATTCAAGAAGTGGCACTGCCTGTACTGGACACAAATGCATGCATACGAGGGTGTTTATTTCTTTAGTCGCTTCTAAAATTCTTATCACATCAAATGTTTAGAGACTAATTAGGAGTATTAAACATAGACTAATTACAAAACCAATTACACAGATGGAGACTAATTTGCGAGATGAATCTATTAAGCCTAATTAGTCCATGATTTGACAATGTGTTGCTACAGTAAACATGTGCTAATGATGGATTAATTAGGCTTAATAGATTTGTATCGTGAATTAGCCTCCATCTGTGTAATTAGTTTTATAATTAGCTCATGTTTAGTCCTCCTAATTAGCCTCCAAATATTCGATGTGATATGAATTTTAGTCCGGACTAAAGATCCAAACACCTCTATGTAACCCTCGTTTTTCTACAAGTTTGCATGTACTACAAACTATGCAGGCCAACACATCGATTGGGTTGTTAGATGATCTCAAGTTTGGTCCATGTGCGTGTACCGTTCCAGGAAATGTTTTGGTCTGAACGCCTGCTTGCGTTTTCGGTATTATAGCCTGTGAATATATAGTTACCATTCAGAAAAGTGCCAACGTGAATGGAATATTGTACTCGCAGTAAGCAGCCAAGCCATAATTAGCGCATAGCAACCACAGCCAGAAGTTCAACTCCGAGCACCCCTCACCACCCCCTGTTCGACCGGAGTCCGGCGCGGCCATACTCTCTCCTCCACCGCCATGGCGCCACCGTCGTGGCAAGGGCACGCAGCTGCCGCCGTCCTCTCCGCCTTCCTCCTCGTCATAGCACCGTACGCCGCGGCCATCGGCGTCAACTACGGCACCAAGGGCGACAACCTCCCGCCGCCGGCGAAGGTGGCGTCGTTCCTCGCCAACCGCACCCGCATCGACCGGGTGAAGCTGTTCGACACCAACGCCGACATGGTCCGCGCCTTCGCCGGCACGGGCATCGCGCTCACGGTCACCGCGGCCAACGGCGACATCCCCAAGCTCGCCACCAAGGACGGCGCCGCCGCTTGGGTGTCCGCCAACGTCGCGCCCTACTACCCCGCCACGGACATCTCCCTCGTCGCCGTCGGGAACGAGATCATGGCCACCGCCGACAAGACCCTCATCAACAGCCTCGTCCCCGCCATGCGGGCGCTCAAGGCCGCCCTCGTCGCGGCGGGGTTCCCCAAGATCCGCGTCTCCACGCCGCACTCCCTGGGCGTCCTCTCCGTCTCCGAGCCGCCGTCGGCGAGCCGGTTCCGCGACGGCTTCGACCGCGCCGTGTTCGCGCCGATGCTCGAGTTCCACCGCCAGACGGGCTCGCCGTTCATGGTGAACCCGTACCCCTACTTCGGGTACAACGGCGGCACGCTGGCGTACGCGCTGGCGCGCCCGGGCGCCGTCGGCGTCGCGGACCCCGGCACGGGGATCACGTACACGAGCATGTTTGAGGCGCAGCTGGACGCGGTGTTCTCGGCGATGAAGAGGCTCGGGTTCGGCGACGTGGAGATCGCGGTGGGGGAGACCGGGTGGCCGTCCAAGGCTGAGGACGGGCAGGCCGGCGTCAGCGCCGCCGAGGCGGCGGAGTACAACCGGTACCTCATCGGCGAGGCCGCCGGCGGATCGGGCACGCCGCTGATGCCGAAGCGAACCTTCGAGACCTACATCTTCTCGCTCTTCAACGAGAACCTCAAGCCCGGCCCCGTGGCCGAGCGCAACTTCGGGCTCTTCGAGGCAGACCTCACGCCGGTGTACGACGCCGGCCTCATGAAAGACGGGGCGAAGGCGGCAGCCGAGCCGGCGCCGGCGGCTACCCTGACATCCGCCGGATCAGGAGCGCCGGAGCCGGCGAAGGCTCGCAATGGCGGCAAGGCCGCGAAGAAACATGTCACGGAGGCGGCGGCGCCGGCTGAGACGGACGCGTCGGCGCCTGCAGAGACGCCCGCGTCGGCACCTGCGCCTTCGTCGTCGGGGGACGCCGCTTCGCCGATGGCCACCGGACCGTCACCGTCGGGGGCGGCGCCGGCAGAGGGCGATTCGACCGACGATGAGAAGACGCCGGTTCGTAGCTCTATTTCACACAATCTGATGATGATCGTGTGTAGGCAGGTGTCGAGGGAATAATTTCATCTGAATAATGCGTGCAGGAGGAGGAAGGAGGCGATGCTCCGGCGGCGGCCGCCGGCGAGTCGTCGGAGGCCGCACCCAAGGTACGTGAAACATGCATGACGATGTAACATTTGTCTCGCATGACTTGACTCTCGTTTTGCGTTGCGTGTAGTCATGCATGACCGGAAAATGATCACGACGCCTTCATGCAACAAACATGCTGGCAATGCATAGGGTTGCCATGAAGTCATGAAGAGCATATAATCTGCTTTGATTTCGATTAGCTTTTGTTTAACCTTTCATCAGAAATCACTCACTAATGTAGTAATGTCTAATGCTTTTCGCTTTGTTGATGAAACTACTGGTCAGGACGGTGATGCCGCCGAGGGAAGCACGGAGAAGAAGGCCGACACATCGCCGGCGCCGGCCGGAGCGGCTTCAGCAGCCGCCGACATTCTCGTCCCCATCTCTTCCATCCTCACGGCTGCTCTTTCCCTAGCTCTTCACATATAGCTCTCCACAGTCCTGTTATTGTACTAAAAATTAACGACTATTTGAATTAGCTGGGGGCATGTTGTATGAAAAAAAAATTGTTGACATAGTGTTCGCCCCTTCTTCAGTTCCTCCCTCCTAAATGTGTATCTTTTTGTTTCTTCTGGGCGTTACATTCGTCAAGACGGGAGTTTTCACTCGTCCTGCTCGACGTCAAGTCCAACTCGCATTAGACTCGTACTTCCTCAGTTTCGTTTCTAAATTTTGCTACGAATCTAAAATAACTTATATTTTGAAATGGAGGAAATATATCCTAAGCTTGAGAACTCCTACGAGGTTAGGTGAAAGTATTATATTTGAATTCAAGTAACAATAGGACGCCACGGCTTGAACGACTGATTTGCACGATGGAGGTTAGACCATCACGGCCAAAGTAAGCTAGATTTAGAAAACGTGAAGAACTTGTAATTGCACTGACAATTGCAGTTGCAGCTCACTTATTCAAATAAACCGGCTCAAAAAGGAATTATTAAGAATCGAACAGGTAAAAAAAGAACAAGAAAAACACACGTGCACGATTGACCAGAAGTCAAAGAAGCCGTGCTAACGTCTGATGTCGAGCGGCCCCACCTGTCATTAGCGCCCCTGCACAACGGACAGAAACATGGGCCGGACTGTCCATGTCACGGCCCGTGCGCCCTCCGGCCGCCCCCAAAAGCCAGCAGCCTCCTCCCCAACCACCACTCCTCAGCCCGCACCGCACGCACGCTGCTGCGTCTTCCCGCCGCGCCGCCACCCCACCAATCCCCCCCACCAACTCCTCCGTCCTCCTCCCTCCTCCAATCCTGCTATTTCCCACCCGAATCCATCCAATTCCCCGCCGGAATCTCTTCGATCCACCTCCGCCTCCATACCCTCTTCCGGTGCGCTCCCGCTTCCCTCCTCTCGCCGCGCAGGATTTTTCCCGCCCCCAATCTGACCATTTCTCTCTCTCCCCCTCCGCGCGTGCGGGTCGCAGGAGGAGCGCGGCGCGGCGGCGAGCGGGACCGAGCATGAGCATGGCGTACTCCTGCGCGGGCGCGCGCCTCCACGGCCGCGGCTGTATTGGCGTCGCTAAATGCCGCCCCGCCGCCGCCCTGCTCGGGATGCGGGGCGCCCGCCTCCGCCCGACCGTGCGGGGGTGGGCCGCCGCCAGGGGAATCCGCGCCGACCTCCCTCCGCCGCCACGGGCGAGCGCGGACGGCGCGTTCACCTCTGGCCCGGCTGTCGCCGTGCCCGAAGCGGGGGACGCCACTGAGCAAGTGGCCGCGGCTGCTCAGCCGGCTGCGCTTCCGGATATGCACGATAAGGCCGGTGGCGCTGATGTTGATGATGGGGCGGGTGGGAATGGGAAGTTCCCGCCCGGTGGCGGTGGTGGGGACGGGGATAATGGTGGCGGTGGCGGCGGCGGTGGGGGTGACGGTGAGGAGGGGGAGGACGAGTTCGGGCCCATCCTGAGCTTCGAGCAGGTGGTGCAGGAGGCGGAGAAGCGCGGAGTCAGCCTGCCCAGCTTGCCCGCGGACATGGTCGAGGCGGCCAAGAGCGTCGGGATTCAGAAGCTGCTGCTGCTCAGATACTTGGACATGCAGGTAAGCAGTTTTCTCGTTGTTGATAAGGTGGTTCGATTGGGAATCCGCTGACATGAGTTTGCTTTGTTGGTTGGACGTGGAAGGCGTCCGTCTGGCCCCTGGGTCCTGCCATTAGGTCCTGCGCGCTTCTCCGGAACAGGATGCTGGTTGATCCTACATTCCTCTTCAAAATCGGGACGGAGGTAGGTCTGGTTTATTTGTTTTGACTAGTGTTGTGCATTGATATTGATGATTTTTTGTCGATATGACTTTGAGTGTTCTATGGGATATGCTGCAGATAGTTATCGATACGTGTTGCGCGACATTTGCGGAGGTTCAGAAGAGAGGGGAGGAGTTTTGGTCAGAGTTTGAGTTGTATGCAGCAGATATGTTGGTAGGAGTTGTTGTTAATGTAGCATTAGTCGGCATGTTAGCACCATATGCTCGATTCGGTGGCAGATCTGCATCAGAAGGTCTCCTTGGGCGTGTTAGGCATGCTTATGATGCCCTCCCAAGCAGGTGAGTTGTGAACAATAACGATTTTGTTTTATGTACACAGTTATTTACTTGGCATAAGTGCCATATGTTGATTTGTGACTTGTAGTTTCACCACTGTCATATGTTGACAATGCCGTTCATTTTTTTCTCATTAATGCTTTATACCGTTCATTTGAGTAATGCTCACTGAAGCTGATTCTTGCAGCGTTTTTGAAGCTGCAAGGCCAGGATGCCAATTTTCTGTACAACAACGGATTGGAACATACTTTTTCAAGGTAACTTTATGTTTGGTGCAATACTTACTAGTTTCACCAGAAATGTTAGCAACCATCTGTCTCTTCTAATGCCTGAGGTATTTGCTTCGAGAACAGGGAATTTTATATGGTTGTGTTGGATTCTTTTGTGGTATTGTGGGACAAGGGATTGCTAATTTGATAATGACTGCCAAAAGGTAATTTTATTCTCCATGTACTATATTTGCTATCATGCAAATTCTTATCTTGTTCATGTTTTTGCTGTCGCATCGTGTTGTTCTGTTTAACAAACACATGTGGGCTAGTTTTTCTTCTTTTGTGCCAATGGGACATACTTTAGTTGCATCCTGCCTTATGGCATTTACTTGCATGACCATTGGTAATCTGTTCAAGTAGACTGCAAATATGTGTGGACGGAGACGGACTAGGTTATACTAAACTCTACATTCTACATCTAAAGAGGCTCTTTTTGCTTGCTTAATCAGTGTTTTAACTATTACCTGCTTTCTTTTCTGTTACTCAATTGCCAGGCGATAGCTATATAGACTGTTAGCACAAGGCATATTTAGTGTGCTTTCTGCACCTAATTGAACTGCAGTTTGATATAGTAACTAGCGATTAATGATGGTGCATGGGAATTGCACCTTTTAATGGAGCTTGGTTGGGAGCTTGACAATATCATGTGCCTTTTGTGTTTTTCATGAATCATCTATGTGTATAAGTCAGACTTTTGTCCATAATAAGAGATTCAGGAAGATAATTGGAGTCAATAAGAATTGCCATACAGATGCAACTGTATAATGCTGAAAGGACATCCAAACATTGCAGGTTATGTCATCATGATTTAGGTTCATGCAGGACAGATAAAAGAAAGATCAGTTGCACATCCAAATGGAACACCTAGCTAATTTATTCTTCAGATTCTGGTTTATTATTTAGTCCAAAAAGGGTGATTGTGGGTGCAATTTTGTTATCAGTTTCAGGGGTACCTAATCAATGTGAAATAATTTAAAAATTCTGATGATATACTGCTCAATATAATCTATGCATACATTTTGAAGTTCAAATTCGTAATGTTGAGAGAGTAACCAAAATAAGAAAAAAAATCTGAAAAATGATAAATCAAAAGTAAGATGAAAAGTATGAGAACTAAATGCTGCTAGAATGCTCCATAGACCACAATTTTTTTTTATGAATTTTGTCATGTTGATTTGTTTGCTCAAACCGTAAGAGAGTCCTTGGTCACACATCTAATGGTGATGGAGGTTGATATCTCCCCAAAACTATCAGATGGACATATCCAAATGCCGGTCATGTTGATTTGTTTGCTCAAACCGTAAGAGAGTCCTTGGTCACACATCTAATGGTGATGGAGGTTGATATCTCCCCAAAACTATCAGATGGACATATCCAAATGCCGATTTCAAACGTAGATTTGTTGTCTTTGTTATATAGGAGGTGACTACCACTTTGATTATATGGATACAGTAAACAGGAGGGATCACATGGCCTCTTAAATAGTTCATTCAATGCTCATGTAGGCATTTGCGTTAACTTACATTATATATCTCAGCTATATATTTCATTAAATCACTACCAGTTGCAGTAAGTTCTTACAATTGCTAGTATGATACCAAGTACCACCATGGTGTTTATGAACTATGTGAACCAGCTTATATGGAGTTTTCATTTGGTATTCATTCTGATATACAAGGAGACTAAAGTAAACTGATCTTTTCTGAACTTAGTTTCCTGATTTTAAACATACACAACCGTAATACTTTCCTCAAAGAACAAAATTCTTTTATCTTACTGTCCTTATAAAAATTATGATGTGTATGGTGATCAAATTTACCAATCTCTTCTCATTGTTTGTGTATTATTTGTGAATCTCAGACTTTCTCATTTCCTTCAAATTTGTACCGCAGGAGTGTTAAGAAGTCAGAGCATGATGTACCTGTTCCACCTCTTCTCAAAACTTCTGCTTTGTGGGGTAAGGGTGACCAGTCAGTTGGCCTATCACTATTTCATATCTGAATTATTTGCAAATGCATATTACTAGATTTATGCTTCTCTCATCCCTGTGAGGTTAAATAAAATATATGGAGGTTTCTGTACATAATTCATGAACTGAAATTACATATTTTGGTTCCATGGTCATGCACAAAATTTAGTTTCTTATGAATATATGGGTGTTAGTAGTATCGAGGTCGTCTCTTAAAAAGGAAAAAAAATGATGATCTGTTTCATTTAGAGGACCATCCCTGCACTCGCGAAGCTCCTGAATTTGATTGGCTCTTGTGCTGTATTTTAAGTTTTTCAAATGCTTATTTGTTTGTTTGAATGACTTTCTTTTGAACACTGATAGTGAATTAAGACTTGTGAAGTTATAACGAGATGTATTTTTGATCAAAGCCATGTGGTTTCAATACAACCACAACAATTGATATTTAGTTGGTCTCTTTAGTCAATGCCATTGTTTCACTGTTGACATTCATACGCATCTGTTTAAAATTTCCTGTGATTACACGGTTACAATTTATTCATATGCATCTGTTCAAAATTTCCTGTAATCATATGGTTACAACTTTCTGCTTTAGACTTGTACTAGTCTAAATATGCAGTTCAGTTAAGGAAGCTATTTTGCTGGTTCTTACTGAGGTGTTCTCATAGTAATAGGATTTGTTTTTTGACATTTCCTGATTGCATTTGCATCTAGTAAAGCTTTCTAAACAATGAATCGTTCTGATTGTTTCAGGTGTATTCCTTGGTGTTTCTTCCAACACACGTTATCAGATTATCAATGGACTAGAGCGCTTGGTTGAGGCATCACCTGTTGCCAAGCGTGTCCCAGCTGCTTCTCTGGCATTCACTGTCGGCGTGCGCTTTGCCAATAATGTGTACGGAGGAATGCAGTTTGTTGACTGGGCGAGAATGACTGGTTGTCAGTGAGGTGCAGGCTTTCATATTTTCATGGTGAGATATTATTCCCTTTTTCTTTTCATAAATGCACGCGTGTCTTCTCTTGATGTAGCCAATAAGCTGTAGATGTATATTGCATGTAATGTGCAACTCCATGCTGAAAGCTCGTATGCTTGTTATTGCAGTCACCATTCGCAGTGATGCTGCCGCGTGCGGTCTGCTGTTTGTGTTCCACCCAAACTCGTCGAATTTTCACCATCTCAAGTCAAATATACATGATATCAATAATTGCTTCGGGGTGCAGAAGATCTCAAAAATAAATGTGGTAGCTCCTCATAGTGATTCTGAGATTGAGTGGGAGCTAGCATTAGGAGTGTGCTTATGCAGGGTAGAGCCAGGAAGAGATGAGATTGTTTGTTTTCGTGCTGAAGATGTCGCCATCTTGATTTGGATAGCTGGATCTGTTTGATTGAAATGACTTTGTCTCCATAGCATTTGATGTGTCTGGCTA
Organism: Setaria viridis; assembly: GCF_005286985.2. NCBI lineage: Eukaryota > Viridiplantae > Streptophyta > Magnoliopsida > Poales > Poaceae > Setaria > Setaria viridis. The sequence continues at coordinate 8,310,150 of NC_048264.2, forward strand.
TATATCTTTGGCAACATAGGAATCAAGATTTCTTCCTCTGAACAGGTGGCCTCGAAGGTGACTAGTGTCGAGTAAATAGAAAGTGAATTTACAACAGCTCCTCTCCTGCCGTGGTCGCCTAGAAACTACGGTGTGGCTGCCACCGACGCTCGTGTTCATGCCGAGTGTGGCCGGCTGCTGGCCATTGAAGTAGATTGATCCGTATGAGGACGCTGACCCCGCGCTATACAGACGCCGGTGGGAGCTTGAGCATCCCAAGCGGATGAGGAAGGTGATTTTTTTATTTTTAAAAAAGATATTTTTAAAAATAACTTCTCCCTAACTTTATTTGCTCTGCGTGATCCTTTTGGTCATGCTGTGCGCTGTGGCGCGGCAGTTAGCCACTGCCACGCCACATGCAGTGGCGCCACGCTGGCGCGGCGAGGCACATGCACAAGCTTGTCGTGCTAGACCGCCTGGCACGGCAGAGGCTACGTCTAGACCATCGCACGCCCTTCTCCTTCCCTCTCCCTCCTTTCTTCCAGCTGTTGCCCCTGTTCGAACCGGTCCTCCTCCTTACCATCCCCTCCCCTCCCCGCAATCATCCGACGTTTTGGGGTGGGATAAGTGGGGGAATCGATCCCCGTGTCCTTAGGAAGGTATTCCCCCACTTTTTTCCTTATTTTACCTTGCATTGCATAGATATTTGAACAACTAGGTTAGGCTAGGGTTAGGGTAAGATGTTGAATGTTGAATCAATGCAAATTCATGTTGATAGATCGGAGTCGCAGTACACTTGTAGGTATCATTCTGCCCCTGGATTTGACGTTTAGAAAATGCAACATATGCTTGATTTGAGATTTTGATAATGATTTAGTTGGAGGCATGCAATATAGATGAATAACGTAGATGGATAATGTAGATGAATGATAGAATTGTTGTTATCGTGGTTAGCCCTATTCGTTGGCAACACAATGGTATTGTTGAAAAATCTTAATTCGTGTTTGGTCACTTGTTGTGTAGGTGTGATGTCGACGATCGGGTATGAATACAAGCGGCGCATGGGCTATATGCAGTATCCAAGTGAGTCGGATAAGGATGCTTCCATACCTCCAGCCCTTCCTGTTCCAGATTGTAGACGTAGCGTGCCAGCCGAGGTGAAATAATTAAGACACCATAAAATCGGAGGAAGAGCCTACTATGTGTGCAAGTGGAAGTTTGATCCTATGCCTGCAAGCCCTTATTATTTTTTCAATAGATAGATGGATCCGAGAAATATGATCCTAGGATCCGCCTATTCCATACGACAGAACGAAGCTTGAACCATACTATCAGTTCAGACGTTGGGTTCCTCCTCCACCAAACCCACCTCCAATGATTGAAGAGGAGAAGCAGGAAGCTGCCTGCAGGCGTGTGAGGGATCGTCACTTGTGCAAGTGTAGAGTTGCTGCTAAGCTTATGCGTCCTAACATAGGGGTTCCACCTAAGTTCACTCCATTTTTCCGATGCTCGCTAAAGACACATGCAAGTTTTGTACCATAATGTTACAATCTTCTGCAAGTCGCACTTATATTTTTTGAGATGTAGCATGTAATCTTGTCATTCTAAGTGATTTCAATGAGTACATTCATGGCCCTAGGCCGTTGTGGCTAACAAAGGAGCAAGTGCGGGAGTTCGAGAATGGAAAGGCACCATGGCCATGTGAATCATATCCTAGTGATAGATACAAGTGTGGTATATTGGCTACGCAAGGTGTGGCGCCTCCGAGCTTGGCTATGGTTGGTTCTGTAGCAATGCATATGGCGAGATTTCTAATAGTTTCAAGTATTTTCACAGGAGGGAAGGACATGTGATTAGGAAGACTTTTATGGTCGCCATGATCTAATATTAAAGTTGGGTCGTACATCGGAATCATGGAAGTCAAGAGAAACACAAGATTTGAGAGATAAGATTAGGTCCAAGTATGATGTGCCTATACCTGACAGTGACTTGCTATGGGGGAAAATATACCAAGATATGGTTCGCGAGACTGGAGTGAAGCCTAAAGGACTTTATGCGTCAAAAACTCTTATTAAGTATTGGAGATGAAATAGAACCAAGTATCCATAGCCTCTAATTGAAGATGAGAGGAGAGAAAAGAGGAGAAAGTTGCAGGATGAGAGGGAGTTGGAGATACAGAGGTTGAGGGAGGAGCGCGCTCGCACATGTTTTGTTGTTCCTAAGGGTTCATGGGAAGAATATTTTCAGCAGGTTGAGGCAAGGAAGAGGAGGATTAAAATAGAAGAGTTACAAGAAAGGGCAGAAAAGGCACAGATATAGGCGATGAAGACACTTGTTGCTGACTTACCTATTGGCATGGCCTTTAGCAAGCGTGACAAGTGCAAGGATGGAGAAGAAGAGAGGGCAAAGGAGGTATAGATGGAGACAGTCAAGGCACTTGTGAGAGAGCTACCTCATCGAAAGCCTACACCCATTTGTCCTTATCCTCCATTTCACCCTTTAACCATTGTTTAACCTCATCGTTCAAGTCCTTCACAAGGTCTTCTAACTTCTCATCAAATTCTTTCTCCGTATGTACCATGCATAAAATCTTCAACTTCCCAATTACTTTCTTGTTCCTTTGGCGACGCCACATATTGATGGCAAAGTGCCTCGTGCACCACCTATGCACAAGCGGTGGAAAGCCACCCATGTGGCCATTTGCACAATTTAGGAGGCCATGGTGACGATTTGAGATCATACATACTTGCTGTGACGGTCCAAGTACGTATCGGTGAACGAGTTTCATGAACCATGACTAACTATCGTTGTTCTCACTCTCAGCCAAGGCAAAAGCTAGAGGCGCAAGCTGCTATTCTGGATCAACAACAACAACCATCATTAGTGTACCCTTATACTTCCCGGTCAAGAATGTAGTGTCAACAAGTATCATAGAATGACAATGTTGGAAAGACACATGAGAAGCACAAAAAAACCCTTTGGAGGACGTGCTTATAAACACCATTGTCAGGTCGCATCTTGCCGGACGTTTAAGAGAACCATTTAATCCCGGGATTGTAGTAGGACATACCGGTGAGGATCCTAGGAACCATGCCATACGATTCCTTCCAGTCTCCCCAAAGCAGTGCAACGACATGTTGTTTCGCACACCATGCCTTTGAATACTTGACACGGTATCAACTAAAGACAAATATGAACTCCACGAGAGATGGCACCGATGTCTCGCTGTCGACACGGACAATGCTTAGGATGTGCCGCCCAAGGTACGTAGCTGTGCACTGTGCGTGCACTCGCTTCGGCTGAGAAGAACTGCAAGTATGAGGTTGCACAACTTTTGAAATTCTCCATTATCCCGTGCTTCTAATTAGGCGCGACCATACATGCCACATGCATCCTTACTTGCACATGACATCATACCTTAGGTTCTTGTCAGAGTGAACTACACTGAAAGACCTATGTAACCTCACTGGGTAGTCAGCCAAGAAAAACTTGAGCTCCTCAAGACTGTTGAACTTCATTCCCTTCTTAATTATTGGATTCTCATTATAGGGTATCCCTTACGAATTCACCATAGTAGATTCACATATAGCTTTGTGGACCATGCTTATGTCCTTAGCATTGGGAACGGATGGGAGTTCGACATGACATTCCTTCAACAACTGCGACTCATTAGGGGTGTAATCAAAACATTCGTCCACACGATCAATGTACTCTACACATTATGCACGTTTGTAGTGTTAACTTGCGGCCCATCCTCCTCAGACTGTGACTCATCCTCCTCAGATTCAGGCCCGTCCTCCTCAGATTGTGACTCCTCCTCAAAATCAGGCCCATCCTCCTCAGATTGTGACTCCTCACATTCAGGCCCATCTCCGACTACTATATCTTCATGTGCGTTGGCCTGAATATCTTCTACCCCATTCTCCTCATCAAAGTCATCATCTTCAGAACATAGAGATATGTCATCATCATCTATGTTTGCTTCTTCCCACTCAAAAGTATCATTGAAAAAATCATCATTTGCAATGGCCAAGCTAAAATCAGATTGGCTTCAACCTAAACCATACTGTGAAATTGTTGACTCTTGGGTACCATTCTCAACCACTAACTGGACTTCATCTCTTAAGGCAACATTTGCGCTAGGTCTAGGACAAATATGAACTACCACATCCAAACATACAATATTTGCATGCTCAACTACCTCCTTATATTACTTCCAATTAGACTCGGATGCCAAGTTCATAAGAACATAATGAGGTCTAGCTTTCCCACAATCAAAACGGCCTCTCAATGTCATCTCATCCACTCCACATCCATACTTTCTCATTGCACAGTCAACTAAATCTTTAAAACTTGGATGAGCATCGAACAATTCCACTACCTTATTCATATTCTCAAACTCCCCATTCTCTTTCACAATCCCATCATGAAACATACAAACTAAACGATCCATCTACAAAATACAAAATATAGCTCATTTACTATGAACAACAACAATAAACTATATTAATTCGATATTTTAGACAAATAAACCTACACATGCCATGTACACTACACAAATACATCAGCAACTATATAAATCGATGCATGCAACTACTTCTACACGTTAAAATCGCGGGCAGAGAGTTGACAAGTAAGCATCCATTACTTAGTAATAAACTTGTAAATCATGAAAATTTCAAACGAAATCCTAAACCTAGTTCACCTAAATACCCTCCGATCTACTAAATAAAATGGTAAAAAAAGAAAAAGGTGGGTACCTTCCCAATGACGCGGGATCAATTCCCTCTACTTTTCCCACCCCGAATCGCCGGATTTCGAGGGGGGAGGGGGGGCGAGCAAAGGAGGCGGCTCAGGTCGGGCTAGAGGAGGATGGAGAGAGGAGGAAGAGCCGGCGCGCCTGTCAATACTGCCGCGCCAGACGGTCTGGCTTGTCGCGCCAGTGCATGTGGCGCGGCAGCGTCTAATTGCCGCGCCACAGTCCGCGACGCGACTAAAAGGGTCACCTAGTGCAAATAAAGTTGGGGAGGGGTTATTTTAAAAATATCTTAAAAAAGTTAAAAATAAAATAAAAATTTGGGGAAGGTCGAGGACGTGCACGTCTCAACATTGACCGTGAAGAAGCATTGGCAGATGCGCGTCGCTGTTGAGCGATACAGAGGCTCTGCATTTAAAAGTAAACTGGAATGTGCAGGGATGACTGAAAACATTACGGTTGAAACCAAAGTAAAGCCATTTCCTTTTTTTCCGGTTCATACAGTTAACAGATCTTAAACCATTAGATCATTCGAATACTCTTACTTTCAGACACATCATGATGCTGGGTTTTGTCATACGATGTTCAAATCTTACAGGTGATGGCGGCGAATTCTTGTGATAGTGCAGACAGTGAGCCTTTATATCGAATAAATCAAATAAAGTTTCTCTTTCTAACTGACATCGTGGGAACTTCAAGCGGCAGTATTTTGTGAAATCAAGCAACATTGTTGATGTGCAAGTCAACTAACTTTTTTTTTTAGTCAGCCGTAGTTCCTGGAAGAGGAACCAGCTGTCTCGCTTCGATGGCAACCTCCCCCCGCAAGGTTTTTCTCAAAAGCAACGTGGGTGGCTGCCAAATCAAACACTCAGGTCAGGTGATTGGGGTTTCATCACCAGAGATCATGATGGGCAATGCAGTGGAGTGCGGAGGAGCAGGGCACTTGGCAAATGCACAGGGTGCTCTATACAAATATACAATGCATTTTTCATTAAAAAATGCATACAAAAACAACAGAATTTCATTTGATATTCCATTTCACATCGATGAAAGGGATAACTAACCCCAGATTTTTGTACCTTCCTGCTTCAGAGTTCAGACAGCCTTACACGATGCAGATAATGACAAGCTCAGAGTTTGGGACCTGGACAATTGCAGATTTAGCTGAGATGCGGGACAATTTCATGTCCAGCTGAGATCGACCAACCAGCAGCTGAGCTTCATTGTTGCTTCACTCTTGGCACATCTGACTAACTTCGCAAGTACACTCCATGAGCAACTTGCAGATGAAATTTTGCAGCAGAATCACTTTGCTCACCTCAACTCAAAATAAGCACACTAGAAAACACAATCATAGGCATTACATTTTTTAATTTACAAACGTCAGCTGCATTGTACCTCTGGAGGTCTCTCAGCGGCAGCGCAGATCACATAGAAAGATTGAAGGATTTGACAGCCAAGATCTGATTCAAACACCAGATTCCGCTGGATCTAGCTAGCTACCGGGTGAGATTTGGCGCTTCTTGATCTGCTCTAGCGGGTGAAGGCGTAGAAGACGATGCCGATGTAGATGAGCATGGCGGCGGGGACGAGCGTGACGAGCGGCACGACGGCGGCCCACGCGGCGGACCCGCCGGCGCCGCAGCCGAGGCGGCCGAGCTTCACCTGCACGACGTTGACGAGCGCCATCATGAGGAAGCCGCAGCCGGCGACGGAGCCCACGGCGGACGCCAGGATCCCGACGCGGAGCGCGGCGCGGTTGATCCGCGCCGTCCGGCCGAGGACTGCGCCGCCAGCGGAGGAGGTGGCGCCGGGGGTGCCGCGGCGGTAGTGTGGCGGGTAGGTGCGGACGAGCTGCTTGAGGCAGAGCGCGACGAGGCTGGAGAAGAGGAAGCAGGCGAAGGCGAGGACGTGGAAGGAGACGAGGTCGGACTCGGCGCGGTCCCCGGCGGCGCAGGGGTTGCCCGTGCGGTCGGCGCCGCCGGCGAGCCCCGGCCCGTCGGAGGAGGGCCGCCACGCCAGGCCCAGGAAGGCGGCGAGGGTGAAGAGCGAGTTCACGTTCACGATGCCGTCCAGCGCCGTGACGTGGATGCTCGTGCCACCGCCCCCGCCGCTCCCGCCGCTGCCGCCGCCGCCGGCCGCGATGTCCCCGTCCATGGCTTCCGCTTGTTCGGGATTGGATTGGATTCTTGGCTGTGCCTCTGCAGGTGGGGGGATCGGGCTGGAGAGGTCGGCCGCGGTCGGTGAGCACGTGTGTGCATATGAGCTGAGGTGTGGGGCCGTGGAAGAAAGGAGAAAGCGTGTGGGGTTTATCTCTTCGCGTTTTCTCCCCTCTGTACTTGTTCTCCAGCATTCCCATCTTCCATGAATGTTGCTAATGTACTTGTGCCACTTCTCATGTAATTAGGTTTTCGTGTGTGGAATGGCTCCATCTTATTCCTGACTAAGACTTCACATCTCTACTTGTATCCACCATTTTTTTGCGACTGACTGAGAAAAAGAATTTAGGTGTGACATGATCTAAGGACCTGTTCGCTTCAGCTTATTCAACCGGCTTATCAGTCACCAAACAGTATTTTTCTCTCACAACAAATCAGTCGTTTCAACTTTTCAGCTGGCTTATAAGCTGAAGCGAACATGCCCTAAAATGCAGGAGAACTCTTCTTCTCAGTCAGTCAAAAGGAATAGAGACGGGGAATAGAAAAATAGGAGCCCGAAGACCCAGCTTGACACGATGAAAAGCCCGGCCCAATTTGGTCTTGTGTTTGTTGGCCTACGCCCACATAGCTTAAAAGTATTGCCTTTTCAGGCTCAGTTAGACCACAAAGTGTCCAAACATTATCACACACCCTTCTCCTCGAATGCAGCGGTGCCATGTATTGGGATATGTCTTTCTCGTGTTTGATTTCGCCGTACAGACACAAACGCTTTGCATATATAAACACATTTATTTTTATATTTTTTCGAAGAATGTATTTTTATGATAAGTACATGTATGCATATCCTACTTTACAAATACCTAGTGGACCGATAAACATTTTTTTTCAATAAGAGATAACAAGCTATGTGCATTCTTTATTTATTCATATTATATTTTTCCTACTAGGCCTCTGGAAGAAACTTTTGACGAGTCATGCAGGAGCATGGCGTTGCTAAAGTGTGATTATGGAAGTGTTGTGAAATCGGCTATTTCCAACTCTGCAAATGAGTTAGAGTGAACTAAATTAACAAGTTTCAGTCCAATTAATTTCAGTTCCATGCTTTCAACACTTGGGCTAAAACTCTAAAAGACATGGTGTTCTTTCAACTAGTTTCTGCATATGCCACTTTGATTAGATGCTTAGGATGTCTAGTGAAATCTCAGAAAGGTGTAATTCTGCTGTCATTATCAACACCGTCGAAGATCTTGAGTGTTCTGAGCACCGGAAGATCACCAATGGGCTCGGTGTTCCAATCTATGCGATGGGGCCATTTCATAAGATTTCTTTGGGCACTGAAACTAGCTTGCTAGCCCAGTGGACAAGCAAGAGGCAAACTCTCTGTCCTTTATGTGAGCAGTGAGCTTGGGAAGCTTGGCATCTATGACTAGGAAGAGGAATGACCGACCAATAGGAACATGCACTTTTTGTGGGTGATCGGACCAAACCCAGTAAAATCTATCGTCGTCACAGCAGGTTTGTTTTGTTGAATAAACTTTTATGGTACTTGTGATAGATCAAACTGTTTCCTCAAAATGAAGGTTTTGTTTTTTAAACAATTTAGAAGGAAGCTATAGATGCTACATCTTTAGCAGGTCATGGGAAAAAAAGGACAAGGCATAGCCTAATAATGTAATGACGAAAGGAGGACCCTCCAAAGTTTTAACTGATTTGGCTGTGAGAACCTTGCAATATTATAACATGGATTTCTTTATGTGCCAGTTGCGGATTATATTTTGGTACCCATAGATTAAAACCATGCAATATACAATATATGTAAAAATATGGGTTAATATTAGTCGCCAAGTGGTGTGTATGATCCATTAACAATGAAGTAGCCGCTCATCATTCTGTCCAGAGAGGAAGACAGCCTGGGTGGCACCTATAGATTTCCCAAGATCCCGTGATGAGACCACACCATTTATTACCAAATAAAGATGTGGTCTCATGGGAAATAAAGTATATGGTTAGCTGGAGAGTCAACAAGCATTTATGATGATAAGATAATCTTTACTTGTGAGAATTAAATGATGTTTAGTTGGAGCATCAACAAGAAATTTTATACCGAGCATGATATATCGATGTTGGTAGCGCTGATTTGTTTTCAATTGGGTGTATGCATTGTTGTGGTTAATGTAGGCTATGGTGTCATTATCTTTCATATCACTGTATTAAAAATGTGAAAGGACTCTCTCACCACGGTGGGTAGAGATAAGAAAAACGGACTTATTTAAAATATAAATAGTACTGCATCCGTTCTCAAGTACTCCTAAACGAGAAAGGAGGGAACAAGAATCAACATAAAAGACGATGGGCTTGTTCGATGGGACGCTGTGTTCTTTTGGATCACGCTTTTCTTTGGGAAGGGATTCTCAAATTCTTTCGGTTGCATCCATGCATTTAGGGTGCGTTTGGATGGCAGAATTAATCCGTTTGTGGGTAGAAACGGCAGAATATGTGCCAAACACAATGTAAGCAGAAATATTTCCATGAGAATTGGTCATAAACATTTCTTCATTTCTTCTTTTTGACCTACAAGAGAAATACGGCATTCTAGAAATACGGCATTTTAGGTGTTTCACCTGATTCTAGTTAAATGGTTTTACAAAGTGATTCTGATTCACTGAGAAAAATTTCGAAGAGAATCTAGATCCGAAACGAAAATCTTTTTTTAAATAATTTCTACGAGAATTTAGGACTCTACGCACCCTTAGTCTTATTTTATTCTACCCAATGATTTTCTCTGGAACGTCGCCGACAGCTTCATTAACTCGCTCATTACGACATGTACAGGCACTCAGCAAACAATTGTCGCACGTGCCAAATAATGCTTCCTACAATACTGTCAGGACAATACTGTTAGGATAGTAACACCGTAGACTGTAGTACTATACTACAGTGTAAAAAGAGTAAAACTGTAGCATAAGCATGGTGTAGAAAAAAAGTACTACTACTGTAGTGTAGTATTACAGTACAGTGTATAGTTCAGCAATACGACGCGACAGAAACGTGAAAAACAGCCGTCCAGTCCTTCCCTTTTGCCTGGTAAAAGGCAAACGGACAACAGTGCCTCCAAATAAAGGCTCTCTGCAAGCTTTTGCAAACCCACGCATTTCCCAAACTGACCTCTCAAATCGAATCCCCTCGACGATCTCGCGCATCCTTATCAATTCCATCTCCGTTTCAGCAATCATTCGAGTATTCGGCCCTATCCCAATCGCCTCAAAATCAAGTCAAACTTCTATAAGACGCACCCCAGCTGCTGAGCTGCTCACCAGACGCCAAGATTCGTCGTCCTCCCTCCGATCGCCAAAGCTGCAGGGCCGGCCGGCGAAGCTAGTTCTTGAGGAGCCATGGCGGCGGCGGCGGCGGCCGCGTCGGCCTCTGCGGCGAGCTCCGGCGGCGGCCGGCGCCGGCGCGTGCTGATGTTCCCGCTGCCGTTCCAGGGCCACCTGAACCCGATGCTGCAGCTGGCCGGGGCGCTGCACGCGCGGGGCGGCGGCCTGGTGGGCATCACCGTCTTCCACGCCACCTTCAACGCGCCCAACCCGGCACGCCACCCGCCGGGGTACCGCTTCGTCCCCGTCGGCGAGGGCTTGCCGTCGGCCGACCTGATCCCGTCCGGCAGCGACGCGGACTTCGCCGGCGCGCTGGGCCGGATCAACGACCGCCTCCGGGAGCCGTTCCGGGACCTCCTGCGCCAGGCGCTCGCCGATGCCGAGGACGACGAGGCGGCGGCGTGCCTGGTGGTGGACTCCAACCTGCGCGGGATCCAGCTGGTGGCGGAGGAGCTCGGCGTGCCGACGCTCGTGCTGCGCACCGGCGGCGCCGCCTGCCTCGTCGCCTACATGGCGTTCCCGGCGCTCTGCGACAAGGGCCTCCTCCCGCCGGCATCCCAAGGTGACTGATCGATCACTGTTGCTCTGCAATTGCAGCCATGGCCTTGTCACCATCACCTCTCACAATCTCAATCAACGCTACGCATCATGGCCATACGGGCTTCCAAATCCTCATAAGGTACGGTGCGAGCCTCCTGATAAGGAGGACAGATTAGAAAGCATACAAAAACGCCGTGCATGAGAAATGACAGGTGGGGGCCACGAGTCTCTGGTTTGTGTCGGGTGTACGATAAAATTGCCGTTTTCTGGAGAAGCATGCGAATGTAATTAATTTGGGCTTTTTTTGGCTTTGTTTGCCACAATGTTTATGGTTTTCCCCCTTATATTACCAAAACTTTATTGCTTTGCGAATCGCGACCCGTTTTTTTTTTTGTTTTTGAAGCAAAATGGTAGGAGCTTTGCCTTTCATTATAGGTAGGAAAGCAAATCAGTCCAAATTACATCAGGCCAAAAGCATTTAGTAGCCTGATCTCCGTCCCCAAGCAAGAACCTATAAGAGCTATACTAATTGTTTTTTAGCTATAAGAGGAGATCACAAAGGACGTTCTTGCCAAAAAAAAAAAAGAAATTCACAAAGGATGACCCAAGAAGGAGAGAGAGAGAGAGAGACAGCCATTGCCAAGGCACGTCTTCTTTGTGTAATGTATGATGTGTTTCCTTGGTTTGTGTCCTAGCAGCAGCTTCCCACCAGTCAGCTTACGAAAGAAAAGACGAGTTCACCGGCTCCACTTACGAGACCTTTTTAATTTGACATTTCGATAACATCCTTAAAAGAACTCAACTTGTATTGCTTTGACATGCATATTTCCTTCATACCAAATTGAAAATATCTGAAATCAAAATTCTATTTATCGAGGTATTGTGCCCACTAAAGGTAAACTAATTTATTTTTACGCATGCTCTGGATCATTATTTCTAGGTGTCTCTTGCTGTTGCGATTTGCCACCCAACCGATGGATTTATCAGCCATAGCTTTCTTTCAATTAATTCCTGAACTGAGAGATCACAAAAAGATGTGTTTTTTTTAGCAAAACAACCGCTCCTTGGCAGATGATGATGCAAGCACCATCAAAGTGGATCTTGCTTGCCAGGTACCAGGGATTTTGTACGATCCTTGCTAAAATTAAGTTCTTGTGGGGGTTTATTAACGACAAGTCATCAGAAAATGTATTATGCTGTTTGTTAGTTAAATCTCTTAGATTACATGCATGGAGAAAATATGACCTCTAAGATGGCACTGCACTACTGTAAGGTTCTTTAGGCATTACTGAGATGCACACATACATGCAAGTGATCCTTTAAAGGCTTGCGAAATTCATGAGCTTCTAAGAAGTTTGTCGTGCAATCTCATAGTGTAAATAGGAATAAGGTCCAGACTCCAGAGTTTTCTGAACTGCATTGTCCTGTTAATTTGGCAGCCACAAAAGTAAAGTTGGAGGTCATAATATAATATTAATTGTATGTTCGAATCTAGAAGAAATTAGATGTATACTTCCAAATTGTGTTACCTATTGGGCATGCTGATCATTTCCTTTCAATTTTGAATTACAGATAAGGTTCAGTTGGACATGCCATTGGATGAGCTTACACCACTACGGCTGAGAGATATGGTGTTCTCGCGCACTACTACGCATGCTAATATGAGAAGATGCCTACAAGATTTATTGGATGCAGGAAGTAGTTCTTCCGGTATCATCCTAAACACCTTCCAAGACCTTGAGAATTCAGATGTCCAAAAGATCTCCAATGGCCTCGGCGTTCCGTTGTACACGATAGGGCCACTTCACAAGATTTCTTCAGGCACTGAGGGAAGCTTGCTAGCACAAGACCAGACTTGTTTAAAGTGGTTGGACAAGCAAGAGGCTGATTCTGTTCTCTATGTGAGCTTTGGGAGCTTGGCATCTATGGATGAAAAGGAAATGTTGGAGACAGCATGGGGCTTGGCCAACAGCCAGATGCCATTTCTGTGGGTGATCCGTCATAACATGGTCAAGTCCTCACACCAGATGAGCATTCCTGAAGGCTTTGAGGAGGCGACACGTGGAAGGGGAATGGTCGTGACTTGGGCTCCACAGCAAGAAGTTTTAGGGCACCACGCAATTGGTGGCTTTTGGACTCACAATGGATGGAACTCGACTCTGGAGAGCATTTGTGAGGGTGTTCCAATGATATGTAGGCCCCAATTTGCCGACCAGATGATAAATATGAGGTACGTTCAAGAAGTGTGGAAGATAGGGTTTGAGATAGAAGGGGAGTTGGAGAGGGGGGAGATCGAGATGGCTATTAAAAAGTTGCTATGCACAGAAGAAGGTAGACAGATGAGACTGAGGGCTAAGGATCTTCAGGACAAAGCTGTTAAGTGTATCGAGGAAGAAGGCTCTTCCAAATCTGCAATGGAGTCGCTGCTGAAGCGCATAATGTCATTTTAGATATTTTCCGTGCATAAGAAGAAAGTATTGCTGTTAGATGTGATAAGTGCTTCCCATAAATTGAGAAGGCAGTTAATAAAGCCGTGTATTGACATGTAAGCTCCATTTTAATTTGAGCAAATAAGTCGTCAACAGGGAGGAACCATCAATGAAGAAATCCGGCTTTCAGAAAGCTGCCTCTGCCTGAGCCATACGAAATCCAGGTTTCGGAATAGCTGCCTGAGCCGGCTGCGGTGTTAGCTTGCCATAGCCTCCCCCTCGGGCTCAGCCAGTCAGCCAGATGGAGTGATGATGGAGCCAGTCCCCCACCTCCTTCCTCCTCCTTGGGCTCGCCCGCACACGCCTGGCCAGCAGCGGCGGCGCAGTGTCGACAACGCGACGGCTATTTCCCCCACCCCGGTGACTACCCCGTGAGCTCCTCTTTATCTAGGCGCACCCTCTCCCCTACTCCTTCCCCCGAAACCCTAGTCCTCCCACGACGAGCGGCGGCAGCACTTCGGCGGTGAGCGCGAAATCGAGCGTGGAAACTCAGTGGAGATGACGAACTGGCGAGAGCTTGAGGGTAAGAAGCTCACCGGAGTTCGATTTGTATGGTTAGTTGGGCAGGATGAGGCCGGGAAGGTAGGCGTCGACGGTGAGGTGGGTGGTGGTGGTTGGCGGCAATGGCGGGTGTAAGGGCTTCAATCCCTAGAGCCAGAGGTCATGGCGCAGGTCAAGGAGGGTGGAGGAGGTAGCTGGATGGGTGTAGGAGCTGTGGGTGGCGTCAATTTGCAAATGGTGGAGGGGAGGGGGTGGATTTAACCGGCGGGTGGAATGGCTCGCTCGGCTCATTTCCGTTTTGGTTCTTGGCCTCCTCACCACACCATCGACGCACCCGCCGGCCTCTCCGGTCCCGCTTCACCATCGGCGACCCCGCTGGCCTCTCCAGCCTCACGCCGTCGGCCTCTTCGACCCCGCCTGCAACACCTCGCTACGCGCCGGCGGCCCTCGACCCAGCGTGCACATGGGAAAAATAGAGCGCGGGAATAGATCAGCACACGGGAAGGAGCAGTTCAGGGGCGATTGGGGAAGGACCGCACTCGCGGATATATGCGGGGTGACAGAGGTGTTTTTTCTCGTCCGCGCATTTTTACGGGAAGGATGGGGGAGCTGTTGGAGGTAAGTTTTTTTATTTTTTCCCTAAATAAGGTTTTGGGGCAATTTTAAGGGAGCTCTTGGAGTTGCTCTAATAGGCCCAACTTCTAGATAAAGAAATTTAACATTTCGGAAGATTAGATTCAACATTTTCTAAGAAATAAATCAACATTTATAGATACTACATTCAACAATTTTCACCATCTATTTCAACATTTGGACAAACAAGATTCAACATTCTAATTTTTCCTCATCTTCTTCCTTGAGCACAGGGCCAGCCGATGGTGGCACGCGGCCAGCATGCTCGAGGAGCGGCGGCGCGGCCTAGGGTGGTGGCGGGGCACGCACGACCGGCGTGCCCGGGGCGGCGACGCTCGCGACTGGAGGCGCGCGCGATCACGCCCGCGGGGTGCCGACGGCCACGTGGGGGGCTGTGTGGGAAGGAGGGGTAGCGTGGGCATCAGGCACTGGCAAGCTCTTGGGTGGCGGCGCGGGGTAGGGGGTGGTGGTGGCGGGGCAGGGGAAGACAGTGGAGGTAGTTAGGGTTGCGGAGTGAGGATGCATCCAATGGATATTATTGTGTGTACGAATCTTAAATACTGGAAAGTTAAATAACTAAGTAGATACCGGAAGTCATGTAGGATCCACGCAGTCCAACAGGCAAGATGAGGTAAGTAAAAGGCCCAATCCAATGGGGAATGCAGCCCAACCCAAGCAGAAACGGTGTATTTTACAGACATGTTTGGCTCTAGGGTGCTAAAGTTTAGCACTCGTCACATTGGATGTCTGGATACTAATTAGGAGTATTAAACATAGCCTAATTATAAAACTAATTGCATAGATAGAGTCTAATTCGTGAGACGAATCTATTAAGCCTAATTAGTCCATTATTTGACAATGTGGTGCTACAGTAACCATTTGCTAATGATGGATTAATTAGGCTTAATAGATTCGTCTCGCGAATTAGACTCCATCTGTGCAATTAGTTTTTTTAATTATCTCATATTTAGTCCTCTTAATTAGCATACAAACATTCGATGTGATACTGCTAAAATTTAGCACCAGTATCCAACCACCACTAGTTACATATAACGTGTACGGCCCACCAAGGAAAGCAGCCACGTCCCATCCAGACACGCGGCGCAGCACAAGAGGCTGAACACTGCACAGGTGCTCGTAGGCTTTGAAAACTTTGGGCATGTTCGCTTCAGCTTATAAGCCGGCTGAAAAGCTGAAATGGCTGATTTGTTGTGAGAGGAAAATACTGTTTGGTGGCTGATAAGCCGGCTGAATAAGCTGAAGCGAACAGGCCCTTTGAGCGATATGTATCTAACTATGACAACATACAGCTAGATTTTTTATGATTTATTAAATTTTAATATTTACTTTGAGTTGCAGAGGCGAGAGGCACCATGCTATTGGTAGCTAATAAATACGAGTACAATTTTAATATCAGAAGGTGATGGGTCAATTTTTTAATGTGAAACTACACTTAATAATTGGTACCAAAGTATAAAGATCAAAAAAACTTAGGACTATATCATGGCTGGACCTAAATATTTGAGTAGAGTCCCACATCAAAAATTAATGGCGGAGGAAGTGATCGTCTCCTATTTGCATTTGCATGTAATGTAACTTATACTAAAGGTGTAAGTATTGTAAATGCATGTGTCACTGCAATATCTTTCCTCAAGATTACTTCACGTATATTATTGAATCAAAGTGGAATAAGTGGACTGTCATCTCTATCTCTAAATACCATTCCTAGATAAACAGTTGCTAGGTTGCGAGTAGGCCAAGAATTTTACAAGCTGGGCCGGCAAAAAGCCCGGTTTGTTCCGGGCACAAATTTTGTGCCTAAGACTGCCCAACGGGCAAGTGATTGGCCTACTATTTTGGGCTGTGGCCGATTTTGGCTTGGCCCATCCAGTTTTTAAGTCAAAATATAACTTAAACAATTAATTCAAGTTAGGCACGGGGCAGATTTCGTGAGGCCTAGTTTTGAGGGCAAGTACATCGGTGTCGTCAGGTGGTCTCATGCATTGACACGTAATCTTAAGATGATTTGAGGGCAAGTACATCGGTGTCGTCAGGTGGTCTCATGCATTGACACGTAATCTTAAGATGATTCAATAGACAACTCGTACAATGGGTTGTTCTATAAGTTGTCTCGTAGTGGTATATAATTCCTTAATTTGTGCATAAGAAAAATAAAATATTATGAGTTGCATGGCAACAATAACTTGTACAATGGTTGTTAAGTTGTCTCGTAGTCCTACAGTTTAGCTCATGAGGTGGTTGTTTCGCGAAACAACGACCTCTTTCTCTCTTCTCGCTCTCTCTCCTCCACATCATAAAAAATTCTACGTGACACTGCATGAGATGACCTATGAGATCGCTGACGTGTAGCAATGTACTTTCCGTGAGGGGTGTCGTGTCGCAGATAAATAAAGAAAAAAGTGATGTTTTGCGAAAGGAAAAAGGTACTGCGCGTCGGTCGCGCTTGTCTTGAAGCGCGCGACTCCTGTGCCCCACGACCTGCAGCTCGTGAAGCATGCCAATGCATCGTGGCCCAAAAGCTAGTAAGCTTTTGTCTTTTTACAGCATCTCCAAGAGTTCCCTATTTACCTTCCTAATACTTGGTTTTTAAGAAAATGAGAAAAAATCTCTCTCCAACAGTTTCTAATCCATCCTCCTAATATTTAGGCACTTGGGAAATCTCCTCCCCGCGCGCGTAACTTTGCGCGTCTCGTTGGTCACGCGGATTCACCTTCCCGTGTGGAATCCATCCTGGCGCGCCTTCTTTTGCTGCTGGTCTATCCTTCGCGTGCTCGTCCATCGTTCGTGGCGGTCGTACAGGAAGGAAGCCGCTCCTCCATCGCTCGCCGTCCAGGTCAACGAACGACACCGCCACAGACGTAGTGACCTAGTACATACTCCGATCTATCGTTTTGCCATGGGCTTGCTGTGCTGCCGCCAGCGCCATGGCTTCCTGTCGGCCACCGCCGCCGCTAGGTTTCCCTTGCCCGCCACAGTCCGTCCGTCCCTATGTTTTGCCGTGGCCGTGCTCTTTTGAATCTGCTGCGTTGTTGTATCACTGGATCAGAAGCCGTCCCTATGTGCTTGCCGTGCTAGGTCATGGCTGTATGCCGCCTCTTTGCCAGGCCATGGCGGTTGCCTTACGTGCGAGGCCGTGGCACCCTGTGGCCGGTCGTGGCTATCCGCTGGCCGCCAACTGCTGCCGCTGTGCGATGCCGCTGTGTGCCTGCTGCCGATGTGTGCTTGTTGCCGAGAGGGTGCCTGGCTGTGGCCGGCCGATGTGTGCCTCACGATGTGTGCCTGCCGATCTTAGTATTGCGCTAGTGCTTTAGCCAGATAGGCAGATACAATGTAGGAGCGTAATGGTATATGTTGGTACTGAAAGCATATAATTGCCTGATTGCCTGCTGCCTGATTGCGTGCTGGTTGTCGGCTGGTGCTGCCTACTGCTTATTGCCGATTCCTGCATGGTACATGCACTGCTGTTGGCCGCTGCATGGTACTTGTTGGGGGAAAATATTAATGACCTCCTTATACCTCTTAAACAACAATCATAAAGGTCCGGACCCACCTGCGATAATAGCGATTCCCGCCGACCTGGCATGGGCAAGGAACATTCCACTCCGCCTCGCCCGACCCAAGGTCCCGGGGTCGGACACGCCCGACCCCTCGCTGGCGAAACTTCGCCTCGCTCGACCCACAGTCCTAGGGTTAGATGCGCCCGACCCCTCGTCGCAAGGCTCTGCCTTGCCCGACCCCAAGCGTAGGGGGTCGGACTCATCCGGGCCCACAAGACAAGGATCCGCCTCGGGCGCAGACCAGCAGACGAGGGCGCGGATCTCGTGGGTCCCCACTAATCTCGCCATAAATGCGCCGCGGCTGTGGCGCGTAGAAAGGCGCCCGCGCTCCTTGACGTGATCCGCCACAAGTACCCGGGCGGAACACACAGGTTACAGCGGCCGCGGCCTTCCCTGTTCACCGTAGGGCACTCATTACGTGCGTCCCCTAGCACAGGAGGGAGCGCCGCCCGCTTTCACGCTCAGTCCGGCGACAGAGACACGACGTCCGTGCTCCACAGACAGTATGCAGGACTACAGGGGTCAGCCATCCCCCACAACATGCACGGTTGTGGCGGCCGGACATCATCATCATGCCTGGCAACGATGGTGGACTGGAGGATCGACGACAGGATCCGACAGAAGCCGCCCCCCTTCGGCGACCACGCTGACGGGAGAAAAAGGCCGGAGAGGAAGGCGGCGACCCGGGGACTCGGTCCTTTTCCCTGTATTCGACTTTACTTAGCTTATCTCTTTTACTTCTCCATATGCCTAGCTCACCTGTAATTCCTGTGCTCTCCTTGCGCTATAAAAGGAGGACGAGGGGCCCCGAGACCGGGAGGACTCTCAAGTCAACAGAACCCACACCCTCTCCTCACGAGCATCAGTGCACACCCAAGAGACTTGGGACCAGCTCCCTCTCTCGCCTGTTTATAACCCCTACTACAGACCTTGCGTGAGTAACACGAGCAGCTCCTCATACTGGACGTAGGGCTATTCCTGCCCGAACCAGTCTAACCCCGTGTCCTCTCACGCAACCATCCGAGCCTTACGCGCATAAAAGAAATTTACTTGCCATAGTCTTGATCCGCTAATCTTGACAATGACAGTACTGTTATTGGAGTACTTGCCTACTGCTTGCTGCTTCCTGGGTGGGTATTCTGGGACTGGATAGACATCTACACCTTACCGTGTAGAAGCAGTAGTAGTACTCATGTCGCTGGCTGGAAGGAGGCGGCAGCCGGTTGGGTGGTGGCTGCGTTGGCTGGGACTTGGCGGCGGCGGTAGGGAGATCGTGGGCTCAGGGTACGGCACGCCGATATGTTTCTTGTGATAAAAAAATAAAAAAAGTCGGAAAAAGTGACGTGGGCCTTAATTTGATTTTTTAGATGTCATTTATTAGAAACTCTTGGAGATGACTATCTTTTCCCCTCCCAATTAATATTTGGGAGTTGCCAAACTATAACTTTTTAGGAGAAAAAAGTAGGAAACTCTTCGAGATGCTCTTACTATGCACACACGGGTGGATATAAATCTAGTTAGCTTTTTTATATCACGGTTCCTTTTAGTTTGTTTTACAGTTTTAAAATGTGATAATTTTTTTTTCTGAAGTGTCCGTTTTAAATTTCGTTTACACCGTTACATCCTTTACGGTGAGTTCTACAAAACTAGATCCATGATTAATATATTTTATATAATTTTTATATGCCCGGAAACTTATGTATGGTAGGTAGTTAGTTCTGTATTGATTGTCGAGCAACTTATGAATAAATTATATGCATAACTTGCTACAAAACTATTTTATGTGTTGTTATGTATCTTAAGTACCTAAGTAAATTGTCACATTTTCTTTCAGATAAAGTGATACATATCCCTATATAAGTTGTTCCATTACCTCTACATAAGTTGTAATTACATAGAAGTTATCACATGTTATATACATAAGCTGAAACTAACTAGTTGATACAAGTTCTTATACATAAGTAAATACGCTACTCGCACGGCATAAGTTACTATATGTTCCTGCTTAAAATTCTACTGGACAAAGAAGACAACTTTCTACTTCTAAAAATATTACATAAAGTACTAGATCATTTGAATATAAGTTACTACTATATGTACAAAATATCTACATAAGTTGCTAATATCACTATACATAAGTTTAGTAAATATAAAATCACTTCAAAACCTATGGAAAGTGGATCTTGTTTCGTAGATAAAATTATAAGGATTATAGTAGTGCAATCCGATTTAAAAATTGATGATTATTGAAAAAGTTATCGTAGATCAAAGAAAATGGAACAAAATATATACTAAACTTGCTACGAACGTGACAAAGAAAATGGAACAAAGAAAGAGTTATTGCCTATCTTATTCCTTCCAAATGAATTGCTAAATTTGCTCTTCTCTCGGCGTTCCATTTGCATGCACGCTTGTTGGACAGGGGTATTCTGCTCGCATTTGCTCCGTGCAGGGTCGCGCAATCACTTTAGGCGCGACTAACGCGGTCCTTTGCGAAAGTAAGAGCGGATCTGTGTGATATATTCGTCGTTTCATATCACTTCATTTACTTGAAGCTCGTATACAAGAACCACAGGTCCTGGTGCTACTTCAACCACAGACCCAGCCCGCCACAAGAACCGTCGATGGGCTCCGCGGGGGACACGGCCAGCGGCGGCGCGTGCTGTTCTTCCCGCTCACGTAGTGACACGTACCAGGGCCATATCAACCCCATGTTAGGATGGAATCTGTGGTAACAAAGACATCCGATGAACAACGAAGTCCAGTCTAATCTCCCAGCCTTACATTGTTCATATCTTATCCTCTAGCTCGGCCCCAACCTGCTGGCGACCACTGAAGCCAAGAAACCCATCCAAGCCATGGCCACCGCCGCTGCTGGCGGCCGGCGGCGGCGCGTGCTGTTCTTCCCGCTCCCGTACCAGGGCCATATCAACCCCATGTTCCAGCTCGCCGGCCTCCTCCACGCGCGCGGCTTCTCCATCACCGTCTTCCACGCCCGCTTCAACGCGCCCGACGCGTCCGCCCACCCCGCCTACGACTTCGTCTCCGTCCCCGACGACGGCATGCCGGCGGACAGCCCGGACACGGTGCAGGCGACCATGGACCACATCCTCGCCGTGAACCGCGCGTGCGAGGCGCCGTTCCGAGAGCGCCTCGCCGCCCTGTTGGAGCGGCAGCGAGCCCGGGCGGAGGACGTCGCGTGCCTCGTCGCCGACTCGCACCTGCTGACGCTGCTGGGCGTGGCGCGGGGGCTCGGCGTGCCGACGCTGGCGCTGCGCATGGGCAGCGCCGCCTGCTTCCGCTGCCTCACGGCGTTCCCCATGCTCTGCGACAAAGGCTACCTGCCAGTTCAAGGTACACACCCACACACATCTATGAGTGAAAGAGAGCATGCCAATAACGTGCCGTGATATTGATCTCACTTGCTTACGCCCTGCGTCGCCGGCGTGTTCGGTGGCAGAGTCGTCGCAGCTGGACGCACCGGTGGTCGAGCTGCCACCGTACCGCATCTGCGACTTGCCTTCAAGGTACTAAATAGCTTTCGTAGCGCTCGCAATAGCGGCCGCTATAGCGGTAGCGGCAATAAGGTAGCGGATCCAAGATAGCATGTTTGGACTTAGCGGCCGCTATTGTTTGCTATTGCCTACTATTGTGGCCACTATTGCTCATATTAGACCGCTATTTGCTACATTTATGATTCAAGATATATGAATATGAATCAAATGGTAATAATAATGTTTAAAAGAATTATGTAGGTAATGATGAAGGATTATGAGATGAAAAATAATTTTTTTATTTATTAATATGAGAACTTAATGTTAATATATATCCATACATCTTAATTATATATATTTATTTGTGATTCTTATCATAAATGTAATGGCTAACTTAAAATTTTAATTTTTTTAAAGTCAATTTGATGTTAATATTCATATATGCTCTAAAATTGTGACTATTTTTTGAATTCTGCTATTTGGACTTACCGTCCGCTTTAGCATCTGTCGTCAATATATCTATGGGTTCACCTGAAGGTTTGGACAGTTCTATATAAAGGGTTGTACACCGAGATGTGTCAGACATGGAGACTACGGTGCAGGACGGCGTGGTCTACGTAGAGGATAAGAACTAGTCGAGGATTAGGAAATTACTCGTAGCAATTAGAGTAGGACTCACTAGTCGAATCGGACTAATATTCTTGTAAACAATCGACCTGTAACCCTGCCCCTGGCAATATAAGGCGAGGTAGGGACCCTCTCCAAACAAGTTCAATCCAATCCAATACAATAAACACGTAGGACGTAGGGTATTACGCTATTCAGCGGCCTAAATCTGTCTAAATCGTGTATTCGAGTTCACCTTCGAGACTCTGATCTCAGCGAGTCCCACGCATAAAACACTACCTCGGGCACCCCCTTGGTAGGTTCCCGGGCCTAAACACCGACAGCTGGCGCGCCACGTAGGGAATCTCGCTGAGAATCCACTGGCGAACTCGATGGGTTAAGTCATCATCAAGCCCACTGTCGTGTTCGAAGCAGGCGCGATGTTCATCTTTGGCTATTGGGTTTGCATCGCAGACGGCGCTGGAAACTTCCACCGTCACATTGCACCAACCCTGGAGAAGAAGCAATACGACATCAACCTTTACCGTCAAGCTCTGAAGGATTTCATTGAAAAATTCAACGAAATTTTTGACCTATTCAGAGGCTTGGGGGACGAGTCCGAGTACAACTCGACTTCTCCCACTAGTCGGATTGGTTCCCACGAGCTGATGCTTGAGCCATCGTGTGAATTGGTCTACAATACAAGACGATTCCCGTTCAGACTCCGAAACTCAGGTGCTGCCTACCAAGCTATCCTGTCCAAACCACAATTCAACTCAGATTTGATTGAGGGCCTTGGCTACTACTCGGATCCAGACGAGAAGACTCCATTATCAGGTCCAAAACAGGGCCTGGTCATTACATCAACTTCACAAGGCAGATTCGTCTACTGGCCCAACATGAAGCCACCCGATCTCGCCAAGAATGATGAGTCACGCCTTGTCGCCTACCTTGACACCTTCCCGTATCAGGAGGGAACCCCTCTGTCGCCCATCTATGAAGAAGATGGCTCCACAGAGATCATCAGGTCAAGTTCGGGTAGTTTTTCTCCGGAGCGGGAACTCTTCGCCTAGAAAGATCCACCAGAAAGAAATCCACGACATGAATGTTACCCAGATGACGTCTCGCAGGATGAGCTCACCGCCAACATAGAAGGAGAAGAAACTGAAGCTCAAAGGAATCGACGGCGAGCAAGAAACGCTACAAGGGCAGAGTGTCACTGTCGCCTTGCAGCTGACCTACCCATCATAAACTTGGATCATGCGTTTGAAGCAGTTCAGACGCGTCAATATCATACTCCTCTCGCCACCATTGCATCCATTGATCTGATTACTCGGGAAATGCCGCAAACCAAGTACACCAGGCAACTAGCTCAGCTGGTGAAACGCGCGTACGAGCAACTCGATCAACAAAGCCCAATACACTTGGTTCGACACACCTCATCCCAGCGTGGCAGTAGCCATAGGCGACCAAGTCAAAACGAGGGTGCCAGAATTGAGGGTGCCAAACCGAGTCAAGCCGGAGCAGAGGGTAGTCGGATGGAGCCCTCGGGAGGCCGTGGCCACCGTGGGTCCCACCTAGAGCCTGAACCCACAGTACATGACCTCCGTTAGAAGGTCAACAACAGCAGCGACGCCTGTACAATCATTGAGGGACACCGTCGTGAACGTGAACAAGAAGTCGAGTACCTGGAAGATGATTCTGATGGGTTCCCCACTTTCTCAAAATGAGTACGGAAGACAGTCCTACCCGACAATTTCAAACCTCAGGGTATCAGTAAGTACGACGACAAGCAGGACCTAGTCCAATGGCTACAGTGCTACTCGTTGTCAGTCCATGCGGCGGGAGGAAACGACGACACCAAGGTTCTCTACTTCCCCATCTACGTGGAGGCAGGGCCACTCACATGGCTCGAGTCATTAGAAAAGAACTCTATGGACACGTGGAAGCACCTCAAGGCGGCATTCACAAACAACTTCGCAGGGGTAATGCAGTGTCCTGGCAACAAGATTGACTTGTCTCAAGTCAAGCAGCAATAAGGCGAGACCCTGCACAGTTACCTACACCGGTTTTTCGACAAGAAGGCCACTATCATGGACATCACGGAGTAGGACATCATAGATTGCTTCCAGAACAGTCTCTATGACCGTTGGATGTTCCAAGATTTTGGCATGAGACGCCACGAAGATATCAAGTCTCTCAAGATCATGATACAAGCCTGGGCGGATGACGAACACAAGAAGATAGAGAGGTTTGAGTCTAGTCGTAACAGGGGCTAGAACAACAACAACCAGAGTAACAGCTAATGCAACGACAAGAACCGTGATGATCGACATAATAATGACAACCGAGGCAACTACTCGGGAGGTCAAAATCGCAAAAGGAAGACAGACAATACTGTCGTGGCGATGTCCCAGTCTTCCAAGAAAAGCAACAAGAATTAAGAAAGGACTCCGTTCAGTGAGCTTTTGAAAAAGCAGTGCCCATGGCACCCACACCATAAGCACTCTGTGATGGATTGCTATAGTCTGCGCAGAGTCATAAAAGATCTATCGGAACCTTCGGGAACAAAGGTCAAGGGCAAGACCAAAGAAGACGAAGACGATGGCGACAACGAAAAATTCCAAAACCCATCCAACACCATCAACGTCATCTTCAGTGGCACAACGGGTACTACTACGAAGCGGTCCCAGAAACTAGCCCTCCGAGAGATTATGTCCATTGAACCAGCAACACCTACGTTCCTCAAGTGGTCCGAAGTGCCAATCACATTCTGTAGGAAGGATCAGTGGACTAGTTTCTCCGACCCAGGACGCTACCCTGTAATCCTAGACCCAGTAGTTGTAGGCTCTCAACTTACCAAAGTACTCATGGATGGCGGTAGTGGTCTCAACGTACTCTTCGCTAAGACTTTGAGGAAGATGGGCCTTGACGTTACGGATATGCTCACCTCGATGAACTCTCCATTCTACTGGATTGTCCCAGGCAACGCGGCTGTACCCCTCGGTTAGATGGTTTTGCCAGTTACCTTCGGGACCAAAGAACACTAACGGATAGAGTACATTTGGTTCAAGGTAGCTGATTTCGGAACATCGTATCACGCTATCCTTGAAAGACCTACCTTGACCAAATTTATGGCCACCCTTACTACGTGTACCTGGTACTCAAGATGCCAGGACCAAAGGGAGTACTCTCCCTACGGGAAGACTTGAAAAGATCATACGACTACTACACAAAAGCTGTAGAGCTAGCAGCGACTACTCAAGTGCCAAATTCGATGATGCAAGTCTCCGCTTCTTCCAAGAAACTATCCCCGTCAGAACTCGAGATTCCAGAGAACAAGTCAGGGGCAACCAAGGTTAAGCCGGGAATTGAAGTCGATATCAAAGCCACTAACCTTGAGACTAGTGATAGCTCCAAGACAGCCTTGATTGGCTCAGGGCTGGACTCCAAATAGGAAGACGCGCTCATCAGCTTCCTCCGAGCCAACCGAGACATCTTCGCATGGAAGCCATCAGATATGCTGGGGGTGCCTAGGGAGTTGATCAAGCACTCACTAAATGTAGATCCCAAAGCTAGGCCAAAACGGCAATGACTACACCGATTCACCCAAGATAGAAGAGAAGCAATTAAAAAAAAGTTGGCCAAACTACTCGTGGCAGGCTTCATGAAGGAAGTCTATCATTCAGAATGGCTGGCCAATCCCGTCTTGGTATGGAAGAAAAACAACAACGAGCGAAGAATGTGTGTCGACTACATAGACCTCAACAAGCACTGTCCAAATGACCCCTTTAGGCTCCCTAGGATTGATCAAGTTATAGACTCAACGGTTGGATGCGCTCTCCTTTGCTTCCTCGATTGCTACTCGAGGTATCACCAGATAGCTCTCAGGGAAGAAGATCAAATCAAGACCACGTTCATCACCTCTTATGGAGCTTTCTGCTACACTACAATGTCCTTCGAGTTGAAGAACGCAGGTGCCACCTATCAATGAGCAATACAGGAGTGCTTCAAAAATAACAACATCGCAACATAGAGGCATACGTGGATGATGTGGTCGTAAAGACTAGAAATCTCAACGACTTGATTGCGGATCTGGAAGAAACTTTTGCAAGCTTGCGAGAGTTTCAGTGGAAGCTGAACCCAACCAAGTGCGTGTTCGGTGCACCCACCGGAAAACTACTCATGTTCATCATCAGTCACCGAAGGATTCAGGCTAACCCGGAGAAGATCTCTGCCATAACCAATTTGCACGCCCCATCGTGCATCAAGGACGTCCAGAAGCTGACTGGATGCATGGCAGCCCTCAACAGATCCATCTAAAGGCTTGGAGAACGGGGACTACCCTTCTTTAAACTACTCAAGCAGCAAGACAAGTTCTAGTGGACCGAGGAGGCTGATCAAGCCCTACAATAGTTGAAGGACTTCTTATCAAAGCCACCGGTCCTCACGGTGCCAAATCCCAATGAAGACCATCTGCTCTACATCATCGCGACTACCAATATTGTCAGCACAACGATCGTGGTCGAAAGACCAGAAATAGACCATGTATACAAAGTACAGAGGCTTGTCTACTTCATCAGCGAGGTGTTGTTGGATTCCAAAGTTAGGTAACCATCACTTGAAAAGTTGCTATACGCAATATTACTTACCTTGCGGAAGCTACGACACTACTTCTAGGAATACAACATCTCCGTAGTCACAGACTTCCCCTTGGGAGAAATCCTCCACAATCGAGATGCAACAGGAAGAATATCCAAGTGGGCGGTACAACTCAAAGCTTTGTCCCTACAATTCAAATCAAGGACTGCCATCAAGTCACAAGCACTAGTTGATTTCATGGCAGAATAGTGGGAAAGTCAAGTACCAACACTGGCAGAGCGCCCAGAGCATTGGTTCATGTACTTTGATAGACCACTCAAGCTCGAGGGCACTGATGCAGGAGTACTCTTAATCTCTCCCAAAGGCAAACAACTTTTATACAAATCTTTTGGGAGGTGTCCAACAATGAAGCTAAATATGAAGCGTTTCTGCATAGGCTCCACCTGGCAGTCCCGCTAGGAATCAAGTAATTGTTGGTCTATGGTGACTCACTGGTGATCATCAATCAAGTCAATGACGAGTGAGATTGCCACAAGGACAACATGGATGCGTACTACCTGGTAGTACGCAAGCTGGAGAACAAGTTCTCTGGTTTGGAGTTTCATCACGTGGCTCACGATAATAATATAGCCGCGAACGTCTAATCCAAGCTTGGCCCTACTCGTGCTCAAGTTTCGGCCGGGGTCTTCGTGCATGAACTACACAAGCCATCCATTGTGGAGATGGCGCCATCAAATATCATCGATTGAGGTCACGACGCACCAGACCGGGAGGTTATGATCATCGATGTAGACTGGAGAACCCCCTTCATCGACTACATCAAGGAGCACAAGTTGCCTCCAGACAAGACAGAAGCAGATCAAGTCTCACGGTGCGGCAAGAACTACGTTCTAGTCGAGGACAAGCTCTATAGAGGAGGCGCATCATCTGGAGTACTCATGAAGTGCGTCTCACGACAAGATAGCAAGGGCATTATGGAGAAAATCCACAAAGGCATCTGCGCCAACGACGCATCATCAAGAATGATCGTGGGCAAGACTTTCAGAATAGGATTCTATTGGCCTACAGCTCTTGCTGACGCTGAAGAACTAATCTGCCGATGGCAAGGGTGTCAATTTTTTTTCAAGCAACAACACGTCCCTGCCTACAAGTTGATTACCATACCACCCTCTTAGCCCTTCGCTTGCTGGGGGCTAGACATGATTGGCCCACTGCCTATGGCGCCTGGAGGGTTCAACCGAGTACTTGTGGTGGTCGACAAGTTTACAAAGTGGATCGAGGTGAAGCCAGTAACCTGCCCAAAGGCAGGCAGAGTACTCGACTTCCTTGATGACTTCGTCTATAGCTACGGCTTCCCCAATCGCATCATCACAGATCTAAGCTCCAATTTCAACACCCACAAGCTATGGGAGTACTATGAGAACAACGGGATTGACGTCCGGTACGTCTCTGTCGCTCATCTGTGGGCCAATGGCCTGGTTGAGTGCCCCAACGGGATGTTACTGGAGGCTCTCAAGAAAAGACTACATGACATTGGAAACACCAAAGGTGGCAAGTGGCTCAAGGAGCTACCCAATGTCCTTTGAGGGCTTCGCACCTAGCAATGCAAGCCTACAGGGTACTCACCCTACTTTCTGGTCTATGGATCAGAAGCCATCCTCCCCGCCGACGTCTCTAGTAGTCGAGCAATACGAGTAGGGCGCGACAGAAGAAACAAGGCGTCTAGACTTAGACAGCCTCTAAGAAACTCATTGTGCAGCACTCATCCAATCAGCAAGATACCTTAAAGGAATGCGCCGCTATCACAATCGCAGCGTTAAAGAATGTTCGTTCAACATAGGCGACATGGTTCTCAAGCATATTCAAGACACCAAGGGGCTGCACAAGCTGAACTCGCCATGGGAGGATCCTTTCATCGTCTCCAAGATCACTGGACCTGGGTCGTATAGGCTACAAACTCTCTCTGGCGAAGAAATCAACAACTCGTGGAACATCGAGCACCTGTGTCGATTCTACCCATAGTTTACATATTCATGTAAATTGGCCATCGGCCTCAGTTGTATATTTACAATTTCAATAAAGCGGAGTTATTTTTTCATCATAAAACGACTACTCGCAGAGCTATTCAGCTCCTCGGGTACTATCGCCCAACTTGCACCTTGTAGTCACAAGCCCACAAAAAATATTTTTGAATTACTCAACTCATTGGACAAAATTATCCACATGCGGCTTGTAGTAACAAGTCTGCACACACACTTTTTCAAGTTTTTTAACTGCTTGGACGAAATTGTCCAGTAGCGACTTGCAAAGACAAGCCTGCACACAAAATCATGAGCTAATAAGCTCCTTGGACAAGCCTGTCCATCGACGGCCTTTAGAGAAGAAGTCATCAGTAATTTGGGAGTTATTTATACTTCCCGAGCTCTTATCTCGACAAATCTGTCTAGTCGCAACTTGTAATAATGAGTCTCTAGTTACAGGTTTAGGAGCACAACATTAGAACAACCTAGAGAAGTTGCAAAGATAGGCTCCAGCTTTTGAAGTCCTGAAGAGTCTACTCACCTTCAAGAGTTCGACTACCCAGATGCTCTGAGTACTCACACTCTGCAGGAACGAGTTGCATAGTAAACGTACTCTACACCATGTATCTAAAGAGGCTCACAAGAGCAGCCTTGTGTGCAGACACTCACGACTACCGTACGAGATATTATCAGGGTAGTTCAGGAGATGCTCTAAAACAAAAACACACAAGTCGACAGCACTGAAATTTGCAACAAGACTTCAAATAATTTACAATTCATTCATATGATGTTTATATTACACTGATTTGATACCTACTTCTTTACATACAACTACTCAAGGTCTATTTGACTAGCTACTTCCTTGGAGACAGGAGCCATCTCTTGCAGGTACTATTGAAACTGCTCATCAGAGCAGTCTCGTGCAATCCCCTTTGCAAATGGAGCCAGGTCAGCTTGCGGGTAGAAGGAGTTCACCATTGCCAACAGCTGCTTCGAGATTGACTCCGCCATCTTCTGGATATAGCTGGTGATCTTGGTAGGCACCTCTTTGAGTACTTCCGCCAAAGGGAGGCTCCACATCTTCCGCTGGGGGCTCCACCATATCAGCGATGGGCTGAGCAGCTTCTGTCAGCTCCTTCAGAGCAAGCTTGGTGGCTGCCAACTCAGTCTCGTGCTCTTGGATAGTCCTCATGGTGTTTACTAGATCAACTTCCCCATCGGAGCGCATGTTCCGCTTCTTCTACAGGCGGTGCTCTAGGTTCTCGTATAGAGCGGACAACTTATCATGTTGCTCCGTTACTGTATAGAACGAGTTCTGCCAATTAGTGACTTGACCTTGGAGATCTTCTTTTTTCTGATGGAGCGCTACAAGAACACCACAAGAAACGATTCAGTATCAGCAAGGGCAATCGGTACTCAAAGACCAACAAGAGAACACAAATTACCTTCCAACTGTTGCTTCAACATCTTGTTGCGCTTCTGAAGACGATCCTTATCCTCCGTGACTTTCTAGACAAGATTGTGGTACTTGACGGCTTTGCCGTCATACTTCATTAGTAGCCGGGAGGAGTACTCCCGCTCCTTGGAAAGCTCTCGCTCAAGTGCTTGAGCTCGAATCGCAGTGTCTCCATAAACTTGAAGCATCTCCGACTTCCGGTAGGAGCATTTTATTGCATCCTGCAAAATAGAGCAGGTACTCGTGTCAAACATACAAGTACTAATTTTTAGTTATGGACGAAGCAGAAGAAAGCTTACCGCTGCATATTTGCCTACATGGTGGTACATCTCCATTATCGTGGCTTCCATCTCTACATCGAGGAGTGGGTCGTCGAGTAGTTGAATCTCTTCAAGAAAAGCCTCTGAAGGATTCCATGGCTCATCATGTCCTTCAGCAATAGATGCACCAACAGGAACCAAAGCACGGCTGGTCGACGGTCCCGCTTCAGAAGACAAGATGGAGGCCATGGCGTGGCCAGTAGACGGTCCCGCTTCAGAAGGCGGGATGCATGCCAATACTTGGAGGACTCCAGCAGCTTCAGCCTCTACTTCTGGCTCGGGGGCTACAAACGTAGCCACGATGCCAGAAGTAGTCGCCTCTGCCGCCCCGGTCTCCGCCTCCGGCTCGGGGGCTACAAACGCAGCCACCACACCAGAAGTAGTCGCCGCGATCAGCTCGGCTACTGGAAGCTCAGAGGCTGGCACTAAAGTGACATTCAGTGATGTAATAACATCATGCATAAGTGTTGCAACAAGGGATACAGCAACTGGAGCTACTTCCGGCGTAGGCTGCTCCTCCTGTGGTGGAATTGCAGGCGCCGGGACGAGGTCTTGGGCCGACCAGCTGCTGCCATCGGGTACAGACTTCGGGCTCGAGCCTCCAATGTCCACGTTGGTGGATTTCCTAAAAAAGATAAGTTTCAAGACACACTACAAGATAAAGTCAAGTCACAATCAGTACTTGAGTGACCCTCTAGTACTTACTTTGTGGACCTCTTTATGTTCAAAGAGGGCTTCCCTGCCAAGCGCATGGGCTTGAGTGTGGGTGACAGCTTCTTCGGTGCTGCTTGTTGGATCACAGTCTGATCCTCGCTAGCCTTGGCCACTGTCTCCACTTCTTGGGTAGTTTGTGCGCTGACAAGGTTCACCCTAGCGATGGGAGGGCCTTCGTCATCTTCGATTTCGATGACCTCCACCATCACTGGCAGCTCCTGCTGCACGACTTCTGTAGTCGTCTCCTCCGCCTCTATCTCCTCCCCGACTACTTGCAACCCACCAATATCATACTGAGTAGACATAGCAGTATGGAATTCACTTATGAGTGCTTGATCCTTAGGATCTTGTCCTTTTTCGAATGTGATTATCAAAGGAGGGACGTCCTCGGCGGTGCGCCTCTTCTTTGGCGGTAACACTAGTCTGGCCTCTAGGTCGCCTTCAGGGGCGCGCTTGGATGACCCGGAAGAAGACCCAGCCTTGTCTGACGGCCGGACCTTGATCACGAAATCTTTAGCAGCTTCTGAGTCAAAGCTATTGAAGGAAGAGAACCCTTGCGACTTCTCCTCCTCAACTACTATATGTATATCAGCAGTCGTATGTACACGAGGAGCGGCGTCAGAGCCATCCCACCTGAGTGTAGGATAAGCGGAGCAAAACAAGTGAACGTCTTCCTGCATTAGAAGACAAGTCAGGAAATCAACAAAGTACACAAATTAGTACTCGGGGGGCTGAAGCCACGAGTACTTACACTATTTAGCACGTTCGCCGCGCAGTACTCCCGCACGATCATCGGGATCGCGCTCGCATGCTTGAACAGGCACCTCAAACGCGCCATGACGTCGTCCACAGAGAGGTCATCTGGTGACATCCGGGATGGATTGTTAGGGCTAGAGTAGTCATACCCCCAAGTGCAATGCAGTTGCAGTGGTTGGATCCGCCTCTTCATGAAATTAAATACTACGCCTACTCCTGTCAGCACTTGCGACTTGAGTACGGCAATCTTCTCCAGGAGATCAGGTAGTTGTAGGCTATCTCCATGGGTCGGCTCATCCAACCACCAGTTGTTCCAAATTGAGCGGTGGCCTGTCACCTTGGGTAGTCTGGGCTCATGATTCCCGATATAACACCACCTCTCTTTCTAGCCCGAATGCATGTCAATCAACTCGTACTCCAAATATAGGTGTTTTGCCTTCTCCCGCAATTGGATCCCAGCCCCACCGAGTACCTCTGTGTGTGTTCCATCTTAGGCTGGGGCTTCACTCTGAAGATCTTCTAGAACAGCTGTAAGTGCGGCTGGATTCTGAGAAAAGCTTCACAAAGATGCACGAAAATTGCTATGTGCAGAATCGAGTTGGGGTTGAGGTGGACTAATTCCAACTTGTAGTACTCCAACAACCCGCGGAAGAAGTACGATGTGGGCAAAGCTAAACCATGCTCAACAAAATGCGTGAAGATTACCATTTCATGGGTGTAGTTCTCTATTGGCTAGGGGTTGCCATAGGCAGCCCTCCAGTTGATGAAGTCTTGATCTTGGAGAAGATTGGCTACCACCAACATCTGGATGTCCGCTTCTTTCAGCACGGATTTTTTCCAGGCACATGCCTGATTTGGCAGGGATGTCTGGTCTATCTTGCCATACCAGCTGGATCTCCTTGTTTTTCTCTGCCTTCTTCTTCTTGCTCTCCACCGCCTTGCTGGATGTCGCTTTCTTCCCCATTCGTGATGCCGTGAGGATCTTCTTGCACATATGCTTGGGGGCTCAGCGGTGGGGGAAGGTGGCGCTTGAGCTCAAGAATCAAACAACGGCGACGCTAGAGCTATAATATGGAAGATGAAAGAGCAGATGACTCAGGTGAAATGGAAAGGATGATTTCCTCCGTTATTTATAACCGCAGCACAGTTAACACAGTGGCGAGATTAACGGGAATATTCCATTTTTAAATGCCCAAAGTTATCTCTTGACAGTTTCTAATTTTTTTGGAAAGAGATAAGGTTATTATTAGCGAACGATCACGTTGACAAGTGGTTGACCCTTCTACCCAAACTAGTCGTGTAACGGCTCGGGGGCTGTGTACCACGTGCCTATTGGCTAAAAAGTATTTTCTTTGGGTTTTTAAGAAAAAGAGATGCCTGATTCTTTGATTCAACCTAAGGCTCAGGGGCTACTCCATATGGAGTGCGATTTTCATCGCACTTTCATATAAAATTCAAGATTGAAGATTCAAGACCAAGTTAAATGAGGCTTGAGCATATTCTAGCCGTATGGCAATACTCAAGTACATTTGGAGACTCAATCCGATGGAGTACTCGAAGAGCACAAAAAAACTAGTCGGAGAAGCCCACAAAAGTACTCAGGACTACCGCATTTGACTAAAAAGTACTCAGAGGCTTGTCGTCCATACATCTATGGGCCCACCTTAAGGTTTGGACAATCCTAGATACAGGGTTGTACACCAAGATGTGTCAGATATGGAGACTATAGTGCAGGACGGCCTGGTCTATGTGGAGGATAAGAATTAGTCGACGATTAGAAAATTACTCGTAGCAATTAGAGTAGGACTCACTAGTCGAATCCGATTAGTATTCTTGTAAACAACCGACCTGTAACTCTGCTCCAAGGCGAGGTAGGGACTCCCTCCAAACAAGTTCAATCCAATACAATACAACCAACACACAGGACGTAGGGTATTATGCTATTTAGTGGCCTGAACCTGTCTAAATCGTGTGTTCGAGTTCACCTTCGAGTTCCTGATCTCGATGAGCCCATGCATAAAACACTACCTCGGATACCCCCTCGGTAGATTGCTAGGTCTAAATACCGACAGCATCCGCTATCCGCTATACTGACCCTAATCCACTACCGTACCACTAAACGTTATTCAGTACCTTGCTTGCCTGTAAGCCTTTCAAGGACCTGCGGTAGCTCGACTGGCCGTATACGCTCAACTCGTCTAGACGTATACGAACTAGCTGCAGCAACTTCAAATTTCAGGACCAGAGCAGAACACGAAAATACTTTGCCCAAAGGTACGTGTCGTACCTACGTTGTTTCTGTATTTCTCAACATTTTTCTGATGATTAGAAATGACGCAGTACCCCTGCTTATATTTGCTGGGACTTGACCTGAACAAAATCTAGTCGGACTCCTAACTCAGCTGCAGTTTAGCACATACAGTACTCCTATTCCTAAACAAACTCCTATTCTATTGGACAACCTGCAAATAAACAAGCTCCCAACTCACGTGTACTTAACACGTGCATGCAAAACTAGACTCCAACTCCTAACACTTGCCTAAAGCAAGATTAATTCCTAACATTGCCGTCCGCCAGCAGCGCCGCCGCACACGGCCAGCTGCGAGAGGTGCTTTCCCGGGTGGTGACGGCCGTGACGACCTCATCGGGCCTCATCCTCGACACGTTCGACGCGCTCGAGGCCGACGAGCTTGCGGCACTCCGGCGCAACCTGGCCGTCCCGGTGTTCGACGTCGGCCCGCTCCACAAGCTCTCGCCGGCGGCGTCGAGCAGCCTCCTGCGGCAGGACCGCGGCTGCCTGGACTGGCTCGACGGGCAACCCCCGGCGTCCGTGCTCTACGTCAGCTTCGGCAGCCTCGCCAGCGTGTCCGCATCCGACCTCGTCGAGACGGCCTGGGGCATCGCCAACAGCGGCCGCCCCTTCCTTTGGGTGCTCCGGCCTGGCCTCGTCCGCGGCGCGCCGCCGTCCTCGATCTCCCTGCCCGACGGCTTCGACGCCGCGACGCGCGGCCGGGGCGTGGTGGTCAGCTGGGCGCCGCAGGAGGAGGTCCTGGCGCACCCCGCCGTCGGCGGCTTCTGGACGCACTGCGGGTGGAACTCGACGCTGGAGGGCGTGTGCGCCGGCGTGCCGATGCTGTGCCGGCCATTCTTCGGCGACCAGATGGGGAACGCCAGGTACGTAGACCACGTGTGGCGGACCGGCGTCACGATCGACGGCGAGCTCCAGAGGGGGAAGGTGGAGGCGGCCATATCGACGCTGATGGGGGCAGGCGAGCCCGGTGCCGGGATGCGGCGGAGGGCGCTGGAGCTGAAGAACAGCGCGGCGGCGAGCATCGGCGAGGCCGGGTCGTCCTCCGTCAACGTCGACATGCTCGTCAGTCTGATCCAGTCGATGTAGCTGTAGGAATTTCGTAGACAACAGGGGCAAAAAACTAATGGCCAGAGCTCCGGCGCAGAAAAGGGATTCCGGTTCTTGTTGTCCTATGTATGACGAGATAAGTTAGTGTCAAATTGATGGTCTGATGGAGACACGAAACATGGAGTATTGTACTTGTCCTTGTGCTTTTTTCTGATGATCCTGTCGTTTCTATCCGGTGGCTGACTAGTAGCTTGATGGGTTTAGTGGATTCTGCCGTGTCCACAATTTCGTGTCCTCAGCATCTTCAACAATTTCTAATACATGTTCTTTAAAATAAAATTTTTGGTGTGACGAGAAAAAGATCTTGTAACTTTTCTCAGAGAACCATTCTCCAACCGTTCAAACTTTAGTCATTTTCTAAAAGTCAGTAAAAAGATGTTCAACTCAATTAAGCAAGAGAAGGAAGATCAAGGAAGGGAAAAAAAGGAGATATGTATGCATTGTAGTGGAAACTTTATTATCACTAGTGGAAAATTTTTCATTAGTCCTGATCCAAACCCCCTTTATGCCAACGATGATGCATGTGTTGCCTGACGCTTGTTTGGGGAAGGAAGGCAGCCTGCACCTGAGTCGAAGGAGTAGAGAGGATAGGAAAGGGCAGAACAACACGAAGGGACAAGATCAAGCACGAAAACATAAGCATTCCTCATCCTCCTAATCCCCGTTACTTGTCACGAGTTTGAGAATTTTAAAATACATTTTGAGAGTTTATGAACTCGATGTTACCCCGGTCACAAGTTTGGGAATTTTAAAATATATTTTGAGAGTTTATGGACTCGATGATACCCCAAAATTAGGGGACTTTTAGGGACCCGAATGACACCTTGAGACAAGTTTGGTGATCTAAAAATGCATTTTGAGAGCTTAAGGATCTGGATGACACCCCTTAATAGTTAAGTTTATGGACCGCCCTTTATTTTACTTTAGAGTAAATTTTGAAAATTTTTGTATTTACCCAAATATGTGTGACATCGAATATGTCTACCTATTATGTTAAACTTGTGATATATTGTCATATTTATTTGTTCTTTGTTTAGAAAAAGTCCAAATTACTGCCCTGAAGTATAGCCGAAGTTCGTATAACTCCTAAACTATTTTTTAGTTCAATTTACCTCGCTTTTGGTTCAATTTATCGTAACATAATTTTTATTTTTTATTTCTCCACACATAAGTTGAATTTCAATTTATAATTTTATAGGTGGTAGTGGACATCACAATGCATCTCAAAAAATATATTAAATTTTTTATTAATTATTTTTCATATAATTTATATCCTAATAATAAATTTTTTATTAACTATCATACCTTCTCAAAATAAATAAAAAAATCATGATGTATTTTTCTAACCTGTCTTATCATGTCTGCTATCATCTCGGAATTGTTTTTACTTATGACTCCACTCATGCACGTAGAAAAAAAAGATAAATTGTGTTATGGGTAACTTGAACCAAATAGCATAATTTAAGAGGCAAAACTAAACCAAGAAATAATCTAGGGGGTTATTTGGACTTTGTTTATATTAGTGAAGTAATTTGAACTTTTTTCCTGTGTTGATGTGGAAGGGGATCACGGCAAATACTTCGACACATCACGTGCAGCGTGTGGAGGAGCTCCTTGCAACGCCTCTGCACAAACTGATTAGACCGGTTCTGCAGACTGGTCAGACTGGTTCGCCAAGGCAGCCCAACGATGGACCAGCTAACGCTCGCTTGAGAGGGATCCCGTCGGGGCAAGCGCACGTAGGGTTACTCTAGGTTTGGCAGGTCACCTAGAGCGTCCTCAATCACCATTGATATGAAGGAGGGACAAGTATGAGGATGGAAAAGGTTGATACGAAGGAGGGACAAGTACGAGGATGGAAAAGGTAGGGCAGGAGAAAAGGTAAAAAGATAGTAGATGTGGTTTTGATCGATTAGATTACCCTCAATCGGTCATGTCCTTTTACATTTATAGGAGGGGAGGTCTTGCCCCATAAGAAGTCGAAGCCCTTACAAATTTTGTGTTGAAATACAACTCCTAACTCGGACTACACGTGCCAATCCTGTATGACCGACCTGGCAAATCGGTCTGACCGATTTTCTGAGGTACAAATCTTCCCGAAGTCATAACTCTCTCATCCGAACTTCAAATCGAACATCCTATATATGCATTTTGATCTTCTCGACGAGGACAATGCAATGGTGAAGTCCAATTTGCAATTTGAGAACTTTAGCTAAACCAGTCTGACCGGTTTTAGAGACCAGTTTGTCCAGATTTATCAATTTTGGTCGTCAACACCTTGTTTTTATGATAACTTACAATAATGTAAGATGGTTTAGGGACCTTATTTTTATAATGAAACAATCCACCAAAAATTAAGAAGAAATGATCAAATATTACCTTGATTTCATATTTATAGGTAGGGTCCGATAAATTTTATTTACAAATTTGAATATGCCCGACGACGCCGCCCGTGATGGCCGGAGGTCAGGAGTGTCCATGCACTCAGAAGTTGAAGCAAGCAGAATGGAGCATTGGGAGGAAGAAGATAAACACTTCTTGCAATCTACTACGTTGTTGGATCACCAATTGATGGGCAATAACTTTCAGCTGAAATAAATAAAAATAATCAGGCAAGCATCAGCCTCTGTAATTTGTAATTTAGAGTAGAATGTATGTATCTATGTTGTTTCAAACCCTCGTGGTTATGCCACCCCGAAAAAAAAAAGTAACGTTTCCTCTCGTTCCGTATTACTTTAAACGCCAAGCCCATACTCCTGAGAACCATATCCTGGTGGCATGTTCACAACCACTGAACCATCTCCCCAAGAATCGTCGATGGGCTCCGTGCACACCTCCACCGGCGGCCGCCGGCGCCGCGTGCTGTTCTTCCCGCTCCCATACCAGGGCCACCTCAACCCCATGTTCCAGCTCGCCGGCATTCTCCACTCCCGTGGTTTCGCCGTCACCATCTTCCACACCCACTTCAACGCCCTCGACGCGTCCCTCCACCCCGCCTACGACTTCGTTCCCGTCCCCGACGGCTGCCCGCCGGCGGACACCCCCGGCACGCTGCAGGTGACCCTCGAGCGCGTCCTCGCCGTGAACCGCGCGTGCGAGGCGCCGTTCCGGGAGCGCCTCGCCGCGCTGCTGGAGCAGCAGCGGGAGGACGACGTCGTCGCGTGCCTCGTCGCCGACGCGCACCTGCTGACGCTGCTGGGCGTGGCGCGCGGGCTCGGCGTGCCGACGCTGGTCCTGCGCACCGGCAGCGCCGCCGGCTTCCGCTGCTTCACGGCGTTCCCCATGCTCTGCGACAAGGGCTACCAGCCGGCGCAGGAGTCGCGGCTGGACGCGCCGGTGACGGAGCTGCTGCCGTACCGCGTCCGGGACCTGCTGTCGACCACCGCCGCCGGCCACGCCGTGATGAGCGAGGCGATCTCCCGGATGGTGACGGCCGCCGCGACCTCCTCGGGCCTCATCCTCAACACGTTCGACGCGCTCGAGGCCGCCGAGCTCGCGGCGCTCCGGCGAGACCTTGCCGTCCCGGTGTTCGACGTCGGCCCGCTCCACAAGCTCTCGCCGGCGGCCGCGAACAGCATGCTGCGGCAGGACCACGGCTGCCTGGACTGGCTGGACACGCAGGCCCCGGCGTCCGTGCTCTACGTCAGCTTCGGCAGCCTCGCCAGCTTGTCCGCCGCCGACCTTGTCGAAATAGCCTGGGGCATCGCTAACAGCGGCCTTCCATTCCTCTGGGTGCTCCGGCCGGGCCTCGTCCGCGGCGCGCCGGCGTCACAGGACCCGCCGCCGCTGCCCGACGGCTTCGACGCCGCGACGCGCGGCCGGGGCGTGGTGGTCAGCTGGGCGCCGCAGGAGGAGGTCCTGGCGCACCCCGCCGTCGGCGGCTTCTGGACGCACTGCGGGTGGAACTCGACGCTGGAGGGCGTGTGCGCCGGCGTGCCGATGCTGTGCCGGCCATTCTTCGGCGACCAGATGGGGAACGCCAGGTACGTAGACCACGTGTGGCGGACCGGCGTCACGATCGACGGCGAGCTCCAGAGGGGGAAGGTGGAGGCGGCCATATCGACGCTGATGGGGGCAGGCGAGCCCGGTGCCGGGATGCGGCGGAGGGCGCTGGAGCTGAAGAACAGCGCGGCGGCGAGCATCGGCGAGGCCGGGTCGTCCTGCCTCAACGTCGACAAGCTTGTGAGCCACATCATGGGCCTGTAGGCGTTTCTTTTTCTTTGATCAGAAGAAAAGATTCTCTTGGACAATGTCACGGTGGGCAGTGACTTTGTTTGGTTTTCTTGTCCTATGTATGGTATGATGCGATCCGTTTCAAGCAGTCGCAGAACAACGTGGATTTTGCACGTGACCTCGTGGCTACAAGTCTTATCCTAATTTTACATTGAGATTCATGTTACAAGTGGTAGGTAGTAGGAAAACTCTTTGATTTTTTGAAAAGAATCGACGGTTGAATGAATATGCAGGAGGAACGAAGGCAAGTGTTGTTCAACTTGCCCATTCAACTCTTCGATTTTCCTTGTCCTTTTTATGTCAGCAAACGGGTAGTAGGTTGCTGAGTTTGATGCATCATGTTGTTTGTAACCGGTTGTGATTGCAACCATCACCACCGTTTGATGACAAGAGCAGAGTGTGGTGGCAATAAAGATCCGCTCAAGGCACGATAGATTGGCGGCAAAAAGGAGTGGAAAAGAGACACTACAATCTGTCTCCCATTTTACTACAAGGAAAAGAGACACTATAGAAAAATTGAGAACATGAACCTATTCTACAGTTCTTCACGCCCTTTCAGCTTCACTATCTACGAATGCTACTCTATCTCCGTATTGTTAATTAGAGGTTATTATATCACATCTGTGGATGGCAATCATTTGCGTTGGCTTCATCAGATTATTTTTGTGAGCTCATTTTTATGAAATCAGTCTATTAACACAAACATAGAATGAAGAACTCAGCAGTAACTGCCGTGACACATATCAACTCCTTGCCTCACAAATGCAGCAGACACAGAGAAGACAAATACCGTGAAACAGAGGTAGTAGTGACATGGAGTGATCAGAAACCGAACCGTCCCCCTGCGTCGCCCCTCTCGCGGGCGACACGGGCGGAACTCCGCCATCCACCTCCCAAGAGAGCCTCGCCGGAAGCCTGTCGGGGCTCGAGGAGGGCGGCGGCGAGGCGCCGTTTCCCCCCTCCCCCACCCATCTCTCCTGCTCGTGCTCTGGCGGTGGATGATGTGGTCTGCGGGCAGCCTGATCTATCTCCTCTTCGCCTAGATCCAGCATCTCCGATGATCGATCTGATGGATCCCGGCCTCGTTGCCCGGCGGTACTGTCCCCGAGGCTGACGGCGTCATGCTGTTGTGGCTCGAGCATGGCTGGATCTGGGAGCCCCGCGGATGCGCATCGCACTGGTGGAGCGGACGGTATGCATTGTGGTTGGTAGGTGCGTGAGTCCTGCGGCGTGCCTGGTCTTTCGTGCCGGTGGCGGCCGAGATGACGTGCCTGGCGTCCCCGGGCAGGAGGCATCCAGCCATCCAGGCGCCCATGTGCAGGCGG
Organism: Setaria viridis; assembly: GCF_005286985.2. Taxonomy (NCBI): domain Eukaryota; kingdom Viridiplantae; phylum Streptophyta; class Magnoliopsida; order Poales; family Poaceae; genus Setaria; species Setaria viridis. The sequence continues at coordinate 8,351,107 of NC_048264.2, forward strand.
TGACTTGGTCACCGGTGCGATGGAGTGGAGCTGTCTGCAGCGAGCTAGCAAATCGACGTGCTCCCGATGCATTCATTCTTCAGGCCTTCGCGGCCGGCCTTGGGTGGTCCTAGCAGTAGGCCTTCAGTGGTCATGGTGTGTTGGGCGCCTCTGGTGGACCGCAACTGTACGTGCAGAATTACCAGGCGAAAGCTTTCCTCGGTACACGATGGTGTCGGTAACGGTGGTGCTGTCAGGCATCATTTTCCTTCTTGAAGGCATTTTCATGGTATTGTTGGATCTCCCGGTGAAAACCCTATTCCGATTGGTCGGCTTTTGATTGGCTGATTGTGCGGCGGCGTGTCTCCGACATCGTGACCTTCTTGGAGGTATCGTTTGGGAGTACGGGTTGTTTCCCTTACCATCAATAGTTCTTACCATCGTGACTTCTCTTATGCTGGCGATTGTGTTCAGTAGGGATGCTGTGGGGTGCTTGAGGATGATTCTAGCATCAAAGTTTTTAAAGTTTTTAAGTAGACGAGTGATGTGAAGGATGGTTGATGCACGCACAAAACAAGTTTGAAGCAAGGACGTAGAAGAAGTTTCAAGCGTAGTCTTTCTAGCTTTCTTTCTTAGTCTTCTAGCATTCTATCTTGTGTTTACTTTCCTCAACTTTGAGGTTTGGAGTCTAAGAACTCATGTAACTAACTTTTAGCTATATATATCGGCATGTGGATATAGGGGCTGGATTTCTATTCTAAAAAAGTAGTGACATGGAGTAGCAACATTTTTTTTAAAAAAAAGGAGTAGCAACAATTGATTTGTTAGGTTTCAACTATCTATATATTGCAAGTGTGAGCTGTTCCCACACTGGCCCTCATCAGGAAGGAAACCAAGCATAGCTCGGTACTGTTGGCTAAACCACAATGGTGCCTGCTGGCCGGGGTTGGGAAACGACCATTTCTACCGGTCCTTAACCCCCTTTAGTATCGGTTGTACAATCGGTACTGCTATATCGATACTAAGGGGTTCTTTAGTACCAGGTCAAATAACTGGTACTAAAGGGTACTCATTAGTAGCGGTTGGTGTTACCAACCGGTACTAATGTGTTTTTCGCCTAAAAAATAAAGAAAAAAAATCTGACGAACAGCCGGGAGCCGCCCGCACACGCGCATCGGGCTCCGTGGATTTTCATGCGTAATATGTGCGTGCGTGCTCCGTGGGATTCGAACTTACGACCTCAAGCCTCGTGCGAGCTTAGATATGCTTTTCTTTTGAAGTAACCTTTAATACCGGGTCATAATACCACCCGGTACTAAATGGTCACTTTTAGTACCGGGTCAAAACGCAACCGGTAGTAAGGTCGAGGACGAATGCTCATAGTTCTAGTAGTGCTAGCACCCACTAGCCTTTCATGAAGGCCAAGTCTTTGTGTATCCTTTCAAAAAAAAAACAGTAGAGTCTAGTACACCCACCTTACTTGAAATTTTGTTGGAAGGAAGAAGAGAAAAAGGGTGATTCTTTAGCTCTTTTTGGTTTCCAAAAAGACAACTAAAAGAATCAAAACCAATAAGATAATTTTAGGAATGACAAGACAAGTGCATCTATAGCCAAATGGACCTTGATGCTACATGAATAGATGCTTCCAAGAGATCGACATAATTAGGGCAAACAGAGTAGGGGAACAAGGTTGGTTGGTTATTTGGTGAACTATACCTATTGATATATATGGTTACGATAGCCCAAACAAGTAGTTAGGGGTCCTGGAGTTGGAATGAATTGTGGCCTAAAGTGTCCAGTACATTTCATTCAAGATTCAATACAAGACCCTTCCGTCTGAGTATTTATAGGCCTAGAGGGAGCAGAGCCTCCCTGTTTTACTATCCTATACCCTCAGTACGTATTACGGAAGGTATAGTAAGGCATATTCTTGCATATCCTATAATTCTTATGGTCATTACGTACACTTCCGGCCTAAGGCTTCGAAGCACCGAGGTGCAATCTTGAGGGACACCTATCCTGCTGCGTGGCCTTCTCCCCTTATCTTCATGCATGTAAACCGAGCTTCGCGTGCCATGGATAGCTTCATCTGACCCGGAAGACTTTCCCCCTTCCGGCCCTGGCCTAGGGGACCTCATCTGACCGGCACACACGTTCTCAAACCTTTCGGTCCTCTGCACGGAGAACCTTCAGCACCTCTAGACCCTGTAGGTCCGGCTTCCTGGGACTGAGCCCAGGAGTGGGTGTCCTCACTTCTAGCTCTCCTCAGCAATACCATACGGATGAAAATACATATTTTCAAGCAGTCTGTCGCTTCCTCCTTTAGCTCCTTTGCTTTTTCCCTCATCTCATCTCCCTCGGGCTCCTCCATCAGCTTCCTAATGGCCTTCTCAATCTTTCCTCTTTCCAACACTCCTTCCAGCTCAAATCCTACGCCCCATCTCTTCTCCACGTACCGAGCGTTCATCATCTGATCAGCAAACAGGGGCCTACATATCATTGGAACTCCCTCACTGATGCTCTCTAATGTCGAGTTCCATCCATTGTGTGTCCAAAACCCGCCCACTGCATGGTGAGCCAGTACCTCCTGCTGTGGCGCCCACTTAACTACCTTGCCCCTGCCCTCAACGGCATCCCCAAAGCCATTTGGTAAATCTGGACCGTCCAAACCCTGTACCATGCCTGGCCGAACCACCCATATAAAAGGATGGCCACTGTTGGCCAAACCCCAAGCCACTTCCAAGAACTCATTGGAGTCCAGGGAAGCCAAGCTACCGAAGCTGGCATACAATACAGATTTTGAGGCTTGTTTATCGAGCCACTCGATGCAACCAAAGTCTTGCTCCAATAAGCTACTTCCTGTACTCCTAGAGGAAAGCTTGTGAAGAGGTCCAGCCGCGATTACTAGAGGTATGTTGAGCTCTTCACGGATCCTCCCTAGCTCGTCTGCCTCCAGAGCATCAAATGTGTTGATCACTAGACCAGCGGAATTTTTCACTGCTTCTACGGATCGAGCAATCATTTTCCTCATTGTTTCTTGGTAGCTCCCGGTTGCATAGAAGAGGTCTTTTACCCGCAGTGGTGGCAGCTCCTTCACCGGCGTATAGAGTTCCAAATCTAAACAATAGATTGCATATGGTTAAAATACGAACTATAGTGCACATCATTCGCTTTTTAATCATCAAAATATACTTGCTTAGATAAAAGCACATTCCTTTCGTCAAATTAGCAAATTTCCTAAAAAATCAGCTGTACAAAATTAAATTCCACTCTTCCCGGTTTTACATATTTGCAATTGCACATGTTCGGCTGATGCAAATTTCATTTTTAGTGATTATTCTGTATATAATGTTTTTAGAGAACGTGCTGAGCACGTTTTACATTAAGTAGAAGAGATAGTTTACAGTAACAATCCGATAAACGACCAAAGGAAAGAGCAAAATTCGCCCAATGATGGAAAAAAAGAAAGTACAACGCGTGGAGCAAAAACGCTCACCGCCTTGATGCCTAACAGAACATCTAATCCTAAGAATCCTGCGGAAGCCTAAGTCCTTGCCTCCTCCAGTATGTCAGGAGCCAGCGCAATGGGCTGAAGTGCTGATCGCTCGTGAACCCTCCTGTTTCTCTCATGCCAAAGTGACCACGCGACCAACCAGACCAAGGTGTCGAAACCTTTTCGCCTAGCCTTCAACACCTGTTTCCTTGCCTGTAACCACCAACTTGCGAACGCACATTCCTGTTGCGGGACCAACATTTGTAGGTTGACGTAGCGAAGAATGCGAAACCATGTCTCCTGACTATGGACACAACCAGTAAGTAGATGATCTAGCATTTCGACCTCCTAAGCGCATAGGGCGCAGTCATCTCCATCCCACGGTCCATGATGTCGTAGATGGTTGGAGGTCTAGCAGTGACCGTGGAGAACCAACCAGCCAAAGAAGCGGCATTTACCTGACACCTGAACTTTCCATAGCTGTCGAGCTCCCAGAAGATGTGACTGTCCTAGGAAAAAGGGCCTTATAGGCCAAGGCGGAGGAAAACTCTCCCGAAGTCATCCAGCGCCACACGAATCTGTCCGGTGTTGGTTAAGGGGCTAGTCGTGAAGGAGATCCCAAATCCATAGGTACTGTAGAAGGACCTACATTGTGAGTGCATGAGAGATGTCCCGAACCCAGTGGTGGTCCGTCAAGCCCTCTCTCACTGTGCACTTGTTCCTTATACGGGCATGCACTGCTTCCCAAAGATTCGGGGCAAGCGCTTAAATGTCGCAACCATTTATCCAACGATCCGACCAAAACAAGCTTTTATCTCCCATGCCCACCTCAACCGAAATAGATGCATTGAAGAATGCTGTGACGAGCTGGTTGTTAGGAAAATGATAGCCCGCCCAGGTTCTAGCGCCATCAACACGAGCAAGCCACAGCCAACGCATCCTCAACGCCATTCCCATCACTTGAAGGTTGGGAATGCCACGACCACAAAAAATTGTCGGGTAGGCGACATTGACCCAAGCGACCGCACATTTTGCACCTGAAGCGACCTCACTGCCGCACCAAAGGAAACCTCTGATCAGGGTTTCCATTGTCTTGATAGCCCAAGAGGAAATAGCAATGGAGATATGGACTGGGATTGCACAAAGCATAGACTTCACCAGAATCAATCGACCACACCTGTTGAGGAGCCTCCCCTTCCACGCAGGTAGGCGCCTCGCAACCTTGTTGATTAGGGGTTACAGAGAAGTGATTATTGTAGTCCCCTGATCTCCCTCCAACCTACCATTTTGAGGTTATTGGCACAACCAAGAACCAACTCTCGCACCACTTTATTATTTTTATAAAACCCTCCAATCGCTTTATAATCCAAGGATCCAAACGGCCTATAGCTATTTATAATCTATAGCCACTATCGAGATTCTCATATTATAATCTGTAGGAGATTCAAATGGGACCTACTTGTTAGGGCAGCCGGGTCGCTACATACTCTCTATAGCAGAGCCATGTCAGCATTTGCGAATAAAAAAATGAGAAGAGAGAGAAACTGTTGCTACATGTAGCGAGAGCCGCTAGCACGTGGTTTGACACCGAGCAGGCCCCACACCAAGCGGAAGAACGTGGTCACGAACCCGGACGGTGCGGAGCCGATGCGCGACCGCTAGCGCACGTGGAGACACGGCGCATCCATTAGCGCGAACGAAGCCGGCACGTGGCTGCCGGCGCCAAGCGAGTCCAACGCCACCAGGCGAGTCCGGGTGAGGTGAGGCCACCGCCGGGAAGACAGCGCCAGGCGTGGTGGAGCCCGGCATGGCTACAACGCACCGGTCTGCCGGCGTCGGGGGCTGGGGCTCCGCGGGCAGGGTCGTCGGAGCATGGCTGCCGCCGCAGGCAGAGGAGGAGCAGGCAGTGGGCAGGAGCGAGCGAGCTCGGCCTCGGCGCCATGAGGGAGGAGCAGAGGCCGGTGGCGGCGGCAGCGTGCTTGTTGGACAGGTGGTCTATAGGACTATCGTGGACATCGTTATACAGAGTGGTTTACTAAACTATATTGCGGGTGCCCTTAGCAGGGTGGGCTGCTAATAATAGACCTGTCTATATATGCTTGCTAATTTTAGATTCTAATAACTATTAGCACTAGTGCATCTAAACAAAAGATTAATAAGAAAATTTCATGTATCCTCTGAATAAATTGTCACCTCTTGGAGGCAGATAGCCTTTTTCATGAAGCATAGGGTAGGCCATGAAGCAACAGAGGCATGCCGTGCTCCCGGTGCGCAGCACCAGCGTCTTGAGGCCGAGCGCCGTGGCAGCCCTGGGCACGGCAAGGAGGTTGGCGTCGAAGATAATACAGGCGACCGGAGAATGCCCCTCGTCCCCGAGCACCGACGCGAGGACGCCCCGGACGGCCGCCGACGCCTCCGCCTCCATGGCCGCGTTCATGGCGTGCATGATGTCGAGGGCGTTCCCGGACGCGGCGAGCTCGGCGGGGACGCCGTCGGGCACGGGCACGAACTGGAACTCCGGGTGGCGCGCGGGGTCCGGTGCGTTGAAGTGCGTGTGGAGCACGGTGACGGCGAGGCCCCGCGCGTGGAGCGCGCCGGCGAGCTGCAGCATCGGGTTGATGTGGCCCTGGAACGGCAGCGGGAACACCAGGACACGGCGCCGCCGGTGCGTTCCCTGGCCGCCGTCGCGGCCGCCGGTGCACGGTTCCTGGACAGCGGCCATTGCCGTCGGCTACTCAGCTAGCTCGCTGGGCACAGGCGCACAGCACCGGCAACCTCTTTGTAGTGGGTCAGAGATGACGAGACTGATCCCTTCTCGCAGAAAAGTCGTTCATGTTAGGACAAAGAAGAGGCAACATCTCATGCTGCGCTAAACTTTAGCATGTGTCATATCAGATATTCGGATATTAATTATGAGGACTAAACATAAGCTAATTATAAAATTAATTGTAGAACCCTTGAGCTAATTCGTGAGATGAATCTATTAAGGCTAATTAATCCATCATTAGCAAATGGTTACTGTAGCACCACATTATCAAATTATGAACTAATTAAGTTTAATAGATTCGTCTCATAAATTAGACTCCATTTGTGTAATTAGTTTTGTAATTAGACTATGTTTAATACTTCTAATTACTATTAAATATCTGATGTGACAGGTACTAAAGTTTACATGCGGAAATCAAACACCCACTAAATCAGCTTACGGCCGTAGCTCTTGGTTTATACGTCACGCCTTGGAATTTGTAGGACACGAGAGGACATGCATGATAGATGCTGTCCACATGAGAGGAAAAGAAATGCTTGGTGATGATCAGCTCTTTTCTTCATGATAGATGCTGTCCACATGAGAGGAAAAGAAATGCTCGGTGATGATCAGCTCTTTTCTTCGGTGGACATGGGAGGAAAAGAGGATCTACAGGAAAGAGTTGTGCAGAGATGGGTACAATCTTCGAGGGTATTTGGATACTGGGTGCTAAACTTTAGCAGTGTCATATCAAATGTTCGGATGCTAATTAGGAGGACTAAACATGAGCTAATTATAAAACTAATTACACATATGGAGTCTAATTCGCGTGACGAATCTATTAAGGCTAATTAATCCATCATTAGCAAATGGTTACTGTAGCACCACAATATCAAATCATAGACTAATTAAGCTTAATACATTTGTCTTGCGAATTAGACTCCATCTGTACAATTAGTTTTATAATTAGTCTATGTTTAATACTCCTAATTAGCATCAAACATCCGATGTGACAGGTGCTAAACTTTAGCACCCTGGAGCCAAACAGACCCTCCATAAATACATGTCGCTGTGCGTGGTCCTGCTTGTTGGTGAGCGAGTCTCTCGGAGCGACTACCTCACGCGACGTGTCGTGGCTTTCCAGGACGCCGTACCTGGTGCGAATGCGACGGATCTCCTCTGATCTCCGCAGTTGCATTGATGTTATTTCAACACTGGTCTCATGCATTTACACCTAATTTCGAGATGATTTAATATATTCATATAATAGGTTTTTAAGTTGTCTCATAGTAATTCTATTTTTTTTAATTAATGCATAGAAAAAAAGAAATATTGTGAGTTGCATGCTAATCATAACTCGTACAATGGTGGAGTAGTTGCCTCATAGTTCTAAAATTTAGCTTATTAGACGGTTATTTCATGAAACAACTACCTCTCTCCCGCATCGGCAAAAATCTTATGTGGCACTGCATAAGACAACCTATAAGACTGCTGAGGTGTAGCAATGTACCTGTCTTAGCATTAACAAGTCTGTATTTTTCTAGGTAATACTTGAGTAGTCCATGTTAGAGCAACTTAAGTAAGACCCTAAAGAGAGCCTGTACTACAAATTTAGAAATCGAGCCCAAACATCAAACACCAGCAGTATCACTACTACAATCTTCATTTTAGTGAAGCCTTCAAATTCCACCTAAATATCCCCATCCCCCCCCCCCCCCCCCAGCCTCCATCCGGTCATTTATTTCAGCGGATCTCCATAGTTTTAGCATTGACTACTCTGTTTTGTTTTTTAAGGCAAGACCGAGTACTTGACTAGTCCGTGTTAGAGTAGCTTGTAAGACCCATAAAGAGAGCTTCTACCATAAATTTCCCAAACATCAAGCAACAGTCGTATCACCAATACAATCTCCATTTTAGGGAGGTCTTGAAATTCTACCGTCCTATTAGTTATTTTGCGAGCAGAGATTTCCCCGCTTTGCCGCCCATCCTGCCTTGCGGCTCTAACGCTAGCAACTACAGCTAGTTCTACCCTCTAGCCCTAAGCCCCATCACCTTCCCTTGCTCCGTACCATAGCAACCTAAGGTGCACTCTAGGTCAAAGGTACGCACTGGTTGGAGCTATGCCGCCGTGCACCTCCGCCATCTCCTCACCAAGGCTGGTAGGCGCAGGGCCCCCAAATCCCAGGGGCCCCACCCAGGTGCAGGCCTGCCCAGGTGTCACGTACACGTACGGGACTGTAGGACGTACTCGAGTGTTTTGGCCTTTGGGCCGGCCGAGCGACGTAATTAGCGTACGCTGTGCGCAGCAGATCGCACGCAGCAGATCGCACGCAATTAGAGCCTCCTGGTACCGCAGCGCCGCCGCCGCACGCGGCACGCCGCACTACCGCAGCGCCGGCCAGGGATGCCACCGCACGCGTGCTGCGCGCCTGCGCCCGCGCTCCCAGCGTATGCACGCGCGATCCTCGTCGTGACTCGTGCCGTCGTGCGCGTGTTGTTCCTGTTCGACTGCGTCAGCACACAGGTACGCTGCTCGATTACCAATTCCCCAATTCTCCATATCATTAATTATTAATTCACAAGTTATTTAATCTCAACTGATTTATAACTATTGTATATTTATAATAATTTCAGCACCGTGGGAATTGGGATATCATGTCGTCTAGAAAATATGAATCAGGCTGCGAGAAAAGGAAAAAGAAAAGACGTGTGGATGAGTTGATAGAATCACAGAGAGGAGCTATGGATAAATTTTGCAAGATTTATCATGGCTCTAAGAGTAATACGGGCGCCTCGACAAACCCAGATGAGTTGGCAATAGTTGTTGCGGATGAACCAACTAATGGGAATCAGGAAGAAAATGTTAACATCAACGTCAATGATAACAATGTAAGTGACTCTCAGACCACAGTAAATGCATCAGGTGCACATGCACAGTCTGCTAATGTTGATGAGGAACCAATTTACACTTCAGATATTTATGATCCAAGAAATTGGGATAATCTTGATAATAAAGCAAGAGACATATTAGTCGAGAAAGGGCCTATAAGAGAAGAAAATATCAAATTTCCTCTAGATGCTGCCTCAAGACATTTTTCATATGCTCATTATTCTAGAAAATTAAGCAATGGAGAGGTACACGATAGAAAATGGTTAGTTTATTCAAAGCATGTTGAAAAAGTTTTTTGTTTCTGCTGTAAGATCTTCAAGTCTAGCACTAGCAAGAGTCCTAGTTCCTTAGCAGGTGATGGGTTAAGAAATTGGAAGCATATCAGTGAGAAGCTTAAAGAACATGAAAATAGTGTTGAGCATATTAGTAACATGAATAGTTGGAATGAATTAAGAGCTAGACTGTGGAAAAAGGAAACAATTGACAAAGAATTGCAGCAGCAAATCACAAAGGAGAAAGAACGGTTGAGGCAAGTTTTGTTAAGAATAATAGCCATTGTGAAATTTCTTGGTAAACGCAATTTGGCTTTCAGAGGAAGCAGTGAGCAGCTTTATAATGATAGTAATGGTAATTTCTTAGCTTGTGTTGAGATGATTGCAGAATTTGACTTGGTAATGCAAGACCACCTTAGACGTATTCAGAACAAAGAAATTCATTATCATTATCTTAGTCACAAAATTCAGAATGAGTTGATCTCTCTTTTGGCTTTTGATATCACAAGTTATATCGTAAAGGTTGTTAAAGAGGCCAAGTATTTCTCTGTTATCCTAGATTGTACCCCAGATGTCAGTCATCAAGAACAAATGACTTTATTAGTTCGATGTGTTAATTTGTCTGATGGCAAGATAAAAATTGAGGAGTACTTTTTGGGGTTCTTGAAGGTGGATGACACATCTGGTATGGGGCTTTTTAATGTATTGCTTGAATCTATGGAGTCCTTTGGCCTAAATATTAGTGACATAAGGGGTCAAGGATATGACAATGGTTCTAATATGAAAGGAAAATACAAAGGGGTAAAAACACGGTTACTTGATATCAATCCAAGAGCATTGTATATGCCATGTGCGTGCCATAGTCTAAATCTTACTCTTTGTGATATGGCAAAATCTAGTGGGAAAGTTGTTTCATTTTTTGGAATTGTTCAACACATATATGTGTTATTTGCTGGTTCTACGAAAAGATGGAATGTTTTGCTTAAACATGTTCCTAGTCTAACTGTGAAATCATTATCCAATACTCGTTGGGAGAGTCGAATCAAAAGTGTTACAGCAATAAGATATCAAGCTACTGAGTTAAGATCTGCTTTGTCTGAGTTACATCATGATTCTGACGTTGAACCTAAGGATAGAAGTGATGCAAAAAATTTATTGGATGCACTTGGCAACTTTGAGTTTCTAATTGGTATGGTTATCTGGCATGATATTTTATTTGCTGTAAATAAAGTGAGCAAGAAGTTGCAATCACCAGCCATGTGCATTGACTCTACTTTGAAGCAAATACAAGGTATAATGCAATACTTTGAGAATTATAGAGATGAGGGGTTTTCTTCTAGTCTGATCATCGCCAAAGGTATTGCAACAGACATGGGTGTGGAGGCATCATTTCCTGAAAAACGTCGTGCTACGAGGAAGAAACAATTTGATGAAAGTAATTGCCAAGAACAAATTCTTGAAGCTGAGAAGGCTTTTAAAGTTGAATATTTTTTTGTTTTGGTTGATATGGCAATCGCTTCTTTGAAGAACAGATTTGAAGAACTCATGATGTTTAAAGATATATTTGGATTTTTGATGAGCTCAAGCACTTTGAAGTCATTAAATGATAATGAACTTGAAGAATGTTGCATTAAATTTGCAGAAACCTTTTCTTTTGATGGTTCATCTGATGTTGAGGTATATGATCTTATTTCTGAATTGAAGATTATGAAATTCACTTTGCCAGATGACGTAATGTCTGCTATGGAGATTTTTGAGCATGTCAGAGATGTGGATTGTTATCCTAATGTCTCCATTGCTTACCGACTCTTATTTACTGTGCCTGTGACTGTCGCATCGGCTGAAAGAAGCTTTTCAAAGTTGAAGTTATTGAGAAACTATTTGAGGTCAACAATGACTCAGGAGAGGTTAAATGGTTTGGCAACATTATGCATCGAGAAGAAATTATTGGATGAGATTGACATAAACTCTATCATAAGTGACTTTGCATCGAGGAATGTTAGAAGAAACTTTTAAGGTAATACGTATAAATAATTTGATATGAATATTGCTTTTAGATACATTTAATTATGTATTGGTAATATTTTATATATATTTGTATAATATTTATATTAAAAGGCCCCAAATTTTACTTTCGCCCCGGGCCTCCCAAATCTTAGGACCGGCCCTGGGTAGGCGGTAGGGGAGAGATGAGAGGGGGAGGGGGGAGGGGAAATAATCGAAAGATATTGTTGCTTGCCTGTCAGACTCCACCAATGGTAGGTCATGGTCCAAGTCATAGCGCTGCCTCCCTACTTGGCCCTCGGCACCGTTTCCCTCCTCACTCGTAGCAACCTGCTTTAGAATCTTCTCGCGCTCGTACATCTATGGCTCTTCCACATGGATCCAAGCTCCCCTAGGATCTCCTCTCACTCGGGACTCACAGGTGCCACCGCGCCATGCGCGTGTAGCTCCTTGCGCCACCCAGGTGCTGGAGCAATGGCGCCAACTCGGCCATATAGCCTCAAGGTAGAGATGAAGTGCAGCAAAAGGGAGAGGTAAGGTGAAGAGAGGAAGAGGGAGGGAATGCGGGTGCCACATGCCATAAGTGTATAGTGGCTAAAATTTTAGGGCTATTGCTGGATAAATGCCACATGCCATAAGTAGGGTCCTTGATTTAGGGGCTCATTGCTGAAATTTCTCTTGCTCTACATCGCTCATGTACCATTCTAGGCCTACATATGCCAAGGCTCGGAATTGAAATAAAATCAATTATTTGTCAGGTCAATTAGTTAAATTTATGTCTATCTTAAGTGGGCTTAGCCCACATATAATTAGACTAAAAGTGTATTTCATTCATACATCGGAACAAATTGCCCACCGGAATCAATTTTGGGCTATCGAAACAAGATTGCCTGTGGGAACAAATTTGGACTCGACCCAACAACAAATGGGCTAAATTCATTTTATGACAAAATAATTTGTCACAATTGTGATGCCACATCAGATGCTGTCCATCGTGGCAAAACAGTTGATGTTTATGACATTTTTGTTGATGTTTCGTAGGCCTCATAGGTACAATGATGCAACGAAATAAGGAATGCCATTGCAGTTTATGACACTCAATTAATGATGGAGGGTTTTCGTCATTCGAGCGTCACAAATCACGGTTTATGACGCACAAAATGTGTCTATGACATTTTTGTGTTTGTCATAGATCGGAAGATTTCTTGTAGTGTTGGATGAAGCTTTAGAGTTAATTTAAGCTATTTTCCACACAAATGGACACACTCACCTCCTCGGACGCACGCACCCTACCTCTATGAGCATCATTGAGTGATTGCACGAACGAATAATTTTATGATTGACGAAGTCACCAAAGGTGCCTTCCTAGGTGGATGCACATGTCGTTTGCTATCGGGGATAGATCCCTAGTACTCGCAAGGAAGGAAGAAGACAGACTCCTACTAGGATTCCTCTATAATCTTACTAGGACTCATACCATGTAATCCTACTAGGACTCCTACCTTGTAACCAACTAGTAATCCTGCCCCCGGAGTATATAAAGGAGGGTAACGGTCCCTAGATCGGTAGGCGAAGACATCATGGAACCTCAATAGAGGATCAAATCCTCAACACAAAACAACACACAAGCGTAAGGCGTAATATACAACACCCCAAACAGGACGTAGGGTATTATGCTACTCTAGCAGCCCGAACTTATATAAATCTGTGTCTTGTGTCCTCGCATTTACCTTCAAGTTCAAGGTCTGACGATCCCCCACCAACCAATCTACTACCTTGGGATACCCCTCGGTAGGTTGCCGGGTATAAAACACCGATATCTGGCGCGCCAGGTAGGGGTGATCATCGAGATCATTTGGGCGAGCTTGAAGGACCTCATCGTCAAGATCAATCTACTCGACAAATAGCAAGTCGCCGAGTTGGAGTTCCGAGTAGACAAATCTACGCTGAGATAGAATCACTACGCTCCATGTTCCAGTCGAAAACCGAGTCGGTTTCCGCCGCAGGCTGCTGCATGCGGCTCATCGATCAAGGCAAAGGCAAATCCGATTCGAGTTAGGAGATCAGACGGACCGAGGGAACCACACCATAATTCCCAATATGATAAAGATTTGTTACAGTCATGCGCAGATTGAGGCAAATAATCAGCTCCGACTATTTTTTGTGAAAAGCAATTTTGAGGGATTTGTGCTACACACACATGGAAGGCTACCACAAGATCTCAAAATCATAGCCTAACATACATAGAAGATGTACGCGAGCACTACTACCCCGACATCCGACCGCATCAAGTCACCAACGACTACTTCAACTACTCATCTCGACTACAAAACTAGTTGAGGGCGGGTTCCACGTGATTAGAAACTAGTCGGAATTGACTCCGACTAGTTGGCTTCATCAACAATCAACACGGCTTCATCGACAATCATCTACGAATCAAGCTAAGTAACTTTTTTAATTATTTCATATAACTTTTTTCAGCTTGTTTTTTGCATGCAGGGCAATGCGCCGAGTACTTTTTGTGTACGCCTCTCGACAAAAATTACCCTCCAGAGCTACACTTTTCCAATTATTCCTGGGGCATGTTGACTGACAGCCATGGGCTTGGTACACCAAATTACAGAGACTATCACCACAGGTTTGGTGCACTGAGTTCCGGAAGCTCCGCCACAAGCTTGGTACACAGAATTAGGAGGCTCTGCCATGAAGTTTGGTGCATTGGGTGCTGGAGGCTCACAGCGGCTACACCCTAGTAAGGCACAAATCCAATGCGCACCAAACACGCGCTCTCCTCACCAAAAAGATAGAAAAGTCTCAATGACTACTTTACGCGCAATCACGCAGTTTTTTATCGCAATGCCAACTACTTATTTTAAATGTCTTCTCTTAGCGGTTGTTAATGTCCTCGAGTAGAACACACCTTAATTCGTGAAAGCCTTGGATCTTTTTTCATGCCTGAATGCTAGGACACATACATGAGATAAAGATCTCAGACGCATAAGCAGTAGTGCTAGTATGCGTACATGAGACAAAGATCTCACACGCAGTGGCAATGGCTAAACAGAGACTCAGAGCCTAAACATAATAGGTGAACTACTCGGGAAAAATATGGACGAAACAAGAGCATAACACACAACATTTACATTACATTCATCACTGAATAAATTTCAGTAGTTCCAAATTCTACAATATGCTACATAATGTATGCATCTCTTTTTGCAAGTCAAGCTTTGGCCACGACTCTCCAGGACGCTTAGCGTACCTCTAGTGGCTCCGCTAGCTCCCAGGCTCAAGGGCCAAGCGCTAATTACTGCTCAGAATATTTCCAATGGCTAAGCTAGCTTCCAAGCTCGAGGGCTAAGCATCAATACTACTCGACGTGTCTTCTACGAGTCACCTGGCGCATAAGCTCGGGGGCTGGATGCCGCAATACAACTCGGATGATGACTTGCGTGAAGACTAAAGACCCTCGGATTGATTATTTAATCATTCCAAGGCTCAAGGGCTGATAAGCTACACCCAATAGTTGATTTTTTCAAGATGAAAGAAGATTCAAGATTTTATTGACCCTCAGCCTGATTCTTCGATTTAACCTAAGGCTCGGAGCTACTCCATATGGAGTGCGACTTACGCTACCCTCCATACCACATTCAAAAGATGAAGATTACAAAATTAAGATGATCAAGGGCTTGAGCACAACATAACCTCATGGCAACTTTGAGGAACTTTGAAGATTGAGCCAGACAAAGTATTCAAGAAGCACTAAACTACTCGACGAGGATCTCAAAAGTACTCGAAGACTGCTACATTCGACTATGAAGTGCTTGGGGCTTGTCGGGGATAGATCCCAGTACCCGCAAGGAAGGAAGAAGACAGACTCCTACTAGAATTTCTCTATAATCCTACTAGGAATCATACCATGTAATCCTATTAGGACTCCTACCTTGTAACCAACTAGTGATCCCACCCCTAGAGTATATAAATCCGTGTCTTGTATCCTCGTTTTTACCTTCAAGTTCCAAATACGACGATCCCACACCAACCAATCTACTACCTTGGGATACCCCTCGGTAGGTTGCCGGGTATAAAACACCGACACCTACCACCTGCACTGAAAGAATAACGTTCTCTATTACTAGAATAAATCATCAAAATTAGATATAGGTTTAGGATTACTATTGAGTATTTTCATAATGGGGATGTACATATTTAGATGGTTAATTTTTACGACTAGAATGGGTAACTTTTAGAAAAAAATAAAACAAATTGAGATATCATTGTTAATGGTAATTAGAGTCTACCAAATTAATGGCTGAATATTTTAAATGTTTTCTAGAATATCTAAGATTTATCTTTTTTCATAGTGTCTTTCTTGAGAATTAAAATAAAGGGCTTAAGAAGTTGCCAATTAGTAATAGTAAGTTTTTTCCATTAACTTGGCTTGGTGTCATCATAAAAGAAGTATGGCCATGTAAATGAAGTTCCATTACTCATCAATCTCAGGGTGCGTTTGGCGGAGCTTCCAGAGCTGATTCTCTGATGATTCCAGCAGGAGCTCTACCAAACAGTTTTTTAGAGAGAAGTGATTCTCTGCTGATTCTGTGAAGTGATTCTCTGAAATGAACTAAGAGGCTGGGACCTGAAAAAAGTTAGCTTCTTCTGATTCTGTGAAGTGATTTCATCTTCAAAAATGATTCTCTTTGCAGATTGGACAACAAGGAATGATTTCATCTTCAAAAATGCAGATTCCAACCCTATTGAGAGCTACAGCTAAATTTAAGCATGAATTTTCCTTGCTTAAACATAGAGCAAAGAAAAGTTATTCCCCCTTTTTCACATCTGGCTAGACAGTTTACTATAAATCCTTTTTCTGCTTTGTAAAGGACTTTTCTTTTTCTCCTGTTCCTTAAAAAAAATCTAGAAAGTTGGAGTTGTTTTGAAGCAAATCATTATTGGAGTCCTTTTTCTGGCCGAAGTTGCTTTCTTGTTTGTCACAAGGGTCACCTGAAGTGAAGGAAATCATTATTAGCTTCTCCCACGACTTTTGGTCCCACAAGGAGGGACACCACAGTTGGAGTTGTTTTGAAGCAAATTCATGGTGGGTGCACATGGTTTGTATGAGCAATCGAGCCGCCTGCTGAAATGTCTACAACTATTAACTGACCGGATGATTTGAGTTCCTACTAATCGAAATAATATAGTTCGGATGACAAAACAAGGAAAATAAGACGCCATGCACTTGAATCTAAAAGGAAAAAATAGTAGCAAGGGGGGAAAGGAGTATAGGACTATGTGACTCAAAAAAAGATGAATCGGTAGAACATCTTTTTCTCAAATGTCCATTTGCCCTGGAATGCTTGCAAATCCTACTCTTACATAACCCCCAGTTTCTGACACCTTTTGAAGTCCTGGATGAGCTCAAGCGACAAATTCAGAAGCCCTTCTTCATAGAAATCATTATCTTAATGGCGTGGAGTATTTGGCAAACATGCAAGGATACATTTGCAGACACCAACAAACTGAATTGGCTTTAGTAAGATCTCTTCAAGCAAGAATTCGCAATGGTTATCCATCGGGCTCTGTAGTTTTTTTTTTTTTTTGCGTTCTTTGTTTCTCTGTATTCTTTGTACTCTGTAAATATTTTTATTTTTTAATACATAACCAGTAGGGGTGCAAACCCCACCTGTTCCCAAAAAAAGGAGCATAGGATGAGGTTTCATTGTTCTATGTGGAATTTAAATATAATACGGCTAAGAACAAAACTTACACCCTTCAGTTACAAGGTTGCCTAATAAATTGTAGTAAGTTCACAATGTTTCTCGAAAAAAAGGGTTCACGTAGCAAGTAAGTAGTTCACCAACTTGTCAATGGCAATCTGAGAAGACCCACCAATTTTCAAGCAGTCCTCCACTTTGTTCTTTAGTTCCTTAGCTCTTTCCCTCATCTCATCACCTTCTCTATCCTTCATTAGCTTCCTTACGGCCTTCTCAATTTTTCCTCTTTCTAGCACGCCTTCAAGCTCAAACCCTACACCCCATGTTTGCTCCACATACCTCGTGTTCATCGGCTGATCTGCGAATTGAGGCCTACACATCATCGGAACACCCTCACAAATACTCTCCAATGTCGAGTTCCATCCATTGTGGGTCCAAAACCCACCCACAGCACGGTGCGCCAACACCTCCTCTTGTGGGGCCCACTGAATCAGCTTGCCCCTGTCCTGAACTGCGGCCTCAAAGCCGTTTGGGAAATTGGGATCATCCAAATCTTGCAATATATCTGGCCGAACCACCCATAGGAAAGGAACGCCACTGTTTGCCAAACCCCAAGCCACCTCCAAGAACTCCTTGGAGCCCACTGATGCCAAACTCCCAAAGCTGACATACAACACCGATTTCGAAGGTCGCGTTTCCAGCCACTCGATGCAACCATAGTCTTGGTTCAGTAAGCTGCTCCCTACGCTCTTGGAAGAAAGCTTGTGGAGAGGGCCTACAGGGAGAACCATAGGGATGTTGAGCTCATCACGGATCCTCTCGAGCTCGGTTTTCTCCAGAGCATCAGATGTGTTGATAACTAAACCGGATGAATTCTTTACTGCTTGCGTGGCTCGAGTGAGCAATTTGGTCACCAGTTCATTGTCAACCCTTCTTGCGTAGTAGAGGTCCTTTACCCGCAGTGGTGGCAACTCCTTCACTGGCATGTCTAGATCTGACTCTACAAGAAAACATGTATGTTAGATCACACACTAACAATAACAATAACAAAGATGTCAACTATACAAACAATGTAACAAATTTACTTAAGTCAAAGTGTCACGATCATGTCGGTATTTAAAATATAGGGAGTTTAGATTCTAGTGATCAGAGTTTGAACAAAAGAATTGATCAAGTTGATAGCAATTTATGACCAACGACTTTCATCAATCATATAAAAGCATAAATATCGAAATTGACCTACGCCTTTCAAAAGGATTAAAGAACTTCATATGTTTTCAGAAAGATACACTTGTGAAGTGACCTTGCGGAGGCAGATAACCCTTTTCATGAAGCATGGGGTACGCCAGGAAGCAGCGGAAGCACGCGGCGCTGGCGGTGCGCAGCACCAGCGTGGGCACGCCGAGGCCCCGCGCCACGTCCACCATCGCCAGCAGGTGCGCGTCGGCGACGAGGCACGCGACGTCGTCGCCCTCCCGCCGCTCCAGCAGGGCGGCGAGGCGCTCCCGGAACGGCGCCTCGCAGGCGCGGTTCATGTCGAGGATGCGCTTGACGGTGTCCAGCAGCGGGTGGCCACCCTCCGGCATGCCGTCGGGGACGGGGACGAAGTCGTAGTCCCGATGGGCGGACGCGTCGGGGGCGTTGAAGTGGGTGTGGAAGATGGTGACGGCGAACCCGCGCGCGTGGAGGAGGCCGGCGAGCTGGAACATGGGGTTTATGTGGCCCTGGTACGGGAGCGGGAAGAACAGCACGCGCCGCCGACGGCCGCCAGCAGCGGCGGTGGCCATGGCTTGGATGGGTTTCTTGGCTTCAGTGGTCGCCAGCAGGTTGGGGGCTTGGGGCCGAGCTAGAGGATAAGATATGAACAATGTAAGGCTGGGAGATTAGACTGGACTTCGTTGTTCATCGGATGTCTTTGTTACCACAGATTCCATCCTAACATGGGGTTGATATGGCCCTGGTACGTGTCACTACGTGAGCGGGAAGAACAGCACGCGCCGCCGCTGGCCATGTCCCCCGCGGAGCCCATCGACGGTTCTTGTGGCGGGCTGGGTCTGTGGTTGAAGTAGCACCAGGACCTGTGGTTCTTGTATACGAGCTTCAAGTAAATGAAGTGATATGAAACGACGAATATATCACACAGATCCGCTCTTACTTTCGCAAAGGACCGCGTTAGTCGCGCCTAAAGCGATTGCGCGACCCTGCACGGAGCAAATGCGAGCAGAATACCCCTGTCCAACAAGCGTGCATGCAAATGGAACGCCGAGAGAAGAGCAAATTTAGCAATTCATTCGGAAGGAATAAGATAGGCAATAACTCTTTCTTTGTTCCATTTTCTTTGTCACGTTCGTAGCAAGTTTAGTATATATTTTGTTCTATTTTCTTGATCTACGATAACTTTTTCAATAATCATAAATTTTTAAATCGGATTGCACTACTATAATCCTTATAATTTTACCTACGAAACAAGACCCACTTTCCATAGGTTTGAAGTGATTTTATATTTACTAAACTTATGTATAGTGATATTAGTAACTTATGTAGATATTTTGTACATATAGTAGTAACTTGTATTCAAATGATCTAGTACTTTATGTAATATTTTTAGAAGTAGAAAGTTGTCTTCTTTGTCCAGTAGAATTTTAAGCAGGAACATATAGTAACTTATGCCGTGCGAGTAGCGTATTTACTTATGTATAAGAACTTGTATCAACTAGTTAGTTTCAGCTTATGTATATAACATGTGATAACTTCTCTGTAATTACAACTTATGTAGAGGTAATGGAACAACTTATATAGGGATATGTATCACTTTATCTGAAAGAAAATGTGACAACTTACTTAGGTACTTAAGATACATAACAACACATAAAATAGTTTTGTAGCAAGTTATGCATATAATTTATTCATAAGTTGCTCGACAATCAATACAGAACTAGCTACCTACCATACATAAGTTTCCGGGCATATAAAAATTATATAAAATATATTAATCATGGATCTAGTTTTGTAGAACTCACCGTAAAGGATGTAACGGTGTAAACGAAATTTAAAACGGACACTTCAGAAAAAAAAATTTATCACATTTTAAAACTGTAAAACAAACTAAAAGGAACCGTGATATAAAAAAGCTAACTAGATTTATATCCACCCGTGTGTGCATAGTAAGAGCATCTCGAAGAGTTTCCTACTTTTTTCTCCTAAAAAGTTATAGTTTGGCAACTCCCAAATATTAATTGGGAGGGAAAAAGATAGTCATCTCCAAGAGTTTCTAATAAATGACATCTAAAAAATCAAATTGAGGCCCACATCACTTTTTCTGACTTTTTTTATTTTTTTTCACCGGAAACATATCGGTGTGCCGTACCCTGAGCCCACGATCTCCCTACCGCCGCCGCCAAGTCCCAGCCAACGCAGCCACCACCCAGCGGGCTGCCGCCTCCTTCCAGCCAGCGACGCGAGTACTACTACTGCTTCTACACGGCAAGGTGTAGACGTCTATCCAGTCCCAAAATACCCACCCAGGAAGCAGCAAGCAGTAGGCAAGTACTCCAATAACAGTACTGTCATTGTCGAGATTAGCGGATCAAGACTATGGCAAGTAAATTTCTTTTATGCGCGTAAGGCTCGGATGGTTGCGTGAGAGGACATAGGGTTAGACTGGTTCGGGCAGGAATAGCCCTACATCCAGTATGAGGAGCTGCTCGTGTTACTCACGCAAGGTCTGTAGTAGGGGTTACAAACAGGCGAGAGAGGGAGCTGGTCCCAAGTCTCTTGGGTGTGCACTGATGCTCGCGAGGAGAGGGTGTGGGTTCTGTTGACTTGAGAGTCCTCCCCGGTCTCGGAGCCCCTGGTCCTCCTTTTATAGCGCAAGGAGAGCACAGGAGTTACAGGTGAGCTAGGCGTCTGGAGAAGTAAAAGAGATAAGCTAAGTAAAGTCGAATACAGGGAAAAGGACCGAGTCCCCGGGTCGCCGCCTTCCTCTCCGGCCTTTGTCTCCCGTCAGCGTGGTCGCCGAAGGGGGGCGGCTGCTGTCGGATCCTGTCGTCGATCCTCCAGTCGACCATCGTTGCCAGGCATGATGATGATGTCCGGCCGCCACAACCATGCATGTCGTGGGGGACGGCTGACCCCTGTAGTCCCGCGTACTGTCCGGGGAGCACGAACGTCGTGTCTCTGTCGCCGGACTGAGCGTGAAAGCGGGCGGCGCTCCCTCCTGTGCTAGGGGACAGACGTAATGAGTGCCCTACGGCGAACAGGGAAGGCCGCGGCCGCTGTAACCTGTGTGGTCGTGGCTACAGTGTTCCGCCCGGGTACTTGTGGCGGGTCACGTCGAGGAGCGCGGGCGCCTTTCTGCGCGCCACAGCCGCGGCGCATTTATGGCGAGATTGGTGGGGACCCACGAGATCCGCGCCCTCATCTGCTGGTTTGCGCCCGAGGCGGATCCTTGTCTTGTGGGCCCGGATGAGTCCGACCCCCTACGCCTGGGGTCGGGCGAGGCGGAGCCTTGCGACGAGGGGTTGGGCGCATCTGACCCTAGGACTGTAGGTCGGGCGAGGTGAAGTTTTGCCAGCGAGGGGTCGGGCGTGTCCGACCCCGGGACCTTGGGTCGGGCGAGGTGGAGTGGAATGTTCCTTGCCCATGCCAGGTCGGCGGGAATCACTATTGTCGCAGGTGGACCCAAACCTTTATGATTGTTGTTTAAGAGGCATAAGGAGGTTGTTAATATTTTCCCCCAACAAGTACCATGCAGCGGCCAACAGCAGTGCACGTCCCATGCAGCAATCGGCAATAAGCAGTAGGCAGCACCAGCCGACAACCAGCACGCAGTCAGGCAGCAGGCAATCAGGCAATTATATGCTTTCAGTACCAACATATACCATTACGCTCCTACATTGTATCTGCCTATCTGGCTAAAGCACTAGCGCAATACTAAGATCGGCAGGCACACAAGGAGAATCACGCCTTGAAAAAACATTTAGGCTATATAGGCACAGGTTTTTCCTTTTCTGCAGAAGAAAAAACATGGTCATGCCTTGAATGGACAAACATGTCTGTTGTAATTATCAATAATGATCACTACATTTCATTCGCAAGAAAAGGGGGATAAAAATGCTCAGATCAGTTATATGAATATGATCACTTCACGTAAACATCAAATCAAGATCATCATCTCTAACGAAATGGGCTATATGAAAACAATAGCATGGATGAGGCTATGCTCAGTTGATCACTCCATGGTGGCTGCAGCAGAACTGTCAACTGAATTTCTTCATAGCTCTACACTTTGGAATAGTAATGCATGGAGACAATACTCTTGTTCAGAGTTCAGGTAAACCTACTCATTGAATGGGAAGATCGATCATGTCATTCACATTTGTGCATGGAGATATCATGTAGGAAACTAATTTAAACAAAAATTACTACACTACCAAAGTACGAAAGGAGTTACAGCACACCTTTTTATCCTCCACAAAATCACTAGCTTCTCATTTCAAGCTTTCAGTTGGCCTACACCTATGGTCGGCTCTGATATCTGGTACAACATCTTAATAGCTCTGCAATTAGTAAACAGAAGAAGATCAACAATCGATATATAATCAGAAAAAGAGTTATCATAGCTGAATGTCAATAGAATACAGGATTGGAGGATTCCTCGAAAAAAAAGAATACAGGATTGGAGCATAACACATTAGAAGGACTATATACTATAAGGTGCCATCAACCTCAGTGCCAAGAAGGACTATATACTATAAGGTGCCATCAACCTCAGTGCCAAGGGGAAAAGATGGATCATGTAACTTGCAATAAAGCAGCAATCTGGCAAGACAGCTTTATTTTAGGTCTATCCAAAACCTGCTTTGAGAACATATGTTAGCAGAAAAGTGGCCAAGAAATAGAGATTGTTGTTGAGGGAACTATAAAAGATCAATATATGAATGCATTGCTCAGGCAAGAAAATAAACCTTTTGAGATAACCTGCACACTAACAGAGTATATGCTATGTGGGTGGTTAACTTGATCCAATCACATTTTAAATAAAGAAATCCTATCAGTAATGTAAGACCTGCCAAGCTAGAGCAGGACTAATTCCATGTATAATTCACCAGGCCGGTCTTGATGGCAATTAGCACGCCAGTTTGAACTGCAAGCGCACGGATCAGCTGTAGCTTTTCCCTTAGAGTATTCCCCAAGGTTTATCAATCCGTGGAAATAAGATCGCAAGATCTAAGCTAACTAAGCATCAGGAAACATGATTAGAGTTGCAAAGTGATTGTGAATAGGCATGAATAAACATGGATACCAGATAAGAAGCATGAGCAGATATGAACAAGAGGTAACTCATCTAGAGCAAAGCCTAGACTATGCATATGTTGTAGTTCTAGCTAGATGGCAAGCAAACACATGGTTCTCATTCAAAGCATCTTTAAACCACCACCTCCGGTTAGACTCCCGAAAACCCTCGCCTTATACAGTATTAGACCCCATCACGATCCTACCTATCAGCGCAGGAAGTCTAAGGGCATGAACATAAAACACACGTCTACCTGTTATGATAGATCAGACATGCAAATCTAGTCACTATAACTATAAGAACACCCTATGCAATCTACAAGCTTTATAGATTGGAACAAGCAAACTCATAACAGTAGAAATCATAGAAGGAGGCATATGGATCGCTAAAGAATCGGAACTCATCTATTACTTCACCATGAATTATTGTTCATCACAAGATCTCCACCGAGGCCATACCCACGACTTGTGAATCCTAGCTCCAGAACTCTAGCGTGGATCTTCCTCACAAGGTGATCACGCCGGCAGAGCCTAGCCTAAGCTATCCTCCGGACAACTGCATAGCCCTCAACTCTCCATCGATGGTTGTACCTCAAGTTCCTCGGCTTCTTCTACTTTGAATCTGATCTCCATTCTGCGTGCTCGATGAAATATCGAGGTATTTATAGTCTGGAGAGGCCGTGATTTAAATTGGAAGGCAAACGGGCGAAGGAAAGGGTCACGCCGATCGGCCTGGGGGTCCAGGCTGATTGGTCTGGCCCTTCCTTTTACCCCCTCGCGCACAACTTCATCGCCAAGTCTTCTTCGATGTTCTGAAACCTTATTTTTGTATGCATGTAGGCCTAGCTTGACGATAGCCTCGGGATAAGGTTGGATCTTGATAACTTTCCAAAGCTCTGCTTGCTTCCATCCTTGATCTTGAAGTAAACTTGCCATATCTTGTGAAACTTAGCCCCTAAGTATTCTTGGAGGAGTTCTCGCCGAAGATGAGCATGAACGAGGCCTAGGGGACCCTAGGCGGATCGGCCTGGGCTCCATAGGCTGATCGGCCTAGGCCCTTTTGGGGGCCTCTGGCCTTCGTCTTTCTCTGGAACGTCGCTTGTCCTGAGCCTCATCCAATAATGCTCCAATTAAGTCCAATTTCCTGCGAAAACAGAATGTCCTTCAAAATACAATGCATATGCAAAAACGGCCCAATTATTGAGTATGATCAATAGTTATGATATCATTTGTATGTCAATATTGAAGATAAACAGAAGTAAAAGTGTGTAAATAACGAGCGTCAACAGTTAGCAAAAACTATATGAGATGTGCAAGCAAATTGGTTAACTGGCAATAATTTTAGGCTTGAAGGTCAAATGAATCCATGGACCACAGAAGGGATCTAAGAAAATCCCAAACAAATATTATAGAGAGCACCCTAACCTTTAAATAGAAAAAAATGATCGACTACTTAGTTCATTATTTGTAACCTCATTCATGTGTATCTTCATCCTCCTATTTTAGGGGGACAAACAACCTTGTTTTTCAAGTAAAACTCAACTACATGAAAAGGAAATTATTAACTTTACAACTAAATTAAATTCTAAGTTTAGACAAACTCAACATATATATTTTAGATTAGAGAAACAAGTAGCATTGTTGTCTGAAGGAAAACTCAGCATACATCAAGTAACAACTATCATCCCATCAAAAAATTAATAATGTTCAAGTTACTACCTTGCTGTAGCCAATGCTAAAGTTGAAATAGGATTTTTTTTCATTCTTTGCAGAAGAACTCAAGAAGAACACTCAGATGATATACACTTAATAAGTAATGTGTTTCTGAATGTGAGCTATTTGTGGTTGATGCAGGGGTATAGTTTCTGGATGAAACTGTAGGCAAAATTAATAATTAGTGTGCCTAAACACATGTCAATGAGATTAATGGGATAACAAACGTTCACCTACTGAGATTTGGTTAGCCATGCATTCACCACATGTTAGAGCCAGAACCATGCACTACTGGGGAATGTGCCATTAGTACCGGTTGGGAACCCTCTTAGTACCGAGTTCGCAACCCGTACTAGTAGTTCGGTACTAAAGGGGCCCGTTAGTACCGGTAATTTACCGATACTAAAGGGGTATTAAAAATTAAAAAAAAATCCCCCGCTGGTTACGCCCCCCGCCGCCCTGCTGCCGACGGGCAGCCCCCGCCGCCCTCCCCTTCTTCCCTCCGCTTCCGTCCCTCTGCCCCCGTCGTACCCGCCCTCCGCCCTGCCGCCCTGGGCCCTCCTGCCCCGCTGCCTGCCCCGCCTCCACCCCTCCACCCGTCCCGCCTCCGCCTCTGCCCCGCCGCCCTCCGTCCCTCCCTGTCGCCCTCCTCCTCAGCCCTCCGTCCCGCTGCCGCTCCCGCCGCCTGCCGTCGCCGTCGTGCCCCAATGGCCGCCACCACGCCTCGCCCTGATGGCCGCCACTGCCGTGTCTTGCCCCGCCGCCGCTCCTCGCCTCAGGTACGTGGTGAGGGGCGAGCGGAGGGGGGAGAGGGGAGGCCGGGAAGGGAGGGAGGGGACCGGTGGAGGGGGAAGGAGGGGCTCCTAGAGGGAGGGAGCTGAGGGAGGGTGAGGAAGGCGGAGGGAGGGAGAGGATAAGGCCAGCTGCCTAGGCGTGTGGGAGAGGATAAGGTGAGGAAGGAGAGAGCGCTGAGAGGATAAGCTGCACGCGGATGGCTTTAGCCCACTCGGTACTAAAGAACCTCAGGCACATTAGTACCGAGTGGAGCCTCCACCCGGTAATGTGTACCCTTTAGTACCGGGTGGTGCCCCCAACCGGTACTAAAGGGGTCACGGGGAGCTCCTCGGGGACTATCTGTTAGGCTCGATACTAGTGCTCACATTAGTACCGGATCAAAATGCAACCGGTACTGAGCTTCGGGACAAATGCTCAGTTTTCCAGTAGTGATGGATGGATCAATAAAATTCCACCGTGCAGGAAATGAACCCGGTACTTAATAACTGTATTTTCACACACTGGAATGAATCATATTTATAGGTAGCGAAAGCAACAATTTTTCATGGCCTCACTCGTGCATATAATAAACGAAGTAGATGACACTAAGGAGGGGGTGCAGAAGTACGAAAAGGGCCCGTACAATCAGCTACAAATATCAAAGTTCTCTAAAAAAATGTAAAATTTTAAATATGCAAAGAGGCACACAATTTACATGTACAAATAGGAAGGCTCATCATCCATGAAAATCAGTTTGGAGCCCCTCGTACTATAAATCTCCTTGACCATTTTAACAAACAACTACAAGGAACAGAGATTAGATAGCTGCAATCTTAATTAAGATATTCAGAAGTTCATATACACACAGCTACATCCATTACTCTTTCGTCAGTGAAAAGTGAAAAGGTAAATGGGGTTGTAGACTTTGTTTGGTTGTATTGTAGCTCAACTGCTCAAGTGTTACCAATAGAACATAGTATAATTTACTATTTTATCATGCTGCCACTAAGTACTTGAAGGACTGATTGGTTGGAAAGTTGTATTGTAGCTCATTGTAGTAATGCTGCATTAATCACTCACATTTTCACCATGAAGCAGGTGGCAACATCTTCAGATGGCTTCAACTAATCAAAGAGTAGGCCTGAAATGGAGTGCAATGCCAGTTGCCACCATCAATACTAAAGATGCCCACTCCAGCATCAGATTCAAAATGAATTTCCATGTGCTGAAAGAGATTACCACAATTTAGAATTTGCTCTTCATCACCACAATTCAGAATGGCTATGCTAACAAAATTCATAGCTGCCCTGTTGGCACAAGTCAGACTGTTAATGCTAAAAAATTGAGAGTTTCAGAGGCCTTGTTGTCACAATTCAGACTATCAGTGTTTAACAAATTCAGAGTTTTAGAGATATTGTTTCTGTATGTATCATTATGTATGCTTGCACAGTGGTCCTACCATTAACTATATGAATGTATTGCAGTTCAGATGCATCTTGCAGTTGGAGGGAGATGAGAACCATGTTATGAAGACAGGAGCTGATGCGCCATGGATCATCCTCACAGCATGAATTATGTTACTCCTCTACGTACTTACACTAAAGGTGTCGGATGTGGACCCACACCGACTTGGCTGATGGGCAGGACTCACGCCGGCTTAAGATTGCATTGTGATGATGGCGGACACGGCCATTCGCTTCTACTAGCCCGAGACAAGGCACACGCCATCTGATCCAACAAACAACAGTCTACCGTCAGAACGGAAGAGCACATCTTTCTCCAAAAAAAATCCCAACAATCTCCCAACAAAAATCTAGAACCAATCAACAAAACTCCAAAAAAAACAAGAAGCAATCTTTCTCCCTCACCTTTGTATATGTAGAACGCAGGTTCTCCTAATCTCCCAAGATCAAAGGGACACCTTCCCCTCTCAATTGAAACTCGAATCAAGACCAGAAGAACGAACAAAAGCATAGTCACGCTGGATCTGAGGTCGTGCTGAAAGGAAACGAAGACGGAGACCCGCTTGTTTCGAAACCGCTATGGAGGAACCGCGTAGGAGAAGTGCTTGACCGGAGGAGAACTCGAGGAGTCGAGGGTGGCGCCGGAGGGGAGCTCAGGACGGTGCCGGAGCTTGGAGGGGACCTCGAGGGCGGTGCTGATGTCGACAGCATGTGGGAGGAGCTAGCGGCGCAGCTAGGGGAGCATCCGCGGCGCAAGTGGCTTAGGAGCGGAGCGGCCCTAGGGACGGAAGAGGTGCTCCCGCAGGATGCCGTGCCATGGGATGTGCAGGAGTAGAGGGAGCTGGAGCCCGGAGGAAAAGGAGACAGGGATAGAGGGCTTGAGTTCACTAGAGTACAGAGATGATGGATCGAGCCGTCGTCTTGGGAGCTTGGCTCTCATGGCGACAAGAGAGAGAGAGAGGTGGCTGATGGACCCGAGGGGCTAGGGAGGAGAGCTACAGGTGAGAGTTACATGTGTCCACTGCCCGGCCACACGTCGAGGAGCTTCAGCTTTGGCTTTGGATTTGGATGAGTATACGACAAAGAAGAAGAGTGAACGGATGAGAACGACGAATGAAGAGGATAGAAAATTTGAGCATGCAAGAGATCAATTTGGATTTATGGTTTGTCCCACAGTAGCTAATGGTTAATGAAACCCGAACTGAGACTTTACATTAGTATGCAGCGGATGGATCAAACCTACATGTATTAATGTTCCCACATGTAAGAGCGTATAGAGACAAAATATACGGATTAGACCATAATTACACTGATCACAAACTTATTTTTATCATTACATGATTTTTCTGATTCGTCGATCACTGTATGGAAAGATGATGCACCCTTATAGTCTAAATAAATTAGATTAGTGTATACTTTAAAATTTTCTATATTCTTCTATATTCTAAATGTCCATTCCTACACAATTCTGATTTTCATTTCCTCTGTTTTCTCATCCCATTCCTATACAATTCTAATTTTCATTTCCTCTGTTTTCACATTATTATTGTTTTGTTGAATGCTCCGTATATTACAATATAAATATTTTGTTGCCTATAGTAACGCATGGGCACGATCATAGTAAGTATTTAATTCAATGTCAGGAAAAGGGCTACGGCCTATGAATAGGTTTATTATAGAAGAATCACAAGTGTTATCCGATAATTAGACACTTGATCATGGTTCTATAACTGAATGATCCTATAAATGGTTAGATAGACACCAAAAATAATTTTGAGGTTCAGCAAAATCTTATTGACAACACAAACGTGCAAATATTGGTGATAATTTGAATACTTCTATTGCGGACGTTGGAGATTCTATTTTACTAGCCTACTGTATCTCCCATTTTAGAGTTTCGTGCAGGGCTTCCGTTTATATCAGGATGGCCCTGGTAACTAGCAACTTGGTCATGTCGACTTGTTAGCAACAGAGGACCTTGGTAGACATCATTGGCAATTGTATCTTGTTATAAATGGATTATCATATAGCAAACTTGATAATCTTTCATGTTCCTGGAGCTTGAATTTCTCCCACGTTATCATGGATTACAAACGCCCATGCTCCTGTTTTGTTTGTTTCAGTATGAAAGATCCAATTGATATTCATCTTTAGTATATCAGTCGGAGGACACTTCCATTTTACCTGACAAGTTTCAATTCGAGCTGGCTCTTTCTTCTTTAACTGATCAAAATCCGACAATAGGACTGCAGGTCGGTGTATATATACCTCCAATTAATATCCATGCTCTCTTCCCCCCAGTTTACTTTGTTTCTGGCCGATCACCATTACCCTAACAGCATACATGTTTTGTTCTGCAGATTGTGCTCTAGGGATCATATTGTTCTTAGTAAACCCGTGGCAGATTGGGCTCTAGGATCCATTAATATTTGTTTTATCCATAGCAGCACATGTTTTGATATTAGAAACCTTCATATGTAGTGTTAAATGTACTGCATATACTCCATCCAAAAATATAGTCAACTTTTTATACTAATTTCCTTAAATTAAATTAGTTTAACTAGAATAAAATTTAAGCAGTGGACACACTTGTCGATGTCCGAAACTGCTTATAACTAATTTGTTATAACCCAAATAACCTACTGAAAGGTCCACAACAATTAACCTACTGGATTGAGTAACTACTAACCCACATAATATAGTTCTACTTCAAGTGGTAACACACTTTGTTCAAGCAGAAATTTTGATGAGAAAACATAAAGGAAAATAAGTTCCATATATTGTTTTGTGGAATAAACACAATAATACGGCTAATAACAAAAATTTGGTATTCCCTACAAATCTGCCTAGCTAAGAGTTTCACACAACATAAAATTTACATAGAATTTTCGTCCGCAGAAAAATAGTCACAAACAAAGTATATGATGCACCAACTTATCAATGGCAATCTGAGAGGACCCACCAGTTCTCAAGCAGTCTGCTACGTTCTTCTTTAGCTCCTTAGCTCTTTCCCTCATCTCGGCTCCCTCCCTTTCCTTCATGAGCTTCCTAATGGCCTTCTCTATCTTGCCTCTTTCCAGCTCACCTTCTAGCTCGAACCCTACACCCCATGTTTTCTCCACGTACCTTGTGTTCATCATCTGATCTGCGAACTGAGGCCTGCATATCATTGGAATCCCCTCGCTAATGCTCTCTAATGTCGAGTTCCAACCATTGTGTGTCCAAAACCCGCCCACTGCACGGTGGGCCAGCACCTCCTGTTGCGGGGCCCATCGAATCACCTTGCCTCTACCCTCAATTGCAGCCTCAAAACCATTTGGGAAACCTGGACGATCCAAACCCCGTACCGAGTCCGGGCGAACCACCCATAGAAAAGGATGGCCACTGGTCTCCAAACCCCAAGCCACCTCCAAGAACTCATTGGCGTCCAAGGAAGCCAAGCTCCCAAAGCTAACATACAACACGGATTCCGGGGCCTGCATGTCCAGCCACTTGATGGAATCGTAGTCTTCATCCAGTAAGCTACTTCCTGTGCTCTTAGAGGAGAGCTTGTGAAGAGGCCCGGGAGCGAGTACCATAGGGATGTGGAGCTCTTCGCGGATCCTCTCCAGCTCGGCTGGCTCCAGAGCATCAAGTGTGTTGATCACTAGACCAGACGAATCGTTCACTGCTTCAATGGCCCGAACAAGCAGGTTGCGCATTTTTTTCTTGGTCGCTCCAGCTTGAATAGAAGAGGTCCCTTACCCTCAGTGGCGGTAGCTCTTTCACCGGCATGTGCATTTTTTACTCTAAAACAGAGCATATATAAAGTTAAAACATATGACCACAGTACATGTTTCATGCTATGCTAATAATAAGTTAAGGGGAAAAAACGTCTCCAAAAAGTTGTTTCTCAAATTTGAAATTCTCCTAAAAACTGGTCTGTATAAAATTGACTTAAAGGCTATGCCATTTGTCTCCTGTTTTTGGTTTGATGCACATTTGCATTTGTTGGGCTGATGCACGTTTAAATTTTCATTTGGCTGATCCTAGTGATTGACCAAAAAATTACTGTAGTAAAAGAACTTGCGGCTAAAACATAGTAAAGCTGAAACGTACTTCCCAAGGTAATTAAGGATTAAATAAAAAAGACAACTAATACACTTGCGCCAATGCTCTAGTAAACTGACCTTGTGGAGGCAGGTAACCCTTCTGGTGAAGCATTGGGTAGGCCATGGAGACTCCGAAGCAGGCGGCGGTCGTGGTGCGCAGCACTAGCGTCTTGACGCCGACCGCCGCGGCGGCCCTGGGCACGGCGATGAGGTTGGCGTCGAAGACCATGCACGCAACAGGGGCCTGTTCGTCATCCGCGAGCACGGACGCGAGGACGTCACGGAGGGCCGCCGAGTCCTCCGCCTCCATGGCGGCGTTCATGGCGTCGAGGATGCCGATGACGTCCCCGGACGCGGCGACGTCGGCGGGGACGCCGTCGGGCACGGGCACGAACCGGAACTCCGGGCGGCGCGCGGGGTCCGGGGCGTTGAAGTGCGTGTGGAGCACGGTGACGGCGAGGCCCCGCGCGTGGAGCGCGTCGGCGAGCTGCAGCATCGGGTTGATGTGGCCCTGGAACGGCAGCGGGAACACCAGGACACGGCGGCGCCGGTGCGTTCCCTGGCAGTCGTTAAGGCCGCCGGCGCGCGCTTCTTGGACGCCGGCCATTGCCGTCTCGGATCGTCACGGCAGACAACGAAGCTGCACAGCAGGAACTCGCGCGATTTATTAAAAGCAAAGTATTCCCGCTGATCGATCTGCCTTCCCAACGAAGCTGTCATCAGTAAGCAATCAAGAACCGTTATTTCTTTTTTGCGATCATGTCATGCATGGGTGACGTTTTTGTATTTGTTTATACAGGCAAGTGGAGCTCATCAAAGCTTGCAGGTTCTCCTGAAGAAAATTATTGTCCCACTCAGTGTTCAAGCTACCGGACGGGCCAAAAAAAAAATCAAAGGGGACCAGTAAGACCGTAGATCAATTCTTGGTCGAAACTTTAAAAATATGGCCAACTTTTGACTGAAATTTGAAATTTTGAACAAAAACGGACTAAACAATTAGCTGCTACCGAGAAGCACAAAAATGAGATTATTTTTCGCATGCGCGGAGCCAAGTCGAGGTGGGCGTCTTGCATCGGGAGATCCTGGCTCCGCCATTGCCCCAGCCAACTAATCACCCATAGATCGCATCCCGAGAGCCTGGTTGAGCAGAAAACCACCCAATCAAGATTATGCTTTTGAGACGGTTGTTTCACAAAACAACGATCTCTTTTTCTCTCTTTACCGTTTCTCCTCCACATCAGCAAAAAATTCTACGTGACACTGCATGAGATGATCTATGAGACTGTTGAGGCGTAACGATGTACTGCCCTTATCATCGATGCATTCAAACAATCGTCTTTGAGTAATCCATCCATACCAACGAACAGTGCATGCGGGCCAATAGTATATCATTACGTGCGCGCAGAATGGATCAAGATCGAACTAATAACTAGCCATGTGCATCCCGTGGGCAAGGGCAAGCCAGTCGATCTACAATATCCTGCTTTGGAATTAACATGCCAATATACTCTTACGAAAAGAGAAGACAGGCTCTGTAAAAGGAGCGCGGCAAATGCGATCTACAAATAGGCACGGACGTCGCAGTGTTAACAGTAAGCACACAGGACCGGAAATAGGCAGGACATGAGGAAGGCACAGACCTTTCCTCGCCGCCGCCTTGATCATATTCCGATTTATTCGTCTAGCACGATTATCATTTGAGTCGGCCTGCGGCACCAACGGACAGTAATGGTCTCCTATACATGCAGCAGCAGTATAAGCCTACTGAAAAGAGGCAATGCCGTCCTAGCTAGTAAAAGAGAGGGAACTAACGAAGAACAATGCCCCATGACGGAATGACACCTGCTACAGCAGTAGCACAGAAAGCAATAAGAGGGTATGGACAAGCATAGGTGGAATATCGAAATAAAATGAGCAGCGAAAGAGCAGACAAACCCAGCAAACATACAAAGACGAAGCAAAGCAGCACAGCACGCAATGCAGCAGCCTCAACCAGGAGGACCAGTAAAAGAACACGGACCTGTGCTTAAGAACGCAGCAGCGAGAGCGAGAGACCCCACTCTGCACACAGCGATGACGCCAGCTACCCCGAGCAACTGCAGGCGCGGGAGCGGCACGAGCAGACAGAGCACTACGGCCCGACGCAGCGGACACAACACGGCGAGCTGACCGGGTACTCTTTTGTTTCCTAGGAGGCATCGAAACTCAAATGGACATGACTGTGCAGGCTTGACAGAGGCTGGGACACTGGAATAACCAACAGAGAGAAGAGAAGCGGAGCACGATGAGCGAAAAGCAGGAATAACCATGGTCCAAGGTAAAGTTGAGACGACTGCTAGGCCATTATGCAGTAGACGACGGGCCAAAAAGACAGTGCATCGCGGAGCATGTAATAAGGCAAGTAGTAAACGCACCCGAGGACATGATCAGTTCTAATCGGAACACATCATGGAAGACACATAACAATCAGTGTGGACGCTAGCATGTGTCATACGTCTGATGCAAAGAAAGGAACAACTAATGAAAAATGAATGCTAAATATGTAGCACAAGCTAATATTGCCGGCGAGGAGGCCTATGATCGGACGCACTGATAAAGCAATGTACAGTTCGAGCTGGTGGCAGCAGGCCAGCCCAGGCAAGAAATTAGCAAAAAAAAAACCTACGTAGCACTGACCTACGAGATTGGCAGACTGCTAAGGTATAACGATGTACTTCCCTTATCATGCATTCAACCATCGTCCTGAGTCATCTATCCATCTATCCATATCAACGAACAATGGCGGGTCAATACCACCTCTATCTTCTCCCCCATCGTCTCCCACCCCGCTGCCTCGTCCACCATCCCGGCTGGTGGCTAGCTCACCGCCGCGCCACCTGCCACCGCCAACCTTCGACCTCGCCCTTCCTAATCCGGCATTCTTCATCGCCCCCACCGCCAACCTCAGGCCACCGGAGGTCCAGCCCTTCCTCGCTGGTGGTGCTCCTGCGCCGCCTTACCTCCGCCGCAGGCCGAACCACCACCACCAGGCCACCACCGTCCTCCTCCTAAGCCGTCGGGCATTGAAGCCCCCTGGAACCTCAAAGCCCTAACCCTAAGCACCACTATCCTCAACCTCCACCCCGGCCGACAGTGACCTCGCCGCCGGCCACCCCCAACCCCCACCCCTCCTCGGCTCTCACCGGCGCGTGCTCGAGCGGCGGCGCAGACGACCCAGCGACGGTGAAGAAGAAGGAGATCGTGCGGCTCTCATTGATCGCACAAATCTGAAACATCGGAAGCTAAGTTGCTTCTGGGCTTCCGGAAGCCAGATAGGTTTCCCGGTATAGGGGGAGTGAGTACTAAGCTGATCCATATATAAACAAAAATCTTTGATCTGCTTCAATGAGGCCTCCATTGGCAAGCCCCTCCCCACATGAGCCCATCAACGATGTGTTCTACGCCTTGGCCTGGCCCAGTGGCTCGTGAGGGACGACAGCCCATCACGTCGACGCGCGCGTCGCGTGAGCTCAAGTGAAGACTGAAGAGCACTGGAGAGCCAGCCATGTGATTGGAATTGCTGCTACGAGTTGTTGACGGCTGACATGATTTGGGAGAAACATCGTTTTGTTGTCAGCAGCGACCTAGCTTGTCGTGTTTGTTTGGCCACCGCATGCGATCGGGCGATTGGCTTGCTCCAAGACTTTTTTGCGATTGATTTTTCTTCGAATAAAGAAAGACTTGCATTGTGTCATTGTGTTGCTCCAATGATCAGACGCCTGACAAAAACATCTCCAGGCAGGCCAGGCTTCCTCTTTCTTTTACTCCAGGAGTCCAGCAGGGCCTTCCAGTTACTCGTCAGCAACAAGCTGGTCCTTTCACAGACGTACCCCATCAAGCCCTGACCAGTTTACATCTGCCGCCCGGACAAATAATGCAAGCTACGTAACGTCAGCAATGACGTGGAATCGAAGTGCTAGAAGCTAGCCGGCGCTTCAAACGCGACATGGGCGCATGGTTGCATAGCCGCCGGGCGCCGGGCGTTGGCACGTTGCAACTCCAGGACAAATCGGTTGCAACGCACTCGGTACTACACGACACATAAAGCTGCCTCCCTCCAATGATGCAATCTGGTACGTGTCGTCACGTCCAGACTTGTTTGGGGATCGAGCAGTGCTCATCGCTCATCACCCATCAGTAGCTCGATCGCTCCACCACGAGAGCACGCGCTCAAGGCACACAGCTGGCGAGTAGCGATGGCCGGCGATGATGGCGTCCAAGGAGTGCGCGACGGCGGCGGCGACCCGCGCCCGCGCCGCGTGCTGGTGTTCCCGCTGCCGTTCCAGGGCCACATCGACCCGATGATGCACCTGGCCGGCGCGCTCCACGCCCGGGCCGGCCTCGCCGTCACCGTCCTCCACACGCGCTTCAACGCCCTGGACCCCGCGCGCCACCCGGAGTTCCGGTTCGTCGAGGTCCCGGACGGCGTGCCCGCCGGCGTCGCCGCGACGGGCAGGATCATCGACGTCATCCTCGCCATGAACGCCGCCATGGAGGCGTCGCCGGCGGCCGTGCTGGGCGCCCTGGCGTCCGCGATGATCGCGGAGGACGAGGACGAGGAGGCGCCCCGCGCCGCGTGCCTCGTCATCGACTCCAACCTCCTCTCCGTGCAGCGGGCCGCCGAGAAGCTCGGGCTTCCAACGATGGTGCTGCGCACCGGGAGCGCCGCGTGCTTGAGGTGCTTCCTCGCCTACCCCATGCTCCATGACAAGGGCTACCTGCCTTCCCAAGGTCAGCAACTCACAATATAATCATCAAAGAATTCCAAATTTTAGGAAAGAAATTGCGACCCCAAGCATTCTACGCATCAGTAAATTTGGAACATTTTTTGCTAGTTACTACTTGAACTTGATTGCTGCGTTGTTGGGTTTGCATTCTGAGCTGTATGTTCCTGCTGCAGAGTCACAGCTCTACATGCCGGTGCCGGAGCTGCCACCTCTCCGAGTGAGAGACCTCTTCCAAACCAAGATCAGCAGCCACGAGATGGTCCGCGAGGTCATCGCCCGGATCACCGAGACCGTGAGGAACTGCTCGGGCCTCATCATCAACACGTTCGAGGCCCTGGAGCCAGACGAGCTACAGAAACTCCGCGGCGAGCTCGACCTCCCGCTGCTCCTCGCCGCCGGCCCGCTCCACAAGCTCTCCTCTAAGACCACCGGGAGCAGCCTCCTGGACCAGGACTACAGCTGCATCGAGTGGCTGGACACCCAGCCCCCGGGATCGGTGCTGTACGTGAGCTTCGGGAGTCTGGCCGCCATGGATTCCGGCGAGTTCGTCGAGGTGGCCTGGGGCCTGGCGAACAGCGGCCACCCCTTCCTCTGGGTCGTTCGGCCCAACCTAGTGCAAGACACTGACATCGCGCAGCTACCCGATGGCTTCGAGGACGCCGTCAAGGGTAGGGGCATGGTGATCCAGTGGGCCCCGCAGCAGGAGGTGCTGGCCCACCGGGCAGTGGGTGGGTTCTGGACGCACTGCGGGTGGAACTCGACGCTGGAGAGCGTCGGCGAAGGGGTCCCGATGATCTGCAGGCCCAACGCGGTGGACCAGATGATGAACGCGAGGTACGTGGAGGAGGTCTGGGGTGTCGGGTTCGAGCTGGAAGGCGAGCTGGAGAGAGGGGAGGTCGAGGGTGCTGTTAGGAAGCTGATGGGTGGTGGGAGGGAGGGAGCTGAGATGACGGAGAGAGCAGAGGTGCTCAGGAGGAAAGTTGCCGAGTGCTTGGATGGGTCTGGGTCTTCTCGGACCGCCATTGACAAGTTAGTCGACTACATGCTGTCTCTGTGAACCTTTTATTTGTTATATCTATGGGGCAACATCGAGTACAAGAACAAGTAATTTGCTTTACAGAGTGTTGACACATTCAATAGAACCTCCTCCGGATCCACAAGATTGTATAGAAAACAAAAAAAGATCCGTCAACCGTTGCCCATTTCTACCTGTCTGGACAGTGGACAGTGGCAGTGACCTTTGACCAATCCGTCAATTTGATATGATATCCTTGTGTCTGCTTCGAGAGCACGCACGTCCGTGGCTTACGAAGTTTCCTCCAACCAAGCTCCCAGTATATGGTGAAATATCTGATGAGGCCATGAATGATAGATCATGCTTGCCCCCAGTCCATCAACCCGTGCTCCCGTGCTCCCGCACGAGCTAATATTTTTAGAAGCTATTGTATTTAAAAATTATTTAGAAATTAAACTTCCAGCTACTCTCTTATTTTTCAATACTTCAACATAATACTTATATAGATATGTACCTATATTTGTCCAGTTGTGATTGATTTTTAATTAATAATTACTCGATGCACGTTTTCATCCATATTCGTACTTTTTTCATTTTGTATCACACCTCCAATCCTCCATACATTATGTTTAGCATAAAAATGAATATTTTTCATCGATTCCTCACATACATGTATAAATGGTCTAAATGGTGGCACTCATCATGTGTATATACTTTAACTTAGTATTTTTAGATTAAAAATGACATAAATAGGTAAATTAGAATCATATATTAGTTTACTTTTTAATATTTCTGTATGATGCACATGAAGATAATTAGATTAATATTTATGTTATTTTTAATAACGCCACACGTGGGTAACATAGATAAAATTTTAGAATGATATTTTAAGTTATACTTTTATAATTATGTGTATTAGTAAATTGGATGAAGATTATAAGATTATTTTAGATTTTTTTATAATAGCTGAGCACGGTAATTTAGATACAGGTTTAGAGCCCATTTTTGAATATTTTCACAATGACAGTGGTGGGTAACTTTTAGAAAATATAATAGATCAATGGCTATAATTATTAGAGTTTACAGGATTGGTGTTTGATGTTTTTAATTTTTATGAGAATTTGTCTTTTTTTCTAGCTTGTCTCGTGGGAACTAATGCGGAGTCTTCAGTGAAAAAAAATAAGACTACATTGCTACAAAACTATTACCATAAGCTACTTCTCGTTTGTTAAATATTCGAACACAATACTTATGTAGATATATACTTAATATCTTCATCCAATTGTGTTAGATTTTCGTTACTAATTACTCTATAATATTTTCATCCACATGTATAATCTTTAACTTTTCATTTTGCATCGCAGGTATGCGCTTGAATTTGTTTAATGAACCCTAAGTTTGAGATACAATTTCAGCATAGAAATCTATATTCTCATCACTTTATATCCTTATAAATGGTGATACACATAATGCGTATAGACCTTAATTATTATATCATATACCAATAGTGAAAGATATCGATGATTTAGAATCGTATATTGCTGTATATTTTTAATTAAGGTTATTTAATTCAAATGTAGGGTTACCTCATGTAATTTTTAATAATGGTATGTGTGGGTAATATAGATGCAAATTTAAGGGTTACTTTAACTTTAAGTTTTTTAAGTAATAGTGGTAGGCAATTCAGTTGCAAATTAGGGGGTTATTTTAAATATTGTTTATAATGGCATAAGTGGGTAATTTGGATGAAGATTAGGGGGTTACTTTAGTTTATTTTATATAATGGCATAGGTGGGTAATTTATATATAGATTTAGAGGGTTACTTTAAGCTATTTTCATAATGGTATAGGTGGGTAATTTTTTAGAAAATATAATAGATCCAATAACTGATGATTTGAATCTATCGATTGATGGTCGGATGTTTTGCTTTTTTGTGAGAATTTCTAGGATTTCTCTTTTTTTAGAGTGTCCACCTAGATATCCTAGGTGGCTTACCTGAAAGCTACAAAAGGAGCCTCCAATTAGTACTAGAAGAGGCTGCTAATCTTACCCCCAATACCTTTTTTAGGAAAAAAGAGAGAAAAAATGAACTCCAACAATCCACCTAAACCTTCCCCAATTTTTTAGCGACGCTAAAAAACAGCCTGCCACCGCGTATATTTTAGCGTTGGCGTTCCTCCCCCAATCCTGATTCCCGCACGCCCGTGCGTCCCTTCCGATGGGCCCAATACGATGACGTGACCTGTGTTTGAAATATTGGGAGCTATTTATTAGCGATCTGTTGTGTACTGATATGTTTTTTGGGAAATTTTTTTAGAAGAATCCGGAAATTTTTTTTTAAGGATACTTTTGGAGATGCTCTAAGATAAGATTATATATAGCAACTCCAAGCTCTCAAGCCGGAGCACCGACTGGAGGAATCATCGAACCATACTATCCAGCCGGCGAGAATGGCCGTCGCCTTAGGAGGAGCGGACGGCAGAAGCGCCGCCACCGCCACCCGCCTCACGCTGTTCCCGCTGCCGTTCCAGGGCCACATCATCTCGATGCTGCAGCTCGCCGGCGCGCTCCACGCGCGGCGGCTCGCCGTCACCGTCCTCCACACGGCCTTCAACGCCCCGGACCCCGCGCGCCACCCGCCGGGGTTCGCTTTTGTCGCGGTGCCCGACGCCGTCCCGGACGCCGCCGGCGGCGGCATCGCCAAGATCCTCGCCCTCAACGCCGCCATGGAGGCCTCGGGCCACGTCCGCGACGCGCTCGTGTCGCTGCTAAGGTCGTCGGAGGAGGGGGAGCCCCGGCTGGCGTGCCTGGTCATCGACTCCACCCTCACCGCCCCGCAGAAGGCCGCCGCCGGCCTCGGGTTGCCCACGCTCGTGCTGCACACCGGCGGCGCCGCCTGCTTCCGCTTGTTCAGATCCTACGACATGATCCACGACAAGGGCTATCTGCCAGCGACAGGTTAGCAACAAGAGACCATACGGTGCCATCTTCTTCTGTTTCTAGCTCTGTACAACGGTTTCAAACGAATTTCCCCTGAATAAATCTTGATAAAGATTAAAACTTTCAAGTCAGTTTACTTTTACTAATGGGCAATTTTTCACTACATAGGACATCGTTTTACATTGCTTTTATATCGTTATTTCAGAGTCCAATCTGCACATGCCGATAAAGGAGCTGCCACCACTGCAAGTGAGGGATCTGTTCGACCCAAGCAAGCTCCCCATCAAGGAAATCGGGCAGAAAATCCTGAATCTTGCCACGGAGACCACAACAAACTCCAACGGTGCAGTCCTCAACACATTCGAAGCTCTCGAACCACACGAGCTCGGGATGATCGGGGACGACCTTGCCCCCAAAGGCATACCGCCCTTCGCCGTCGGTCCACTCCACAAGCTCATCGCGTCCAACCATGGCGGTGAGACCAGCCTACTCAACCAGGATCGCAGTTGCATCGAGTGGCTGTATATGCGCAAGCTCCCGGTTCTGTGTTGTATGTGAGCTTCGGTAGTGTTTTTCATGTCACCCAAGATGAGTTTACGGAGATCGCATGGGGTTTAGCGAACAGTGGCAAGCCGTTTCTATGGGTCGTTCGGCGCGGTCTCGTGCTTGGGGTGGAGAAGCAGGAGCTCCCGGAAGGGTTCGAGTCGGCGGTGGAAGGTAGGGGCAAGGTGATCGAGTGGGCACCGCAGCAGGAGGTGCTAGCCCACCCTGCGGTGGGCGGCTTCTGGACTCACAACGGACGGAACTCCACATTGGAGAGTACTACGAGGGAGTGCCGATGCTATCGAGGCCCACCTTTGGAGATCAACAAGCGACCGGAAGGTACGTGGCGGATGCATGGAAGATTGGGGTTTTGCTATAGGGTGTGCTAGAGCGAGGGGGGGATCGAGAAGGCGGTCAGGAAGCTGATGGAAGAAGATGAGGGAGCTGAGATCAGGGGAAGAGCAAAGGAGTTGAAGGACAAGGTGAGGATGTGCCTTGAGAGTAGCGGGTCTTTTCAGCAGGCCGTTGATAAGTTGGTAGATCACATACTTTCCCTTTGAGTTCTTTCTTCGTAGCTGTAGTGTCAGGTATAAGGACCATGCATGGATGTCTGGAATTGTTATGCGCCTGCATGGTTCCAGCTGAATACATCAACTACTGGGTTTATAATTGTTGTTTCCCATTACATTGTGAACTCATCATCTTCGATTTGAGGATGTTGAAGCTGGATTACTATCCATTATCTTAAAAAAAGACATGGTGTGCTATGTTGCTTTATATTAGGTTCAGCCTGGAGTATATCTGTGCAAAATGACCATCCAACTAACTCGCGCGTAGATTAGTTACAAAAAAAGAACTCTTGCGTAGGAATTCGAAGATTATTACAGAACACCCATTCAAAAAAAAGATTTGTAACAACGGCGACTGGTGAATGAATCAGTTAGGATCTTTGAACTGTGAGTGTTTGTAAAGATGGACGGTGACTATTGCACAAATGATGCCTACTGCTCTTTAGTCTTAGAAGTGATATAGTGGAGAGTGTCTCTGAGATCTTGGACCGGGGATAATTGAGCTCCTCGATCTGTTGGATATTTTATAGCAGGCGCCTTGCTCCAATCAGATTTTTCTTTTCTGTCCAATTTTTTCTTCTCTACCTGTGCCAGGAGTCAACACTCTGTATCGGGCCATGGGCTCTGTTTTTGCAGCCATCCTGGGCTCTGTTTTTGCTATGGTCCTCTGTTTTCAATAAATAAATTGGCCATCCCACAGAATTTAATATGAGATGAGATCAGAGCCGAAGACTTTGGCACACAAGCCCATTACAAAAGCTTTACCCTAACATCTCAAATTGATCTTTCTGTTTTTGATGCATTTTATTGAAAATTTGA
This sequence comes from Setaria viridis, assembly GCF_005286985.2. Lineage (NCBI taxonomy): Eukaryota > Viridiplantae > Streptophyta > Magnoliopsida > Poales > Poaceae > Setaria > Setaria viridis. The sequence continues at coordinate 8,393,193 of NC_048264.2, forward strand.
AATCAGCAAAGGTTCTCTACGCTACTCCTGCTCCATACCAATCCCGCGTCACCATCTGCAGACCTCTCATTGCCACCACAACCACTCTCCGCCGTCCGGAGCCGATGGCCGGACAAGAACAGCGCCGCCGCCGCCACCGCGTCGTGCTGTTCCCGCTGCCGTTCCAGGGACACGTCACCCCGATGCTCCAGCTCGCCGCGCTCCTCCACTCCCGGGGCCTCGCCGTCACCGTCCTCCACACGGCGTTCAACGCCCCCGACCCCGCGCGCCACCCGGAGCTCGCCTTTGTCCCCATCCGCGAGGCGCTCCCCGACGAGGTCACCTGCCCCGGCGCCGACATCGCCAGGCAGCTCCTGGCGCTGAACACCGCCTGCGAGGCGCCCTTCCGGGACGCCCTCGCGTCGCTGCTGCTGCTGCGCGGGCGCCGCGGCCAGGACCAGGACCAGGGCGCCGTGGCTTGCGCGGTGGTCGATGGGCAGTGCTACGCCGCGGTGGACGCTGCCGCCCAGCTCGGCGTCCCCGTCGTCGCGCTCCGGACCGACAGCGCCGCCACGTTCCGCACCATGCTCGCGTTCCCGCGGCTGCGCGACGCCGGCTACGTTCCCATCAAAGGCAAGGCCGTCGAGCTCGCTCTGGATCTTGCTCTTGGAATGCACATGTCGCTGATTAGCTCGTAGCTAACGATCCTGCAGAGGAGATGCTCGATGAGCTGGTGCCGGATCTCGAGCCGCTCCGCGTGCGGGACCTGATCCGCGTCGACGGCAGCGACGCCGACGCGCTGTGCGGCTTCATCGCCCGCGTCGCCGGCGCCGTCCGTTCCTCGGCGTCCGGCGTCGTCGTCAACACGTTCGAGGGGATCGAGGCGCCGGAGCTCGCCAAGATCCGGCGTGAGCTCTCTCTCCCGGTCTTCGCGGTCGGGCCGCTACACCTGCTGTCCCGGGCGCCGGCGGAGCAAACCACCCTGCGCGCGCCCGACGGCGGCTGCCTGGCGTGGCTGGACACGCGCCCGCCGCGCTCCGTGCTGTACGTGAGCCTGGGGAGCGTGGCCACCGTCGGCCACGCCGCGTTCGAGGAGATGGCGTGGGGGCTTGCCGGCAGCGGCGTCCCGTTCCTGTGGGTCGTCCGGCCGGGCTTGGTCGCCGGCGGCGAGGAGGAGGCTCCGCCGCCATTGCCAGATGGGTTCAGCGAGGAGATCAAAAACAGGGGGAAGATTGTGACATGGGCTCCACAGAGAGAGGTCTTGGCGCACGCAGCCATTGGCGCGTTCTGGACGCACTGCGGGTGGAACTCGACATTGGAGAGCGTCTGCGAAGGGGTGCCCATGCTCGTGCAGCCGTGCTTCGCGGACCAGACGGTGAACGCGAGGTACGTGACGCACGTGTGGGGGGTTGGGACGGAGGTTGGGGAGGTGATCGAGAGGGGAATCGTCGCGGAGGCGGTGGCGAAGGTGATGGTTGGGGAAGAAGGAGCTCGGATGAGGGAGAGGGCACACCGTCTGAAGATGGAAGCATCTGCCGCTACTAGTTTGTCCATAGATAGCCTAATTCATTACATATCGTCCCTGCCAACTGCAAATTAGTCATGCTCAGCAAAATTATCAAATAATGTCTAGAACAAAATGAGTTGAATCGTGGATGTCTGATTCATTACATGTCCGACGTTCTAGGAAACTGACTCCAGCAATGAAATGTTGAAAACCACCGATGAACAGAGACAGTTACATTGTGTTCGTATCTGCAGATGATTTTGAATCACATCATGGAGTGAGGCCGCTTCTTCTTGGCCATCAGATTTGGCGCCTCCATCTCACAGCTCATCAGGTAGCTGTGGTACGGGGGTATGCGTGATTTCCACACTACGACTTCAAACTTGCCATGAGTTTCAGCACCTCCAGTCTGAACATCAAGCAGCGTTATCTTCGGAACCTCATGATCATGATAACGCTTTTCACGATAGTGAACTTTGAACCACATGGCTCTGTTGGACATAGTCCAAAGATAAACAGTCCGGTTTTTCTGAAGAAGACTATGCGGATGTTCCCCGAAACGGAGGGTATTCCTCTCTACATGGTTCCTCTGCAACGCGAGGATCTTGCGCCAAAACCGGGCATCAAGATTAGCTCTCAGCATCCCACTGACAGTGTTAGCGCCCAAGAAAGATCCACCAAGCATTTCTGCGACTTCCATAGCTATGGATGCTAGCTCTGGATGCTCCTCTGGATCTGTGCTCCCAAAAGCCAACACCTTGAAGAAGTACCAGTAAGCTTCTTGGGGTAAAAAATTCAGTCTGATAGCTCCTGCTGTTCCAAGTTTCGCGATATTCTCCGATCGGCTTGTGATGATAACTTTACTTTCTGGTGGCATGTGCCTTCCTGCAGAGCACAACTTCTTGCACTGCTCGTCTAGAACAAAATCATCAGCAAGCTCCACGATAACAAGTGACCTTCCATGTGAATCATGGGTTTGTTCCTTCATGACTCTGCCGCCTTCCGGAGCAGCAGGATATCCATTGCATAGGATTATGGAAGAGAAGTGGTTGCGCACCCTCTCGTCGTAACAGACATGCTCCACAAGAGTGCTTTTGCCAACTCTTGCTGGACCAGCTATGGGAAGCACCTGCAGACTTTCCGTGCCGGGTGGATCTTGTTGTAGCAAGAAGTTGGTAATTTTCTCCATCTCCACCTGGCGCCCAAACATGCACTTCTCGAGAAACATGTACTTGCTGTATGGCTCTCGGCTGATGGGAGGATATGATTTCAGGAAGACGATGAACTCCGCCATGTCGTCGATGACGCCACGCAGGCTTCCAAGCATCTCCTGCACCTCCTTCACCCCATCACCTTGACATGGCGTGTTCACCCTCCTGGAACAGAAGCACACATGCTTTGCTGGACCTAATTTGGGCAGGGCAGATGATGACTGACCACGAGATTTGTAATTGGTACTCTCTTGCTGCAGCATGCGGTACATGACAGTATCAAGCAGGTAGGAGCCTTCGTACATCGCTTCTCTCAACATCTGGAGCTGCCGGAGCATGGCTTGGTTTGTGATGCGCCGCCCCTCAGCCTCCTAGACGATGAGCTGGATGCGCAGCAGCAAACGGCGCAGCCGCTGCAGGTTCTCCGCTGCGCCCTTGTGCCGCCGGTAGTATCTTTCGACGACGAAGGATACTGATCTGCTGACGAGGTCGCCAAGGACTGCAGAAATGAAGGTCTCCATGCTGAGCCTTTTCGACAGGGGAAGATGAGGATTGTTGGTTTGGCTAGAGTTCATCAGTTGTCTGTAACTATATAGGCTGAGGCAGCGAGGTAGATTGAATGCTGAATAAGGAAACGTCCTCACGCTCACGCGTTGCACATTTGCAGTTGCCGGCGGCTATGTAGATGCAAACGTTTCCACAGTAGGTAATGTGCTCCATTATTGACCCAACGGTTGTTGCTTCCCGTTGTTGACCAGATGATTATATTATAGCTGTTTAGTACAAATTTCGTCTCTACACGACAAGACAAAATTAGTATACTTTCTGTTCATTTTTTACATGGAGTAATTTGGCCTGGCATGATCTTCCTCTTCGAGGATAAACTTTGATCAAAGAGTTCCTCCCTCAAACTAATTAGGAGATTAAGAAATGGTATTAAGAAATGGAATCCTAAAATGGCCCCTTACATCTCGGCAAAGCGCAAAGGTACTCATATTACAAGAACAGCTCGTTTTTTATCGGAACATTGTGATTTAGTTTTTATTTAGATTTTGTATTTTAATTGTATTTTAATAAGTAAAACAAGTCAGTTAATTCATTAAGGCTATGCTTATACCGTGTATCAATGGTCAATTTTGAGTAGAAGGTTTCATCGGAATAATTATTATTTATTTCAAGCTATTTTGGCTCTTTCTTAATCTTCAAAAAGAAATTAATTTCGTAATGGTAAGACAAAAAAAATAAAAAGTAAAAAGGAAGTGTGCAAAAAATGACAAGAACATAATTTGAAAGAGATGATAGAAGTGGGAGTTCATTTTTCCCCAGAGTGCCGCCACAAGGGCTGGCCGCGCTGCTTGACGCCGTCCCCCTACCACCTGGTGAACTCCGCCGTACGGCTACCCTCCTGCTTCTCTGGATCATCTAGAAGAGTTGTAATCGCATGATTTTTTTATAGGATCAACCAAGATCGCATTGCCTTAGTGGCGGCGATGATCAGCCACGCATGGCTCTGGGCCGTCAAAGCCCGCCGCCGCTTTGATCTCTTCCTTCTTGAAGACTGGTGCTCTGCTCTATCTATGTAATCCGGTCCTGTGTAAACGTTTACCCTTCCCCTCCCTCTAATGTACCCTGACGCGCCACGCCGGTGTTGTAAAAACTCGGGCTTACGCCCTAATCAATTTGAGTTCAGGTGGGCGATCTCCACCCACCATTGCCGTCTCAAAAGAAACACTAATTAGGAGATCATGACTACAAAACTAATACTAAAATGATCACTTTTGTATCAGTAAACATATAAATAATTAGTCTAAATTGGAATACATATTCTACATTTTTGAACTGATAAGTAGTATTAAGATGGAAATGTTAGTTCAGAAGTTGCACATTTGACTCTGAAGGCTCTTTGTGGCTCTGTTCTTCAATGACCATTGAATTCATACAGAGAAGGTTGGTGTACGGCTTTGGACCGTTGGAATTTAGATACAGTCCCCTGATGAACATACTTGAGCTTGAGCACGACTGAAACGAATGGTTGCAGTTAATTGGTGACTCTGTTAGCTGAGAAAAATACAGAAACGGTGGGTATGCGGCACTCCAAGATTAAGCAAAGCAATCCGCTTATATAATTTGGTGCTTTCATGGAAGGAAGTACATTAACAACAGACAAACTATATCATCTCTATCACAAATCCCGTCGAGAACCATAAAATTGAACCACATCCCCACTAAAAGTCCATTATTTCATCGTATCGTCCAACTCTATTTTAGACTTTTTTAACACAGTACAAAAGGAGACACTCATATATACGCATGCACACTAAATATACGCACGCAGCCCCTATTCCAATAAGTACCTCGTAGAAACTGAGCCAGGAGATCCTCAAAATTGATGAAGTTACCATTAACGAGCGTCTCGCTGTGACAGGCATATCGCCAACCACTAAAAGAATAGGAAACTCTATCTATTTAAATAATATATTTTATGTATATTACTAGTCAAAATGTCGCATTAGAAACCGTATTGTGGTCTTGGTGGTCTTAAACTTTGATAAGGGCATCACACTATTATATAACTTAGCGAAGATCAATAGTTTATGCACATCTTATCTTACTATTCCTAACTAGAGACTCCATTCGCAGCCTTTTAGATAATTCTCATGAGATACGCCATCAATTCGGTAGTTTCTAATTATTATTGATAATAATAGTCTATGATCTATTTTACAAAAGTTATCCAGCTACCATTATAATAGTAGTTTATCATATCCCCTGTAAATATGTGTATCTAAACTACACATAAATAGTAACAGTGTAATCTTCATCTAAATTACTCACCTATACAATTATAACAATAATCTAAATTATCTATCTAAATACGCATTTTAAATACCCAACCTGCCATCATAACAATAATCTAAAGTAACTCATAAACTCATCCAAATTACCCATCTGTGTGACTATGAAAGTAAACTAGATTCACCCTCTAAATTTATATTTAGAATGCACATCTCCGTCATCATTAAAATAACCTAAATTAGCCCACAAATACTCTAGATTAGCTATATCCTTATATATGCATTGTGTTATAATATGAACGGATGAGAGAGAGAATATTAATTAGATAGGGGATCCACGCCATTTTATTTAGGGGGCATGGCATGGCATGAGTCAAGTTTTTCATGCAAACAGCTGACTAGCATCTTGAGTCACGCTAAGTTATCTAAAAATTTAATTTTGGACACGCTATTCTTAAATGTTTAAAATAAAATGTTAAAAATTGCCTCGAGTGCCACATTTATTCATGGATTACTCCACGAGCTAGAGCACGAGTTATTAGACTAGCACAACTAGATACCGTTTGCAAAAAAAATATTATCCGAGGCCCAACCTTTGGACCGATTATTATCTGTCTCCTTGCGTAACCATTCGTTTTTAATCTTAGCGTACTGCTCTGACGAGCCTGGTCGTTGTGCATCACATGCGCACAGTTTTTGCACACAGACAAAGAGCAGCTCTGCGACCTCCCGGCCAGCCAGTCACTCTGGAATTGAGCAGCCACTCTGCTGGCGGCAAATGGCCGGAGAAGAACAGCTCCGCGACGGCGGCCTCCACCGCCGTCGAGTCGTCGTCCTCTTCTCCCTGCCGTTCCACGGCCACCTCAACCCCACGCTGAAGCTCGCGGCGCTGCTCCGCGCGCGGGGCCTCGCCGTCACCGTCCTCCACACGGACTTCAACGCCCCGGACCCCGCGCGCCACCCTGGGCTCGCCTTCGTCCCCATCCACGAGACGCCGCTCCAGGACACGGCCGTCTCCCCCGACTCCGACATCCTCGCGAAGCTCCTGGCCCTGAACGCCGCCATCGCGGCGCCCTTCCGGCAGGCCCTCGCGTCGCTGCAGGACGCCGTCGCGTGCGCGGTGGTCGACGGGCAGTGCTACGCGGCGATGGACGCCGCCGGCGAGCTCGGCGTCCCCGTCCTCGCGCTCCGGACCGACAGCGCCGCCGCGCTCCGCAACATGCTAGCGATCCCGCGGCTGCGCGACGCCGGCTACCTTCCCTTCAAAGGCAAGCAAACTAAGAGTGTAATATTTTTTGTTTTTTTTCTCACATTGGATCTTGGAGCGCAGAAGCTGATGAGCTAGTTGCAAGCAAATGTTCCTGCAGAGGAGCAGCTGGATGAGCCGGCGCCGGGCCTCGAGCCGCTCCGCGTGCGAGACCTGATCCGCGTCGACGGCTGCGACACCGACGAGCTCTGCGGCTTCGTCACCAGCGTCGCCGACGCCGTCCGAGCCTCGGTGTCCGGCATCGTCTTCAACACGTTCGAGGCCATCGAGGCGCCGGAGCTAGCCAAGATCCAGCGCGAGCTCTCCCTTCCCGCGTTCGCGGTCGGGCCGTTGCACTTGCTGTCCCAGACACCACCGCCGGCGGAGCAGAGCTTGCACGCGCCCGACCGCGGCTGCCTGGCGTGGCTGGACGCGCGCACGCCGCGCTCCGTGCTCTACGTGAGCCTGGGAAGCTTGGCGTGCGTCAACCGCGCCGCGTTCGAGGAGATGGCGTGGGGGCTGGCCGGCAGCGGCGTGCCGTTCCTGTGGGTCGTCCGGCCTGGCATGGTCACTGGCGGCGCCGCTGGCGAAGAGGCTCCACCGCCGTTGCCGGACGGGTTGGAGGAGAAGATGAGGGGCAGAGGGAAGATTGTGACATGGGCTCCGCAAAGGGAGGTCTTGGCGCACGATGCAATCGGCGCGTTCTGGACGCACTGCGGGTGGAACTCGATATTGGAGAGCATTTGCGAAGGTGTGCCCATGCTAGTGCAGCCGTGCTTCGCGGACCAGATGGTGAACGCGCGGTACGTGACGCACGAGTGGGGTGTTGGGATGGAGGTTGGGGAGGTGATCGAGAGGGAGAGGGTGGCGAAGGCGGTGACGAAGTTGATGGTTGGGGAAGATGGAGCTCGGATGAGGGAGAGGGCACGCCGTCTGCAGGTGCAAGCATCTGCTGCTACTAGTTTGGCCTTAGACAGTCTAGTCCAGTACATACTGTCCCTGTGAACTTTCAATTAGTTAGGGATGAGTGGTAACTTGTATGGTAATCCTGATTCCTGTTCCTGAATTCCTGATATGTTTGCAAATTTGTCAAATAATGCAATGTGTTGCTTTCTCATGTCACGAAACTGAATCCCCCTCTCATCAAATGAAATACTAACATTTAGGAAAAATCCAAAAACAAATCAAAATTAACTATTCATTGTTCGAAATTATCTTCTCTGCTAGTATTTTGTGAAGATTTATAGGTACAATTCTTATCAGCAAAAAGGCAGAACAAAATTGATTAGGATTTAGAGCATTGCTAAGAACTGCACTACAAGCATTTTGTTTCAAGAAAAAGCACAGCAGTGCAAATCAGTGGCCAGAACCAGATAACATGGTGCAGGGAACATCAAACATCTTTAAACTCATCAGGGAAAATCAGGATTCTTTCTACGAAAAACGGAATCAACATGCTAATCCAATCACACTTATGCGCGGTCAGTGCAGCAGATGACAGATTGAGGTCCAAAGTTCAGACTTCCACCGGCCCTGTTTCTTTTTTAGAAGCACCTGCAATTGTTTCATTATGCGAAAGTATCTTCGCTGCACTCTGCTAGTGTTGTATTAATTGAAGAGTTGCAATTGCATTTCTTATCAGGAAAACATGCAGACGCAGAACAAATTGATTAGGATTTATGAGCACAAACATGGTCAAGAACTATTGGGCATTTCATTTCTAGAACAAGAACGGCAGTACAATTCATTGACAAGATAACATGGTGCAGGAAACATCAAATATCTTAAGATCATCAGGCAAAATCAGGTCTCTTTCTAAGAAAAAGAAGAAATGAACTTGCTATTCCAGTCAAACTCATGCACAATCGGTGCGGCGGTCCAAAGTTCAGAATTCCACTTGTCCTGCATCTTTGTTAGAAGCAACTGACACGCCAATGGTGTTCAGTCCTTTAGCGACGACATGATGGCATCGAGGTCGCAGGCGAGCCTCTCCTCGGGGATCATCTTGCCGTCCTCCACAAAGTCAATGCCCTCCACGGTGTACTTGTCGAGCGTCATGTGAGGCCTGCATCCAACAGCACAGCAAATTTAGCAAGGCTCACATCCCAGCAGTACTCAGCCAACACACCTCGCAGTGGACGGCAGGATAAACGGGCATGGTGTCCCTCACCTTGCAGCGTCGGCGACACGCTCCGGCGACAGCTCCGGGATGAGGCCCTCCAGCATCCGCATCATCTGTGCCTTGTAGCTCTTCAGCTCGCGGCAGCTACTCTCGTGATTCCACTCGAACTGGATCTTCCCCGCCGTGACGCTGCCCGGGCTGCCAACATCGATGGCCACGCGCTCCGCGAACTGGTTGTGCCAGTACAGGTAGCGCAGCATCGGCGCCCGCAGCGTGAACGACTTGTACTCGGCGGCGCAGCCAGCGATGCAGTTCACCTCCAGATCCTCCAGCCTCGGAGCGTCGACGGTGATGTCTCCGAACGGCGAGCCGATGGAGTCGCCGTGTGCGCTGACGTCGACCAGATCCAAGTCAAGGCTCTTGAGGAGCGGCAGGCGAATGTCGACACGCGCTTGCTCGATTTTGGAATTGAAGATGCTCAGGTACTCGAGCAGCGGGGACCACGCGCCAGGTGGGAGCGGCGCCTCGACGGTGACGGCGTTGAGCGTCAGGGAGCGCAGGGACGGGAGGCACGGCCACTCGCGGAGCACGACGTGCTCGAGGCGGAGATTCAGCAGGGCGGCGGCGCCTGGCCCCGTGATTGCCGGCGAGAGATGGCCGAACACGGCGACGTCCAGGTAGCGCGCCGCGGCCGGGAGGGCCAGCGTCCACGCGTCTCTCGAGGTGCGGCCGTTGTAGGGGACGGTGACGCGGATCCTGCGCGCGTCGACGAGGGCGATGATGCGGTCGGCGTGGCGCCTCATGCGGCGGTCGTCGACGGCGTAGGCGATCCTGAGGGCGTCCACCGTGCACCCGGACCCCTCCTGCGCACGGCGGCGGAGCGCGACGCGGAGGCCGACGAGGAGGCCGTCGTCGACGACGCCGGGGAGGGCGTCCTCGTCCCCCTCGTCGAGCATGATGTCGTCGAAGAAGAGGAACTCGTCGAGATTGAGCTTGACGACGGGCGTGTAGTGGTGGATGTGCATCCAAGGCCGTGACAGCACCGAAAGCTGGACGATCTCCCGGTACGGGAGGAAGGAGACGATGTGCGCGCGGAGCTCGATCGGCAGCGCGGTGAAGCGGTCGGCGCCGGCGCCGTCGGCGATCCTGGCTTCCTTGCGCGCGCTTCCGCTGGGCCTTCCCATCTCCGGAATCTCTCGTCTGCTTGGATGAGGAAGGTGGATTTCAGAAATGTTTTACGCTTTCCCACCGAGATTTTGGAGGGAAAACACCGTGCCCCTCCATTTTCTTCCCGCCAACAAGTTCGCGCTCTATGGGCATGAGCGCGACAATAGGGCCACTGCTGCGAAGCCTTTGGGACCAATTTTCGCAGGCCTAATGAAGTTAACAGACGGCCCGAATATAGATTTTAGGCCCATAAGAAATTAGGCTTTTTTTTCATATCAGCCCAAAAGATACCCAGCCCGCAAAATGCTCAACTCCTATATGGACCTATGTTTTCCCCGCGGTTGTCGCCGCGTCTCATTCTTGCATTCACACATGACTATTGGCTCCCCCTCAAAAAAAAACATGACTATTGGCTAAAACATTTTGTAGGTGTCATGGCTAGTGTTTATATAACTTCTAAACTATTTTATGGGGTGAGCATTAATAGTTCATGTGCTTAGTCCCCAAAATTTATGCATGAACCCTAAAAATAAGCACCGCACCCATCACTTTGATTGAAAAAAATAATTAAGAGAATTGTCCTCAAGCTTTCGACTCAAATAAATGGATCTTTGCATTAAAAAAATTGAGCTCTGAGTTACAAACATGTACCTCTCTCTAGCTCTCATTCTTAGAGTAACTCTAAGTCATTCATCTCTGTCTTTGTGCACAAAGTCAGTAACATTGGTAAAGTTTGGTACATAAATTAATGTTTTAGTAATATTTTTCTAAAGTGACATTTGGGAACAAAATTTTCATAGTGACATGAGTTGTGGTGGTAAAAAATTTAGGACTTCTTTCTCTTTTTAGTTTTTCTGGCAGATCGGTCGCGCAAGATCTTTGGTCCTCCCCGAAACTGATGAAAAAGTGGGTTGCTCCTTATGGACTTGCTCAGAACGATTCTTCTCTATCTACAGTTCAGGGCCTATTAGAAGTCGAAGGTGCTCCGGTGCAAATTATAGAGATGCAGGCCTAATGTAGTTAATGAAAACATGTATTTTTATGAGGAGTAGGGGCGAAGACCAACTGTGCACAGTGACCGTTTTGGTCATTGTGGTGTTTTCTTCAGTAATACCACTCACACGCCAATTGTTGGCAAATTCTACCCGTTCGGACAGTGGCCATCACTTTGACCATATCCTTGCTGCTTTACGAAGTTCCCTTGAAGCTTCAAAGATAATTGGCATTGCCCATTCCGAACTGCAGCATAGAGAACCCGAGAAATCCTACATCTTTGTTATTGTTACCCTTAGCTAGTAACGGCGCCGCCGGCCAACGAGAATGGCCGGAGCAGGCAGGCGCGCCGCCCGCGTCGCGCTGTTCCCACTGCCGTTCCAGGGCCACGTCAGCCTGATGCTGCAGCTCGCCGGCGCGCTCCACGCGCGGGGGCTCGCCGTCACCGTCCTCCACACGTCCTTCAACCCGCCGGACCCCGCGCGCCACCCGGAGTTCTCCTTCGTTGCTGTGCCCGACGCCATCTCGGACGCGGTCGCCATGATCGAGGACGGCATGGACAGGGTCCTCACCATGAACGCCGCCGTGGAGGCGCCAGCCCTGGCCGAGGGCGTCCGCGACGCGCTCGCGTCGCTGCTGAGGTCGGGCGAGGAGGAGGAGGGGGAGCCCCGGCAGGCGTGCCTGATCATCGACGCCACGCTCACCGCCGTGCAGAAGGCGGCGGCCGGGCTCGGGCTGCCGACGCTCGTGCTGCACACCTGCAGCCAGTGCCGGCCCTAGGGGTGGGGCAGGAGGTGCGATGGCCCAGGGCCCAGGCAGGATGGGGCCCAACTCAAGTATAGAAGACCAGAACCCATACGGCCATACGCGGTACGCCCATACTTGATCGGCAGCGCTGCAGCGGCTCCTTGTCGCGTGTGCGTGTCGCCTCACCTCCTGAGCCGCAAGGCGCCAAGCCAACGCGGCAACGCCACAGCCCCGAAAGATGGAAAGAGATCGTGGGCGAGACGGAAAGAGATCGCAGGGTGCCAGGGTCGTAGTCGCAGGCGAGACAGCGTCACATGCTCACGGCGATCGGGATTCCGACGACTGCGAGACGGCGATCAGGATTCGGGATTGGGCGGGCGATCACCATTGACCATTCACCAGTTCTGCAGTTCACCGTGCAACACGCCGCACGCAAGTCAGTCCAGGCTGTCCAGCGAGGTATGAAAAAAAAACTCGAGCTAGGCAATTAGGCTGCATGCCTGCATGACTGCACTGATATATCATATATTCATATATAACCTATTTTGTTTATTGAACCACACTTTGTCTAGGCCCTAGTTTTTTTCCTTGTTCAATTTGTTCAATTTTTGTCTAGTACTTTGTACCCATATAGTCATATTTTTCTTGTAATTTAGGTCAGGTGTAAGAATTTTAGAATGTTACGTAAGAAACATTTGTCAGGGGCTGCGAAAAGAAAACGAAAAAGATAAGAAGAACAGTTTGTTCAGTCACAACAAGGTGATTTAGATAAGTTTTTTTCAGCTTCAAGTAGTGCTGTGCATGATGACAACCCTATAGATGCATCTGATAATCAAGAAGAAGAGCAACAACAAGTTAATGATAATTTAAGTGAACAAGTTGATACTATAGAGAATGAAAATTTACAACCTTCCTGTCAACCTGAAAATTCAATTGATGATGTGCAACCTTCTATTCATGATGTCTTTGATCCCAGACTTGAGAGAATCTTGATAATAAGGGTAGAGATAATTTGATTGAAAAAGGACCCGTGAGAGAATTGAATCTTGAGTTCCCTGTAGATGCTCACAATAGATATTTTTCATATGCTTACTACTCCAGAAAGTTAAGCAATGGTGAGGTGATTGATAGAAAATGGTTGGTTTACTCTAAACATGTGGATAAAGTTTTTTATTTTTGCTGCAAATTGTTCAAATCAAATCAGAACAAAAGTTTGGTAGCACATGATGGATTGAAGGACCGGAAACATCTTAGTTTAAGACTCAAGGAACATGGAATAGTGTTGAGCATATAAGAAACATGAATACTTGGAATGAATTTAGGCTGATTTTGAGCAAAAATAAAACAATTGATGATGATTTGCAACGAGAAATTGCAAAGGAGAGAGAGCGTTGGAGACAAGTTTTAGTAAGAATCGTTTCTGCTGTCAAGTTTCTTGCTAAACATAATTTGGCTTTCCGAGGGCAAAAAGAGAAACTATATCAAACTAACAATGGTAACTTTCTGGGCACAGTTGAAATGATGGGTGAATTTGATCCTGTGATGCAAGACCATATTAGGCGGATTCAAAATAGTGAGATTCATCATCATTATAGAGCTTCCTGTTGACCGGTTCATATGGGTCAAATTAAAATAGAAATTAGTTTCCTACGTCATTTACTTCTGCAAGGAGATGCAGCATTTTCTACTTCATTTCAGAGTCCAGCCTACTCTTGTTGATGCAGCATTTTCTATTTCATTTCAGAGTCCAACCTACTCTTGCCAGTGAAGGAACTGCCACCACTACAAGTGCGGGACTTGTTTGACCCAAGCAAACTTCCCAACAAAGAAATTGGGCTGAAGTTGTTGAATCTAGCAGCCACCGAGACCACAGCAAGGTCTTCCGGCGCAATAATCAACACATTCGAAGCTCTTGAAGCCCATGATTTTTGCCATAGGTCCACTTCACAAACTCGCCTCTATCGATGGCGTGGGGACTAGCCTAGCTACTCAACCAAGACAGCACCTGCATCCAGTGGCTAGACACACAAGACTCAGGCACCGTGCTATATGTGAGCTTTGGTAGTGTGGTTCATGTCACTCAAGATGAGTTTACGAGGTCGCATGGGGTTTAGCGAATAGTGGTAAGACGTTTTCTATGGGTGGTTCGACGCGGCCTTGAGCTTGGGGTGGAGAAACCAGAGCTACCTGAAGGGTTTGAGAGTGCGGTGAAGGGTTGGAGGAAGGTGATCGAGTGGGCCCAACAACAGGAGGTGCTAGCCCACTCTGCCATCGGTGGCTTCTGGACTCACAGTGGATGGGACTCTACCCTAGAGAGTATCTACGAGGGGGTGCCGATGCTATCGAGGCCTCACTTTGGAGATCAGCCAGCAACCGGAAGGTATGTGGAGGACAGGTGGGAGATAGGGATTTTGGTAGAGGTTTTTTTTCTTAAAATGGATAAATATCGAGCCTCTGCGACCGCACACAGCAAAATTTTACAGTATTCAATTCTCAGCATATCAACTGATCACACAAATAATGAAATAGTACGGAAACGACATAAAGAAATCAAAAGCGAAGTCTATTATTGCTTCTCCATTCATTCTTGGTAAAGATATCCAGGGCGACGATCTCCAACACCTTACTTACCAAACAGATGGTCTCCCTTGCTTCCTCACGCTGCAGCAGGGACCAATATCGCAGCCAATATGCTTCCCTGAAAATAGCCTCCATAAAAGAGGTTAACCGTTCTTTTCAAAAACTAGATTGTTACGCGTACACCAAATTGCCCACGTCAGAGCTTCAACCCCAACGAAAATTAAATTTCTATATTTTTTATTCATGCCTTTTAACCAATTTCCAAGCATGTGTTGTATTGATCTTGGTGGGGTTAACCCAGTAGCTATATTTACAACCTTCCAAATTATCTTAGCATGTTGACAATCAGATAAGAGATGCTTAATTGTTTTGTTACAATCACATAAACGGCATTTTGACTCCCAGTCCAATTCCTTTTAGCTAAGTTATCCGTCGTTAATAACTCCTCCCATTGGAGATACCAAAAGAAGATCTCTATTTTTAGAGGAATAGATTTCATATAAATTTATTGATGAAAGGAGTACCAGATATTGATACATAGTATGAACAGTAAATTTGCCTTATCTATACAAATCCTAGGTAAAATTATCCCTCCCATCAGAAAGCTGATGAGTGGCTACTTTAGCTACAAGATTATGCTAGGCAGTCAGTTTATCTCCGACTAAAGCTCTTCGAAATGATATATTTAGCTATATTTGTTTCATGACATTTGCCACTGTTACGTGGAGATAGTACACTATATTATATAGTGGGAAATTGCACTTTGAGTGGTGTAGAGCCTACCCATGTATCCTCCTAGAATCTAGTTTGGACCATCTTTTATCTTGAAGGTCCCACAACCTAAAAAATCTTCCCTAACATTAAGCAAACCTTTCCAAAAGTGTGAATTACTAGGTTTAATTTTAACCTGGGATAGGCAGTTCGTAAGTAGGGTATGCCATGTGCTATCTTCGTTTAGCAATTTAAATAGCCATTTGCTAATGAGACATTTATTGTTAATATATAAATCTGCTATTCCCAGACCCCCTTGATCTTTCAGAAGATATCGGGGATAGATCCCCAGTACCCGCAAGGAAGGAAGAAGATGGACTCCTACTTAAAGGGGTACCATGTAATCCTACTAGGACTTCTCTGTAATCCTACTAGGACTCGTACCATGTAATCCTATTAAGACTCCTACCTTGTAACCGACAAGTAATCCCACCCCCTTGGAGTATATAAAGGAGGGTAGGGGTACCTATATTGGCAGATAGAGAACCACAACAAAGGACAAAATTCTCAACACCAAACAACACCCAAGCGCATGGTGCAATATACAACACCCCAAACAGGAGGGTATTACGCTACTCTGGCGGCTCAAACCTGTATAAATCTATGTCTTGTATCCTCATTTTTACAATCAAGTTCCGGATCCGGTGATCCCCTGATAGGGTTACCACCGGGACGGCGTGGCACGCGGTGGGCACGGCCTCGGCGGTCGCCATCGTCCTGGTCCGAGTCACCACCATAACCCTGCTGCAACTCGGCGACTGTTGTGTGCAATGCATCGAGTCTAGCCACAACTGAGTCGAGTGTGGCCTTAGCGGCCGTCTGTGCAAGGTCGAGCTGGTCACACCGCTCGGTCGTCGAGGAGATCGTCGAGTCCAGCCGTTCATGAATCGTCTGAATGTCGGTGACAAGCCCTTCAACTTGCGCCCGTATGCCCTGCAGCTGGTTAGCCCCCGCGTCGACATCATCTGCCATGGTTAGCGCAAATACAAGAACAAAAGCAACGACAAAACAGGGGTGTAACGGCTCACAAGGCGCTCACACTAGTGCTGTTATCAAATTCTTATCCGTTCTTACCACGCACACAGGGGCGAACTGCAACCAACCGGTGGAACCTGTGAAAGATTGGAGGAGCGATTGCCTGGAGAAACAAAAGCTGCTCGTCGTAGAACTATGTGGATTTTTGGGAAGGCTGCACTCAAATGAAGGATTAGCACAATCAAACAATAATTCAAGGTTGAATTATAGTGCCAAACACGTAACAAGTGTTGCTGGTAACAAGGGAAATCGAAAGAACAGAGGCAAAGGTGGAGAGGGCGCACCTCTTTTTTTTTTATTTCTGTTTTTTTTATAGAGGGTGCCCCAAAACTGATAATATGAACACAGAGGATCTCAAATATCAAATTGCGGCACACACTTTTTCCGAAATGACAGGGGTATTCCGGTAAAAAAAAGATACTCTCTCTCTCTCTCTCTAGAGTAAGGCGAACCTCAGAAAAATGTACCAAGAAAGAGGGATATGGATATGAAAAGTTGGCACGGGATGCGTGGGGAAGGGCGTGGTATGCGTGGGGGGGGGTTACGGAGTTGCCCCGGAGGGTCGTGACCCAGGGGGGTTCACGGCGCGCGCAAGGAGTTTCCACCGAAACAAAACCGGATCACCTTCCTTCTCCCTGTTGGACTCTTTTTTTTTGTTTTGCTTCTTTCCTTTTTTTTTTGCACTCTCCTTTTTTTTTCTGATTGCTTTCTATCTTTCTTTTTTTTTTTGGATAGGGGAGGGGGCGATCGGAGGGGTGGGATGGCGCGGCGCGGTTGTCGCGAAGGGGGGCGGTGGGCGTGGCGTGGTAGGGTTGGCGAGCAGCGGAACGGCGGCGGCGGCGAAAACTAGGGTGAGAAGAAAAACGAGAAACAAGAGATTAAACACAAGTAACCAGCAACAATTGAACGAGTAGGCACACAAATTCAACAAAGACACTTATTGAAAGAATGTGCGAGGCTAAACGGTTGCTGGGACAAGGATCTAACCTGAAAAAATTTCTTTTGGTTTTTGTGGACTGTAGGAAGGGAAAAACACTCGGTAAAACTCACCGATCAACCTGGAAAGCTGATACCACTTGATAGGGTCAGAGTGCCCGATCTTTCGGTGAGTGGAGATAAATTCGACTTGGTGGAAGTAGACCCTCACGATCCGACTACGACGAGCGAACCCGAAGCGCCAATGCAATCGCTGAACCAACTCCCGATGGTTACCAACCTCGCCGGTGCGAGATCAGCCTGATCACGAAGATCGATTCCTGTCCGCAATCGAAGAACGAACAAGAAAAAGAGGCGAGCAATCTAAATATCACTCGAAGGTGGAGTTCTGAATCAACAAGGACAGCGCGTATTTGCGCGTGTTCAAGAGTAGCTAAAGCTAGATGTAAAACAAAACTCAAGTCGTAAACAAAAGGACTCGGACTAAATAAAGGGGGCGCAGCCCCTGGAGTCCGAAGGGGTCACGGCGCCCAACCCTAGGCGCCCCACCTGGGCTGCCCTGTTGGGCCATCTTCTTATTCCGATGGGCCTTCGTTCCTTAACAGCATGATGAAGTTTAATTCTCTCGCACGGGCTCGAGTGATTGGCCCAACTGGATGAGCAACTATAGGCGCCTGAGGTGGATGAGCAACTGGAGGCGCCTGAGGTGCTGCTGGTGTAGATGTACTCGTGGTGTCCTCATCATCCCCTACCAACCAATCTACTACCTAGGGATACCCCTCGGTAGGTTGCCAGGTATAAAACACCGACATCTGGCGCGCCAGGTAGGGGCTATCGTCGAGATCATCGGACGAGCTTAAAGGACCTCATCTTCAAAATCAATCTACTCGACAAGAAGCAAGTCGCCGAGTTCCAATTCGAAGTGAATACAAGAAGCTTGCGGGAGATCAATCGGTTGTCAGCTCATCTGCATGCAAAAACCTGCAGCACTGGTTGCACTGCTATAGCTGATCATCTTCCATGGCTCCATGCGTCACTCAAGGCTAATGATCTGCTATTGCTCAATGCTCGTGAGAAGGAAAAATACTGGCAGAATTATTTTTCCGTCTCCAAGTCGAAGTCACCAACGATGCATTTTAAGCTAATTGCCTCCAGTTGCCGAATCCTATACTGAAGCAATGAAAGCCAATCAATATTCCATCTACTGCTCGTGCGTGGATCAAGAAAACTATCAGCTCGAGTACTCTTCGTGCAAGGCTACTTTTCGGAGTTTCAGTACACGCACAAGGAAGGCCACCAAGAGATCTGTTCCTCTTCACTACACATACTCAAGAAATGCATGTGGGACTTCAACATGCATGACTGCGCTAGCTTCACACTCGGCGACACAATAGAGACTACCTAAAACTTCTCGTCTCGACTACAAACTAGTCAAGGGCCAACTAGTCGGAATTGACTCCGACTAGTCGGCTTCATCAACAACTGTCACGGCTTCACGACGACCGCCACAGCTTCGTCGACAATCGTCCACGAATCAAGCTAAGTCACTTTTTTAATTATTTTATACTCTCGACGAAAATTACCTTCCAGAGCTACACTTTGCCAATTATTCCTGGGGTATGTTAACCAACAGCCATGGTCTTGGTACACCGAATTACGGAGGCTATAGCCACAGGTTTTGTGTACTCAATTCCGGAAGCTCCGCCAACAGGCTTGGTACATTGAATTTCGAAGGCTACAACCACAAGTTTGGTGCACTAAGTGTTGGAGGCTCGCAGCGGCTACACCCTAAGGAGGCACAAATCCTATGCGCGGCAACACACACTCTCCTCGCTAAAAAGGCAGAAAAGTCTCAATGACTACTTTACGTGCAATTGCGCAGTTTTTTTATCGCAATGCCAACTACTTATTTTAAATGTCTTCTCTTAGCGGTCACTAATCTCCTCGAGCAGAACACACCTTAATTCATGAAAGTCTTGGATCTTCTATCATGCCTAAACACTAGGACGCGTACACGAGACAAATATCTCAGACACGTAGCAGTAGTGCCAGTATGCATACACGAGACAAAGATCTCACACGCAGTGGCAATAGCTAAATAAGGACCGGGAGTCTAAACGTAACAGGCTAACTACTCGGGAAAAATATGGCTGAAACAAGAGCATGACACACAACATTTACATTACATTTATCACTGAATAAATTTCAGTAGTATCAATATTCTACAATATGCTACATAATGTATGCATCTCTTTTTGCAGGTCAAGCTTTGGCGACGACTCTCTAGGACGCTTAGCGTACCTCTAATGGCTCCGCTAGCTTCCAGGCTCGGGGGCTAAGTGCCAATTACTACTCAAAATATCTCTAGTAGCTCAGCTAGCTTCCAAGCTCGGGGGCTAAGTGCCAAATAACTACTCAACGTGGCTTCTACGGCTCACCTGGCACATAAGCTCGGGGGCTAGACGCTGCAAAACTACTCGGATGATGACTTGCGTGAAGACTAAAGACCCTCAGATTGATTATTTAATCATTCCAAGGCTTGGGGCAGATAAGCTACACCTAACAGTTGATTTTTTTAAAGACAAAAAAAGAAGATTCAAGATTTTATTGACCCTCAGCCTGATTCTTCGATTCAACCTAAGGCTCGGGGGCTACTCCATATGGAGTGCGACTTTTGCTGCCCTCTATATCACAATCCGAAGATGAAGATTACAAAATACGATGATCAAGGGCTTGAGCACACTATAGCCTCATGGCAGCTTTGAGGAACTTTGAAGATTCAGCCAGACAAAGTACTCGAAAAGCACCAAAACTACTCGCGAGGATCTGAAAAGTACTCGAAGGCTGCTACACTCGACTATGAAGCTCTTGGAGGCTTGTCGGGGATAGATCCCCAGTACCCATAAGGAAGGAAGAAGATGGACTCCTACTAGGACTCATACCTTATAATCCTATTAGGACTCCTACCATGTAACCAGCTAGTAATCCCACCCCCTAAAGTATATAAAGGAGGGTAGGGGTACCTAGATCAGTAGATAGAGAACCGCAACAAATGACCAAATTGTCAACACCAAATAACACACAAGCGCAGGGTGCAATATACAACACCCCAAACAGGACGTAGGGTATTACGCTACTCTGGTGGCCCGAACTTGTATAAATATGTGTCTTGTGTCCTCATTTTTTCCATCAAGTTCCAAATCCGGCGATCCCCCCTCAACTAATCTACTACCTCGGGATACCTCTCAGTAGGTTGCCAGGTATAAAACACCGACATACAACACAAGATATCCCATTTAGCTAGGCGATATTTTTATTTATCACTATTACCTTGCCAAAAAAATCTGGATCAATAGATATCCAGTATCTTTAGGATACCTTTAGGGATTTCAAAGAAAGACATAATAAACATAGGAAGGCTACTAAGGATGGAATTTAATAAAATCAGCCGACCCCCATAGGACAAGTGTTTAGCCTTCCATGTACCAAGTTTGCGTTTGAATCTTTCCTCGATAGCACTCCAATCTGCATTACGGAGTTTGTTGTAGGCATCTACTTGAAAGGGTACGATCCTAGTTCACAGTCAAACAATTGAATATATTCTTACTTATAATGTTTAACTTCTCTATAGCAAAAGGCTTCACTTTTATAAGAGTTAATCTTCAAGGCTGACAATTGTTCAAAGACAGAGAGCAAAATCTTCATATTCTTAGCTTGCTCTAGATTGTGATCCATGAATATGATCCTGTCATCTGTATACTACAAAATAGATAATTCTTCTTCAACCAAGTGAGGAATGACTCCTTTAATTTGGCCATCATCCTTAGCCCCCTTAATCAAGATGGAGAGCATATCTGCCACAATGTTGAATAGGATAGGTGACATGGGGTCTCCTTGCCTAGGACCTTTTTTGTCTGTAAGTAGTGCCTAATGTCATCATTAATTTTGATGCCCACACCACCTCCCGAGACAAAATTTTCAATCCATGAACACCATTGTAGGCAAAATCCCTTCATTCTGAGTGTCTGCTGTAAAAAAGGCTATTTTACTTTATCATAGGCCTTCTCAAAGTCAATTTTGAGAATAACGGCATTGAGTTTCTTAGTGTGTAGTTCATGGATAGTTTCATGCAAAATCACTACTCCCTCCATAATATTCCGACCGGGCATAAATATCATTTGGGAGGGTCTAACTACATAGCTAGCCACTCCCATGAGTCTATTAGTAGCCACCTTAGTGAAAATCTTGAAACTCACATTAAGTAGGCAGATGGGTCTAAATTGTTGTATTTTTGTTGCTCCTTTTAATTTGGGAAGGAGAGTAATTACTCCAAAATTGAGGTTGTGTAGAGGTAGACACTCCTTATAAAATGATGTGAAAAATACCATTAGGTCTTTTTTTATAATATCCCAGAATACTTGATAAAATTCTACTAGGAAATCATCAGGGCCTG
This sequence comes from Setaria viridis, assembly GCF_005286985.2. Taxonomy (NCBI): domain Eukaryota; kingdom Viridiplantae; phylum Streptophyta; class Magnoliopsida; order Poales; family Poaceae; genus Setaria; species Setaria viridis. The sequence continues at coordinate 8,414,735 of NC_048264.2, forward strand.
GGGATTTATTTTGCTCCATTTGGAATACAACCTCTTTTACCTCTCTTTCTCTGTAAATGGTGCTGTGAGGATACTATTTTCATCTGCAGTCACCTCAGGTATGTCATGGTTTTGATGCTCCACCATGGTAAAATCATTAACCTCTGGTGGTCCGAACAAATCCTTATAATAGTTTGTGATATAAGCTTTTAATTCAGCATCACCCACTATTATGCCATTTTCTTGTTCTAATTTAAAGATGCGTTGTTTTCTATGCTTGCCATTAGCGACCAAATCGAAATATTGGGTGTTGTCATCACCTTCCACTAGGTCTTTAGTTTTAGCTCTCTCGTACCATTTAATTTCCTCTTCCCTCAATAAGTGAACTAATCGTTCATTGAGGTAGTGTTTCATATTTAACTCATGGCCAGAGAGCACCCTTTTCTCAGCTATTTTATCTAAATCATCGATCATTAGGATTAATTTTTTCTTCTCCTTTTTATTATGGCTAGCTATATTTTTGGCCTAGCCCCTCAAAAATTGTCAAAGAGCTCTGATTTTATTCTACCATATATCCATAGCAATGGTTCCTTTGGTTTCGGATTGCCATTTATTAGCAACCAGATCATAGAAACCATCTCTAATAAGCCAGCCACATTCAAATTTAAATAATAGTTGTTGTTTGTTGTGGGAAGAAGCACATGTATTTAATATCAAAGGTGTGTGATCTGAGTTACTTCTATCTTTAGCATGTACTGTTGTGAGGGGAAACTCATGTTCCTATTCTGTACTAACTAAGACCCTATCTAGTTTCTCAAAGGTTGTATCATCCCCGCTACTCGATCAAGTATATTGACGATCCGACATTTCTATCTCTCTGAGATCAAGAGTTTGAATGACCATGTTAAATAAATCTGGTTATTTTGCATCAAAGTTGTCCTTGTTTTTATCTTCAGGATGATGCATTATATTAATATCCCCACCAATTATGTACGGTAAGGATTCTTTGTTACATATGTTGGCCATCTCAATTAGGAAACTTTCCTTATGTTCCTTTTGAGTAGGACCATAAACTACAAACAATGCTCACTTGTAGCCATCATTTTTATTTCGGAGTGTGAACTTAATATAAAAGTCCCCCTCATCGATGGATCCAATGTCAAACACTGAAAGGTCAACTCCAAGGAGAATGCCCTTGGATCGACCATGTGGTGCCATACAGTGCCAAATAAATTCTTTGCCACCACAAAGTTTTTTAAGGGTCCCATCTGAGAAGTGATCCCGACCCATTTCCATCAGGGCAACGGAATCTATTTGCTCCTCTTTAACCAAATCCTCCAAGTACCCATCTTTAGCCTAGTCCACAAGACCTCTGCTATTCGAGAAGATCCCTTTCATTTGAAACTTAGCTTATATGGTGTTATTGGTTTTTTAGCTGATGAGACCACCTTATTATTCTTTTTTCTAGAATTGGATTTTTTTTCATGCGGGTGTAGCAATTAGATCGTTACAAATGTGGTCTAGGCCCTCCTCGTGCACACTCTCATCAAAATCCCCACAAGCGTGGTGGAGCTATGCATTTAAGTAGTCCTCTTCTCCCTCGTCCAGATTAATTTTAGGAGAGGGAGACCTATTGCTACCAACATTTAATTTAGCTGCCACCTTAAGTCTATCAATTTCTATGTTTTTAAGAAGTAACAGAAGATATAACACTATTATCTCTACCCATAGAAACACCTAGGTTGGCAATTCTAGAAACAATATTGGAATCTGAAATAGAAGGAAAAGATGGGCAATTACCTGGTTGAAGTGAATTTTTCTTGGCCACCAAATTAATTGCCTTTTCTACCATGTTTGTGTCATCCATTGTAGAAGCCCTTCTACCGGATCTTTTCATCAACTCAATACCCCTATTATTTGCAGTAGAAATCACTTCTATTCCATTGATGGTGTCAAGAGCTTGGAGAGCATTTGCCATTGCCACATTGATGAGATTAGCCCGTTTCCATTCTTTTTGGAAAGTGCTTGGAGCATGTGTCGAGGTAATCCAAGAAATTTGTTAGAGGGTGTGCTTCAACGAGAGAAAATTAGGAGGGCAATCACTATGCTGATGGAAGATAATGATAGAATGGAGATAAGAGAAAGAGCAAAGAATTTGGAGACAACGCTGATGTGCCTTGAGAGTAGTGGGTCTTCTCAGCAGGCCGTTGATAACTTGGTTGATCACATACTTTCACTTTGAGTTCTTCCTTAGTTCCTTTGTAGCTATGGTGTATGACACAGAGCATGCGTATATCTAGAAAATATTACTATGCATATGGTTTCAGTTGAATAAATCATTTACTAGTCTGTATTTGCTTTTTTTTCCCCACTGTATGGTCTACTATGTTGAGCAAATTGGAGGAACATCCAATCAGTCCGTGGTGATTTCCAGCTATTATGAAGATGGTCTGAATAGTTTTATTGGAGAGTTAATTGTGGTTTTTTTAATATGGAAGAAGGATACAGTTTTATGGTATCACTCCTTGAAAACAACAGTAGGTCCCACAGATGAAAAAGATTGTAGGAATTGGAAGTTCAGGAGTTAGATAGTTGGAGGTTTCACTTGAAAGGAAGGACAGCAATATCAAACTTTGGTTTCTTGAACAGAGATTCGGGATCTTCAGAAAACGGGACAAAGTTTGATTTCAATCAACATGGAAAATTATAACAAGTTAATTCACATTCATAGCATAAACTCATCCAGCACAATTCCACTGCCAGATGACACAACGGCAAGCCAAGTCCCAAATTCGCCCTGTCTGTTTCTTCATTTGAAGCTCCTGGTCACGATTTACTAAGATCAGAATTTCAGAATTACAAAGATGGTCTGAAATAAGATTAATTGTACATTTTACGTTGAGTAAGAATATTGTTTAATATGGTAAGTGACTCGTTGAAAACAACAGCAGGTCTCGCGGATGAAAAATTTTAGGAATCGGACATTCAGGAGTTGGCTGGATGTTTCATCACTTCAAGAGAAGGACCTAACATCAAATTTTGGTTCCTGGAACGGATATAATTCAGATCTTCAGAAAACAGGACAAGGTTTGGTTCCATTCAACAACGAACGCAATCCTACGAGTTTATCCATGTTCATAGCACAACTCCAGCCAACACAATTGCACTGCAAGAGAAGCCCCAAATTCCGCTTGCTCTGATTTCTTCACTTGAAGCTCCTGGTCACAAGGGCAAGCCAAGTCCCAAATTCCGCGTGCTCTGTTTCTTGATTTGAAGCTCCTGGTCACGATTCATGGAGATCAGAGTTTCAGACTACAACTCTGCAGCTGGAGGGCTTCAACATCAAAAGGGCACAGCAGATCAGGCTTTTAGTGATGACATGAGGCCGCTGAGGTCGCAGGTGAGCTTCTCCTCTGGAATCGGCTCGCTGATGTCAGGGTCCTCCACGGTATACTTGTCAAGCGATATGTAAGGCCTGCATTCAACCCAACAGCACAGCAAGATCACATGTTAGTACTAAAATGATTCGTAACGGAAGTCAGGACAAACGGATGGAGGTATGCATGCCCTGACCTCGCGGCATCAGCCACGCACTCCGGTGGCAGCTCCGGGAGGCGCGCCGGCTTCTGCCGGGCCCCGCCATCTTCACTGTCGCCACCGCCACGCGCTCTCTCGTCCCCTCCGATTCCGATGAGAAATTTCAATATTTGGGTTCCAATTCGCACACCATTTGACACTCAATACGTATGCTTTCCAAAATTACGCGAATTCTTTCAGTTCAGGTGTTTTCTTCTCCTTTTCTCTATTTTCTTTCTTCTTTTGAACTTCCAGCCCATGTGAGAAGTCAATTTTGCCCCTACCTTATCTTCAGAAGCTCCGCTCCTCTCCTCCGTTGTGCTGTCGCCGGCAAAGGTCCCTGGCGGCTGGCGCGCCACGGTTGCGCATCAAGGACCGCTTCGCCCGCTGCGAAGGCCGCGAGCCCTCGGCGGAGAAGCAGCCCAGCGCTGTGTGTGTTGGCCTTTGGAAAATCCAAATCGCCTCCGCTGCTCCTTTCTCCAAAAGCTAGCACCAAAATCCAAGTCCCTCCGCACCAAAATTCAAGCTCAATTCCTATCAACTCTCCCTGCTTCTTCCATGCACGCAATTAGCAAAGCAATACATGAAGCAGCTGGACAGCATCCCATCCTCACGCAAGTGTGCAGGAGGATGACCGACTTCAGCCCACGCGACATTGCATCGAGGGGGAAAGGGACGGGAGGCGCCGGCGGCATTGCTAGGCAGCCGGCGAGCCTTGGGCAGCGGCAAGTCTTGGCACCGGCGGCGGCGACGCTGTTCTTCACGGAAGAAAGGAGATGCACACCGAGTCGCTCGATCCGTTCCGGTGAAAGGATAATCGGCAGGGGCAAAAGAGTCCTTGAAAAGAAAAAGGAAAAGAAAAAGAAAGAAAGAAAATGAAGAAAAGAAGAGAGAAACACCTGCATTGAAACAATTCGCATGCTCGGTGTCGAATTCTGGGAGGCATACGAATTGGGTGTCAAATTTTGGAAAGCGTGCGAATTGAGACCCGATTCCGATGAGGTGGGTGGATTTCAGATTTGTTCCGCTCCTCCAGCGGTTCTCGCGGGAAATATCATTTTGTTCCCGCCATAACGTTTCATGATGGAAAAGTTCCCGCCAACCTGCTTAGCCCGCGCAATTTCATCGCCAAGCTGTGCTATTGGGCCAGGAGGCCCAAAAGGCCAGGCGATGATACTCGCCATCGTTAGCTTTTTTTTCTAGAGAAAATTAGGGCATGCATAAATGTAATGTTTAGACGTGTGTTTAGGTAAGAGAACTATATGCTTACCAAATGGATACGATGCATAAGTTTGCTCTAAGTGCTTAATGTGTAATTAACAAGATAATGGAGCCTATTTAAATGCTAGTTAGCATATGAGTGATTAACTTTATACTCCCTCCCCTCTCTCCAACATATTTTAGTTTTGATAATCGGTATCTCTTTAAATATCTTCAAATTAGCTTTCGAAATATATTATCAATGTGTTCGATTAATTTATGGTCAAAATGGTATCTTGGTGGCCATGTCACTGTTTCTAACAAAACTATTTGAAGACTAGAGGGAGACAAGTCATCAATGGTGTTGTTTAGTCATAATTTGTTATTGGAGTATGCTATATACTCCCTCCGTTCTTACAAATTATAGGTTGTTTTTTACTTTTCTAGGTTCATAGATATCATTACGCATCTAGATATAATGTATATTACGCATCTAAATATAATGTATGTCTAAATCCATAATAATATCTATGAACTTAGAAAAGTCGAAACAAGTTGGAACGGAGGGAGTATAGCCTTGCGCTCACCCTGCTTATTGATGATGCCCGGAGGCTAGAGTAATCAGATAAAAGCTCTGCCGATGTGAGATCTAGATGCATAGCAGGTTTCTAGCTTCTAGGGTTTAATCTAGTCAGCTGCGTATGAACTGAGGCAAAAACACTTATTCAGCCACGAGTAAGGAAAGGATTCTGACCGTTTTCAAGTAGCTGAGGCCGTGACAACCAAGCCTGGAAGGCAACAGAAGCATGACAATTGACAACTGAAGGTACGGTGAGATGGAGGCAAATACTACCATCATCTAGGACCAATTTGAAAGGGCTCCAGCTCCTCCTAAAAGGAGCCTGAGCCGGAGGAGCCACTTTTTTTTAACTCCGGCTTCTCCATATAAAACGGCTCCGGCTCCTCTAGTGCTTTAGGGGTGGAGCTGTTTTTGACCAAATTGTTTGGTAGGGCTTCACTGAAGCCGCAGGAGAAGCTGGAGCTGGAGCCCTGCCAAACCAGCCCCTAGTCAACATCCAGTTTGCATGTTCACCAATAATCAAAACACCTGGTTACCCATTCAGAACCATAACTTTCAGGTACTACCAATTTGCTTGAGTGCATCTTTGGTGAAAATGCCTAGATTCTGACCGTTTCAAAAAGTGATGCATTTCACCAGTCTACAAAAACAGAGAGTGAAGTCTTTGAACATTCTGTGGTCTTCTTTGGTTCTGGATAGGCTTGTCTTGGAAAAAGACACAGGGTTGCACTGTCTGCACAATAATCAACAATAAACATGTTAAGGTCTTGGCAATTACAGAGAGAGGAAACATCAAAAGTGATCCACTTCTAACGTGGCTAACAAATAGTTGAAGTTCAGTACCTGTGGATAGCTGGGAGACCTAATGATTCACGGGTTGGTTCCTCTGCAGATCATCAGTTGACATCCTCCTCCTGTCTTTCACACCACTACTAGCTGGACTCTTCGCGCAGGCCAGATCCTCCTGAAGCTTCCTGTTATTTTCTTCCATTTCCATCATCTTCTTCTTCAGTGTGGCCGCCTCCTCCTCTGCATTCCTTTTAGCCGCATGAGCTAGCCTCAAAGACACCTTGGCAGCTATCTTTCCACGGAGCTCACTGGTGCAGGGCACAGGTCCATAAGTTCGCTTCGTGTCCCTTGTGTCTGGACCGACAATTTTGGCAAAGACATCATCCATAGAACCACTTGCCGAACCTTCTTGCCTCTTGTGTGCTTCTTTGCGAAGGCAAGACTTCAGGGAAAAGTTAATACGTGATGGGTGTAAGTGACAGGTGATTTAAGGAGCAACATGATGAAGCATTTCAAAGTAAGTTTCCTTCTTGAGTGTTTTATCAGACTTACAATTACATCAGCTGTTGTTTGATCAATGGGTCTCCCTTTCCCATCTTTTGGTGTATGAGTCAATATGAATATATCTGTGCGGCTTGGTTCCTCCTTGTTTGGTCGTTTTTGTCTCTGTTGCATGATGAATAACATAATCAAGGCATCTTCTAGGTGAAAACAAAGGAGTAATCTAAACTTACCTCCTCCTCGCGTATCCGCGCATAACTCTTCGACCCTGCTCTATGTTTATGAACAGGTTGCCTTGCTCGCAAAGCTCTACAGCGAGCACTTGCAGCCTATAAAACAACAACACAGTTAAGTAAATAATCCAAACTTGACTCAAAATATTCCTAATTGGTTTTCATATTGTTGACATATTAGATAGAATGTTGAACACTACCTTGGCCTTCTCAGTGCCCCAATATGCTACAAGACATTTCCATTGTTCTTCTGGGACACGAGCATCTCGATCAGCAAGACGTTCCTCATCTGTCTCATGGACATCATACCGTTCATGTTTTAAGGTAGCTCTCCAGTCCTTCCACTTTTTACCCAAAGCTTTCATAGCCCAGATTTCACCAATTGGAGCGATGACAAACTTGAGCTGCACCAACAAACACAGAATGGGGAAAGAGCTAGTGAAAGACCCACGGGAGAACATGTATAATCTTTTCATGGTGGAGGCACAATTATGCTTACGTTAACTAAATGCCACATGACATCCTTGTTTTTCTCCGGAAAACCCCTCCAATCTGTATATGTCAGAGGTGCCAATGTTACATCTCGTGCAATTGTGCCCAGAAAGTAACTCAAGGTGGCTGCCTCGTTTCCAATAGGTTGACCGAGATCATTCAAGGACACCGGAATCCTGACACCCTCAGGCATAGTCCAGATTTTGAGGCACAATGTAGAACCACGACCGCGTCTTCTCTTTTCCTTGCCACCTACAAAAGGAGAGATGAGCTATACAACCGATGATGACCTCTTAATTCACTCACATGTCCCAACTTTTTCTAGCTACTTAAAATCTATGTATAAGAATTCATCAGTTTCTTCTAGAGTCAGCTCATCAGCCATTGATATTAAACAGCCAACAACACAGGAAAATTGTAAACACCTTACCGGCATGCAAGTAACTAGAAGGGCTCTGATGTATGAGGCGCGGCTCAAGCCATACATTAGAATTCCTTTCAAGAGCCCTCCTAACCTCTGGAGGGTATACTTTACTGTAATAACGCGCAAAACTCTCAGGATCAGACATGTCAGGAATTGAAGAAGCAGACTGCATGGTAACACTGTCTGCTTCATTTGAGCTTCTTTGAGGTGTATCATGCTGAGGCTGTAAACTAGAGGAACTATCATCACTAGCTCGGCCAATGTCTAGAGAGTTAGAAATACTTGGAGAGGCAGCCTGACTTTCCTCAGAATCACTTTCTGGAGATTCATAGTATGTAGTGGCAGCTGATTGTTTGGCTAAACGCTTACTACGCCTATGCTCAATCCCTTCATTTAAAGAAGACACCAGATTTCTCTTCATGCTCTTATGAGTCAATTTTGCACTCAGTTGTCCCATGTCAGGTTCGTCCTGATGCATCGGGATGTTATCATCAGAATGTTCTGGCTCCTGTTCAATAGGGCTAAGCAGTTTAGGAGACCCTGCCTTTCCCTGTCTCTGATAAATTAAGGTGGATTCAACTTCAGTTCTTGTTTTGTCCATGCCATGCTCTTCGATGACCTCATTAAGAGACTCCAGATATGGATCTGAAGCAGGCAATGCAGCTACATTAAAAGGTTCTGACTCAGTAGAGTGTAACTGAGGCATCTTGAGCTGAGGGGATGAACCAGGGCAGAGATTGGCAATGATCCCATCTATATCTGGAAGGTCAGATCGATTTTGATATGGAGAAGCAACCTGCTGTTCTGGAGGATAAGTTTCTAATGGCCCAGTGTCAACTACAGCATTTGACTCGGGGGTTAAACGTTTACTACGCCTAAGCTGCAGCCTGTTGTTTGAAGCTGCCGTCAATAGCTTCTTCCTCTTTTGAGTTCGTCGAGGAGCCTGCTTCCCCAAATCTGGTTCAATATGTTGTGTCTGGGTATCATATACTGAAGGTGCATGTCCCTGTTCTTCAAAAATGAGTTGTTCAGCAGGGATAGTCCATTTTTGCTCATTACAAGTTGAACCAGGTTCAGCTCTAGTTCCAATTTTTTTATTTCCATGCCGAATGACACCACTATTTGGAGGCTCAACATGCTCCTGTGCTTTATTAGAAATATAATATGCAGGCTGTTCTTCTGCCTCATGCATTGCCTGCTTCAAGGGCTCTACATATCTATCTTCCATATTACTGTTTCTACAACCAGTTAAGTGCTCACTTTGCCTATTGTTGTGCTTTGCAACACTACCATTTGTTTTCTGCAAGCATTCTTCCCCTCCATAAGTGGCATGACACATATGTTCTATCATTTGATCTGAATGATCTGCTACAGTGTGTTCTGCATGAGCCCTATTATCAACATGCTGCTTTGGCATCAGATGTGTGGCCTTGTTCACTACGTCTATCTGTCTTTCCTTTGACCTAATAGCTTCATGGCTAACTGAGTGTCCAGTTATGCAATTGCCATCCCTTGCGCTGATCCTATCACTCGGCTGCATATGCACATTGTCCCCATGATTGACAGGATCTATTTGAGACTCTTGCAAATAAATCACCTGATCCTGATACGGGACTGTAGCATACTCTGCACATATAATGCTACGGGAAGAATACTTTTGTACGTCCTGTGTGGTCTGATTCGATGCTGGAGCCTGCCTCTTCTCCACAGTCACAGATTCAGGGTCAATAGCGGTACCGTTTACCTGGTTGGTGTGCCTTACAGCAGTTGTTTCCTTAATCAGCCCAACATGCCCCACAAATTTGCAAACTGCATGATTAAGAGATTCATTATGTGCCTCCCGGACATGAATTGTATGCTCTGGATGTTCGGCGTGAACTGAATAATTGGACTGCTGCGAGTGCACCTGATATGTGACATGATTTAGAGCTTCCACCTGCCTCCTCTTTGCACCAAAAGTTCTAGAAGCAACTGAAAATCCGCTCCTGTGGTAGTGCCTTGCATTAATCTCGTTTGACACTTCAGTATCTATATCATCTCTGCCAGTATGAGCATCAGGATACTCCGAAAGTGCCTCTGTATTTCGACATCTTATCTGTGATCGCTCTACATGAACCAGTCGATTATTTGGATATCCTTGAATATGTCCTACACGAACTGCAGAATCAGGATATTCTTGCTGTACCTGCACACCGCGATAAAAACAAAGCAAAAATAAGAAGCACAGTGTCTCAGAAAAAGAGTACAGTCATTCTTGACTTTTCTGTCTCTGATGCAAACATTAACTATGGTTGCTTAACATGAAGTGCTAGCAACAATTATAGTCATATATTGAAGTGCTAGCAGTGATGATAGATATATTTAGCAAGATAATCTAGTAACACAAATTTTAGTTATGTAGTCAATTTACATGCTTTAGCGTATATCGATGGTCAAAACAAGGTCATCAGGTTTATCTTTACCCTCTCCACACACTGGGAACATAGCCAGAGTATAAAGCAAGTTCTAATGTTGGGAGAAAACCATGCGTCATGGATAAAGACACTGAGCTTCACATTATGAAATGCAAGGTATCCAGCAAACCTAACAACCCAAATCAAAAGAAATAGTATATGCAACAGGAGCTGCGTTATCATATGGTTGACTGCAAAATACATTGCATCTCAGAATTTAGTACTACTCCAATGGAACACCAAAAATAAAAAAAATAAAAAAACTTGAAATTGGTGCAACTACATCCTCAGACACGTCCTAGTAGATCAAAAGGAGTCAAAGAGGCTAGCTGCATTTGGCCATTTGTTCACCTGATTTCTGAAAATTTTCCAAGGGCCTCAATGTCCACCGGAGAGCACAAAATTGGTGCCCCGGAAGTTATAAGCCAACTCGGCCACACCACATTAGCAGATTCTAACTAGACACGATGGCGAGTGGGAGCACAATCGTGCAGCTAATCTAGAGATCCAGCGGGGACGAAGCGCGAGGCGCAGGAATGAAAAACATCGGGGGCACCTCTCGGGCCTGGAAGGACGCCGGCAGCGAGACCGGCACGAGCGGCGGCGCGGCGGTGGCCGCGAGGTACCGCCGGAGCCGCGCGGCGTCGACGGCGAGCTCGGCGCCGCAGACCGGGCACCCGCACCGCGCGAGACCCGGCGGCACGCTCAGCAGCGCCCCGCAGGCCCCGCACGGCAGCCTCGCGCCCGCGGGGGGAGGCGCCGCCCGCGCCGGCGCCGGCGCGGGCGGGATGGGAACCGCGCGGCGCCGCCGTGGCGGCGGCATGAGCTCCGGCGGGAGCGCCTGCGGCGTGGCGCAGTCCGGGCAGGCGAACTCCGTCAGCCCGCGCTCCACCTCCAGCGTCTCCCCGCACCCCGCGCACCGCACCTCCAGCAGGCCCTCCTCCTCCGCCGGCGAAGCCATCCGCGGACCGCGGCCTCGGGGCGAGCCGTGAGGTGTGGTTTTTTTTTTTTTTCTCGCGGCGAAATGGCAATGCACGACGCGTGAGAGCTGCTGCCGCCTGCCGGTGACTAAAAAAAGAAATAAAAAATGAGATGAAAAATTCAAGCGAAAAATATAAATGTGCCAGGCACGGCCCAATTTGTCACCCTGTGGGCGAGCACGCCGCGGCCTGGTTCGCCAGGCCCGGCCCGGTTCATAACCCATGGCATGGCCCGTGCCATGGCGGATCCGCTTCCGGCCACACGGCCATGCTGTCACTCTGTCAGTTTAGCCAGCACTACATAGGACCAGAAGAGCGTCGCGCCGTCGTCACAGAATCAGAAGCAGATAGTATAGATTGCCAGGCCATTTTTTTCAGGCTTTTAATACATGGCAACCCCCTAATTTTATGGTACTTTGCAGGTTGCACCAAAAACAAGTTTGCAACAGCGGTTAACTGCAGATGCAGTAAATGCTAGATGTCACCTAATCAACTACTGGTAATCACAGTAACTACAGAACGTCACTAGTTAGCTAGTGAACATTGCATAGAGCCTAGATTGTCATGGAGCTACATCTATACGATCCCTAGTCCCAAGATACAAATCACAGTCAACGGGCCATAGGTGATAAGGTGAAGCACAACAGCAAAGCCACCAAAATGCAGGGGTCCTGGTAGAGTGAAGCTACAAAACAAAGCAGAGGTTACTCGTCTTGGTACATTCAGAGTTGTTCGTCAGTTCTGGGTAATCTTTGCGTTGGCTTCCTGTTATTTTCTTCCATTTCCAGCATCTTCCAAAGTGCGGTGGATGCTAAAGCCCTTTAGTTCAGCCTCTTGAGCTTGCCTCAGACACCTTAGCAGCTGCCTTTCCACAAAGCTCACTGGTGGAGAGCACACGTCCATAACCAAAAGGTCACTGGTCTGGACTGACGACTTCTGCAGAGACATCGTCCATAGACACGGGTCTGCCTTCCCGATCTTCGGGTATGGATGTAGCTGTGACGCTTGGTTCCGCCATGTTTGCACGCTTCTGCCTCTGTTTCATGACGATTAACAAAATCAAGGCAACCCCCTAGGTGAAAACAAAGGATTTTTTGTCCAAACTTACCTCTTCCTCCTGTATCCGTGCGTAACTCTTTGATCCAAGTCTAGGATGATTACGACAAGGATGTTGTTCCTGAGAAGCTTTACATCGAGCACTTAGAGCCTATAAAGCAACAACAGCTAAGCAAATAGTCCAAAACATATTGTCAAGATTTGAATATTCGTAATCAGTTTTTATGTTCGTGACAGATTCAATATAATGTTCGACACTAACCTTGGCCTTCTCAGTGCCCCAATATGCCACAAGGAGTTTCCATTGTTCTTCCGGGACACGGAAATCCCGATCGGCAAGACGTTCCACATCTGTCTCATGGGCATCGTATCGTTCATGTTTTAAGACAACTTTCCAGTCCTTCCACTTTTTTCCCAAAGCACTCATAGACCATATTTGACCAATTGGTGGGAGGACAAACTTGTGCTGCACCAACCATAAGAGGATGGGGAAATTACAAATTAAAGATCCATGGGAAGATATACATCATCTTTTTCAGGGTAATAAAGGCACAGTTATACTTACATTAACTAAATGCATCATTGCTTGCTTGTTTTTCTCCGGAAAGAACCTCCAATCTGTGTATGTCAGAGGTGCCACTGTTCCATCACGTGCTATTTGTCCTAGAAAGCTACTCAAGGTGCGTGCTTCGTCTCCGATAGGTTGACCTAGATCATTGAAGGACACTCGAATCCTTACACCCTCAGGCATGGTCCAGACTTTAAGGCAGAGATTAGGACCACGATCGCCGCGTTTTCTCTTTTCCTTGCCACCTGCAAAAACCAATAATGATTTAATGAACTCAATAACTGATAGGTGATCTTTGAATTTGCTCGCATGTCACAACTCTTTATATCTAAATAAAATCTATTGCATAAGAATATCATCAGTTTCTTTTCGAGTCAGCTCATCGTCCATTAAGATATTGAACAGCCAACACCACAAGAAATTGTAATACACCTTACCTGCTTGACCTAAAATAGAATTCCTTTCAAGAGCTCTTCTAACCTCTGGAGGGTATGTTTTACTGTAATAACGTGCAAAACTTTCAGGATCAGACACGTCAGGAATTGAAGCAGACTTTGTTGTTGCATGCGGATTGTCTGCCTCATTGGATCTTCTATGAGGCTTATTGTGCTGAGGCAATGAACTAGAGGAAATATCATTGCTGACCCCATCAATGTCCTGAAAATCAGATATAGTTCGACTTGGAGAAACAGCCTCATTTTCCTCAGATTCATTTTCAGTAGATTCGTAGTATGTAGTGGCAGCTGATTGTTTGGCCAAACGCTTACTACGCCTATGCCTTAACCCTTTATTTGAAGATGTCAAATTCCTCTTTGTGCTCTTACGAGCCAATCTTGCAGTCACCTGGTGGCCCACCTCAGCTTCATCCTGCTCTGCCTGAATGTTATCACTGGAGTGTTCTGGGTCTTGTTCAATGGGACTAGGCAGTTTTGGAGGACTGGTCTTTTGCAGTCTGTCCCGTGTGATCTGTTTCAAAGTTTGAACCTGCCTCTTCTCCACACTTACGACTTTGGGGCCAATAGCGGTACCAGTTACCTGGTTGGTGTGCCTTCCCACAGGTTTCTCCTTAATCAGCTCAACATGCCCCAGACCTCTGTGAATTCCATGATTAGCAGACTCATTTTGTGTCTCACCAACATGAATCGTATGGTCTGATGGATGTTCTGCATGAACTGAATGATCGGATTGCTGTGCATGTGCCTGGCATGTGACATAGTTCAGAGTTTCAAGTTGTCTCACCTTTGCACCAACAGTTCTAGAAGCAACCGGGAATCCATTCCTATGGCAGGGCATTTCATTAATCTCATTCGACATTTCAGTATCTATATCATCACTATCAGTACCAGCATCAGGAAACTCCACAAGTGCCTGCGTATTTTGACGTCTAGCCTGTGATCGCTCTAAATGGCCCAGTTGATTACTTGTATGCCCTTGAATATGTCCCACACGAACTGCAGAATCAGAATAGTGTTGCCCTCCCTGTATCGCAGTAAAAGCAAACCAAAATTAAGAAGTGCAATGTCTCAGAAAAAAGAGGTCAGTTATATTTGATTTTTCAGTCTCTGATGCAAACACCGATTATGGTTGCTTAACAGGATGTGCTAGCAATAATGGTAGACAGAAGTATATAGCAGGAAAATATAGTGACAAAATTTTAGTTATTCAGTCAAATCTAGTGACATACTTTTACATATATTGCTGAGAAAAGTTAAAAAATGATTAAAAGATCATCTTGTTTATCTTTTCACTCTCCTCACACTGGAAACATAGCCAGAACAGAGAAAGTTGTAATATTGGGGATAAAAACCTGTTGCAATTCATGAATCTAGACTCTGAGTCTCAGAGCTTCTTATAGTGAAAATTGCAAGGTACAACAAAAATACCTTGACCATTGGTGATACTACATTCCCCTGCACCGACTAGTATCTCAACAGGGATAGGAGGCTAGGTGCATTTGGCCATTTCTTTCCCCAATTTGGGCAACAGCATAACCGCAGGAGCTGCTCCTACATTTCTGAAACGGAGCCTCAATTTCAAGGGACTAGCACTAAATTAGCACCGTGAAGGCTACAAGCAACATTGTCCAGACAGGATTACCTATTCTATTGGACGAGGTAGCAAGTGCAAGCACAGTAGCGTAGTTAATCTAGAGATCCAGCGGGGGAGGAGGAAGCCTGAAGCCCAGGACGGCAGGAATGGGACATTTTCGCATAATACCTCCAGGGCCCGGAAGACCGGCGGCAGCGAGACCGGCACGAGCGGCGCGGCGGCGGTGGAGAGGAGGTACTGGCGGAGGCGCGCGGGGTCGACGGCGAGCTCGGCGCCGCAGACCGGGCAGCCGCAGCGCGCGAGCCCCGGCGGCACGGCGAGCATCGACCCGCAGGACCCGCACGGCAGCCTCGCCGCGGGCGAAGGGGGAGGCACCGGCGCCAGCGCGGGAGGGATGGGCAGCGCGCGGCGGCGCCTCGGCGGCGGCGGCATGAGCTCCGGCGGGAGCGCCTGCGGCGTTGAGCAGTCCGGGCAGATGAACTCCGTGAGCCCGCGCTCCACCTCCAGCGTCTCCCCGCACCCCGCGCACCGCACCTCCAGGAGGTCCTCCTCCCCCGCGGCTGCCGGCGGCGGCGCCATCCTCCGCTCCGCGGCCTCGCGGCTGGGTGGATAAGGGTTCACTCGCGGCGGTTCGCTCGAGTCGATGCGGCCGGGCCACGACACGAAGCGTTAAGCGGGTGGCATGGGCGAGGCGTGAGACGGTGAGTCGCGGACGGCTGCGCGCGTTTCTCCGCTTTCCCGCCGGTTGGAGGAAAGGACAGCCGGTTCATGTTCCTGGGCTTTTACAGTGTTTTTCCTCCGCTGGATCGGACATGATATGATGCATATCCTGAACAGGAAAACACAAAGGATTCTTACAGACATGTTGCCAAGCGATAAAGTATAAAAGGTTTGAATGTCGTTGTTCAGGTCCCCCATTTTTTTTGTCTAAAAAACTATAGATTCACTAAATTTTGTAGCTCAAATGCAGGAGCTTAACGGGAAAAACAGATATTTCTGTAGTATGTGATTCAGTTCATAGCATTGATAGCACATATTAGGGTGTAATCTTGACACCAAGTCGCTGCTATGCGAATCTCCGTGCTCCGATCACACCTGATATCACTCTCAGTCCCAGCTGGCTGGCATGAAAATGTTGAATTGTCAGCAACTTTTGCAAGCATGGAAAGTTCTGCAGGCTGAAGAATTGCCATTGGTCGCTTCAAAAGCAGTGTGTTCTGCAAACTGATGCTGTATGCACAGCTTTCTCCAAACGGGGCCATATCCTCTTTAGTGACGGAGGAGCATCGCAGAATTTCTTTCACGTTAGAAAGAGATTGCAAACGTTCTGCGATGCTGTACAGGGACGACGCACCTTGACCAAATGAAATGAAGGACAAGATCCTTGTTCTTCCAACTGCTACCAAGCTATCAGATGCGGGGTACACAATAAGAGGATCTGGACTCTGAAAGGTGAAAAAGAAAAGGCGTAGCAAACAGGGCCAATAAAAATCTAGCTTTTAAAAGTCATCAATGAAAACCGAAGCAACAGAAGCTCAACTAAGTCAGAGAAGGAAGGCTCCAAATTTGACTAATTGAAACACGCCATCACTACTTACGTGGTGTAATTGTTCACCTTCACGTACCAACCACCAAGCTCAGAACAATGGGGGTCTTGAGCTGGCTTCCGTCTCTCATGGCCATCCTGATCATAATCCCCACGGTGAGCGCCAGCGATGAGGCTGTGCTGCTAGCTCTGAAAGCGCAGGTTGCCGCCGGTGGCTCTGGCTCCGGCACGCTGGCCTCCTGGAACGGCAGCGCCAACTTCTGCAGCTGGGAAGGCGTGACCTGCAGCCGCCGGAGACCAGAGCGGGTGACGGCACTCAACTTGTACGGAAGCGGGCTCTACGGAGCACTCTCCCCAGCTGTTGGGAATCTGACTTTCCTGCAGACGCTCAACCTGAGCTCCAATGGGCTGTACGGCGAGATTCCAGCAAGCCTCGGTGGCCTACGGCGTCTCCAGAAACTCGACCTTAGTGACAACTCGTTCTCCGGCACCTTCCCTGCTAACCTCAGCTCCTGCATCAGCATGAGGATCATGGTACTACACGACAATAGGCTTAGCGGTCGCATTCCAGCTGAGCTCGGTGAGACGATGGTGTCCCTGCAAGCAATCTCGCTGAGGAACAACAGCTTCACAGGCCCCATCCCAGCATCACTAGCCAATCTGTCTCGTTTACAGTACCTCAGTCTCTCCAGCAACCAGCTCGACGGCTCAATACCACCAGGGCTCGGCAGCATTCAGAGCATGTGGCGCCTCGACCTCTCTACAAACAACCTCTCCGGTGTGCTTCCACTCTCTCTGTACAACTTGTCATCAATGGCCAGCTTTCAGGTAGGGGGAAATCTGCTGCATGGAAGCATTCCTGCTGATATTGGCAACAAGTTCCCTGGCATGCAAATCTTAAGCCTGTCCAACAACAACTTCACCGGAACAATCCCTTCGTCAATATCCAACCTCTCCGATCTCACAACACTTCTTCTCGGAGGAAATAGATTGAGCGGGTATGTGCCTGCTACTTTGGGGAGGTTGCAAGCTCTGCAGGAGTTGTACTTGACTGGAAACATGCTTAAAGCAAATGACAAGGAGGGATGGGGATTTATCAGTTCTTTGGCGAACTGCAGCCAGCTACGGTGGTTATTACTTGATGACAACTCCTTCGAAGGACACTTACCAGGTTCAATCTCAAACCTCTCAAGTACTCTCCAGAAACTATACTTGAATGACAGTAGGATCTCTGGGAGCATCCCTGCAGACATCAGGAATCTTGTCGGCCTAAACTTACTGTTGATGGTGAATACTTCCATGTCAGGAGTGATTCCAGAGAGCATAGGGAAACTAGAAAACTTGGTTGACCTTGGCCTATATAGTAGTGGATTATCAGGTCTCATACCACCATCTATTGGAAATCTCACCAAATTAACCAGGTTCCTTGCATTTTACAACAATTTGGAAGGACCAATACCAGAAAGTCTTGGGAAGCTGAAGAATCTATTTATTCTTGATTTGTCAACAAATTACTACCTAAATGGTTCAATACCCAAGGCAATTTTGAAGCCTTCGCTTTCATATTACTTAGATTTATCATACAATTCTCTGTCAGGACCCCTTCCATCAGAAATTGGTACCATGATCAACCTCAACCAATTGATCCTGTCAGGAAACCAGTTGTCTGGCCAAATACCAAATAGCATCGGAAATTGCATAGTTTTAGAAAAACTGCTGCTGGACAAGAACATGTTTGAAGGAAGCATACCTCAATCTCTGAAAAACTTGAAAGGACTGACTGTATTGAATCTGACAATGAACAATTTGTCTGGTGGGATCCCAGATGCCATCGGTAATATTGGATATCTGCAACAGTTGTACCTAGCACACAACAATTTGTCAGGGCCAATCCCAGAAGTTCTAGAGAATTTGACATCACTATCTATATTGGACGTATCTTTCAATAACCTGCAAGGCAAGGTGCCAGATGGAGGTGCTTTCAGAAACCTATCTTACAAATCAGTCGCTGGAAATACTGAGTTGTGCAGCGGAGCACCTCAACTTCACTTGGCACCTTGCTCTACAAGACCTATAAAAAAGAGCAGAAAAAAGAAGTTCAAGTCTCTTACAATTTCTGTCCTAACAACTGTAGCAGTCTTATTGTCATTTTCAGTAATTCTTTTTGTTTGGATGCTCCGTAAAAAGCTCAAACAAAATCAGAAGGAAAGAGTGCAATCTCCAATTGCTGATGAGCAATATGAAAGAATTCCATACCTTGCATTATCCCGAGGAACTGATGGGTTTTCAGAAGCAAACTTGCTCGGAAGTGGCAGATATGGTGTTGTTTATAAGTGTGTTTTTGACAATGAGGATAAAACCTTCGCTGTCAAGGTCTTTAACCTTTCTCAGTCTGGATCTTCCAAGAGTTTTGAGGTGGAATGTGAGGCCATGAGAAGGATACGACACCGTCGTCTCATAAAGATCATTACTTGTTGCTCGAGCTTTGACCTCCAAGGTCAAGAGTTTAAGGCATTGGTTTTTGAGTTTATGCCTAATGGTAGCCTAGATGTTTGGCTTCATCCAAAATTTCATAAATTCGCTACAAGCAGAACACTCAGCCTTGCCCAGAGGCTTGATATTGCTGCTGATATCATTGCTGCAGTAGAATATCTTCACAACAGCTGTCAACCACCAGTAATCCATTGCGATCTTAAACCAAGCAACATCCTTCTTGCTGAAGACATGAGTGCTCGAGTTGGAGACTTTGGCATATCAAAATTCCTGCCGGAAAATACAAGCAGGAGGATGCAAAATTCATATAGCATAACTGGAATAAGAGGCTCCATTGGCTATGTTGCTCCAGGTGACTCAAGTTCTATATAAGTTCTTTTGTATTTTGCAAACAAATATGACATGCTAACCAACATTTTATTTTGCTCATCTGTAGAGTATGGTGAAGGCTCTGCAATCTCAACAGCTGGTGATATCTATAGTCTTGGCGTATTGCTGCTTGAGATATTCACTGGAAGGAGCCCAACAGATGACATGTTCAGAGATTCACTAGGTCTGCATAAGTTTACCGAGGATGCTCTTCCTGATAGAACCTTGGAGATAGTGGACTCAACAATCTGGCTGCACATAGAACCCAAGGATAGCATTACAAGACGTGGAGTCCAGGAGTGCTTGATCTCTGTCTTCAGGCTGGGCCTATCCTGCTCGAAGCAACAGCCTCGGGAGCGACCATCGATAAGAGATGTAGCAGCAGAGATGCATGCAATCCGAGATGCATACCTAATGTTTGGCAATTAGATTCCAGGGGAATACGAGACAACAGAGCTGCTTCGATCAACAAGCTGGTAGAAATAACCCTGAAATAGACAAAAATAAAATCCAAACATGCTGTTTCAGGTTAAAAACTGCTCCAAGAGCTATGTTTCTTTATGTTATGGAGCCGGTATCAGATAATGTACAGCAGATTTCACCTCAGGTTATCAGCCTGAAGTTCCAGTTCTGCAATAGCTACTTGGCTCGTAGCCTGGTACGAATTCTGAAGGATCCATAAACCTGATGAAATCTGGCAGTGCGACGACCATAAGTACACAAGCAGGATGAAGTCATTGAATTCAAGCGAACAGCGGAACAGTAGTCAGTAGACACGATTCAGAATCTCACTTGTCATAGTGCCCACAGCCCACATGGGAAAACACCGAGGAAAATGGAGCGATACTTATTCCTGAAGTGTAATCTCACGTTTCCAGTCACTACAGCTGAATGCTGCGAACTACTACCAACAAGGTTAGCCTTCGACGGCGAGATCGGCGCCGCAGGACCGGGCAGCCGCAGCGCCCGAGCCCAGGCGGCACGCTCAGCGCATCCCCCCGCAGGCCCCGCACCTCGCCGCGGGGAGGAGGCGCTGCGCCGGGCCGGAAGGAGGGGCGGCGGCGGCGGCGGCGGCGGTAACGCGTGTTTTTTTTTTTTTTAGGGGGGGCGGGGAGGAGGGGGTTAACGCGTGAGTGGTAGTGGTAGTGGCAGCGAGCAAGCGCAGCGCGGTTGTCGCTGCAACTGGGCCGGCTCATCCGGTCCGCTCGTCCGGAGGGGCCGGATCGGCTTGCTAAAACCGCCCCGGATTTTTTTTGGCCACCATTGTGTTTTCCGCTTTTCCAACCGATAAATGGTCATCTCCAAAGAACGAAATAGGGCGGGAAATCTCTCTTCTTACTGATACACGTCATCACCGTCTATTTGGAGCTCCTGTCAATTTTCAGCAATCCCATATCCTGAACGGCCCATCTCCTGAACAGCACTGCTTCTTTTAGACTAAGCCCGCTATAGCTAGATCTCTCGGAAACACCCTACTCCGGTTAAGGCATTGTGGTACAGTCGGAGGGATAAAAATCACTTTCCTCTTCGCATCCGGCCCCTCCTCACAGCCGCAGCGGTTGCTGCCTCCCTCCTTGCAGCTGCGCCCACGTAGACAGCGAGGGTGAGGCAATGCCTAGGCAAGCACGGTGGAAGCCTCCGCATCTCCTGCCGCTATATCGACGCAAGGGGTGTGCATGGGTGGGTTTGGACAGATCTTGTTCAAATTTCAATCCACCCATGATGGAATCGTTTAGATGGTTTTGGATTGGGTGGCTCTCTCGTGGGTTACATGAGTAACATTTAAGTTAGATATAGACAGTAACAGGTAACAGCCGGTGGCATATTGCTTTTATCTTCACGCTTGCCGGGCCGGTTGCACGCCACCGCCGCTGCTGTCACCGCGCGCATGGCTGCTAATTGTTGCATGTTGCCGTGGTCGAGCCTCCGCTCCACCACCGGAACCACGAATTACATTGGCGGCCTAAAATCGTCAAGGTAAAGCAAAGCCTGTCAAGCATAGAGAGCCAATAAAACTAATATACTTGGCAGCTATAATTATTTCTTTGGCCATTTAGCCGTCAAGGTAACGTCCAAAATTTCAATGCGCCATGCGTCATGGAAAGGGTACACCCGCCAAGTAAACATCTTTTCTTAGATGCCGTCCTTTTCCTTGGCTGCTTTCGACTGCCAAGTAAGCTCCTTTTCTTGATTGCCGTTGACAGCCAAATAAACTCTTTTCCTTGAATTCCTTCGACTGCCAAGAAAGCTCCTTTCCTTGGCTGCCTTCGCCAAAGAAGCTTCTTTTCTTAGCTACTTTGGGCAGTGTTGGTGTTTTATACCCGGCAACCTACCAAGGGAGTACCCGAGGTAGTCGATTTGTCGGTGGGGGATCACCAGACCTGGAACTCGAAGGTAAAAGGGAGGACACAAGACACGGATTTATACAGGTTTGGGCCGCCGGAGTAGCGTAATACCCTACGTCTTGTTGTGTATTGCGCCCTGCGCTTGGGTATTGAGTAGCCTAGTTATTGGCTATCAATGATGGTTCTACCGATCTAGGTACCCCTGCCCTCCTTTATATACTCCAGGGGGCAGTATTACTAGTCGGTTTACAAGGAGGAGTCCTAGTAGGATTGCGTGGAATCCTAGTAGGAGTCCATCTTCTTCCTTCCTTGCGAGTACTGGGGATCTATCCCCGACAAGCTCCCGAGCGCTTCATAGCCGAATGCAGCAGTCTTCGAGTACTTTTAAAATCCTCGGCAACTAGTTTTGGTACTCTTCGAGTACTTTATTTGGCTGAATCTTCAAAGTTTCTCAAAGCTGCCATGAGGCTATGGTGTGCTCAATGATCATGTTGATATTGTAGTCTTCATATATGGAGGGCGGCGAAAGTTGCACTCCATATGGAGTAGCCCCCGAGCCTTAGATTGAATCGTAGAATCAGACTGAGGGTCAAAATCTTGAATCTTCTTTCAGCTTGAAAAAATCTTAGGCGGTAGCTTATCAGCTCCCGAGCCTTGAATTGATTGAATAATCACCTTGAATCTTCACTCAAGTCATCATCCGTGTAGTCTTGCGACGTCAGCCCCCGAGCTTATGCGCCAGGTGAGCCGTAGGAGCCACGTCGAGTAATTGGTGCTTAGCCCCCAAGCTTGGAAGCTAGCTGAGCCATTGGAGATATCCCGAGTAGTAAGTGGTGCTTAGCCCCCGAGTTCGGGAACTAGCGGATCCACCAGAAGTACGTCCTAGTACTGATTGGTGCTTAGCCCCCGAGTTTGGGAACTAGTCTGTGCCTTTGGAGGTACACTTAGCGTCTTAGAGCGTCGTCACCGAAGTTTGATTTGAAATAAAAGATGCGTATATTATGTAGCATATTTGTAGAATATTGAACTTACTGAAATTTATTCAGTGATCAATAAAAATATTGTGTCATGCTCTTATTTCGGCTATATCTCTCCCGAGTAGTTAGCCTGTTACGTTTAGACTCTCGGTCCCTATTTAGCCGCAGCCACTGCGTGTGTGAGATCTGTCTCGTATACGTGTACGGGCACTGCCATTTGCACAGCTGAGATTTTTGTCTCGTGTATGTGTGTTGGCACTTAGGCGTGACAGGTGCGCCTGAGGCTTTCATGAATTAAGGCATTTTCTGCTCAAGGAGATTATCAATGGCTAAGAGAAGATAAAAGTAGTCAGCATTATGACAAAAAGAGAGCGCTGTTGTGCTTAAGAGTTTACTGCCCTCCGGCGAGTAGTCGGCAAAGTGTAGCTCTAGAGGGTAATTCCCGTCGAGAGACGTACACAAAAAGATAGTCGGCGTAGTCGGCGTGTTGCCTTGCATGCGGTGAACAAGCCCAAAAATAATTAGAAAAATAACTTAGCTTGATTCGTGGACGATTGTGGACGAAGCCGTGACGGTCGTTGATAAAACCACGATGGTTGTTGATGAAGCTGACTAGTCGGAGTTGATTCCAACTAGTTGTCAACGATGTGAAATTTGCCCCGACTAATTTTTTAGTCGAGACGAGGAGTCAAAGTAGATCGTCCTCGACTAGTTTTGTAGTCAAGACGAGTAGACAAAGTAGTCGTTGGCGACTCGATACGGATGAACAGGTAGTCGAGGTTGTCGTCGATGAAGCCACGATGGTTGTTGGTGAAGTCGGCTAGTCGGAGTCGATTCCGACTAGTTGTTGACGATGCGAGGCCTGCCTCGACTAGCTTTCTAGTCGAGACGAGTAGTCGGAGTAGTCGTTGGCGCGTATCATAGTGAAGTTGAAGTAGTCGTCAGTGAGTTTCACGACATAGTTGGAGTAGTCGCCCGTCCTCGACTAGCCTTGTAGTCGAAGGAGTAGTTGAAATAGACCGTCCTCAACAAGTAGTCGAAGTAGTCCGTTCTTGACTAGTTTTGTAGTCGAAGCGAGTAGTCGAAGTAATTGTTGGTGAGTTGATAGAGCCATGTGCAATTGAGTCGTAGTGCCCTGTACGTCTTCGATGTACATCAAGCGAAGATCTTGTTGCTTAATTTCACAAATTTGCTTTCACGGAAAAGGATGAGCCGCATGGGACAGCTATCTCTGCCTCGATCCGCACGTGGGTGTAACAGACGTTTATTCACAAGGCTCTGTAATGTGCCGTGATGTTGGAGTATTTCTCTGACAGGGGGCAGAGCACATTGCGTGCAATGCTTGAGTAGTTCTGCATGTGCCGTGATTTTGGAATCTGACGGGATAGATGCAATTTGGAAACCAATTGGAATCGGAATCCGACCATGAGACGATCTCGCTGCCGCGGCACAATTCAGAGCCGTACTCCACCTTGGACCACGAGTGAAAGAATTGCATTGGCTAGCTGATCGATTTGGATGCGGAGTCCAGGTAGTTGATTTCATGGCCGCGCGACGAATCCAGACGAAGCCCACGGCGAGGCCGGCGGTGTTGCTACGTCGAATATCCAGACGAAGCCCACGATGAGGACGACGGTGTTGCTACATCGAATATATTGATCTTGATGATGGAGGGTTCTTCAAGCTCGTCTAATGATCTCGACGATCACCCCTACCTGGCACGCCAGCTGTCGGTATTTTATATCTGGCAACCTACCAATGGAGTACCCGAGGTAGTCGATTTGTCAGTGGGGGATCACCGGACCTGGAACTCGAAGGTAAAAGCGAGGACACAAGACACGGATTTATACAGGTTCAGGCTACCGTAGTAGCGTAATACCCTACGTCCTGTTTGGGGTGTTGTGTATTGCGCCTTGCGCTTGGGTGTTGAGTAGTCTAGTTGTTGGCTATCGATGATGTTTCTGCTGATCTAGGTACCCTTGCCCTCCTTTATATACTTCAGGGGACAGGATTACTGGTCAGTTTACAAGGAGGAGTCCTAGTAGGATTACGGTGGAATCTTAGTAGGAGTCCATCTTCTTCCTTCCTTACGGGTACTAGAGATCTATCCTCGACAGGCAGCAAAGAAATTTGTTTTCCTTGGTGGCTTTCGACAGCCAAGTAAATTTGATTTCTTGGCAGTAGCATCCCGCCACTTTAAACTTTTTGCTTGGCAGTTCAGAACACCCAAGTTAATTAGCCAAGAAAATAGCTGCACAGAACCAATAGAATATAAATAGGATCAATGTTTCGACAGCCACGATTCAAGTCCATTTAGCAACAACAATATGGAGATCCTATATCCAACATCCATTTGCTCGTTACGTTACAAGTCCATTTTGCATAGAGCAAACATGTCAGCACTAAATCTGCATACATATAATCTAGATGGCACTATTGTATCATGCCTACATGTCATCATCTCACATGCACAAAATACATAAGCAAAAGCTGAGCTACACATCACATGTTAGCTTCTACCAAAATAGACCAAAAGAAATCTGTCGATCACTAGCTAGGAGTTGTCTGCATCAGTTAGGTCTTATGCCAATTCCACGTGCCCCCTTCAGGTCACAGTCAAGGTCACCACAACTACGTACCATCAACTATCGCTTTCGACGTACAGGTTTCTCGTCATCAGTCTCACCTTGTAGGCTGAGATGATCATCACCATTTCCTTGAAAGGAGCCATCATCACCATCATCGTTTGGTGTGGTGTATAGCCGTGCCAGGCCTCCCTAGCTATCGATCATCGAGGACAGATAGGTAGCAATTTTGATAAATGATACAAAGGTTTCACCATTTCACAGTCGCAAGAACAACTTTATAGTGTTTTCCCGCAGCTCTTCCATGGAATATGGAGTAGATATCATTCCAGATCTATCAGAAGAAACTCCGATCCATATTTTCTATCCCACCAAGGCACCAATATGATCAAAACGAGAGAAAAAATACATATGCTGGTTCACTCTACTAATATGCTAAATACTACCGATATGATCAAAACACAGTTGAGGACTCTACTTGATACACTGCTTCTCCTCCTCATGCTTTCTTGGTGTTTACCTTGGTCTCTTACTTGATATTACTATTATGAAGAAAAACGATCAAAACACACTGGACATCTCAGTTGCCACCTGTAACGCCCCGCATTTTCATGCCAGCTTAAGGATAATTATCCAACAAAGCAACGCTTCCTCCAATAATGATCCTAATCAGAGTGATGCAACAGAACAATAGTTAGGACTTTACATTGTTCGTTACATTTCATCATAAAAGAGCCAACTAATATTATCTAAGAAAAAGAAAATAACAACTTTATTGGGTTTACCTATCTAATATTTATCCTGCACTAGTGATGTGGCACCTTTTTAATACATCCATCTCATTTTTATATGAAGGGGGAGTACATAAGTACTCAACAAGTATATAATAAATCAAATGAAATGCATGTCTAAATCATTTTCATCTCCATTCTCCAATATAAATTATTTATCAAAATTGGCATATTTTAGAAAAGAGTTATTAATAAATCTACTATTCACCCATATAGTATGATCCCGTAGCCTCCATATATACTAGGAGACATGACGTGAATCACGATTTAACCCTGCACAGGTTTGTATCACTTTACCATGGTTACCCCACCAATATGCCGTCGCATTTCTGAGATGCGACTCATATGGTCAAAATACTGAGCTTTCCCCACTTCCGTATATTATGGGGGCATTTGGTTCCCTTTGCTTATTTTTAGCACGTGTCACATCGAATGTTTAGATACTAATTAGGAGTATTAAACGTAGACTATTTACAAAACCCATTACATAAGTGGAGGCTTGTCGTTGTCAAGATTAGCGGATCAAGACTACGGCTAGTAAATTTCTTTTATACGCGTAAGGCTTCGGATGGTGGCGTGAGAGGACACGGGGTTAGACTGGTTCAGGCAAGGAAGCCCTACGTCCAGTATGAGGAGCTGCTCGTGTTACTCACGCAAGGTCTGTAGTAGGGGTTACAAACAGGCGAGAGAGGGAGCTGGTCCCAAGTCTCTTGGGTGTGCACTAATGCTCGTGAGGAGAGTGAGTGCGTTCTGGTGGCTTTAGAGTCCTCCTGGTCTCGGGGCCCCTGGTTCTCCTTTTATAGAGCAAGGAGGGTACCGAGGTGTTGACACCAGATTTTGACACATATGGAATCGGCATCAAGGGAAGAAAGAATTGGCTGATGCGGCAGATTAAAAGGTCACGACTGGGAATCGGCCGATTGGTGCTACAGTTGGGGATCGACCGATTGGCGCTACAGTGTTTTGGCGGACGGAGTTGGTGGAGATCGGCCGATTGGAAGGCTGGAGTGATTGGTCCAATATGGGCTTAAAGTGGATCAGAGAAAGAAGATAGAAAAAGATTGGCCCGTGGGAGTACAATAACCAACTCCGATACGAGTTGTGTTTGTAAATATTCGTTTTCGTTTAAGATTAGAGATATATCCTAGTCGGTTAGGAAATTGGTTGTAACAGGCTATAAATAGCCATCCTCAGAGATTTGTAAACAACACATCAATCAATACAAACAAATCTACTTTTTCATCGTACTTTACTTTCAAGTCGGCGACTTCGCCAATACTTTTCTTCTTTCACGAGTTCGTACGGGTTGGCAGGGCTGCATCGAAACGATCTCCGGCCGATTCTGTAAGTTCCGTTTATCGAGTAATATCTAAGCTTTAACTTCGGGCGCATCGCTGTCGTTTCGTTTAGATTTATTCACTAGTTATCGATACTTACTAGAATTGTAGGTTTTATCTATTGTTCTAGTTTTATCACTAGTTATCCAGCTTGAGATTTGAACTGTCGGCTCTGTTATTGCTATTTTCATTCATCATTATCGCATAGCCGATTAGATCTATTTCAAGTGTTGCTTTAGTAGCTTTGTGTGGTTTACTCTAGTAGTTTTCTTCGCAATCGCTACGTGATTGTCGGCTGTATCATAGCCGATTATCTTAATATAGCAAATCGGCCAATTCGCTGATACGCTTTTCAAGATCGGAACCTTAGCCGATCGGAACCCTAGAATTTGACACGTTTTCTTCCTTGCCAATCAACAGGTCAGATTGGCTGGCACGCCACGCGAACCGCACCAGGGCGACCACCCGAACAGGAGCTAAGCAGATTCTCCCGGGTCGTGTATCCAACGCTGAGGGTCAATCGGTTGACTTTTAGCGCCAACAAGGGTTTACATATCGATGTTTCATGGTTAGTATTAATTTGACTAATCCTATTTAACTGAGTTTTCTAAATAAAACCTAATTTGAGTTATACCTCACTTTTGTAATTAAATTAATACCTTTGAAGCTTGTTTTCTAATAAAATCTAATTAGATCTACACTTTGGTTTCATAATAATTGTTCAATTGATTAATGTTTATTCAATTTGCTTTCAAAATAAAAGTTACATAGGCTACATCTCGAGTTTTCTTAATTAAATATTAATTTGGCTAATGTAAATATCAATATGTTTTTGAATTGTAATTTGGTTAGTTCAGCAAGAATCATAAAGTTATGTGCTTAGATGTTCCCACATATGTTGTTTTCCCGAATTAAATGTATAAAGTGGTATAAACTATACATGAAAATTTGTAACTAAAATGTGAATAAGCTTTACTTTGTGTTTTCAAAATATAAATATAATGTGAGTTAATTCTAACAAAGGATATTTCTCTGAAATATCATCTACATTAATTTCTAATTTTAAAATGTATGGAAGCACATAATTCTCTTCTTTTATAAACCCAAATCTTTTGATAGTGTATCTTCTCAACCACAGCTTCATTTTCATCGGTTCTTGTTGTGTTAATCTTCTAAAATCGTACGCTATAGTTTAGCAACGTTGTTTCGCCATGTTTCATGTTTTTGATAATAAATATGATATGAATTTTGATTAATGCTTATTTACTCAGCTTTTCTAATTAAAAAACTAATTAGGTTTATACAACGATTTTCTATAAGCAAGTGTTAATATGATTAATACCAATGTGAATGAGTTTCTAATTATAAATTATCTAGTTCGATGCAACATATAAAGATATCGATTAGGTGCTATTGCATATAGTTAGTTTCCAAAGTTAAATGTTTAAATCGCATAATTTATACACGAATGTTTATAAATAAAAGTTGAGTAGGTTTTACATTGTCTTTTCAGATACAAATATAATTTGAATTAACTCTAACCTAGGTTATTTTCTAAAAGTATCATTTACATGTGTTTTTTAAATAAAAATAAATGTAGCATATAGCTCTTGTCTTTCCTTTACAATCAAAGTTTCCTCGATAGATGTATGTTTTCAATAATACCATCGTTCTTAGTGTTTTATGCGCCTTCGTGATCTTAGAATCAAGACTTATCCTTTAGTACGTTCTTTTAAAGCTTTTCTTTGATTGGTGTATTGTTCTTAGTTGTACTTATTTATTTGCCTTGTATGGTTGTGCCAATGATTGCTTCGAGTGGAAGGATCACTGTTTGAAAGATTTGAAGATTAAGAGTTTCAAGAGAGCAAGAGCTGAAGAGCAGTAAGAGTAAATTTTTGTTGGAGAAAGGCAAGTGTCTCTAAGCATCCTTCTACCTGTGGTTTATTTTCAAGAATACCATGCATGCATTAATTGGAACATGGAGAAGCACCTAGGAAAACAGTGCAACCACAATAACTACATGGCTCTGGTCTTGGCTAATTAATTAGAAACTCTAGTTTGTGGTAGCTTTACCTGAAAGTGGCAAGAGGGGGAGACAATAGTTGGTGTATAGCCAGGCCCTCAAACTGATTTGCTCTATGGTAGCTTCGCAGTTTGAGAGAGGTTTATGCATTGCGCTGATCATGAAACCTTAGCGAGCTATCCTTACTAGGGAATCTTTGTAAAGGCCTCGTAGCATCCCTATGCAATCACACCTTGGTAATGTGATAAGTGCCTACTTTGCACAGTATGGTTGGGTCTAAAGTTCTTTTGAAATTTTACGTGACTTGTGGTGAAAGTGTACAAAACTGATATATCAGCCATGCTCACGGTCAAGAGCGGCCTAGACACTCACATAATTAATAAATTTGAAGATGGACTTAAATCATTATTCTGGTTATTTCTTGTGGCCTTGCTGAGTACCAACCATAAGTGTACTTACCCTTGCTTACTGTTGCTTAGAAGAAGAGATTGCTATGAAGTTTGTTGAAGATAATGCTAAGTTCTAGGTGTACATGACCCCGTAGTCGATTGCCTGTGATGTTTGGAGCCTTCGTTTCTAGGATTAAGTTGTATATCTCTAAGAAACTTTTTTTATTTATGAAACACTGTTACTTTTATTCACTGGTGATGTCACTGTATGTATGAAACTTGATCCTGACATACATATAGGTAGCATTTGTTTTTTTTAACCGGGTGTGACACTTGATGAAGTTTCAACTGCAGTTCTTGACTTGCATTTCTCCCACGCTGGTCCTCCCCTTCCTACAAGTCTTGGCTGCTTGAATGGTTCTTCTTCTTGAATAGCCTGCTCTTTACTTGAACTCCTCTTGACTTGCCCCACAGACCATGATGCTAGCCGTGGGGTTGGATTGATGGTCTCTCATAAGCAAGGTTTGGTCTCTCATAAAGTGGTTCTTGATGTGCTCTGCTGCACGAAGGAACAAGGAGCTTATATTTTGTTAGCTCGGTGGGGGAATGCTCACTCTCTCTCCTCAGCCTTGTACCGAAAGCCTTTTGTTACTGATCTCTCTCTCTCCCCCTCTCCCCCCAAGCTGTTGTCTATCTCTAATTCGATGTTCGGTTTGCCATGCTCTTGCAGTCAACCTATGATTGGCTGGGAGAAAACTTGAGTCTCTCATTGGCTGACTAAAAGGGTTTTGCACTACTGTTGCTACAAGTTGGCCGGCTAGGTGCTCTGCATTTAGAAGTTCATGGCAGCGCCGCCTAGGTGCATGCACTAGTACAGAGTTGGTTGTATAGTAGAGAATGAGGCAAAAACGTAACCAAGATGTGTGTACTTGTTAACTTGTTACCCCCACTTTTTTGTGTGCAGGAAATATAATATCTTATATGATCATTGTTATTGTATGTAAAATGCAAAAGCACTGTATATCAATACATTTTTGTAATACTTATGTATATTCTTGTATTGTATACGCCTACTGTGGGAAAATTGAAAGCACTTGTTTTTTTATCCCTTAACAAAATGATGTTTAGCCATTTAATTACCAATTAAGATTTGTTAAAATTTCGGGGTGTTACATCCTATCACCCTTAGAAAAGATTTAGTCCCCGAAATCGAAAACTTGTCGGTGGAGGTATGTGGATCTATCACCCTTAGAAAGGATTGATCTTAGGTTAGGCAGACCGTGCCACACTACTGGAAAATTGACCTTTAATACTGGTCACAAACCCCCTTTAATACCCCTTTAATACCGGTTGTTCAACCGATACTACTAAATCGGTAC
This sequence comes from Setaria viridis, assembly GCF_005286985.2. NCBI lineage: Eukaryota > Viridiplantae > Streptophyta > Magnoliopsida > Poales > Poaceae > Setaria > Setaria viridis. Next base: position 8,445,849 of record NC_048264.2, read on the forward strand.
TAAAAGGGGTCCTTTAGTACAAGGTGGTGTTATGACCTAGTACTAAAAGATCTAGAAGTTCTAGACCTTTTAGTACTAGGTCATAACACCACCCGGTACTAAAAGGCACCTTTTAGTACCGGGTGGTGTTACGACCTGATACTAAAAGGCTTTTGGGGACCCGCAAATTTGGACCCGGTACTAAAGCCTTTGGGGACCCGCAAATTTGGACCCGGTACTAATATTAAAATATGACTGGTACTAAGGCTTGGGACGAATGCTCATATTTCTAGTAGTGCCAAGAGTTTGATGGCACACATGTTAATTTTTTTATATAGTTTAGAACCAATATACACCCTTAGAAAAAGGTTTGGTCTAGAACACCAAAGATTAACTGTGTAGATAGATAGAGATAGTGAGAGGGGTTGTTTGATATTTTGTTAGAGAATGTTTTGCCTCGGGAATTCACTTCTTACATCTGATTGGAACAGAGATGCCAAGAATTCAGTTAAGGATATAAAGATAACTTGAATATCCCTCATTTTATTTTGTACTTTAGCAGGTTTCCAGATCATATGGAGAAAACATGTGCTAAATACATAGTTTCGGGGATGGTGTAAGCTTAACTTCAGAGTGCTTGCTAATGAAGCTTAAATAGCTCAAACAAGGTATCCTTTTGCTGGTGCTAACCTGAAAGATATACACACTTATATATGGTCTTGTGCAGATTATACAGAGATGGACTTGAGTTTTGAGCTTAATCAACAACCTTGTATGCAGAATGCGTTGGAAAGATCTTGCCAGAATAAGCGCCAAGGTGCATATGGTTACAAAGATGTGAGATGTGTACATGTATCCTAGACTGGGAATGTAAAATCTATACAGGTGCTTGTAAGTGGTTTCTTTTTTTTTTAGACTTATATTCTGTTGTTTCTTCTCGTGCTGCCGGGCACAGCACACAATTGTAACTTGGCAGTGACATTCCCTTTCTTCTTAAGATATTCCTTGTGCTCAGTCGGTCTTTGAGTAATTGCTAAAAGAAAACTTTATGCTTATGTTGGCAAGAGGACTTCCAGATCCATTTGAAGGATGGGTGAACTGCTGCATGCATGGCCTATAAGATGTTTGTAAGCTCTGCTGGAGGTGAACAATGAGTTTCCCCAGATATACACCCACGCATCAGGGTCATTCGTTAGGATTACCCCCTGTAGATCAAGCTCAAGCAACTGCAGTTGAACAAAGGCTTCAGCAGAGTTCTTTCAAAAAAAAAGAAAAAAACAAAGGCTTCAGCAGAAAGAGGCAGGTGGAAAAGTCTGCTGAGTTGTTGAGTCTGCACTGCTTTATGTAGTGTTATTCTAGGGTCCTTGACAAAGGAATGGAGATGGGGTAAACTAGCTTAGCCACTTGGTTGTTCCAGAGATAATCCCACAGAAGGTAGGTAGGACTTACCATCTTGTAGGTGAACTGTAGCTGCAATATCTTTATGAAGATCAAGCAACTTCAAAATATCTCTCCACCAGAAAGATGGTTTCTTTATATGACTGGGCAGCCTGTCATTATTGGCATAATGCAGCCAGTTATTTTCTGGTATAGACTTAATAATCACAGATAAACACGACGTAACTTTTGGACACATTATTGACACTACTTCATCCAACACCCATGCGTCTGACATTATCTGAACTTGTGTGGCAAAGAATTCAGGGCCAACTGGCAAATACATATTCTATTCCTCTATATAAGTTTCTCTAAGGATGTCTCAACTGCACGTTCAAAACAAAGCTAGTTAGAAAAAGCCTGAGTCTCTTGTCTGGAAACCCGGCCATATTGCTTGTAGCAGCAGCACCATGGTGAGTTTACAAGTTACATGTGCCAGCCTCTGTGCTGGTACGCTGTTGATTGCATGGTTGCTACACTGGGTATACAAATGGATGAATCCCCCATGCAAAGGAACTTCTCCACCTGGTTCTATGGGTTTACCTATTGTTGGTGAGAGCATTCAGTTCTTCAAAATCAGCTATTCTCTGGACATCCCAGATTTCTACAAGCTAAGACTGAAAAGGTGAGATATTCTGAACATCCCTTTTGCTTTCCTCCTCCGTGGTGTTTTTACCAAATGCACAGAACCAAATAAACCAAAAGCAGTGAAAATTAATAGTCTAAATTAATTCCAAGACACCACAATTGGCATACACAAATATACTCTGAAGTTAATTGTCTAAATTATAGTGCCCAAAACAATATTATTATTTAAGAGATGAAGGAATTAAGGAAGGTTATTATTTGGCACATGATGATGCCAACAATTTATTTTTTTTCAAATTATTGCTACTCTCAGACGACTTCCTTCTTCTTGGTATGCATATAAACACTAATCTCTAAGAATGAAATTCTTGCTATTGTTTAGAGTACATACGGTCTTGTGGTGTAAGTATATGTAGTTGTGCACACGTTATGCATTGTTGGACGCGATCTCTAGAGAAGCAATTATAAAAGAAAAGTATACATAAATTGTGCATTCATAGTTCTCAAAACCTTTTTGGGTTGTGGAGAAGCTCTTTTTATGAATGGAATATAAAAAGATTGTAATTTACATATATATAAAAGTAATTCAGGTACAGTAACCGGCCGGTGTCCGTGTCTGCGACCTACCCTTTCTATCATGCACTGATTCTTCTTGTGACTGTTAGGTATGGTCCGATTTTCAAGACAAGCTTGGTGGGACAGCCTCTTGTTGTTTCTGCAGATCCGGAGGTCAACAGGTTCATATTTCAGCAAGAAGGTAAGTTGTTTCGGAGCTGGTACCCTGAGGCAGCAAATATAATCATTGGCGAGGAGACTATCGATGGATTTCATGGCCCTCCCCACAAGTTCATCCGGAATTCCATTTATAAATTATTTGGCCTTGAATACCTCAAGCACAACCTTCTTCCTGAACTAGAGGCTGCCATAAGAGACAACTTTGCAGAATGGGCCACTAAATATGTCATTGATGTTCATGATAGCACCCCGGATGTAAGTGTGAAGCAAGACCCTTCTCTTTCGATAACTATTAGCTTGCATATAATTACAAGGAAAGGAAACCAGACCAGGCCCACAATTAAAGTGTTCCCCCTTATGTTTCGTTTGGTCAAGTTAAATTTTATATATGTATATTCTTCAGAATCAGTCCATGTTAGTGAATAGAAATTGTACAACTAGATTATTCATATTTTCAAAAGCGTTCATGCTCAGTTAATACTGAAATCATAATTGATATACCTAATGAGATCAATGGTCAAAGAGTATGTTTAAAGATTGAATAAAACGTGCCTGGGTTACTGAGCAGATGGAGTATTTAGGAGACTGGGCAAGCAATTAGTTTTATGTTTCCCTAACAGTATTAATACTTATTTCTCGGAAATGTCTTTTCTCCTAAGATTTGAAGAAGGAATATAGCCAATGGACTAAGACAGTTACACGCCATATTGAATGACTAAAAATAATCTGAAACTCCTAAACACCTTTGTACAATTAGAGTGCAATATTGAAATTGTCCGGCACGTGTTGAGGTCCCAATCCAACCGGCCGATCTTGTTGTTGTAATTTTTTTTTTGTTGTAATACCAAGTCTAGGTTTCATCTTCTTTTTAATATAATCGGTAGCTCTTCTGCCTGGTTCGTTTCAAAAAAAGATTAGATTGCAATATGCTATATTGAAATTATGGATAGCTGAAAACTTTGTAATAAGATAACGGCTGCATGTACTTTTGCAGAGGCTGGAGATGCCCCCATTTTCTTAAAAAAAATATATTGAAAGGTGATATGATAGTAATGAACATGTGTGGTGAAACCTTACATTATACAGTCCTGAAATGTGATTGATATGCATTTGTCGGATAATGATTATTGATCTGGTGGCCAAGAAGTTGGTTAACCTCGATCCCTCAGAGTCAAGAGAATTGACAAAGAACTACAGTGCATTTCTTCAGGGGTTGATATCATTCCCACTATATGTCCCTGGAACAACATTTTACCGATGCATGCAGGTAAATTATGTTGTTGACATTTTCTTAGAATATAATTATCTTGCAGAATGTAGCTATATCAGAAAAGTATTTAATGAGTTGGTTAATTCGTACGAAATTTCTACAAAATATTCAGATCTAGATAGATATCGCCTCAAAATATGGATTTTACCTTTATGATGTTTAAGTCCATTGGTGTTTTTTTGTCTAAAGGGAAGGAAAAATATGCAGAAGATAATGTCAGATTTGCTAAGCAAGAGGCTAACGAGACCAGATGTAAAGCATGGTGATTTTCTTGATCTAATTGTAGAAGAGCTTCAGAGTGGGAAGCCAACAATAGATGAAAAATTTGCTACAGATGCATTAGTTGCACTCCTGTTTACTAGCTTTGTAACATTGGCACCCATCCTCATCTTGGCATTCAAGTTTCTTGGGAACAATCCGAAAGTTCTCAAAGCTCTCAAGGTAGTACTGTAGTATGTCATCCTACATAAGTATGTAATATGTTGTTTTTCCTACTTCTAGAATAAGTACCAAGATCAGGATTTCACCCACACATCACATAATCAACATTGCTTACAAAGCGATTTCTCACTTCTTCAGGAGGAGCATGAAGCAATAGTGAGGAACAGAGGCGATGCAAATTCTGGGTTCACATGGGAGGAATACAAGTCACTAACATTCACAACTATGGTGATTTTACACTAAGCTATAGCATCATTATTTCCAATAATTTTTCCATATATGGTGCTTGATGTGCTGTTGGGACCTTCTTTTTTAACTTACGCCAGCTGATTCTGCATTAAGGTTGTGAACGAGCTTACCAGAATGAGTAACGCCACACCAGGGGTTTTCAGGAAAACTGTGACGGACGTGCAACTGAATGGTATATTTCGTATTTTTAAAAATGATTTTAGTTACATATATGGTTCTTCATAGGTAGGTAGGATGGACAAGAGCAGTGTAGGGGTTGCAAGCATAGGGGTATTTGGATTTGTGGTTACAATGAAGACACCCTAGCTTGCTTCTTGAGCTAGTGTCATTGCCTTTTGTTTTTGACAGGATAGTATACTAGTTCCTTATATTATCTCTCTGTAATGCAGGTTATACAATTCCAACTGGTTGGATGGTGATGGTTTGCCCCATGGCAGTTCATCTAAACCCGGAAGTTTTTGAAGACCCTCTCACCTTTAACCCATGGAGGTGGCAGGTGAGAAGTGGAGGACAAAATTATTCTTCTGCGTCAGTATTGCTCTCAATAAGAGATTAACAACTCTGCCAACGCAGGATGAGTCTCAACGGAGCACACTGTTGAAGAATTTTATGCCATTTGGCTTAGGCATACGGACTTGTCCAGCAGCAGATTTTAGCAAGCTTTTCACTGCAATTTTCCTTCATGTGTTGGTCACAAACTACAGGTAATTATTGACCTATCTATAACACTAGTTCCACACACATTGGTTAAGTTGCAGCATGTTGACAGGCGTGTACATGAACTGTCTGAACAGATGGAAGGAGATAAATGATGGGGAAGTGGCCCGCATGGGAGTGATCATTTTCCCAAATGGGTACAAAATTCAACTCCTCCGATCCCAAGGACCCGATCTACCATCAGTGTATTGAAGATACTATCTTGATATGAAACTGTAATTCCTGGATGCTTGTATGGTGTGAAAAAATGTGTACATGGCGCGTGTGCACCAAGATTGGTCTGTGGATGTCTCCAAATATTTATCCATTTATATGAATAAGAATTGTATGGGTAAACATTATTATTTTGTGTGTGCGTGTGCGTGTGTGTAAATCATGATTGTGTACGAATGCTACAAGTTCTTTTAATAAAAGCAGTTATTCTTATGTAAACCTGAGCTAAAGTTGCTCCACATGCAAGTATTGCAACATTTATGTAGTGTAAAGTTGACAAGTTACACATGAAGCCATCAGCAGATACCTACATATTGTGGGCCAAGTTCTTCTCTCCAATCCAGTCAAGCCCTCTGGAGATTGATATTCCCTCTTGTTGGTCAGACTTCTTTACTGGGCTGCTTGTTTCCCAATATCACTTTGATTGGGCCAAGAAGTTCCTTCTCTCCAAGGCATGGGACTTCCTGTCAACATCCCCAAATAGTGAAACGCTCCAATTTAGATTACCAGTTAAGTGCCCATATGATCTCAAGTTGCTCTGCATATCAGAAATTCCAACAGCAAGTGCTCTCTCTACTTTACCTGAAGATGATACAGTGGATGATGATATGCAACGTTTCACCCCCAACAATCCCCCCTTGCTCAGGTAAAAAAGATGTTGCTGCGATCAACCCTGCAACATCCAAGTGCCCTAAGAGGAAGGGGAAAATTCCTGCCTCCAAACCTGAGATATTTGAATCAAACTCCATCAGAAGAAGTTTGACGATGAAAGGTAAGAACAAAATGGCTTCAACAAGACTTGTACTGACAAGAATTGCCTAGGTTGCTCTGGCTCTCCACCTACTGTCTCCCATTGTCTGAAAAACTTTGGGTGCCACTTTCTGTAAATTGGACCCAAAAGATCTCACTGTGAAGCCATACTGTCCAAGAAAAAAACAGTTAAAGGGGTAGTCAAGAAGCTTGCAACTAAGATGAAGGCTTCCTCTTCAACAGAACCTACGTCTTCATCTGTGTATGTAACCCAGGAGGAAACAGCACCAGAGCCTAAGGCCCAGAAGGTGGTGAAGCTCAAAAAGAAGACCAAGCCTGTGTCAATGATAAGTCTACCTAGTTCTCCATTGTGCTCACTCTGTTCTGTAATGATATACTCATGGTGCATGTCTTTTTTGCCAGTAGCTTCTTTCTATGGGTGGTTATCCTACATATTAAGTATGTAGTGATCTTTTCTCCCTGCATGATTGGCTATGAATCTCACCACTGAGAATAAATCTTGGAAAGTCCTCTCTTGGAATGTGAAAGACTCGGGACTGAAGATGGGGACTTTTAGTCCCGATTAGTTAGTTCCGGTTGGATTTTTGAGACCTATACGTCTCTCCAACCGGGACTAAAGCTCAGTTTTCCACCAGTGTGACGGCATAAATTCAGATAAAAAATAAAATCATTGAAGCAGCCTGTGATGTAATCTGTCTTTAGAAAACAAAGAAGACTTCTTTTGATCTTAACTTTATTAAGCATATCTGCCCTTGCTCTTTCAATAAATTATACCTCCCCTCCTATGGTGCCTCTAGGAGTTCTGCAATTATTTCGAAAGGCTCATGTTTTGATGTGGAACTGATGTTTGAGAACCAATATGCACAACCAATTGAGCCTACTTCTTTGCATTCAGGAGACTCTTGGATCTTAATGAATGTTTATGCTCCATGCACAGATGAGGGTCGATTTGTTTTTACTGAATGGTTTAAAAACGTTCTTATGCCAGAAGAGATTGGTTGGCTTATAGTAGGTGATTTCAACATGAATAATCCGTGAGCAAATGGAAATAATACTGTAATATTCAATAAAGGCATATGTGCTGTAGGCCTGGTTGAAATTCCTTTACATGGTCATCGGTTTACCTCATCAAACAAGCAGGAATCCCCACTTTTAAAATGTCCGGGCAGGTTCTTTTGCTCAGTTTCCTAGACTAAAAGCTACCAGGGTACTTTTGCCACTTCTCTCGCAATGGAGACATCAGACCATGTGCCTTGTTGGATTTCCATCAATACAAATATTTCAAGAGCCAGATTATTTAGATGTGAAAACTTCTGGATGGAACATGATCACTTCATACAAGTGGTTCAACATGGATGGCCACTCAACACAAAACAAGAGGATGCTGCCAACCAAGTTGAAGAATCTTAGGAGGGTTCTTAAAGCATGGATGGCAAACAAACTCCAGCCTCTCAGGGACCTTGCACTTCATGATCGGAAATTCAGAGAACTCGACAATAAGCAGCGCATCTCTCTCTCTCTCGCCCCCCCCCCCCCCCCCCCCCAATCAATAGCACATTTACTGGAAGCAAAGAGGTATAATTAAATGGGTTAAAATTGGTGATGGTAACATAAATTTTTTCCATGCAAATGCTACCATCATGTTTATAGAAACTGTAATAACCTCCCTGACTGATGAAACTGAGGAACCTCACAAAGAACACTCCAGTAAAGCCTCCTAAATAGCCCAAGTTTTAGTGTCAAATCGATTTAGTGTCACATGGATCTCTGCTATGGCATTTTAATATTTTATTTAGGAGATGCACCTTAAATATCTAAGGTATGGAATGGGGCTCTAGTTAAAAAATTTACAGAATTTAGTCAATTTCATATATATGTTGCAATTTGCGCTCCATTACATAATTTGAAGAAACAGACAAACGGTTCGCTGAACGAAAAGTTTGGGCAAGATAAAGTTGACTTGGCTAATAAAACCTGGAGAATACTGCTGACTCTTTCTGTTGAGAACAAGATTTCCTAATTTTTAATTTTTCGAGGAGAACAAATATATCCTGCGTCCTGACTGCTCACCAAGCATCAGATGGCTGCAAGCTTATCAACAAATTTGAAGACCCGAAGAAGGTTTCTTCCTACGATACAAAAATGTTGAACCAAACAAACAAAATGTTGACCCGGAGAAGCCTGACCTCGTCTATTCTTAAACACCCACCGAGCAGCACATGGAATCAGATGCCGCTCATGAGGGCAGTGATGTCGCAAGTGAGCCTCTTGTCCTTGGGCTCGTCTTCATCATCATCAGAGTCATCGCACTCTTCCAGCGTCATGTAAGGCCTGCAGTGGTAGAAAAGCACAAACAAAGACTCCAGCACAATCCTTATGCAGTCGAAGAAAGCAGAACGAAATCTCTGGAGCTGTGCCTGACCTTGCGACACCGGCGATGCTCTCCCGCGGCAGGTCCGGGAGCAGCCCCTCGAGCATTCGCATCATCTGCTCCTGGTAGTCCTTCATCTCGCGCGTGTAGACAGACCTCAGCTGGATCACCCCCACCTTGACGCTGCCCGGCCTGCCGACATCGATGGCCACCCGCGCTCCGCGAACGGGTTGCGCCGGCACAGGAGGTGCAGCCTCGGCGCCCGCAGCTTGAAGGACTTGTAGTCGACGGTGGACCCCGACGCGCAGCAGTCCACGTCGAGTTCCACCAGCTCCGGCGCGTCGACGGTGATCTCCCCGAACGACGGCGGCGATCTCCCCGGCGGGCTGACGTCGACCTCGTCCAGGGACATGAATTAACCTGAGGAGCGGCAGGCGGATGTCGACGCGGGCGTGCTCGATCTTGGAGGAGAAGATGTGTCCAGCTCCTCGAGCCGCGGGCACCAAGTGCCCGGCGCGAACGGCGCCTCGACGGTGACGGCGTCGAGATCCAGAGAGCGCAGTGACGGGAGGTGCGGCGGCCACTCGTGGATCACCACATTCTGGAGGCAGAGCTTCCGCAGGGCGGCGGCGCCCGGCCCCGTGATGGCGTGCGCGACGTGGTTGCGCGCGAGGGCCTCTAGATCGCGCGCCAAGGGGGGCAGATCCAGCGTCCAGGCCGCGTCCCGCACGGGGCCTCCCCCGTGGATGCGGATGTCGCGCGCGTCGGCGAGCGCGACGATTCGGTCGGCGTGGCGCCTCATGCGGAGGTCGCCGACGGCGAAAGCGAGCCGGAGGGTGTCCACGCTGGACGCGGACGTGTCCTCCGCGCGGCGGGCGAGGGCGAAGCGGGCGGCGAGGATCGAACCCTCGTCCAGAAGCCGGGCACGGAGTCGCCATCGGCGAGGAAATCGTAGAGGTTGATCTTGACGTCGGGCGTGTGGTGGTGGATGTGGCGCCACGGCCGGGACAGCACCGAGAGCTGGACGATCTGCCAGTAAGGGAGGAGGGAGACGATCCGCACGCGGAGCTCGAGCGGCAGCGCGGTGATGCGGTCGCCGCTGGAGCCAGAGCCATCGCCGGCGTCGGTCCTGGCCTTCTTGCAGTTGCAGTTGCTCCGGCGGCACCGACCCATCCTCTCTCTCGCCGCCTCGCCCTCTCTCCTTTTCCTCTTCGATCGATGGGGAATTGGGGATCGGCGATTTGGGATTTCAGTTGCGGCAGTTTGGGAGGGAAAATAGCGAGATCCCCGCCAAACTGCACGCGTCCTGGTTCCGGCAGTTTTGGAGGGAAAAATCCTTTTGAAAAAAAGTTTTGGAGGGAGAATCCGAACGAGGAAACATGGCAAGAACGCCAACTGTTGCCACCAAGCTCATAAGACGCGTTCTTGTTGCCGCAGTTTTGGAGGGATAATCCGATAAAAAAACAGAGGGGAGAAAATAGCCAGACCTACAACTTTTTATTAGTCTTCCATCCTAGTAGTGGTATTGGAGGGAAAATACTCAGCTCAATAAAAGCCTAAAGCCCTAAACCAACAAGGCTCAGCAAATATAATGAATGTGCTAAAACAATTCCCCCAATAATCTTGAAATGGGTATTAGTACATACTCCCTCCATCCCAGATTACTATTCGTTTTGACTTTTCTATATGCATTACTTTTGCTATGTCTCTATACATAATATATATCTAGGTGCATAACAAAAGCTATGTACAAGCTAAAACGAATAGTAATATAGGACAGAGGGAGTACCTACTAACCAATTATATATAGGAAAGTTTTATTGGGTGCTAGTGAGATGCTCTTACATTTTTTGTTTACATATCTTTATTATTTGCATTTAACTACCAAAGGGGGCGTGTTTCTCTCCGATTCGGCGGAATATAGTTGTTCCCGATGTAATTGTTGCTTTGCATAGGTTGCATCCTTTATTAAGTGTTGTTAGGTACTTGGGGTCAATATAATAAAAGAAAGTTTGCAGACTCGTAAGGGATTACACAAGAGTTGTCCTCACCTTAAAATTTTAGGCTCATAACAATTAGTACGAAACAAAGTGCCATTATAAATACCGTACATGAGTAATATGTCTGCCAAATGACCTTTTAACTAGAGTAATTTTGCATGATCCAAGGCTGTCTTACCATCTAATTTGTTGGACATGTAGAGTTTTGAATACTCTTCTACTCCCACTGTCTTGTACAGGGCCTTCTCTTCAGCCCTACTCGTAACCGGTGAAACTACTCCGTCAAGTGAAGGAACATGGAATGCAGATAAGGTCAACCGTTCCTTATTTGTATTTATTGTAACCCTGTGCTCGATACTCTTATATTTTCCATTCGACATAATCTACAAACATCAAAATAGATAAAATAAGACAAACAAGGTATTAAGTTGGTCCAAATTCAAGAGTTAGTCATTCATCTTAATGCATACGCATAAAATGCAGGTCACTAGTAGCTTTTACAGAGCATTTCAAGGAAAAAAACTGTTAAACAGAATTCATTCTCATGTTTTTGCAGGAAACTTTACCATGCATGTAATAGACATTTAAGAGATTAAATAGAAGAAACTTATTTAAGTCGTGAGTGATTTATAAATGGAATCCTAATTGATCTTTTTTCATGGCTATATGTGTTGATCATGGATTGTTAGCACATCAAGTTAATTAGAATAATGCATCTATATACGGTGGCATACATAAATTTCTGGAAAGACTTCGTACCTCAAGAAAATCACCCACATTCACCAACAATGCATTGGGATTTGGTTTCACAGGAATCCATGCATTGTACCTTTTGATTTGAAGGCCTTCAACTGAATTAACTTCTAAAAGGAGGGTTAGAAAAGATCCATCTGAATGGGGCGAGAAGCCCAAAACCTTCTCGGCCATGGTCATGCATGGAGGGTAGTAATTCATCCTCAAATATTGACACGCATATTTGTCGTTCATCAGTCCGAGATCAATATTTAATGTTTTTGCAATGACAGTTACAATAGAATGTGCAGTTTTCATCAACTCTGAAGAGTACTCTTCAATGGATTGCCTGTTATCAAAGAAAACAATAAATGTCTATTACTGAGAATGTCATACATTGCAGTGCCTTGGCTTCTTAATTATGGGAATACCTATCTTAGTTTAGTACTGAGTAATGATAAGTAGTTTGGAGTTTGGACTGTAACTAAATTTGTAGTTTAGTTATTGGGCAGTTTCAGCACCCCAAAGTCCAACCACAACTCCTAGCTTGTTTTAACCTGCTTATTGTGCAGTCTGTGCACATATACTCCTCACGAGAACTGACCATGAACTCTTGCAAAATTTCAAATTTTTATCAGCAAACAATCTTGATGTATAGTTTTTGTTGTATTCAAACTGCAATGGCCATATCATGAGCTTGCTAGTTCAGTGCAATGGAATTTTTGTACATTGTAGCGATAAAAGGTGTAAATTTATCTGATTGTTTGGAGTTTTCACCATTAACAATTTATAAATCTTAGCAGTCGCTTAACAGTAGCGCTGGGTAAGACAGGAACAAGAAAGACATCCTCGATAATAACTTCTAAAACACCTCACGAACTGGAATGTCGATCCACTAGTGTTCTTCTGTACTGTTGTCTATCTAATAGCATCTCCGAAAGTGCCAATACTCCCAATAACTAGTTTTAGGTTCAAAGGTGACAAACAACGCTCCAACAGTGGCCCAATCCCATTCCCAATTTTTTGGCATGTCAAATATCATAGGTATCTAGAGCCAAATTTCCACTTTCTCTCTGCGCTCCCAATCGGCGATCTTTTTCCATAAAAGGCAACGTGACAGGTTGTTCTTTTTCTCCCCCGGAAAAATATCGTTTTTCACGGAAAAAACATAATTTTTTTCTTTTACCAGTGGAAGGTGGCCCTACATATGTAATTAAAGGTTTTTTAGCAACTAATTTTTTGTAGGTGTTGGTGAAGAATGTTTTTTAGATCCTAATATTTTTTAGAAATGTTTCAAAACCAGGTTTTTTGGAAGTCTATTTTTTAGGCTCTCTCGGAGATGCTCTTAACTGAATATCTCCTCTTAATTGAAGAGATATAAAAGAGCGAAAAGAAATCCAGACGTTAAAGTAAAACCAAAAGGCATTTTAATGGTTGGCTAGTTAAATGATGTTTAAGCTTTATCTAAAGAATTTAGTGTAGTTGCGAACTGAGTGTAGCTCAGGTTCCTTGTTGTGGAACCTGCCTACCAGGATTCGAGTCCTCGACTCGGCACCGGTGCTCGCATTTTCTTGGATTTATTCCAGAATTTAACCAGCACTATTCTTTCGGTGGTAGGCGACGTGCCTGTCGATAGCACCGCTAGCGGTGACTTCGTTAATCCCAAGGATTTGCCGGCTCAATCTTTCAAAGGTGCTCATAGGGGTAGGGTTGCGTGCATGTGTTCAAAGAGGCGAGTGTGCGTACGTGTACGTGAGCGTTGCGTATGTAATGTGTGGTTCGAAAAAAAGAATTTAGTGTAGTTAAAGGATGATTTTGATCTTTCCAATACTCTATTTTGTCTCGGTGCGATGCCAAAGCGTTACACGTAGGAAAAGCAATACTATGATGTTTAATGTTAACTCAGTACTACTAATTTAGTAGGAGCTTAAACGGTCATAAACAAGTCTGCAGCCAGTACTAGGGAAAACACCTTTAGTACTGGTTGGGAACCTCATTTAGTACGGGTTTCGCAACTGGTACTGAGAATTCGGTAATAAAGGAAAGGGTATTTCAACTAGTACTAAAGGGTATTAAAATATTAAGAAAAAAGAAAATCCCGCTGACCCCGTCCCCGCCGCTCCTCAGCCACCGCGCTCCGCCCCTCCGTCCCCCCCCCGCTCCTCTGCCAACGCATCCCGCCCCTCCGTCGCCGCCCCGCTCCTCTACCACCGCGCCCCGCCCCTCCACCATGCCCCCTCGCTGCTCCTCCGCCGCCCTCCGCCACCACGCGCCCGCCACCCTTCTGCCCCTCCTCCCCCGCCGGCCCCTCCGCCCCTTCCACCCCTCTGCCGGCCCCACCACCCCTCCGCCCCTCTGCTGCCCCCACCGCCCCTCCGCCCCCTCCACACCCGCCGTCCCTCTACCACCACGCCCCGCCCCTCTGCCGCCCCCCTGCCGCTCCTCTGCCACTGCGCCCCGCCCCTCCGCCGCCATCCTACTGCTCCTCTGCCACCACGCCCGCTGACCGCCGTCACCGCCGCCGCTATGTGAGAGGAGGAGAGGAAGCATGGGAGGGAGAGAGAGGAGGAGAGGAAGTGAGAGAGAGAGAGAGAGAGGAGAAACAAATAGACGGGAGGATAAGAAAAGAGAGGAGGGAGCGGCCAGTAGCGGGGGGTGCGTGCGGGATAAGGTGTGAACGGAGACTTTAGTACCAGGTGGAGGACCTCCTCGGGGACTATCCGATATGCCCAATACTAATGCTTACATTAGTAGTACCGGACCAAAATGCAACCGGTACTGAGCCTCGGGACGAAAGCATTCCCTAGTAGTGAGACCTCAATAAAAGAGTTGTCATGTGAAGCTAATTACACGCAAACTATGTGGAAGGTGTCAATGCCAATTGAACATCGCAGTTTAGACATACTGACCTGAAAGTATGCGGTTGAACAGGCCAATACCTCATATCACGGGCCTGAGGTGGATGAGCTATGATGACAAACATGTCAGACCAGTCAAGTGTTTGACTCTCCGACACAACAAACGATTGGCCATAGCCTTGAAGGTCTCCGGGAAGCTGTGCATAGCCACTCTTTACCTCGAGGGGAAGTTGGAAGAACTTCTCGATGTCATTTCTTATACTTGCAATGACCTCGTCAGGTATACCGTGATTTACAATCTGTGTGAGACAAGAAGTTGGGCCTAAGTACTTGATAAAACACACATCTGAACCATTAAACTACAGTTTGGTAACACATATGGAAGGTAGAAAGCATATGCAAGGCAGAGATCCTTGCAAAAGATAACCATAAATTCATTCAGTTATTTGTGTTTGTCATCGCTGTGTGTGATCATCAGCAATTGTTGGATCTTGCTAGAAATTAATCCATGATGCTATCACAAGAAGCTTGACAAAGTATCACTTAACGATAAAATCAGTTGGGAACTACTGATTCAAATCATCTTGTTATAAGTTTAATTGAGTGTGTTACCTGGAAAAATCCCCAATCCTCACAAGCAAATCTGAGGCGAGCAGACTCCTCTTCTGCAAAGTCGGGATTGAAGAGCTTACCAAGGTCGATCACCGGAACCTCACCGGATTGCTCGGAAAGGACTTCATTGTCTTGAGTGTCCAGTCGGATGTACCTTTTGAGAGTCTCTTCTGTCAACCCCTCACAACATGTTGCGAGATCTTGTACATTCCTGACAGGGAGCGATGAAGCCACCCTTGACCATCTGGTTTCACTGCTCCTTGGAGTCTCCATTTCCATCCAAACTACTAAACTCCCAAGCAAATACTCACAAGCCTCGAATCAAGTACTTAGCTTGCTTGTATTCTGCTTAGAAATGTCGAGTCCCATGTCTAACTGATGCAACAACACTAAACAAGTGTTCAGCTGATCTACCTGATAAAGAAATGTTAAATGTCAACTCTCATTTAATTACTTAATTCAATTTAGTTGTTGTTATCTTCCTAATTAGGTGCCACTTGTGCTTGTCTTGCTAATGAGTTAAGTTTTTTATTCCTTATTAAATATTTGGGGTCCCAAGCTAATCTACCTGATAAAGAAATGTTAAATGTCAACTCTCATTTAATTACTTAATTCAGTTTAGTTGTTGTTATCTTCCTGATTAGGTGCCACTTGTGCTTATCTTGCTAATGAGTTAAGTTTTTTTTATTCCTTATTAAATATTTGGGGTCCCAAGCCCTAGCAAAGGAGGAGGGTTGTGATAGGCTTGGCGAGGCAACGTTAAACCTATCCATTCTTATGGAGATGAAACCCAAGAGAAATCCGTTGGTCTGAAAATTAAGCACACTAGACCCTTGGATTGATTATTCAATCATCCCAAGGTCGGGGGCTGATAAGCTACACCCATCAGTTGATTTTTTTCAAGATGAAAGAAGAAGACCTTCAGCCTGATTCTTCGATTCAACCTAAAGTTTAGGGGCTACTCCATATGGAGTCCAACTTTCGCTACCCTCCATATCACAATCCGAAATGAAGATTACAAGATCAAGATGATCAGAGCTTGAGCACACCATAGCCTCACGGTAGCTTTGAGCAATTTTGAAGATTCAGCTAGACAAAGTACTCAAAGAGCACCGAAACTACTTGGTGAGAATCTAAAAAGTATTTGAAGGCTGCTACATTCAGCTACGAAGTGCTCAGGGACTTGTCGGGGATAGATCTCTAGTACCCGCAAGGAAGAAAGAAGGCGGACTCCTACTAGAATTTCCCTGTAATCCTACTAGGAATCATAGCATGTAATCCTATTAGGACTCCTACCTTGTAACTGACTATTAATTTCACCCCCTGGAGTATATAAAGGAGGGCAGGGTACCTAGATCGGCAGAACCAACAGAAACCTTAGAACCATCATCAATAGTCAACAATCGAGCTACTCAACACCCAAGTGCAGGGTGCAATATGCAACACCCCAATAGGACGTAAGGTATTACGCTACTCTGGCGGTCCGAAGTTGTATAAATCCGTGTCTTGTATCCTCGCTTTTACCTTTAAGTTCCAGGTTCAGTGATTCCCCACCGACCAATCTACTACCTTAGGATACCCCTCAGTAGATTGCCGAGAATAAAACTCCGACCAAAATTACTGCCTTGTCAAGATCATTATGAGAGGAGTTTCATCAGGAGAGGGGGGAGTTTCATCCCATGAAATTTAACCGGCACCGTTACCAAGTTTCTCACTCTTGGTAACTGCACTGATACTGGCCTTATTTACCATCTCATGTTGTCCGTCAATAAAGTGCAACATTCTTATGGTTGTTACGAGCTGCAATTCCTAGCTTTAACTTGTTACTATTAAAGTCCCTATATTCTTAGGCCATACTAAGTGGGGTTTTATGGATAATAAATAAGCTGTCATGTAGGCAATTTTGATGACATAGCACACTACTCCCTCCATCCCTAATTATCCATCGTCGAAGCTATAGGTCCCCGTCCCGCAATAACTATCGTCGCCTACCGCTTCGTCGCTGCACGCAAGGCCCTAGCCTTATCCCTTCGCCTCCTCTCGTAGCCTCCAAAACCAACCACACGCATCCCTTCATCTCCTCTCGCACACACGCAAAAAAATCCCAAGTCATCCCCAACCTCGGCCAGATCGGTCTGCCGCCCTCCGCGAACTCCCCAGCGCCGCCCTCCATCGGCTTCCCTCCGCCCAGATCCTGCTGTGTCGCCCTCCATCGACTCCCCTCCAACCAAATCATGCTGCACCACCCTCCGTCGACTCCCCTTCGGCCACATCGTGATGTGCCACCCTCCTCTGCGCCGCTCCGCCCAAATCCTAGTGCCGCCCTTCGTCAACTCCCTGGCGCCGCCCTCCGATAACTTCCCTCCAACTCCCCTGTGACAGGAGCAGGGAGGGCGGGGCACCGCAGCCTGCATTCTCCGGCGGGCTCCTCCTTCGACAACGCAGGGTGCCTGCCTCCTCCGACGGGCTCCTACTCCGGCAGCACACGGCGCCCACCTCCTCCGGCAAGCTACTACCCCTGCTGGGGTTTTTGATGTCAAGGCCGAGTCCACCACTTGTCTGGTATGTGATCTATATGTTTGGTATGTGATGCTTCTGCAATAATAAGATTTCTTGCTTTATAAACATGTTGTATGTGATGCATCTGTAATAATAAGATTGTTACTAATTTTCTCAGAGTATTCAATGTGTTCATAGTAGTTGGGTTCTTCAAAATCATATTTAGCATCTCTGTTGTTACTAGTTGATCAATAATTGACAATGTTTTACTTTGCACAGATTTCTTATACCTGAATATGGATGGTAATACTTGTGTTGTAGTTACATAAATCCATCATTTGGTGCATTTTAAGTGTCTGTAATATTTGTTTTTTTCTTGCAACAAAAAACTGACACTCTAGTTATTTCTGTGCAGATTCCTAGTTGGTTCGAGCCACAAGGGCCTACCAAATACAATCCATTTACCTTGCCTGAAGTTTATTGGGCATCCTGTACGTGGATGACAAGGGCCTAACAAAAAGCTTATTTTCCCTCTTATTTACATACCCTTATTCTTGTGTTGTAGGCAATCCTTGGATGACAGGCGGCAAGGGGGTACATGGGACTGGCCGGTTCATTTGTCACTTGTGGATGAAGCATGCCTTGGGGATCCAATCGAGTGGTAGGATGTGGCCAGCCAGGCAGATGCCTGGCCGGGATCGTCGTCGTGGAACTTGGTAGGACCAGAAGTTGAACTGCATCGCCATCGAATGATAGGATTTTGCTCAAGATACATAGGAAGGGGGTGCGGATCAATTTGTTTTGATACCTGATTCAGATGAAGAAGGAGGTGGTAAGGGTTCATCTTTGCTTGGTGATAATGATGAGTATGTGCTTGAGATGGAGCCACAAGATGTTGTTACAGTGAGTAGAATTACTGGGCCATGTGCCAACCAAGGTCGTCAACGTTTGGGGTCAGCCATCTTAATGTTGCCTTGCAATTTGGTTGTTAAACTATTACCTTATTGATTTTGTATATAAATTTTGTGCAGTACTATGCTTCATGAGTGGCGCCGCTTATTTCTGATGTGGAGAGTGAGAGTGGCAAGGTGGACGTGGAGAGCGCCAAGGTGGAGATGGACAATATCCAGTTGGAGAAGGAGAGTGCCAAGGTGGAGATGGAGAATGAGACTGCCAAGGTGTAGATGGACAGGGTCAAGTTGGAGCAGGAGAGTGCCAAGGTGGAGATGGACTGTGTAAAGCTGGAGAAGGAGGAGCTGGACCATATGGCCAGCTTCTCTGATATCGAAACTGATGATGAGGCATACTCGTTCTATGATGGTGTGGACCTGCGAGGCCATTCATAGGTGGAAGATGACGACTTTAATGAACAGGTAACGAACATGTGAACTAGCTTCACAGGTGCAAGATCGTAGTCTAGTGTTGATAGTGCTGGTTTTGTTATTTAGCTTTGTAGAAGGGCATATGTACTGATGGTACTGATGGACTATTTAGCTGTTTTTGTTATTGAGCTGCTTTTGTTATTTAACAGAGGAATGAATATGAAGAAAAGCAACTTAAACCTTGTTTATATATACAACAACAATACTCGCTGAACAACTCAAAAGCATCATAAGCAATGTTTACATGAACATAATTACATGACCACTAATTAGTCAACAACTCAAAAGCCCTTTCAACTAGCTGCCTATCACAACTTAGAGCTCTAGGGAGCATAGCTAGTGCCTCTAGCCTTTCTTTATTCATGTGAGAGATCTTGTACCTATTGCCTCCATTATCTTTCATAACTTCAATCATGCATCCTTGTAGTGTGAGGAATACCCTATTCAGAATGATGGGGTTGTAGTTTTGGTATTCCTTCTCAACATTCTGGATGAGCTCATCCATGTTTCTAGATGTCGTTCTATCCGTTGATGATTGAAGAGAAGCAAAGAAACCAAGGTCAAGACAGTTCATATCAGGCGAATTAGTAGGCTGGTTAAATAGGCATATATCAAGGCCTGTTGGGGCTACTGCTACAGCAAGTTCTGCATCATCTACTAGTAGATGAGAAGGAGCATTGTCCTGTTGTATCCATATTGTCTCATGCCTTGCTTCTCTAGGCCAACAAGCTTGTATAGCTGGTATAAGTTTTGTGATCATATAAGATCTGATTGTTTGTCTATCAACCTTCATGGTCTTTGTGATAGGTGTGCCCCTCGGTCTGTTGCCGCTTTTCCTTTTTGCTGGTTCCTATAATTATAAAGAATGTTATGCCTAATAGCTTAAAATGGCTTGCAAGTATTAGTTAGATAAAGTTTAGTACCTGTCGCACAAAAGCCCATATGCCTATCTTCCCATCAAAATAGCATCTCCCTTCATCGTCAAACCTAGGCTATGCAACAACAGAATAAAACATGACTTTGCGAATGGTATTCTTATTTTGCACTGTCCTGTGTGGATCGTCTTCATCTGGATGCATGTACATAGTCTTAGTCTTCTGTGTCCCATTGAACCACTTTTCATCTGAGTGAATGATATTTTTCATTTCAATGAACTTTGGATTGTTTGGCAGAGTAGTTGGATCTAGTATAGAGAGAACCCATCGTAGCCTTGCCAGTTTGTTTTCTTCCTTCAAATAAGGCCTCAGTGAGTTGGAGTGTTGTCGTAGCAAGCCTTCTTTGAACAACCTATGTAGAGAGCTTTTATTGACATTAAGAGCATTTGCTAGTGACCTTATGGTACCCCTTCTGTTTAAGGGAATATTAACAACCCTTGTGAGGTCTACTTGAATTTTTTTACGACCACAATTCTTAGCTCTCAAAGAGTTGACATCTACTGGCAGGCCTTGTGCCAAGCAATTTTTTGCCTTGTGCCAAGCAATTTTTTGCTCTCTGCCATACCCATTGTATTGTACGCACATGAACATTGTACTTTGCAGCAATAAGTGTTGTATTGTTTCTATGTAATGTGCCATTAGTGCTTAACCGAAGTAAATCTTGATATATGTCTTGCCTTTGTCTTTGTGTCAAATTTCTGATCATATTTGATGATTGTTCTTGTGGGGTTTGCTAATCATCTTCGTCATCCGAGTTGGACAACTCCTCTGCATCAAATATGATGTCGACATCATCTGTGTACATGTTGAAGTCATGTATGGCATCATCCAAGGTATCTTGTTCTTCTTACAAGGCAGTGTTGTCATCTCCTACAGATGGTGTGTTCATTGTCAGGAAATAGATTATGAAACATTTTCATAAGGAGAATTATTGTTGCAAACTTTTCTTGGTCTTCTTCATGTGGGATATTTAAATCAAATGGATAGCCAGCGTTGTCATCTGGTACAGAAGCAAATGCGTTGTCACTTGGTACTAGCATTTTAATTACAGTGTTCTTGTTCATCATTCTGATGAGGGGGCACCTGTTGTAAGAAGGGTTGAGGACATGTTTGAATAAGTGAAAACAAAGCTTCCTGAAGCACTTAAGTTTCTTTTGTGTGTTCTTGCTGACAGGAAGAATTTTAATGTTTATGGTTGGTTATACTTCAGTTGACCTATGTATCACATTTTTCTCATTGTGTCAGTGATGCTAATGATCTTGTTTACAGGGCTGTGGAAGAAGAAATGCCTTGCTGAATTTGGGATCGTTATACAATGATAATTGTCATCAATACTAGCATTCTAATTAATGTAGCATTCTAATTAATGTGTTCTTGTTCATCATTTTGATAAGAGAGAGAGGGAGGGAGGGAGGGAGGGAGAGAGAGACCAAAGTGTTTGCCTTGATTAATTTGTTCTTGTTGATCATTTTGATCAGAGTAGAGACCAAAGTGATCAGCTCCCCCAACTTCATTTGCAGCTACTACATCTTGCAAGGGATCGTGATTCTCTTCATGTTCATCAGGACTCTTGTTGAGATCAGGCACCTTGTGTCCTTCCTCCTCTGGTAGTGTGTTTAAGTCTATTGCTATGGAAGATGGATGAGAGGTGAATGAAGATGGAAGAGAGGTGAATGGTTCAAATCAGAAGGCAAAGAAGGTGTTCCAGAGAAATGGCGATGGGTTCAAATTTCAGTTTGCTTTTGATGTGAATAAATGGAGCGCAGGACTTGTTTTAGTTTTGGCGCTGAGTGGTATTTGCCGCCAAATGTAATCCATGTTTTGCTGTTCTTTTGATTTGTTTAAGGCAAAAACACTGTACTACATGTTTTAATGTGAAAAAGTGGATGTGACCAGTGGTTTGTTTAATGGAAAAAATTTGATGCTCTGTTACTTCTTCACGCTACATTGCATCATTAATTGCCTGTTCATCGTTAGTACATAGGGGTATCAGGGTCTTTTGCCAGTTGCTGTGTTCTCCAATGACAAATAATTAGGGATGGAGGGAGTATTTATGAAGTGAGAAAGGAAACCAATTTCATGGGGATGAAACATGTGTACACTGATTCCAACACAACTCGTATCTTGCATATAGTCTTGGAAACAACAAAAGAAGAAACAATGCATTGTATGACCTATTTCACCGTGAACTAAATGCTCTCTTGTTGCATTTTGGAAACATAAATATCAAACCTTACATTGTGAATGGTCTTATACTTCTAGCTAGCAATTATTAAAACTATAATCAAGGTCCACTTTAGAAAATCATCCTAAATCCTATGCATAACCGATATATTTTTGCGACGCCAGTGAGATCTAATTTGTTACTTTAATGGATAGTATACATTATGCAAAAAAAGAAGAAGATAAAAGTGAAGAACTAATACATAATAATATAATTGGTATAATTCGTTTAAAAATATGGAATAATATTTGGGAACAAGAGAGTACAATTCTAGCACTGTGTGTGATTCATCGAAACAAAACACAGATGTACACTGGTAAAAGTTTTGAAGCTATGTGTATTTGCTTTTAGTACTTCAAACAATTCCCGCACGACCTCTTCCCCCACTGGCCAATCGGTGTTACTTGGGTTGGTACGGTTTCTAGAATCTTGGATTAGTATATACGACCGAGTGATTATCTCCATTCTTAACGCTTGATTTCGAAATAACAATCTAAATATAATTCTAATTTCCAAGTTAATGCAAAAGATGCCTCCAAACGGCCAGGAGCCCAGGAGTCGAATCCGCTCTGAACAGGCCCGGCCGCCTACTAGTCTCTCTTTCTGCTTGGGAAATTCCTCCAAGCGGCGGCGCAGGTCCGTCTCCCCAAAACCACCACCCCTCGCGGCGGCGCGGCGCCGGCGCTCTAGCAGACGAAGGCTCCCGATTCTTTCCGGCCCTCGGTGACTCCGGGTGCTCGGCTGCTGCGCCGCACCGCCGGCGCTCTAGCAGACGAAGGCTCCTCCCGCTTCTCCACGCAGCGCCGTCTCGGCTACTCCGGGTGCTCGGCTGCTCTTCACCGCCGCGCCAGGTATGCCCGCCCGTTCGTTCGCGTGCTGTTGGTTTGGTGGGTTGCCTTGCCTTTGCCTGCGAGATGTGAATTTGATGACGACGGGGTAGCCTTGTTGGGGCGTGCAGGTATCAGCGTCGGCGTACATTTCCTGCTCCGTCCGACTGGAGGCAATGGTTCGAGGCGCAGGCGGCAGGCGCGGGGCCGCGGGAGGCTGGCATGGAAGAGGCCGTGGTGGTCGTGGGAGTGATCATCTGGGCATGGGCCAGGCTGCTGATGGGGCTCCAGCGGTTCTAGTTGATGGAGATGGAGCACCAATCGCTGCTGAGGCGCAAGGTACACGTTTTTTTGCCAATGAACATCGATTCAAGGCTGAAAGTATGTCCAATTGGAAAAAGAAAAGCCAAATTGGAAGATGGTATCCAGTCTAGTGGTAGAGCTTTTTTGTGTTTGTAGAGATTGTTAGCATGGTTGTTCCCTCTCATGTTCATGATCGTGAAACATATAGGTTTGCAGTGCATTGGGGATTGGACTCATTATATTAGAAATAGAATAGCACCTAACCCAATCTGTGCACGGATTAAAATTGCTACCTTTTCTTGTTTTTGAGGGTGTTTCTCTAAATGTTGAGGACAATGTATTGAGATAATCTTGCTATGACCACTACCATTTATATGTACCACAATTTTCTCAGGGGAAGCATGAGGTAGTGTTGCCATAGTATTGTCATGTAGTCTAGAGGTTGTATGCATTGTAAACACATATTACTAATCTATCATATTTAAAACTTATAGAAACATCTGGATTTTATTTTAACTTTAACCAGTTCAGGCTCGTGTTATCTAAGTTACTAAAGATATAACAAATAATATCTGTTTTGATACAATAATTTGTGTTAAATATTGGTTAAGTTTACTTATGTATTTTTGCACTTCTTACTAATATGACAGCGGGGGTGATTAATCCAATTTCATATGAGCGTTCCCATGAAAGGTTCACATGGAATGGAGTGTTACGTCCTCATGCAGATCGCATGAAGCGTGTCAAGATTTTACCACAAGCTCGTAACCGTGTCCATAAAGTCAAAGGTACATGTTATTCATAAGCGAATTGTCTATTACTATCAATCTTACAAATCTGACAATAACATTATTATACATCCTGTGTGTTAATGTTGAAGGAAGTTGTGTTTACTCCTCCATTACCACAGCACTAGAAGCTGCAAATAGGATGTGTGGAGTTGAAGTTGGTGAGTTAGCATGGGAAGAACTGCATGAAATGGTTGATGAATTCAATCCATGTCGTATTACTGCTGCTCTTCGGGTGCTTAAGTATCGTGGAATTCGGAGAACGGTTGACTACAAGAAGGTACATTCCTGTACCGTGTTAAAATTTTCCGTGCATTTACAGTTTTACACTTCAGTTGTCTTTTTGAAATCTGTGTGAGTAGCCAAACTGAAAGACAAACTGCAGCTACATTATGTAGTTGAGAAATCTTATTTTGTTTGAACAACATTGGTTTGCTGGATTTTACCAACAAATATAAATAGAACCAATATATGTTCATTATGATTTATAACTGGGATTTATACACTATATAAAATGGAACTTTATTTAAAAATGAAATTTATTAGTTCACTATGTTTCATCTTTCAAGTGCTTCAAATCAATTTGTTCTTTCAATTACCATCCTAGACCCTTGTGTCAACATCCAGCTACTTATGGTTGAGGTGTTGTTGTACTGCTCCAATGACACTATACATTTTCTCCTATGATGGAACTTAAGGAAAAAACTATCTTCAAGATTCATGAATGAGAAATGTTCTAAATTAAGGAATCACTTCTTAGCAGAAATCTTGAAGCTCTGATATTTCTTAGTAAATTTGATTGAGACAAACTGACAGTAATTTAAGATTCAGTTCAACTTGAGGTTTCTATTGCATTATAGATTCTGACTGTTCGACTTGATTTACTTTCAATCATTTTCTTTATATTTGGAAAAAGAGACATGTAGTAATATGTATTAGTGTGCTAATATTTTCATTACCATCTCAAATATTATCATGCTGGTCACCTATCTTTGCATGAAACTATCGCTACTTTCACAAACTTTTCTCCTCATTTTGTTAGCTAATCGAAAGAACTGCACTATCTATCAAATTACACACCTGAATCAAAAGTATGCATGCATGAACCTGCGTAACATGTGCTTTACCATATTGTACAGAATGTTGTCTTACAAGTTAAAGTTTGTCATCTTGTAATTTACAGGGAAATTTGAATGGCAAACGATTTAAGATAAGTCAATTCTACGAGTTCTGTAATGTGGACATTATTCATGATGATGTTCCAGCATGTGGCCTGGATCAGCACAATATGAAGGCTGCAATTAAAAATATGCTTAGCAGGACAGTATTACTTGCACACTTTCCCATAAGTGAGAACTACTATGAACTTCTTAATGGAGGAGAGCATATATATGCCTATGATGAGAGGTATCCAGTATTCCAAAGGGATGAAGATGAAAATGAAGAAGGATCCAAAGCTATTGCTACACATGTGGTAGTTGTTACTGGCTTCAGATTTGAGGAGAGCACACCATATTTTGAGTTCTTAGACAGCAATGGTAAGAAGTTTGGTAAAAATGGTTTTGGTCGAATATTTACCTAGTAGCATAATATCACTCTATGCATTCGATGTAATTGTAGACTAGATGAACTTACACATAGTGCTCTGGGATTTTGAAAATGTGTCTCCTAGACTCTACCATGAAAACTCGATGTATGTTACAATCAACTTTGTGAACCTGTGTTGTCAAAAGTCTGACAGCATCTGAAGTTTTTTTTTTGAAGAATCTGGTGTTCTGTCAATTATATGGCATGCAGACATTGAGATTAAATTTTTAAATGGGCATCTTTTCCCACTAATAATGTTTATAAGATGAGTTTAGTTTCTTGGAGATCTGGTTTTTGTCCCATAAATTCAGCTCAGCGATTTCTTAATGTGCACAAACGTGCCCTCGAGGCCCGGCGGCTCCGTGGCGTCCTACCGGTGCGCCACGCCATGATCGTCGTTTGCTGCCAGTACATGGGTGTCGTCCGGCCGCCGTAGAACTCCATGTGCAGCAGCGCCATGTACGTCTTGCCGAGCTGGAACGCGACGGCGACGGGGCGGCGGTGAAGTTCTGGCCGAGCACGAGTTTCAGCCTTCAATTCAAGTACCGCAGGAGGATGAGATTGGACTCTTGGAGGAGTTGAGGACGGAGCACAACTACATCGTCGATGGTGTCCAGACTCCAGAGTCTGCAACAGCACACGCCGTCGTCCTGGTCGGTGAGGACCAACAGGCTGCTGTCGAAGGCGAGTGCATCCATGGCGCCTGCCGCGTGCGACGCGGTGAAGCAGTCCAGCAGCTGCGTCGTATTGGCCCGCCGCGAAGCCATCCGACAAAAGTTCCGGGCTCGGGCCTGCTCTTTTCCTTCCCCGTTCGGCCGTTCCTCTTCCGCCCGCTTCGACTTTGGAGCGAACAGCGAAGCGCTGCGTCCCGGAGAAGGCCGGGCCATCGCCGCCGCCGCCGCCGCAGGGGGACCTCGATCCCCTCCTCCCCGCGGGCGGAGGACGTCGGTATCTGCCGCACCCGCCAGCCGCCGGTAGCTCACGCTGCCACCGCCGACGGAGAAGGTGATAGTGCCCAAACCCTAACCCAACGAGCCCTTTTCCCCCTTCCGTTCAAATTGAGTCCGTGTTCGGATCCAGCTGAAAAATTCCGAGAAATTCGTGTCCCCTTCCCCCCCTCGATTCATCGGACCGGAATTCCCTGATCCAATTTCTTCAATCTGGTTGGTAATTTCGCTCTCAATTATACTGTAATTCTACCGTCGAAAGCCTTTCTGAATCGACTTGAAAACTTTTGTATGCCACTAACAAGCAAGCATTCGTCGATGTTCAGGGTCATGGAGGTGCCGCAGCACACGTTGGGGAGGGCTGACGACTTGGGCGACCGCGTTCCTCAGCCTGGAGAAGCTGCACGGCTCCCTCCCTGGCTGCGATCAAGCAGCAGCTCCGAGTCTGGCCTGTGGTCAATCAGCAGCTCAGAGTCAGCAAAACCTAGACCACTCCTTCCCGCAGTCTGCGCCCTCCTACAGTCAAGCAGCAGCTCAAAGTCAGGAGAATCTGGATGTGACTCTTTCGAACACCGCTGCATCATGAACCTGGCTAAAGATTACCTCCCTGTTCCGCCACCGCCTGCACCAGCTCAGTAAGATGCTGATCCATCTGCACTTTTTAGTATATTGTTTCACCTCGTCCCACTTATTTGCACGCCTGGCATGTATACATTGGCCTAATTACTGGGCATTGGGACTTGCGCAGTCAGTTAATTCATTTGTTAGTTTACTTCGGTTGCCACAATGGCCATTAGTCTGTGTCCTGTACAACAATTAGATCTCCCCATTTGTACTTTATTTGCTACTCATTTATTTTTTTTACTTCCACTTGAAATACCCAACCTTTCACACATAGATACATACATACTTAGTCAACCTTGTCATAACTTTGAGTATCATCTTTTCAGATATTAGATTTGATTCCTTGAAATTTCGTGTAGGTTTGCCTTGAGAGGAGTTTCAAAATACTTATTCTTATCAGGTTTTATACATCATTACGATTAGCACTCAAACCTGCATTTTTCGAGTACAGGATGTCTAAAGTGGCATGTGTCCATAGCTGTAGTAGTAGAGTAGAGGCCATACACTCAGTTTCTGTTGTAAGGGTTCTTCTCTAAACTTAAGACTTCTTATTATCGCAATGGTAAATTTTATAAAGCACAGGTATTGTGGCATTAGAAGAAGCGTGCACTGCCTTTTTGCAAACTGGCACTTTGCAATGTCTTTCTGTCGAGTACTGTTTGCATGTACTGTTATTCTGTTTATCATCACCATTTGAAAAAAAGTTGGTGTCTTAATTCCTTGAACTGGTACAATGCCTTGTGGCAAGAGAAATAGTTGTGATTTTTGCAATGGATTGGGATGTAATGGTCAAGTATTGTAATTCTTTGTGTTATTTGTCTCATACTCTCATCATGCACTTTAGTTAGGACATTTGATCATAATTCCTACAGCCTACAGGATGCAAAATTGTCTTATTGCCACAACATAGTTAACTGAGGCCTCCTTATCCACTTCTCAGGGACTAGCTGTATGCCCCTATTTGCATCTGACATTTACTTATGCATGGATAATTCCGTACCCACTTCAGCAGAATTATGGATCCCTGTAATCATTATTGCTAAGGCCTTAAGGCAAGTGGCAACTGTTAAAACTGGTCTGCACTATACTTTTATGACCAAATAAATCTTGCAAAGTGCCAGTTTTAAACTTTTAACACCGCATCACTGCCACTAATGTCATAGTGCCGAGTAAGCAAGGTACCATGTATGTCATGTAAGCATATTCTATATGATGTTTGCTCTCTGATTACTTTACATGGGCAAGTTATATGCTTTTATATTTCTCGAACAAATGCTGATGCTTGATAGTCACTGGTTTTATTAACTCTGTTTAAAATTAAATATCTATCAATTTTGTTTGGCATTTCAGTTTGACACTATTTTTGTTGGTGCAGGAAAATCACTCACAAATCACATCGGTTCATTATGCACGCAAGTCCAAGTGTTGTTCTTGAGAGGACCAAGAGATTTGCGAAGAGTGCCTTGGAGCACTACAACAGAAGGAAAAAGGTGCGCTGCTCATTTTAGATTTTTTTAATAGAAGAACATATTATGAACAATTGAATTGATAATTTGTGTGTCATGACCTGTTTAATTTCTTGTGGCCGACAGATCAAGTTTGAGCTGTTAGATGCTAGTCCTGTGAACATGATGACTGAGTCAGGCCATTTGTACACACATGTTAACTTCACTGCAAGGTCCAGCAAGGAGGGTTCGAAGGAACAACTTTTCTTTGCTGAACTCTACTACTGTGGCAAAAGGCGGGCTCCAGGTGGCTACATTGTGACATGTTGTGAACCATTGGGTTCTGACTCTACTGGTGAGTTTTCTTCTTTCTTTCTTTCTTTCTTTTGTATCCATTGAAGTTCAACACAGTTTTTCATAAACTCGTGTCTCCTCTAAAGCATGGAAATAGGCATGTTTGATAACTAAATCTCAAATAATTACGGATGCAGTACTTGATCTTCTGTGGAAGATAGCGTAGTGGATTCTTAGCAGTTTGGACTGTGCATTTTTTAGGTTGATCTGTTTATGGAGGCTGGCAGTCTTGTCCTAGCTGATCTAAAGGATATACGACTTTTGAATTGAATGTTTGTTAATTTACAAAAAAAGATGGTAATCTTAGACATGAAGTGGCCTAGAATTGTGTCTAGCTGACTGGCAGGAAGCTTTAAAACTTCTTCAAATAATTCCACAATTTCTGATGTTAAGCTGCTGGTTTGTTGCAGTTGGACACAAAGGGTATCAGGTCGATGGTGCTTCAGCGGTGAGGAAGAACGTTGACTTCACACGCTGCTATGCCTGCAGCCCGAGGACGCTTCACCCCAGGGGTGACAAGTACATTGCTGGGCACTGCAATGTTCCACACATTTACACCAATACATGCTGAAGGCCTTGTTTAGTTGGTCAAATTGGGAGGTGCCAAATTACTGTGCTGGTACTGTAGCACACTGTAGCGTTTCGTTTGTATTTGTGAATTATTGTCCAAACATTGACTAATTAGACTCAAAAGATTCGTCTTGCAAAGTGCAACAAAACTATGCAATTAGTTTTTAATTTCATCTATATTTAGTATTCCATGCATGTACCGCAAGTTTGATGTGATGGGGAATCTTCTTTTTGCATACTGCCAAAGTTGGGAGTTAGGGGTGAAGTAAACAAGAGGGAAGAGGGGTTAGCTGTACCTGCCATTGCAAGTGCGGGATGGTACTGATGTAGTCACTGCGTGAAGCGCATCTGGAATATTATTAAAATTACTAACACTGCTGAAGGAACAGCCGCTGTAGCTGCGTGGTTACTTATTAGTAGTATGTTGCAACTTGGTATCATCAGAACATGCCCCCCTTGTTTTGGTAGGTTTATGGATGTATATCTAGTAATCTACCAAGAGTTATAATGCTATATATAGCTTGACGATGAAGTAGAGTAAAAAATAAAGGCCGCTTTTGAAAAGAGAGGGTGTGGGTCTCATCATTAAGGATGTGTGTGGTTGCATGCGTAGTTTGATATATGTAGGAATGATCCTGAATGGTAGGATTTAACCAATTTGCTTGTATCATATGGTATGTTCGTACTAATAATGTACTAAGTGGAATGGTTCCATCCTGAATGGGTTGGTATAATTTACCCGATCATTATTCTTTTAAATCATTCCATACATGAATCAAATGATACAAGTAATGAAATCCACCCTAATTGTATATGTGATGGATCGGATGACGACGTGCATTGTTACCGAGCTATGGTGATGGATATTGTTCAGATCGGGTCTCATGTATCGCGACATAATTGATTGATGAGTTTATTATACCGTCCAAACAACCGACGGCACATCCGATGGATACATGACGCTAGCTACTACAGTAGCTAGCTAGGCTACCTGCAGGTTGCGCACAGCAACGTACAGGCTAATTAAACGAGCAAGGTAAGGTAATTCGACGAGGCAATAGCTTATTCTCTACTCGGATAATTAACTGCTGAACGAACAAATGGGCGGGCAGTTTGATTGATTGCATTGGTTAGTTGCCATTGTTGTGATCATCATCGCCGCCTTCGCCGCCGTCGTGCCCAACAAATCCTCCTTCCTCGGGGTGGCTGAGGCCGGTGCAGTACAAGCAGTTGTCCCTGGTCCTGCGTTCCTCTGCACGCGTACGTGCAGATATACAGATCCATGGCACCAGAGTCAATAATAATAATAATCGATCAACCAGTAGCAAGCAGCTAATTAAAAAAAACCTCGACCTAGGGGGCAACCTTTGGTGTGGAACTGGACGACCATGGTGGCGCTCTCCGGGACGCCGCCCGGGCCCTCGACCTCGGCGAAGAAGGTGTAGCAGTGCCCGCTGCCGCCGTCGAACGCCGCCTTGAAGTTGACGTGGAAGTAGGCTGTCCCCTGGGAGAAGAACTTGTGGCTGTCCTTGGCGCGGTCCAAGGTGATGGGCGAGTTGCCCTCCTGCCGGTTGTAGAACTCCACCGCCAGGCGCGCGCACGTGCCGGACTGGTTGCTGTCGCAGTCGTCGTCCTACCTGTCCGGGTCCAGCGTGCTTAGGGGCTGCTCCCTGCCGGCGGCGGCGTCGAGCCCCGGCGGCGGCAGGCCGCTGCAGTGGCCAGGAAGGCGGCGGTCATGTAGTCGTAGTAGCTTCTGTGCATGCTAGCTAATTAATAACAGCAGGTAACAATTAACTAATAACAATGCAATCAACATCACGCGCAGTAGCTAGTGCATGCAGGCACGTACGGGTGGGTCGGGGTAGCGTTGCCAGGTGCGTCGGCGCCGTAGTTGGGGGTGTAGCCAGGATCAGCCATCGTCGCCGCCCTCCAGAGTGATCCAGCAGCTGCTGCTAGCTGCACCTGCACACACACACACACACACACATATAGCGCCTCCGATCCATGCATCCAGCAGCTGCTAGCCGGGGACGTTCAGAGACCTGACATGATTCGTTCAATCCATCTACCACGCGTCAGCGTATATATTTGCAGTCCGCGCCCCGTGAAGCGAATCACATCGCATGCCGGCCTTGTCAGTCAGATGATAATGCATGGTGAAACGTACATACGTACAGTCAGCAACTGTGCGGTGCATGCGGCAGGCAGGCAGGCTCTTTATGCATTATTGCGTCGTCTTCAGACGTGCAGCAACCGAGCTGCAAGCCATGCATTATTGGCATTGCCACTCCTCTCAGCTACTTGCTCCTAGTCGTCGTCGCAGCTGGCGCAGCCGCGCGTCAGCGTATATTTGTGCTGCGTATGCGGATAAAGCTACTACGTGCAGTCCTCGACCGACCGACTAGACTAGCTAAGCCGGCCTGCATCATCAACTACTGCTGTGAACAAATAAATTGGCGCGCTCATCCCCATCACTACAGACTTCACACTAGTAGAGAATTGGGCTTTAGTCCCGGTTGGTAGGGTGCAAATATCCCGAAAATGCATCCGGGTCGTCGTCGTACCTGTCCGGGTCCAGCGTGCGGCGGGGCTGCTCCCCGCCGGCGGCGGCGTCGAGCCCCGGCGGCGGCAGGCCGCTGCAGTGGCCCAGGAAGGCGGCGGTCATGTAGTCGTAGTAGCTTCTGTGCATGCTAGCTAATTAATAACAGCAGGTAACAATTAACTAATAACAATGCAATCAACATCACGCGCAGTAGCTAGTGCAGGCACGTACGGGTGGGTCAGGGTAGCGTTGCCAGGTGCGCCGGCGTCGTAGTTGGGGGTGTAGCCAGGATCAGCCATCGTCGCCGCCCTCCAGAGTGATCCAGCAGCTGCTGCTAGCTGCACCTGCACACACACACACACACACACACACACACACACACACACACACACACACACACACATAGCGCCTCCGATCCATGCGTCCAGCAGCTGCTAGCCAGGGACGTTCGGAGACCTGACATGATTCGTTCAATCCATCTACCGCGCGTCAGCGTATATATTTGCAGTCCGCGCCCCGTGAAGCGAATCACATCGCATGCCGGCCTTGTCAGTCAGATGATAATGCATGGTGAAATGTACATACGTACAGTCAGCAACTGTGCGGTGCATGCGGCAGGCAGGCAGGCTCTTTATGCATTATTGCGTCGTCTTCAGACGTGCAGCAAACGAGCTGCAAGCCATGCATTATTGGCATTGCCAGTCCACTCAGCTACTTGCTCCTAGTCGTCGTCGCAGCTGGCGCAGCCGCGCGTCAGCGTATATTTGTGCTGCGTATGCGGATAAAGCTACTACGTGCAGTCCTCGACCGACCGACTAGACTAGCTAAGCCGGCCTGCATCATCAACTACTGCTGTGAACAAATAAATTGGCGCGCTCATCCCCATCACTACAGACTTCACACTAGTAGAGAATTGGGCTTTAGTCCCGGTTGGTAGGGTGCAAATATCCCGAAAATGCATCCGGGTCGTCGTCGTACCTGTCCGGGTCCAGCGTGCGGCGGGGCTGCTCCCCGCCGGCGGCGGCGTCGAGCCCCGGCGGCGGCAGGCCGCTGCAGTGGCCCAGGAAGGCGGCGGTCATGTAGTCGTAGTAGCTTCTGTGCATGCTAGCTAATTAATAACAGCAGGTAACAATTAACTAATAACAATGCAATCAACATCACGCGCAGTAGCTAGTGCAGGCACGTACGGGTGGGTCAGGGTAGCGTTGCCAGGTGCGCCGGCGTCGTAGTTGGGGGTGTAGCCAGGATCAGCCATCGTCGCCGCCCTCCAGAGTGATCCAGCAGCTGCTGCTAGCTGCACCTGCACACACACACACACACACACACACACACACACACACACACACACACACACACATAGCGCCTCCGATCCATGCGTCCAGCAGCTGCTAGCCAGGGACGTTCGGAGACCTGACATGATTCGTTCAATCCATCTACCGCGCGTCAGCGTATATATTTGCAGTCCGCGCCCCGTGAAGCGAATCACATCGCATGCCGGCCTTGTCAGTCAGATGATAATGCATGGTGAAATGTACATACGTACAGTCAGCAACTGTGCGGTGCATGCGGCAGGCAGGCAGGCTCTTTATGCATTATTGCGTCGTCTTCAGACGTGCAGCAAACGAGCTGCAAGCCATGCATTATTGGCATTGCCAGTCCACTCAGCTACTTGCTCCTAGTCGTCGTCGCAGCTGGCGCAGCCGCGCGTCAGCGTATATTTGTGCTGCGTATGCGGATAAAGCTACTACGTGCAGTCCTCGACCGACCGACTAGACTAGCTAAGCCGGCCTGCATCATCAACTACTGCTGTGAACAAATAAATTGGCGCGCTCATCCCCATCACTACAGACTTCACACTAGTAGAGAATTGGGCTTTAGTCCCGGTTGGTAGGGTGCAAATATCCCGAAAATGCATCCGAGTCGTCGTCGTACCTGTCCGGGTCCAGCGTGCGGCGGGGCTGCTCCCCGCCGGCGGCGGCGTCGAGCCCCGGCGGCGGCAGGCCGCTGCAGTGGCCCAGGAAGGCGGCGGTCATGTAGTCGTAGTAGCTTCTGTGCATGCTAGCTAATTAATAACAGCAGGTAACAATTAACTAATAACAATGCAATCAACATCACGCGCAGTAGCTAGTGCAGGCACGTACGGGTGGGTCGGGGTAGCGTTGCCAGGTGCGCCGGTGCCGTAGTTGGGGGTGTAGCCAGGATCAGCCATCGTCACCGCCCTCCAGAGTGATCCAGCAGCTGCTGCTTGCTACACCAGCACACACACACACACACACACACACACACACACACACACACACACACACACACACACACACACACACACACATATATATATATAGCGCCTCCGATCCATGCATCCAGCAGCTGCTAGCCGGGGACGTTCGGAGACCTGACATGATTCGTTCAATCCATCTACCGCGCGTCAGCGTATATATTTGCAGTCCGCGCCCCGTGAAGCGAATCACATCGCATGCCGGCCTTGTCAGTCAGATGATAATGCATGGTGAAACGTACATACGTACAGTCAGCAACTGTGCGGTGCATGCGGCAGGCAGGCAGGCTCTTTATGCATTATTGCGTCGTCTTCAGACGTGCAGCAAACGAGCTGCAAGCCATGCATTATTGGCATTGCCAGTCCACTCAGCTACTTGCTCCTAGTCGTCGTCGCAGCTGGCGCAGCCGCGCGTCAGCGTATATTTGTGCTGCGTATGCGGATAAAGCTACTACGTGCAGTCCTCGACCGACCGACTAGACTAGCTAAGCCGGCCTGCATCATCAACTACTGCTGTGAACAAATAAATTGGCGCGCTCATCCCCATCACTACAGACTTCACACTAGTAGAGAATTGGGCTTTAGTCCCGGTTGGTAGGGCGCAAATATCCCGAAAATGCATCCGGGTCGTCGTCGTACCTGTCCGGGTCCAGCGTGCGGCGGGGCTGCTCCCCGCCGGCGGCGGCGTCGAGCCCCGGCGGCGGCAGGCCGCTGCAGTGGCCCAGGAAGGCGGCGGTCATGTAGTCGTAGTAGCTTCTGTGCATGCTAGCTAATTAATAACAGCAGGTAACAATTAACTAATAACAATGCAATCAACATCACGCGCAGTAGCTAGTGCAGGCACGTACGGGTGGGTCGGGGTAGCGTTGCCAGGTGCGCCGGTGCCGTAGTTGGGGGTGTAGCCAGGATCAGCCATCGTCACCGCCCTCCAGAGTGATCCAGCAGCTGCTGCTAGCTACACCAGCACACACACACACACACACACACACACACACACACACATATATATATAGCGCCTCCGATCCATGCATCCAGCAGCTCCTAGCCGGGGACGTTCAGAGACCTGACATGATTCGTTCAATCCATCTACCGCGCGTCAGCGTATATATTTGCAGTCCGCGCCCCGTGAAGCGAATCACATCGCATGCCGGCCTTGTCAGTCAGATGATAATGCATGGTGAAACGTACATACGTACAGTCAGCAACTGTGCGGTGCATGCGGCAGGCAGGCAGGCTCTTTATGCATTATTGCGTCGTCTTCAGACGTGCAGCAACCGAGCTGCAAGCCATGCATTATTGGCAATGCCAGTCCTCTCAGCTACTTGCTCCTAGTCGTCGTCGCAGCTGGCGCAGCCGCGCATCAGCGTATATTTGTGCTGCGTATGCGGATAAAGCTACTACGTGCAGTCCTCGACCGACCGACTAGACTACCTAAGCCGGCCTGCATCATCAACTACTGCTGTGAACAAATAAATTGGCGCGCTCATCCCCATCACTACAGACTTCACACTAGTAGAGAATTGGGCTTTAGTCCCCGTTGGTAGGGTGCATATATCCCGAAAATACATCCGGGTCGTCGTCGTACCTGTCCAGGTCCAGCGTGCGGCGGGGCTGCTCCCCGCCGGCGGCGGCGTCGAGCCCCGGTGGCGACAGGCCGCTGCAGTGGCCCAGGAAGGCGGCGGTCATGTAGTCGTAGTAGCTTCTGTGCATGCTAGCTAATTAATAACAGCAGGTAACAATTAACTAATAACAATGCAATCAACATCGCGCGCAGTAGCTAGTGCAGGCACGTACGGGTGGGTCGGGGTAGCGTTGCCAGGTGCGCCGGCACCGTAGTTGGGGGTGTAGCCAGGATCAGCCATCGTCGCCGCCCTCCAGAGTGATCCAGCAGCTGCTGCTAGCTGCACCTGCACACACACACACACACACACACACACACATATAGCGCCTCCGATCCATGCATCCAGCAGCTGCTAGACGGGGATGTTCAGAGACCTGACATGATTCGTTCAATCCATCTACCACGCGTCAGCGTATATATTTGCAGTCCGCGCCCCGTGAAGCGAATCACATCGCATGCCGGCCTTGTCTGTCAGATGATAATGCATGGTGAAACGTACATACGTACAGTCAGCAACTGTGCGGTGCATGCGGCAGGCAGGCAGGCTCTTTATGCATTATTGCGTCGTCTTCAGACGTGCAGCAACCGAGCTGCAAGCCATGCATTATTGGCATTGCCACTCCTCTCAGCTACTTGCTCCTAGTCGTCGTCGCAGCTGGCGCAGCCGCGCGTCAGCGTATATTTGTGCTGCGTATGCGGATAAAGCTACTACGTGCAGTCCTCGACCGACCGACTAGACTAGCTAAGCCGGCCTGCATCATCAACTACTGCTGTGAACAAATAAATTGGCGCGCTCATCCCCATCACTACAGACTTCACACTAGTAGAGAATTGGGCTTTAGTCCCGGTTGGTAGGGTGCAAATATCCCGAAAATGCATCCGGGTCGTCGTCGTACCTGTCCGGGTCCAGCGTGCGGCGGGGCTGCTCCCCGCCGGCGGCGGCGTCGAGCCCCGGCGGCGGCAGGCCGCTGCAGTGGCCCAGGAAGGCGGCGGTCATGTAGTCGTAGTAGCTTCTGTGCATGCTAGCTAATTAATAACAGCAGGTAACAATTAACTAATAACAATGCAATCAACATCACGCGCAGTAGCTAGTGCAGGCACGTACGGGTGGGTCAGGGTAGCGTTGCCAGGTGCGCCGGCGCCGTAGTTGGGGGTGTAGCCAGGATCAGCCATCGTCGCCGCCCTCCAGAGTGATCCAGCAGCTGCTGCTAGCTGCACCTGCACACACACACACACACACACACACACACACACACACACACACACATAGCGCCTCCGATCCATGCGTCCAGCAGCTGCTAGCCGGGGACGTTCGGAGACCTGACATGATTCGTTCAATCCATCTACCGCGCGTCAGCGTATATATTTGCAGTCCGCGCCCCGTGAAGCGAATCACATCGCATGCCGGCCTTGTCAGTCAGATGATAATGCATGGTGAAATGTACATACGTACAGTCAGCAACTGTGCGGTGCATGCGGCAGGCAGGCAGGCTCTTTATGCATTATTGCGTCGTCTTCAGACGTGCAGCAAACGAGCTGCAAGCCATGCATTATTGGCATTGCCAGTCCACTCAGCTACTTGCTCCTAGTCGTCGTCGCAGCTGGCGCAGCCGCGCGTCAGCGTATATTTGTGCTGCGTATGCGGATAAAGCTACTACGTGCAGTCCTCGACCGACCGACTAGACTAGCTAAGCCGGCCTGCATCATCAACTACTGCTGTGAACAAATAAATTGGCGCGCTCATCCCCATCACTACAGACTTCACACTAGTAGAGAATTGGGCTTTAGTCCCGGTTGGTAGGGTGCAAATATCCCGAAAATGCATCCGAGTCGTCGTCGTACCTGTCCGGGTCCAGCGTGCGGCGGGGCTGCTCCCCGCCGGCGGCGGCGTCGAGCCCCGGCGGCGGCAGGCCGCTGCAGTGGCCCAGGAAGGCGGCGGTCATGTAGTCGTAGTAGCTTCTGTGCATGCTAGCTAATTAATAACAGCAGGTAACAATTAACTAATAACAATGCAATCAACATCACGCGCAGTAGCTAGTGCAGGCACGTACGGGTGGGTCGGGGTAGCGTTGCCAGGTGCGCCGGTGCCGTAGTTGGGGGTGTAGCCAGGATCAGCCATCGTCACCGCCCTCCAGAGTGATCCAGCAGCTGCTGCTTGCTACACCAGCACACACACACACACACACACACACACACACACACACACACACACACACACACACACACACACACACACATATATATATAGCGCCTCCGATCCATGCATCCAGCAGCTGCTAGCCGGGGACGTTCGGA
The DNA here is from genome assembly GCF_005286985.2 of Setaria viridis. Taxonomy (NCBI): domain Eukaryota; kingdom Viridiplantae; phylum Streptophyta; class Magnoliopsida; order Poales; family Poaceae; genus Setaria; species Setaria viridis. The sequence continues at coordinate 8,484,040 of NC_048264.2, forward strand.
GACCTGACATGATTCGTTCAATCCATCTACCGCGCGTCAGCGTATATATTTGCAGTCCGCGCCCCGTGAAGCGAATCACATCGCATGCCGGCCTTGTCAGTCAGATGATAATGCATGGTGAAACGTACATACGTACAGTCAGCAACTGTGCGGTGCATGCGGCAGGCAGGCAGGCTCTTTATGCATTATTGCGTCGTCTTCAGACGTGCAGCAAACGAGCTGCAAGCCATGCATTATTGGCATTGCCAGTCCACTCAGCTACTTGCTCCTAGTCGTCGTCGCAGCTGGCGCAGCCGCGCGTCAGCGTATATTTGTGCTGCGTATGCGGATAAAGCTACTACGTGCAGTCCTCGACCGACCGACTAGACTAGCTAAGCCGGCCTGCATCATCAACTACTGCTGTGAACAAATAAATTGGCGCGCTCATCCCCATCACTACAGACTTCACACTAGTAGAGAATTGGGCTTTAGTCCCGGTTGGTAGGGTGCAAATATCCCGAAAATGCATCCGAGTCGTCGTCGTACCTGTCCGGGTCCAGCGTGCGGCGGGGCTGCTCCCCGCCGGCGGCGGCGTCGAGCCCCGGCGGCGGCAGGCCGCTGCAGTGGCCCAGGAAGGCGGCGGTCATGTAGTCGTAGTAGCTTCTGTGCATGCTAGCTAATTAATAACAGCAGGTAACAATTAACTAATAACAATGCAATCAACATCACGCGCAGTAGCTAGTGCAGGCACGTACGGGTGGGTCGGGGTAGCGTTGCCAGGTGCGCCGGTGCCGTAGTTGGGGGTGTAGCCAGGATCAGCCATCGTCACCGCCCTCCAGAGTGATCCAGCAGCTGCTGCTTGCTACACCAGCACACACACACACACACACACACACACACACACACACACACACACACACACACACACACATATATATATATATAGCGCCTCCGATCCATGCATCCAGCAGCTGCTAGCCGGGGACGTTCGGAGACCTGACATGATTCGTTCAATCCATCTACCGCGCGTCAGCGTATATATTTGCAGTCCGCGCCCCGTGAAGCGAATCACATCGCATGCCGGCCTTGTCAGTCAGATGATAATGCATGGTGAAACGTACATACGTACAGTCAGCAACTGTGCGGTGCATGCGGCAGGCAGGCAGGCTCTTTATGCATTATTGCGTCGTCTTCAGACGTGCAGCAAACGAGCTGCAAGCCATGCATTATTGGCATTGCCAGTCCACTCAGCTACTTGCTCCTAGTCGTCGTCGCAGCTGGCACAGCCGCGCGTCAGCGTATATTTGTGCTGCGTATGCGGATAAAGCTACTACGTGCAGTCCTCGACCGACCGACTAGACTAGCTAAGCCGGCCTGCATCATCAACTACTGCTGTGAACAAATAAATTGGCGCGCTCATCCCCATCACTACAGACTTCACACTAGTAGAGAATTGGGCTTTAGTCCCGGTTGGTAGGGCGCAAATATCCCGAAAATGCATCCGGGTCGTCGTCGTACCTGTCCGGGTCCAGCGTGCGGCGGGGCTGCTCCCCGCCGGCGGCGGCGTCGAGCCCCGGCGGCGGCAGGCCGCTGCAGTGGCCCAGGAAGGCGGCGGTCATGTAGTCGTAGTAGCTTCTGTGCATGCTAGCTAATTAATAACAGCAGGTAACAATTAACTAATAACAATGCCATCAACATCACGCGCAGTAGCTAGTGCAGGCACGTACGGGTGGGTCGGGGTAGCGTTGCCAGGTGCGCCGGTGCCGTAGTTGGGGGTGTAGCCAGGATCAGCCATCGTCACCGCCCTCCAGAGTGATCCAGCAGCTGCTGCTAGCTACACCAGCACACACACACACACACACACACACACACACACACACACATATATATATATAGCGCCTCCGATCCATGCATCCAGCAGCTCCTAGCCGGGGACGTTCAGAGACCTGACATGATTCGTTCAATCCATCTACCGCGCGTCAGCGTATATATTTGCAGTCCGCGCCCCGTGAAGCGAATCACATCGCATGCCGGCCTTGTCAGTCAGATGATAATGCATGGTGAAACGTACATACGTACAGTCAGCAACTGTGCGGTGCATGCGGCAGGCAGGCAGGCTCTTTATGCATTATTGCGTCGTCTTCAGACGTGCAGCAACCGAGCTGCAAGCCATGCATTATTGGCATTGCCACTCCTCTCAGCTACTTGCTCCTAGTCGTCGTCGCAGCTGGCGCAGCCGCGCGTCAGCGTATATTTGTGCTGCGTATGCGGATAAAGCTACTACGTGCAGTCCTCGACCGACCGACTAGACTAGCTAAGCCGGCCTGCATCATCAACTACTGCTGTGAACAAATAAATTGGCGCGCTCATCCCCATCACTACAGACTTCACACTAGTAGAGAATTGGGCTTTAGTCCCGGTTGGTAGGGCGCAAATATCCCGAAAATGCATCCGGGTCGTCGTCGTACCTGTCCGGGTCCAGCGTGCGGCGGAGCTGCTCCCCGCCGGCGGCGGCGTCGAGCCCCGGCGGCGGCAGGCCGCTGCAGTGGCCCAGGAAGGCGGCGGTCATGTAGTCGTAGTAGCTTCTGTGCATGCTAGCTAATTAATAACAGCAGGTAACAATTAACTAATAACAATGCAATCAACATCACGCGCAGTAGCTAGTGCAGGCACGTACGGGTGGGTCGGGGTAGCGTTGCCAGGTGCGCCGGTGCCGTAGTTGGGGGTGTAGCCAGGATCAGCCATCGTCACCGCCCTCCAGAGTGATCCAGCAGCTGCTGCTAGCTACACCAGCACACACACACACACACACACACACACACACACACACACACATATATATATAGCGCCTCCGATCCATGCATCCAGCAGCTCCTAGCCGGGGACGTTCAGAGACCTGACATGATTCGTTCAATCCATCTACCGCGCGTCAGCGTATATATTTGCAGTCCGCGCCCCGTGAAGCGAATCACATCGCATGCCGGCCTTGTCAGTCAGATGATAATGCATGGTGAAACGTACATACGTACAGTCAGCAACTGTGCGGTGCATGCGGCAGGCAGGCAGGCTCTTTATGCATTATTGCGTCGTCTTCAGACGTGCAGCAACCGAGCTGCAAGCCATGCATTATTGGCAATGCCAGTCCTCTCAGCTACTTGCTCCTAGTCGTCGTCGCAGCTGGCGCAGCCGCGCATCAGCGTATATTTTGTGCTGCGTATGCGGATAAAGCTACTACGTGCAGTCCTCGACCGACCGACTAGACTACCTAAGCCGGCCTGCATCATCAACTACTGCTGTGAACAAATAAATTGGCGCGCTCATCCCCATCACTACAGACTTCACACGAGTAGAGAATTGGGCTTTAGTCCCCGTTGGTAGGGTGCATATATCCCGAAAATACATCCGGGTCGTCGTCGTACCTGTCCAGGTCCAGCGTGCGGCGGGGCTGCTCCCCGCCGGCGGCGGCGTCGAGCCCCGGTGGCGGCAGGCCGCTGCAGTGGCCCAGGAAGGCGGCGGTCATGTAGTCATAGTAGCTTCTGTGCATGCTAGCTAATTAATAACAGCAGGTAACAATTAACTAATAACAATGCAATCAACATCGCGCGCAGTAGCTAGTGCAGGCACGTACGGGTGGGTCGGGGTAGCGTTGCCAGGTGCGCCGGCACCGTAGTTGGGGGTGTAGCCAGGATCAGCCATCGTCGTCGCCCTCCAGAGTGATCCAGCAGCTGCTGCTAGCTGCACCTGCACACACACACACACACACACACATATAGCGCCTCCGATCCATGCATCCAGCAGCTGCTAGCCGGGGATGTTCAGAGACCTGACATGATTCGTTCAATCCATCTACCACGCGTCAGCGTATATATTTGCAGTCCGCGCCACGTGAAGCGAATCACATCGCATGCCGGCCTTGTCTGTCAGATGATAATGCATGGTGAAACGTACATACGTACAGTCAGCAACTGTGCGGTGCATGCGGCAGGCAGGCAGGCTCTTTATGCATTATTGCGTCGTCTTCAGACGTGCAGCAACCGAGCTGCAAGCCATGCATTATTGGCAATGCCAGTCCTCTCAGCTACTTGCTCCTAGTCGTCGTCGCAGCTGGCGCAGCCGTGCGTCAGCGTATATTTGTGCTGCGTATGCGGATAAAGCTACTACGTGCAGTCCTCGACCGACCGACTAGACTAGCTAAGCCGGCCTGCATCATCAACTACTGCTGTGAACAAATAAATTGGCGCGCTCATCCCCATCACTACAGACTTCACACTAGTAGAGAATTGGGCTTTAGTCCCGGTTGGTAGGGTGCAAATATCCCGAAGACACATCCGGGTCGTCGTACTACCTGTCCGGGTCCAGCGTGCGGCGGGGCTGCTCCCCGCCGGCGGCGGCGTCGAGCCCCGGCGGCGGCAGGCCGCTGCAGTGGCCCAGGAAGGCGGCGGTCATGTAGTCGTAGTAGCTTTTGTGCATGCTAGCTAATTAATAACAGCAGGTAACAATTAACTAATAACAATGCAATCAACATCGCGCGCAGTAGCTAGTGCAGGCACGTACGGGTGGGTCGGGGTAGCGTTGCCAGGTGCGCCGGCACCGTAGTTGGGGGTGTAGCCAGGATCAGCCATCGTCGCCGCCCTCCAGAGTGATCCAGCAGCTGCTGCTAGCTGCACCTGCACACACACACACACACACACACATATAGCGCCTCCGATCCATGCATCCAGCAGCTGCTAGCCGGGGATGTTCAGAGACCTGACATGATTCGTTCAATCCATCTACCACGCGTCAGCGTATATATTTGCAGTCCGCGCCCCGTGAAGCGAATCACATCGCATGCCGGCCTTGTCTGTCAGATCATAATGCATGGTGAAACGTACATACGTACAGTCAGCAACTGTGCGGTGCATGCGGCAGGCAGGCAGGCTCTTTATGCATTATTGCGTCGTCTTCAGACGTGCAGCAACCGAGCTGCAAGCCATGCATTATTGGCAATGCCAGTCCTCTCAGCTACTTGCTCCTAGTCGTCGTCGCAGCTGGCGCAGCCGTGCGTCAGCGTATATTTGTGCTTCGTATGCGGATAAAGCTACTACGTGTAGTCCTCGACCGACCGACTAGACTAGCTAAGCCGGCCTGCATCATCAACTACTGTTGTGAACAAATAAATTGGCACGCTCATCCCCATAACTACAGACTTCACACTATTAGAGAATTAGGCTTTAGTCCCGGTTGGTAGGGTGCAAATATCCCGAAAATACATCCAGGTCGTCGTCGTACCTGTCCGGGTTCATCGTGCGCCGGGGCTGCTCCCCGCCGGCGGCGGCGTCGAGCCCCGGCGGCGGCAGGCCGCTGCAGTGGCCCAGGAAGGCGGCGGTCATGTAGTCGTAGTAGCTTCTGTGCATGCTAGCTAATTAATAACAGCAGGTAACAATTAACTAATAACAATGCAATCAACATCGCGCGCAGTAGCTAGGGCAGGCACGTACGGGTGGGTCGGGGTAGCGTTGCCAGGTGCGTCGGCGCCGTAGTTGGGGGTGTAGTCAGGATCAGCCATCGTCGCCGCCCTCCAGAGTGATCCAGCAGCTGCTGCTAGCTGCACCTGCACACACACACACACACACACACACATATATAGCGCCTCCGATCCATGCATCCAGCGGCTGCTAGCCGGGGACGTTCAGAGACCTGACATGATTCGTTCAATCCATCTACCGCGCGTCAGCGTATATATTTGCAGTCCGCGCCCCGTGAAGCGAATCACATCGCATGCCAGCCTTGTCAGTCAGATGATAATGCATGGTGAAACGTCCATACGTAGAGTCAGCAACTGTGCGGTGCATGCGGCAGGCAGGCAGGCTCTTTATGCATTATTGCGTCGTCTTCAGACGTGCAGCAACCGAGCTGCAAGCCATGCATTATTGGCATTGCCAGTCCTCTCAGCTACCCACTCCTAGTCGTCGTCGCAGCTGGCGCAGCCGCGCGTCAGCGTATATTTGTGCTGCGTATGCGGATAAAGCTACTACGTGCAGTCCTCGACCGACCGACTAGACTAGCTAAGCCGGCCTGCATCATCAACTACTGCTGTGAACAAATAAATTGGCGCACTGATCCCCATCACTACAGACTTCACACTAGTAGAGAATTGGGCTTTAGTCCCAGTTGGTAGGGTGCATATATCCCGAAAATACATCCGGGTCGTCGTCGTACCTGTCCGGGTCCAGCGTGCGGCGGGGCTGCTCCCCGCCGGCGGCGGCGTCGAGCCCCGGTGGCGGCAGGCCGCTGCAGTGGCCCAGGAAGGCGGCGGTCATGTAGTCGTAGTAGCTTCTGTGCATGCTAGCTAATTAATAACAGCAGGTAACAATTAACTAATAACAATGCAATCAACATCGCGCGCAGTAGCTAGTGCAGGCACGTACGGGTGGGTCGGGGTAGCGTTGCCAGGTGCGCCGGCACCGTAGTTGGAGGTGTAGCCAGGATCAGCCATCGTCGCCGCCCTCCAGAGTGATCCAGCAGCTGCTGCTAGCTGCACCTGCACACACACACACACACACACATATCTAGTGCCTCCGATCCATGCATCCAGCAGCTGCTAGCCGGGGACGTTCAGAGACCTAACATGATTCGTTCAATCCATCTACCGCGCGTCAGCGTATATATTTGCAGTCCGCGCCCCGTGAAGCGAATCACATCGCATGCCGGCCTTGTCAGTCAGATGATAATGCATGGTGAAACGTACATACGTACAGTCAGTAACTGTGCGGTGCATGCGGCAGGCAGGCAGGCTCTTTATGCATTATTGCGTCGTCTTCAGACGTGCAGCAACCGAGCTGCAAGCCATGCATTATTGGCATTGCCAATCCTCTCAGATACTTGCTCCTAGTCGTCGTCGCAGCTGGCGCAGCCGCGCGTCAGCGTATATTTGTGCTGCGTATGCGGATAAAGCTACTACGTGCAGTCCTCGACCGACCGACTAGACTAGCTAAGCCGGCCTGCATCATCAACTACTGCTGTGAACAAATAAATTTGCGCGCTCATCCCCATCACTACAGACTTCACACTAGTAGAGAATTGGGCTTTAGTCCCGGTTGGTAGGGTGCAAATATCCCGAAGACACATCCGGGACGTAGTACAACCTGTCCGGGTCCAGCGTGCGGCGGGGCTGCTCCCCGCCGGCGGCGGCGTCGAGCCCCGGCGGCGGCAGGCCGCTGCAGTGGCCCAGGAAGGCGACGGTCATGTAGTCGTAGTAGCTTCTGTGCATGCTAGCTAATTAATAACAGCAGGTAACAATTAACTAATAACAATGCAATCAACATCGCGCGCAGTAGCTAGTGCAGGCACGTACGGGTGGGTCGGGGTAGCGTTGCCAGGTGCGCCGGCACCGTAGTTGGGGGTGTAGCCAGGATCAGCCATCGTCGCCGCCCTCCAGAGTGATCCAGCAGCTGCTGCTAGCTGCACCTGCACACACACACACACACACACACACACATATAGTGCCTCCGATCCATGCATCCAGCAGCTGCTAGCCGGGGATGTTCAGAGACCTGACATGATTCGTTCAATGCATCTACCGCGCGTCAGCGTATATATTTGCAGTCCGCGCCCCGTGAAGCGAATCACATCGCATGCCGGCCTTGTCAGTGAGATGATAATGCATGGTGAAACGTACATACGTACAGTCAGCAACTGTGCGGTGCATGCGGCAGGCAGGCAGGCTCTTTATGCATTATTGCGTCGTCTTCAGACGTGCAGCAACCGAGCTGCAAGCCATGCATTACTGGCATTGCCAGTCCTCTCAGCTACTTGCTCCTAGTCGTCGTCGCAGCTGGCGCAGCCGCGCGTCAGCGTATATTTGTGCTGCGTATGCGGATAAAGCTACTACGTGCAGTCCTCGACCGACCGACTAGACTAGCTAAGCCGGCCTGCATCATCAACTACTGCTGTGAACAAATGAATTGGCGCGCTCATCCCCATCACTACAGACTTCACACTAGTAGAGAATTGGACTTTAATCCCGGTTGGTAGGGTGCAAATATCCCGAAAACGCATCCGGGTCGTCGTCGTACCTGTCCGGGTCCAGCGTGCGGCGGGGCTGCTCCCCGCCGGCGGCGGCGTCGAGCCCCGGCGGCGGCAGGCCGTTGCAGTGGCCCAGGAAGGCGGCGGTCAGGTAGTCGCAGTAGCTTCTGTGCATGCTGGCTAATTAATAACAGCAGGTAACAATTAACTAATAACAATGCAATCAACATCACGCGCAGTAGCTAGTGCAGGCACGTACGGGTGGGTCGGGGTAGCGTTGCCAGGTGCGCCAGCGCCGTAGTTGGGGGTGTAGCCAGGATCAGCCATCGTCGCCGCCCTCCAGAGTGATCCAGCAGCTGCTGCTAGCTGCACCTGCACACACACACACACACACACACATATAGCGCCTCTGATCCATGCATCCAGCAGCTGCTAGCCGGGGACGTTCAGAGACCTGACATGATTCGTTCAATCCATCTACCACGCGTCAGCGTAAATATTTGCAGTCCACGCCCCGTGAAGCGAATCACATCGCATGCCGGCCTTGTCAGTCAGATGATAATGCATGGTGAAACGTACATACGTACAGTCAGCAACTGTGCGGTGCATGCGGCAGGCAGGCAGACTCTTTATGCATTATTGCGTCGTCTTCAGACATGCAGCAACCGAGCTGCAATCCATGCATTATTGGCATTGCCAGTCCTCTCAGCTACTTGCTCCTAGTCGTCGTCGCAGCTGGCGCAGCCGCGCGTCAGCGTATATTTGTGCTGCGTATGCGGATAAAGCTACTACGTGCAGTCCTCGACCGACCGACTAGACTAGCTATGCCGGCCTGCATCATCAACTACTGCTATGAACAAAAAAATTGGCGCGCTCATCCCCATCACTACAGACTTCACACTAGTAGAGAATTGGGCTTTAGTCCCGGTTGGTAGGGTGCAAATATCCCGAAAATGCATCCGGGTCGTCGTCGTCGTCCCAGTTGGTAGGCTGGAGGCGCGAGGCTGGAGACTGAAATATGCGCGTGCGTGGTTCATGGGATTCGAACCCACAGCCTCCAGCCTCGCGCGTAGCTTCCTTGCCATCCCACCTACACACCACATCTGACTGTGTAGGGGATGCTATCCTTTTGTATTAACCCTTTTATCAAATTTCAGTCTGCATCTTTATTGTAGGATTTGTTAGGGTAAAAACCGTCCCAAAGAGGGGCCTACAAGTTTCTAAAATGAAGAGAACGAAATGAACGAGAAAGACAAGAGTTGTAAAATGACTTCGGGAGAGTTGGATAGAACTCCCCTTCCGTCCCTCAACGTCCCCCTTTACATATTCCTCTCGATTCCATTTTATAGAGCTATAATTTTTACACTTTATAACACATCGCCCTCCTTTATCACTTTATGCGAAGCATATTGGATGGTATTACAGTAACATTACGCCACTTTTGCCACACTCTTTACAACTCGTCCCTTTACAGCCAGGATGGTGTGGGGCCCAAACGCCGAAGACGTCATGTCCACTTCGCTGGAGGCTGAACACGCAAGCGGTCTTCCCAGATCTCCGCCGCCTGCACGACGACTTCGCGACCACTGCTCCGTCCAGGCCCTAGCCTCCATCGCAGCTCCGAAGTCCATCCGCTGCCTTGGTTGCTCACAACATCTCTTTGTGGGCCGGTCATGTTAAACAGTCTCGAAGTCCGGAAATGGCGGGGGGGTACCGCATGAAGTCCTCTTCCCCAACAGTAGCCCCTCGCTAGTGAGGGTCATCTTCAACGAGCCAAACTAGCGACTTAGCTCCTTCTGAGTTGGGGAAGTCAAGACCCCCCGAAGCGCCTCCCCATTTCGGCTCGTTCGCGCATTGACAACCCCCCCTTCTTTTTTTTTCTTTTTTTATGCATCCTATCAACAAGACGTCTCCTCGTATCACGTTAACCGCTTCCTCCATTTCGAATTTTGCGCCCCTCCCTTGGTCTATATATATCCGGGTGTCCTTTAGGGTTTTACACATTCTCCTTGCTCGCTGCCAGCTTGCAGCTTTTGGTTTTCTTGTGCCATGTAAGTTTTCCTTCGCTTCGCTCTCCCTCTTTTTTACTTCGCATATTTTTTCTTATTTTCACTTCGCATAGGATTTTTTCTTCTACCGCGGTCTTCGCCTAAGACGTCTTCGTTGCTTATTTTTTTCAGTATTAAACCATGGCTACTAAAGCTCCCAAGCTTCCACCCAACTACGGTCTTCAGCCGCAGTCGTGTGACTGATAAGATGATTCGTAACTTCGTTGCATCTGGACTGATAGAAGAAGGTCGAGGTTGAGCCCCTGGGTCCGAAACTACGCCTCTTCCCAAGGACAACGAAGTCGTCGTTTTTCACGATCTCTTTACGGCTGGACTTCGTTTTCCATTGGACCCAGTTATTGTTGAGATTCTGCGCAAGTATAATATGTACTTGCACCAACTTACGCCTAATGGAGTGCTCCGCCTGAGCAATTTTATGTGGGTTTGCAAAAGTATGGGCGTCACTTCGACCGTTGAAAATTTTGTGCGCGCCCATATTATTCATCACCAGCCGAAGAATGTGGAACGGATTGGAGAGAAAGGTTCCTTGATTAGGGAAGAGGCCCAATTCGGATGCCTTAATTTCCGTTACAGACCCGAAGTTGCCTCCCCAGTGACTTTGTACAAAAACAAATGGGAAGATGACTAGAATTGCTTCTGGTTCCACCATACTGTCGAAGTGGATGCTGCTACCGGTACTCATCTGCTCGTTTGCAAGGAATTCAAGAATATTCCTAAAGATAAGAGTTGTGATACTGAAGATACTAACACACTACCGGAAACACGAATTTTGCCGAGTGTAAATTCTTTGCCGAGTGCTTTCTTTCGGGCACTCGACAAACCACAGCTTTGCCGAGTGTATCCTGGCAGACACTCGGCGAAGATTATACACTCGGCAAAGTTGTGGTTTGCCGAGTGTCCCAAATAAGACACTCGACGAACGTACACACGACACTCGGCAAAAAATTCACACTCGGTAAATGCCAGCACGTGGCTCGCACGTGCACCCGCCGTCAAGGGGAAGTGGCCGGCCGTTAGTACTTTGCCGAGTGCCCGACGCAGAATCATATTGGGGGCAGTGGCCACCTGCACATCCTCCTCGGTGACTTGTTATTTGTGTGCTTGTGATGCAAACTTGTGAATTACTTGTTTAGACGAGAACTTCTTAATGTTATTTGTGTGCTTGTGATGCCTGTGGTGCAATTTATATGCCTGTGCTTCTGTGGTTGTTTTTTGAGAGGGGTCCTTTATACGTAATATTTCTATTTTGCAGGAGGTGTATGGACACTTTGCAGAGTGGCAAAGAGGCCATTTTCTGTTACTGGTTGACGACTTTGCCGAGTGCATCGTCAAAACACTCGGCAAAGGTGTCATAAAAATTTGGCAGGAGGGGCTTGTTTGCCAAGTGCCAAGAGGCAGGCACTCGGCAAACATTTTATTTTCGCCGAGTGTCACTCAAAAATACACTCGGCAAACATTTTATTTTCGCCGAGTGTCACTTAAAAATACACTCGGCAAACATTTTATTTTCGCCGAGTGCCACTTAAAAATACACTCAGCAAACATTAAATTTTCGCTGAGTGTCTTCCGTCTGGCACTCGGCAAAGGTGCCGTTACCGTGACAGTCCGTTATCGCCTTTATGCCGAGTGTTTTATTTTGCCGAGAGTTTTCCGACACTCGGCAAAGCGTTTGCCGAGTGCCTGATGTTCGACACTCGGCAAATACACTGTTTGCCGAGGGAAAGTTTACCGAGTATAGTTCGCCAAGTGTTACATTCGGCAAACCCTTTGCCGAGTGTATTTGGGCCTTCGCCGAGTGCCTGGGGCACTCGGCAAAAGTACTGTTTCCGGTAGTGACACTTCGCGACTGTTCATGGTTGCTTTTCGTGAACTCGCAAAATCTTACGGCATCCGTGACCTTGTCGAAGAATACTGTGCTGTGAAAGTCTTTCCTGTGAAGGTTGGTTGGTCCATTGCTGCCTGGAAAGACTTTTCCAGCTCGATCAAGATTCCTGACTTCGAGAAAAGTTTTAAGTTGTCGAAAACGGGTTGGTTTTTCCTTCGTCATTGTGCTTTGTAGTGAATTCTCTTAATTTTTATATGTTGGTTTGCTTACTTGTCTTTTTGTTTTATGTTAGACATTGATGTGAAAGATATGGAGGAGCGTGCTAATCTTATCCTGGGCCCGAAGGCGCTAAGGAGTATAATGAGTTGGAGAAAAGGTTGGACGGTTCTCGCAGCAACCATGTCTTCGAGTTCTCTAGGGGCCCCCGCGAAGCTACTGTACTTCGCAAAGAAGCTGCTCTGAAATGTGCCCTTAAGAAAGGCACTGCTACTTCTGACGAAGCTGCTGCCCTACCTGCCCCTCGTCGCAAAGCGCCAAGTAAACGAAAGAAGTCTCCAGCTCCTCGCGCTAAAAAACATTCTCGTTCTGAACTCGCCACTTCAACAGAAGTTGTTGAGTCTAGCCCCGAAGAGAGCCAGAATCAAGGTGCTGGGGGTGGGGGGTGGCACTACGGGAAACAGTAAAGTTGCCGAGTGTAAAATGTTTGCCGAGTGCATTATCTCGGGCACTCAGCAAAGGCGGTGTTTGCTGAGTGTCTCCGTGACAACACTCGGCAAACATTTTACACTCGGCAAAAATCCTATTTGCCGAGTGTCAAACAAAAAATACTCGGCAAACTCGCAACCGACACTCGGCAAACAACAGACACTCGGCAACCCTTAACCATGTGATCGGCACGTGCGGCGTCCGTTAGGGGGTGTGCCGGATGTTAGTTGTTTGCCGAGTGTCCGCCATCGACACTCGGCAAAGATGAAGATTTACCGAGTGTTTAATGGGACACTCGGCAAATCCTAAATAGTTGCCGAGTACTCGGCAAAACCAAAACAATTTTTTCCTCCTCCACCCTCCAAACTTTTTGTACTCCCCACGTATGACATTTGGCACTGCATGTTAGAAGGTGGACTATTTATTGACCCGTTTGCTATATATAATGAATTAATTTCATTTAGAGTAATTTGTTGATTTAAGTCAAATTTGAACTGCAAGTGATTGGAATAATGGAATAATATGAGTGGAAAAATCATATTCATGTTAATGAGTCCGAATTGAGGTCTCATCCGCGAAATGAAAAGAAATTTCGAACATTTTGTTAAGAAAAAACGATTACGAACATGTGGCCGAATGATTTTTTAATTCTCAAAAATACAAACGAAGTTTGAAAATCACGAGATTTTCCAAGATGCTATGATTTCATATGTGGAGGCTGTGGTAAAGAAATGAGAAGGTTTTGCACAAATTTTGACATATGATTCTTGGAAATCGAAGCATCTACAGAGAGGATTCGTACAAGTTGGAAGGATCCGGTAAGATTTTGAGTCGAATCGATACTTGAATTTGTCATTGAGTTCAAATTTTTTTTATAGGCCATAGACAACATAGATTGGTTCATGTCAAATTTTAGGAATTTTTCGGATCCGTTTGATATTTTTTATTTATTAATTGTAATTATATAAATTTAATATATATAAATTCAATATGAGCTATATATCCATGAAATAATGGAATAATATTAGTAAAAAAATGAAATACGCATTGTTTAGTGAATTTGACTAGGTTTTTACAAAGTATACAGACTTTAAATTACTAAAACAATGGTTTGAACATGAAATATAAGCGTACTTTGCCAAGTGTCGCATCGAGGCACTCGGCAAAGCAGTGGTTTGCCGAGTGTCAAGCCTAGGACACTCGGCAAACATCCACCTCCTGTCGCTTGTTTGCCGAGTGTTTGGGCTAACACTCGGCAAAGATCTACGTATTTGCCGAGTGCCACGACCATGACACTCGGCAAAGTTCCACGTATTTGCCGAGTGCCGAGGCGCCGACACTCGGCAAACAGCCTCGACTTTGCTGTGTGCCTCAAGGGCGACACTCGGCAAAGGTCCAGGTGTTTGCCGAGTGTCTGCCGTCTGGCACTCGGCAAACTCGTCGTTAGCCTGGACGCCGTCACTACCGTTGTCACCGAGTGTGTGTTTTCGCCGAGTGTGTTTTTGGCCGTCGGCAAAATGTTTGCCGAGTGCATGAGTTTTGACACTCGGCAAACATCTGTTTGCCGACACAAAATTTGTCGTGTGCCATATGCCGTGTGTTACACTCGGCAAACTCTTTGCCGAGTGTTTTTACTGTTCCCGTAGTGTGGGGGGGGAGGAATGAAAGTAACTTTTTGGAAAACGCATTGAATGCGAGCCCCACCCGCGAAGAGGATGTTGAGATTACCTCGCCCTCACCTTGCCGTGCTATAGAGGATCGAAGTGCTCCTTCCAACATCTCTGCTGCTGAAGATATTGCTGGCACTGCCAGCAAACCCTTTGAAATTGAGTATAGCGAAGATGAGCCTGAAAGCGACGACGAGCCTTTAATTCGTCCCCCTCGAAGTTGTATTTCCCCTCCCGCTGTTGGTACTGCTGCTCCAACTGTTTACCCCGAAGCTCCTCCCGCTCCCGTAGAGGAAACAGTTGTTGAAGAGGAAACGGCTGCTGCTGGGGTGATGTCTCAACGTGTGACACATACTTCTTCGGATCAAAGCCAAAGTTCTGACTCGAAGACTCAAAGTGACGATCTGAGCAGCGTTCTCTTTGTTAGCGCTGAGCCCCCCAGCATGGCTGCGACTCGCCTGGATTTAGCCGAAGGCACCCGTCTCTTTGGGGGTAATAAATGTAAACTGCTCTAGTTCTCTAGCCGCAATCGTGAACACAGTGTTTTGCAGAAGGATAAAGATAGCTTCAGTTTTCCCATCATGGAGGAAGACCTTGGCGAGGACTCACGCGCAGGATCTATCTATGAAAGCCTTTGTAGCCTGCCATGTCGCACAACGACACGTTTGCAAAGACATGCGCAAGAGTCAACTGTCTCAACAGACTTCTGAGGATGCACTATCCAAAGAGATTGAAGTTGTTAAGGGATTTCAAAACAAAAAAGAAAACTTTACTGCCGGCTTAGAGGCTGAAAAGAAGAAAACAACTGAGGTTGCTGTTGAAAAGGATTCTATTTCTAAGAAGAACAATGAACTTGAAGCCAAAGTTCAAAGGCTTCGCACTCTTGCTGAAGCTGCTGAGGCTGAAAAAGGCTAGAGCTGACCAGCTACAAAGATCTCTCGATGCTAAATCCAAAAAGGTTGAAAATCTTTCTGTTGTGCGCTCATGAAAAACTTAAGAAAGATTATCAAGAGTATGCTGGTGAAGTTGAAGATCGTTGTCGCCATGTTCATGCTGAACTTGCGAAGCTGCTCATCGACTTCAGGACATCGCCGGCACCACTTAATATGGATGACTGTTTTGCTGGGGGATATCTTCAAATGGATTTCCGAAGGCATTCATTCGCTTGGCGTCCAAGGACGAGCTTTTGGCGAGCTTGGCACTGTTGTATCTGCGCGAACCCTTGCTCATGCTATCTGTACATTGATGATTACCCCCTCCGACGGCGGTGATCAATTTATCACGAAATCTGAATTGAAATGACTTCGTGAGCGTGATTAATCATGCCCGAAGATGCTTCTGCTGACAAGATCCTGGCCTTCCCGAAGAATATTGCAAAGAACTTTATGAGAGATTTCTTCCAACGTGCAGGCTATGCTCTCACTGTTGAAGAAGGGCGCCATCTTTTCCGTCAGGTTCTACCTTGTTCCAAACTTTTCCTCTTCGTTTGACACTCCTTTGCCTTCTTCGCTTCACTACCTATGTTTTTACTTGTGTAGCAACGAAGTCAAAGCTCGGATCCAGTTGTGAATGACTAGCAATTCATTGTAAATATTTCTTGTCATTTATTGTTATAAAATGTACAAGTATTAGTCATTCATTTTTGTAGTCATTTATTGATACAAAATATATAAGTATTAGTCATTCATTTTTTAGTCATTTATTGTTACAAAATGTATAAGTTATAATCATTCTTTTTTAGTCATTTATTGTTACAAAATGATGTCTAGAATTATTTCTTTTAGTACAAAAGGATGTCTAGAATTATTTATTTTAGTTTCATTTTTTTAGAATTACTTTCTAAATACCTTGTTTTTTCTAGTTAAAATGCGAGACAGGGAGGAAGAGGAGTTCATTCAAAATATTATTAATGAAGGCAACAACTACAACGTAGAAGTACATGATGCTTTAGGTGAAGAGGATGATGGCAACCAGTACCTAAATACGATGATGGCAACCAGTACCTAAATATGACTGGTGATGGCGGTGATGATGCTCCAGCCGAAGAGGAGGAAGAAATTTCCGAGGTATATGAATCCCTATATAGATGTACATAATTTGAATTCTCTACCTATCAACAATGGTTATAATTAATGATACTATTTTTGTAGCCATCTGGCCTTGACGAGGCCTAAATGGAAACAAGGCAGGAAGAAAAAGTTGGAGGGGCATACCATCATCACAGAAGTGGATGATGAAGGCGCACCAATTGGTCCCCCCGGTGTTTAGACGACATTTGTCAATCAATGTGGGTATATTATTCGGGAAAACATCCCCATAAGCATTAAAACAATGGAGAGCAACCGCACTTACTGATGCACCTAAAGATCTCGTCCCTGACCAAGAGAAGGAATTGTATTGGCAATAGTTGACACTTCACTTCACATATCCAAAAGCGAAAGCAAAAGAATTGAAGAAATTTGCCTTTAAGAAGATGGAAATTGCTTTTCAGACGTACAAGAAAAACTTGCACAAAGACTTTATCAAGAAGGGCATTGAACCAGATTTGGAGAACAAGTTCCAGAAGCTAGCACCTTATTGGGACGAATTCAAGAAATACAAGTTGTCGGAAGATGCCAAAAAGCAAACCACACAAGCTACAGAAAATACAAGCAAAAAGAAATATTTTCATCATCTAGGCCAAGGAGGTTATAAGACAGTGATGCCGAAATGGCAAAGGATGGAAGATGACCTAATGGCAAAAGGAATTGTGCTGGCAACTCTCGATTGGCCATTGCGAGCAAAGAACTTTTTCTACGCTCATGGCAGCACGCTAAATAGGGAAAATGGATCGTTTATTACTACCGATTCATTAATAGCAGAATTCAACAGGTTGCAAGATGCACTAAAGGCCAAACAACAAGGATCTTTCAAGCCTGATAGAGAGAAAGACGAGCTAACTTATGCACTTAGGAATCTGGAACACAGTGGACCTGTCCGAGGCATGGGTGTAGTTCCATGGAAGAAAGGCTTCAGTGAAGATAGTCTTACAAAAGTTCAAGAAGAAGCAAGGTCGCAACAAAAGAGAAGTTGTGTGTCCTAGAAGAACAAGCAGCTTCATCTAATGAAAGAATGGATCGGCTTCAAGAGACATTAGCACTTAGCCAAGCAGGAGCTGCATCTGCTGCTAATGTGGGCATAATAAGCCCCACTTCCCAGCGTCGTAGCAGCATCGCTTCCACAGAGTTCCAACTAGTAGAAGAATCGTCTGACATGATTGAGGGCAACAACGAACACTACCCCATGGATGACACCACTGTGAGGACCCTATGTGAGCTTCTTACTCCGATGAGGAAAACAGTCAAAGTAGTGGCACATTGTAATGCTGAAGTACCGGTACCTGGCGGGATAATTCATGGGGTGGAGATTCCTAAAGGATATGCTAGAGTCCAGGTTGACCGAGTGGAAACAGGATGGAAAGACTTGGACTTTGAGATCCTTATAGGCAATGGTGAAACTGAACTGGGATACGCCATCCACACCTGGATTTGTTGGGACAAGCGCTACATAAGGTTTCTGCAAGTAGCCACAGTTCCCGCATCATCCCTTCAGAGCTCAAGGCACAGATCACCAACACCACCATCTAGGGATGCACCTACTCCAAGGGACCAAAGCATGAGTCCATTGTCCCCACCAGATATAAGGGACCATAGCATGAGTCCACCGTTACCTCAGCCTCCACTTCCTAAGAAGAAAAACTCAAAGGGTTGGGTCCCGCCACCTTCGAAGTAGAAGAAGAACCCACCTCCTAAGAAAGCAAAACCTCCACCTCCGAAGCTTCCATATGAACGAACTATGGAGGAAAGTGAAGCGATATCTATGGCTGAGGTTGTTCCTCACTTCGCGCCAAAGAAGAAGCCCGTGGAACCACCAATTGATGAAGCAACGAAGAAATACTTTAAATCCCTAGTGGTTAAAATAGTGGTGAAAGAACCCATCTCAGACAATGCTCGCTCAATCAAAAAGTCATTTCAAAAGAAAAAAAGATCACGGTCCACCATTCCCTAGCTCGGAGAACAATCTCAACAATCAATCGATCCACTCAAAGTGCTTTCAAAAGATGATGAGATTCTAGCTCAATGAATTGCTGAGACCAATCTCACAAAAGAGCAACTCCTAGGGGCGGACCATATCGAAACTCACCCAAGTGCTGGTAAATGGGAGTTTAAGTTGGGGGAACCTCTTATATGGCCACAGTTGGTGGATCACCTGCCAACGAAAATGTGTGCACTTCATAAATGGTACATGGAGGCACCTGGAATGTCACACCCTAGAATTTTCAAATTTTAGGATGTGATTAAAAGTAATAATTAAACAACGATTTTCTATAATTTAAAATTTTTGCCAACATTTATTTTCTTTACAGGAAATTTAGCATAGGAAAAATAATTGTTTGTTATTTGGAATTTAATAAGGTTGATGTTCTCTATCCGTGCATTCATGCTGATGTATCTTGGTGTTTCATGAGTGAAAAAGTTTCAAAAATGCGTTTATATGTTGTCCAAGTTCTTCTAAGAATTTTCCAGTTTTTCTGGAATTTATTCTCCTTTTCCTTAAGCTTAATCCAATTTTTTTGGATGGTTCTAAAATCCTTGTCACGAGCTCCAAATATTTTATTTGGATTCGTCGTATCCCAAAATGTCTCTACGAATTTTCCTGGAATTTTTGGGGTTTTCAGAACATTTTTCGTGGTTTAAATTATTTATCTAGAATTTTCTAGATTTATATTCCCACATAAAATAATTTCTAAAAATCAATCAATTTCCTTTGGGCTGAATCTTGGGCCCGACCCACCTCAGCTCAGCAGGCCGTTTCCACCGGCCCAACCGCCTCCTCTCTCCCCATCTTCCTTTCCACCGACCCAATGTTTCCTCATCGACCTAGCAGGACGGCCCACCTCACCCCTCCCTTCTTTTCCTTTCTCGGCCTATAAAATGCGCCCCTCTCTCACCCGGCTCCCCTCCGCCCGATTCTCGCCACCACTCGCCACCCAAAGTGCCACGCATCACATAGCGCCGCCGCCGCCGGATTCGTCGAAGCGCCGGTGCACGCCGGCCGGCCGAACCCACCCCCCCCCCCCCTTCCGCCTGTGCACAAGGTTGAAGAGGATAAGGTGGTTTTGCAATAAGTCCCCTGAAGAATCCTACAAATCTCTACCTTTTTCCTGTGTCTTACAAAATCTTCATATAACCCCTGAACCTTTCAAATCCTTGCAATCTAATCCAATCCTTGACCTTTTGCAGATCTAACCCTAAGCTTTCAGCTTTTCGCGAGCTCTATTCTCTGTGTCTTGGTCATCTTCTCTGCTAACCCCTGAAGCCTATAGTTAATCTTGTTTAGGTCCTTAGAACCTTATTTAGTCCGTAGATTTCACGTTTTAGATCCGTTTTACTCCGTTCAAGTTGCGTTAGATTCTTCACAACATAAAGTACACGTTAGTAGTGAACATAATTTCCTATCTTTGAAAATAAATTTATTGTTAATTTGATTAATTCCTATTGGAATGCCTTTTCCTAATAAGAATTTAAGTAGGATTTACACCGGTTTTTCATAATCAATATTAATTCAACTAATTCTTATTCAATTAGTTTTATAAATAAAAGTTGCTTAGGTTCTATTCCGATTTTCATAAACTAAGGTTTAATTGGTTAATTCCTAATTATAACTAGCTTTTCTAAATAAAAGATATCTAGGTTATACATCGATTTTCATAAATAAAGTTAAGATGCTTAATGATATCATAAATGCATTTTCAATAATAATATGTTTAGTTAAACACGAAATACAAAGTTATTCAATTAGATGTCTTATACATGCTCTGAGTTTCTAAAGTTAATTGTTAATTTTGAATAATCTGTACTTTAATATTTACAAATAAAATATAATTAAGTTTACCTTGTATTCAATGATTAAATGTAACTTGCTTAATTCCAAATAGGGTATTTCTCTGAAATAACCTATGTCCATGTTTTATTTAATTAAAATGGATAAAGCATATAGTCTTTTTATTTCTTTGATACATCAAACTTCTCGATAGTTCTGATCTCAGTGTTTCCTGTGTTTGCGTGACCTTAGATCAATCCTTGTCCTTTAGTACGCTCTTTTAAAGCCTTTCTTTTATTTTGGTGTATTATTCTTAGTTGTACTTGTTTGTTTGTTTGTTGCCGATGTTTTCTTCGATTAGAAGGATCGATGCTCGGAAGCTTTGAAGGTTAAGAGCGGCATGGACCCTCACATGATTAATTAAACTTGAAGATGGACTTAAATCGTTATTCTGGTTAGTTCATGTAGCCTTGCTGAGTTCCAACCATAAGTGTACTCACCCTTGCTTACTGCTGCTCAGAAGAAGAAGCTGCTATGAAGTTGCTATGAAGATAATGCAGAGTTCTAGGCGTACGCAACCCCAAGTTATTTGCCTGTGAAATTTGGAGCCTCCATTTCCAAGGTTTAAGCTGTGTGTCTCTGATAGTATTGTAAGTCTTTGTTTATCTTTTTGCGTGATATTGTTCCTGTTATTCACTTATGACGTCACTATATGTATAAAACTTGATCCTGGCATACATATAGGTAGCACTTGGTTTTGTTTTCAAACCGGGTGTGACATGCAAATGGACGGATCATGTTTACTGCTCGGATTCAAGATCGTGATTACTTTCGAGGGCCAGATGATATATGGATTGAGTTTGAAAGTCTATGGTACTTGTACCATCAAGACGCCCTTGACAAGTCCCTCATTAGTGCATGGGTTCTGTAAGTGTTTGCTCTCATTTCTACATCATAGCTCCTACATTAATTCTATGCCATCTCATCGGTACTCTTTTATTTTGTATCATGCAAAATAGAGATTCAACAATGCCGGTGAAAACAGATCTATCATGTCCGCTTCATGGACCCGCATATTATAAACGATGAAACCTTACTGAAATGGCCAAATAGGATCATGAAGACTATTTTCAACTTTCTGGATAAGCAGCATCACATGCAATTCATACTTTTGTCGTACAACTTTAAGTGAGTCATTCATCCCTTTTTTCATCTGTTTAAGTTAATAATAAGTATATCTAACATTGCCTATGTATATTTATATGAATAGATTCCACTAGATACTACTTGTTACCGAGATTGATCGAAGCTACATCACGGTGCTGGACCCGAAGAAGAAACCAACATCAGAGTATCAAAGCCTCGTAGACACACTTAATAGGGTATGGGCTCGCTTCATAAAAAAAAACACTCAGGACAGTTCAGGGATCAAATTCACATTAGGGATAACTTTCCGGTATGAATTCAATTTGAACAACTTATGTGGATGGAAACAATTTGAACAATTTGTTAACTTTCCTTTCCACTTGAATATTTCATAACCCATACATTTTTCCATATTTAGTGTTTGAGGCAGGAGGACGGAAACAACTTATGTGGATACTACTGTAGTCAGTTCATCCACAACTTTATAGTTCACAAGAAAAATCCGGACGAACAACACAGAGTACGTAAACACAATTCATAACTTTTTTCACTCTGCACATATATTGCTTTAAATTGATGATGTTAATTTGCATGTGACAGATTAAAGAAATAAAAGAAGAGCTCATCGCCCAAGAACGACTCAGGGCAATTCAGGAACAACTATGTGGATTCCTTTTGGAGGAGGTCGTAAATCCAAAGGGAGAATTTTATGACGATGGAACAAGTGTGGGTCAACTTCATCCAATCAGGGACTCGGATGAGCGTAGTGCATATTCAGAATACTTGGAACTTTTGAAGTGTATATAAATTGTATAAATATAATATGTGTAACCTTCACTATGCTAGATCAATATATATATATATAAGCGTAATATTACTACTATACGCAAACGGATACTGTACACAAATACAAATATGAATAAGAATTAAATGAATTAAAATGAAAGGAAAACAAAAAAGGCGATAACCATTTAGTACCACTTAGTACTACCGATCGGTACTAAACTGCCTTCCACAACAGTGCAACGTGGCTCGCACTTTAGTACCGGTTGGTACTACCGACCAGTACTAAATGGCTCCTTTAGTATCGGGCATTTTGGCTGGTACTAGTTGGCGTGGCATTTAGTACCGACCAAGCAGTACCGGGCGGCATTTAGTACCGACTGAGCAATACCAGTCAGGCGCCCGGTACTAAAGGGAGGTTAGTGACCGGTTCCAAAGGTCGATTCGGAGCATCAAGAAGATATACCGCAACTAGGCCACTCGCTCGTGCTACCCATACAATGATTGGTAGCATCTGATGCACAAATCTATTATGGTATCCCCTTTGTGTTTTCTTACTGAATAGCAAAAGCATGGTTATATCTCATATGCAAAGGCATGGTTGTATCTCCCAGAAGATTATTGACTCTGCCCGCAGGGCCCCACACACTCGATTCTAGCCATTCGGCTGTTAAAACGTTATACACATTTCGAATCGATGACGACGAAGGCGTATGACGCCCGTGCGCCTTCACCTTGCTGCGTCCACTGCATCACGCCCACGAGCCGCATACCCCATCCGACTCTGAAGATCGGTCATCCTGGCATGGAGCATCTGGAACTCTGCATTGGCACCCATTCCACATGAAACAATCCAATAGATCGAGCCACAGGTGGATCCCGTGCCCAATCCTTCAGGCTTCGAATGAATCTCTGTGAAATTCCTACATGGCAACTAAAGCTATCTTCTAAACATAACCCATTGTTGCTTCTCAAGTTCCTCAAGGGATGCCAACACAAAAGTTTACAAAATTCCATTCAGCTCACATCCAGTTTCTCAACTCTTCCTGCAATTTTCTTGTCAAACAAAATGTTGAGAGCTTCACAGCATCGTACTATCTCAACAATCAATACAAAAAAAAAAGAGCTTGACACTGTGTATCAGCTTACTTAGCAAGGTAAGCTAGAGCTTACCATAATACTATTATTATCATAGTGACTTTGGAGATTGATGATAACATTATCATTAGGACTAATGTGTTTGCAATATATATCTTTGTAGCAAGGGCGGAGTTAGCCTAGTTTTTTTTTAAAAAAAAGGAAAACTAATGTGGGGGAGTTCCCCACAGCAAATATATTAAAACTAACAGCAACACAAAGGTACACACGAGGGCATACTTACAAGAGATACGTACAAAAAAGGAGGGTAGAAAGAGAGGAGGAGGGGAAGACGATGGGGTTACAGAGTTAGATAGATTCTAGCCATTTAACAAAGGAAGATTTATGGGACTCTTTGAAACGGTGAAGTTGAAGGAGAGCCTGTTCTTTGAACCATATGGTCCAAAGCTGCTGATTTGGCCTTGGTGAATCGAAGATAATGGCATTGCACATCTTCCAAATTTCCCAGGAGGCGATGACGAAGATTTCCAGTGTGCAACATTTCCAAGAGATCGTGTGGATGCAATTCGCTCATGCACATCCGCTGCATCTGTCCAGATGATCTGCACTTTGAGCCAGCATGCCTGTGAAAAAGGGCAGTCAAAAAAGAGATGATCTCTGGTTTCTTCCAATCCTCTGTCACAGAGGACACATTGCACTCCTGATTGCACATTGAGGTGTCTTCTGCTCAACATATTCCTTGTGTTTAAACGGTCAACCAAGAGCAGCCAGCAGAAGAATTTGAGACGTCGGGTGCATTTAGATTTCCATAGCCAGTTGAAAGTCGGTTCCACTTGCAAGCTTGAGAAGATTGAGTTGTAGAATCGTTTGGCGGTGTACATATTGTTCCCCCAAAGGTAAGACCACTGATCTAGCGCATGTTGATCATATGGAATATTTTGCAGCAGGGCTTGAAGTTCTTGTAATTCAGAGAAAGCTTCCTCAGAAATAGGAAGATTGACAATGGTTGCCAAATCATCTTCCTCCATTATGTTCTGGACCGAAAGTTGGCTATCCAGAGCAACGGAAAAGAGCCTGGGGAATTGATCGGCTAAAACAGTCGAGACCCAGAGGTCCTCCCAAAACAAAACTGAGGATCCATTACCAATAGTGCATCTAGCTACACCTCTGAACATGATATTGAGTTTAAAGACATCGTTCCACCAGAAGGAGCCCACCTCCCTGCTTGCATGAGGTACCCTATTTGTATAGTAGGTGTCCCAGATCAAATGAACCTAGGGAATGTCCTTCCTGGTATAGAATTTATGCAAATGCTTGAGCAGCAGGGCATCATTTTGAAGTCCAGGTTTATAACACCCAATCCACCTTTTGCTTTTGGAGTTAGCCAGCTGATCCGATAGATTCTTGTAAATGCCGTAGAAGATCATTATTCTAGGGATGAAAACGGACGGGAACGGGCGGGAAAACCCCCTCTCCCGTTTCCATTCCCACCTTTTATTACCGAAAACGGACCGGGTCCGGAATAGCCGGGAACAGAAGTGGGAGCGGGATGAACGGGATTACGAAAACGGGTGGGGGAACCGGGTACTTCAACAGGAACTCATACTTTGGTACGCACACACGATATTGTTTGCTTTTGTTGACTGCTAGTTGACAACCATGTTTTGGTAACTCAAAGAACTCTTAGACTAACAATCTTTTAGAATAAATATAGGAAAATGTGAGCACCTATGCTGAGTCGAGGACTCGAATCTGGGTGAACAGGTTTCATTAAAAAAATGTTTCTCCTCAGTCCACATCATTCGAAATTGTTTGCCCTCTTTTACGCTGGTTATATCACTTAGTTGCACATGCCTTTAATTTAAGCATACTCTTCATTGATTTACTGTTGCTATAACTTAGCCGAATGTGCATGACCGCACGATAACTTAGCCCCATCCCTTAAACTTCCAATCTTTAAGATTCGTGCAGCTGTTCTCGACCGCACAATCCTACTTTCCTTCCTTCTTCCTCCTCCCATCACATCCCCGCATTTCTCTCTCATCTCACACGCGCGCCGCCGCTGGGATCCAAGGTCGTGGGAGGAAGCTTGCCGGAGGGGCGGGAGGTGGACAGGGACGGCCGGTGGCAGGTCGCCGCCGGCCGCGAGCGGTGATCAAGGCCGGTGGCACTTAGGGTTAGGGTTTCGAGTTTCTGGGGGGCAGGGCTTCAATGGCCGTCGACCTTAGAGGAGAAGGTCGGGAGGCGGCAATGGCGGTACGCCCGGCGGCGGAGGGTGAGGCGGCACGGGAGGGTAGAGCAAGATGGCCGGTGGCCGGTGGCGGGTGGCGGGTGCGACGACAAGCCTCAGGTTAGGAAGGATGGGGTCCAGGGGCGGATTTGGGCCCTGGGCTGCATCCCGGGGTGAGGCCCATGAATAGTGGAAAATTGCTTCATAAAAATGGCATAAAAAGGCCTATCAGCCCATTAGCCCACCCCGAGAAGGAGAAAGCCTAGCAGGCCAGCAGGCCGTCGCGACGCCGCCCTAGCCTGGTTAGCAGCATTCACCCTCGGTCCCTCGCGGCCTCGCATGTCGTCCCGCCTCCCGTGTCCGCCTCCCTCCCGACTCCCGCGAGGCCGCGACGGCGCGACCTTCTGCCTTATGGCGACCTCCGTCCCGGCCCCCGGGCTCCGGCAGCGCGCCTCCCATCTGGGCTAGCAGGCTGGTCCCGACTGCACCGCGCCTCAGCCAGCCGCGCGCACCGCCACCCGCTGCCGGCGGCCCTGGTGCCCAACGGCCGCCATCCCCAGCTCCCCACGCGCCAGGGCAACCAGTGGCCCGTCGCTCCCCCCCCCCTTCCCCCGCCGTCACGCGGTGCCGGCCTCATGTGGCCGCACCCCCGCCGGCCCCCTGGCCCCTGCGGACTGCGGCCCTGCCCCCTGCTGAAGTGTTGAGCGCCTGACTGAGGTTGATTTCTAGTTTCTTTTTTTTTGAAAATTGCTCCATGATTGCTACTAGGAAAGTCATGAATATTTCATTTCATTGAGCAGGACTGGTATTTGATACTTTGCAATTGCAACATTTCATACCTTAGAAGTTAGAATGGAGAAACACTATGCTAAAAAAGATGCGTCAAAGAGTGGTGGTAGTGCCGAAACTATAGAGAACCGGGTTGAGCAAAAAAAACCATGGATTGAACTTGATATGAGAGATATAATTGCTGATCCAGGAGAAAGGAAGCCAATTGATGATGTTCATCATGACATTAGGGATGAGGCAAGGAGAGCATATCTACAAATAGGTCCATGTAGGCCAGCTGGTCATAAGTTTCCAAAAATGAAAAAAGATGGTAAATGCCAATCAAGAGGATTTGCTGGATCATGGTTTGATCAATTTGATTGGTTAGAGTACAGTGTAGTCAAGGATGCAGCTTATTGCTTCTATCTCTTTAAGCCACAACAAGCTGGGTTTCATAGTAATGATACATTCACCAAAGTTGGGTTTAGAAATTGGAAGAATGCAAAGGATTCTTTCAAGGAGCATGCTCAATCAATTGATGGCTTTCATAATAGTGCAAGAAAGCGTGCACTTGATTTCAAAAATCAGAGGCAAAGTGTTGAACATGTGTGGACTGTTACAAGTGCAGCAGAAGAGGAGGCATATAAAGCTCATTTAACTATCATGTTAGACATTGCTAGATTTCTCCTTTTGCAAGCTCTAGCCTTTCGTGGACATGATGAGTCTAAAACATCAAGAAATAAAGGGAACTTTATGGAGATGCTTGAATGGTACAGAAAGAAGGATCCTAATGCTGCACTTGTGACCGGTGAAAATGCTCCAGGGAATAATCAAATGAGTAGTCCAATGGTTCAGAAGGATTTGGCTAGGGCTTGTGCAGAGGAGACAAGTGAGTTAATTAAAAGTGAAATAGGAGATCGTTGTTTTGCGGTGCTTGTCGATGAGGCTCGTGATGCATCTATTAAGGAACAAATGGTTGTGGTTGTGAGGTATATACCTCCTCTCCATTTTTTTATTTCGTTGGTTTTGTTTTGTTGCTTTCAAGTAACACTATTTTCTCTTTTCTCTTGTAGGTTTGTCAATGATAAAGTAAGTGTGATTGAGAGGTTTCTTGGCATTGAACATGTTTCTGACACCACATCAACTTCACTAAAAGAAGCATTGGATACTATGCTTAGAAGATATGGTCTATCTATTTCCAAGATTAGAGGGCAAGGATACGATGGAGCTTCAAATATGAGAGGACAATTTCATGGGTTACAAAGACTGGTATTGAAGGAAAACCCATGTGCCTTTTACATCCACTGTTTTGCTCATCAATTGTAGCTTGTGGTAGTTTCTGTAGCCAAGTGTTGTGGCTAAACTTTTGATTTCTTCAATTATGTCACTTCAATCGTCAATGTTGTTAGTGCTTCTTGCAAGAGGAAAGATCAACTCCTTCAAAGTCATCATGATAAGCTTGTTGAGTAGTTAGATAGTAGTGCTATTTTTTCTGGGAGAGGGAAAAACTAAGAAACTAGTCTTGCGAGGCCTGGTGATACACGGTGGGGTACACATCACAAAACATTGGCACGTCTTATAATCATGTGGTCCTCTATACTGGAGGTGTTGGAGAATATTAGTGAAGATGGAACTGATGGGGAAAAGAAAACTATAGCCTCTGGATTGATTCAAAGAATGGAGTCATTTGAATTTGTGTTCATATTACATCTTATGATCAGAGTACTAGGGATGACTCAAGACTTGTCACAATGTTTGTAAAAAAAAAATCAAAACATTATTCGTGCAATAGGATTAATTGGCTCTGTGATGAGAAATATGAATGAAATGAGGGAAAATGGTTGGGAAGCTCTTTTTGAAGAGGTAAAGGAGTTTTGCCTCCTCAAAAATATAGAAATTCCTAATATGGAAGATATGATACCAGTTAGAGGTCGTTCGAGATATCGTGGTGCTAAATTAGTGAGTTACTACCATCATTTTCATCATGGAATTTTCAATGTTGTGATTGATCAAGTTTATTGTGAGTTAAACAATCGATTTCCAGGAAGATCAACTCAACTCTTGAGATGTGTTGCTTGTCTTGATCTGAGGGATTCTTGATCTTCCTTCGTATATTCATTGATGAAGTTAGAAATGATGATAATTTTGACACTTGTACTGATCTTGGTAACTTTGCTGAGAAGATGGTTCAGACTGGAAGAGATACAGCTTTTCCTTTGGTGTATCGTCTCATTGATTTTGCCGGTAGCAACAGCAACAGTTGAAAGAGCCTTCTCTGCTATGAATATTATCAAGACTGAACGAAGAAATAAAATGAATGATGATTGGCTGAATAGTAGCATGATGTGCTATATTGAGCGGGATTTGTTTGCGTCGATTGAAGATGAAAAAATTCTAAAGCGCTTTCAAGGCTTAAGAAACCGTAAGATGAATTTGCCAAACGAGGGCTCAAGGTGCGTGTTGTTTACTTATATTAGTCTATTTCAATACATAATGTTATCTTGCTTTATAAAGGGCTGAGATGTTGAAAATTTTTATGTAGAATTGAGGACGTCGGAACAAGTGGAAGTGGTGTTAATTCATGAAGACATGTATGGTTCTTTTTTTGTCATGGAAGACTCTTAATTTGGTACTTTTCTACCTTGAATGTTCTATGTATTGTTTGAGTCTATTGGTTAAACACTTGGAATCTAGAGAATTATATAATTATTTGTGTTTTTTGAAAATATGTTATATCTAATAGTGTATGGCTAGTAAGATTTTAAACCTTATATTAGTTAGCTCGGGGCGGAGCCCGTTTCTGGATCCACCACTGGCGGGGTCGACGGTGGCGGTACGACCGGCGGCGGAGAGCGAGGCGGCGCAGGAGGGCAGAGCAGGATGGCCGGTGGCAGGTGTGACGACAAGCCTCGGGTTAGGAAGGGCGGGGTCGAGGGGGCAACGGCGGTTGGCGGGCGGGCGGTGCGGCAGCCACCGGCCGGGGTGGTGGAGGAGGTGGCAGGGATGGGGGCTTGCCGGGGAAGAAGATGAAGGGAAGCATGGATCGAATTTGGGTTGGAAGTTTCAAAGATAGATAGGAGCCTCACGCCATGGTCGGTCGTCGCGTCAGCACTGCGAGCATTGCAGCAGAATTTGGCGGGAACAAAGCGCGCGGGGGTCGATGACGCGCTCCTCGGCGTCCGCCACGCCCTGCTGTGCCGCGCGAGGGAGAGGGTCCGGCGTCAACGTCCTCAGCTCGGCTACTACAGCGCCGGCGACCCCCGCGTGAGGCGCCACGCCGGCCGCATATCGTCGCGCTCGCCGACGCGCCGGATGCCGTCCCCTCCGTCCCCTTCTTCGGCGCCCGCCCCAGCCGCGCCGCCCTCCACGCGCTACCTGGAGATCCGATGTGAACCTTGGTGGCTGGCGCTGTTCAATTATTGTAGGCCTTACATGACCGTGGACACGTGCACCGTCGAGATGATCCCGGAGGAGGGAGATGCTCACCTGCAACCTCACCGCCCTCATGTCGATCTGAACGCGCGTGTTTTGTGCTGCAGGCATGATTGCAGACTTTCGAGGAAGAGTTCTGAAACTGATCTTCTGCAAGTTGAACAAAGCAAGTGCAAGTCTGAAATTGATCCGGCAATCCTATCATCATCTTCTGATGCATAGACTGTAATCGCACTGGATTTGCATGGTACTTACTTTGGAAAGTTTAATTTAGCTGAAAGGAACCTGACGTTGTCATATAAAGGAGTTTGGTGTTAATTGAATGTCTAGTGTTATCTGCTCCCTTGATATCTACTGTTTGTTGCAAATGCTCAATGATTGTCCTAGGAGAACGCATAGCGATTGTGATGCTTCACGCATGTCGTTTGTTGTGCCGAAGGTATGCTGACTGAGTGCCTCCAGAGTGCAGAAACCATGACAGGGCCGGATCTACTGTGGCAGAACTGAAAACACCTTGTTTTATTAGTAACTCTAGAAGTGCAGTGTAGTGTAGCTATTCCTATTTTTTTTAAACTACCTTATGTTTTCTCAAATGGAAAGCCAACTGTTGGCTAGAAAATATGTGGTAGAACACCCTACGAGGCTACGACAATAAATCGGCTAAAAAAACTCTAAAAAATATGATAAAATACCCTAATCCGCCCTCGGTGGAACCTCTGTTGTTAGGTTGGTGAATTTGTTCCATTCTGCTACGGCTAAAACCACAGTTCTCAAAAACCTTGATTTCACCAATGTAAATAACAGCTCCCTTTTTCGCCCCGGTATAACATTCAGAGGCAATTCTTTATTACATAGTAGATAAAACATAACACGACATGCAGCTCATTATTCAGAGCATCCTATCCCCATGCTCAAAGCTGAACAGCATCAACATACCATCCAGTCGTTTATTACACCCAAACCATCAAACCATGCCCAAAGCTGGAAAACCTCAAAGACCCAACATGTACTCCACAAGATCATCGAGTGCCGAACTAGCCGGCCCTCCTTCCTCCACACACTGCCTCGCTTGCCGCATCAGGAGGCGAGCCCTCTCCCTCGGCGCCTGCGGCCCCAGCTCCCGCGCCATCAGCCTCCTGATCGTCCTCGCCATGGCCGTCCTCTCGAACACCCTCCCGACGTCCAGCCCCGTGCCCCACCGGTGCGTCACGTACCTCGCGCTCACCGTCTGGTCGCCGAAGCACGGCTGCACGAGCATGGGCACCCCCTCGCACACTGCCTCCAGCGTCGAGTTCCACCCGCAGTGCGTCCAGAACCCGCCGACGGCCGGGTGCGCCAGGACCTCCCTCTGCGGCGACCACGCCACGATCTTGCCCCTCCGCCGCACCGTCTCGATGAGCTCCTCCGGGAACGGCGGCGGCGCGTCGTCGTCGCCAGCGCCGCGGACGGAGCCCGGGCGGATCACCCACAGGAACGGCACGCCGCTGCCGGCGAGCCCCCACGCCATCTCCTCGAACGCGGTGAGGTCGATGGTGGCCACGCTCCCCAGGCTGACGTAGAGAACGGAGCGCGGCGACCGCTCGTCCAGCCACGCCAGGCAGCCGCGGTCCGGCGCGTGCTGCTCCTCCTGCTGCGCCGCCGGGGCGAGCAGGTGAAGAGGACCGACGGCGAAGGCCGGGCGGGACAGCTCTTGCCGGATCTTGGCCAGCTCCGGCGCCTCGATGGCGTCGAAGGTGTTGAGCACGACGCCGGACGAGGAGGCGCGCATGGCGTCGGTGACGCAGGCGATGAAGTGGAGCATCGTCTCGTCGTCGCTGCCATCGACGCGGATCAGGTCTCGCACGCGCAGCGGCTCGAGCCCCAGCACCACCTCGTCCAGCCGATCTCCTGCAACGAAACGAATCGATGGTTAGCAGGCGTGCCACAAGATTCGCAGCTAGATTTACTAGTGCACATGCCATTGATGGGGAAGTAGCCGTCGGCGCGGAGGCGCGGGGTGGATAGCAAGGTGAGGAACGCGGCGGCGCCGTCGGTGCGGAGCGCGAGGGCGGGGACGCCGACGCGCCCGGCGGCACCCGGCATCTTGTACCACTGCCCGTCGACCACGACGCAGGCGACCTCGCGCTGCCCCGACTGGCCGCCGCCGCCGCGCGCCAGCTCCGCCGCGAGGGCGGCATGGAACGGGGCCTCGCAGACGTCGTTGAGGCCGATCATCTGCTGGACCAAGTCGGCGCTGGTGGCAACCTCGTCGGGGATTGACTCGCGGATGGAGACGAAGGCGAGCTCCGGGTGGCGCGCGGGGTCGGGCGCGTTGAAGTCGGCGTGGAGCATGGTGACGCCGAGGCCACGCGCGCGGAGGAGCCCCGCGAGCTGGAGCATCGGGGTGGTGTGGCTCGCGAACGGGAAGGGGAACATCACGACGCGGCGGCCGGTGGTGGGAGAACGCCCGTCTCCGGCCATCGTCGCCATCGTTGCTGCTGATGAGCTCTGGCGGCTGTGGCTGCGAGAAGGGAGAGGTTTTGGCTGGCACTGGCTCTGGCACGCTGTCTTGGCGAGGTTGGCGAGGAGCTGTGCGAGTTATGCTGGCGTGGAACCTCGTGAGGCGTGTGAAGGGCGTCGTGAGGCATCAGTGCATGAGCTTGCTTACGTTGTCGCGTTACCTTGCAAAGTGAAACGGAAAAGAAGCGGCCGCTTCTGGGGATTGAGCTCGCTCGGAGTGGCATCCATATCGGTTTATTCAGGTCAGCTGTTTAACGGATAAGCCCAGCTCGTATTACTGTTCATTTTAATTTTTATAAGTACATGAGAAAAACTATATATGTAGATAAAATATATATTTAGATGAAACATGTATATCTAGAAAATTCAAAACGAATAGTAATTGGAGATGGGGTAGCTAAATTATCCGTGCCATGTTTGAGTAGTGTTCACCAGCTAATTTCAGGGGTGGATCGCCCCCACCAACCCAACTGCCCAAAAGCTCCATTAGAATCAGAGGAGGGGGTGAGGAGAAGGGAGGAAAAGAAGAAGAAAAAAGAAAGAAGCGGTAGAGAGATCGAGGAAGAAGAAACAAGCCCCAAAAACCTGCCTCCGCCAATGACTAATTTTATCTTATTCATGCCAGCTCAAAATAATAACCACCATGCATACTCGAGGACTATCTGTGCTAGCTCTCTATAGAGTCTCGAAACAGACCATTTCCGTCTTTTTATTTTGAATTTCATATTGTATCTGGAAATTTGTTACTTTTGCATATGGGCTTAGACTGAAACAATTTTTTTTGGAAAATGCTAGATTCCAACGAGGTCTATAACTTTGTTGTTGAAAAATTTTATTTGAAGTTATTTAGATGTCCTAATGCTGGATTAACAATAAGGTTAAAAAGGAATAGAATTCCCTATTGTATATATGAAGCAACGACATACAGGTAATATGTTAAGGAGTGATCATGTGAGGCGGAATGTCGTGAGTTCAAGGCTGGACGCTCATGCAAAAAAACATTTTTAGCTATTTTTATTGGCAAATTTTTATTCCGATGCGCAACTATGGGATAGATCAGGATGGCTCTTCGTGCTAAGAAATATTTTTTTTCAATCTTTTGCTATTTTCATTTGTAAGACATGTTCCTTCGCGTGGAGGAGCCCCATGAGCGGGAGCACGAGGGTGATGTGTGATTTTTTTGGTGTTGGCGCATGGCTCAGCCATTCGGGCTGTAGCTGCGAGAGGAAAAGGCTAGGTGTTGGCTGGCACTAGCATGCTGTCTTGGCAAGAAGCTGTGCGAGTTATTCTCTCCATTTCAAATTGTAGGTTATTTTGACTTTCCGATTGATGCATACATTGATACGTAAACATATGATACCTTAATAGATAACATCTACAATAAATTGTCTCGTAGCAGGCAACGATAACTCATACAATGTTAGTGGAGTCATCATTAGTTCTAAAATTTAATTTATGATATTGTTGCTTAGCAAAACAACCTCCCTCACTTGACTCCCTTCTCTATATCATCATAAATCCTATGTGCTGCCCACCTCTATCTATAGTTAATATGATTCCAGAAAGATTTTGAAACAAGGGTAAAACCACCATTTTATTAACAATGAGCAAAATATGTGGTGCATGACGGTGTATCAAATCCAAACAGCTATTCCCTCCACTCCAACAAAATGAAAGACGTTTTAAGTTTCGTTCTAAGTTAAGCTTATCTAACTTTAGCTAAAGTCTATAAAAAAGTGCATATACAATACCAACTAAATGCACAGTCAAATATATTTCATGACGAATTTAATAAAATCTAAAATGATATTTGTAGATGTTGGTGTCTTTTTTTTGTTGATAAACTTGGTT
This sequence comes from Setaria viridis, assembly GCF_005286985.2. Taxonomy (NCBI): domain Eukaryota; kingdom Viridiplantae; phylum Streptophyta; class Magnoliopsida; order Poales; family Poaceae; genus Setaria; species Setaria viridis. The sequence continues at coordinate 8,517,961 of NC_048264.2, forward strand.
AAAGTTAGATAAATCTAAAGTAGGGATGGAGGAGTAGACAACATGGGAACATAAAGCCAATAGCCAACGATACAAAATGACCCACATCCATAATTAGCCAGTGAGACAATAAATATTATGCTACTAGGTATAACCGAACAAGGTAAGACCAATGATATAAACTGGTTGAAACAGTTTATCTTTTCAGAAAGGATACACATTCGCATCCATAAAACTAAAGGCTATGTTGCTTTCAAAGCTCAAACGAAGGGTAGATGTAGAATTTGGTATCAGAAACCTCACATGTTGGTTTTCCCTATTGCGCCACCAATAGAAGGATAAAAATTAGAGATGTAATTTCTCTCTCGAACACCCCATGTCACATTGGTTTACATAGTAATACATCAAAACCCTAGAACCAAAAAGGAAGACATAATATTGCACCACAAAATGAAATTTCATCTCAGTTCACATTTTAGGCTGATTTCCAAGAAGTTGTCCGACTAGATTAGTTACCTGAAGTAAATCAGAAAGAATGGTGAGAAATAAACTGAGGAAAATTGAAGGCTAATGGCATGTCATGTGAGTAATTCTAGTTTCTGTATCGATATATAAAACTAAAGCAAACAGAGATGTCGTAAGTATCTAATCAGAATTATTTTATGCTTGAATTAATATGAAGGCATATATAGCAGAAACATGAAAAACAAATAAACCTGAACCATGTGACACCATAGCTAGAACATGAGAAAAAAAATCTATTACCAAAATTTATTTGCTTCTTAGACATGAATGCCAAGGGAGGGAAAAGGCAGACTACCTTTTCAGGTAGAAGCATAAAGAAAACAATCAGAGACTAATTTTTTTGTTGAGATCAATGAAAAGTACTAAAAAGGGATTAAAAAGGTATTTGATTTTTTCTGTAGCACTAGTCCAAAAGATCAAATAGAAAAATATTTGTCTGCCCCCAGAGCCCAAAAGAACAATCAAGTATAGATGTCTCCAAATGCAGCATTTCACATTTTGTCAAGCTGGATTATCATGGACCAATTATCTCTTCACTAAAAAAGGCCAGTATACCCTGTAGGAAACCTGATGAGCATTGAATATGAAATGGACCAACATAGAAACAAACTTGCCTGCCAGTATTTTGAAACACATCGATCAATGCAGCTGTTCTCACCCATGTTGAGCTCAGCTTCTTTGTGCCTAGAGATACAGAGAATAGAATCCAACTCATTCACATGTTATTCACCAATCCATGCACTCACTGACATCATGGCAATGACTCAAAAAAAAACTGCGGGGGGTAAGACAGCCCCCGGGCTTTTTGCTAAGAGAAAACCTTCTCACGCAGACTGAGAAAACCCCCGAACCTCTAGCCCACCCTTACACAGTAAACTTTAATGTCGGGAATTCTTTCGTATAGTTGCATCTTTAATATTTTAACTATATTGTATGATTATCTTCTTCACATCACATATGGGTTTACAGAAGCACATATAACATCCTTGATCAAAATATAGTTCACATATATGAATGCTATAACTTAAAAAAAGGGCACATATGTAACAGGAATTTAGAACAAAACTAGAGGAAAATGAAAAACACATGCCAAATTCAGGTGTACCTCTTCTCGATGCACTTGGCAAAACATGTCTGTGTAAGCCTGCATACAGTGAAACAAAGACCAAAGATGGAACATCAGAAACTGCCATACATAATGTCATCCATTCTATAGTTCAAGTATAATACATCAATCACTTTGCATATTGTTTTGATTTAAGAACATATACACTAGCATGTTCGAGAGAGAAAAAAAAAGAATATAGACAATATGCCAGGCAGAAGAAAAAAACCCAGTGGTATAAGTGATGCAAGAAAACTCAAAACTCTTAATATAGTGAAAGAATCAAATAGATATTGGATCTGAACCCACTAACCGATTGAAAAGATCAACCCTGTATTCCATCTCTTTCTCAGCCAATCCAAACATCTATTGAGACACAAACGACGAATGATCTCAGAAAAGATTCAGGTATAATATAATGAAAAAAATATTATGAATGACATTGTTTACATGTAGAGGAACTACAAAAGGAAAAGATAGATTGGCATCCAAAGAACAACAAGGTTGAAACTAAATATCAGAAAATCTTGGAGGCATGGGTAGTGGTAACTGCAACAAAATGCTTCTGATACTTAGACATGGCTAGAAATCTACAACTGTATCGCTAGGCATAAATATCGACCATGTCCATACAATCATAACTAGCATGCTTACCTTCTTGCCAATTGAAACCATAATCTCATTAAAATTCCAGAGATGCACAATAAGTCAATGTTACGCTTTCTTGAAAATTTGGACTAGCATAAGCTTTAGTACGACTGCAGTTCTTCAGTGTCAGAGTGGTACTCAATGGAAAGGCGCATCAGAATAAAAGCTCAGTATCAATATAGCTAAAACATTAAATCCCTGGGACAGCTGTAATTATTCAGTGTAACCTGGTTACGAAAGTTAACTATTGTAACAGTATTGCTAAACATTCAAAATCTCAAATCCCTGAACAGATGCAATTATTCAGTGTAACCTGAAAAGATACCAAGTTAATATTATTTAAACAATATCATGTGTTCCTTCCTTCCATTTCAAGGATAATCAGCAAGCACTCGTTTCCTCAAATCACATGGTGTACATCAAAGGTGCGACAATTTGAACATGGGCAAGGTAATCTGCAAGCAATTAGGGGCACACACCTGTTCCTTCTGCATATTGGTCGGCGCACCACCCGCTGCCATTGCTGCGGCTCACTTCAAGCAAGCATCAAAAGGCTAGCAATCAGGAGACCGGACCAATCCAAGATCCAAGAAACAACATAGACGAAAGCCTAGAACCTGAGGGGATAGGAAAGAGGCCGAAGATCCGAGGACAACTTACCAGATGGAATCACGAACGAAGCGGGGAGTGCGGCGCGGAGTTCTGGAGCTGACGGGTTGGGGATGCCGGCGGCGGCGGGATCCCCGTTTCAGCGAGGCAGCGGCGGAGGAACGGAACAGAGGCGATGAGAATGTCGGAGGGTTTTGCTGGAAGTCTGGAACAAGAAAAGGTAGTGTGGCCCAGCAGCCCTTCACGGCCTTGTCTCGTCCAATTGGGCCTTGCAACAGATGTGCGCCTTGTCAGAAGGCCCAAGTAAAGAGCCTGTCTTTTTTTTATTTTTAAGAGTGGTACCTTCGTGCTCTAAAAAAGAGTGGTACCTTCTGTTTCTTTCCTTTTCTCAAGAATGTATGGCCATTCGGATTTTTGTAGTATATACTTTAATTCTTGTGATACGAGAGTAGTTCTCATTCTTAAACTAATAACTATACCTTTTTGTAAAAAAAACTGATAATGATGTGACGGCGAGGGATAAGGTGGGCTTAATAGATTCGTCTCGTGAATTACACTCCAACTGTGCAATTAGTTTTGTAATTAGTCTATATTTAATACTTCTAATTAGCATCCAAACATCCGATGTGATGGGTGTTAAACTTTAACAGGGTGGAGCCAAACAGGCCTTTATTGCATTGATCAAACTAAACAAAAATTTGGTTAGGTCATAGGTATGAAATCAGGATAGGATAACCCATCACTAACTCACCTTCAAACCAAAGACCGTATACAAAGTCAAAATATACAAATTGAAAACTTCTCATATCTACGAATAGATAGAGTATGACTTAGAGACGGTTTATCTGAGCTGCAGTTTTTGGAGATTTTAGAAAAGCTACTACTAGCTTTTGGTTCTAAAAATGTAACAATAGATTTTAGAATATGTATTTATCTTTTCGAAAGTTACACGAGAAGTTCGATGTTTGTTTGAGCTTGTGAATTTCACGCTGAGAGGCCGGTAGGAAGTTCAAACAAACAAACAGGTCCTTACGGGAGTCGTGCTAGGCTGCCACGGTCCAATCAAAGCATTTTACATATTTTTATTATCATATAATTAAAAAAACCCCACTTAAACTGCACGATTTAGCTTCAGAGATTAAAGTGCTGATGTCTGCAGACAGAAAATGCAACTTAAGTTGGGAGCATTTAACTTGCCCGTTAAAATGCCAAAATCCCATGGATATTCTGTCACCCACGAACTACCGCGAGGACCATATCACACATCGGCCGGTGAGATCACACAGAACTGAACTGCGCTGGTCCGGATAAGCCGCTTGTGGACGCCACGAGCTTCCGGGCCAGATACAAGAGCCTGAAACGCCACAAGAACTCTTGGTCCCCGTCCACGCACGCAGTACGCAGAGACACACACACCCATGGCGTCATCAGTAAGCTTCGGCACGGTCGCGCCGGCAGTGGCATCGCCGGCCGGCGGCAGGAGTACTCTGGGCCGCCGCGCGGCGCGCCCGTCCACCGCGCGCACCATCCCCGCCGCGACGAAGATGGTGGCGGCGGCGAAGCAGGAGCAGAAAGGCCTGTTTGACGCCATCTTCGGCGCGCTGTACAAGGAGGAGCAGCTGCTGGAGACGGACCCCATCCTCAACAAGGTCGAGGGCAAGGCCCCCGCCGCCGCGCCGGCGTCGAAGACAGTCGCCGGCAAGGCGGCGGCGGCGGCCGAGCAGAGCGGCGGCAATGGCGGGTTCCTCGGCGGGCTCTTCAACAACTCCAAGAAAGGGTGAACGTTCTTTGTCGGAGCCCATGGATTGGAAGGCTCGCGAACACAGGAGTTCTTGCTCGTGAAGTATATCTCGTCGATCAAATCTTGTTCAGCCGCCTCCATTGTAAAGCGCTTATTTTACCATTGTTTCAGAGGAGCCATATCTCTAGGCATCCCATTAAGGAGATCATCTCCAGTGCAACTATCTTCTTGCTCCTGTAGTCCTGTGTCACAGTATATTATTGTAAAAAAGCAACATCAGAGCACCTGAGGAGGGTTTTTTTTTTCAAGCAGGTTGGCTGGTGGCATTTGATCACCAGTATTAGCAGTTTTGTGCTCTTGAAGCCGGATGTTGCTTCATGTATATGCTACTACATCCTTTCCTGTCATTCTGGACGTCAACATGATCTCTAATTCCACATGCTTTTCATCGTCACCTTTTCATAAACATTAGTTTTCAAGAAGAAGAAAAAATGACCCAACCAATCCCTTCCAAAATTGTCACCATTAGCTTCCCTCGGCAAGCACCACCGGTAAATAATGGTCGACAGCACCGTCCACAGTACGATGTCACGATGATAACTTTTGCTTACAAAAAAAAAAAAAATAGCCAGTTACATAACTTCATATGCTGAAATGTGGATCATTCTGATTAAAGAAAAGGGACAGGAACCGCCCTTTATTTGCTACTCTGTTCCTTATATAGTGCCCTATACCACTGTTCTCTCGGACTGTAGCTATCTTTCGCCTCTACATGTACAATTACTTGCGTAAATTACTTCAATAAAAAAAAGTTGCCCTGTGCGCGCCAGCACTAGCTGAAGCTTATGAAAGAACCAGCAATGGTCTCATCTCATGGTCTGGCCATGCTGCTGGACTGCTGTGCGCTGCAGTTGCAGGTCCTCTGTTCCTTTATCCACACTCCAAAGTTCTTAAGCTGCACCGCCCGTCTTGTGATCTTTTTGCGCTGTTGAGGTTTTATTCACTGCATCGGCGTCGAACTCTGCTGCAAGCTTCAATGGCGTGTTTCAGAGGTAACACTTCATTGAGGGATTGGTATTCTGCAATTTACAGGCATGGATTCATGAATCAGTGACGAAGCATAGTCTCAAAGGAGTAACCAGGTATTTCAAAGCATGCATGTTTTGTTCACAAGAAAGCTTAACAGCTGGACTCTGTGCAACTGCCCATGCAGGTCTTTCCTCTGCCATACTACCTTATGATAATGTTTATTTGTACAAAACTATCATGTGCAGTTCCATTAAGACAAGGACTGGAACATTTCTAGTTGTTGGAACTTGGAAGCCAATACTGACCATCTGTGTCATATTAGAATAATCTTATATCACAATGCACAGCTCTAAGATCTTGCCCTAATAATAGATGCCTCATGTAAATCCAAAACATTGACTTCACTATGCTCCCTAATTGGATTTTTTTTTGTTGCATGTTCTTACCTGCAGACAGTTCCTATGATCTTCTAAATAGTTGTACCATCTGGAATCACTGCATTTTTAAGCACCACAGTTATCCCAGAACGAATATAAAATCCTTCCGCTGGCCTGTCCGCTTCTTGCACATTCTGCATTCACAAGCAAGGGAATACTGTGAACATCTATTCCTCAAAAATTTTGACAGCGAAGCGTTTCGTAGCATGAACAAAAACAATGTTAGCAAAATACATTATCCTAACTCTACATAGAATTGGCCAAAGTCCCACCACAGTATTTAGAGATTAAGCTTTTTCTATGTTGGTTTTCTAAATAAAAAATGCATATACCACTACTATTGTAAAGGTACCTGCAACCCTACCTACATGCTTCGGATCAAGTAAGTTCCAATGCATTAAAGCTGGCATACTCTATTATTCATAATTAGCCAAAATAAGGATGGAATCTACGAATCATTGACCGATAAATAAGTCAAACTACTCAAATTAAGAAAGCCTAAGCATTGCATTAATAGTTCACTTCCTTAATTCATCTTATTTCATCAGTAAATGGCTGAGGAAGTGAACTAACAAATATTAAAGTGTGTTGCATGTATGTATTAATTTGAAGGGATTCCCTCAATAATTAAAATATATCATGTTCTAAAGGGGGGTGGGGAGGAGGGGCATACATCTGAGTTCATAATGACAACATTCTTTCCGATTCGAGCATTTTTGTCAATAATACAGTTCCTGTATGACAAAACTCCAAGTCAAACGATTGTGCATGATACCTGTGCAACCAAGTTTATATACGACTGAAGAAAAATAACCTTATTATAGTATTTTCTCCAACACCAACTGGAACTTTTCCATCAGACAGTTCAGAACATCTCTCAGCTTCAGTTTGGTAGTAATCTGCCCCCATCATCATGGTGTCCTAAACCAGTTTATCATTCATGAATAGACTTGAAAAAAGTTAAGCAATCCATAATATTCAAAAAGAAAAAGAAACCACTCATTATGAATACTAGATATTAGCAATCCCATTAGCATAGAAAACTCAGCAATTAACTAAGCTTACGCATTTTGCTTCAAAACTAGAGAGCATTACAAAATCGGCAAGAAAATTGCTCAATGATGCATGGTGAAATTGCTATAAATATGTACTAAAATATGGTATAGTGTATTGAAGAAAACAAACAAAAATAGATAGGCACTGCAAAGCACTAATTTGATGACACTGGTTACAAATTGGGCTACTCATCTGATGATTTACTTAGCACTTCTAACTATCATTAGTAAGCACTAAGCAGTAGTTGCTTTTCAAAATAATTAAGATGATCAGCCATGCAATTTGAGTGCCAAGGGGCAAGTGCCAACGTTTTCCCCACCTGCCCAGCAGGTCAGCACTCTCATGCTTCCTCACTCAGGAAAGTTTTGGACTTGCTTTGCAACTGCATAAAATTAAAAATACTTTGTACTTTACCTTAAGCTGCACCCCTTGTTCTAATCTTGAGCGGATACCAATGACAGAGTGCTCAACACTGCACTCTGTTAGAAAGCAGCCATGTGAAACTATAGAGTTCAAAACCTGCATAGAAATAGGTATATCAAGCAAGCCTGCCAGGTATTGCATTATCAACAAACGATGTATAGTTGATAGGAGAATCTGACCTTGCAATTTTCTACCCTGGTTGGAGGTAAAAATCTAGGAGATGTGAAAATAGGCTTCACAGGATCGTAAAAATAGAAGTTGGGAGTCTACAAAGACAATAAATGAAATTATTATCATGCACAAAAATACTAGAGCTGGAAATGACGTCAATCAAAAAGTAAACCTGATCAGTGAGAGCAAGGTTTGCTTCAAAGAAAGACTTTATTGTTCCAATATCTTCCCAGTAACCATCAAACAAATAAGCCTGGAACCAACAGAAAAACATGGTATTCAGAAACATGTGTTCATGAAAACTAATAATGGGTATCATATATTCATTTTCGATTTTGGAGAACAGTAGAGCATAAATACCTGCACATCATAGTCTTTTGCAGCCATCGGAATAACTTCTGAGCCAAAATCATTAGCTGTAGGATAATGGCCTCTAATAAAGATGCACAACAAACAAAGAACATAAGTGTCATCAGGCCCAACTGCATCAAAACACGAATGCCAGTGCATGGAGAAATCACAAAGATGCAAAAGAAAACCCTAGGTCTTACAAATCAGAAGAGGTAACAATTCTGTGGCTTCTGAACAAATTTATGTTCATTACACACCACGAAAGAAAAAGGCTAAATTAAAGAAAGTTAGGTGTATGGTTATGCATAAGAGTGTGAACACAAAGTACCATAGATACATTGCTCTTTCATGCAAATAGATTTTAAAGGATCATGGAAATTCTTACCTGAGAAGCTTTCGGAGAACATCTGCCTTGAATACATATATTCCCATTGAAGCCATGTATTTGTATGTATCTGCAAGCTCTGGGGATAACCCAAACAAGTCCATATCCACTTGCTGCATTAACATGTACCTTAGATTATTTACAAGCTTTTCCATAAAGTAAACAAATAAAAGGGAAGCATTTGAAATGAAGCTGGGGAAACAGAGGCGTGAACTCAAATATTTTAGGCAACATTACAACAGAAAAGGAAGCCCCATGAATAAAAATGTTACTTAGCAAAAGAGGCAATATGCTTTCAATCTATACTTGTCCTAACAAATGATTGATTAGTTCTTTGTCTTCAGGGTAGGTGTGAGGGCATGTACCATTGATTTCAAACTTTCACCCTTGGGCTTTTCAAGAAAATCAGTAATGCGACCATTCCTGTCGGCCTTCATCAATCCAAAATCAGAAGCTCGACTGCATGTGGATGAGATAATAAATAAAAAAAATTACAGGAGGGATATATGCTAGTGTGGGATATGTCAATAGAAAACAACGCCATTATGCGCTGAGTACTTGCTGGTTCTTATAAAATGCAAAGCAGCATGAGATACCCAAAGCATTCCAGCATGTATATTAATGATGAGCATAAGACAAGTACGCTCTAGCGAATCAACAGTACAGTACAGTATTAATGACTAGCTAAGATATCACTTTTCTTTGTTAGCAAACCGAAGACTAGTTGGAGTATCAAGACAAAGAACACATTCAAAAGGGAGTAAGGGAGAAAAGTGAATGACCTCTCATCCATAGGAACACAAGCAACTGAAATATCAGCACCAGAGTCAACATGCTTCTGCAAAACAGTCACAATAGCATATCTTTGTGAAGCAGTGAGAAATAACACTGAACTTAAAGCATCAGCCTGGAACAGAGAGGAGACCTGCACAAAGTCCATGTAATCCATCCTGTACAGATGATCACCAGACAGAATCAGTATGTTTTCTATACATTTCAGCCTTGCATCCTTCACAAATATCAAGCAACATTTAATATTAAAAAAATTATAGCATCCTAAGAAAAATATTGCAATAAATAAGAGATGACCCAAGAAGAACCTCAAAAAGCCAGAGGAACTGCCTGACAGCATCAGCTGTTCCCTGGAACCATTTCTTTCCGGATTCCCCGGCTGTCTGGGTAGCTGCCAGCACCTGTCCAATATTCCAGTGTGTAAAACGGTTTCATCAGTTACACGTTCACTCACCCATCCCATAACCCGAAATGGTAGGATTACTTCTCACAATGACTGTTGTTAGAATCAGAGCGTACCTCTACGGACCCACCACTGAACCCAACTCCCTCACCAAAGTTGTATGTCCGCGCGATGTGGCGGTTGAGCGACTGGGAGTTGAATTGGGTGAGGACATATATCTTGTTTATCTTGCTGTTGATGCAGTTGCTCATCGGGATGTCAATCAGCCTGTAGCATCCCCCAACGGGCACCTGAAAGCAGAGACACAGCAATTGACGAATATCTCCTGCAGCTATCGCACAGCTTAATCAATGGCATTGGCATGGATCGCAACGGGAATCCGTGACTGCTACTCATAAGTCACAAATCACAATTCGTGTAAATGCTGAAGAAATGGCCGACGAAATGCGACTTGTGAGCGATCGAGAAACAGAGAGAGGAGGACGAGGGTGATTAGATTACCGCGGGCTTGGCCCTGGTCCGCGTGAGCGGGAAGAGGCGCGTGCCGGCGCCGCCACCGAGGATGATGGACGCCACCGTGTCCGGGCTGACGTCCCTCCGCGCCGCAGCCGCAGCCGCCGCCTGGGCGCCCGCATCCGCCTGCTCCACCTGTCGGCAGCACAATGTGACCACAACCCGAAAAATGTGACCGACACGCCCACTCCCCTACCACCACGGACACGGCCACGCGACGCGGATGACGCCGCGCTCCAGAGCAGCCAGCGTGGCGTGGCGCCGTGGCCTAGCTAGCGGTGTCCTGGATTTTTTTTTTTCTTTTCGAACCACGCGGGCCTCGGGGCAAATGCGATGCGCGGGCGCGAGACTGACCTTGATCCCCCGGGGGGCGTCGGCTAGGACGCAGCTGGTGGCGGCCGCCGCCGCCGACACCGACACCGACGCGCGGGTGGCGCGGCGCGGGGCCGTGGATGCGCGGCGCGCGGGACGGGGCGACGCCGCGGGGAGGAAGGCCGCGGTCGCGAGCGGCGCCGCTGGGGACGCCATCGGCCGTGCCGCCGCGATGCGTGCACGGGAGGAGGCCGCGTCGAGGGATTGAAGGCGGGGGAAATGAGACGGCGAGGACGCGAGGTGGCGCGCGGCGAGGCAGTGGGGAAGGGACACGGAGGGGAGAGTCTCTCGCAGTGGGGGAGCAGCTGGGGGTTTTGTACGGGACGGGACGGGACGGGACGGAGTCACGGAGCGGGGGTGGGGGGAGCCGAGAAGAGTGGGGAGGCGCGTGGGGGCACGGGGGGGGGTTTCGGATCCAGCTCCGCGCGCGGCTCGAGTCACGAGAGCTTGGCTGGCCGGCCGTGCGGCGGTGACCCGGCTCGGCGCGTTCCCCACGGGTTGCGTTCCACCGCTCGCGCTCGCGCGTGTTCCTAGGCGCTGCTGCATGGTCACATGTTGTGGCTCACACAGCGCCACACACCCCACACACGCGTGGCGGGGTAGAAATGGTTTTCTTTTCTTGAAGAGAAAGGCCAATTTGCTGCCAATATCCGGCGTATATTCGAGATGAATGATCTCTAGTATGGAAATAAGATGGATTATGCTCGAGAACAACATGCTACAATAACGGACTCTCTCAGTACCAAAGAAAGGTTTAACCTATAAATTTACCTCTCATTTTAAACTGTATGTCATTTTATTTTTTCTAAATTTATAGATACTATTATACACTTAAACATATACTATATCTAAATGCATAATAATACCTATGAACCTAAAAATCTAAAATGACCTACGATTCGGAGTTTGCTACAATAAACCATATGATCTCTGCACAAAACCTATGATGCAAATTGCAAGCATCCGCACGACATGTGCAAGTTTGATCGCGGGTCATATGGTGAGTTGAATATTTATGTATATCTTCCTAATCATGAGATCTAAACTTTTGCAGCTTTAACAAATACATTATAGTGCTATACGGTCTTTAACCTTTGTACTTGTACATATTGCATTTTGCGCAGTGGCGGACTTAGGATTTTACCATAGGGTATGCCGAAAAAAAAAATCTTAAAATCTTATGCAATTGGATAAAACCATTTACAATTTAGTAAAACCATATTCTAATTTGGAATGCCACATGCACTAAATAACATGATAAGTCTTAAATTTAAAGATTAAGCTAGAAACAATAACAAATCATAGTATAAATAGTTCAAATGAAATACAAATAGTTCAAAATATAGCATAAAAGAAACTTACAATAAAAGAATCATGTTTTAAACTTTCGTGTAGAAAACTTACAAATCACAGCCTCACAAGATATAAATTTAAGAATGTTGATGGATTAACTCACGAACTGAAATAAAAAAGCACTCATACATATATAAATAAAAATATTTAAGAACATAAGATTTTTCAAATAAGAAAAGAAATAGAAGATAGATTAATTTTAAACCTCCCTGTGGACGATCAGAAGTTCTCCTTGTGATCTTGTGGAAAACGAACTTGGTTGTGGTCTTGTGCGAGAAGTCCTGTGACAGGCGAAGGTGGCGGAGCTCCGGTGTGAGCTTTTGCCTCTGGTCGCCGCAGAACTGCAGAAGAAGACTCCCACGCGGATGCGGCACATGCTAGCCCTGGTGCGGCAGTGCCGCGGCGGAGGAGTCGTGGCATGGCGGCTCAACTTCGATGGATGATTGGATGACCAGGCGTCGGGCGTATCCGCATATACCATTACCATGCTCAACTTAGGGCCAGGCAGCCGGCGTACATAAGGCGACATGCATCCAGGCGCATGCCGCATACCGGCGTATATCTGATTAGTTGGGCCGACCCAGGGTACACCGTGGCCCACCCGATATACCCTGTGGGTCCGCCCCTATTTTCGCATGTTATGAAAAACACAATAAAGGCTAAGAATAACTAACAATGCTTTATCACGCGAAAGGCCCTCTAGTCTAGTGGTTAGAGCACATGAATAGCACCAAGCATGTCCGGATTCGACCCCTCATGGGATCAAATTAAATGGGCCTGCAATAAAAAAATAGTTAGGGCCTTCCCTGCTGAATCCTAACGATCGTGATGTTACCGACCATCCAAAAAAAAAAACCTAACCAGTTAGGGCTTAGATGTTTTCATTCTGCATTGTCATATTCCCCTTCCCAAATTCAAACTGTGATAATAGTGGAAGCTCAAATGGCTGTTGTGCCGTCTTTGAGGACATTACTCATGATCAAGCCATCATATGATGGTGTTTTATATTATCTGATTATTAGGGCAGTTGAGGGAGGTTCCAAGGTATTTTGTGATCTCTAGTATACTATATCCAAACGCCTTCCTCACTCCTGTGTTTCTCCTCAATTTTCGATTGGAAAGTGATGAAAAAAGAGCCTAAGTGCTATAAATACACCAGTCTCCTTTATAGCCATTTTTGTTTTTTCGCTATTTGTTCAAATTCGATCAGATCTTCTATAAACTCACTTGAAACTGAAATTGAAAAACTAGTTTCATCAAATTTGAAATTGACTAGAAGTAGTTAAAGTGTACAAAAAACTTGAACTTTAGAAGAACATAAACCTCCAATTCTGTATTTTTTGAACGTAAAACCTCCAATTATGTATATTATTACATACTTGATACTCGAAACATGAAACATAATTTGTTTCTTGAAACCTGTAATGGCTTGTGTTTTTGTGTCTCCTACCCTGCCTCTCTTACCACTACATCATCATACTCTTCACCGCACTTTTAACTCGACATCTATGAGCTAGAATAGCTATCCATAACACGAAATGAGATCCTCTACAGTCGGTTGGTGCCTCTTCAACTGCATCATTGATGTGTGGGACTGAGTCCACACGTTAGTGACTCAAATGCAGAGGATTCCTGTCCCATAACACCGCACTCGTATTTTCATCCTTTAAAGTTTCCTCATGGAGCATATGGGTCGTTGGGTTGTAGGCTTGTAGCTTACGTTACGTCGTACACCTAACTCCCTTTTATATTTTACTAAGCAAATATGCATGTGTGATGTAATGGAAGAAAAATACCTCGTACGCTCCTATGCCAATAAACATGACAAAAAAATCCAGGTGATAGCTCGTTAATTATGACCCACTCCAATACTGTCTTGTTGCCGTTGGCACCCTCGCCTACTCAATGAGAAATCTTGTTGCCGTTGGCACCCTCGCCTACTAATGAGAAGAATTTTTTTTTCTCACACATCCTTGACCCAATAAACATGCTCAGGTGATATATCAATACAATTAGTTTTCCGGTAACTTGGCCTACCACATGATGTATGCTCTTGCTGCGCCACGGCTGAACCATGAAAACTGTAAGATCTCCAACGGGTCCAGCTGAAGGAACACTTGAGAATCTATCATAAGCAATAAGTTCTAATTTTGACCTGTAGAAACGCAATCAGTAAAATTGCAATGCTTCTAGCGTTGATATGGGTAAATGATATACGTATAAATTATCACACTACAATGCTAAAACTGATTAAAATTGCATGCGCCAACGCAAATGGCCTTCTCTATCTCCGAAGACGGAAGGCTAGAGCAGGCACAGGACCAGCTCGTAGCATGGTCCCAGCCCCCGTGCTTGGTCCTCTAACAGGGTTGTGGTCGGCACACGAAACCCGACACCTCCAATATGGATGAGCCTGATGTATATCCTCCAATGGCGATGGAGTCGGCTCACAGGCTCCAATGTGGTTAGCATGCCTCCATCATCCATCAATGCTAGTCACCTCTTTTGCCTCGAGGGCAAGTGAGGCAACTTTTCCCTCATCCCTGATCTAATCTAGTGAAGAATTCTTTGAAATTGAATTGGATTTTTGCCTAGATTGTTTGTGTGCTGCGGTTACCATTGGCTGGCTGGGTTATCATACACCATGTATTGGATTTTTCTTGTTTCGTCGATCCGGTGGCACTTGTTGGTCTTCTTCTCGTTCTTTTTCTTCGATTCATAAAGTGTAGCCAAATTCGAGGATTGATGGTTTGAAGTCCTGTTGGTGCTATAAATCGGTCAACCGAATCCCAGCGACCGACACACGACCCGGGAGAATCTGCTTAGCTCCTGTTCGGGTGAATGCCCTGGTGCGGTTCGCGCGGCGTGCCAGCCAATCTGACCTGTTGATTGGCAAGGAAGAACGCGTGTCAGGTCCAGAAATTACGATCGGCTAGGTTTCCGATCGAGAGAGTTTATCGGCGAATCGGCCGATTTTCTGTGATAATGAAATCGGCTACAAGACAGCCTGATCTCTATAGCCTTGTAGACAGGAAATTACTAAAGTAATCGGAACAAAGCTTACGATGACAACACTAGGAACAGATCTAATCGGCAATAGATGAATCTAACGACAGAAAATAAAGAAAGCCGATACTACCGATTCCTAGCTGGATAACTGGTGATAAAAACTAGAAAAACAGGTAAAAACCTATGAATCTAGCAAATATCGATAACTAGTGAATAAATCTAAACGAAACAACAGCGATGCGCCGGAAGTTAAAGCTTAGATATTACTCGATAAACGGAACTTACAGAATCGGCCGGAGATCAAGATGATGCAGCCCTGCCAACCCGCACGAACTCGTGAAAAGAGAAAGTAATGGCGAAGTCGCCCGCTCGAAAGTAAGTACGAAGAAAAAGTAGCTTGTTGTATTGATTGGTTGATGACTACAGATTTACAAAGGTAGCTATTTATAGCCCCATACAGATAACTTCTTAACCGACTAGAATTCTATCTCTAATTCAAACAGAAAACGAATATCTACAAGCACAATTCGTGCTAGGTTAGTTATTCCACGCTTCGTGGGCTAACCTCCACCTTATCCTTCCATCCCTTTCCAAGCCCATACAGGCCCAATTAGTCCATCCTCCTAATCGGCTGATTTCTCATCGGCAAAAGATTACCGATTGGGATTCTGGCGCATTCGTCTTGAAGAAAGACAAAAGTCGCCAGCCGATTCCGCACTATAGAATCATCTGGCCGATTCCCAACTGTGCTTCCCCGATTTCCTTTCTTCTTGGCGCCGATTCTACTGGTGCCGAAATCCGGCGTCAACACATGCCCCCCAGTTTCGGAGTAAAACACAGTCTTTTATTTCGAAATTCTTTATAACTTCCCCTCCGAAACGGCCACAGTGAAAATATCCTTCCGTTTCGCGGTCTCCCAGCTGATCATTGCAATTTTTGAAACGGGCGCCCACGACAGCCACTACCCCCAAAAAACTCGAAGCGCCGGCGCGGTGAAAATTCCATTTTTACCCCCTCTTCAGGCATCCTATAAATAGTGCTTCACCGCACCTCATCTTCAAGCTCACGTCTCTTTTCCCAACGCGCGCGCATCCTTTTTCTTTCAACACTTTCCCTTGCCACCGAAGTTTTCTAGTTCCAGTTCCTGTTACTTCTTCCCTCTTCCCTTCAATGGCGGCTCCTTCCGGCAGCTCCCCCGCACGCGATGCTCCAGAGACAGCGCCTCCGGTGGTGGTGGCGACGACCGTCACTCCATCCACAGATGAAAGAGCTTCATCAGAAATCCCAATGGCGATCCCAATCGCGGCCCCATCATCCACATCCGCATCGGCGACCACACCGATTACTCAGAACTTCATCCCGGAGGTAAATACCGAATCCTTCCCCTATCGGCAACGTATTTATCTTAGATCTGTTCCTTACATTTCCATACCCCTTTTTCCTTTTTTAGGCAGTTAGGCATAGAATTACTATTCACCTCACGGGAAGTCCTGGCCTTGTTTGCCTCGGTCCTATGGAGGCCCAGATCCGGTAGATCTTATAAATTCGGAAACCGACCGGATACCCTTCAAACGATCCGATATGAACTTAGATCAATGGGTAGGTACTTTCAGATCCTGGCCGAATGAAACCCCAGGTTGGAGGGAATGGTACCAACGGATGGCTGCATCAAAGAGCGTCTCGTGGGAAGAGCTCAAAATCGGCCAGTGCATCAACCTCTCCCTGTCTCAAATGGAGAAAAATGAGCCGTTAGTGATGGCGGCTTCCTATTTTTGGTCTGACGCACTTAATGTGTTTTTATTTGGGCACGGTCCTATGACCCCTACACTGGCCGATGTGATCCTCTTGACCGGCCTGAACATATCTTCTCCTGATACACCCTTCCGCCTTTTGACCACAACGTAACATCGGCTGGAAACAAGGGGAATCGACGGCTGGAAAGGCTTCATCAAAAGTAACAAGAAGACCGGAACCGTTGATAACAGGGAGCACACAGCCTTCCTGATGATGTGGCTAGAAAAACACTTCTTCTGTGGAAGAGCCGCCGGTCCAACAACCAACACCCAATCCTTAGCTGAAGCACTGTCCAGAGGGGACCATATTCCTCTCGGGAAACATCTACTGGGTGCCGTGTACCACATGCTTCATCAAATCGGCACAAGACTTTCCAAGGGAGAACCGATCGGCAACCCAGGCGGGCCTTGGTGGTTTGTCAATCTATGGTTGAACCTTTACATGAGCAGAATCACCCGGCAGCCGGTGGACCATATGATGTTCCCCAATATCGAATCGGCGGAGGATCCCACCGAGCGTCGCCGATGCATGTCCTTTGGTGAAGCGGCGTCAGCTTTTCCGGGTTGTGCGTATTCTGCTACAAAGGTAGCCGAGTACTTTCGGTGCTTCTACAATGGATTTAATGAAGACGCAACTATTTGGTTTCCGTACCAGCGAGACAACCCGGTCTTTGAGCTCCCCACCTGCTTCGATTCAACTTCTGGTCGGTTTGATGAAGATCTTTATGAAGGACTGATCAAACCAGGACTCCTACCGGCCAACTTCTTTTCGGGAAAGGATGCCCCTACGTACGAATTCTACAACCCGTCCACTGCAACACGACAATTCAGCATGGGTCAACTGCCGATACAGGTGTATTTTGCTGGCCGAATCAAGTTCAGAGATGTGCTCACATCTGGCCTGGATTACGGTCGGTTGCGAGACCGAATTCCGGACTCCAGTACAATTAACTTGAATGACTGGCTATTATTTCCATTTGCCGTCCAGCCGTTCAAACTTTGGTGGGCCGAATGGAAGCAATTTCTATTTTGTAACTCAGCATCGGCATACTGCAATCTTCTGGACCCGGCCAACATTGATCCAAACGCCGAGGTACTTCTCATAGCTGATTTCTATTCTTTTCAACATGATTGAACACTAATGTTTTTATTGTTTCTTAAGGCCGGGAATCGGACCCCTCCAACGCACAGCCGCAGCGGACGGTTAATAGAGAGCTATCCATACACCACCTATCCTCTTATCGGCTACGACGCCCCGTCAGTTGACATGATCGCTGGCCGATCGAAGCAGGTTCATAAGAGGATCATCAAGAAAACGAGTCGCCGAGTCCGGGCTCGTACGGAATCGGCGGATCCTCCTGTGCTTGTATCGGCAGAAACTTTGACTGCACCACCTTCCCAGGTCACACAAAGTGCCGATACTCAAGCCATCACACAAGCCGGAGTAGCTGCCGCATCATTATTGTTGGAAGCTATACAAGTAAGTCCGAGCTTTACCATCTCCGATTGTCATTTTGGTGTTAGCTCTTCTTAACTTTGTACTTCTTAGAGCACCTCTATGGAAATACCACAATCGGCGACAACTCGACCGGACACCAATGCGCCCCTGCCCTCATCCATTGAGGTACGGTACTTATCTTACGGATTTCCTTCGGGTATTTGCGTAATGTACTTAACCGATTCTTCGTCGCAGGCCATCGGCACACCGAGCGCTTCTCGACCACCGATTTCTTCTCAGGAGGCTGGTCCGAGCACCGCGCCGATTGTCGTGGAGTCCTCTTCATCAGATGAACCTATGGCGCAGGCCACTGAGCAAGACACGACGGCTTTACAAGCGCAGCATGAAGAAATTCTCTTTAAAATGGTAAGTTCCTAAACCAGCTTTCAACCAGCCGATTTGCTCTGATTCCCTGCCGATCCACCCCTTTTCCTTATTTTCTTAGGAACAAGACTCCCCCGACAACAGCCTCTTCTCCTTCGCGGTTGCTCTTTCTGATGACGAGGAAGTCGCATCCCGCCAAGTTGCTTTAAGCTCCGTTCCTGATGACGTCCGAGCTAAACTTACCAACATCCGATCCCTCCTACAAGGGGACATCGGCCGACTAGTAGAAGATGCTTCGCCAATTCGGCAGCTCTTCAGTGACGTCAGCGGACGAGTACCAGAGGAAGCGGAAGAGGCCTTGGCACCGGCGGCTTTCATCGAGTCCATGAGGATCCCAGTCTTTAGGGCCCTTCGTCACATGGCCGATCGCGCGAAATTGGCCAAGACTCGTGAAGATGAAGACGCTTTCAAGCGTCAGGCTCAAGAAGCGCATCGGCGTATCCATATTCTAGAAGACTCACGCCCGGCGATCATTAGTGAAATAGACCGCCTCAAACGTCGGAGGGCGGAACTTGCCAAAGAGATGGAGCAAGTGACCAAGGCAATCAGTGCCGAAGAGAACAAACTTCAAGAGTTACCCTCTGCTATTGCCGATTTGACACGGGAGAGGCAGCGTTTTGCTCATGAAGCTCTGAAACTCCACCGCAGCGCATCGGCGGTCCCTGGATCGGCGGAAGAAGACCAACGGGTTCTTGACTTTGCCGATCAGATCCGGCGCCGGGCCATCACAGCTATCGATACCCTTTTGGGTAATCTGTAAAACACTGACCGCTTTGTACGAACATTTACTATCTTCTTTGACCGTCCCTTCGCGACGCCCTCTCTATTTACTGCCTTCCTTATTACCGATGGGACATGGCCTCACCAGATTTCCACGTATTTTTCCCCATAAATATCGACCTCGGTGCCTACTCCCGATAGTATCGACTCGGCTCCCATTTCACTTTTCTTCTTGTTCTCATCAGCGCGACTATTTCATCATGGCCTCATCGTCGTCTTCTTCTGTTAACCAGGTGAAGCCCCGACTTCTTCTCTTAGATCTTTAGGAAAAGAACGCTTCGCCTTATCCCTTCTTTGTTTCAGCCCCAACGCCTCAGTCTGGAGCTCGTGCGCGCCATCGAGTGCATTCACTCTGAAGATCCATTGACCCCGGAGGACAAGGCGCTGATTCTGGCGCACCGAGAGGAGCTCCAAGACCACATTACCGCAGAGGCTCGTGCGGTCTTGGATTCCGTGGAGAGCGAAGGTCATCGCCGATCTCCAACCGTGAGGGGTCGTCATCGTGACGCGCCTGAAGATGACGTCACCTCGGCAGCCCGCGCGATCCTGGACTTCATGGAGAGGAACGGCGGCCAGCGACTTCCCACCGATAGGACCCGTCTGCTTCCTCGGCCAGTCATCCTTGCGGCGGCAGAGGCCTCACGTCTCCGTGTTGTGAATGAGCTGGGGCGGAATGGGAAGGCATCTGAGAAGAAGAATAATTAGTTTGTTCTTTGTATTTTTTGTTCTAAGGGCGACTAATGTTTTGTCGGCCATGTAATCCGTCGCCCGTACCGAATGAATGTAATCAGCCGCTTCGGTGGACTTTATGTGCTTCTTAAACCGACTTGTATCGGCTATGTGTGATCGTGTTACGGTTGATTTCTTAGGCTCCGACCCATATACTTGGGTAATATCTTTTTAAGTACCTTCCATTCAGAGCTCTAGTGAATTCTTCTCCTTCTATTGTTTCCAAAATGTAGGCATTCCCTGGAGCGCATCTGCCAATTTTATACGGCCCTTCCCAGGTAGGGGACCATTTTCCGAATTTAGGATCTTTCGACCCGATCGTCAGTACTAACTTCCATACCAAGTCTCCGGGGGAGAATTGTTTGACTTTGACCTTCTTATCGTACCACCTGGCTACTCTCTTCTTATTTTCTTCAATACTCATTAGGGCCCTCAATCGTTGACTAGCCAAATCGTCGAGCTCCCTTTTCATAAGTGACGAGTAATCATCGGCCGATAACTGGTCCTGGAGCGAAATACGCCTCGATCCTGCCCTCGATTCCCATGGTAGTACTGCATCATGACCGTACACCAACTGATAGGGAGACAACTTGGTAGCCCCGTGACAAGCCATTCTGTACGCCCACAGGGCTTCAGTCAAGCATAGGTGGCACTTCTTCGGATATTTTCGATTTTCCGTTTGATCAACTTGATTATCCCTTTGTTGGAGGATTCTGCTTGACCATTGGCCTGGGCGTAATACGGAGAAGAATTTAACAATTTGATGCCCATATCGGTCGTAAATTCCTCAAATTCCCCGGGTGTGAACATTGTTCCTTGATCGGTTGTTATAGTCTGAGGGATGCCGAATCGGTAGACAATGTGGTCTCTTACGAAGTCGGCCATGATAGCCGATGTCACGGCTCTCAACGGAATCGCCTCCACCCATTTGGTGAAGTAATCGGTAGCCACCAGAATAAACTTGTGCCCTTTGCTTGACGGTGGGTAAATTTGGCCGATAAGGTCTATTCCCCATCCCCTGAACGGCCATGGCTTGATGATGGGGTTCATGGCCGATGCGGGCGCACGTTGGACATTTCCGAACCTTTGACATTCCTGACAACCTTTATAATATTTGAAACAGTCTTCAAGGATTGTAGGCCAATAGTACCCGTTGTTCCTAATCATCCACTTCATCTTATGTGCCGATTGGTGTGCTCCACACACCCCTTCATGAATTTCCCCTATTAGAGTCTTGGCTTCTTTTGTTCCAAGGCATTTAAGAAGAACTCCGTCGATCGTTCGGTAGAACAGATCATCTTCGAGCAGTACGTATTTGGTGGCATGAAAGCGTACTCGTCGCTCCACCTTTTTAGACGGATCCTTCAGGTAATCGGCAATTTCTTTACGCCAGTCGTCGGCTGCAAGTTCTAAGGCCATAGCACCTAGAATCGGCCGATACCCAGATGCGTGCTGGGCGAGCTTGTTTGCTTCTTCGTTGTGGTCCCTTGGAACATGCTCGATTACTGCCGATCTGAATTCTTTTAAAAGCTGTAAGCAATCTTCGTGATAAATTCTTAATACGTCATCTTTGCACTCAGCCCTTCCGGTTAGTTGATCCACAATAAGCATAGAATCCCCGAAGATCTCAACAGAATCGGCCTTGACTCCTCTCAATAGCTGTAAGCCTTTTAATACAGCTCTGTACTCTGCTTGATTGTTAGTAGCGGCGGTTTCTATCGGCAGAGAAAAATCATAGCTTGCCCCCCGAGGCGATATGAGAATGATGCCGATTCCTGATCCGACCCCGCATGATGACCCGTCGAAAAACAATTGCCAAGGCGCCAGTTCCACGAGGGCGATCTCCGGTCCACAGTGCTGGGCGACGAAATCGGCCATGACTTGACCCTTGACGGCTTTTGCCGATTCATACCGCAGGTCAAATTCTGATAAAGCTAAGATCATTTACCGATTCGTCCTTTCAATATCGGCAGTGATAGCATGTATTTTACTACGTCATCTTTGCATACGACTACACACTCTGCCGACAGTAGATAGTGCCTGAGTTTGGTGCATGAGAAGTAAAGACACAAGCACAAACGCTCTACCGGAGGATATCTTGTTTCGGCATCCAGGAGTCTTCTACTGACGTAATAAATTACCCGCTCTTTGCCTTCAAACTCTTGGACTAGAGCCGACCCAATAGCTTTTTCATCAGCTGATAAATACAGTTTAAACGTCTTACCAGTTTGAGGGGGAACCAAGACTGGCGGTGAGACCAAGTATCGCTTGATATCTTCTAACGCCTTGCGCTGTTCTTCTCCCCATATAAATTCCTGGTCTGGTCTCAACTTCAGAAGTGGCGTGAACGCCTGAATTCGTCCAGATAGATTAGATATAAATCTTCTGATGAAGTTTACCTTGCCGATCAGAGACTATAGCTCAGTTTTGTTCTGTGGGGCCACGACTTTGTTGATGGCCGCTATGGTCTTCTGATTGACTTCTATACCTCGTTCGTGCACCATGAATCCTAAGAACTGTCCGGCGGAGACGCCGAAAGCGCATTTGTTGGGATTCATCTTAAGACCGTGCTTTTTGGTACACTCTAGTACCTTTCGCAAATCGGCTAGATGTTCTTCGTGACTCTTGGACTTGACCACAACATCATCGATGTAGATTTCTACCAGGAGGCCAATGAGTTTGTGAAAAATGTAGTTCATGGCTCTCTGATATGTAGCGCCAGCATTCTTCAAACCGAAAGTCATCACCACCCACTCGAATAAACCAAGATGGCCTGGACATCTGAAGGCCGTTTTGGGTATGTCCTCTTCAGCCATAAGTATTTGATTGTATCCGGCGTTTCCATCCATGAAGCTAATAATTTTGTGTCCCGCGGCGGCGTCGATCAGTACATCGGCCGTAGGCATGGGGTAACCATCCATCGGTGTGGCCTGATTAAGATTCCTGAAATCAACGCAAACGCGCAACTTCCCATTTTTCTTGTACACCGGCACGATATTAGAAATCCACTCGGCATAACGACATTGCCGAATAAATTTTGCTTCAATCAGCCGAGTTATTTCAGCTTTTATGTCTGGTAAAATTTTAGGATTGCATCGCCGTGCGGGTTGTTGGTACGGCCGATACCCTGGCTTTATGGGTAGCCGATGTTCAACAATAGATCGATCTAAACCGGGCATCTCGTGATACTCCCAAGCAAAACAATCCTTGAATTCTCTTAATAAATTTGTCAATTTACACTTATACTCTGGATCTAAATTTGCACTAATAAAAGTCGGCCTTGGTTTGGTCCCGTCACCTAAGTCTATCATTTCTAATGAATCGGCCGACGTGAATCCGTGCCCTAGCTTCCCATCTTCTCGGGCGAACTGATCCATCTATTCTGAGTCTTCGGAGCCGACTGCTCGGATCGGCTGTAAACCAAAATCGGTGACCTTCAGGAAATCGGTCTCCCACACCCTTCCTGATATGCACCTGACGGTTTCGCAGCTCCATTGCTGTGCGTCGGCTGCTGCGATGCTGTACGCGGAGTCAGCTTTGACCACCTCGATGTTATCGCCGACCCATTGTACGAGGCACTGATGCATAGTTGACGGGATGCAGCAGTTTGCGTGTATCCAGTCTCGGCCAAGAAGCATATTATAGGACCCTTTGCCATTAATGACGAAAAATGTGGTAGGAAGGGTCTTACTGCCGATGGTGAGGTCGACGCAGAGAGCACCGCGAGCGTTTGACACCTTGCCTTCGAAGTCCTTGAGCATCATGTCCGTCCTGGTTAGGTCGTCGCCGCTCTTCCCCAGCTTCCGGAGTATGGCATACGTCATGATATTGACAGCAGATCCTCCGTCGACCATCAATCTAGTGAGGGGGCGACCGTCAACATGCCCTTTAAGGAACAACGCCTTCATATGTTGTCGTTCGTCATCTTCGGGCTTTTCGAACGTGGCCATCATTAGCTCTAAAGCCAACCGTGCTGTTTGTCCCTCTATCGCCGATACGTCCTGTTGATCGGCGGGGGTCATGAACTCCATTGGCAGTATGAAAACCATACCGATCTCAGCTGCCGATTCATCACCCGCTGACTCATTGTTTCCCTCGTCGTTTCTTTTGGGGCGCCACACCCGAGGCCTCCCTTCCTTCTTGTCCGTCGCGCTCTCTTCTTCTTGCTGTTCCCATTGGCGGAGACGTTGGATCCTCCGTTTTTGTGATTTGGTCAAACCATCGGGGCACCACCTGGGGTTTATTGGCCTCCCTTCTTTCCTGGCGCGTTCCCACTCCGATTCGCGTCCTAACGGGTTATCGTCCGTCACCCGAGCATCGGCCATGTCTTCGAGCCGGCTGTGAACGCTAGCTTTGTTGTTTGACTGATCATGTCGATCAGCCCTGCCCCCCTGCCTATCATGGCGTCTATCTTCCGACCGATCATATCGGTCACTTCTGCCCCCCAGCCGATCACGCACGGGAGGGCGTTGGTCATCTTGGTTGCGCCAATTCCTGCTGATCGGTTCTGGCCTTCCGTCCCTGGAGCGAGACCTGTTGAACGGCCGATTGCCTCGATAAGGACCGTTGCACTCTGGGCAAGTATCGGCCGATGGTAACCTGAGGTTATTTTCCCAACAATGAATGAAGAACGGGCATCTCCAGTGCTCCTCGTGCCGACGCATTGCTTCTTCTCGGGACCTTGAGCGTTCATGTTGTCGTTGGTACTTCTGGAGCAAGAACTGAGAGGTAATGCGTGGCCCTTTTGACTCACCATCGTCGTCCTCCATTCGCCGCTTTCCCTTGACATCTTCAGACGTAGCTTGATTTCTGGGATCGACAGCGCCGCTCTTTTTGGCCGACTCGGACGTCAGCACTTTTGTTTGGAGAGAATTCTTTCCCGTATCAACCATGTTGGTAGGAAAGGGGTGCTGGTCGATCTTCATTGGTTTGGCCGATTTTGCCGGTACTTCAAATTTGAGTCTGCCTTGCTCAATGGCCGACTGTATTTGTTGCCTGAAGATTTTGCACTCGTTGGTATCATGTGATGTGGCATTGTGCCACTTGCAATACTTCATCTTTTTTAATTGTTCGGCAGAGGGTATTGTATGGTAAGGCGAGAGTTTAATCTGCCCTTCCTGGAGTAGAAGATCGAAGATTTTATCGGCTTTAGTTGTATCGAAACCAAATGCTTCCGGCTCCTTTTTGCCGAATGGGCATGATATCGGCTTCTTTCCTTTAATCCACTCCGCAAGTCCGATTTCGACATCTTCCTCATCCTCTAATTCTTCCAGGAATGCCACTTTCTTCTGGAAATTCCTTCGCGGATCGAATGGACGCACTTCCTGCCCGGACAATCGGTGAACAATCTGGCTCAGGCTCTCGAACTCTTGTGAGGCATATTTCTCTTTAATGTGTGGCAGAAGGCCTTGGAAAGCTATATCGGCCAACTGCGCATCGGTTAGAGCCAGGGAGTAGCATTTGTTTCTGATTTCCCGAAACCTCTGTATATACGAGGGTATCGGCTCATCACTTCTCTGCCGGAGGCTAGTCAAATCGGACAGCTTCATTTCATGGACCCCAGCATAGAAGTACTTGTGGAACTGTCTTTCTAGATTGGCCCACGTGATAATTGAGTTTGGTGGCAAAGTCGTGAACCATTGGAAGGCCGATCCAGACAAGGATGACGAGAACAACTGTACCCGCAGGGCATCTTGCGTAGCTGCCTCCCCGCATTGAATGATGAATCTATTCACATGCTCTACGGTCGAAGTGTCATCCATCCCCGAAAATTTGGTGAAATCAGGAACTTTGTACCGATGGGGGAACGGCAACAAGTCATATGTAGATGGGTATGGTGTTCTATAGGTATAAGTTTGCATTTTCGGCTTCAAGCCGAATTGTTCTTGCATTACCTCCGCAATTTGCGCCGACCAATCTGGTTGTTGCTGGGGAATGGTCGGCTGCGGTACCGGCACGTGCTGATAAATCGGAGGCTGAATAAAAGGAGATTGATGAAAAGGTGGTATCTGAGTATAAGCCGGCGGTGTGGTAAAGGTTGGCTGTTTGAATGAACCACTCGTTTCATCATATAGCATGAGCTCTGACGTCTTGTTGACCTCCGGAGCGACAGGCTGGTATGGTGGTATGGTCGGCCGGGTGGCCGTTTGGGAGAGTGTCTGGAACGGAGGATTTCCTTGACTGTCTGATTGATTCAGACCGGCCGTGTTTAAAGGTGCCCCCCAGGGTGAAGGGCTGACTGGAGGGAATGGTGCAGAGGACAGTTGGATGGAACCATATCCCAAAGGAGTCGATGACGCAGAAGCACCGGATCCTCCAACAGAAGATTGGATCGGCTGTGAAGCCGGATAAGCCTGATTTGGTGGAATCGGCTGAAAATACGTCGGTCCCCTGTATCCTTGAGGTATGCCTCCGGCGAAGGAGTTGACAACGGCATTGTGCACCATGTTTGAAAGCACCGGGGATTGATTGATGAAGGCGTGATGAAGAGATTGTTGAATCATATCGGACATTTTATCCGAATCCTCAGAAATTGTGATCTGACGGGGAGTAGGGAAAGGAGTTTTCTTAACAGTTTCCCCGCTCCTGGAACGACTGAAGGATTTTAAGCAAGTTTTCCGGACTTGTTCCATATACTTATTCAGATCTTCCTTTTGGTCGTCCTTTAGATCTGCTTCCGTCACTTCGATGACGTTATCTTCAGAGACTTCAGCAGCTTTTGACATGATAGCGGTTGTATTGGTCCCACTGGGCGTGCCAAAAGTGTGTTGGTGCTAGAAATCGGTCAACCGAATCCCAGCGACCGACACACGACCCGGGAGAATCTGCTTAGCTCCTGTTCGGGTGAATGCCCTGGTGCGGTTCGCGCGGCGTGCCAGCCAATCTGACCTGTTGATTGGCAAGGAAGAACGCGTGTCAGGTCCAGAAATTACGATCGGCTAGGTTTCCGATCGAGAGAGTTTATCGGCGAATCGGCCGATTTTCTGTGATAATGAAATCGGCTACAAGACAGCCTGATCTCTATAGCCTTGTAGACAGGAAATTACTAAAGTAATCGGAACAAAGCTTACGATGACAACACTAGGAACAGATCTAATCGGCAATAGATGAATCTAACGACAGAAAATAAAGAAAGCCGATACTACCGATTCCTAGCTGGATAACTGGTGATAAAAACTAGAAAAACAGGTAAAAACCTATGAATCTAGCAAATATCGATAACTAGTGAATAAATCTAAACGAAACAACAGCGATGCGCCGGAAGTTAAAGCTTAGATATTACTCGATAAACGGAACTTACAGAATCGGCCGGAGATCAAGATGATGCAGCCCTGCCAACCCGCACGAACTCGTGAAAAGAGAAAGTAATGGTGAAGTCGCCCGCTCGAAAGTAAGTACGAAGAAAAAGTAGCTTGTTGTATTGATTGGTTGATGACTACAGATTTACAAAGGTAGCTATTTATAGCCCCATACAGATAACTTCTTAACCGACTAGAATTCTATCTCTAATTCAAACAGAAAACGAATATCTACAAGCACAATTCGTGCTAGGTTAGTTATTCCACGCTTCGTGGGCTAACCTCCACCTTATCCTTCCATCCCTTTCCAAGCCCATACAAGCCCAATTAGTCCATCCTCCTAATCGGCTGATTTCTCATCGGCAAAAGATTACCGATTGGGATTCTGGCGCATTCGTCTTGAAGCGAGACAAAAGTCGCCAGTCGATTCCGCACTATAGCATCATCTGGCCGATTCCCAACTGTGCTTCCCCGATTTCCTTTCTTCTTGGCGCCGATTCTACTGGTGCCGAAATCCGGCGTCAACAAGTCCATATCTGTGCATTTATTTAGTACTAACCCTCACTATTCTAGGACTTTGGGTATTTCTGCTTTTTTCAGAAATATGCTATAAATACATGAGAAATCATATAAATGGAGCATATGTGATTATGTTGAAAAAAGACCATAAAGTATGGCCAAAGTAGACGATATTGTAGATGATTTTAGATACGGAATTGGACTACACCATGTCGGAGGACGATCAAAATAAATATAAAGTTCATTTATTTTGGAGATCAGAGGAAAAAAAACAGCTTCGGAAGGATGTGGAATGATGATCTCATCGTATCACCTTTTTTTTTTTTTGTTTTGAGGGTCTTCGTGTTATCTGCTGTGGTGCTTAGCAGGTAGCACCACCGGCCAATTTGGCCTGGCACAAATGCGCGGATGGCATTGCCGTTGCTGGTTGATTGTGCGCACGCATGAGGGCTGGCCCAGGTGTATGAAGCTTGGCCCAGGAGGCGGCATCACATGCAGCAGCCAGGCCCAGGAGCGGGGAGCGGCGGCGCTACAGGAAGCGAGGGCGACGCAGCTGGTTTTTTGCGCGGGGGGTTTTCCTCATGTAGAAGTCCGCCTCAACTGGTTTTTTCACCGGAAAACGTGGGTTCACCGTTTTTTATTCCCAACGATTTACGATTACAAATAACTCGGAAAAACTCTGCAATTTTGTTGTTGAGCGCGTTGGAGTTGAGCACTCCAAGCTAATCTGACCCTCACCGCCGACGGCAGCGCGCGAAGAGTCTTGCATTGCAGCCAAGTCCCCTGACGAAACTTTCTTCTTCTTCTTTTTTGAATTAAGCTTTCTTTTTTCTCCTGACGAAACTTCAGCGTTCAGATCCGCTCAACTCCGAGCAGTCTCAAAAGTCAAAACTGAGGAACCCAAATCCCAATTCCCGTCACGCCTGTACGCCACGCGGAAACATCCGTCCCCGCCCGCTCGAATCTCGATTGCCTTGCCCCCGGCATCGCCACCTCCGCCTGCCTGCTCCCCCGCTCGCCCCCATCCTCGCCGCTTCCTCCTCCTCTTCCCCCCTCGCCGCGGGACGCCTAGGGTTTCCCCTCGCGGGCGGGCGGGGCGGGGGCGGGACGGGACGGGGATGGAGGGGTGGGCCACCGCGGCGGCGTACACGGCCGCCGCGCTGGCCTCCGCCGCGGCGGCGACGGTGATGGCGCTGCGCCTCGTGCACCGCCACCTCCTCCACTACGCCGAGCCCACGCACCAGCGCTTCATCGTCCGCATCATCCTCATGGTCCCGGTACGCCACCGCTGCTGCCGCGCCACCCTGTAGGCCGGTTCCGTAGGCGAATTTTAGCTGTTTGCTTCAGCTCTTCTAGCTCGTAGCTGCGATTTGTGGGCGAACTGTGACTTCTGACTGGATTTCTTCTAAAGCTATAACGTTTTGGTTATTGATGCTTCTATGAAGTTATGGAGTACCACGGGTAGCAACAAACCAAGAGTTAGTATTCATGCTTGGGTTGCATACTTGGGTATGCAGACAGATTGCTAAGCAAATGGTATGCAGCGGCTGCCTTAGCATCGATAATTTTGTCTCAACAAACAAAGGGTCCCTGTTTCAGAAGGTTGATACGCTGATATTTGGGTTTTGGGGAATAAGGTTGTTTTCTGAATATTGTACATCATTTTTATGTTTCCTTTGCGATGGAGGACGAAACCACTTTTTCTGAATTTTCCCACTTGCCACTGCAACAGATAGCTGGTGCACCTATAATGTCGCGATAAGCACATGCCAACAGATAGCTGGTGTACTTGAAGCTGAAAATGATGCTTGGAACTATTAAACCATATATAGCCCTGTGGGAGTTGAAGTAACTTGCTGAGTGGAATGGCTTATATTCTCGTTCTGCACCCTGCCTCAGATATTCTTTAATTAATCTCCTAGAATGAATTTTGGTTGTAGTGGAAGTGTGGAACTATCAGAACAACTAGAATGACACAGATTATCTTACAAATGTGAATTTTCAGTTCTGATTCCTGCGCAGTTTGTCAGCCACGTGCAGTTAGGATCCACTAGTTATATCACAGGGGTTTGGTTAGGCCATTTGTTCCATGCCTTTGCTCTCTTTGGTTTAACACAGTACATATGATCAGTATGCTTGCTCTCCGTGCATCTAAAGTGAATATTTGTCCTACATAGCTGGTATAAAGTGTCAGCATGGAATCGTATATGTATGCATGTGGATTGTGTTCAATTTTTTAGTTTTATCATCCTACAGATGCACCTTGTATCCACCTTTTATTAAATTAATAACAATTTATAAGTACATTATTTGCAGGTATATGCAGTGATGTCATTTCTTTCCCTTATCTTACCGCGTAAAGCAATCTACTTCAATTCTATTCGAGAAATGTAAGTTAACTCCTTGCAGCTAAAACCTATTTTGTTTTATTCTGTGTGTCACCTGGTTCATGTTTATCACTTGAAGCATGTATACATGTATTTCTGATGGATAATGATGCCCTCATAGTAAGAATTAATAAATAAAACTGCTCTAGTAGCACTCTTTTTTAGCACCCATCTGTCATAAGCCCTGTGAATTTATATGATCCATCAGACCATCACCTTAACCAATGACAAATTGCAGTGTCGCACGAAACAAAGCTTAAGGTGGGAAGGGTGTGAACTTTCAACTTTGTTTAGTTATGGTATTGCAGTAGTTGTATTGCCATTTAATATGCCTGACATAGGGGAGTAACTCAAGTTGCTTATGTCACTGAACTAGAATCTGTTTTTAGTCAACCCGACCAGTAGTGAGGCATGACCTAATGGAAAGCAAGAACGTTAGTTCAGAAGAATTAATGGATTATACATGAAATTATATGGGTAAGCTACTTCTAACACTGCAGTGCAGAAATGGTTTCTGCTGATCTTTTGGCGCATAATTGTGGGGAGTTTCCCACAGTGCCGGTTCCTGCTGATTAATGAAGTGAAGTTCAATTGTCTTCATACTTATCCAATCAAGGACTAAGTCATAGAGATAATTGGTCATGTGGGCTGGTTTTCTAGATATGCATGCCTACCATAAAATCATGATATTAGCTTTATGAGCAATATCTTACTTGGCTCATCTCATGACTGTGGTTCCTATGACATATCGTAGTCCATGGATCCATATAGCCTATCAAATAATTGAGATATGGTAAAAAATAATACTTTGTGTTAGTAAATGATCAGTGCTGAACTTACCCCACTTCTAGAAATGTTCATAGCAGGTAGATCCACAATCAAACAACTATTTGATCATGCCATGTATTTTGTGTTTTTTGTGTCGAACTGCCTATTGAATTAAAACTGTTCTATTTTCTAGAGACGTTGATCTATGTTTCATGATCGTTCCTTTTAAATATTATGGATACTTAAGTTCTATTGAGTTTGTGTAATTCCCTGAGTTCAGTTAGGTAAAATCAACCAGAGTACCTTACCCCATAACTAACACTCAGAACTGTTTCACTAACAATAACTACATGCTAATGCTTATGGCTCCAGTAAATGTGAAATTACCTAGATTATAACTCAGACTATTTTATTGTTCTTTTTTTAATGGATGATTTTATTGTTATAGTTTTTTTTTGAAAATGTATGCTCCAGATAAAATGATGCTTAGTTATTTGTTATCCCTAGTGGGCTCATTGTTGAACTATAGATCACATAACATTTCTAACCATCCTTTTTCAATCTTCATTATCATTGAACTTTTTATCTAATTTTGTCGTCTCCTTAATATTGTTCCTGTGACCAATAAATCCATGATATATTTTTCTTCTCAAACACGTAGAAGAACTGTGTGTCATTGGCTCATTGTACTAAGAAGATAAAAAAGGTTGCAGTACAAACAAACACCAAATACAAAAAAATCATGATATATTTACCCAGCATTTTTAATTGGAATTCTTAATCCTATATTTGGGTTGCATGTATGTGCTGACAACAGTTGTTTAGTGCCCTTGGGCATAGGAACCATGAACTCTTTATTAACTACTCCCTCTTGTCACAAGTGAGTGAAGTTTTGGAGACCATCAGTCTCCAAAACACAGTTTTACCATTAGTTTTTGTTAAAATACATTTGTAACACATAGCAAAAGTACACTATTGTGAACCTACTTTTCAATACAAATCTACTCATCTTTTCTTTCAAGTATCAATCTCAATGCACAAGAGATAATTTGTACTCTTTAAGTTTGACATGGTTGACTTCAGACAACCCTAAAATTTCACTTATTTGTGACTAGAGGGAGTAGTGGAGACTACCTCTCTTAAGACTCAGAGGCATGAGTGCATTATTGATTTATTGTAGCACTTATGCAGATTGCAGAATATCACTGATTGTAGTAATATGATGTCAAATACATTGAACAATATTTTGGTCCTCTTGAAATGATCTTTTGGCATGTTGTGGATTCTTCCCAACACCCTGGTGTAATTGCTGGCAAATGACAGACGTAATGATTCACTCTTTTATGTTATTATTTTTTATATCTGTTTATTTTCGTAAGTGGTAATTTGATTAGCTGCCCTAAGTATTATTCCTCCTGGTGTTCTTGTAGGATAGTCAAGGTTCATGTGTTGTACCTCCTGTTGTCTTTTATTGTTTCTGTAGTTCCCTGACAACTTTGAGCTATTTCAAGCAGTACAAAAGCTAGAATCATATCAAAACTTACTTGCTGAATTGTGTTTTAGCTATGATGCTTGGGTCATCTACAATTTCTTTTCACTTTGCTTGGCATGGGTAGGAGGCCCTGGAACTGTGGTGGTAAGTTTGAGTGGCCAGTCTCTGAAACCCTCATGGTTCCTGATGACTTGCTGTTTACCAGCTATTCCTCTAGATGGGTGCGTAATTCTCCTTTGTGTGATTGTTTGATCAACACAACTTCTTGTGCAAGTGCTAAATGGTCGTATTTTGTGTTCCTGACAGGCGTTTCATAAGGAGATGCAAACAAGGCTGTCTGCAGTTTGTAATCCTGAAACCAATCTTGGTTGTTATCACCTTCATACTTCATGCTAAAGGAAAATATGAAGATGGAAACTTCAGTGTGAACCAGTCTTATCTATACATAACTATCATCTATACAATCTCATACTCTATGGCACTGTTTGCTCTTGCACTGTTTTATGCGGCATGCAGAGATCTACTTCAGCCATATAACCCTGTCCCAAAGTTCATCATAATAAAATCAGTTGTGTTTCTCACGTATTGGCAGGTAAAGTCCATTGTAAGGATATATTCATGTCTTTCTCTGAATCTACTTGGGAGCCATTAGCCTGCAAGCAAAATGATCCCACCAGTATTTCCTGTTACTCAGTGAAATATTTTTTTTTTTGTATTAATTTGAAAGCTTTTCTCACAGGGCGTGTTGGTTTTCCTTGCTGCAAAATCTGGATTCATAAGAGATGCTGAGAAAGCAGCTTATCTCCAGAACTTTGTTCTGTGTGTTGAGATGCTGATAGCAGCCATTGGGCATCGATTTGCATTCTCCTATAAGGAATACGCTGGCTCCAATGCTCGTCCTTTTGGTGGTTTCAAGGGAAGCCTTCTTCATGCTATGAAATTCAACGACTTCTATCATGACACTGTACACCAGGTAAATTAGCAGTCCCTTCACAACTCATCCTGGTCCCAGATGCGAAACATACGCATGTTCTGTCTGCATCTCAATTTCCAGAGTGCAGTTTCAACTTTGTTTGATATAACTGTTTTCTCCCATGTTGCAGTTTGCACCTACATATCATGAATATGTGCTCTACAGTAATGAGGAGGAAGATGAACCTACAAAATACAGCCCCAGCACTGTTGTGCCAACTGGAGAGCAATTAGTAGAGCTGGCGGAAGTCACTGTCGTGAGCTCAAAAGCTCCAGCAATGTCAAGCTTACCGCTGAACAAGGCAAATCAGGCAGAAACAATGCCCACTCAAAGTTTGGAAGTCAAAACTGCTACTTCAGCAGAACCGTACGAGCTGTCGAACTTCCTCAACGTAGAGTTATCTGATTACCCTGCCGAGGTCCCCGTGATTCCTGATGTGAGAGAGCAATGACCTGGCGCTGTATATTTGGGGTGTAGATGGGCAGTAGCGCTGTTGAGCTAATCGTAGATTACGTTGTACATAGAAATGTTGCGTGTTGGTTACGTTTCATTGTTCGCCCATTTGAAGGGCATGCTCATTTTTTTTTTCTGAATGGGTTAAAGATGAACCAATCTCACAGATCAACTGAAGTTGTCAGGGGAATATAAGTACGGGGTAGGAGTGTGAGCAACATGTCTCGGATTTGCTGTTGCTGATGATGTGGGGTGTGTATTGAACGTGGTCTCTGTACTGACCTTATAAAGGTTCACGTGTATAGCTAGCTTGCAAGATTGCACTGAGATATGGATTTACTTCAGTATCCTTCATACGAGCTCATAAGGGAGTGGAATAATGCATTTGATTTTCTTGTTGCTGTAATGGCATATTTCATTCTTGAATGCTCCAAACTATGATCCTGTTTGGCATGGTTCCAGCTTTGGGTGAAGCTGCTCTACTCCAAAACTCCAGGTAGAGTCAGCTCCACTTTAGAAATAAAATGGGGTGTTTGGCTAAATGGGTACTCTCAGCTCCAAAAAAAATCAATTTCAGTGTTAATTGTCATTGTTGCCCCCAATTCAGGCCCCACTTGTTATTCTCTCCCCCTCCTTTCTTCCTCCTTTCCTTTTCCTCTCTCTGCCGTTGCCCACTGATCACCCGAAGGAAGAGGAGAGGAAGGCACCAGCAGGTGGGTGGTGCTGCCGGCGGTGGGGGGTGCGGCCGACGGCGGGGCTCGGGCGGGCGGTGGTGGGAGCAGCCGGCGGCGGGGCTCCAAGGCCGGAGCGTGCAGGACGGAGGGGCCACGGCAGCCGACGGCGGGAGCGACGGGCGGCGCTAGCGCGGTGGAGACCGGTGGAGACGAGCGCGTGGAGTCTCGGAGGAAAATAGAACGAACCGTTTTTTCTATGTAACCAATGGCATTGGTGGGTAATTATCCACCAACTCCACGAGGAGGTTCAAAAGAGTGGTTTCTGAAGTAGCAAAAGAGATGCTCCAAAACTCCACCTCCATTTGCACTACAACTCCATGGAGTTGGCAACTCCATGGAGTTTTGAAGTTAGGGTGTTTGGCTGAATTTTTTGATGGAGTTGCTGGAGTTTAGGGCCTGTTCGCTTCAGCTTATTCAGCTGACTTATCAGCCACCAAACAGTGTTTTCCTCTCACAACAAATCAGCCGTTTCAGCTTTTCAGCTGGCTTATAAGCTGAAGCGAACAGGCCGTAGGAGTGGAGCTGTGCCAAACAGGACCTATAGCTAATCCACATCACAAAGGACTGAATAATGATTAGTGAGTCGGGCCTGCTGCAAATTATACGTCTACAAAACATTGATAGTCATAGGTAGTATACAAATGCTGTTACTGGAGGAATTAATTTATTGATACTCTTTTCTGAATCCCATAGGGTGTGTTAGTGTACACTGACCGAGTCAAGTAACTCACTTTGGCAGTTCATATTCATCTGAAACAGGCCAACCTAACCGCATCCGTCATCTCCTCAGAAGGGTTCATCCCGGCAGCTTTCATCTGGTACATGACTCGCGCGGCCTGCTTGTACCGTCCGCCGCGAGCATACGCCATGGCCATGGCGTTCCAGCACACCGCGTCGGGCCTGCCACCGATCGCCTCGAACGCCCTGGCGGCGTCCGCCAGCCGCCCTTGCTTCGCGTACATGTGCACCAACCCAGAGCCGACGAACTGGTTCGTGTCCACCCCGCGCTTGATGGTGTCGGCGTGCACCTGCTCCCCGCAGCACCCTTGGTGCTGCTGGTTCTCTGACTCGGCAAACACGGCGAGGATGCTCGACAGCGAGAAGCTGCTCCTGGGAACGCCGGCGGACGCCATGTCCCTGAAGACGTCGGTGGCCTCGTCCAGCAGGCCGTCCCGGTGGCAGGCCGTGATCAGGCTCGTCCAGGCTGCTTCGGGAACGGTTTCATGGCAGTGGCGCTCCATCATCATCGCGAGCACTTGCCGTGCTCTTCTGTGAAGGCTGCCGCTCTCACAGTAGAGCTGCACCAGTGCGCTGCCGATGGCGCCACAGACCCTGCCTTCCTTGACGACAAGCGCCTGCACCTGCTCGCCGAGATGCAGCTCGCCCGCGCGGGTGCACGACCGCAGCACGGCCACAGTGGCGTGGGCAAAGCCGTCACTGGTGAGGTCCCGGGCTTCGTGGCACATGAACGCGAACAGGCGCATCGCGTCGTGGTGGAAGCGCGCGTCCGAGTAAGCCGAGACCATGGTCGCCCACGCCATGCTGTTCCTGGCCGGCATTTCGTCGAACACCCGGCGGGCGGCCCCGATGTCCCCGCACGCGGCGTAGGAGAGCAGCACCCGGTTGGCGAGCGGCAGCGGGAGGCCACCGCCGGCGGGGGCGCAGGCGCAGCGGCGCGCGAGGTGCGCGTGCACCGCGGCGACCTCCGCGGCGCTGGCGCAGTCCCTGAGGAGGGAGATGTAGACGTCCTCGTCGGGCGGGAGGCCGAGCGCGTCCATCAGGCGGAGAACGTCGCCGGCGCCCGACGAGTACGGAGGCGCGGCAGCGGATTCCGGCGGTGGCTTCTTGGTGCAGTCCTTGTCGTCGGCGGTGCCGGTGGTGGTGGGGTTGGGGACGGGGAGCTTCGGGCGCGAGAGGAGAGGCGGCGGCGGCGGTTTGGCCGGTTTGTTTAGGGCCGGGAACCGTGGCTTGCTGGTGGAAATGGCCGGGGAAGTGGCGTTCGCGGAGAGATGCCGGCGGCGGCGGCGTGAGAGGCGGGGAGTCGCGGTGGCGCAGAACGGCTTCGCGTGGGAGCAGCGCGCCATGGTTGGCTGCAACTTGCAAGGTTGGCTGAATCGCTGAAGCACTGGAGGAGGAATGGACCCAAAGGCTTTTTTTAACAGCCCAGCCTAAGGCTTCGTTGGAATGGCCAACTTTTCAAGCTGGACCTGCTCGTTATTGGGCTGGGCGTTGCTAGAACCCAGCCCAAATCTGGGAACTGCTTTTCCTATTTTTTGTTAGGATCAACCGATCAAACCACAAAAGACTAGACTGATGACAAATACTTTTCACAACTAAAAACATTCGACTGCCGATGAAAAAAACCCAAAAGGATCAATATTGTCCTCCAGTTTCACCAAATTTCGTTGTTTGGCTCTCGAAATTGGTCCAAATGTTCATTGCTTTCGTATACAGTGGCAGTGAGCCACGCGGTAATGTGATGCAGTAGTCATTTGGAATTGTAGGGATTTATATTCAAACAATTCCTTTTAGAAAATAGCATTGTTGCCCCTTCAATAAAGAATTTTTTTTTCTAAATTCTACCTCTGCCCCTGAGCTCATCTACCAGTGACTTGATATATTGAAGATGAAGCTCATCTTTTTCTCACCTTCTTTTTATGACTGCAATTGTAAGGGCATACTTGGGACAATCCGTGGTCATCTGTGCGCATGTAATGAGATTTAAACTTTTTTTCCTAGAATATTTTATTGCCACATGCTTTGTCGTGCTCTTCATGTTGGTGTACAACCCCACGTGATAACAACCTGCTGTACAGTGCAGCTTCTCCATGGAAAATAAACCAAACCTATTTAGATTTTAGACAGTCAGATCGAATTAATTTCAGGCATGTCTAAACCAAAACTATCTGTCCGAGGTTTAGGGGGTGTTTGGATACCCCACGCTAAAGTTTAGCACATGTCACATCGAATGTTTGGATGCTAATTAGGAGTATTAAACATAGGCTAATTACAAAACTAATTGCGCAGATGGAGTCTAATTCGCGAGACGAATCTATTAAACCTAATTAGTCCATGATTTGATAATGTAGTGCTACAGTAACCATTTGCTAATGATGGATTAATTAGGCTTAATAGATTCGTCTCGCGAAATAGCATAGGGGTTCTGCAATTAGTTTTATAATTAGCTCATGTTTAGTCCTAATTAGCATTCGAACATCCGATGTGACACTGCTAAAGTTTAGCACCTAGTATCCAAACACCCCCTTAGTCACGCAGAAATTTTGTGTGGCTTGCATGTATATATGTGTGTGTATATACATACATACACACACACATATATATAGTTTTCCTACTCAATTACAAAGGGGAACTGCAGAAGGGGAAAAAGAAAGAAACACCAAAAAACCTTTGAAAATTGAAACGATCCCATTCAGCTCATTTGTGTTACCCAACGCCGGGAATTAAACTCACTTCAACCGTTCCAAAAAATAGCCATCCTTCTTATATGATCGATCGATGAACACCCGAGAAACGCAGAGCCTAAGCATTTCACCATGGCCTCCCTCCAAGCTCTCTTCTGCGCCGCCACGCTCCTCCTGCTCGTCATCCCGCACGCGTGCACGGCCGCCGCCGCCGCCGCCTCCACCACGGTGCAGGAGCAGTGCGACAGCTACGCCGCCGGCGACCGGAGCAGCTACGACTACTGCGTCTACAAGCTGGGGCGCGACAGCGGCAGCGCCACCGCCGACGCGCGGGGCCTCGCCGCCATCGCGGCGCGGGCCGCCAGGGCGACGGCCAAGGCCACGGGGGAGAGGATCGCCGGGCTGCGGGCCAACGAGACGGTCCCGGCGCGGCGGAGCTGCCTGGCGGCGTGCGCCGCCGAGTACGCCGCCGCTGTGCGCCGGCTCGGGCGCGCCGCGAGGGCCGCCGCGCGGCGCGAGGGCGGGGACCTGCGGCGGGCGCAGGCGCTGCTCGAGGAGGTGACGGGCACCACCGCGCGCTGCGACGGCGCGTTTGCGGCCGCCGGGCTGGAGTCGCCGCTGGACGGCGCGGCCCGCGGGCTCGACGACGAGGTCGAGCTGGCCATCGCCCTCTTGCCCTCGCCGCCATCGCCGTCGCCACCGCTGCCGACTAGAGCGTGAAAGATGCGCACGCATGCGTGCGTTACGTTGAGCAATATTTTTTTGTTAAGTTAACGTGATGAACAATAAATCTTTGACATCATGCATGAGTTGTTAATGTTCTTGTATGTGCAAGGAACTAGAGAACAGACTGAACACAAGTTCGATCACCATTCCACCCAAGATCCATGTCCATGTCACGTTCTCTAACAAATTGGAACTGCACTGCATTTACCTAGACACAAAAAAATTACAACGGCAACTCATATGCATGAACAACTGATTGCTGAGTCAGCAGTTCGACGAAAGCTAATTTCATCGAACAGCTACGGCTCCATAGACGACGATGCTGGCAAGAACGGCTTGTAACAATGCGATGATGGAAGACGAGGAGCCCTGCAGCCTCGATGCTTCTGTGTATGTGCAGCAGGACGAAGATCCAGATTCGAATGAGAAATCAGCGTCAATCACGATATCACATCAAAATTTTCACAAAAACCGTTCAATCTATTAGCTGCTCACCCGACGACGATGGCGGCGGCGGCACCACGGCAGTAGTAAACGTAAACTCAGGTGTCAGCGGCGGGAGCGGCTTGCCTGCGAAAGAAATTAACAAAAAGCAAGAACGATCGATCACGATGAATCAAAATCCATGGCTCTAATAATATTTGCCAGTTGGAGAAACTTCACGGGGATTATTAATGAAGAAGGAAGAACCTGAGCAGTTGCGTGTGAGGGAGACGAGGACGTGGGCGTCGCCGAGGCACTCGGCTGTGACGTTGACCATGGCGCGGGTGCTGTCGTACTCGGGTCCGATGAGCCTGGCGGCGTTGCCGCGCATGACATGCATGAGGCAGCACGGCTGCTCCGCCACCGTTCTCCTCACCTGGACGCAGCACGGGACGGGGATCTCCTCCGCCCGGTGCTCGATGAAGTCCAGGCACGACAGCAGCCGCTGCAGCGACGGCACGCACGTCGTCGTCTCGTCAGGTGCCGCAGCGGCCGAAGCCGGTGCCGAGAGGAACGCCGCCGCCGCCGCGACGGCGAGGAAGGAGAGGAGGAGGGCACGGGCGAAGATCGGTCTGCTGGACCGCGGCGCCGCCATGCCGCCGTCGTGTGGTGTGGCACGCGTACGTGCGGCGTATGGAAGGGGTTTGGTCGTCGTCGTTGCATGTAATGAATGACCGGTTGGTATGTATAGCCGTGGAATCTGATGTGGGCACGGATGCTGGCCGCAGCATACGTGATGCACCCTGTCTCTATCCCGGAAGTGCACGTCGGTTCAAGTGTACGGGAAAAAATTGCGCGCAGGAGTCCTGCAACCTGCCGCGCGTGCAGGACGCTGCCAGATGAAAGACGCGTGGCTGTCCAGGAAATCGAACGCGCGCGCAGATCGGGCGGACGACGAGCCAGCGCCGCTGAACGCGCGCGCCCCTCGTGCGGAAGATGAGCCAGCGCTGAGCCGACGGAAGACGAGCCAGCGCTGAACGCGCGCGCCCCTCAAGCCGGCGGAAGACGAGCCAGCGCTGGAGCCAGGATTTCTGTGATTCGTTTCACAAACAAAATCTGAGATATTCCGTAATCTGAAAAAGGGTTAAATCTAAAGAGTGGTACATGGAAGTGATGTGTATAAAAGAATAACAGATCCATAAAGTGTGATGTGATCCTTATCAAACAATATAAATGAGTTACACAGTACCAACTGACATAATACAAATCTAAATAAAATTTTATGTAACACAACAAAGGTTACATGTTTTCTTGATTTGACATTCCACCAAAATTTAATTTCTTAACAACCGGCTGTAATGTGGCAGCTTGATCAACTCCAAGTAAGAGATTCGTATATCCTTCTTGGATATAAGGAGCGCTCACGGTAGAAGAATCTCTGTACATATTAAATTATGGCATTATTAAATTATGGCATTATGGCATTAGCGTATCCACCTTGGATGAAAGGAGCAGCCATGGACGAAGATTGTCCATACACATCATTTGCAGAGTTTGGCATCGTACTGTTAACATCGATGCTACCATCATTAAGATCCTGTACCACAGAAAATGAAACTGCCGATAAATAGTTGCATATAAGGAAATCAAATATGAAAAGTGGATATAGTCCAACACATATGACTTACGATAGATTGATCTAGATCAACGCCTTGAAATTAGAGGGACCTCACTGGCTTTTTGTTGCATCTTGCTTAGAGAATTATCTGCTTCCAAGTCCAACTTATCTACGACATTCTCCAAATCAACAAGAAGTTCTTTGGACAGTGAACACTTCAATGCAATGGATGTCGCCTTTCGTGCAATACGTGCAGCATGCGTTTTCAAGCTTTCCTTCTCAGATCCTTATTTCTCAATATAGAATCCTCTCTTTGCATATTTTGTCCATCTGTTCAATATGTATTGAGATGGCAATAAGAAAACATCGTTTGCATTGAAGACTTTGAGGGCATGCTTGCATAATAGACCTATATGTGGATATCATATTTCATTAATTTGTATTATAAACTATACAATTGCAATTAAATTTTTTTACTATGGATTCGTATTTTCTGCAAGCACATGTAATGGTAATATCTGCTTTGTTGAACACAATCGTTGCTCCATAATCAGAGTATATATATGTAACCGTATATGTCAAAATCGACACCTACAAGAGAATGAAAATTGTTCATTAAATTCTTCCTGAAACTCTTTATACATCCGACTTGTATATGACTTAGCCGCGGTCTTCAAAAGAGGTATGTGTGCAACTGGGCTCTTTCGACATGATTGAAAAGCTTCATCCAACTCATTATTACGAAGACTAGCAAAAACCTTATCACATTCTTCAAATAGTTCCGAAATACCCAGTTTTCTACAAAATCTTTTCTTGAATACGTTATTCATACCTTCGCTTCTTTGAGTGGAGTTCATATCAGTTGTAAATGAGTCATGGTATATAGCAGCCCACTTTGTCCTCAGATCATACAAGGTTTAACATCCATTCATTATCCTTAAGGTTGTACTCACACAACAATTCATCCCACTTCTTGTTCAAGTAAAACTCAGATATATCTTCATAGACACATCCCTTAAAATCA
Source organism: Setaria viridis (assembly GCF_005286985.2). NCBI lineage: Eukaryota > Viridiplantae > Streptophyta > Magnoliopsida > Poales > Poaceae > Setaria > Setaria viridis. The sequence goes on from NC_048264.2 coordinate 8,559,883, forward strand.
TGAAGAAACTTCTCTGGATGCTGCTGGATTACATGACCGAGATTGTTAGCAGCATTTAGATAAATATGCCACAAACAAAGATGATGGCTTGTATCTGGGAATACATAAGCAATTGCACCTGCCATGGTCATATCTTGATCAGTGAAAATTGTGTTGGGATGCTTACCTGACATTGCTGTTAAAAAGGTTTCAAATAGCCAAACAAATGATTCAATAGTCTCATTAAACAATAATGCAGCCCCAAAAATTATAGTCTGCTTGTGATGGTTGGTTCCCAGGAGTGGAGCAAAAGGCATTTCAAACTTATTAGTCTGAAACGTGATGTCAAAAGGCACGGCATCACCAAAACATGTGTAATCCATGATAGATTGACCATTTGCCCAAAAGAAGTTAGCCATCCTGCCATCTTCATCTATTTGAATGGCATAAAAAAATGTTGGATCCTCTATCTGCTTATTTTTTAAGTATTCCAACAATGTTTGTGCATCATTGGATTCTAAGTATTTTTTGCACTGCCGACCAATCTCAGCATGAGAATGGCACTTTGTCGGCTCCTCCATAAAATTGCACCATAAACTCAAACACCTGGGCTGGCTTCATTCCGCCCTCACTCATTTGGCCAATTAGCTTCTTGTCCCCTTCTTGAACACGTCATTGGGACCTAAGATTCTGTCTTTTATTTGGACTTGCAAGGTAATGGTTGTGATCAAGCACAACCTTCCTGCACTGACTAAACCCCCTCCTTGCTGACACTAAACTGAATATGAGCATCGCAACCTGTCCTTGTAGTGTCCTTTGATGACTTAATTTGTCGATGACCTTGACTACTGCGAACTATATATTTGAGATAGATACTGCCATCTCTTCGACGCTTTGTGTCGCTCTTTCTAATATTGAACCCAACCTTGCCTGCATAGGTGTTGTACATATCATAAGCTTCCTTGTCAGATTCAAAAGACATTCCAACTTCAGGAACGATGAAATAATTTTCCGCAACTTCATCAACCACATGTTGTACAATGAGTCAAGAATTAAAGGTGCCTTACAACAATACAGACTATTATAGTATCACTTCAATTTGTTATTCACGTTCCTTCAGTTACCTCATCTGGCCCCTAATCACCGCTACTGCCGCTGCTTCTCCCCTCTCCTCACGTCACTGTACATGCAGAACGATAATCAGGGTCTGTACGCTAAACATTACATACTAGGGAACAATGACACTGCAATTCACTCCATGATGAAAAGATAGTCACCTCCAGATTCTGCTCCATGCGTGCCCTCCGTTCTGGAGCCATGAAGCACGAGCACGAATGCACCCCTGACGACGCCTTGCCCCCTCGGCTAGGTAGTCGATGGCGCCTACATGATGCTAAATGTCTCGATGCCGCCGGGCAAGGCATGCTCCAACGAGTTCGCCTACAGACCCGATGGCGCCAAGTCGATCGCTCCATCGCTGCCACCCGGCAGGGCATGCTCCAATGAGTCAGCCTCCAGATTCGATGCCGCCATGCCGATCGCTCCATCGTCGCCGCCCGATAGGGCTTGCTCCAACGAGTCCGCCTCCAGACCCGATAGCTTCATATGGATCTCCATCACCGCCACTTGATTCTGCACGCGTGACGGCTCAAACCCTAGGCGGCAATAATACGGAGGACGAGAGGAGCTCCTACATGTGGTGACTCCGTGACTAGGAAATCGAGACGCAGCATTGGCTCGTCTTCCGCTAGCTCGAGGAGCGCGTGCGTTCACCGCTGGCTCGTCTTCCGCTGGCTCAGTGCTGGCTCGTCTTCTGCCTGAGGGGTGCGTGCGTTCAGCAGCGCTGGCTCATTTTCCACCCGATCTGCACACGCGTTCGATTTCCTAGACAGCCATGCGTCTTTCATATGGCAGCGTCCTGCACGCGCGGCAGGTTGTAGGACTCCTGCGCATAATATTTTTCCCAAGTGTACACCATGTTCAAGAGTCAAGGAGAGTACACTTAGAATGATTAGCAAGGGGAAAGTGGGGGGGTTAGTTCCTAACCCCCTTTAGTACCGGTTGTGCAATCGGTATTGCTACTTCGGTACTGAAGGGGGATTTAGTACCGGGTCAAATAACCAGTACTAAAGAGGTATTAAAAAAAATAAAAAAAAAATCTCGCTGCCCTCCCTCCGCTGTCCGCCACCATCTGCCGCCGCCGCCCTCCCGCCTCGCCCTTTCGCCACCGTCCGCCACCGCCGTCCACCGCCATCTGCCGCCACCACCCTCCCGCCACTCCTTGCCCGGCCCCGCCGCCCTCCCACCGCCGTTTGCCGCGCCCTCCCGCCGCTCCTTGCCTAGCCCCGCCGCCTTCCCGCCGCCGTCCGCCGTGCCCTGCCACCGCCGTCCACCACTCCTTGCCCTGCACCCTCCCGCTGCTCCTTGCCCGGTCACCCCGCCCTCCTGCTGCCGTCCGTCGTGCCCTCGCGGTCGCTGTTGCCTTCCGCCACTCCTTGCCCAGCCCCACCACTCCTTTCCCGGCCCCACCGCCCTCCTGCCGCTCCTTGCCTCCTGCCACCGCCCTTGTCCCCGTTGCCGCCCTTGGCCCCGTTGCCGCGGTGCTGAGAGAGAGAGAGGACAGAGAGAGAGAGAGAGAGAGGAATATAGGGGGAGGGGGCAGAGAGAGACGGAGCGGGTATAGGGGGGAGATGGATAAGGTGGATGAGGTGACGGGGTACTAAAGGTTGGGAGCTCCTTTAGTACCGGTTGGTAGGTCCAACCGGTACTAAAGGTCACCCATTAGTACCAGATGGAGCCTCCACCCAGTACTAATGTGCTCGTGGGCCTTTAGTACCAAGTGGAGCTCTCAACTGGTACTAAAGGGGGTCATGGGGGGCTCCTGAGGAACTAGCCGTTAGCATTAGTACCAGGTCAAAAACCAACTGGTACTAAGAGATAGGACCAATGCTCAGTTTTCCAGTAGTGAAAAGTTCTTAATAATTTTAGTTTAAGAAAATCATTTGTGTGAGGACTGAGGGGAGTAGCATAGTGTGCACGTAGATGTGGTTTGGGCTTGATTTTTGTCAAACAATGGCATCAAGCTAGCTTGTTACTCTTGGCGTGGTTAGCAACACCAAGTAGGCTGTGGTGATTGCAGAAGGCCATTGGTGACGTCTTGGAGATTATAGGAGCCTACTGCAAGGAGAAGATCTGTACTTGATTTGAAGCTTGCCATTTTGGAGATTGAGAAAGCAACATTCTTGGTGAGCACTTGAGCTAGCAAAACCCTATGTGGCTGCACATCAAGGATTATAAGGGGAGCGTCAACTCCTTGTTACCTCAAGAAAGGATCTGGTCACTTCTTGCCCTCTCTTTTACTTCTGGCATTTACTTTCTTGTAAGTTTGTTTATTGCTCTTATTTGTGTCCTTAATGAGCAGCTAGCTCGTTAGTTGCTATCTAGCATTCCCTCATAGGTTAAGGTTTCTTTCAACTTACAATTCTAGGCTAAGGCTACTTGCTTATTCTAGTTTAAATTTGAATTAGTCCTAGTTCACCCCTCCCTCTTAGGGATGCTGAGGGTTGTAGCATTAGCTGGCTGGGGCGCTAGGCACTAACAAATATCTCGTCGAGCATGATGGACTATAAGTTAGATATCTTTTCTCGGGTCTATTTAGGGAAGATCTGGTTCCAAGTTTGGAGCAGATCAAGTTTGTCAGTGAAGGCCTTGTCAAGGCTTTTGTTGGCTCCTTGCACTAGTGTCCGACAACATTGTGCTCAGCTCAAAGGCAGGGTGTACCACATCGACATCACTAACGAACTCACCCATGAGCATTAAGGGTATGATTGGTTGCTGGCCATAATTTGCCATGCCTAATGTTAGCCACACATGTGGCAAGCCACGTAATGTGGGAACAATGGATTGTTTGTTTGATAACTAAAATGCGGCAAAATCGCTGTGGCTGCTATTTGGATTGCTGCTACATATATTTGGTAAAAAGTTATGTCACATGTTTGGTTGCCAGCTATATGTTGGTAAAAACACTTTAATACCATAGTGCTAAGATTACCGTCCATTCCTCACAAAACAATTACATTTCAACATAGCAAATAGGGATATATTTTAAAAATATTACAAGCACAAACACAAGCCTGATGTTTTCAAATATTAGTTCAGTGAAACAATAACATGATGGTATCCAATCAATTTACAAAATCAGTGGTGCTAACAAGTGTCTCCCGAAGTGATTTTTATCGTAGCACTGATTTCATCAATGGAGTCTGCAGAACGGCTCTTATAAAAAATAGTACATGCCAATATAATCTGATAATTCATCATAAATTCGTCAAGGAAAAAATCTAATCAAAATCGACACTTCATCATAAATTAATCTTATAAAAAAAATACAACATATTTCCCACTGGAGAAGTAGGGGAGGGGGCGCATTTTGCAAGCCGCATCGAGGCTCTATCATGCAGCATGTTGCTCCTCTCACAGGACGGTTGCTTCCTTTACTCATCCTGCTTCTGCCTCTGCAGTTGCCTTTTCTAGGACATGATTCTTCAAATTCGTCAGCAGAAGGTGGTGGTGACGGGCAAGTATATGAGAATCGTCTGTAGTACATGATTCAGTTGCTTCTGTAGGATGTAGAAGTATAGCTGGTGGGGGAAGAGCCCGCGATGGAGCAGCCATGAAGCAGATGTGGGATGTGTACTATCTAGAAGTACACAAGCTAGAGAACAAATTCTCTGGTTTGGGGTTCCACCATGTCGTCCATGACAACAACGTTGATGCAGACATCCTATCAAAGCTTGGATCTACACGCACTCAAGTTCCAGCAGGAGTTTTTGTCCATGAGCTACACAAGCCATCCATAATGGAGCCGACACCATTAGCAACCACTGATTGAGATCCTACCGTGCCAGATCGGGAGGTTATGATGATCGATGTAGACTGGATCGCTACTTTCATCGATTACATCAAAGAGCACAAGCTACTCTCAGACAACATTGATGCAGAACAAGTCTTATGGCGTAGCAAGAACTATATTCTAGTCAGAGATAAGCTTTACAGAAGAGGTGCATCGTTAGGAGTGCTCATGAAGTGCGTCTCATGGCAAGACGGTGAGGACATATTGGAGGAGATCCACAGAGGCATTTGCGGCAACCGCACGTCCTCAGGCACAATCGTGGGTAAAGCTTTCAGATCAGGGTTCTATTGGCCTACAGCTCTCGCTGACGCCGAGGAACTAGTCCGCCGATGCCAAGGGTGCCAATTCTTCACCAAGCAGCAGCACGTACCTTCCCACAAGCTGATCACCATACCACCCTCTTGGCTCTTTACGTGCTGGGGGCTTGACATGATTGGCCCACTTCCCACGGCGCCTGAAGGATTCAACCAAGTTCTGGTGACCATTGATAAGTTTACCAAGTGGATCGAGGTGAAGCCAGTCACCTGCCCCAAAGCAGATAGAGTACTTCACTTTCTCGACGAGCTTGTTCATCGCTACGGCTTCCCCAATTGCATAATTACAGACATGGGTTCAAACTTCAACAACCAAGGGTTCTGGGAATACTACGGAACAGTGGGATGAACGTCCAATATGTCTCCATCGCTCATCCGTGGGCCAACGTCCAAGTTGAGCGCGCCAACAGGATGGTGCTAGATGCTCTCAAGAAAGGTTGCACGACATCTTCAACACCAAGGAAGGCAAGTGGCTTAAGGAGCTACCGAATGTACTCTGAGGGCTACGTACCCAGCCATGCAAGCCTACAGGGTAATCGCCCTACTTTTTCGGCTACGGATCTGAAGCCGTGCTTCCTGCTGACGTCATGTGAAAATCCCCAACAGTCGAGCAATATGAGGAAGGTGCAGCAGAAGAAATAAAGCATATAGACATTAACAACCTTGAAGAAGCTTGCTGCACAACACTCGTCCAGTCTGCAAGATACGTCGGAGGCCTTCACCGCTACCATGATTGAAAAGTTAAAGAACGATCGTTCAACATAGGTGACATGGTCTTTCACCGTATCCAGGACACTAAAGGGCTGCACAAGCTCAACTTACCATGGGAGGGGCCTTTTATCGTCTCCAAGGTCACTGGACTTGGATCATATAGACTACAACACCCATCTAGTGAAGATGTTAACAACTCGTGGAACATCGAGCAACTTTGTCAGTTTTATCCTTAATTTAGATTTACATATTCATGTAATTGGCCATTGGCCCTAGTTGTAGATTTATAATTCAATAAAGCAGTCATATCCTCATCATAATTCAACTACTTAATTTTGCCTTATCGCGGCTTGCAAAAGCAAGTTTGCAGTACTCCTAATGAGATATTCAGCTCCCTAGGAAAAATCACCCAATCGCGGCTTGTAATAACAATTCTACAAAACTCCAACAAGCTATTTAGCTCCCTGGGCAAAATCGTCCAAATACGGCTCATAATAACAAGTCTGCAAAATTCTAGTGAGTTATTCAACTCAGTGGACAAAATCGTCCGGCACACGTCCTAAGTATTCTACAATGTGCATCTGATTAGGCTTACAAAAGAAGCCTTGTGCACAGACACTCACATTAATCGTACGAGCAATAATCAGGATTAATTGTGGGAGGCACTAAAAATAACAAGTCGCAAAGCAAGAAAATAATTGCATAAAGACTTCAATATATTAGAAGCATTGACAATTGTTCTTCATACAAATACTAATGTTTCTTCATCTCCATATCTACTCAAGTTCTAGCTGCTTGCTACTAGCTTCTTTAGTGATGGGATCCATCTCCCACATAATCTCCTTGAATTGCTCATCCGAGCAGTCTGACGCCATCCCTTCAACAACGGGTTGTAAATTTACTCGGGGATAGAAAGACTTCACAAAGCTCAAGACCTACTGGGAGATAGACTTCACCATCTTTTCAATGTAGCCAAAAATCTTCTCTGGCGCATCCTTGAGTATCTCTAAGCTCGGACAAGGCTCTACACCTTCAGCTAGGGGCTCTATCATATCCACAATCGGCTGGGTGGCCTTACAAAATGTGGCAGTTTCCACCTTAGCCTCACGATCTTTGATGGTCTCCATGGTAGTAACAAGATCAGCCTTGCCATCCTCATGCATCTTCTTCTCCTTCTCTAGGTTACGCTCCAACTTCTCAACTTGCAAGACAAGTTTGTCGTGCTGGTCAGTCACATGATAGAACGCATTGGTCCAATCAGTGGCTTTCTCCTAGAGTTCTTTATTTGACTTCTCAAGCTCCGCACATTAAGGCAGCAGAGGATCAGTACCACAAGTAGAATCAGTATTCGGAAAGCAACAATAATAACAATTAGCTTTAATCCACTGGTTCAAGGACTTGTTGCGTCCGCTGAGTCGGTCTTTCTCTTCTTCAAGTTGCAAGATGCGATTCCGGTATTCAGCAGCAGCTCTGTCATACTTCATCATTAATTGAGACAACACTCCCTCTCCTTAGCAAGTTCTTTTTCAAGGGCCTCAGCACGAAGTACTGTGTCCCCACATCCTTCAAGCATTTAGTATTTGTGGTGGTAGCACTTGATGGCATCCTACGACACACACAATAGGTACTCGTATTAGTACACGAGTACAAATTACAAGGCAACTATCAACAAATCAAGTCAGAAAGAACAGACCTCTACATAATTGATAATACGGCGGTGCATCTCCATCATTCCAGTGACCACGTCCATATTGAGCAAGGGGTCATCGATCAGTTGAATTTCTTCAAGATGAATTGCTCTGGCCAATAGAGGATTTGCACGAGCTTCAGAATCAGCTGTGCTTTGCAGAACCATAGCAAGGTTTGGCAATGGACCTGGTTCAGAGGATGCGTCGGTGGCCATGACTTCCACATCCTTCGCTGCTTCAATTTCCACCTATGGCTCGAGGGCTACAGGAGTAGCAACGGTGCCAGAAGTAGTCATCACTACTTCTTCGAGTACTTGTCGCTCAGGGGCTAGTGGCACAACATCGCTCGACGATGCCAATACCTCATGCATAAGAGCTACCACAGCAGACGTAGCCCTTGGAGTAGACAGCTTCTCCACAATTTGCTCCTGTGGAAGAAGTACTGCTTGAGCCTGGATGATGCCTTGAGCTGAGTGGCTGCCGCCATCAGTCACAGGATTGGAGTCAGGCCTAGCCAAATCTATGTCTGAGGATTTCCTGCAGAAGGGCACATATTTCTGTCACAATAACTTACTTACGAGTCATAATAAGTACTCGAAAGAACAACAAAGGATACCTTTAAGATCTCCTTAGTTTCAATTTGGGTTCTCCTGTTAGGCGTAGTGGCTTAATAGCTGGAGACAGTGCCTTTGGCGCGGCCTGAGAAGTCGCAGCTTGATCCTAGCCAGCCTTAGTTACTGCCCCCACTGCCGACATCATCTCTGCGCCAACAAGGTTTACCGCATCTCTAGAGGAGTTGTCATTGCTAACAACAGGCTCTGAATCATCTTCAACATCGATCACCTCCTCGGTGATCGGTGTCGCCTAGGCACTCCCGGGCCTACCGGAAGACTTGTACGGACCCACTCAAGGGAACGTTCCTGAAACCTACTCGGACATGAAGACTACTCTGCAAGGCACGTAGGCTTCATGGACTCCTCGAAGACTAGTCGGGTCAGAAGGAAACTATTCTACCGAGTTAGAGTAGGATTCTGTAATGTACTCGAATAGGGCTCTTGTACACAATCCGCCCTGTAACCCTGCTCCCCCAACTATATAAGGGCGGGCAGGGACCTCCTCCAGACAACCAAGAACAAGTGCAACTCGACACAAGTTCAATACAACCAACACACAGAACGTAGGGTATTACGCGATCTAGCGGCCCGAACTTGTTTAAATCGTGTTTCTTGCGTCACCATCGACTCCTTGATTCTCGATGACACCCACCACACAAAAGACCACCTTGGGTACTCCCTAGGTGGGTTGCCGGTCTAAAACACCAACAATCGGCAACTTGTCCTGAGCAGCTAAGGCAGCTGTCTTCTCAGTTCCCTTCGCCACCTCGAGTACCTACAAACCACTAGTGTCATCCTGAGCAAACACGGTGGTGACATTGGAGACACCTTTTGGGAGTAGTGATACTCAGGATCTTGTCCTTCCTTTACTACCAGACAGGTCTCCTAGCATGAGTCCAGTACCAAAAAGGGATCCAAGTATGACTCCACCTCCCCCTCCTACGAAGAAGCGTTCAGTTCCTCCTCCACTCCACCTCCTAAGAAGAAGCAAAAGGAGAAGGCACCATCTGAGAAATTACCTTATGATATGATAGATGAGGAGGTCAAGGCTGCAGTGACTGTTGAGTACGAAGCATCGAAGAAGGCTTGTAAAGAAGCATGGTTGAAGAAACAGAATCCGGAGCCACACCAGATAAGTGTAAGATTTGGTCTTTCATCGGAAGAATGGAGGCGGAGAAAAGGAAAAAGCCAGAGAAACCTCCGTTATTTGATTACGACAGGCAGATAACAAAGCAGGCAGCTCAGAAGAGGTAAAGAAGTGGGAAATCTATTGCTCAACTCAGATAGCAATCCAACCAATCGGTTGCCCCGCTTGTGGTGCTTTCTGACTTTGAGAAGAACCTGCTGGAATTCAGTAAAGATACAAATCTGATAGCAGTACAACTTCGAGGGGAGGATGAGATCCCAACGCTTCTTGTGCTTGATAAATGGAAACATGAGTATGGTAAAGAGCTCGTGTGGCCATGCTTGGTGTAATATCTCCCAACGAAGATGTACAAGCTACACCAATGGTACATGCAGGCTACAGCAAATGGTTTTGTCGTGATGGAAGTTCGGATTGGTGATCAACATTACTTCTGTGGCGATGACATCATAATGGTGGATCTGGAGGAATTGTACATGCTATAAAATCAAAACGCACTAGACAAGTCACTAATCAGTTGCTGGGTCCTGTAAGTCTTTAGTATATTCCTCTAATTTCAAAATCCTCGCTCTAGTCAATTTACGATGTCTTAACTCCTATTCAATTTTGTATTGTGCAGGATGGAGATTCAAACTTGTCGCAGGATGGGATACCATGACATAGGCTTCATGGACCCCTCAATTATTTTCCAGAATAATCTAAAGGATAAAACAAAATGGACCATGAAGAATATATTTAAGTTCCTCGACAACCATTGGGACAAAAGGTGCATATTATTACCATGGAACTTCGAGTGAGCGTTTTTCACATCTCTTTCTTTTCCGAACTAGCACTTAAACATAATACTAACTAGCTTCAATTTGGATGTACATGTACCACTGGGTACTCCATATTATTATCCCCGCTTCGAGCTTCGTGTATGTCTGGGACTCTTTGAGGAAACTAAAAGAAAAATTCGCTGACATTATAAATGCTCTGAACAAATGCTGGGCTCGATTCCTTCAAACTCACAAGGGTGATTTCGAGGAGCATTTTATTTGGAATCTAGATTTCCCAGTATGTGTTGAATTTTCACATCTCGTGACACTTCCTTTAATACAACAAATATTTCATAACTTTTTTCCATATATATAGTGTTCGAGATAGGCGGAGGGTACTCATTTATGCGGATACTACGTTTGTGACTACATCCACAACTTTGTGGGTCCGAACCGTATCACCGAACACGAATTAACCGTACATATTTCAATTCATATGCTTATACTTCAAAAACCAATCCATATGTACATACTTAGAAAAATTAGATTAAGTATTTCAATTCATTTGCTTGTACTTCAAAAACCAATTCATTTGCATGTACTTAGAAAAATTAGATTAAGTATTTGAATTCATTTTCTTATACTTCAAAAACCAATCCAAGTGCATATACTTAGAAAAATTAGATTAAGTATTTCAATTCATATGCTTATACTTCAAAAACCAATTCAAAAACTAATCCATGTGTATATACTTAGAAAAATTAGATTAAGTATTTCAATTCATATGCTTATACTTTAAAAAAGTTTCATTTGTCCAACAAATTTAGATTAAGTATTTCTAATTCATTTGCCGATGACACAGATGATGACCAGGAAGGAAAAACTCGTCGACACCGAAGTTTTCAGGGCAATACAAGATCAACTATGTGGATTTTTTCTTCTGGACGAGGTTACAAATCTTGTGAAGGAGTTTCATAGTAGTGGATCTTAGCTAGTGCACAAACCGGACTCGGGTTCAGATTAGTAATTAATTACGATATGTGTATGCATAATATGTCTATATAAATATGTGTAATATTATTCATATATGTGTATGCACAATATATATATATATATATATAATATTATCTCAAATGTTATATTAAAGATAAATAGAACTTTACATATATTAGCGTATTACAACTAGTATATGTAAAGGAAACTAATACGAAATACAAATATAGAATAAAGTAACAAAAAATAAGAAAAAAAGGAAAAAAATAGTACCGGTTGGGGATACCAACCGGTACTAATGAGGGCACACCCTCACGTGGTGTGGGAAGCCCTTTAGTACCGATTATTTGAACTGGTACTAAAGAATCCCCTCTAGTACCGGATAGCCAGTACCGGTTGCACAACCAGTACTAGAGGGGGTTTAGAACCAGTAGTAGAGGCGATTTCTCCGGTAATGATTTCATCAATTTAGTAAGTAATATACTCATTGCGCAGGCATGGTTCATCCGTGCAACGCAGTGACGCACTGAGTATATATGCTAGTAAGGTTTCCTACGACCAGCTCGTCGTCATCCTGTCGTGGCCCTTAGGAGCGAGGGAACACATGCCTAGTCAGTGAAGCAGCTTCCCAGCCATGAAGCAGGCAAACTTATTGCTCTGGGAGTAGTCATATGGCACGGCAGCCACTGTGAGCAGCCACTCCAGCACCTCCTTGGCCCGGTCAGGCTCCTCAGTCTCGCACTCGAGCTCGTAGCGTGTCCAAAAATCAAATCGCGTCTCGTCGAGCTCCAGCACGAGCCCCAGACCCTCGCCGTCCTCCTCGAGCTTGTAGACGGCACGCGTGTTTCGGAAGCCGCCTAGGCAGATGAACGGTGCGGCATCCCTGCCGACGCCGTACTCTCTGGCGACAAGCTGGATGATCGAGGAGTCAACACCACCGAGGCGCGCGGGGTCATCGGCGCACGCAAGGGCGAGGGTGGTGTCGATGGTCTCCACGATCTCTTCAACGCGGCTAACGCCAGCGTCGATGCACGGGCGGCGCTTGAGCACAAGAATCGCGAGTGTGGGGGCATCGTTGGGTCCGTAGAGGCGGACGCGGAGCTCGGCATTGGCCGTGGCGAGCGGGCACATAGCGGCGTCGAAGAAGAGGTTCCGCTGGGGGTGGATGCAATGGAGGCGTGGTGCGAGGAAAGAGGATAGGCGGCGGTGAGCAGCAGCATCGGGGAGACGGAGCTTGATCTCAACCTCCATAGGGTGGGGGGGTGGGGACTACGGTCTCGGGTTGGTGATGGGGGTCGAGGTGGACATTGGGGCCGATGCGTTGAGCCTTGGTGGGTTCGGGGGGCGGTAGGTGTGATGAAGGGGGTAGGAGATCTGCCTGCCGGGTGCTGGGTTAAGAGTGGTGTAGCCGCTCGGGGCGGTGGCTGCTGGGGTGCTGCCTGTTGGAAAACTTACACTCAAGCTCTTCCTAAGCACTAGCTGAGTAGCTAGTGTCACCTAATAACTAATACCAGCAACATACACAACTCACGCAGGAACACAATAGCAGCTCACGCAGGGCACTAGCAGAGCACACTCGCTCAAACTAGGAATGCAAAACTGAAAACAAAGCTAGCACACTAGAGTAAGTACATAACTCTGGGCACTCCTTCAAGGAGGCCCGGTGCTCCTTATTTATACAAGAGCTCAAGCACTATTCATCGAACAAGGATGGGTGTGTGCCCTCCCAACAGGAGGCATCACCATCGCGCTACAAGCGCGTTCGCTAGTGCTAGCACTACTCCACAGCACTTATCACTGCCGGCCCCAAACTGGCTCCCAAATTCGGCAGTGACGGGGTGTCCCATCACCGCCACATCACCGGCGGTGATGACTCCATCATCACCGCGGGTTTGTATCTCAAACCGGTGGTGATGATGGACACCATCACCGCCGGTTTATTCCACAACCTAATGGTGATGAGTCTATTTTACCGTCGGTTTGAACCGACTATGATGAGCTTTTTCAGAGAAAAAAAATTCAGAAATTTAATTAGAATCACCCATTTGACAGCAAAATACCTCCAATATATATATATCCTTTAACGAATCATGTACGAATGACACTAATAAATTCATTTTAATTATATTACCACTCGATGACAATATATTATGTAAGTTATTACATTTGAGATGTGCAAGGGCGGGTTGCACACGTGCTCAGTTTGGTTTGAGGGAAAAAGGCAAATGTGTGCACATTCAAGATGCATCTTTGTCTTTAGTGTTTTATTATCACTACTTTCTACAATGTAAAGTTCCTAGATATTTATTATTTCAAATAACAAAGCTGTTGTTTCATTTTATATATTCCACACAGCATTATAAGTAATATATATACACGGATACTTCTACAAATCCTTGGGGGCTTATCCTTAAAAGTTGTAAAAGATGGGCACCTTTCTATTCATCGACGAAACCTCATAATCCTATGGAGCCCAGATGCTCATCATATTGAATCTTATATATTTCTATTTCATAAAACGAGTGAAAAAAAATCGAACTTGGCTAGATCAAATTGTACGCAAAGAATATTAAGCAGGAAACGATGCTTATCAGCAGGGGGGCGTCACCTTTAACGATTCTGACTCCACTCACACTTCCTTTTGTAAAAATTATAAAGTTTTATGCTGAAGAAAAAAAATAATATTCTTCCTTAGCAAAACTTACAGCGTACAGATTCTTTATTTACTTTTTTTTCAACTACTAGGAAAGGACCCGTGCGTTGCCGCGGGAAATATGGGAGGATAAACAATAATTCTAAGGCCGAATTTAAATTACAGTTTTCAAATCAAACATTTCTAAGAAAACTTTAGACTACATGCACACCAATATTTTAAATCACCGGCTATGAGATTCAGCAACAACTGCTAAAAACACCGCTATATCCCGCTATTTCTATTGTAGTTAACGTAGCGGCACCTCTCTAGAGCTGCTACAGCGCCGCTATAGCTTCGCTATAGCCCACTATTTAAAATGCTGGTGCACGGTCTAAAACTTGGCATGATGAGTGGATTACTTGGCACATGAAATCAACCATGGACTAAATTTATTCCATCCTTCCTATCGACCTTCATTGCATCTGATCCGCTGTTTGTGCCGGAGTGCTAGAGCCTTTTACGCTCGACCTGTCCAGAGCATGGTTTAGTCGTGTCCCCACACGATGGCCTTCCCCATCACACCTCCCTGACCTAACTACCATCAATCACCGCAGCCCTTTAGTCTCTGACCACATTGTCTCATCCTGTCACGACTATGCTTATAGCTTGCGATAAGGCTACTTACAAAGGCGGACCTAGGATTTGAACTTTGGGTAGGCCTAACAAAAAAAATCTAAATGCAATTCGGTATAAACCAAAACACAATTCGTCAATTCGGTAACACAAATACAAAATTCTCCAATAACACAAATAGAAAATAACCAAAAGTATGATAATGTATTTAAAATGTCTCCTAATAATACATTAAATTCAACAACTAAGTTTCGAAGTTGCATAAATTACAATATAAAAAGTTTGAACTTAAGATAAGTATCATAAACAAATTGTTGCTGCCGTGGATTGACTATTTATTTCCCACGTGTTATTTTAAGCGAAGGATTTGCACAGCTTATTAAGATGTAGTCTGTTTTTGACACACAGGACGCATGCCAAAGAAAGGTAACCAGGAAGGCAAGATTATTTGTTTCTCATACAGATGTAAGAGGCATGGATTATTTGTTGGGCCGGCCTCTGAAATATACATGTAGTAGAAAAGAATTGGGCTAAATTTTTGGGTAGTCCTGGGCCTATATGGACTACCTGCTGGGCCCCCTATGGCTACTTAACCGCATGGCAACAAATTGCTGCCTACAGTCATTATGTTTGTTTAGTTTTTCACAGTTAACTTTACCTTGCTATATGGAAGGAGATTCTGTGAAATACTTGATCTCTACTTTTTGTTAACAGACGTTTTTTGTTACAATTTATGCATTCAGTTTTAATCCGATTGCTTAATCCATGTTAGTAGTTTTTAAACACAACTTTTCACTTTTATTTGATATATTGCAAACTAACCAAAACAGAGAAAATTGATAGGCCAAACAAAAATTCCCTTTGCTCAGCACGTGGAGTAGGAGGAAGTGGATGGCAGATCCCCCCTCCCCCTCCCCCGCCCCCCGGGCTGAGCACTCCGAATCCGATCCCAACAGGAAGAAGGAACAATGTGGGGCATCTCTGATCGCAGTGCGCGCCAGCTTCGCAGCCAATGATCTCCAACAGACATCATTCCCTTTTTGCTTGCACATGGTTTCCGCACCACTCCCCCACCCTACCCGCTGATAGGGATGGAAATGTGAAAATGGATATTCGAATTATCCAACATCGATATCCTCTAAAATGACAATATGAATATCCATATTCGTATTCGAATTTTAATGTGGTACTAAAATGGATACAACCAAATTTGTTTTTCTTGATTTTCTCTATCCGATTCCACATTCGTATTCAACAATATCCGACACTATCAGTATCCGACCATACGAAACTATTAGTTATCTCTATAACTAATGATAAATGATGTTAATTTAAATATAAATAATGAGAGTATATCATTGAAACTATTCAAAAGTTATCTTTATAACTAATAATTAATGATTTTAATTTTATTATTACCAATATAGTATCCATAAAACTATTTAAAAATTATCTCTAATTTTAGTGATCAATGTCATTAAATTTAATAATAAATATATATGAATATTCAATTTACTTTGAAATACTCTACTTTATCTATCTAACAATCAAAACTTTTTTTATAAATTTTTATTATTCATCGATAAATGTTTATATTTGTTGAAATGTATATTTATCCATATATTAATTTTTTTATAAAGTGCACTATTCTGAATAATTATTAATTAATGTAACATTTTCATGAGCTATCTTTGTTTGCACTTGTTAGGTCTAGTTGTATAATGATTTGTTTATTCAAAAACCATCAATAAACAAAATAGGTACATGTTATCTTCAAATCGAGTAAATATCCGATGGATATCCAAATTCGAGAAATTCTTTTTGTATTTGTATTCGAGAACATCCAAATTAGTATCCGTATTCGACTTAAAATAAGGTAAAAAGTGCTATCCGAATTCGATTCCATGTGGATCCGATCCGAATTCTATCCCTACCCACTAGCCCCCCGTTTCTCCAACCCCATGGTCACCCTAAACCCCAATTAACATATACATAATTTATATACATAATTTTGTGTAAACAAAAGTTATACACAAATATTATAACAAAAAATTATGAAAAAAATATTTATATATCACAAAAACATGCAAACAAATATTTGTACAACCAAATTATGTAGCAAAAAGTTGTGCTAAACATATTTTATAAAAAACTTATAACTTTTCCAAAAACAACTGTAACAAAATTATGTAGCAAAAAGTTACGCGAAACATATTTTATGACACTTATACACATAACTTTTCCAAAAACAATTGTATAAAAAGCTTTTCCAAGAAAAAGAGCTTTGCAAAATAAAATTGGAGAAAAAAAGTTGTGCAGATGCAAATCGGGGAAAAATTATCCATATAACTTTTTCACAACAGCAACATTTTCACATTAAAAGAAAAAAAATAGGCTTGCCGGTGCCAGTGCCGTGTCGTAAGCTTGAAGCCAGCCCTGCTCCATGGGCTCTGCCAGGAGCCAGATGTCCTCATCTCCCCCACCAAGCAGGCGTGGCTCTAGGGGAGGGGTAGGCCGTGAGACCGCCCGGGGCCCATGGAGCTGGGGGCCAAGACCATATAGGTAATTAGTACATATAACCATTTGAAGACCCATCACAAAGCATCCCATGCCGTAGGTAACTCTCCCTTCCAGTCCTATTCTATGTAACCATCCATCGAGCAGAGGGCAGGCCGCAGTTGACATTTCGTTTGATCATTTCTTACCGCCATGACCCTGCTTGCCCATCGACGTGCTCTGGCTGAGGAGAGGAGACACCCGTGTCAAAAAAGATCTGATTGGCTCCTTACCTGGTGAGGTGGCAACCGGCAATGGCAAGGACATCGATCCGATTTGCTCATCACAGTAAGCAACACACCGATTGATTAGTATTTTCAATTTTTTTTCTTATTTGTTTTTTTGTATGCGCTATGCTTTGTACCGATTGTGCTAGGATTAAAATTTATAATTCAATGTATTTATTTGAATATGATAGATGTTGCCTAAGAAGCATTTGTCGGGTGCTCAGAAAAGAAAAAAAAG
Source organism: Setaria viridis (assembly GCF_005286985.2). NCBI lineage: Eukaryota > Viridiplantae > Streptophyta > Magnoliopsida > Poales > Poaceae > Setaria > Setaria viridis. The sequence continues at coordinate 8,577,285 of NC_048264.2, forward strand.
GAAAACAAGAAGATCAGTTCGTAGAATCATAGAGAGGTGCTCTTCATAAGTTTTTTACAGTTTCAAATAATGCTAAAGTCACTCAAGATTAGGGATCCTTATTATTAAAAATTAGTTCAACATGCCCTTATCTTCTTGCTTGCCCAAGAGCCCTTAAAATTATAGAGCCGGCCCTGCCACCAAGCCTCGCTAGTGGCCATCACTACCGCCGCTCGGCTCGTCGGAAGCCGCCACCGGTCCTCCTCTTCGCTGGTTGCCACCACACGTGGAGCAGGCGGGCTCCCTGGATCCATGGAGAGGCATGCGATGGGTGAAGCCCAAGCCGCCTCTCGGCGGTGATGAAGAAAGGGAAGGAGGAGCCCTCGTCGAGGTGGCCACGCCACCCTTCGAAGTTACTGCTGTCGGGGATAGATCCCCAGTACCCACATGGAAGGAAGGAGACAGACTTCTACTAGGATTCCTCTGTAATCCTACTAGGACTCATGCCATGTAATCCTGCTAGGACTCCTCCTTGTAACCGACTAGTAATCCCGCTCGATGGAGTATATAAAGGAGGGCAGGGGTACCTAGATCAGCAGAACCCTCAGAACCACCATCAATTGCCAACAATCAAGCTATGCAACATCCAAGTGCAGGGCGCAATATACAACACACCAACAGGACATAGGGTATTACGCTACTCTGGCAGCCCGAACCTGTATAAATCCGTGTCTTGTGTCCTCGCGTTTACCTTCGAGTTCCAGGTCCGGCGAATCCCCACCAACCAATCTACTACCTCGGGGAACCCCCTCGGTAGGTTGCCGGTATAAAACACCGACATCTAGCGCGCCAGGCAGGGGTGACCGTCGAGATCATCGGGCGAGCTTGAAGGACCTCGTCTTCAAAATCAATTTACTTAACGAGAAGCAAGTCGCCAAGTTCCAATTCGAAGCAGAGTCGAGAAGCTTGGGAAAACAATTGGATCACGAGCGATTCCATCCCCACAAGCAGGGATCAAGTAGGAACTTGGTTCGGTAATCGAGTTTGAAACCAAAGCAAGGCATCTCCGAGTCTGAAGTAAAGTTAGCCTACTACACCCCACAGACTAATCAGCAGACTACCAGGCTATCATCGTGTTGTTGTTGTTCCAAAGGCAAAAAGAACATTGCAAAGCTGATTCCTTTTCGACCAAAGCTTGAACTCAAGTCTGAAAGCAGAGCATCATCAGGACCGAGAAAACATGCTGCCGTGGTGCATGAAGAAGATAAAAATTCAGCCTGAAATTGTTATGCACACACAAAGGAGTACAAGAAGACTTCAAGTGCTTCGCGGCAACATCGACATCCGGCCGCATACTACCTCGTCAACGACTACTTCAACTTCGCGAGGGCGCTTAGTGACCCACCGACGATTACCTCGACTACTAGTCTCGACTAGAAACTAGTCGGGACAGGCCTTGCACCATCAATACCTAGTCGGAATTGACTCCTACTAGCCAGCTTGACCAACAACCATCGCGCCAGGGACAATCTTGACTACTTCGATGGGCGACTTGCCGACGACTACTTCGACTACGCCGTGATGCTCACCAGCGACTACTCATCTCGACTAGAAAATTAGTCAGGGCGGGCCTCACACTATCGACAACTAGTCGGAATCGACTCCAATTACTCGGCTTCATGAACAATCATCACAGCTTCATCGACAACCGCCACAGCTTCGTCGACAATCGTCCACGAATCAAACTAAGTCACTTTTCTAATTATTTTCTGGCTTGTCTTCCACATGCGGGGCAACACACCGACTACTTATTTGTGTACGCCTCTCGATGGGAATTAACCTACAGAGCTACACTTTGCCAACTACTTGCCGGAGGGCAGCAAACTCTTGAGTGCAATTGTGCTCTCTTTTTTATCGCAGCGATGACTACTCATTTTTGTCTTCTCTTAAGGTCACTAATCTCCTTGAGTAGAACATGTCTTAATTCGTGAAAGCCTCAGGAGCATCTGTCATGCCTAAGTGCCAGCACACATACACGAGACAAAGATCTCAGCTATGCAAATGACAGTGCCCATACGTGTACAAGAGACAAAGATCTTGCCACGTAGTGGCTGCAGCTAACGGAGACTGAGAGCCTAAACGTAACTAGCTGACTACTTGGGAGAAATATGGACAAAATAAGAGCATGACACAAATTGTTTATATTGATCACTGAATAAATTCCAGTAGTTTCAATATTCCACAAATATGCTACATAATGTATGCATCTCTTCTTTCAGGTCAAGCTTTAGCGACGATGCTCCAGGACGCTAAGCGTACCTCCAAAGGTACCTCTAGCTTCCATGCTTGGGGGCTAAGCGCCAACTACTACTCCGAATATCTCCAATGGCTCAGCTTGTTTCCAAGCTCGGGGGCTAAGCACCAATAAATACTCGACGTGGCTCCTCTGGCTCACCTGACGCATAAGCTCGAGGGCTGGACGCTGCAAAACTACTCGGATGATGACTTGCATGAAGATTCAAGATCCTTGAGTTGATTGGGCTAATAAGCTATACCCAACAATTGTTTTTTTTTCAAGTTGAAAGAAGAAGATTTAAGATTTTTATTAACCCTCAGCCTGATTCTACGATTCAACCTAAGGCTTGAGGGCTACTCCATATGGAGTGCGACTTTGCCGCCCTCCATATATGAAGATTACAGAATCAAGACGATCAAGGCTTTGAGCACACTATAGCCTCATGGCAGCTTATTTGAAACTTTGAAGATTCAGCCAAATGAAGTACTTGAAAAGCACCAAAACTACTCGGTGAGGATCTTGAAACAACTCAAAGACTGCTGCATTCAACTACCTCTAGAGCTTCTATCCCCGTGTCTCCGAGTAGTGCTGAGAGAGGTGTGAGGGGAGAGAGAGAGAGAGAGAGAGAGAGAGACCATGAAAGAGTAGGGAAAGTAAATGAAGCAACATGTAGGCCCCACCACGTGGTGTGGTCACGAAGCTTCACGGAAGCTGCATCAGTCGCGAGCGAGCACTCGCTCGCAGATTCAGCTTTAGGGATGGCTATCGACTGGGTCTGAACTTGAGACCCACGAATTTTAGACCTGATGGGGGTGGGGGCAGGTCCAAAATTCCCCCCACGGGTCTCGGGTTCGGGGGCCCGAAATAGGGTGGGTGTGGGGTCGGGTTACGAATTCCCCCCATGGGGATACATAGAGCCTGAATCATAGTAAATTTGGCCCACGAAGCACAACTGCACATTCATAATATGGCCCATGAAGCACCATCCTCCTCCTGGGCCTCAGACTCCCACACCTCCCGTTCTTTCTAACTTACCCCGTCACCCACACTGCCTCCCCTTCCCCATCTCTCACCTGCTCCCCTTTCTCCCCCGTCTACCTCCACCACATCCCCAGTAGCGGTGGCGGCCGATGAACCCCCCCTCCCCCCCCCCCCCCCCCCGCCCAGGCAGCGCTCCATCCCACGAGGCCACCACAATGGCTGCCGGTGAGCCCCTCCCTCGGTTGGCCCTGTCCCTGGCGACGGATGGCATGCCAAGCTCCTGCACCTCATGGTCGCCTCATCGACAACTCGGGTGTTAGGGCCCTATCGGGTTCGGGGGCGGGTGAAGTTTTTAACCCATTTGTTGTTTCGGGCGGGGGGCGGGGCGGGTTTGTGGCTCGGGTTTCGGGGTGGGGCCTGTGAAAGCTCCACCTGACCCTGACCCATACCGTTGCGATCCCTATTCAGCTTTGCGAACAATGTACGACCCGTCTATGACATGTTCCTCGACCGACCAAATCATGAAACATTACTTGTTTTAGAGATGTTTTCAAATCACAGTAGCACCTCACTGTTGGTAGGCGAAAGAATCCTAATTTTTGTGATTTAATGACAACATACCTAATGGGACCAATAGGGTCTTTCACTATATGTTGACGCCCATTTTTGACTAGGGTCAACAACGGAAGACAGAGTCCAGAGCCGATGGGGCCCAAAGGACTCCGAGATAGAAACGTGTCTCCGTCGAATAAGGAAAAACGCAAAGGTTTATTTTAAGTAAGTTTTATAATTTGTAACAGTTCACTTCGTGACCGACCAAGACTTTAGCTTGTTTTCCGGGTATAAATATACACCTAGGATGTTGTAGTAAATCTATCAATTAATTAATCAATACAACTCTTTTTTCAGCTTCACGCAACCAAACCCTAGGAGTAGATTAAGAGTAGCTTCTTTGACGAGTTCTTTCTAGTGCGCAGGGCTGCATCGGCTTCGACCTCCAACAAGCTTGTAAGTACTGTCTTTATTGGTGTCGGATTTAGTGACCGGCAATCCACCAAGGGGGTGCCTAGGTGGTAGATTTGTAGGTGCGGGAGATCGTAAGACTAAGAACTCGAATGGTAACACAAGGGTGCAAGGTTTAGATAGGTTTGGGCCACCAAGGAGGTTTAGCACCCTACATCTTATGTTCTAGTGGATGGTATTGCTCGTGTCTGATCAGATGTCCTCTAGTGGTGCCCTTGGCTCCCTTATATAGTCCGATGACCTAAGGTTACTAGTCGGATTGGATCTAATCCTAGTCGGTGGTTACAAGGGAATCAATCTAAGTCGGTTTACAAGATATACCTCGTGATATCGGAGTGGGATCTGATTTGCCCGGCCTCCAAGTTTGTGTTCCATGTGGCTTCATATCTTGGGCCGCACGCCAAGGTCGAGCAGGGCCTACTTGCACGGCCGGCTAGTATACTGGTCGGTGGGGACTTGCTCCTGAGCCTTGAAGCGATTAAGGTAATCGGTCCAAGGGTCAAAGATTAAAAGTCCAGCAATAGATGCCATGAAATTGAGGAGCCCAGCCCTCGAGCGCGAGGGCTAGTAGAGCCACGAAGGCATGCAGACCAAAATTGGGCGCCCAGGCCCCAAGCGTGAGGGCTGGTAGAGCCACGGAGGCACGCCGATCAAAATTGGGTGCCCAGCCCCCGAGCGCGAGGAATGCTGGAGCCACGGAGGCATGTCGACCAAAATTGGATGCCCAACCCCCGAGCGCGAGGCCTGGTTGAGCTACATAGGCACACCGACCACAAATTAGGCGCCCAGCCCTCGAGCGCGAGGACCGATGCAGCCACGGAGGCACGCCGACAAAAATTGGGTGCCCAGCCATTGAGCGTGAGGACTGGTAGAGCCATAGAGGAAAGCCGACCAAAATTGGGTGCCCAGCCCTAGAGTTCAAGGACTGGTAGAGTCGTGGGGGCACGCCGACCAAAATTGGGCGCCCAGCCCCCGAGCGCGAGGACTGGTAGAGCCACAAAGGCACGCTGACCAAAATTGGGTGCCCAGCCCCCGAGCGCGAGGACTGGTAGAGCCGCGGAGGCACGCCGACCAAAATTGAGTGCCTAGCCCTTGAGCGTGAGCATTGGTAGAGCCGCAGAGGCACACCGATGAAAACTGGGCACCCAACCCCCAAGCGTGAGGACCGGTGCAGCCACGGAGGCACGCCGACCAAAATTGGGCACCCAACCCCTGAGTGGAGGAGTGGTATAGCCACAGAGGAAAGCTGACCAAAATTGGGTGCCCAGCCCCCAAGCGTGAGGACTGGTAAAGCCGTGAAGGTACACCGACAAAAATTGGATGCCCAACCCCCGAGCGCGAGGACTGGTAGAGCCACAGAGGCACGCTGACCAAAATTGGGCATCCAACCCCCCGAGCGCAAGGACTAGTAGAGCCGTGGAGGCACACCGACCAAAATTGGGTGCCTACTCCTCGAGCGTGAGGTCTGGTAGAGCCGAGGAGGCACGCCGACCAAAATTGGGCACTCAGCCCTAGAGCACGAGGACTGGTATAGCCGCGGGGGCACGCTGACCAAAATTGGGCACCCAACCCTGGAGCGCAAGGACAAGTAGAGCTACGGAGGCACACCAACCAAAATTGGGCACCCAACCCTCAAACTCGAGGACTGGTAGAGCTGCGGTGGCACGCTGACCAAAATTGGGTGCCCAACCCCAGAGCGCAAGGACTGGTAGAGCCGTGGGGGCACGCCGACAAAAATTAGGCACCCAGCCCCCGAGCGCGAGGACTGGTAGAACTCCGAAGGCACGCTTACCAAAATTTGGAGCCCAGCCCCCGAGCGCGAGGACTGCTAGAGCCACGGAGGCACACTGACAAAAATTGGGCGCCTAGCCCCCGAGCGCGAGGACTGGTAGAGCCACGGAGGCACGCCGTATAATAATCTGGATGGAAGTCCTACAAAAACCGTCCTTCATCCTTTTCATCGGGAGCAATGTGAGTGGAGTGTAACGGAAGTCCCACGGATTTCGTCAAACGCACGCGCCATTTCGATAGGGCATCATCGTCACTAGGGTTATGCTATTGGGTTCTTCAAAAGACGAAAGGGCGTGGTTCCAAATCCATTTTAGTTCCTCTGCATACAAGCGTCATCCTTCGTTCACTCCATCACCACTACACCCACGATCCCTGGTTCGCACCGCTCCATCCTCAAACTTTGCCTTGTGCCGCCACTCCCGAGAGCCTTTGCCGCCACCTTCCTGCCCTCCATCAAGTGTATGCGAGTCAAGAGCCGCGCCTACATCTTTTCTGCATCACGGGAATTAAAGACTGAAGAAATGGCCAAAGGACAAGTGCCAGATCTGTCCACCTACATGCCCAAATCAGTGATGATGGAGGAATGGATCCATGCGCTTGTCAATCATGGCTTGCTCGGCCCCAAGGCACTCCTCGACTGGAAGTCGACCATAGGCCAGGAGTTTTCGTCCGAGGACAAGATAGAGGCTGCTATCTTTGCATCATTCTTCAAGATAGGATTTGGGATTCCAACCGGTCATTTCTTACGTGGACTGCTCAACAACTATAAGATCGAGTTAGTTCATCTCAATCTTGGATATTGCAGTGTTTATCCATGTCTGCGAAGCTTTCCTCAAAATTCCCCCCATTTTAATCTCTGCAGATATTTGTATCAATTAAAGCAAACATCCAATAGGAAGAAGAGGGTTGTTGGGGGTTGTTCGTTTTCTCTCTATTCAAGGAGAAGTACCAAGTATTTGGATCTGAAATTGAAGGACTCGAACAAAGGGTGGCACAAGCAATGGTTCACTGTGGCCAATCAAAAGCCCGAGCTGCCACCACAGACTAGATTCCTGCCAATGTCAAGATCGGAGTGGTCTAACCAGCCGAGCTCCAACGAACAGATTCACGAAGATGAGCTACTGAAGGACATCACCAACCTGAAGAGGCATGGTGTTACTGTAGCAGTCGTGAGCATCAGTTTCAGCCGGCACCTAATGCAAGTGATCAAAGAGAGGGTCCACCCTGGCTACAAGTTCTCCAGGCCGCTAGATCCGAGTCAGGAGCTACAGTGCAAGGTTTCCGGGGATGAGGTCAATGCCTGAGTGTTGGAGTTTTTCTGTGGAACCATCAAAAGCAAACGTTGTACCAAGGCTTGTTCCCTCATGAGGCCAGCAGATCCGGTAAGTATTTCTTGGTAAACGAACGCTGCTACTGCCGACATCAGTATCTTTTTGTCGCAGGATAACTATTGTTAACACATCGACTGTGTTTGTTAGATTTGGGACTTCACGGACTACTGCCCGGTGTCGCTTCTTGGTGGTACAGAAGAGGCGAGACCTAAAATCTGTCTGACCTTGGAAGCTGAGCAGGCAGCTGCTGTATTGGATTGGGAGTCAGACTTCTCGTTTGAAGGGTCGGATGAGAATGTCTCGAACCAGGGTGGCGGGGTCGAGAATGCAACGCATGTTGGGCGCCAAATGCAACAAGCTGTGAAGAAGATTCCTCTCTCCAAGTCCTAGAAACCAAGTGGCACGGGGAAGAAGGCTACCGGGAACAAGAAGAAGGAGGCTGCACCGAGCGCCTCAGCTTAGAAGCATCGACCAGCGAGGTGGAAGAGGCCTCCAACTCACCGAGCTCGCCAGCCAAGAAAAAGAAAGCCGACCACCTTGAGACTACTGCTGCCGACACGGAGAGGATCAAGGAGAAGCTAAAGGCGGAGATCCGTAGAGGGAATTTGAGTGAGGCCACGCTGGCGCCGCCACTACCCTTGCACCCCAAGTTCTGGGTGAAGCGGAGCACCATGTAAGTGCAATATATCGACATTACTCGTCTTGTGGTTCTTCTGTTGTTTGTCTTGGTCACATTGCCCATCTAGCCGATCGAGCAAGAAGGCCGTTATGGATGATGAGTCCAACCCGCACCAGGCCACTACGCCAACCCAGACCGATGAGGCAAGCGGCCGTGCCACTCCAACCCTGCACTCCTCGTGTCAGGAGGCCGGTATGGATAAGAATCGTCATGCTGGAGAAGGAGAAGCACAAGATCTAATGCCGCTGGACGATGAGGTCGAGGGTGTCGGAGCTACAAGTGCGGGCACCACGGCTATCACCATTGTGGGCCCTGGAGCCACGGAAGTGACAGGTGAGAACGCTAAAGCTGTGTCTCGCTTGGAAGAACAACCCAGGGATGATCATTTGCTAGAGAGGGCCGCTGATGATGCCGATGTGGACATGCACAGAGAAGACTCACCATCCACTTTGGACTTCATCGGGACGAGCCTTGTGCAAGACATCCTTGAAGATAAGAGGGACTTTGGCGAGCTATAGCAGATGTCTTCCAAGGTGTCCACACTTTTATCTGTAAGTATGCTAACTCCTATTGATGTTTACCTCTACGTCTTGTAGTTTACTGAGTTTGGTGGATGTGTAGAATCTGGCCGCACGTATGCAAGTGAGCTGACACTATTCATCAAGCTGAGGGATACCGTCTTGAATTGCAGCGGCTTGAGGCTGAGCTGAAGAAGGTGAGGGAAGATGCCCAGAAGCAGCTCGGACAGAAGGACCGAGAAATCATTGAGCAAAAGAAGCCAAAGAGATCCAGGGCAACCTTGACGTGCTGCTGAAAGGTATGTGCCGCCGCTACGACCCGTTAGCCTGAATTTGCCTTTGGTCAACAGATGCTGAGAAAAGGGAGGAGAGACTCAAGAGGGAACTCAAGGAGTGTGAGACAGTGAATGCCCGACTCCAGCAAGATCACGATGTGGCAGTACACCATGAGTATGCTGTGTCTCAGAAGCTTTCTTACAAAGTCGGCTTGCGCAAGGGTGTGGACCGATGCTTGGTCACAGCAATGCACAGTCTTCAGCATGGTTATTGCAGGGTTGGAGGTAGAACTGGACATGATCCAGCCCAATGCCAATCCAGCTGTGCCGAAGCCACTTCAAGATCGCCTAAAGAGTGCACCTGGTCAGCTGAAGGAGCTCCTGATGGAGACTGTGGTGGTGTGCGCCAAGAACATCCTAGCAATATTGAAGACGCACTTCCCGCGGATTGCTCTGGGGCATGCCGATGAAGGGGTTGCAGTGGACTTCAACGCGGCCAAGCTCCCAGAACTAGCCGAGGAGTTTACCGGGCTGGCGAAGAACATTGTAAAGGAGTTGGACTTAGAAAATAGAACTTAGTTTGTATATCAAATGATGTAGCAGCATGTAAAAATATGACTTATCACAGGGTTTTTATTTGGAAAAACACCCCTTTCCTCTCTTGGTGCGTACTATAGGATGCCGTGTAGTTAAGACTTGTAGTTGTTAAAGCGCCCAGCCTTGCTTAGCCAACACTCTGTTGAGAGCAGATTTTAAGCTTGTAGAGGGGGCATGTACAAGGTTGTCTGAGTTTCACGAGCAAGGATGCCGGCCACACATGTTGATCGTACGACTTCAAGAGGTGTAGGAGGGAAAGAGGACCCAGAGATCGGCGTGTTATGAGGGAAGCCCCCGAGCTTAAAAGTGAGGTTGTTGGCCTATCGATCAGGTCGGACAGCCCTAGAGCATCGAGAAGAGCTCAGGAAGGAAAGTGGGAAGGGGGTAGGTACTCAAGGAACCTCAAGGGTTTTTATTAAATTATAAAAATGTGAAAGAAGTACATAGCTTGTAAATATTAAGGGTAGAAGCATCGTAGGGGTTGTATGTTCCATGGGTTGGGTACGCCTGAGTCGTCCGCCCATTGAAGCTAATAGGTGCCTGGCTGGATCACTTCTTTGACGATGAAGAGGCCCTCCCATGGGGCCGATAGCTTGTCCATTTCCTTCATGGATTGGATCTAGCGAAGCACTAGGTCGCCGACATTGAAGAAGTGTTCTTGGATGTTTTTATCGTGGTAGTGCTGGATCTGGTGTTTATGCCAGGCATGTTGGATCAATGCTGCCACGTGATGTTCTTCTAAGTAGTCAATATCCACCTGTCGGCTCTTCTCAACTTCGCCTTCTTTGTAGTACTAAATGCAAGGAGCACCAAGGACAACGTTGGTCTGCAGTAGCTTCGGAGCCATAGACCAGGAAGAATAGGGTGTAGCCAGTAGCCCGACTCTTCTGCGTCTTGAGACCTTAGATTACATGAGGCAGTTTGTGGAGCTATTTGGTGGCGTACTTGGAGGCATCATCAAAGATGCGTGATTTCAGGGACAGGAGGACCATCCTGTTGGCAAATTCAACTTAGCCATTGTAGTACGGGTGTACTACTGAGGAATAGTACACATTGATCATGTTGTCTTGGCAGAAGTCCCAGAATTCAGATACCGTGAATTGTTTTCCCAGGTCACTGATGATTCTGTTGGGGACCCCAAAGCAGTGCATGAGTTCTTCCACAAACTGGGCGGCCTTGGCTAACTCTATGCTGGTTACGGGTTTCACCTTAACCCATTTGATGAATTTGTCTACAGCTATGAAGACGTGGGTGTATCCACCCGGAATAGTTTTGAACAGGCCGATGATGTCGAGCCCCTAGCATGCGAAAGGCCATGACAGAGGGATGGTGCGGAGGGCTTGCAGGGGGAGGTGTTGCTACTTGGACAAGAACTGACACCCTTTGCACCTTTAGACAAGTTCTTTGGCGTCGATGACAGTTGTAGGCTAGTAAAATCCAGATCAGAATGCCCTTGCCAACCAAGTTTCCCAAGGCAGCGTGACTTTCGCAGGAACCCAATTGGATTTCTTGTAGGAGCTCTAGGCCTTCACTCCGTAGGATGCACTTGATAAGGCTGCTGGTTGACGCGACCTTCCAGTATAACTCCTTGCGACCACAAAATAGCTGGTGCTATGTCATGTTAGCTTTTCGTGCTCCACTTGGTCCGCAGGGGACATGTTTCCAGTGATGTACGCGATGAAGGGTGCTCTTCAGTCATCCTCCGCTTCAATCATCAGGACATCAAGGTTGGCTTGGTTGGGTTGTTGTTGTGTGGCATCGCCGACAGCCTGGTCGGGGTCCAAGATCTTGATTAAAGGTTTCCTTAGGTCCTGGACGAAGATGCTGACAGGGACTTGGGCCCGCTTGGAGCCAAGCTTGGATAGGACGTCGGCTGCGACATTATGCTCCCTGGGGACATAGTGGAACTCAAGGCCGTGAAAGTGGGCCTCAAGTTTTCAAACTTCAGCGCAGTAGGCATCCATGGTCTCGTTGGTGCAATCCCAAGACTTGTTGACCTGCTCTATGACGACCTTCGAGTCCCCGTAGGCCAGGACGCGCTTGATTCCGAGTGAGGCGGCTATGCAGAGCCTGTGGATGAGGGCTTCGTACTCGACCCCGTTGTTGGTGGTGTTGTAGTGGATCTGAAGAACGTATTTAAGCTGATCACCTTTAGGGGATATGAAGAGAACCCCAGCACCGACTCCTGTGAGGTTGAGTGCGCTGTTAAAGTACATCGTCCAATGCTCCAGCTTCTCTGTGGGAGACGGTTCTTGGATCTCTATCCACTCAGTGATGAAGTCCATGGGTATAATACAGATATGGTTACCTATGGAATGGAATTTAAAATTATTGTGAAAATAAAATATAATTGTAACGAGGAATAATTTTTCATTTATGATCCTTGAGTCCTCTTCACTGAAAATAGCATGTAGATATGATTATCCCTTTCGTATACAATGATTAATGATCATGTGTAATTGAAATTAATAGTACTAAATTAGCAAAATTATAGTTATTCTCTCACTAAAATAAAGTAATAATGATATTTGAAATATTGTAGTTATTTTGTCGAGGCTATAATGAAAGCAAGTAAATAATTAAGGAGTCTTAGTGGATTGTAGACGGTCAGGGTATGATGTTTTTGTTTAGATCGGATGGTGCAAATAAGAAGGTGACGTGACTGCACCACAGAAGAGAGAAATAACATTTAGTGCATTCAAATTTTCTGCAATATATGAAATTGCCTTTGATATTTTCAATATTTTATTTGCATCTTCAACAACTTTCTAGGAAAACGGTAAGTGGTTGAAAAATTCAGCAAATTTGAACCAAATGTCAGTGGTGAAAAACTCGCCTTTAGTCCCGGTTAGTAGGGAGCAAATCTCTCGAAAATCCATCCGGGATAAAGCAATCGAGATAAAAGGGGAGGTCTTTAGTCCCGGGTCACTCAATCTAAAGGGGTCGCCACGCTAGGCACAACCCCCACCCCCTTTAGTCTCAGTTGGTTGCGCCAAAAAAAATATTAGAAATTCCCAGGAGGCCCCCCACACGCGCACGTCCTAAGTCACAAGTCACACGATTTTTCACATGAAATATGCGCGTGCGCAGTGCGTGGGATTCGAACCCACGACCTCAAGCCTCACACATAGCTTCCTTGCCATCCCACCTACACAGCACATCTAACTATATAGGGGATGCAATCCTTTTCTATTAACTTGTGAGGGACCCTTTTATCCCGGTTGGAAACACCAACCGGGATAAAAGACCCCCATTTATCTCGGTTGGTAATCTAAAGGGTCGAGAGCTTTAGTCCTTTTTCAGCCACCCGTGGGGAACTCTTTTATCCTGGTTGGAAACACCAACTAGGATAAAAGACCCCCCCCCCCTTTTATCCCGGTTGGTACTCAGTCCCGATTGGTGAACCTTTAGTCATGGGCCAAATATTAACCGGGACAAAAGGGGTAGATGGAAGGTGAGTTTTCTACCAGTGTGTGTTGTTGATTGCCCACTAAATTGTATATATCTAAAAAACTAAGAGTGTTTATTTCAACTAATACGAAGCCAAACTCATCACCTGAGTGGGCTTGTTTCCTTGCTTCCTTGCCACAATTCCTACACCATGCAATGCTGCTAAATCTGTGCACACGCTATAATGATGGATCTTACAGCCTCATACTACATGGTTTACCGCACACTACGCCAGAAATGATTTATGCTGACACGCCGAAATTAGAGTGTTGGCGAGCGAAATTGGCACATGTCAGCACAAATGTGACTGGGACCGCTAGGCGAGCACCCGCCAGCACAGATGGCTCTATGCGCCCACCGCCACAGATGGGATGCATCTGTGCTGGCAAGTGCGTTAGGTGTCCCGCCAACAGACACGCCGCCCAAACAAAGCAGCGAGCTTCTTGCCCAGCCAACCTTCCATTTGGAGCTTGGCTGAGAGTAACTCGAGAAAAGCTCCAAAAATACAAAATCTAAGGAGGGAGGTTTTCCTCTTGTTTTTTTTGGAGGAGGTGATTATAAAAGGTAAGATTGTGCCATTCCAACCTTGTTTTTCAACTTCTATTCATCATTTTTAGCTTCATTAGGTTGTCATCTAGATCTAGATCTTGACCTAGAAAAGAGAGAAAATAATTAGTGATGGATTATTTTTATAAGTAAAATTCTATGGTTATATTATAACTATTATAATGTTATGTTTGTAATTTTAATGTAATATAGAATTGAGTTTGATTATATTTTTCCTACTTCTTAATTATCACATCCATAGTTTCAATTAATGAGTTTGATTGAATTTAATATATAATTGAGTTTGATTTTTTTTCCTTCTATTTATTAATTATTACGTCAATGGTTTAATTGAGTTTCATTTAGGGTAATATAGAATTATTTTTTATTATATTTCTTCCTACTTATTAGTTACTACATCCATAATTTAATTCAGTTTATAGAATTGTGAACCATAGCTCATTAAATTACTTAATATAACATAGAATTGTTGTCATAGGTTGTTAAATATGGATCATAGAGCATGAATGTATGGCATACAAAGACATTTGCATACATTCATATCAGAGGTATCAAAGTTTGTGGAGGTCGCGAAGAAGTACGCTCGCTGCAAGACAAGCAAATATGTTGTCCGTATTTTGACTGTAGCAACAATATTGTATGGGAGGATACTAATGTCATCAAGAGGCATTTGATAAAGCGAGGTTTTGTAGATGGATACACAATTTGGTCCCACAATGGTGAGGCAGGAGGTACTTTCAACAACATAGACATCAATACTGGCTCTGATGAAGTGGGTGGTGATGATGCAAACAAAAATGATCAAGTTATGATGGATAATGATTATGATCGTGGAGATAAAAATGGTGATCAAATAAATGCACGTGTGGAACCATCGGTGGGCAAGGAACGTGATGTTGATATGGAGGACATATTGTGCCACATTGAACCGGAAGTGTTGCTAGGGAGTGCTAAAGGGTTATAGAATTTCGAGATACTTAAGAAGGCAGCAAAGGACCGTATGTATGAGGGATATGGGAAGGAGTGGATAGTGTTGCGTTTCGTTCATCTTCTAATTCTAAAGGCTAAATATGGCTGGTCAAACAGTAGTTTCAATGATCTCCTTACTCTGCTGGGAAAGTTGCTCTCGAAGCCTAACTTTGTGCCAAAAAACACAAATGAAGCAAAGAAGATTATCAATACATTGAAGATGTGTGTGCAAAGAATACACGCGTGTAGCAACCACTACATATTTTACCGTGGTGAGTATACAGCATTGGAAAAGTTTCCAAATTGCGATGGTGGCTATTACAAAAGTAATGCCGATTTCTGTGAGGACCGTACCAGTTCCTCCATCGGGAATAAGAGTAAGAAGGGTGCAAAGAAAAGTGTTGGTGCTCAAGTGGAGGATGAAACCTGTATAGGTACTGACATGACGACTTAACGCAGAGTCCCTGCATTAGTGATGTGGTACTTGCTGATGTTGAACCGTCTGAAGCATTTGTTCTCAAACCCAAAGACCGCCGAAATGATGACTTGGCATGCTGATCACCCAGTAAAGGCTAACGAAAAGTTTCGACATCCTTCCGATGCTCACTAGTGGAGGACCTTCAATGCCAATCATCCAAAGTTTTAGGTGTAAAAAGGAATGTACGGTTCACGTTAAGTACATATGGCATGAATCTGTTTGGTGAAAGAAGCAGCACGCATAACACATGGCTAGTGCTGATGACCATGTACAACCTTCCCCATGGCTATGTCACAAGAGAAAGTTCCTTTTGCTAACCATTCTCATACAAGGCCCGAAGCAACCTTGCATCGACATAGATGTTTTCCTTGAGCCATTGATGGAAGATATGTAGAAGCTTTCCGAAAATTGGGTTCGGATGTGGGATGAGTACAAACAGGAGCACTTCACACTAAGGGCCATTATCTTTGTTACCATTAATGATTATCCCGCCCTATTTTCCCTGACAGGTGAGGTAAAAGGTAAGACAGCATGTGTAGTTTGCTTGGATGGTACATCATATGTGTACCTTAACGGATCTATGAAGATAATGTTCATGCAGCACTGGCATTTCTTATTGAAGACGCACAAATACCACAAAATGAAGGACTTTTTTGATGGCACCAATGAGAATGATTTTGCTCCAAAACCGGCTACGGGTAAAATAGTATTTGAAATTTGTGAGAAGGTCAAGTTCAAACTCGGTAAGAAGTCATTAGGTGGTGTTGATAATTCAAAAAGGGGAAGGAAGCAGGCTGAAACCACTACATTCTTGTATCGGTGGGATCTGCTGGAGGGCCCATGGGAACTGAATAAGTTGTATGGATGGATCATGAATGCAATGAAGCAAATTCTAGATCCCATCCAAGACTATCAACATCATCTTTGGTGGAATGCCGGGTACCGCCTCCAAGCGATCTCAAAAGCTAGTACTATGGGAAATCATGTCCATTGAGCCAGCTATCCCAACACCTCTTAAGTGGTCTGAGGTATCAATTACCTTCTCTCGAAAAGATCAGTGACTAATTTCTCAGAATTGGGACAATTTCCTCTCGTCCTGCTCCCGGATGTTGCTAGCTCCAAGCTCACTAAGGTACTCATTGACACAGGCAATGGCCTCAACATCCTGTTCACCAAGACTTTGAAGAAGATGGGCCTCAACATCATGGAGATGCTTACCCCAACAAGCTCTCCCTTATATGGAATCATCCTAGGCAACGTGGCTATACCTCTTGGACAAGTAGTCCTGCCAGTTACCTTTTTGACCAAGGAGCACTACCAGACTGAGTACATCTGGTTCGAGGTGACGGATTTCGAGACTTCTTATCATGCTATCCTCGAAAGATCCACATTGGCCAAGTTCATGGCTATCCCGCATTATGTGTACCTGATACTCAAGATGCCGAGACCCAATGGAGTCCTCTCCCTCCGCGGAGACTTGAAGAGATCATACGAGTGCGACATTGAGGTCGTGAAATTGGCCGCAACTACTCAAGTGTCTAATTCAACGCAACAAGTCTTCACCGCTTCAAAGAAGCTCTCCCCAACAAAACTCGAAATTCCAGAGAACAAATCGGGGGTTACCAAGGTCAAGCCGACAAGCGACGTGGACTTCAAAGCCATCGACCTCAAGACCAACGACACCTCCAAGACAGCCCTGATCGGCACAAGGCTAGATGCTAAATAGGAAAGCACACTCATTAGCTTCCTTCGGGCTAACTGGGATATTTTCACGTGGAAACAGGCAGACATGCTAGGTGTGCCCCAGGAGCTGATTGAGCACTCACTTAATGTAGATCCCAAAGCTACTCCAAAGAGACAACGACTATGACGATTTGCCCAGGACAGAAGGGAAGCCATCAAGAAAGAGTTGGCAAAACTACTCGCGGCAGCCTTCATAAAAGAAGTCTTCCATTCGAGTGGCTCATCAATCCTGTCCTGGCTCAAAAAAAGAACAACAACGAGTGGAGGATGTGCGTTGACTACACAGATCTCAACAAGCATAGTTCAAAGGACCCTTTCGGGCTCCCGAGGATCGACCAAGTCATCGACTACACAGCTAGATGTGCACTACTCTATTTCCTAGATTTCTACTCAGGGTACCACTAGATAGCTCTCAAAGAAGAAGACAGGCCAAGACCGCGTTTATCACCCCTTACGGACCTTTCTGCTACACGACAATGTCCTTCGGGTTGAAGAACACAGGCGCCACCTACCAACACGCAATCTAGATGTGCTTTGAGAAACAGCTACACCACAATGTTGAGGCATACGTGCACAATGTCGTAGTCAAAACTAGAAATCCAGATGACCTCATCGCCGACTTGGAAGAAACCTTCGCTAGTCTACAGACTTTCCGATGGAAGCTCAACCCAACGAAGTGCGTCTTTAGCATACTATCTAGAAAACCAGTCAGGTTTATCATTAGCCACAAAGGCATTGAAGCAAACCTTGAAAAGATATCCGCCATCATCATCAACATGCAAGGCTCCGTCTGGTATCAAGGACGTTCAGAAGCTGACTGGGTACATGACGACCGTCGACAGATTTATCTCAAGGCTTGGAGAACGGGGCCTTCCCTTCTTCAAACTACTCAAGCGGCAAGACAAGTTTTAGTGGACCGAGGAAGCAGACAAAGTCCTGCTACAATTGAAGGATTTCTTGTCAAAGCCACTGATTCTCACGTCACCCACTCCTAATGAAGACTTGTTCTATACATCACTGCAACTACTCATGTCGTAAGCTTGGAAATAGTAGTTGAGAGATCCAAACAAAGCCATGTATACAAAGTATAGAGGCTAGTTTATTTCGTCAGTGAAGTACTCTCAGATTCCAAGACCCGGTACCCACCGGTCCAAAAATTACTGTATGCCATACTACTTACCTTGCAGAAGCTGCGGCACTACTTCCAGGAACACAAGATCTCCGTTATCATAGACTTCTCCCCTAAGTGAGATTCTTCACAATCGAGACGCTACAGGCAGGATCTCAAAATGGGCAGTAGAACTTGGGGCGTTATCCCTAGAATTCAAGCCAAGAACCGCGATCAAATCCCAAGCTCTAATCAACTTCATGGCAGAGTGGTGGGAAAATCAACTACCAACGCTGGCAGAGCACCTAGAGCATTGGGTGATGTATTTCAACGGGTCACTCAAGCTTGAAGGCGCCGGCGCAAGAGTACTCTTGATATCACCCAAAGGCGAGCAACTCAAATATGTTCTTCAGATCTTCTAGGAGGCATCCAATAATGAAGCAAAGTACAAAGCGTTACTGCATCGGCTCCGCCTAGCGGTATCACTAGGAATCAAAAGGTTGCTAGTCTACGGCGACTCACTAATAGTCATCAACCAAGTTAATGACGAGTGGGATCGTAACAAGGAGAATATGGATGCGTACTGTAGAGAAGTACGCAAGCTCGAAAACAAATTTTCGGGCCTGGCGTTTCATCACGTAGTCTGCGACAACAACGTCACCGCGAATATCCTGTCCAAGATGGGTTCAACTCATGCTCAAGTCCCAGTAGGAGTCTTCATCCATGAACTCCGCAAGCTATCCATAGCAAACCCAACACCTGCTACAATCACTGATCGTGGTCCTGAGGCACCAGATCGGGAGTTAATGATGAAACACGTGGATTGGAGAATTCCATTCATTGACTACATAAAAGAGAAAAGACTACCCTTGGATAAAACGCAGGCAGAGTAGGTCCAATGACAAAGAAAGAACTATATTTTAGTCGGAGACAAGCTCTACAGACAAGGCGTATCATCAGGAGTACTCATGAAATGCATCACACGAGAAGATGGTAAGGACATATTGGAGGAGATACACAAAGGAATCTGCGGCAACCACGCATCCTCGCGCACGATCGTGGGCAAATCTTTCAAAGCAGCGTTCTACTGGCCAACCGCCCTAGAAGATGGTGAAGAACTAGTCCATCGATGCCAGGGTTGTCAGTTCTTCACCAAACAGCAGCATGTCCCCGCCTACAAGCTTATTACCATACCTCCAACATGGCCCTTTGCATGCTGGGGGCTCGACATGATTGGTCCACTTCCAATGGCACCCGAAGGATTCAATCGAGTACTGGTAGCCATCGACAAGTTCACTAAGTGGATAGAGGTGAAGATAGTAACCTGCCCCAAGGCAGATAAAATACTCAACTTCCTCAACAAGATCGTCCACCGCTATGGATTCCCCAACCAGATCATCACAGACCTAGGTTCCAATTTCAACAACCATGAGTTCTAGGAGTACTGTGAAAATAGTGGCATCGACGTCCATTACGTCTCCGTGGCTCATCTGAGGGTCAATGGCCAAGTCGAGCGCGCCAACGGGACGCTTTTGGAAGCACTAAAGAAAAGATTGCACGACATTGGCAACACCAAAGGAGGCAAGTGGCTCAAAGAGCTACCCAACATCCTCTGGGGGCTACGTACTCAACCGTGCAAGCCCACGGGGCAATCACCCTACTTCCTAGTCTACGGATTAGAAGTTATCCTCCCTGCTGACATTACGTGGAAATCCCCAGCAGTCGAGCAATACGACGGAGGGGCAGCAGAGGAAACAAGGCTCCGGATATAGACAGCCTTGAAGAATCACACTATGCAGCACTTGTCCAGTTTGCAAGATACCTTGAAGGGCTCCACAGCTATCATGATCAAAATGTCAAAGAATGTTCTTTCAGCATAGGCGATATGGTCCTCAAGCGTATTCAAGACACCAAGGGGCTGCACAAGCTTAATTCACTATGGGAAGGGTCGTACATTGTATCCAAGGTCACAGGCCTAGGATCGTACAGGCTACAACACCTCTCCGGCGAAGACATCGAGAACTTGTGGAACATCGAGCATCTCTGTCATTTTTACCCCTAGTCAGAAGACTACGGGGCACTCTAAATAGGCCACTGGCCAACATTGTAAGTTTTTCAGCATATTAATGCAGTATTTTTTGTTGACATCCGACTACTCGTCCTCGCCTCAATCGCGGCTTGCCAAAGCGGTTCAGCAGAATCTTATAAGCCATTGAGCTTTCCGGGCCACAACGCCCCAGTGCGACTTGTAATTACAAGTCCACATGAGTTATTCAACTCACCTGGCAGTTCGTAAAGCGGACTAGAGGCGTAAGAGCCACCAAGTCATCTGAGAGTACATAAACTACTCGTTCCACTACTTATTTATGACAATTTTTGTCTTGAGGACATTTTGTATTAACGAATTTTGCAGTTTTAGGATTCATAGGGTACATCAATGCCACCGCTCAAAGAAGTCGGGGAAACAAAAATACAACAGTATGCTCAACAACCACTACAAGCTTCTGCTTATCAGCAGTTATAATAGAAGTCCCAGGCTTTTACAATATCACGCAAAGCGTGTGTGAATAGCCCCAGGACAACTCTACACCTCGGAGCAAGAAGCGTCGAGGTGGAAGCAGAAAAGAGAGCGCATCAAGAAAGCTGCGCTCAATTGCTGCGCTCAAGGAAGCTATACTTCAGCCCTCCCCCAGCAATGACCTAGATAAAGATCGGGACGCACGGTGCTCTCTCCTTACGAGAATTCTTCTAGCATCATGGTCTCCGGACTTAGCCGAAGAAACTATGGAAGGAAGGACCATCTGGGCACTCATTACGAGAATCCTCCTGGCATCATGAGATCTAGTGGAAGCTACCCCTGGCGAAGAGCAAAAGCCTCAAACCAACTATCGCTATAACCCAAGCCATGAGCTCTCCGAAGGCAGAAGCAACCCTATTTATAGCCAAGACAACAAGCTACCGTTCCTCATCCACTTCTGCAGTTGCAGTTGCTTAGGGCATGATTCTTCATATTCTTTTGCAAAATGTGGTGGTGACTGACGAGTAGATGGTCGAGAATCATCTGCAGTACATGATTCAGTAGGCTGTAGAAGTATAGTTTGTGGGGTAAGAGCTCGCGATAGAGCAGCTATGAAGCAGATGTGGGAGAGATGGAGATTGATTTCTACGGTAAATGAGGCGATGGTTGCGTGGTAGGTGGGAACTTTTGGTGCGCCAGGGTGCTGTGGAATCGTAAAAACACTCATCACACTTTTGGTGGACAAACTTGTGGCGAGATGATTTCGTGGCTGCGTCAAGCCTAGTTTTATTTCTCAATCAAACACTTACCAAACTAGTTGTGGCAAGCCTAATCTTATGTGTTGCAATTTATGGCTGACAACCAAATACACCCCAAGAGCCAAGCCTTTGTCAACCACCATCTCCACAAATCTTGTGGCGGCCTAGTCAGTGCATGCCTCCAAGAGTAATGAAGCTAAAGGATGAGGGTAGAAAATGGGATTGGGAATTCAGAGCTTTAATATCTAGGATTGAAGTCCTAGGAGCAGTAAAATGGTTATAGAGGGAGAAGGGAAAAGGAAGGGAGAGGGGGAGTCCAGGCACGATGGCAACGGGAAGGAGGGCACCGAGTAGGGCTGGTCGGTGGCACAATGGTATCATATCCCATAAGTTTCCATGAGACTAAAAAATATGTTGTAAACATGAGAATGCAAAACAATTATTTTGTCCTAGATTTTCTGTTTTCAAAAGCTTCATTTTTCTACAATATTTTTTTTCTCGAGCATGGATCCAAATTTCTGCTCGGGATACATGGTAAAGAAGGTCCGGTGTAAAACAAAAGCTCCAAGAACCGTACTGTACATACTTCCATGTAAGATGCTGGATGCATTAGCATGGCATAACTTGGTGCAACAACAAACAATTCAAGCAAGCAAATCTCATACACCTCAGAAAATAAAGACAAAAGACATCTGGTACGACTCGCCTCAAAACCGAGAGAGGGATGGATAGTGGCACAATGGTATCATATCCGATGAGTCGGCCATTGATTAAAAAATAGTTCATAAACATGAGAATGCAAAACAATTATTTTGCTAGAGATTTCTTTTTTCTTCAAAAGCTTCATTTTTATATGAAACTTTTATTTTGCTAGAGCATGCATCCAAATTTCTTCTTGCGTACATGGTAAAGGTCCAGCATAAAGCAGAAACTGCAAGAACCGTTAATGTGCATCCTTCCATGTAAGATGCTGGATGCATTAGCATGGCATAACTTGGTGGTGAAGAAAACAATTCTAGCAAGCAAATCTCACACGCCTAAGGAAATAAAGACAAAAGGCATCTGGCATGACTCACCACTCTTGTCACGAAAAAGCAGATGATGAACATGCATTCAGTAAGACAGTAACAACATCAGAGTACAACTGTGCAGGCTGCCACACAGGCTACAGTACAACAGTTATAAACGTGAGTCTTCCTTCCTCTGTAAGCAACCCAGAAGCATAGTTGCCTGCGGCTATAAAAGGAGTTTACCCGTTCTAGTTTCACCTCTCTCTTCATTCACAATTATTACCCTCCATCCCTCCACAAACTAGAATGGATCTTTCCCCAAAGTTTTTCGCCTTGCTCGTCGTTATGGTCCTCCTCCTCGGTTCCAATGGTACGTCTATTGGTTGATTAGTACACACATGTATCATTGAGCCTAAAAGATTTTAGGACTTCGGGTT
The DNA here is from genome assembly GCF_005286985.2 of Setaria viridis. Classification (NCBI taxonomy): domain Eukaryota; kingdom Viridiplantae; phylum Streptophyta; class Magnoliopsida; order Poales; family Poaceae; genus Setaria; species Setaria viridis. The sequence goes on from NC_048264.2 coordinate 8,599,793, forward strand.
TTGGAATAATTCTGCACATAGCATGCTTGAATCCTTGTATCCATGTAGTCATTCGAGATAGCTCCCACGCATGTTGTTAACTGGATTTATTTGTGTATGCAGAGATGCAGGGTCCAGTGCGTGTGGCAGTGGCGAGGCAGTGCCAGTCGCAGAGCCACCGGTACAAGGGCCCATGTGTGCATGACACAAACTGCGCAAGCGTTTGTCAGACCGAAGGTTTCACTCGTGGCAAGTGTGTAGGCTTTCGTGGCCGCTGCTTCTGTCTTAAGGCTTGCTAGCTGCCTGGGCCTGGCGACCTGCATACATGTGCTCAATAGATCGAAATAAAACATGTATGCATCGGCTAATGGCATGAGCATATGAATAAAATAAACATCCGGATAATAAGTTTTGAATTTGAGACAATATATCTTCTTGCAAATGGTGTTTTTTGAATTCTTGCATATACATTTTTTGAAATGAATCAGGCAGGAGTATTATTGCATATAATGTTGTGAGGAAAAATGACGTACCTAACTAGCTGCTAGAGCGCTTGGACGTTCTTGGATGGTGCTTCCACTGCAACCCGATACCTCACGATAACGGTTGTTGGATCATTCTCAGTAGCACAACAAATCCTCTCCGTGCTTTCTTACTTCCATATTAATCATGATGCCCCAGCAATAAACAACGAGTAACAGGCACTGTCCCCCTCCCGATCTCGTTTGAGCTCTTGTCGTCACAAGTGCCATCTTGTCTCCGCTAGCTCGTTTGTTTTAGCTTTTGCTTTTCAAAAGATGCTTTTTAAAAAAAGGTAGCTTTTGATGAGCCAAAAGGCTGTATTTCTAGATTGGCTTATGAATTAATATGTATACGTAAAATGCATGCAATACCCCCCCCCCCCCCCCCCCCCCCCCCCAAGAGATATCCGCACATGCATATAAGATGCCACTGGGCCGAATCAGCAGCAAAATACACATCAAACAAAAAGGGCCCAAAACGCCGAAAGAAGACACAACAGGCATGACCCCGGAGCCCACGTTTGTTGGCAAGAAATGACCCATTCACCATCACGTTTCACACATAGGGCACAAGTGACGTTCTTTCAGAGGAGGAGCCAGGGAGATGGGGTTTTGCTTCCACTGGCCCAATTAGCCCACCAAACCGCGATCTCCTATCCCAATATACCACCTCCGTCTCCAATTACCTAGAAAAAGTTCCCAATATACCACCTCCGTTTCCAGTTACCTAGAAAAAGTTATGAACTTAAACAAAAGCTAAAAACAAACTACAATTTGAAATGAAAGGAATATATAAAAAGTAGTATCAGTCATCTGATCTCTCTAGCTACAAGGCTTGACGTACTTGACTACAAGTTAGCAAGGACTTTGGCGCGAAATAATCATACATGAAATTTAGATTTGCATGTGATGTTATCGGTAGGTATATAGTATAGGTCTTGCCAACGCAGTCTATTTTTTGTTCAGACCTGTTTCAGTTTGGTCATACAGTTTATTACCTAGGCCTTGCCATTTTTTTTTTCAGACCTGTATGTTTCAGTCTCGTCGTACAATTTATTGCCTACAGGTCCAGTCAAGCTCCGTTCAATTTTTTAATCTGACCAATAGACAGGCTGCGGGTTTCCACGTTTGACCAATCAAACTGATCCGCAAACATGAAGTCTGGATTGCGGAAATTCGGTTTTGTTAATGCTGAGAAATGATCTTTAATTTGCTTTCCGAATGCTAGCTTTCATTTGAGGCTGGAGCGCTTCACTGAAGATGGGTATCCCCTACGCTCTCAATAGAAGAACATCAGGTCTGAATTCGCAAGAGGTTCAAAACAGGACCAATTCTGGAATAAGGCCCTACGTATCACTTTCAACAAGTTTTTTTATATTTTCATTTGAATACGAATTACACGCGATGGCGCACATACTTTATCATTATATTTTCCAACACGATATCGGGACTTTTTGGGACCTCGATGGACATGAAGCCTCAAAAATCATCATCGAATATTGTTCTCGTGATGACTTCTCCTACATTGGATAAATAGCAAGGCGGATGAACTGATGATGAGCTGGATGGTATGGATCGCAGATTCCTGGTGCATGCATCACCTACCGAGCGAAGAAGATGCTTCGAGATCTGGATCATCATCTCGTGACGGATGACGTGCGTGTCAACATGAGCCAGCGCATGGTTCTTATCTTATTATCCCTTTGAGCAAAGAGAGGATAGGAGGTCCACGTAATGGGAAGGCTGTGCTCGGAGGACTGTTAGGTTACACTCGTCACGGTAGATCCCTTATCACCAACGCTGGATAGTAGCTTGGATCAATAGGGTGAAATTTAAGTTATTTTTGGATCGACGTACAAAAAATGTTTTCTAAGAAAAATTCAAATGTCCAATGTATAAACATTTCGAATTCCGAGTACATATACACGTGTGTAAATTGATAAGGAAAGGGCAACTGATCGATTGAGCGAGCGTGGACAAATTCATAGCGAAAAAAGGAACCGCTGAGGGCTCATCTATAAGGACCTTTACCAGCTCTATCGTTGCCCGCTTTGCCGAACCAAAACACCGTAGCATGAAACCATTTGACAAATCAAGATAAAAGTAAACTAGGAGTCGGTTGAAACTGGATCTTTTATCTTCATCGACTTCAACTTTATCGTTGAAGCGGTTTTAATCAAACCATTTCAGATGATTTCTAAATTTATAGATTGGAGATGAACATGCTACTGCCATGAATGAGGTGGGATGGGAAAGGAGGACCGGAGAACATGAAGACATGTGAAATGTGTGATTGGAGAAGGCCCATACGCCAAACAAAGAGTTCGTCCCCGGGGCGGCGGGTATTCTACAGCCCAATCCGAAACGTATTTTCTTCCTCCGGCTGCAAAACGTGCAAGAGCAAGCAAGCCACCCCCTCGCAGAGCACATGGCCGACCCTCTTTTCCGTGCACCACGTCCACGGATCCCGTGGTGCTCTGGACTCCGTAGATGGATCAGGCAGCCGCCGACCACGGCAGTGAGGCCCACCGCCCACGGTGAACCAGGCCCACGTGGGGTTCACGCGCCGCGGCCCCGTCGGTGACCCGCCGCATCCGACCCGGCTCCCGACCGGCCTCCCAATCAGCAGCGGACAGGTGGCGCACCAGTCCCACTTGGCAGTGGCTCTGAGTGGAACGAAGCGGAGTCGCCGTCGGCTAGCCGTGCGCTCCGTCCCTCTCGGCCTCACCCGCCTCCTTATTTAGACGAGCGGCGGGCGGGCCAGCGAGCCAGAGGAGACGAGACGCCATCGCGACAAGTCGACCAGCGAATCTTGGCGTCGTCATCCCCTTTCTCTCTCGCTCAAAAGTTGCCGGAGCCCCCTCTCTCCGTCTCCCCACCGCCATGGAGGAGGCGCAGGGTACGTCTCGCTCTCATCTCGTTCCCTCCCCGATCTTGATGGTATGCTACCGTAATTCAGGCGCTGCGTGGCCGTGGATGTGATTTCCGATTCCGCCCCCGCCCTGCCTAGGTCGAATTCAGGTTCCGTTCTTGATTCTGTTTCATTTCGAGCAGCAAATTCTGGTCCCATGCAATGAGGGCCTTGGCATCTGATCTTTCCGAATCAGGTGTATCCAGGTCCAGTTACGGGACGTAAATTGCCACCAGTCCTGGTTTAATGCCGATTAGAGTACAATTTCAGTACTTCAGCCGTTATATCCTGATGAATCATCATATTACATCACTCATGAAAATGCAGGATGCGTTGCCGCTAGTAGGCTCAAGCCGATGCTCCATACTTCCTGGAGCATGCACCTCTGTTCTTTGGGTCCCAGTTAATTATGCTTTTCTCAGGAGAAAGGGGTCCCGATTAGGTAGTTCCCCCCAGTTTTCCGTCAGAGCGCGCATCATTTACCGTATAAGCTTACTGTTAAATGGTTGGTGGATACACGCGCATGTGCCCGCCATCGATGTTGTGTTCTTCTGTACCTTCGAGATGCAGATCCATGTGTCAGGCATATTCCTATGCTTTTGCTCCGTGGCTTCCTCTGCGTGTGCCTTTGGAACCTCCATCAGTCTGCCTATTGCTCCGTTGGAAAATACACCAGCAGAGGATGCAATGCATGACATCTTGGGAAATTGTTTTCTTTCTCTAAACTAGAATATGTAGACAGGCCTTAGCAGTTGGAACCATGCTGTCAATCTTGTCTGTCATGCCTGCTCCTTTCAAAGACGTACTGCCACCAATGCAAATGCCAAGTACATATATATGTATCAAGTGGGAAAAAAAATAGTACCTGAAAAAAACTTGATGCTTCCCTCCATATGTAGGATTCTTTACTGAACTCACAGGCAGTTACGGCATTCTGGAATCTGACAGAAGAGTTATTGGATTTACAAGTGGCAAGTTATAGACTGTAACCCCTTTTCTTGCCAGCCTGCCTACCTGATTTCTTTGAGGTTAGCTAGGAAAGAAAATTTTTAGGACAACGAAGGATCTATGCTCAGTTTTTTTTTCTTTGTGGAATCAGTTCTATTATTATTGTTAGCTGAAAGGTCCATACTGCTTATGATTAATCATGATCTAAATGTTCTTTCCGTTTTTTTTTTACTCTAGTTGTTCAGTCAAAGGATGGAACCATCTCGGTTGCTTCTGCATTTGCTGGTCATCAGCAAGGTGAGACCATACAACAGTGATTTAACATCTTTTACTTCTAGGTCTCATGTAGGTGCACAGCTTACTGACAGAAGATTAAGCTCTTATGTTATATTTGAGCTATAATCTAAATGGTCACAACGTTCAGTGTTTTGTTAATTTGCAACATGTAAGGACTGCAACAAAAATCGTAAACATGTGTTCTCACAACTTCTGCAGCCATACAAGACAGGGACCACAAATTCTTGACAAAAGCAGTGGAAGAAGCCTACCGGGGAGTCGAATGTGGTGATGGAGGTCCGTTCGGTGCAGTTGTCGTCTGTAACGATGAAGTAGTAGTTAGCTGCCACAACATGGTTCTGAAGCACACTGATCCAACTGCACATGCTGAAGTAACTGCAATAAGAGAGGTAAATGCTTCAGGCCACTCTCAGAAGTTACCCTCCACCACATCTTTCTTGTGATCTCTAGTAGCTCATTCCATTCTTTGATATCTGCTTCACATAATCATTTATGTTCATATTTCAGGCTTGTAAAAAGCTAGGAAAAATTGAGCTGTCTGACTGCGAAATTTATGCATCCTGTGAGCCATGCCCAATGTGCTTTGGTGCAGTTCATCTCTCCCGGATCAAGGTTCATACTAGCTATTTTGATTTCTTAGCGTGGCGGACATAGGCAAATAGCTTATACTGTGGTCTAACATTCCCATTCGTTCTGCAACGCAGAGGTTGGTTTATGGCGCCAAGGCGGAGGCTGCCATTGCCATTGGATTCGATGACTTCATTGCAGATGCTCTGAGAGGCACTGGGTTCTACCAGAAGGCGAACTTGGAGATCAAGAAGGCTGACGGCAACGGAGCGCTGATCGCTGAGGAGGTCTTTGAGAAGACTAAGGAGAAGTTCCAGATGTACTGATGCCTAACAGAAGACAGATTTCAGATTTGTACAATGCTCACTCAGAAGGAATAATACAATGCTCAAATTTCCATTGCTTCGGAATACTATCCGTCCAAATGTTTTACGTTCCGAGGATACCCCAATTTCTTGTAAACTTACAAGGCAGTTCATTGCTGCCGCTTAATGTGCAGTTAATGGAATTCAGTTTCTGTCCTTCTCATGGTGCCTTACATACTTCCTTAGCAGGTTCTGAATTTGAGCTTGAACTAGCATAGAGTTGTCATGGTGCCATTGCATATTTGAGAATGAAATATACCACTTTGGCCTCATTGATGAACTTTTGTTCAGCGGAAAGTTGTGACTGAACCCGGACTTCAGAAAGTTCTTTAGACATAGGAGCATGTATATACCAAGATATGTTTCAAGACAAAAGTGTGTGTTTCGTGTGATCTTTATCATTGTTAAGGTTCACACACAACCACTTTCTTACTCAACTATTTTTGTATCAATATACTTTGTGCATGTATAGTTTTTTATACAGAATAGGGAGGCGTATGCTTGCTACTGCACCACGAAGTGCCACTGCACGAGACAGCGATCCCAAACTTGTCTCCATCAGGAGGTCTTCACAGCGCCGAGCGCCCTGCCCCCTCGTCTCCTTCTCCCCCACCGAAGTGTCGCTGGGAACTTGAGCTTTTCGATCTCTCTGCTGCTGCCAGTGCCATCCATGGAGGCTCCCCAGGGTACGTCATGTACGTTTTCTCTCGCTCTCTTCCATTCATATGGTGATGAACAAATGGGGACAGGATCTGTCGTAGTTTAGCTTTCGATTACCAATTTGCGCTTGTGAGCTCGACCCCGGGTCCGGGAGAGTAAAACTATGTTCTTGATCCGATCCGTTGGGGAATTAGGAGGTTCTTTTGGGATCGATAGAGGTCAAGACTTGAGCTCTGTCCTAGTGTTCTTCCGAGTTGGACCTGGACGAACTGCAGCTTAATAGAACTTGGAACAGATGTTCAGACTAGTCCTGACTGTTGGAATATGATCTCTGATTAATCACAAAGTATTAATTAAATTTAATCCGAGATTAATTAGAGATAAATCATGGGATAATGACCATCTAAAATATCTCGGTTTGTTGCTATAGTCGGCTGCAACCCTAACTTCTTGGAGAAGGTATGACCCTACCCATAAATATTAGAGGGACTCCTAATCGCGATTAACGAGTTAACGACGTGATTAGCCACCCAAACCGGATCTGTTCTTCCACAAGAACAGATCGTACCCACGTTCAGGCCACGGATCATCAGATTAAGTAGTTCTTAATCTGGTGATCAAATCTTCACTGCTACTTCTACATCAGCATCTACATCAACTTCAGAGGCAAATCATGGAGGTTCAAGGCCCTGGTTAGTCTAATCTAAATATTCCGCATTAATTATGATTAGTGATCATGTTTAGGTTAAGATTACCATAGAAAACTTCAACATTGTCATATTGGTGTCCCCATACAAACAGCAAGTTTTTCAGAATCTACGACACATCATGCTTTTGATCAGTACCTATTTTTTTGACTGACAGAAACCATGGAGGAAGTTAATAGAATGTTTTGATATTGGAGATCTGCTTTTTTTGTGATAACAGTAATAGCAGTATTTGTGTAGCAGAATTCTGGAGATTTTCTTGTTCAGGCCTGAGTTTCTTGCAATCGGTTTTTGGTCACCAGTAGTTGTGTTTCATGTTCCAATTTAACAGAATAATTTGATCGCCAGTAGTCCACTGTAGGAAAATGCAGGTGCTTATGCGCCTATCAGGTTCTGAAATTCAATGTATCAGAAGCTACATGAGGTTTAGAGTATATATAAAAATAGTGCATTATAGGATTGAGTGAATTTCAAAGCCACTTATGTAGTTAAATGATCCACAAAGAAATTGAGGAAGCAGCATAACAGTACTTTATTAAGATAAAGTACTGGATATGCAAAACAGTACTTTATTAGGCAAAAGTATGGTTTTCATTAGCCAATAATAATTATACCAGGCATAGACGCATCCTGTAGATTAGGATGAGATGATGTAGCTGTAGCATAACTGCATGTTCAGTAGCTACAGGTGCAGGCTTCAGATTCTATAGTGGCAAAGTTGAAATAGTTTCAAGCATAGATCCATTTGTAATAGTGCACCAGGGCCATTTTATTTTAGGTCTAGTAGCAGTTCTCTCTCACACAATAGATCCTTGATGTTCATATCATAATTGTTAAATAGGCAAAACAATGCAATTATTAGGCAATAATATGCTACTGAATTAGGCAAAACAATATACTTTACTAGGCAATAATATTGTTCTAGATTACGAAAAATCATGTACTTCATTAGGCAGTTAAATAATATACGAAATAATGTCACTAATTCATTTTTTGTTTTCTTTTTCTGTGGAGTTGCATATTTACATCAATTAGCCTTTGATATGTCTTTTGATTTCTGGTGATAATGCTTTTCCGGAGATGCTGCTCTTTATATGATAAACGGCTTGTGTAGCAGAATAGAAATTTTCCTGTTTGGGTCTGTCATTTTGCTGGATACAATGAAATAGGCGACTTCCAGTTTTTAGGATTTAATTGGTACAGCTACAATATTGCTAACAGGCTGTGTGACCAATTTGAGTTATTAGTGCAACACTGAATTTGAGTTATTTAGTTAGAGAAGGTATTAATGTCAGCTCTTGTTACTATATGTTTTTGTTGCAGCCATGATTGCGGTTTTCATATGCTTATGCATGCCGAGCACTGGGATGGGCGTACAATATATAACTTTCAGGAGAAAGATATGCCTAACATCCGGAAGTTGCTAACATATAAATGGTTCACTCACTCTGAGAACGACACTGACTGGAAGAGGAAATTAAGCTTGGCATAGGTACGCCCCACACCCACATGTAAGCAACTTAAACAACCTCTTTTATTGCATAAATAACATTAGCAAACCATCAAATTAGCTGTCTGCAAAAAGCAACTAACTGAAAGTTACAGAAATACATGTATTTTGTAAGCATGTTAACAAGCTTGATCATATAAGCTTTTTAATCTACTATATGCATATAGCAGTATGCTCACTGAAAGCATGTTAACAAGCTCCAGAAAATTTAAATAACCAATTTTAAAATAGCAAATATATGCTGACATTGTTCCTAAAGACCTTTTTATCTTCATGTTTTTTCGAAAAATAAAAATGCTAAACTTAACAGCAACATCCTGGAACCCCTCTCCTCTTTGTTCTTCACTCACATCACAGCGACAAAATCTATTGAACAGCCTCAACCACTAAGTCAAGCCCCTCTCCGGCTCTCCCTCTGCTTTCTTTGGGCACCTTGCAGCGTTGTGGTCTGTTGACCTGCAAAGCCTGCACTTGTTCTTCCTCTTAGGTTCTGCATTCATTCCTTTTTTTAGCCTTCTCTCCTTCTTGCGCCCCTTTACCTTGGATCTCGGCGGGTTCCCTACAGGTACTGCCATGTTACCTGAAACAAAGTTTCGGATTTTGTTCAAAGTTACAAAAGGAGGGGAATTTAGAGGGCTGCCTTTTATTCTAAATCATTTTGTTACCTGTGGTAGGTGCACTGGTAGTAGACAATAACATTGCAGAAGACCCTGCAGCACCATCAGTAGCTGAGACAACAGCAGGGACAGATGCTGCAATGTTGGTTCTGTGTTGCCTGCTGTTCTTCTTTCTTCTCTTAATTTCATCAACTTCAGAGCGCATCGCAGCTATGTGATTCTGCATAAGAGTATACCTTTCTTTTGAAACACAATCCTCAGCTGCCAACTCCGCAAACGCTGTAGACAGGTTGGTGAACCACAACGTTTTCTTGCTGGTCAACGGCATACCACGGGCAATAAAATCAGGCTGCGCACTCGCCCCTCCAAATGATTTCTCAGTGTTTTCAACTGCTTTTTGTGTCCACCTTTTCAGTATGTAGCGATCAGGAATTTGCTTCACACCTAATATTGTCAATACCTTCATAACATGGCAACATAGCATCCCATCCCTGTCAAACTTGCTGCATTCGTAGTAGAAATTCTCCTCCTCCTCAATTGCTGTCCCTAAGTATGATCTCTTGCCATATCCGTACACACGAAAGTTGTTAGGCACCAGCAAATAATGCAACGAACCTTCAGGGTTCACATCGTACTCTGCAGTTTTTTCAAACTCCTTGGAAAACCTGTAGAATAGGTTTTTGGTGTAGCCAGCACGTGCATGTCTCTCAATAGGGTATTTTGACCATCTTCTTCTTTCCCTGTCATCAGTCCTAAAGTCCTGCCCATCTTGAGCAACCAGGCACTTCTTCTGGATCTTTTGGTATTGCCTAACGAAATTCAGAATCGACATGTTAGGGTTAACATACTTTTTCAACACCGCATTGAACCCCTCACTGCGTTGGGTTGATTGCAAGAACGGGCAGAAGCAATGCATAAAGTATGCTGGCACAAAGCTGCTTCTGATCGCATAGAGGCGCTGAAAATGCTCATTCTCATGCAAGCCATATTTGCTTATCATAGCTGCCCATTCCGCTTCAAATTCAGCAGGAGTCACCGTGTGGTTGACACACTCCTTGAAATCATCTTCCAATTTCTCATCCTTCTCAAGGACCGGACCTATTGTACCTGAAAAATTGTCCATTATGTGCCAACGGCAATTACGGTGATTTGTATTGGGCATTGCTTGAGCAATCGCACTTCTCATAGCTCCATCTTGATCTGTGATAATGTTCAGAGGGGCCTTGCCTTTCATTGCCTCCAGGAATGTTTCAAACAGCCATACGTAGCTAGGTTTCTTTTCATCCCTGATGAAGGCACAACCCAACTGGAATGTCTGCCCATGACCATTGATCCCAATGAATGGAGTAAAAGGCATACCATACATATTTGTCATGTAAGTTGCATCAAAGGAAACACAATCATGGTATGATTCGATGTAAGCCCTCCTTGCATCACTGTCAACCCAAAACAGGTTCTGAACCCTATTATCTTTATCCAGTTTAACCTTGTAATAGAAGTCAGGATCCTCCTCCTGAAGCTGCACGAAGTAGTCCAAAGTTTCCAGCATGTCCCTGAACTTGAGATTTCTGGTGTCAACCGAGAGCGAGAGAGAGAGGTAGGAGTACCTTCACCCCTAGGGGTGGTAGCAGCAGAGCTGTTGGCCATCTCGTGTTCGCGTGAGGGAGTCTGCGCAAGGCAGCGACGCGCAGTGCCGTGTTGAGTCGCCGGCGTGGCGGCGGTGGTGCTTCCCGTCGCTACTGCGCAAGACCTAGATCGGTAGGTGTGTCGGTGGGACGGCCGGTAGCGGCGAACCTCGTGAACCGAGCCGTGGTCCCCACCTTGTTTATATAGCGCAGCGCGACAGGGGCCCACCACCCAATGTTAGGGTGGGTGCCCCGATCAGGACGCGGATCAGGGTCCCAATGGGCCTGGGGCCTTTGGGCCCATTGGGGAGGAGATCAATCTAACATTCTCCCCCTTGATCTCATCATTTACTTTTAACTTTACACTTTTTGCTTTTATTCGTTTCATCATAGATTAATCTGTAGAGCATGCCTCATTGTCACAGCTTAATCGCCGATAGAATAAACAGCTACAACACACCTTTCTATTTTGAAACAATTCTGTTTCTTTTTGGCCCTTTATAATCCAGGAATCATGGGCTTTCCCTTAAACTCATGCCGGCTAAGTGTTCTCTGAACACATTGGGTGGTAAGCCTTTCGTAAGCGGATCCGCAAGTATATCCTTTGTTCTTATATGCTCGAGACTTATAGTGCGATCCTGGATTTTGTCTTTCACAACATAAAACTTTATCTCAATGGTTTTGGAAGCATTGCTTGATTTGTTGTTGTGAGCATAGAATACTGCTGGCTCATTGTCGCGGTACATCTTTAATGGTCTACGAATACAATCGACCACTCTCAATCCGGGTATAAATTTCTTTAACCACATCACCTGCCCCGTGGCCTCATGACATGCAATAAACTCTGCATGCATCATGGATGACGTAGTTACTTTCTGTTTGGAGCTTCTCCACGAAATAGCTCCTCCTGCGAGAGTGAACACGTAACCAGACGTGGTTTTTCTATCATCTTTGTCTCTCGCAAAGTCTGCATTTGAATACCCTTTTATCTCTAGGGAATCAGATCTCTTATATGTAAGCATGAGGTCTTTTGTGCCTTGCGTATAACGCAATGCTTTCTTCACCATCTTCCAGTGTTCTACACCTGGATTACTTTGATATCTTCCAAGTACCCCGGTGACAAAAGCTAAGTCAGGACGAGTGCATACTTGAGCATACTGTAGGCTTCCGACAGCTGAAGCATATGGAACCGCTTTCATTTGATCGATCTCGTATTGGTTCCTGGGACATTGAAAATTCCTAAAACTGTCGCCCTTGACTATGGGAGCATGTGTGGCTTTACTCGCATGCATATTATACTTCTTTAGAATCTTTTCTAAATATGCCCTTTGCGATAATCCAAGAACCCCATTCTTTCTATCTCGGTGAATTTCTATACCCAAAACATATGATGATGCTTCACCGAGATCCTTCATATCGAAGTTTGAGGACAAAAACTTCTTTGTCTCTAGTAGTAGACTGATATCACTGCTCGCAAGTAAGATATCATCCACATACAGAATTAGAAAAATGTATTTACCATTTTTGAACTTTACATAGATGCAATTGTCCTCTATGTTCTCTTGAAACCCAAATTTCTTAATTATATCATTAAACTTTAGATACCACTGTCTAGAGGCTTGCTTTAATCCATAAATGGATTTCTTTAGACGACATCCCATATTCTCTTTGCCTTCCATTATAAAACCCTTGGGTTGTTTCATGTAGACTTTTTCTTCTAAATTCCCATTTAGAAATGCCATCTTTACATCCATCTGATGTAACTCTAAGTCAAAGTGTGCAACCAATGCCATTATAATTCTGAAGGAGTCTTTACATGAGACAGGAGAAAAGGTCTCATTATAATCTATTCCTTCTCTTTGTGTAAAGCCTTTTGCCACAAGTCTCGCTTTATACCTTTCTATATTCCCTTTGGAGTCACGTTTAGTCTTGTAGACCCATTTGCAGCCTACTGTTTTGGCTCCTTTAGGAATTTCTTTAAGTTTCCAAACTTGATTGGAACTCATCGATTTCATTTCATCTTCCATGACCTCTAGCCACTTTGATGAGTGAATGCTTTTCATGGCTTCTTCATATGAAGTGGGATCACCTTCCATATGGACTTCTTCTGTATTATAAACTTTATAGTCATCAGAAATAGCTGATCTTCTGACTCTTTGAGACCTTCTAGGCCCCTCACTTACGGGCACATTCTGTGCCTCTGCTTGTGGCACATCATCCAGAGGTGGCTGCTGCAACTTTTCCTCATGTGTAATAATGGGTTCAATTGGCTCCTGAAGGACAGGTTCCAAATTATCACTCATCATTTCCATGGGTGGAATCACAGCAGATGCTTGCACCACGACCTCAGGAACTGTAGCGGGTGCTTGCACCACGACCTCAGGAACTGTGGGTGCGGGAACAACAGGTAGTGAGAAGAATGGTTCCTGAATCATCGAATTGGGTGCACACACCCGCTTCTCCTCAAGGTCAATCTCTCGAGCCACCATGCTCCTCATCACCATTTCATCCTCTAAGAAAATGGCGTGTCTCGTTTCTACAAACTTTATATATCTGTCTGGACAGTAGAAACGAAAATCTTTTGATTTTTTCGGATAGCCAATGAAATGGCAGCTTACTGTTTTGGGATCTAGCTTCCCAATATTTGGGTTAAATATTTTGGCCTCAGCTGGACTACCCCATACACGCAGGTGGTTTAGTGAGGGTACTCTTCCTGTCCATAGTTCATACGGCATTTTGGGCACCGACTTACTTGGCACTCTATTTAGAATATGAATGGCGGTTTTCAACGCTTCCATCCACAGTCCTGTCGTTGTCAAGATTAGCGGATCAAGACTTAGACTAGTAAATTTCTTTTATGCGCGTAAAGCCTCAGGTGGTGGCGTGGGAGACACGGGTTAGACTGGTTCGGGCAAGGGAAGCCCTACGTCCAGTATCGTGGATGCTCGTATTGCCCACGCGGGGTTCTGTAGTAGGGGTTACAGATCAACGAGAGAGGGACTGGTCCCAAGTCTCTTTGTGCTTGAGCTCTCAGGGAGCGTACTAGTGTGCTATGGCTTGTGGGAGAAGAAGCCGATCGATCCCCTCCTCCGGCCCTGAGTTCCCCCTTTTATACCGCAAGGGGGGAGGCCGGAGTTACAGCTGGGATCGGGTGAAGAGGACCGTAAAGTGTAAACGTGGTACGGTAAAAATACGGTAGGAAGGGAGGAACAAGTTCCTAGACGCCCGACGCCTCCGCCGGCCCCTGACGAGCGCCGGCGTGCATGCTGGAGGGGGAGGCGGCCGTGTGCCAGCTGTCGTCCCACCCTATAGATAGCTCCTTCGGCATTCGTAGGCGTCGGGTGATGATGAAGACGCTTTGTCGTTATCCTGGTGTTCGTTGGGGAGGACGATGGATGCTACCGTTCTGATGATGGCTCCTGGAGAGAGGGCGTCACATCCTTGCTGCCGGATGCGCGGGACCCGAGGGCGCGCGGGGCCCGAAGTCAGGCAAGTCTCTCCTCCGCTCCGGTCGGCGCAGGCCATGAGTACCCTGCGGCGAATGAGAGTGAGCCGCCAGCACTGTAGCTTGTACAGTGTGGTCGCGTATGGGTACTTGTGGCGGGTTGCGTGAGGAGCGTGGTCAGCCTTCCCTCTGCCAGGCCTGCAGCGCATTTATGGTGAGGCCGACGGGGGGGACCCACAGGATTTGGTTATCTTGCCCACCTGGTCCGCATCCGAGGGGGATGCCGGCCTAGGGGGCCCTAGCGAGCCCGACCCCCGCGCTTGGGGTCGGACGAGGCGGAACCTTGTGGCGAGGGGTCGGGCGCCTCCGACCCCGGGGCCGCAGTCGGACGAGGTGGAAGCCTCATGGGGGGAGGTCGGGCGTTCCCGACCCTGAGGCCGCGGTCGGGCGAGGCGGAGCTTTGATTCTGCTTAGGTGGGCTCGGGGCCTTCGCGTTTCCCCTTTTGAGCGGTATTTAGGGGATCGTTAATATTTCCCCCCAACAAGTCCCAATGGTAAGGTGGAATAACTCATCATGCTGCGCACCATATCCATCAGTGTACGGTTACACCTTTCAGCTACTCCATTTTGCTGAGGCTTGCCCGGCATCGAATACTGGGCTACTATTCCATTTTCCTGCAAGAACCTTGCAAAAGGTCCAAGAACTTGGCCAAATGGGGTATGTCGACCATAGTACTCCCCCACGGTCGGATCTTACTATTTTAATTCTTTTGTTATGCTGATTTTCAACTTCAGCTTTAAATATCTTAAATTTATCCAGCGCTTCTGATCTTTCTTTAATTGGATTAATATAACCATAACGAGAGTAATCGTCTGTGAATGTTATGAATGAGTCATAGGCATCCACACTTTTCACAGGAAATGGTCCACAAATGTCAGTGTGGATTATCTCTAAAACTCCTGTGCTATGTTTAGCACCTCTTTTAATTTGCTTTACATACTTTCCTTTAATGCAATCTACGCATTGTTCTAAGTCTAAGAACTTTAATTGAGGAAGAATTTTATTCTTAACTAGTCTTTCTATTCTCCCCCTCGAAATATGGCTTAAACGATAGTGCCATAATTTCGATGATGTTTCATGAGTTCTCTTTCTTTTCTTTATTTCTTGCTCTGACGAGGATATATTCATATTCACATCACACACAGAATTTACTTTTTCACGCAGCCATAATAAATACAACTCATTGTGAAGGATGGCAACACCAACACATGCATTATCAAACCAAATGGCACACTTGCCATTTTCAAAATGATATTCATATCCATCATGGTCCATACGTGAAATGCTAATCAAGTTTCAGTATAATGAAGGAACATAAAGAACATCTCTAAGTACAAGCGTGAAACCATCAACTAGCTCTAGAGAGACATCGCCAACAGCTTCAACATCTGCTTGGACTCCATTTGCGACTTCAACGCATCTTTCGCTTCTTTGCGTAGTCCTCGTCGAACGAAATCCCTGTAAAGAATTTGCAACATGAACAGTTGCACCTGAGTCAATCCACCAAGTAGATTTCGAATACTGTGTATACAAGGATTCATTTACAAAGGAGATAATATTCTCACCTCTTTTTGCCATTATCGACTTCAACCAGTCGGAGCATTCTTTCTTGTAATGCCCCCTTTTCTTGCAGTGGAGACACTGATCTTTGTCTACTGCGAGAGGCTTTTGGTGATGTTGTTGCTGCATGGGAGCCTTTCCACGTGCCTTGAAAGAAGAGTTAGCATTATTTTTCTTGTTGTCCTTCACATAGTGCAATGAACCACCATGTGAGGATCTAATTCTATTCTCTTCCTGCACGCACATGGCTATCATCTTTTCCATGTCTCACTGTTCTGGCTGCATGTTGTAGTTGACAACAAAGGTGTCAAACTCTTTTGGCAGGCAAGCGAAAACCAAATGAATAATGTGCCCAGGCTTGAGCTCAAGATCCATTGGCTTCAACTGTGATGCCAAGTTGTACATCCTCAGGATGTGCTCTCTTATGCCAGTTCCTCCTCCAGTGTACCTTTCTGTGGCCAGCTGCTTGAACAGCTGGATAGCATATATCTTTGAGGAACCGGTGAACTGATTCCTTATCTTTTCTAGGTACTCTGCGACGGAGTCACACTCTGCGATCAAGTCTAAAATTGCAGGCTCAATCGTGTTCTTTACCAAAGCCATACATTTCTTGTTGGCAGTGGTTCACTGTTTGTTTTCAAGGGTATATACCAACTCTAGAGGAGCATCATCATCACCTTCAGCCCTCACTGGCTTCTCTGGAGCTGTTGGTCCTGGTGTAGTCACCACCCAGTCAACTTCTCCACAAACGAAGGAGAAATCAATCTTCTTCCTCCACTCTACATGTTTGTCTCCTCTCAGAGTAGGTATCTCTTTGAGACAAGCCATTAAGTTGATCCTCCTGAAATTTGCAATTCAAGGTGAGATGATAACAACAATTGCATGATTTATTTCCAACGTTGGTCAAAAAATAAAACATACAACTGTTTATGCAATTTAAATCTATATCACCGTTGGGCAGAAATAAAAATAAAAGCATGGAAACTTTTTAAATCATGATACAGTTATTAACAACATTGGTCAGAAAATAACAGCATCATAATCTAATTTTTTAAGAAAAAATTAACTTTATCATGCTCTCAAAAATTTAATTATCTCGTTGGTTCAAATTAGATTTAAAAAGAGCAAGAAATTAAACTTTTGCAGCGGAAACTGTGAAATAAATCTATTTTCAGAAGCAAAAACACTGTATAAACTTTAATCTCTAATACAAATTATCCCGTTGGTTCAAATTTGAATGGAGATCAAAACTATGCAAAACATCACCAAAGAAATACCCCTGAAAATAGAAAATAAAATTGTCAAGTGTTACTGTGCAAAACTCTCTTTTCGGTCCAGCAGCGAAAACGGCCCACAGTCCGTTCCCACACTCAGCCCGCTCGCGCGACGCGGCCGGCCCGCTAAGGCGGCCCATGAAAACAGCTAACCCATAGCTTGGCCTGCTCGTACTCCGGTCCGCGGCATCTCCCCATGCCACAACGTGGGCCTGGGCCGGGAAAGCTCGGTCCCGCCTGGGCCGTTTTTGGTCCGGTTGATCGTGGCTGATCATCGCGATGGACGGTCCTCCAGGCGTGTCGTTGGATCAAAACTCCCGACGTGCGCCCTAGCCAAAACCCTAGGCCCCATTCTTCTTTCCCCCCGCGTCCTTGCGCCGCAGCCGCGGCGGCGAGGTCGTCTCTCCCGCGCCCGGCGAGGCTCGCCGATGGCGGTTGAGGGATGGCTCCGCCGGCGCATGGCCGCGGCACCTCCCCCCTTTCTTCTTTCTGTCCCCCCTTTCTCCCTCCGAGCCTCCCGAACTTCGAGATCCAGAGGGCCATGGCGACCACGGAGGAGGGCCGACGCCATCGCGGGTCCCCTTGCCAGCGCGCGCGTCCACCGGAGGTTGGGCGCGCCGCCGTCGAGCGGTCCTGTGGTGGTGCTATTGCGCCCCCCGAGCCCTGAGTGGGCGCTCTGGCGGCTCGAGTGGAGCTTTTCCCCGGCGAGCCCGTGGCTCGGCCGGTCTTTGCCGCTCACCGTCGGTGGACGTGCAGCGGTGAGGACGGCGGCAGGTAAGCCGCTACACTTCTATTCTTTAGATCTAGGGTTAGGGTTAGGGTTTTTCTTTTCTTTTCTATTTCTTTTTCGATCTTTTTCTTTTTCCCGATCTAAAAAAGCTTCTAGTGTGGCGACTGATACCATTGTTAGATACATGCCTAGGATCTTTAGATGCATATCTAGTCGGGATCACGATTAACATAGAGTTCTTGAGATTTCTGGTGTCAACCGAGAGCGAGAGAGAGAGGTAGGAGTACCTCCACCCCTAGGGGTGGTAGCAGCGGAGTTGCTGGCCATCTCGCGTTCGCGTGAGGGAGTCTGCGCAAGGCAGCGACGCGCAGTGCCATTTTGAGTCGCCAGCGTGGCGGCGGTGGTGCTTCCCGTCGCTACTGCGCAAGACCTAGATCGATAGGTGTGTCGATGGGGCGGTCGGCAACGGCGAACCTCGTGAGCCGAGCCGTGGTCCCCACCCTATTTATATAGCGCAGTGCCACAGGGGGCCACCACCCAATGTTAGAGTGGGCGCCCCTGATCAGGGCACGGATCAGGATCCCAATGAGCCTTTGGGGAGGAGATCAATCTAACAGACTCCCTCGCTTCCTCATTGATTGCCCAGTGTATGGAATAGGCGGTGTATACCGAACCTCCTCAACTATATCATCATGAACAGTAGCATCATTGGCATCAAGGACAACAGTTTCAGCAACAGCATGACCCTGAGCGCTACCACCATAAAGGACAGCAACTTGATTGTCAGCATCAACAGGTTCGCCATTTGCAAAAGCAACTGGTGTCACACCAACATCACCCTGAGCATGTTGCCTTCCAAGGTGCTCACTGCCACCCAATCCAGCAGACTCTAAGATGGGCTGAGTGCAATAAGGTGGATTTGGACTTTCAACATCCAGGAAGTCAAAATCAAATTCTGGGGGTAACTTGTTCAAATTCATGCATACAAATCCTACAAACAAGGACCAGTTATTAGGGATACAACACTAAACATCAAATGCATTTTTCACAAAAGTAAACTTGTAACACACAGAAAGCAAACATGGACATGTATGAAAGCATAACAACGCATTATTTTGTAAATTTTTGAACTAAATGCTGCTATCTAATATTTTTTATTCTTTTTTTGGTTCAGCAACAGAAAGGCGCCATGCAGTACAGTAAATAACTAGAGAACTAAAACCAGTTCATTATGTGTAGTCATGAAGCTAGTACAGGATGTTGGAGCCAGACAACTTTTTGCGAAGCAGGAATCAGATCAAAGCGATGGGGAACATCCAGTTTCTTTTTCTCCAGGCAAATCTGTGAGTGACCTTTTTCCAGCATGTTCATGGATCTGTGTATCCCCCAATCCCAAAAAACACCGTGGGAGATCTGTGTACATACCTGGGATGAAGCTATTAGGCCCCTGTTTTGCTTTTCTGTATTCGTTAATCCTGATCTTTTTGTCATCCTGATCGTTTTTGTCGTCGCCGCCGCCGTCTTTGCTCGGCTGCCGGCGTCTAGATTCTGCCATCGTCTTTTTTTTTTTTTTTGCCTTTTTTCGTATCTATTTCTGGTGCAGGGGAGGGGTTGGTGGCGGGGCCGGGGGAAGTGGTGGGCCCTGCGCGGGTCGGGCTCGTGACCATCTCGGTTTTGCGCGCTTTTCGATTGACGTGGGGACCACGGATGGCTGAGAACGCAAACTGTGGCAGCAATAATTATTATTCTTATCTTATCTTACCTATTATTAAAGTTACATATTATTATATAATAGTGAGAAACGCTTCTACTCAAATTTTTTTATTTGGTCCAACCTCTATCATTGACGGGTCCACGGTGGACCTGGACCCTAGATGTCCTATGCGTCCTCAACTCCGAGCACACTGAGAACCGGTTAAGTCTGATCCATGTACATATCCGCTTCCCAGAAATTTTGTTTTGTTTCTTGGTTTATTGAGACGTTTAGGAATGGGTTTTGAATAATAATAATAAAAGGTTAACCTAGGACCGGTGAGATCGACGGAGTGACGTCGAGACGGAAGTTGTACTCTGTGGCAACGACGGGCAGCGGCGCCAGCGGGAGTCTCAACGCCCCGGTCTCGCGTGTCTCGCTCGCAAGCGTCGCTCCACCTCGCTCGGCACATCAATGAGTGCTGTGCCGCTCGCCTCGGCGCCTCGCCACGAATATGGGCCGGACGTGGCTGACATGCAGGCTCCACAAAACAAGATTGGGACACGCCCGCCGCACGGGCTCCTCGGTGCAACCTTCGTGGGCTCACCTGGCACTTCCTCGCTGCACAGACCGAACCACAGCTCGGTTTCGATCCCCACCGCCGACGATCCGAGCGTGTGAGGGGAGATCCGCCGCGGGGAGATAAACGAGGTCAGGATAGATGGATGGCCGATCCCAACCGAGCGGCATACATCCAGTGCCGCTGCCACCACGGGCCCCGCACGACCGCATACATCCAGCACCACCGCGGCGCCACGTGCTCGAACTGCATGCCCGCACATGCACGCCTGCTGCTGCATGTCGTAGTAGTGTCTCGCCAGCAAGATAGGATGGAGGGTGCAGGCCTTCTACGACCGGACAGGCAAGACGCAGGGTCGTTGCGCTGCTGTTTCTGCGGAAGCATCGGTTCCTCCGTCGAGGAGGTTGTGAGGAAGAATGGATGGCATCGAGGACATGCGTACGCAACTGTTAAGGAAGAACGGATGGGAAGACATGCGTACGCGGATGTTACTGCTAACTGCTGGATTGACAGTCTTTTTTTTCTTCTCTCCCGTATAGGCATAGCTAGCTGCTGGTGAGTGGTGACCGTCCAAAGTTTCTCATAGATAGGTTTGGTTGGGTCTATGGTTTACAGTCCCGTTTATTTGCCTTAATTCACGAAGCTTTTTCTTTTGTGTTCTCAATGCAATTTTCATGTTTATTGGTGCATTTTGATTTAATTTATGCATTGTGCTTTTATATTACTGTTAATCCTAAAGTTATGTAAAATTTTTACCCGTAGCAACGCACGAACATGTTTACTGATCTTGCCTAAAAAGAATAGCTAGGGTCGGCCGTAAATTAGACGCATCCGAAAAAAAGTTGGATGGTTTGCGAAAGGCAAAGTAACAATGCCATTGCCAATTTGCCATGCCAATGTTTCTGTTGTCTGGAGTTGTAGCTTGAGACGTCGTATGGCCTGTTGTGTGTTTCTTTGTAATCCATGCCTCCAGCTGTGACTTTGTACTAGTGCCCAAAGCATGCAAAATCCCAGAAAAATTTTCGTTTACTAAAGGGAGATGGGTGAATTTAGGCGCATTTTGATGAAGTTTGAACTGTCGCTGGACCTAAACACGGTGTTCCTTAAAACTGATTAATTAGGAAGACTTAGGGGGCAGTGTTCGGATGTTCGGATGCTCTAATTGCATAATCCTGTGCTAATTCGCGAGACGAATCTATTAAACCTAATTAATCCGTCATTAGCAAAAATTATGGACTAATTAGACTTAATAGATTCGTCTCGTCAATTAGACTCCATCTATGCAATTAGTTTTGTAATTAGCCTATGTTTAATACTCCTAATTAGCATCCAAATATCCAATGTGACTGGTGCTAAACTTTAGTGGGGTGTATCCAAACACCCTTACATGGGACTAAACTTAATTGGTTCATTTGGTGAACAGATATAGTAATATTTGGTGGGAAAAAAAAGAGGAGTAAGGAAAAAAATGAAACACACAAGAGTCCAATTAAGGATGTGTTTGTTTCTTAGGGTCTGAACTTTAGCCTCCGCCACATCAGATGTTTGATACTAATTACGAGTATTAAATATAGGCTAATTACAAAACTAATTGCACAGATGGAGGCTAATTCGAGAGACGAATCTATTAAGCCAAATTAATCCATGATTTGATAATGTGGTGCTACAGTAATCATTTGCTAATGATAGATTAATTAGATTTAAGGGCTGTTTGGCTAAGGGGGTTAAAGTTTAGCACCCGTCACATCGTATGTTTGGATGCTAATTAGGCGTATTAAATATAGGTTAATTATAAACTAATTGCACAGATGGAGTGTAATTCGCGAGACGAATCTATTAAGCTTAATTAGTCCATGATTTGACAATGTGGTGCTACAGTAACCATTTGCTAATGATGGATTAATTAGGCTTAATAGATTCGTCTCGTGAATTAGCACAGGGTTCTGCAATTAGTTTTATAATTAACTCATATTTAATTCTCCTAATTAGCATCCGAACATCCGATGTGACACTACACCTACTATCCAAACACCCTTTAATAGATTCGCGAATTAGCAATTAGTTTTACTCATATTTAATATTATTTGCGACAACGACTGAACTTTAGAGAATCAAACACGTCGCAAGTGAGGTTCTCGTTGGTCACGAGATAGCGACCCAACAACCATCGCATCACACGGCACCGCCGTCTGCCCGTCTTCACCCACCCTCCCTCCCCTGCGCACACGTTGCTGGGGACTCGAGCTTCGGTCTCTCCGCTCATGGCGTCCATGGAGGCGCCCCCCCAGGGTATGCGTATCTTTCCTATCACTCCCTCTTCCACGCATACATAGGAAGTTGTGAACTGGTGCCGCAATGCCGATTTTGATGGCCAGCCGACCTTGAACTTGGGGTCCTCGAAACTGAATTATGTCCTTTTGGATCCTCTTTGTTGGGATTCATCAGGGGATTCTCCTGGGATCGATAGGATAGGACGAACTGGGGATTTTGCCTGATGCGTTTCAGTCTGACAGCAAGACAAGCTAATTTACTGTTGCTTGCTGTGCTTTTCTTTTCTTTTCTTTCTCGTGAATTCGTATCTATTTGGCAGAGCTTCTGGAGCAGTTTTCAGGTTGATTTTAGGAGATTCCCTTAGATGAAATAAAGTTCTGTGAGCTAAAAAAACAGATTCTCTTTATCCACGACCACTCCCACGCATAATCACTTTGTCCTTAAAATTTTAATCCAGCCACCACGTAATCACTTCTCATGAAGAATCTTTCCTAATCACCAAAAGGAGTTTCGATCCCTGTCCTTTTTACAGTCCCCAGCCTTTGCACAATTCTCTGCAGGGCTCTTTTAGTTTTACACGGGTTTCTAACATGAGTTTCTGCTGATCAGCGGCTGCGCAGGACAGGGACTACAAGCTGATGAAAGAGGCCGTCTGCGAGGCTTACCGGGCAGTCGACCGCGGCGACGGGGGCCCCTTCGGAGCAGTCATCGTCCGTGACGATGCCGTGCTAGTCAGCTGCCACAACCTGGTTAGGAAGAACACTGATCCGTCGGCACACGCTGAGGTGACAGCAATAAGACAGGTAAAACAATAATTTCTGTGTGCCAGCGTGTGTTCCTCGCATGGCATAACCGTGCTCTGCTCGCGTTTCAGGCGTGCAGGAGACTGGGAAAAGTCGACCTCTCAGACTGCGAAATCTTCGCGTCATGCGAGCCATGCCCGATGTGCATCGCCTTGATTCGGGCATCCAAGATCAAGGTTCACGAAAAAAAAAATACCCTTTGTTTCCGTTTTATTTTGTTTGACAAGGAACGGCAAGGATTAACTTCTTGAAAAAAAAAAAGAAGGCCAAAATTACGAGTAGCTGGAGATGATTGTTCACACCATTGCTCGTCTCGTCCTGCAATGCAGAAGGTGGTGTATGGAGCCAAGGCGGAGGCGGCCGTCGCCGCCGGGTTCGACGCCTCCATCCCAGAAGCTTTCGTCGAGTACTACCGGAAATCCGGCATCGAGATCAGGCAGGTCCAGGGCGAGGCTGCTCAGATCGCCGATAAGGTCTTTGAGAAGCCATGGGAAATTCCTGGTGAAGCAATGCAACGGAGAAGAACAGGTGGAGGATGGTTAGAGAAGGCCAAGGGAATGGTGATTCGTTGTCTGTGGAACTAGCAGCTGAAATGTGTGGTCTGTGCCGGCCGTGCACATCCAGTGATGAAGATTGTACTAAGTTGTCAATAAACAGGAACATGGTCCATTGCGCTGCGTCTTTAGAATCGTCCCATCAATAGAACGTTAGTGGGGGATTGAATGAATGTTGTCAAGGGAAAAGATCGACTTCCCCAAGTTACCGCTTCAAAGCATATTTACAATGGCAAATGTGAGCTAATAAGTGCAGCTCAGTTGATTGTGTTTCTTATTACGGTGAAACTTATCTGTACATTTATGGCTAATTGTTACGTGTTAGATGATGCGCTTATCTAGAGCGAGGACATATTTGGTGTCACACATTCTTTATTTATGATTGGTTTATGCACCAACCAGTTCAACAAAAAGTTTAAACTGCAAAAAATTTAAACTGATGATGAGGAAAGGTCCTCCAACATTCTTACAAGATGCTAATAAAATAGATATATTTATGGCAGTAACAAGACATTACCTACCAAAATAATTGTGGCTACATTAGTTTAGGCATTAGATTTATTTAAAAAGGAAATGTTTCGCACACAACACAACTAGCCAAATTTATGTATGAGAACATCTATGTTTGCACTACGTTTGAAAAAATAATAACAATGGTAAAATGAAAATGGAGGTATAGAGTAAAAGTGGCACACTGGCACGAGAGAAATACACGCCTTCCCCGGTACGCACAAGAAAGGATATATCTCAAATCATTAGGAAAAAAGGGGGGTGTGGTACCAACAAAACTTTAATATGAATAGCATCCATATTTGAGACAAAATCGACATTGATGATTTCCACACTTTTAGTATAGAGCATGTCAATCGCAAAACAACGATTAATAACACTTTAGAATTTAGAAGATGTACGAAATCTAATGCACACTCACTACTGGGAAATATACCTTTCGTCCACTGCATCAGTACCGGTTGGTTTTTAACCGGTACTAATGTGAGCATTAAGTACCGGATCTAACGGATATTTCCCCAGGAACCTCCCGTGACCCCTTTTGGTACCGGTTGGGGGCTCCAACTGGTACTAAAGGTCACCCATTAGTACTGGGTGGAGCCTCCACCTGGTACTAAAGGAGCTCCCATCCACCTTATCCTTCCCCCCCGGCCCGCTACCACCCGCTCCCATCTCATCTTCGCCTCCCCCTATCTTCCTCTATCTCTCTCTCAGCACCACCCCCTCCCCCTTCCTCTCCTGTGCCGTCGGCACCTCCTCTGCCTCCCCTTCCCTCCCCCCTCTGCTCGCCCCTCACCGGCAGTGAGGAGCAGCGGAGGGGTGAGGTGAGGTGGCGGCGGGCGACAGCGGGCGGGGCGAGGTGAGGTGATGGCGGGGCGGGTGGGGTGAGGTGAGGCGACGACGGGCGAGGCGAGGTGAGGCGTCGACGGGCGATGGCAAGCGAGGATCTGCGGCAGCGGGCTGCGAGTGGCGGCGGGAGGCAAGGGCGGCGGCGGGGGGAAGGGTGGGGCTCGGGCTCAGGCGGGGGGAGGGGTGAGGGTCGGGCTCAGGCTCAGATCGACAGGGTGCAACTCGGCGCGGGGTGGGATTTCTTTTTTTATTTTTAATACCTTTAGTACCAGTTATTTCAACCGGTACCAAAGGCCCCTTAATACCGAACTAGCAATACCGGTTACGCAACCGGTACTAAAGGGAGTTCCCAATCGGTATTGATGGGGCTTTCCCCAGTAGTGATTTAAGAAGGGCGTTGCTAGCGCCTGGACATCCGATAGGAACTTTCCCATTGGATGCTCCGTTGCAACATTCAAAAACAACATCTGCAACATCAAAAGTATGAGGTTGCAACATTGAAAAATATGCGAAAAATCGTTCAATGTAAACATCGTTTCTGATTAAAAAATTTCCCACCGCAACATCAAGCGCATATTTCATGCAACATTTCCAAATAAAAAATTTCCCACCGCAACATCAAACTCTTGCAACATGTGTGCGAAGCATATGCAACATCGCAACATTTAGATCTACTTTGCAACATCAACATGAAATACTTACAACATTCTTCTGAAACATCCGAAACACGTGAAACATACGCTTGCAACATGCAGAAACATCTCGTCGGCCATGGAGACCGCTTCCTGCCGCGCACGCCCATGGTTGTTGGCCTTGCTCACTGACAGCCCCGCCGCGCCATGCGCCATGCCGGGAGGCGGCGGACGGCGAGCTCCGGGAGGCAACGCAGAGGAGGTTGGGGCCATGCCCGAAAGGATGCGGACGACGAGCTACAGGCGTGGGGCCTCCATGGCCAGCGAGGCGGGGGTGAGGTTCGGGCGCAGCATTCGCCATGGCTGGCGCGGCGAGCTCCAAGTGTGGTGGCCTTCATGGCCGGCGAGGTGGGGGCATGGTCTGGGTGCAGCGCCTGCCATGGCCGGGGGACGGGGTGAGCAACGGGCACGACAGCCTCCATGGCCAGCAGGTCGAGCTCGGGGCCCCGGCGGCAACAGGTGCGGGCGGCGGTGCCTTCAGAAAGGATAAGGATGGATCGTGGCTCGTGGGAGAGAGAATAATGTGGGAGTAAAGAAGATGTTTGTGGGATCCACACCAAATATTTTTGGTGGAGCGTCCGTCGCGTCCGGACGTAAGAGCTGTGGTATTTTCCATTTAAGAAACTATTTTATTCGATCACATAAGAGCTGTAGTATTTTTCTTTTAAGAAACTATTTTATTCAATCACATAGTATAGACGCTGACGCTCACGTACACGCACGCACACTCCACTATCTTCCTCTACCTCTCTCCTCTCTCCCTCTCACAGCCTAATCCACAGCCGGTAAAATCACCACTGTAAAATCAACTCACACTGTTCCACAGCCTAATCCTGCTGACCTGTTGCCCCTGCCGCCGCCGCCGCCGCTTCGCTTTGAGCTGTGCCGCGAGGCGACGAGCCGACGAGCCGAGAGGGGTTCGCTGCCGGAGGAGTGTCGCTTCTTGCTCGGCGCTGTCCCCTCCGGTGAGTGAAGTGCGCGCTGCTCCTCGCTTGCTCCTCTGCTCTTGATAGATTCCTTGAAAAGCCCTTCGTTGAGCTGTTGCGGTTCTTGCTTCTTGCAGGTCTGTCTTACCCGGGGTTCTCCCACTGACGGCGCGGTTGTGTTGATGGGGATTCGGTGACTGGTGGAGAGGGAGGGAGAGAGTGCTCGATTCAAGCAGGAAGATGAGTGGATCCGCCACTGTAAGGGGACAATGACTTCCTGTTCGATATCTGAATTGCGTTCTTGCAGTTGGTATTTGTATTTCCTTTCTTTGCGAGAGAATTTCTCAGCTCCTTTGCTGGAGTTGTGGGGGAGGGGGTGTTTGTTCAACTGTGCGCTCCGTGTCCTAGGAGTTATTGTGATAGATTTGGGGGCAAACGAATCAAATGATCCAGTAACCCAAACCAGAATTTGGCAGTTCCTTGAATTTCCAAACCATGGGTTTGGGCATTGTGCTGAGGGCCTGAGGCATAACCTTTCTGTAGGCAGAAGTGGAATGCTACATTGCTACTTGTGTCTCTTAGGCTAGGTCCACACTTGCTGTGTTCTTCATGCTCGAACCCTTTGAACTTGAAAACAAAAACAAAATCAACTTGTTACAAGTTTAGCTTGAACGATTCAGAGCTAACAACTTAGTTGCCATCCTTCTTTTCCTCCTTTTTCCTATGTGATTATGAACTTAAAGAAACAAAACAAGGCTGGCCCAAATATTTATCTGATTATTGATGGTTTGACTTTGCTGTGTTTCCCCCAAAACTCTTTAACTGATTGTTAACAATGAATGCCTTTTCAGTATTATCGAACTATGATGTTGCCTCTTGAAATTTTTTGCAGACATTTCGAGTCCTTTTGGTTTTTGCAACGTTTGTTGCTCAGACACAATGGTCTAGTGTATCAGGCATGTACTGCAATGACTTGACACCAAGTGTGGAAAGGCCCCACAGTGCCTCAATAACCGATTTTGGTGCCGTTGGAGATGGCGTAACTCTTAACACGAAAGCATTTCAGAATGCACTCTTCTACCTCAACTCATTTGCAAACAAGGGCGGGGCGCAGCTGTTTGTGCCTGCTGGAAGGTGGTTGACCGGGAGTTTTAGTCTAATCAGCCATCTCACGCTGTCACTGGACAAGGAGGCAGTAATTCTTGGATCACCAGTAAGATGATTTCACAAATGGTTTGTAGACATGCCTACTTCAAGTAAATTATTCTATTTTGTCTCACCACTGTACTTTTAAATTACCTTCTGGAACAAAAAAAAGGTAGAATGACCTGTACGTCGTAACAATAATAATGATCAGAAGTTACTATCACTACATCTCAGATTTTGATAAGTAAATTTCTATGGAACAACTGTGCAGCCATTTCGTTGTGGTGTTCCTTATGAGTATATTCACAGGACTCATCTGATTGGCCAGTTATTGATGCTCTTCCGTCCTATGGGCGTGGTAGAGAACTCCCTGGTAAAAGACATCAAAGTTTAATATTTGGGTCCAATCTTACTGATGTGATAATAACTGGTAAGTATTGTAGTTGCATCATGCGATTCATTTGGCTAGCCTTTTAATCTTCTGGTACATGACAAGGTATCAATCATGCTCCTTCCAGGTGCTAATGGTACCATTGATGGCCAAGGTGCGATTTGGTGGGACTGGTTTCACAACCACACATTGAATTATACTAGACCACCCCTTGTTGAACTGATGTACTCTACCAGAGTTGTTATTTCCAATCTAACCTTTACAAATTCGCCATTTTGGAATATCCATCCTGTATACTGCAGGTTCCTTTCTAACATTCCTCTTGTCATTTATTACTGAAACACCATCAATGGCAATGGTGAATTTATCATGTAGAGTGTTTTTTCCCAATAAACAGCCAAGTACTTGTCCAGCATCTCACGATCCTAGCACCTATCAGTTCACCAAACACTGATGGCATTGATCCAGGTATGCTTGTTTGCTTTTTCTGCAACTTTAGGCTGCAATGTTTTCAACATTTAGCAGTTGGCTCTACACTTACTAAAAGAATCAATGTCATGCAAAATTTTAGGACATCGTTCGCTTTAACAAAACAAATTAAATGTGAAGCAAGACAAAATGTAAGTAGTGCGACATAAATATAGAGTTCATGCTGTATCTGTATGTTCTGTACTCAGGATATTCATCAGATGTGTAGTTTTGACTTGCTTCAGATATATGAGCTCTTACTAAACGAAACACCATAGTTATTATACAAATTTCAAAAATCTTTAATGTTATCTCTTAATATATGACACCAGTGTTTTCTCTGACTCATTTTTTCAAAATTGTGAAGTCCTTAATTACGTATTTTTCTTCTTATAGCTTCATTTTTATTTCTTGTCCGTCACCAAGTCTGGTACTAATGCAACTTGAAACCCTCCAGACTCATCTACAAATGTCTGCATTGAAGATTGTTACATCAGAAATGGCGATGACATTGTTGTCATCAAGAGTGGGTGGGATGAATATGGCATTTCTTTTGCTCATCCTAGCTCCAACATTAGCATCCGCAACATCACAGGACAGACAAGGAACAGCGCTGGAATTGCCTTGGGAAGCGAGATGTCAGGTGGCATATCAGATGTTCGGGCAGAGGGTATCCGCATAGTCAACTCAGTGCATGGGATCAGAATCAAGACAGCCCCAGGGCGAGGAGGATACGTGAAAAACGTGTATGTAGCTGATGTGAGCTTGGAAAATGTTTCCATAGCCATCAGGATCACTGGAAACTACGGTGAACATCCTGATGAGAACTACAACAAGAATGCACTCCCAACCATAAGCAACATAACTATCAAGAATATTGTGGGTGTCAACATCAGTGTTGCGGGCATGTTGCAGGGCATCCAAGGGGATCCCTTCAGCAATATTTGCTTATCAAATGTTTCCCTCAGTGTCAGATCCACGAATCCATGGAACTGTTCACTTGTCGAAGGGTATTCAAACTCTGTGTTACCTGAGATCTGTGAACAACTGAGAACAAGTCCTGGGCCCGGACAAGTATGCTACGATGGTAATAGCTATCCAGCAGCGGCAGCACAACCACAGTCGCCACAGAAGTCAAGTGCTAGCCGACTGCTAAATCCTTTCCTTTATATAAGTTGGTTTCTCTGTAGGTAACCTTTGAGTATATCTATTTGATGCATATGTTCCTTTTTTTCCCCCAATGCTTTCGTAATTGTATTTTATGGATCAGTGTTATGTACTCATGTTATTCCAAAGCCTTTTTGTTGGTAGGTACTGATTATTACTGGAAATGGAATAAATATGTTTGGCTTGATGAACAAAAAAAAAGGAACTGTTATCATCATTAGTATGTCCAATTCATCTACCATTCAAACAAACCTGCAGGTTTAGATAAATAATTTTCTTGAGGGCAGCTTAGATAAAGAATTTGGTTAGGTAAATTTGTACCACAAGGCCGTGCTGCAATTCTGTTGATTTGATTATACTATCTAATTTTGTGCTATAAGGCACGTAATGTTACATTTACTGATTGAGCATTTCCACTGCTCTCTTATCTAGTGGGGCCCCACAAATATAATTAAATCTCTTGGAGAAAACTTTTTCTGCACATAGCTGTGACAACAGATTTGTATTGTGTCAGTATATAGTACCTAGATTGCAATAAAAAGCTGATGTAGTAGAAAAAAGTCTGTAAGGTGTTTTTGACCTGATTGGACATTCTTCCCAAATAGCTAGGATATAATTATTTGGGGACGTTGTTCTTAACAAGAGCAAATAGATACTATGAAAAAGTTAAAGA
Source organism: Setaria viridis (assembly GCF_005286985.2). NCBI lineage: Eukaryota > Viridiplantae > Streptophyta > Magnoliopsida > Poales > Poaceae > Setaria > Setaria viridis. Next base: position 8,630,293 of record NC_048264.2, read on the forward strand.
AAGTTTTACCCTATTGTGTACGTGTAGGTTCAGCATGCTGCATGAGGACAGAAAGTGGCCATGAATGAGTTTGTGCGTTCATAGATACTGTGCATGTAATTTAGATCGAAAGCCTTAAAAAATGTGAAAAAAAGAATGTGGCTTGAAACTTTTTGTCTCTAGAATCACTGGCTGGGATGTTGTGGTAATGCATTGTGTTGGTACAGGTCCACATGTGACTCGGGCTCTTGGGTGGGTTGATGAGAAAGTAAAATATAACCTTAGATGAATGTCTGCACATAAATTCATTTGTATATACTTGTGTGTTTTCAAAATTATGAAAAAGTATACATATAGATAACTATATTAAAATAAAAGGGTGTTCCCGATGTTGAAATCTCCCACACATGTGAGGTCTGGGGAAGACAATTCTTAGACAACCTTAGAGCTTGTTTGGTTTCTCTGCTTTTGGTTACGGTAACTGATTCTTTGAGAGCAGATTCTCTTACTGAAAGTGATTCTTTATAATACACTTTTGGAGAAAGGGATTCTCACTTTCATTATAATAAACTTTTGGAGAAAGGGATTCAGTAATCTCTTTCTCCAAGAATGGGATCCAGTGGGATGGACTAGCCAGTGGGAGGAAGAAGGGGCCGATGAGCAGGATCCACTTATCAGTGAGAGAGGAAGAGTTGAGTAGGGTGGATTGTGAATGACATGTAGGATCCACTCGACAATTTTGAAAAATTATTCAAAAGTTACAGCTGCTCTAACCAAATAACCTTTTGTTTTTCTCACAGCTACTTTTCTACAACTCACAACTGCTTTTCCAAAAGCCACAACCCAATCAAGCACACCATCAAATTCGAACAATGTACACAGTGTTCAGAAGAAGCGATAAACTACAGCACGCACAACATCAAGGAGTGCTACCCTATTCGAACAATGTACACAGTGTTCAGAAGAAGCGATAAACTACAGCACGCACAACATCAAGGAGTGCTACCCTACTAATAGATAACGCTAGAGGCGCTACTTGTAAGCTTGTGGCAGCAGTAATGTTTCACCCATATGGAAAACAAAGTCAAAGATATACAGAACTAAGCAGGTTCATCACCAATCAGAAAGTGGCATTCTAAAGCGCACCCACATCCATCCAAGAGTATAATTGCTCATGAGAAAGTACTAAAATAAGTGAATATAGTGTTTATAGTAAAACACAAAGGCAAACTCGTCTCTGTCGAAACATGGATCTGCAATAGAGTTGAAAGTGTCACGCTGCCTAGGGTTCAACCTTCATCACCTCCTCCCATTGCCCGTCTGACCCTTCCTTCCAGAGGGTAATGTTGTTCTCGCCAGCAGCTATGGACAGTATGTTCCCAGTCAAGGACCAGGACACCCTCCAGACAGGAGCCCCAAAGTCCCGCATGAGCTTTCCCTCCCACTTGTCTCCATCTTTCCCCTTGGTCCAGATGACAACCTTCCCATCTTGGGAACCACTGGCAATGGTCGACTTGGCCATGCCCAAAACTGGCGCCCATGAGACATCCCTAACACAATCTGTGTGCATGTCAGAGATAAGAGCACCCTCCAGCTTCCAGCTACCATCGACAAATCCCCAGACTTTAACGACAGAATCAAACCCTCCAGAAACAAGCTTATAAACAAGCTCCCCTGAGCCAGCCAGCGAACCAAGTGCTGTTGCTGGAGCCCAAGAGATGGCAGTTGCACCAACAGGGTGTGCTCGCTCAATGGTTGCAGTATCCCAACCCCCATCAGCTCGCATTGTGAAGATGGATATTCTTCCATCAGAAGATGCACAGGCAAGGCAAAGGCCAACCTCATATGGGGCCCAAGCAATGGAGTTGACAGACGACTTGTGGTCCATAAACGCATGGACTTGAGACCAATTGCCTCGTGCATCCTCCTTCCAAATAACGACACGTCCATCATAGCCACAGGATGCAAGGATAGTACCATACTTCGGATGGGCCCATGCAACACGCCACACAGGACCATAGTGGCCAGTCAGCGTTGCAAGGACCTGGGATGGGGCAGTTGCAGCACCAATGCTGACTATCTTCACAGTAGAGTCTGAGGAGGCAGTGGCAAGGCGCTTGCCGTAGTAGTCGATGGCAGAATCATGTACCATGTCCTTGTGATCCAACTCTATTTTCTTTGACGCCATGTTTCCACACTGAATTATGCTGCTGCCTGTTTGAATTCTGCATGCAATTAAATTAAATCAACAAGAATTCAGAACAAAGGCCTGACAGTGCAAATTTAAAATAGCAAATAAAATATTAATTGCAATGAAGGATTGGCAGTGCGGCAACAACGTCAATAACAAATTTCTAACTTAACTTCACCAGTACACTAAGCATCAACCAGAAAATCAGGATATAAAGAATATCAGCGGGGAAATGTTCATAAAACATAACCTATTAACATCAAATCTTGAGTGAAACAACAACATATAGTGCTAAATGTATGGGACGATCCCCACAACATACGACTAACAAAAAGGCTAAATCATGAGCATTTTGAATAAGGGCAACATAATAAACACATAAGAATGGATTGATTGGGCTGAATGAAGGATCTTCCATTCACAACTCACACATCATCAAAATAGCAAATTCACATCTCAGAAGTATCTACATTGTGTTTCAAATTCCACCAAATCCTATAGTGGAAAGGGAAAACCTGGGACACTGATTCTGTTATACAGAAACTATGTTTGGATAAAAAACGAAAACTTTAGCACTTCTTAGTAAGGTGAGGCATTTGGAGGACCAACATAAACCTTTGCCTGGCAAGCTATCTTGCACTACCCATGTTTATGCGGCAAAAGAGTACTGCAGAGAAGTCCCTAGGAAACACATGCCCCACAAGGTGGGCAGCAAGATTCCAAACAAACAGCTGCAAGCACAGAACATCCAGGCCTGGCTAGTCAGCTATTGTAGCATCAAACCCAAGGGTTGCTACGGATCACGTTTATTAGAGGCAATCCGTGGTAGCTGTGTCCAATGTAACAGAATTAAAGGTCCCCAGTTATTCCTTGAAGAGCCACGATTCTGTTGGGCTGTTGGCTGATGAACTTTCGATCTAGAAGCTGCCATTGCTGATTGCTGACAAAAAAAAACACCGACTGAACAAAGCAATCGCAATCTTTGGCTGGTTAAGATTTCCAGGCTAGGTCCAACAAAGAGATCACCATTATACACAGACCATACTGGCAAGGATCCTGCTTCCAGTGTAACTAAGCATTGCAATTTCAGAACCGAAGCAAAGCCTAAGCCATTAATCCACACTCTACCTAGAACGCGCGGAACCAGGGCGGGCTCAACGCGAGACGCTGAACCCCCCACAAATCCTGAGAACCTAATCCAGATCACCGCGAGAACGGAGCTTCCACTTCCACGCCAGGAAGCACGATCCGGGCCCTAGGGTTCCGCGGCCGCAACGAGGAGATCCCGACGGACGAAACGAAGAGCTCGCCGAGGAAGGATACGGATAGGTGTCGCTTACCAGCAGACGGGGACGAGGTCCGGACGGCGGGATCTCCGCCGCGCGCCGGCACGGGCGGACGTGGACGACGACTCAACGAGGGCGCCGGCGGGGAGGAGGGGGGAGAGAGAGGCGTAGAGGTGGCCGGATCTGGATCGAGGCGTGTTGGACGCGGAGGCGGTGGAGAGGATACAAAGGCTGCGGGCGGGGCGGACAGGGTGCGGTCCGCGGGCTCGGCCGGTTTGTGGTGGACTGGTGCCTAGTGGGATGGACATGTTCTTATTTTCTTCGAACACTCTAAAATTTTTCATAAATAACTACATGAACTTCATAATCAATTTTAGCAGAAATATGCAACAAAAGATAAAATAGAAGGAACCGCGGAAAATAACGAAATTATCTGTTAGCGTACAATTCTTGATGAGTAGTTTAGAGTACACCGGAGGTAAAAATAAAAACATAGATATGACAAATGATGACACTAACAATTCTACAATGTGTAAATAAATCGCTTAGTAATTGGACTTCATCATATTAGGAAGCATAGAGATCCTTGTCAATTGTAAAAAATAGTACTCCCTTCATTTTAAATTATACATCCTTTTGGTTTTGTTTCTTTTTTCTCCTGCTCTGAGGTGCAATTGTATTTTGACCCTCATTTTCTAATTTTATGATTTTACCCTCAACTATTCACAAGTCATTGTGATTTTACCCTTGGTCTTTACGTATTTGCCCCTATTTTGATAGTTGACTAGGAGGAAAATTGCTTTGACTTGTGAATAGTCGAGTGCAAAATCGCAAAGTTAAAAAAACGAGGGCACAACCGCAATTACACTTCAAAATAGGGGCAAGATTTATAAATATCTAGATATAAGATATATCAAAGTGCATAATAAAATTTATGAATCTATAAAAGCTAAAACGACTATAATTTGAGACGGAGGGAGTAGTCAAATAGAAAAATTGCTACAACTGAAACAATTCGAAAGAAAAACAATAAAGGACTACTGTCACACTATATTAGTCTCGAGGCAATTGATAGCTCAGGTAATGTGAAAAGATTAAAGTCATCCGAGTCTCGGGATGGTGGTTCTTCCATTAAACTTGCCTAAATAGCGGCATCCGAATCCCGCTCCAATCCCTCCAGCGCAGGTTCCACTCCAATGCCTATTCTCACTCCAATGCCTATCCCTCCAGCGCAGGTTCCCGCTCCAATGCCTAGAGTGGCAGCTACCGATGATGTCGTTCGTCATTAACGACAGAGGCTGCTAATGGGTACTTCGGAGAGATACTCAAAGATTAAGGGTGCTGCCTTCAAGCGTTGAGATCAAATCCCGAGTGATCGCAGTGGTGAAGACATTTGGGTATTTGCCTAAAATTAAGGCGGATACTATTTCTTTGGAACACAATTGAATTGGGTCTATTAGCCTAGGTTTTTTGCAATCCATGTTTCAAAACTCAGTACATATGTTACATATTAGTTTAATATTTTTACAAATGCAAAAGATCCAAATATCTTAACTCAATCCGCAATAGCGTTTTTTACCAGCATACTCCCCTTTAAAAAACTAGTTGTCCTAGTAATTTTAGGACAGATTAATAAAAATATAAAATAGCCATACTCCCCGTTTAAAAAACTAGTTGTCCTAGTAATTTTAGGACAGATTAATAAAAATATAAAATAGCCTTACTTGGTCCTATCTATATGTATGTATTAAGGGTCTGTTTGGCATGGCTCCACTCCAGAACTCCAGCAACTCCACCAAAAAATCTAGCCAAACATCTCAACTCCAAAACTCCATGAAGCAGCCAACTCCATGGAGCTGTAGTGCAAATGGAGGTGGAGTTTTGGAGCACCTCTTTTGCTGCTCCAAAACTCTCTATTTCGAACCTCCTCGTGGAGTTGGTGGGTAATTACCCACCAATACCACTGGTTACACAAAAAAACATTCATTCTGTTCCTCCCGAGCTCCCACCCGTGCCTATTTCCCCACCCCCGTCACCTGTGGCCTACCGCCTTCCCGCCACCCGTTGCCGCCCCGCCTACCGCCTTCCCGCCGCCCGTCGCCGCCCCGCCCCCGCCCCCGTCGCCGCCGTCGCCGAGCCCCGCCAATCGCCGAGGCCCGCCCGTCGCCGCCGCCGCCGGCCTCGTGGCCGCCTTCCCGCCGCCCGTCGCCGCCCCGCCCCGTCGCCCGTCGCTGCCCGCCCCCGTCGCCCGTCGCCGTCGAGCCCCGCCGCCCTGCCCCCGTCGCCGCCGAGCCCCGCTGCCCGTCGCCGCCCCGGCCTCGTGGCCGCACAGCCCGCCGCCGCCCGGCCCCGCCGCCGACCCGGCCCCGTGGCTGTCCAGGCCACCACCGGCTGCCGCCGGCCGGCCCCGTCGCCGCCCCGGCCCCGGGGCCGCCCACAGGAGATCTGCCCCTCCTCCGGGCTGTCGCGGTGGACAAGGGAGGGGTGCAGCTCCGCGTCGAGCTCGTCGTGGCCGATGACGCCAGTGGCAGTCGCGGCAGCGCGTCCGTGGTGTACGGCGAGGACGTCACTGCCAGTATCTTCGAGGCAGGCACGCAGCTGTTCGTCGGGGCGTATGACAAGTGGGGCTTGAATTGGGGGGCAACAATGGCAATCTACACTGAAATCGGTCTTTTTTGGAGCTGAGAGCACCCATCTAGCCAAACACCCCATTTTATTTCTGGAGTTTTGGAGTGGAGCTGGCTCCACCTGAAGTTCTGGAGTGGAGCAGCTCCACCTAGAGCTGGAGCCATGCCAAACAGGACCTAAATGGAGTAATAAAGATAAAAATTGTGGAATAATTTTGTATTACGGAATTACATTTTTTAGATGAAGGGACTAGCGCATACTTTATTTTTTCTCAAGCGCAATTGTGGCACAAATTTTTGTAGTGTAGCCTAGTAACAAATAGTAATATGTTACAGTTCCAGCATGTGTCTAGCATATTTGATTTTTTTTTTCAAGCAAATCCACAACTATTTTGGCGTAATCATAGAGGTAAAAAATTTTGGCTTATGCAATAGAACTAGAATTACTAATAAGGTGCCAAGTGTCAAATAGTTGGACTTATCTGTACATCTTGCCAAAATAACTATGCATATGCAAAATTTACTTCAGTTCCCATGTGTGGCATCGGTCAAACAGCGTCTTGCCATGGAGGCCATTGTGAGGAACAGAAATTAATCGTCACTCAAATCTCCCAACAATTCCGGCATTGAGTAAAACGCAGGACACCACACGTTGACAAGCTAGGTATTATCAATTCTATAAATTTAAATTTCATAACCATCAGTTTCTGTTTTACAAGTCTCCATTATGTTTTTCTCCACGTAAAAGTTTACCTACACCAAAGAATTATTGGAGACATTACAAATTAGCTGTCTGGCATTGAACTACTGAACCATATCAAAAAAAAGAGTTCAGAGATGTAAGCGCTACGTTACACGATCAACAACATAGTGTTACAGGTAGCCCGGCTCAGCCAACAACAGGAAATACCAAAAACAATTTACAGCGTGAGGCAAGGCATCTCTTGTCATCTCAAAGAATTGTTGTAGTGGGTGAGAAAGAACCGGAAGTCTGGATGGTACACTTGGCGTTGGCGAAGCCACTCATCTGCTGCCTGCATCAGAGAGGCTGCACGATGCTGCTCCTCAGGCCTATTCGATGACCAGATAGAGCTCCGCAGTTTGTATGATGCCAGCCCAAAGACTGGCAATGTTAGCTTACCAGCTGCATTCACACAGTGGTTAAGCCCACCAAAACTAGGGCATGCTGGTGCAGCACGATCAGTATCTGCAAAAAGCATCTAGTTATTCAATGACCTGATGAAGACAAGCATCGTAGAGCTATGAAAAACAAGTAGCCTATCTGATGAAAAAAGGACAACCCTGAATATTGTCACAAGATGGTACTCACCCTTGGAAGGAGTCGACAGGTAATGAAATGTCAAGAAACATGCATCTAGATCCTTGAGTGTTGGTCCAGTAGGTATTCTGTATATGGGGTACCTGCAATTGTACGCCCCAGGATGAAACAATTATATAGATTACTAGCAACACCTTCTAACAGCATTGCTACTCTACAGAAGTTGTTTGACTCAAATTTTGCAAGTGACCCTTTGTTTTAGTAGTTGTGTGTGGTTGCTGTTCAAGCCAGCACAGCAAGTATGGCAATCCTGATTATAGCAAGGATAGTAGTCTTCCATCAGAGTTAAGTATTGGTGATAAATATAATAAGATGAAAAGCTGCAAGTGTGGAACTAAATGTGAAAAACTATTGTTAGTGGCAATGAACACAAAGTGTATAGATCTAGAGATGAGAAATAATTATTTAGATACCCTAAAATAAATTAGTTGGAAGCTTCTCCTATGAGAAATGGGAAATTTCAAAAGCAAAAGGACATCAGTGAAAAAGATAAGAGAATCTGGATTGTTACAGACATACCATGCAACAGATATCCAGCTGGTTGGCAGCAGATCACAACTTCTGAATGTCTTCAAATCAGGAAATTTACTTGCAAGAATTGACACCTGAAAGTGGCATTCAAAGCAAAGATCAACAAAAAGGAATACAGGATATCTATAGTCAACTTTCATGTGAAAGTATGAAAAGAAGACTTGCCTTGTCTGTTAAAGGCTCTCTACCAAATGGTGGATCCGTTTCGAGATACTCAAATATTGGACGAGTGGACGGCGAGTGCATTTCACCATCATCCCTTTGGAAACCACCCTCCAATCGACATGTTGCTTCCAGAGAACCTCTTAACCGGTCGACATCAGTTTCACTGCTACCTTCGCTGCTAGTATCCATAGATTCCCCATCACTTTCCTCCCAAGGATGCCTTAAGTAAGCGAGAAAATTAACTAAAAAATGTTATGAACTATGAAAATCGCAGAAGCAAAAAGGAGGGGCCATATTGAAGAAGGAATTTTGGCAAGTCATTATGATTTTTTTTGTGCATGCTTATTTGATGTCCTTATGTAGACCAATGTTACAAAGCAGCTAACAATAGATAACTAAAAGGCTTTAAATATAATGTCCTGTAAGCTGTAGTTCTACACAAAACAAATACAACAGTTACAAATCATAAAGGTAGAAGGAACTACATTTCTCAAAATTTTAGGAAAGGTGTGTTTTCATCGTTAGGCAATATGAAAGCTCAGCATAAGGACTAACATACCCTCTTTCTGCTCTAAGCTCCAATAATATGACCACTGCACTCGATCAACATAAATACAATGGATCTTTCTGTCCCCAAATTCTCAACAGCATGCACATAATAACATGACATTGGTGATTAATATAACCTAATGGTAGTTTAGATAAGTCCATTTTCTTCCCAGCAAAGTAATAAGATGAGGTCCTGAGGAACATCTATCCTGACATGTAAAACTAAGTGAAACCTTTTGTTATAATATGTTTCGTTAACACTTTATTGTGGGGAACAATGTCCATAATAACATTTCAATACGAGTGACCCAAATACAAAAATGAAATATGCTAGCTACTGGCATAGTTAAATTATTTGCAAGTGTTTTTGAGTGGGAGAAAGAGGGAGGGGGGATGTTGGATGACCAAGTTAGACATGACAAGATCAGTAAAGTTAAAGAAAAACTTGAATAAAACTAAGAAGTAACTCCCCAAAACAAGAAAAATCACATAGGTCAGTAAGCACCAGATTCACAGATACATACATGAATGAATCCATGAGTACAATATCAGCACCACAATTTCTATTAGTGATTAAATCAAATTAAATGCTTCAATTCTGAGCGGTCAAATTAATTGAATATCAAACAACAAACAACAAGCAAAAAAAGATTTATTGGACTATTGGCAACTACACCTGACTACAAAACAACTTGGGAAACAAACTGGGAAAACTTAACTCATAATTTCTAAATAAAAAAAATTACTCCCTCAAGTAAGAAAGTTTCAATGCTCAATAGAAAAGATGCATCTTTATTTATATATTGATAACATCAATATGTGTTAATCATATAAACAAATATTAAGAAATATCATTGATCAACAGGAATCTTTAGACTCCATAAAAACTGAATAATTGTTCTTTGCAAATAAGTATAAACCATGCCCACATTTAAGATTCCATTTCAAATTCAACAAGCCCACAAATAATCTTCACTTTACTAAAAAGACTCTATTTTAGAGTAATATTTTTAAACTTTTAATAGCTGAAAGATGAACATATAAGGAAATTTGTTTCCTTGACCCTCCAATTTTAATCTCTAGCCACAAAAAAGATGAATCATTAAGCTTCGTGGACAAAACCTGATGCGGTTAAAAAGCTAATGACTTGGCTGTCAAGGTGGTCTGAAAGGTAACAGCAGTACAGCACAATGCATATCCATTAGAGAACTGCAGTTTGCTTGTTACAAAAGAGAAATGCATGAAGCTTCAGAGTTTGTAAAAAAAATTCAAGGACACAGCAACCATTAATTTCTTTTATTCTGTTTTGCATTTATATCATCAAAATCATTGTAGAACAGAAAATTTGACAACTGACAAAACAGCCACAAAAAACAAAAAAGAAGGTTGACCCGAAACATTATCTTACCTGGTCCTCGCTGAAAGCTTTGAAGGGTCTGCATACAGCTGTATAGCAGAAAGGTATGGCACATAATACTGAATCACAGAGTCGCTGCCATTTAACACAAGGGGTACACCAGCACCGTAAAAGCTCCACTCCTTGAAAGCTTCCCAGAGATCACCAAGGCAGAAATATGGTGGTGAATTTGGAACATCACCAATCCTCCATCCCCTCATGCTGGTCTGGATAAACAAACTCAAATGGCAGAAATTAGAACAAAAACGAACATGTTCTTCAGCAGTCCTAAAAAATTGGTTTGTTATTATAATATAAACTGTACCTATCCTGAAAACAAGACTGCTGCCCCGAACAAAAAACAATGTTACTGACTAGATTCTTTTGGCACTAAGTGCTTCCCATCCGGCTACCACTGAGAAAAAACCTAGATTGGCTGACTCACACGATCAAACACTACCATTGGGAACTCATCCCAGCCCCTTTAAAAAAGTAGCCATCTTTCTGCACTGAAGTAGCAAATGCTAATCCATTGCTCTAGAAAAACTTTGTATGTTCCGATGAACTGCTTGAAATAATTAGCAACAGAAACAACACTCCAGCACATTCTATTGCCAATCTGGTACTGACTGCCTCAGATAATTAGTAACAGTAACAACACTCCAACACATTCTATTGCCAATCAGGTACTAACTGATCCAGATAATTAGCAACAGTAATAACACCCCAGCACATTCTATTGCCAATCTGGCACTCTACAAAAAAAGATTAATTCCTTTCTTATTTACTTTTCCAATCGCAACACAAGGATAATACAGCAACACCTTGTCAGATTTGCTGGAAATGCAGTGTGACTGTAACTTCAAACTAGAGAGAAACGAAATTCCTTCGCAGCCACAGTTCCCAAACGTTCCCCAACCATAAGAGCAACATGAACCATACATACTACCAATCATCAGGCAAATAATTTAACAGTCTGTTTTATGTTACATTTTCATACCAGAATCATCTCTCCATACAGACAAAACAAGAATCTCACATCAACCGGTGACAGCAAGAGCATGTACACGACTATTTCGCCAAGAGGAAGAGAAATTCACTACAAGTGTAACTTGACCCGAGAGAAAAGCAAAGTTCCTTCACAGCCACGGGTCCCAAACTTTCCCCAATCATAACAGCAATACGAATCGAATCTAGCAATACCAGAAACATCTCAGCGCAGTGCGAAGCATCAAGCACTTCAATCGGTAGGAGCAAAACGCAGGCACGCAACTAGTAGTAGTTCACAAAGGGGAATAATAAAATTCCTGGCAAGCCTAACCTTGGGCAGGTACTGCACGGGCACGGACGGCGTGGTGAAGCTGAGGAACCTCTCGAGATTCCCCACGTCATCCACCGGCGGCGGGGCCACGGCCGCATCGGCCGCCGCCGTCGCCTTGGAGGTGGGCGCTGCCGCGGTCGATACCGACGTCTTGGAGGGCGCGTCGGCCCGCCTCTCGGCCTCCTTGGGAGGCGGGGCGGCCGGGTCCGCAGCCCCCGCCGCCGCCGCCGGCGGCGGCTTGTGCCTCGCGGCGGCCCTGGGCGTGAGCGTCCCGGCCGCCGGGGACGAGGGGCGCTGGCCCTTGAGCCGCTGCAGCTGCTCCTCCTGCTGCTGGCGGCGCACGTGGGGCGCTATGTAGAAGCGGTCGACCCCGACGCCGCCGAGGCCGCGCGAGGAGGAGGAGGCGCCGGACGGGCCGGCCATGGCGGCGGGGACGGTGGGGCTAGGGTTTAGTCCGGCGGCGGCTCGAGGCGGCGGGGCGGGGTCGGGGGCGGACGCCGCGAGGGAGGGCAGGGTGGGGTAGGGTTTTGGTGGGCGCTATTTTTGGGGGGCGGCGGCGGGAAGATCTGGGAGTGGAGGAGCAGCCGCCGTGCCGGGCGACAGCGGCAGTAGACAAGGTGGGGAGAGAAGCGAGGGACGGAGGGAGGAGGAGGCGAGGGGGTTCCGTTTGCCGGTTTGGTTCTCAGCCCCGCGTCGTCGCCTCGGCACCGTTCCGTTCCGTTGCGTTGCTGGTTGGCTGGTTGATTCCCTCCGTGCTCCGGCCCTGCTCGTGTTCGCTCCCGCTTTGGTTGGGGGGCCTTGGGGCTCTGCGGCTACGGGCACCAACGGGGAGTCGTGGCAGCGTGAATAAACGGGAAAGCGCGTGATGTATCTTATCTCATGGATAGATTTCTCTAGCCTTAAAAGTCTGAGAAAATGGGTGTTTGGATCTTTAGTCGTGACTAAAATTCATGTCACATTGAATATTTGAAGGCTAATTAGGAGGACTAAATATGAGCTAATTATAAAACTAATTATATAGATGGAGACTAACTCACGAGATGAATCTATTAAGCCTAATTAATTCATCATTAGCAAATGTTTACTGTAGCATCACATTGTCAAATCATGGACTAATTAGGCTTAATAGATTTGTCTCGCAAATTAGTCTCCATCTGTGCAATTGGTTTTGTAATTAGCCTATATTTAATACTCCTAATTAGTATGTAAACATTCGATGTGACAGGAATTTTAGGAGGTGCTAAAGAAACAAACACCCCTAAAGTTGATCGGTCGTTAGTTAAAGTTAGGTTTTCGTTTCTCTCATCAAGGAACAGAAGTTAGGTTTGGTTAGCCTTTACTCCCTCCGTCCCAAATTACTAATCGTTTTCGTTTTTTTACCGTACATAATTTTTACTTTGTATCTAGACATAACTATATATCTAGATGTATATGTAAAGTTATGTATATAGAAATGCCAAAACGAGTAATAATTTGGGATGCAGGGAGTACCTCCTTATGTCGAAAAGTACAACGTCTATGTGTCGTCTAAAAACTTAATTGAGATCGTTTCTTATTTGCACCTATGGATTAGCTCAAGCATGTATGCGAAGACTTTTTGGTTTCTTTACGAACGTGTTTCCGTAGTAATTATTCATATTTTGTTTTATTTTGATATGTTATTGGTCAATTAGTCAAAATATGACTTCATTTGACCCTACATGTCTTTGGTCCGAGTGCAGAACTCATGGCATATTCTTTTGGATCAATTAGTCTATACTGTGATATGTTATTGATGTATATCTTTGGTTCAGGTTCAGATTTTTCGATACTTGTATGCGTCGTTTTCCTGTGGAGTCATAATATAGATGTTTCATTGCATATGCTTGCATATTTAAAGTAGCGTCAAGCAACAAGTTCGATGCTTTAATCACTGTACCGGGTCAAACCAACGGCAACATGGCGCCGAGTCAAAGAGAAGTCGAGCAGGTGTTAGAAAAAAAACAAGCTGAAAGAAAATTGGAGATCCGGACCAAGCAGTAGTGGACTGGGTAGCACAACGCAAGGCTAGAATAAGAAAACGAGAGATAAAATTGGTGGGAGTTGAGGATAAACCGGATAAGATTTCCAGCCGGGCGCTCTACTGTACCGACTAGCTAGCGATTCGTCCAGGATCTCCACCGCAGCAAATATCCGCGCGATCCGGCCGTCCGCACGCCACGGCCTCCCCGATCGGACGGTCGGTCCATCGCGTCGCCGGCGCTCTCCACGCGCGCTGCTGGTGCCGTGCGGGATTTTCTAGAAGGATCCTGGCTGGGACGTGGCGGATATTCGCCGGGCATGGACGGTCGTCTCCTGCCCGCCGTCCGGGCCAAGTTTGGGCTCACTGGCAAGTGGGTCCAGCGCTTGGGTGGCCGGCGTGGAGGCCACATGTCATGGGGATGGTCCTGTAGCCTGGCTGGACGGTGCGCGCGTGGACTCCCACGTGACAAACGCACGGGGCCTCACCGGCCCGGCGACAGCGACCGGGATCTGGGCCCACGCTGACAATGGGTTCCAGGTCCGCGGGCCACTTGGATAAAAAAGGTCCGCGGGCCACTGGGAATGGACCCTACCAGACAGGAACAGATCAGATCTCGGTCGGAGTGTGGTGGTTGGTGGGTAGACCTGATCATGGGCTACCCGACCTGACCCGATCCACCCGAAAAAAACCCAACCCGATCAATACGTTGGGTGAACGCGGGTAAATATTTATGACCTGATCTAAATCACGGTTCGAGCATGGGCCAAATTTTTTTACCCAAAATTTGAAAAAACTCAACCCGAAAGTTGCACATAACTCGAACCAACCCGACCCGACCAAGTGACGGGTCGGGCGCGGGCAAAAAATCCAACCGATGGTCAGCACGGGTCGGGCGTGGGCCAACTTTTTTTACCTGAAACCCGAAAGGAACCTGACCTGAATCCGATCCGACACTGGTGATGGCTGATGGGTCAACGAGGACCTGCCGTGGGGGCTTTGGGCCTGCGTTGGTGCTGTTGTGTGGGCCGACAGGAGCGGTGCCTATACGGCCCACAATGCTAACAGTGCCCATTAATAATACTAGCAAAGATATCATTTCCCAAGCCAGGTGCGCAATGCATTCACCAGACAAAAAATAAAAATAAAAACAAAAACAGGAGGGCATGAAAGCCTGACGTGAAAGTTCCATCCGTACTGAAACTGATACGTTGGAGCAGTCTGCTACACTGCCCGCTTAACATGACGGCCATCCTCTCGCAGGCAGAACGGAAGGAGAGAAGGCGGAGAACGTACAGTTACACATCAAGATCACACACCCTCTCAGGAAATTATGCGTAGGGTTTATTCATGGCAGGGACAGACACAATTTCAACTACCGCTGAATAGGTCACGCCAATATAAGACACCCAAAGGTGATGCGCGATGGCACAAGCAGATTAGAACATCACCGCAACACGAAGATTAGAACGTACTCTCTCCGTTCCAAAATGTAGGTCGTTTTGATCGTTCCAAAATCTATACATATATAAAAATTAAAACGACCTACGTTTTGAAACGGAAGGAGTAACATGTATGATATATACCAATACCAATACCATGCTCATTCTTCGTGATTCGTGAGGAATTAGCTAGAATCGACTTGCTGCAGCTCGTTCCCCGGTCCTCCTGCTTCTCTCTTTTCTGTGTGAATCAAGTCGAGGAGGCGAGTCACTGCGCATTATACCATGCGCATCAACACAGCATAGTTGTCACGGCTAGTCGAGGCGACCTCCAGCCGCCTGGATGCCTAGGTGCCCGCCTAGGCCAGGATCAGACGGTGCCGGTTATCAGCCAAATAAGCTAAGTTAGCACCTGTAATAAAATAAATAAATAAAACAAAGGAAAGAGGAGAACTACTCTTGGGCCAGCATCCCACACAACAGCCCAACAGGCAATAGCCCATGAACATGTCCCTTCGTTCCGTTCCTTTCCCTGATGCCAGGCGACGCCTTGACAACACCAGCCGGTTGGTTTGTTGCAAACAGGCAGCAGCACGAATGAGCGTGGCATGGCGGTTTGTAGCACGCGCCCGGCACATGAACGCAAGTGCTGGTGCGTTTGGAAAATTTGCGAAAAGGTTTTTTTCCCCCTAAAATAAAAAAGAAAGAAAAGGCGAGAAAAGACGTGCGACGGGGCGTCGAGTCGAAGCGATGGCAGCTTCCTCGCAGCGGACGGGCGTACGGCTGGTGATCCGTGGATCCACCGACGGAATCCCACACGCCTGCGGTTGACTCGCCGTGCCATCGGCGGCTAAGAGGCAGGAGCGCACTTGGCCCAACGCGACGGCGCTCCATCTGGGCATGCGTAGTTGGATCACTGCACGGAGAATACATGCGGAGAGTAACTCGATTGCCACGGCAATACTCGTGTTGAAATGAGCTAGTGGTGTTACTTTCTCCATTCTAAATTATAGGTCGTTTTGATATTTTTTATAAATCTAGATATAAGTGCATATCTAGATGCATAATAAAAATATGTGAAACTAAAAATGCTAAAACGACATGCAATTTAGAACGGGGAGCATCATGTAAGACCAATTTCAAAATTCGTGTTGAAACTTTAAAAAACTTTTATTTTATTGTTGAAAGTTGAAACAATCGGGTAAATATATACTCCATTTGTATCGAAATATTTATCGTTATTCATTTTTTCCCATAATGTTTGACCCAACATATGAAAAAATAAGTTATTTTTAAACCTTTGATGAGAAAGTAAAACCACAAATAAAATAAAATACTTGCATAATATTTTAAATAAGATAAATGATCAAAAACCTCGTGAGCAGAGCGACAAATATTTTATTTTGACGTGGAGGTACTCCGTACTACATAGTTCGCATTTAGATTTAACAAAAAGTGCGCATATTTCGTACCCAACCAAACCAAGCTAGCCAGCTAGGGACCATCGGATCCGAGGCCACCGTCGTAGAGCTCGCCGCGCATGTGCGACACGCCGTCCCATGCCGCATCGCGCGAACCCCGCCACGTATATAGCACCAGCACTGCAGCAGGCGACACGCCACGGTTAATTCCAGTAGCCGGCAGCCACCTCCCTCACAAGAAGCTCTCTCTCTCTCTCTCTCTCATGGCGCCCCCACCGCCCGCTCTCGCCCTCCTCGCGGCGGCCAGCTGCTTGCTCCTCGCCTCACCGCTGCCGCGCCGGGCCGCGGCGGACGACCGCCCCGTCGTGCAGCAGTTCTACTACTACTCCCCTCCGCCGCCGACCACGCCGCCCGGCGGCGGCGGCGGCGGCTACGCCTACCCATCCCCGCCGGCCACGGCCACCGGCGGGCCGCCCTGCAACTGCGAGAAGCCAAACACAGGCGGCGGCTACGCCTTCCCCTCCCCACCGGGGGTGACCGGCGGGCCGCCCTGCAACTGCGGGAAGCCGCCGCCGCCGCCGGGGGGCGGGCAGCAGTACGCGTTCCTGTCCGGGTCGTCGCAGGCGCCGCCGCCGCTCCGGCTGCCGCTCCTCTGCGCCGGCGTCGCCGCCGCGGTGGCCCTTGCGCGGCGCTAGATAGCTAGCTAGCAGGCAGCCGGGTCGTCGCGCGCTGTCGGTTTCAGCAGGGGTCGCCGGCCCGCCGCCGTCTGTGAAAAATTGTGTGTAGAAGCGCCCTGGAAATTGTTACTTTTACTGCCCGGCTGCGAGATTTACCACAGGGCCTAGAGGTAAATTGTATTGCTGACAGGTGCACTCTTATGTGGATTTGGATGCGATTCTCTCCACATTTTGTACACAGTGGATGGAAAACAAGAGAAAATGGAGGGTGCATTGTCATGTATGCTCGGTGTACTTCAGAAAATATTTTGCCAAGTGAATTTTTTGTTCCGTGGAAATCTAAGGAGTTTCTTTCTCTCTTTTGCTTTGTGGTGTCACTCCACACTAGGGCCTGTTTGGATGTGCGATTTCGAACTGATAAGCCCGCCCGAGGTACCAGATGCGTGTGATTTGGATGCAGGGGCCACTGTTTGGTTTGCACGGCGCCGCAGCTTGTGTGCGCTGCTGTTCGGGCTAACGTTTTGGCTGATTACTTGTGTTACGGGTCGCCGCACCCAGGTGCGGAGCCGGAATTTAAACATAGAGGGGATCAAGACATCGAGTATAAAATGATCTCATAAAAACATTGATTTAAACGTAGAAGGGACCAAGACATCGAGTATAAAATAATCTTATAATAAAAACATTTTTAAAAACATTTTAAGAGTTAGAGTATATACGACTTTATGGACAACATAGTTCGACTTTATGGACAACATAGTTATTCTAGAACTGGCTCTACGAGCCTGTTTTGGATGGCTTCTTGCTACAATTACCTAAAAAACTGGTTTATTTTTTTTTTGGAAAGAGAGGAATACCTTCGTACTACACTAGCACTATAGTGTGCATGTTAAGGTAGAGAATCAAATGGGTCGGTCCTATTAGCGACGATGTCCAAATTAAATTAAGAGAAAGGCACAATGACACCTTTTAATATGAAGGTGGTAGTCAACAAAGAGGATAATATTCTGGATGAGATAGTAGTTTCCCTGGTGACACCCTTAGAGCTATTTTATGGACAATGCCTGTTTTCATCCTTCATGTTGTAGACCTTAGTGTTTATGCAGATGAAGATGCCTTACCCAGTGATGGTCCTCTGCATCCTATGCCCCACCCGACGCCTCGCTGGATGGGAGTTCCTGGGGATCTTTCTCAGGCTTATGATGTTGGTCATGAAGATGCTTCTGTGGGCAATCAGCGCCAAGAGGAGGAACACCATGTTGAGATCCCACCTGAGGTTCTGCCTGTTGTTGAAATCGATGAGGTTGTTCCAGCTATTGGTGATTATGTGATTCCTGGTGCTGACAAAGAGGCCCCTCCTGTTGAAGAAGCGATTCAGGATACCTCGAAGCTCTCTGATACTGCTGCTGATTTCCAAGCTTCTGGTGGTTTGGCTCCTCGTGCTGTCAATCGATCCAAAGAGAGCACTCAGAATGCCACCATCCCTCTGAAGGTAGTTTTTAATAACATTCTGAAATCTTTATTCCCTAGCAATCCATGCTTCTATTTTCATAACATCAATCGTATCATTGTCAATCTTGATACATTAATCCCATCATATATTGCTGATTCTGATCTGCTTTGGTATCTGGCTAAGGTGGTGGTTGACCCTTTGGACAAGCCGATCCCTAATGAGCCTCAAGTTATCGAGCAGCTCTCAGATGTTGAGATTCTAGATAAGATGCCAGCTGCCAAGACTCCCAAGAAATGTTGTGCTAGAAAGATGAGAGGCCCTCTAGAAGTGAAGCTTCTTCGCCAGCAAGAGGCTTAACAAGGGCCACGGCTTTAAAGATGATGCAAGCGCTGAAGCTGCAAGTAAAGACTGTGCTGATCCAGTGCCTTTGGCAATAGAGGCTCCTGTTAATGACTCCATGGTTCCTTACAAGGGGATCTCTACCTCTGCCTCTGGTGCCCCAGCTCCACACCTTGCTCCTAGCCTGGTGAGGGCCATTGGCACGGATTACCTGAAGATGCAACCTGGTGTTGTCTCTAATGAGGTGTTGATGGCATCTTCTGATGATGAATAAGCCTTCTCCTAGTTGCTGGGTCACTAGTCTGTGACCTTCAACCCCTACTTTTGTCTTAGTTTCTTTCAGTTTGGTTGGTTAGAACAACGTCTTTATCTGTCTCACAACTCTGTTGCTCCACCCTCGTGTGCTTAATATATGATTGATGAACTTCCTTTGGCATCCTTCTTATTTGGTGTAATTGGTGCTCTCTTTGATGAGATTTCACCTTTTCATGATGTCCTTCTAGTTATTTAAATAAGTAATACCAAATCTTAGAATGTTCTTGTCTAGAATGTCATGGGCCTCAATGCCTAGGAAAAGTGGGACTGTATTAGGGATAAAATTGCTGAGAGTGCTGCCTCCTTTGTTTGCATACAGAAAACCAAAAGAGAAAACTTTGATAGTGCCTACATCTCTAAATTCTGTCCCAAATACCTCAACAAATTTCACTTCTCCCCTTCAGTTGGTGCCTCTAGGGGTCTGCTCACCATTTGGAATGGGAATGGCTTTGATGGGAAAATCATTCATACTAATTCGTACTCAATTACTATAAAGTTTTTCTCCTTGATGTCTGGTCAAGTTTTTCACCTCACAAACATCTATAGCCCTTCGACACCTGTAGAAAAAGCCTCATTTACTAACTGGTTGTACAACTTTGATGTTTCCCTCATTGAGGATTGGTTATTGGTTGGTGATTTTAATATGATCAGAAGCCCTAAAATCAGAAACAAATCTGGTGGCTCGATGAATGATATGCTTGTTTTTATTGATCTCATCCAGCACCTGAATCTGGTAGATATTTCCTTTGAAGGTCAGCAATTTACTTGGAGCAACATGCAACCTGACCCTCTTCTTGAAAAGCTAGATTGGGCTTTCACCTCTTCTTCTTGGGCTCTACACTTCCCAGCTACAGAAGTTCAAACACTTGCCAAACCTATCTCTGATCATATTTTCTATACTGTGGTCATTGGTACAATGATTCCCAAGTCTAGTCAGTTTCATTTTGAGAACTATTGGGCTGATCTTTAGGGCTTTATGGATATGATGAGCTTGCACTAGAATAATAACCCGTTTTTTTCAAATATGGCCAAAACCATATTCGGCAAATTTAAGCAGCTTATAAAAGGACTTAAAGTCTGGAGTAAGGAGCTCTCCAGACTTGGAAAGCTGATAAACAACTGCAGTTGGGTTCTAGCTCTTTTGGATGGTTTGGAGGAGTAGAGACCTTTATCTAGGGTGGAGAGAAACTTCAAAATTTCTGTCAAGGCACACTTTGCATCTCTTTTAGAGGCCAAGAGAATCTATTGGAAGCAGAGGGCTACTATTCACTGGGCAAAGTTGAGGGATGAAAATACAAGCTTATTTTAGGCCATTGGCACTATTTCATATAAAAGAAACTATATTGCTCATCTTCATATTGAGGATAACACTGTGATTACTAATTAGAATTTAAAGGCTGGGGTTTTATGGATAGCTTTTGGAGAAAGGCTTGGTATATCTGAATTTGATCATATTCTCTTTGATCTCTCATAGCTCATACAGCCTGTGGATCTTCCTGATTTGGTGAGTCCTTTCTTTAAGGAAGAAATTGACCAGGTTATCAAGGATATGCCCTTTGACCATGCCCCGGTTCAAATTGTTTTGATGTTTTTTCCTTAAGAAATCCTGGTAGATTGTTGCTGAATATAGGCTCTGCTCAGCTTTCTATGATGGATCGGTTGATCTTGAATGCATCAATAACTCCTTCATTGCTCTCATTCGTAAAAAGGAGAATCCCATGAATGTGAATGATTTCATGCCGATCTCCCTTCTGAACTACTCACTCAAGTTGCTCACTAAGCTTCTAGCTAATAAACTGCAATCAATTAGCTTGGTCGGTGGGGGATCGCCGGACCTGAAACTTGATGGTAAAAGCGAGCACACAAGACACAGATTTATACAGGTTCAGGCCGCCAGAGTAGCGTAATACCTTACGTCCTGTTTGGGGTGTTGTATATTGCGCCCTGCATTTGGGTGTTGTTTGGTATTAAGGATTTGATCATTTGTTGTGGTTCTATGAGATTTTCGCCTACCGATCTAGGGATCCCTACCCTCCTTTATATACTAAGGGGGCGGAATTACTAGTCGGTTACAAGGTATTGGTCCTAGTAGGATTACATCGTATGAGTGCTAGTAGGATTATAGAGGAATCCTAATAGAAGTCCGTTTTCTTCCTTCTTTGTGGGTACCGAGGATCTATCCCCGACACTATCAAAACTTCTACACTCCTCTTTCTATCATTGCTTCTGAACAACTTTATGGATCTCAGCATTCAGGTTCAACAGCTAGACTTTGTACAGGGACCTTTGACTCATGGTCATATATATGGGGCACAATTGAGTTCTCATCTAAAAAGGCATACATTGCTCTAAACGGGGAGCTTCCTGTTTCACCAGTTTTTAGATAGATGTGGAAGTCATGTGTGAGAGGAAAGTATAAGTTCTTTTTTTAAGCTGCTTTTAAGGGATCATCTTAATACCCGTAACCTCCTGAGAAGAAAGACCATGACTTTGGATGGTTACACATGTGTACTGTGTGGCACGGGGTACGAGGAAACTCTGTTTCATCTTTTTTTCACCTGTCCCTTTAGCGTGCAATGCTGGAGCTTCCTTAGGAATCGATGGAACCTTTCCCTGAACATTTCAGATTTGATCCTCCATGCATGCTGCTTCAGTAAAAAGATCTTTAGGGAAATATCAATAGTGGCATCCTGGTGCATTTGGACACATA
Source organism: Setaria viridis (assembly GCF_005286985.2). Lineage (NCBI taxonomy): Eukaryota > Viridiplantae > Streptophyta > Magnoliopsida > Poales > Poaceae > Setaria > Setaria viridis. Next base: position 8,652,033 of record NC_048264.2, read on the forward strand.
GAAATTCTATCATTTTTGATAGAGGTGTACTCTCTTTTGATTGTTGGAAGGGAGTTTTCAAAGAGGAATTTGCTCTTATAATTCACCGAGCAAAGTCCTCCTTGAACTTGGAGTTAGAACAGTGGTTTTGTAATTTCGTTTAATTCTTCTTAGCCTTTTGTTTTTTGGCCCTGGGGCTTGTAACCTGTACATAAACTCTTTACCTATAAAAAATTTCAGTAGGGGCCTCCCTGCTGTTCAGTCAAAAAAAAATACTCATAGCATCTATTTTTTTATATTTGTTAATTGCTAATTGTTCTTGGCCGGAAAAATAATGCATATTAAAGTGCAAAAGGGATCATTTCACGGCATCCATGACCTACGAAATCGATCATTATAGACTGGGACGGTGGCGACATTGTTTGTGGCAACTCTAGGGCGATCGGCCAATCAGGATTAGGGATTGGAACCAAGAAATGCAATTTGATCCTTAGACTCCGAGGTTTAGTTGCCATTAGTCTTCAGCTAGCCTGCCGCATTGCAAATAACATACATACAGCTTGCTAAGCATGGATCAGTACGGCTAAAAAAATACCTGTCACTGGACTTGGGAGGGGCCATGGCCCCTGCTGGGCCACCCCTGGCTCCGCCCCTGGCCACACCTCGCCAAAGGAGCCCAGTGTGCGGCGGACAAATCGTCCGCCAAACCTACGGCGCAGCTAGAGCTTGGGCGCGGCGTGCTCGAGCATCATCCAAACAGCGCCTAAAGTGTCACCCAAATAAAAAGGTGATGGCAAATTCAAATGCAATTGCGATGCCTGTCTAATATTGCCATCTAGTCAACCAAATTTTGGACCACCATATCTAATCTTAGCACCAAACTAAAAGATACCCAAAATTGGTCAAAGTTGTCAAATTTTGACCTAGCTACCTTGAGCACATTCGGGTGCCTAGGCAAACACACCCAGGAACAACTCTTCTCCAGTCTCCACCACTTGACGTACATATCCTTCAAGTTTGGCAAGAGCTAGAAGAGATACGCATGAACGAAGAAGCAACCCTTAATATTTGACAAAGTTTTGAGGGAGAATGAAGAGTAGAAGCAGCCTGCAGGTGAGACCAGCAGGCTGCGAGCACGAGATCTGCAGAATCGTGTTAACAGTTCACTGTTGACTCGGCTACTGCTGGAGTGTAGAGGGAAAAAGGCATCAAACAATGTATGAACTAATCAACTTTGCTTCCAAGTAAAGCTATCATCTGCTCTCCAATTGCTTTGTTGTTCTCCAATCTCGTTCTGTGCTTCCTCAGTTCCCACATTCCCGTCTCCTAATCCTCTCCCTGCTACCCTGCTGTCAACACGCTGCTGCTAACAACACCATGTAATACGAGAACGATGGTACGCAATAATCTTCCTATTCATGTAGAAGCAACTGCATGCCCCGACAGTACTTTGTAGAATAGTTACTTTGAGAGAAACGAAGAGACAAGGAAAAAATTCTAGCTCTGGTAGATCCTGTTTGAAACCCCTGGAACCATTTGTGAATTATTTAGATAGAACTGAAACAACAACAGCAGTAAAATCAACCTCAGAGTGAGAGAATGATGATTTATGGAAAGCGATTCTAATTCATTAGCGAGGACCTCAACAGAGTAAAAGAGGTCTTAATTGTCGATCGAGCTTTTAGAAACCTTATACTTATATTCTTGCGCTATACTATGTAAGAGTGTAGTACTACGAAAAACTTATAGTACCTTGAGAAATTGTTATTCTTGCGTTATATTATCATCCAAGCAAAATTTCAATGAGAAATTGTTGTCATATTCAAAACTGGCAAATTGGACACATTAACGTATCCACTTGATTGCTTGAACCTGAAATGAGTCATTTTATTGAAGTTTGTAGCTGTTATGACACTGTTTTCAAAGAAAAATCGATAAATACATTTTCCAGTAAATGTGCTAATTTTTGAATAGTTAGGCCACGTGCACCGATGAGTGAAATATGATAATGTCATAAGAAATATGAAACATTGAGGTACTCTCTAGAAGCATGAATACTAGGATACATTCTACTTTACAAATTTTTTTAGCTATATAAAAAACTAATAATTGTCGTTGTGATGAAAATGTATAAGTTTACAAAAACTAATTATCCTAATTTAATTTATAGCATGTGAATATAAATGAACAAGCTTAAAGGTCAGTCACATGCATATATGCCACGACTGTTACTGTCGTGCGACTGATCATTTACGATCATGAAAAGCATATCATGCATGTATATTACTTACGAAAATTGCTGGCCACACACATGGGTAGCTACCCACCCACCTTATCTCCGTTGGATCACCATCCGGCACCCGCGCGCGCTGTGCTAGCTAGCTGCTGCTAATTAGCGTTTAGGACGGGGTTTGCAGGCCTACCACGCTAGTTCCGACATGCTAAAAGCCAATGATAGGCTGATAGCAGGCATGCAAGTTTTTCTGAACGCACCGATTCATGGGGCAAGAGCTCAGTCTAATGTAGAGCATTTTCTCATATTTGTTTCCACTTTCCTCCCCCCCAATTCGTCTCGCAACTATCTGCCTCATGTATCGCAGACAATATAGCATTTCATGCAACAGAATTAATCTCGGGTTTTGTTTTGACAACAAGAGAGCCATGCTCGCGGCGACATCGGATTCCTACCGTCGTTTCACCTCATGACAATCCTCCCCGGCGACGTACATTGAGGACCTTCTCCAGAACATAAAACCCAAAGTCCCATTATACTACGTACTGCAAGCTTTCAGCCATCGACGCTCGCAGCTGGATGGTAATAATTTTGTAATTTTGCTCGCATAATGTAGCACGGAATTCACAGCCAAACTAGTACCGTACCTGATCGGCATGCTTACACTGTTTACTTTGTTCTGTTATATGCCACAGCGGCTATACATTCCAGCCTCTGTTGGGCAGGGCATGGGACCAGACTGTCTACCTTGCCTGCGGTTCGGCGGACCTCCTACCGGTGAAACTCGCCGTTCGATTCGACTGCAGGGCCACCATCAGCGACGGATCGATGGGACGAGTTCGTCGACAAGCATGGCCTGGTCTCCGGATCTGAATGCATTTTCTGGTTCGACAAGATCGGTTGCTACATGACCGTACGAGTCCACATAGTAGCACCTGCTCCATCCGATTAGGAGTAATTAAAGCACCCGTGCAAATTGTCTTTTGCTTAACACCCGCCAACTATCTTATTTTAGGCCTTTTGTTCTCTAGTTTTGGCAGGAAATCGGTCAATGTAACAGCCACGCTGGCTGGACACTTTCATGAAATTCAAATTTCCATCCTCCATCTGTAAGGGGATGTTTCGGAGGGGGGCTAAACCATTTTAGCTAGATTTTAGCCTCTCCATGCCAAACAGGAGGGCTAAAATGGAGGGGCTAAACTTTAGCCCCCCATAATCCATTAGCCCCTCCAAGGGGTGCTAAAATGGACTAAAGGGGCTAAAAGTGGTCCCCCTTGTCTAAAATTCCTCCCCTTGCCCCTCTCTCTCTCTCCTCCCTCTTACTCCTCCCCGCCAGATCCCGCCACATGGCACCCCGCCACCTCCGCCTGGCACCTCACCGCCCTGGTGCCTTTCCTCCTTCGCCCGCCGCCGCCGCCTCCGACTCGCCTCGCCGGAGGCCAGCCGCCGCAGCCTCGCCTCGTCGGCTCCGCCGCTGCCGCCTCCACCTCCGCGGCCTCCGCCTCCGGCCGGATCCCTCGGGACCGTCGACGCTGGGCGCATCGGCGGGTGGGTCGAGTCTGTGCCCGCCTGCGCCCAACCTCGCCTCACCTCCGACGGCCCCGGCGCCTTCGATGCCCCCCGCCCGACCCCGTATGCTGCGCCGATCCCGCTGGCTCCACCGGCCCCGCCGGCCACGCCGCCGCCGCTCCCTCCACAACCCTCCCCCTCTCCACCAGATCCGAGGGGGCCGTCCATCGCGCCACCGGATCTGAGCCTTGCCGGCCCCGCCACCACCGCCGTCGTCGGATGCCCTTGCGCCGCTTCGTCGGCAGGGTCAGCGGCGTCGGGGGCGAGAAGCTCTGCTTCTTGTTGAAGGAGGAGGCGTTGCCGTCGGAGGCGGGCCGGAGGAGCCAGTTCCTGGCCTTGGCGATGGCCGTGCGTGAAGCAGAGGGAGCAGAGCGCGCCGGTGGTCGGGTTTGGCAGAGGGAGCAAAGCAGAAGGAAGAAGTTGAGTGTAAAGGAGAGGGGTAAAAGAATCTTTTGATAACCAAAGTGCTAAACTTTAGCCTCCCTCCCAAACACCCCAGCTGCTAAAATTTAGCCCCAACATTTGAGAGGGTTAAACTTTAGCCCTCCTCCCAAACAGAGCCTAGGTATACTACAAACAAAATAGACTTTTTTTCACGTACCATGGCCTGGAGTACATTTTCAAGCAATCGTACAACAATGAATGTCAGTACTACCATCACTTGAAGAGGACTACATGCAAATTAAATAGATTTCACACATGCAACGAATAGCCAACCAATCTCCGTATCACAAATCTATCACGTCCAAGCATTGTACCCGACAGGCCAAGACCAGACAGTACGAGTTTGCCGTTACAGAGCAGTAATTCAACAATTAATACAGGGGAACAGGACAGAACCCGGCAAAAGCAACTGAACATACTGTATATAAGAGAATCCGGTTCCATGTAATAAAGGCTGTTTGGATACGAGGTCCTAAACCTTAGGAGGATCACATCGGATATTCAACGCTAATTAGGAGGATTAAACATGAGCTAATTATAAAACTAACTGCAGATTCCCAGTACTAATTCGCGAGACGAATCTATTAAGCCTAATTAATCCATCATTAGCAAGTAGTTACTGTAGCACCACATTGTCAAATCATGAACTAATTAGGCTTAATAGATTCATCTCGCGAATTAGACTCCATCCGTGCAATTAGTTTTGTAATTAGACTATATTTAATACTCCTAATTAGTATCCAAACATCCGATGTGACAGGTACTGAAGTTTAGGAGAGTGTATCCAAACACCCCCTAAAGTTTAATGCATGGAATAAACTTTAGTCCTTGGTTCCATGGACTAAAGTCCATTAATGCAGTTGAACAAAGTCGTTTTTACCCCTACTACCCCCTGTTACTGCTTGCGCCTGCTACCCTCCTGTTTTGGCGTGCGCCTTCTACCCCCTTGTTCTGGCGCCTGCTACCCCTTCTGGAGTCATCAATCCTAATGAGGACCGACTGGAATGGCCTCGTCCTCCTCCTCCTCCGGCATCGGCCACATCACCGGTAACCTAGCTTTGCGTAGGGGTTCAGTGGCAGCGGCCGTGGCATCGCTGATCCCGGGGCTCCCGGATGACGTCGCGGCTGTCATCCTCTGCCTGCTCACTTTCCCCAACCAATTCCGCCTCCGCGCCACCTCCCGCGCGTGGCGCCTGCTCCTCTTCGCGGCCTCGCTGCTCCTGCTCTGCCACAGCCTCCGCCTCCCTCACCGGCACCTCCTCTGCCTCTTCCCTACCGACCCCTCCCTCGCCTTGCCGATCCTGCTCGACCCCACCGCCCCTACCGCCTGGTGGCCCCTCCAGCCGCTCCCCTGCTCCCCGCACATCTAAGGCCTCGCCAACTTCGCAGCTCTCGCTGTCGGCCGCCACCTCTACGTCCTCGGTGGGTCGTGCTTCGACGCCTGCAACTACCCACTGGGGCACCCCTCCCCCTCCGGCGTGGGGAGGACCGGGGCGGCCTCGTCCTCCTCCTCCTGGACCCAGTCCACACGAAGATCCTCCCCCGCATCCTCATCCTCGACCTGGCCTCCTGCCGCCGCGTGCTGCTCCTGCCGCCCTTGCGCGACTCGTTGCCTGGTGGCGACCGTGGGCGCCGCAACAGGTACGTTGGCAGCAGCGGGGGCAGTGCGCAGGAGGGAAGCGGGAGGGAGGCCGGTGGTAGGGGTGGCGGGGGCCGAGCGGGAGGGAGGCAATAAATGAGGGGCAGGGGTGTTTCCAATGCCTTTTAGTCCACTTTAGTCTACCTCTCTTGGACTAGAGGACTAAACCCTTTAGTCCACATTTTAGTCCACCTATTTGGCACTTTAGGGACTATATAAAAGTGACTAAAATGGGTGGAGTTAGTCCATGGTACCCAAACCAAACAGGCCCTTATTTGAACACAGCATGATCGATTCTTAAAACACATCACTTATTTGAACTAGCCTCCATCTTCTTGGGACCTAAATTGCAATCCTAAAACCCCAGTCTAATCCATCCCCCTTTTCCATTGCACCCGCTTACAGGAACCAAGTTACATCGGCCAACTGCCAAAACTTGCATCTTCAGACAATGGTCAAGATAAGGATATATATAGCCCCCTACGAGGAGCAACATGAACCGCCAACTGCTCAAGACTTTAGGGAATTAATAAACCTTACTGCTTTCCAAACTGACAAAGGACCATTACGGCTGCTTTGCGCGGCCACATGTACTGCGGTAATGGCCCTCACCACCACAGGCCTTGCACTTCCTGGCATTAGGAACCTTGGGGACCGATCCAGCCGTTTGCGGTGTATGCAGAGAGAAACTGATGGAGGAGGAGGAGGCCTTCTTAGGCGAGGGGATGACCGTTGAGGGGCGACGCGAAGGCACCCTCGCTCCCAGGCCATTGGCGGCCACCACCAGCGGAGGGGAGGCTAACAACGGAAGGCACGACGACGGCGGGAATGACGGCGACGACATCGACGGCGCAATTAACGGAAGGCATGACGACGACGGCGGCGACACCGGGAATGATGGCGGCGACGTCGACGGCGCAATCAGGGCGCATTCCACAGACTACGCCGAGTGCGTGGAAGCAGCCACCCTCGCCGGCCTAGATGTTCTCGAAGCCTACGGCTCTGCTGACGGTAATGAATTTCTTCTCATAAGGCAACTTTTGCCGGACTCGCTACCGAGAAGTTGAGTCGTCGGAACGGACCATCGACAAAACACCCAAAAGTTCTAAATATGACGCCGATTTGTGCGAGGATTTTTGGAACGAAATTGGATTTCCAAGAGGAACCGGGTGGTGGGAGCATCAGGATCACGGCCCTGTGATCCAGTCTTCGGATCACGGCCGGGAGTGGGAGGAAATGAAATGGGGAGCTGCTAAAATTTCCCGCCTAAAGTACACGATATTGCCGCCCAAAATTTTGAGGTTTTGTTGTACCTTCGTACTATTGGGAAACACTATCTGTACTGCAGGGAGCAGGAGCTAGGCTGTATCAGGGTTTTGTTGCAAGGAAGGGGCGTATTTTGCTTGGCTTTTTCAGAGATTAAAAAGACTAACAAGGGTTGGTCTGGGCAGATTCTGGGCGGAATGAAAAAATGAAAAACACAGCTACTGCAGCAAGCTGGAGCGAGGCCAGCAGAGAAAAAAAGAATACAAGTGCAACAGCGCGAGACAAAGATGAATAGATCTTCCACGACACCAAAGAAGAAAACACTAGGCTGAGCAGCAAGGCAAGAGCAGCAGACCTCTGTCGGTTTTTATTTTGTGATAAATCGACGCGGAAACAAAATGAAAAGTAGTGCAAAAGGAGCGCAAGCGATGCAACAACAGCGGCTCCAAACAAAACCGCAGAAATACCACCACCGTTAACAAGGATGAAGCAAAGAACAAAGAAAAACACGGAAGCAGGGAGGAAAGGATCCATTGCCTGGGAGAAACACGGAAGCAGGGAGGAAACTATGCTCCCGGGTAAGGTTAACTCATATTCTATTTGATATTGTAGTAAAAGCATTGTGCAACATCAATGACTGGGGTACTTCTTTTGCTGCCAATTCAATTTTCCTTGTCCGTTTTCCCCCACTATCCATGTGTCATTGAGACATCAATTGAAATAAGGGATGGTAAAAGTTTGCAATGGTGAATAAGAGATTGGGGTCCTTTTGCTTTTATAACCATCATTCGTTTATTGTGCTCTACTATTGGTGATTATGAGGAGGGGCAGATAAGGGAAAATAGGTCAGTTGGATGGGGAGCATGGTTTTGCTCAGTCATGGGGCTAGTAGAGGGATTGGCAGAGGTCATGGAGCCCTTTAAGGTTTATTTAGATAAACACATTCCCTTCTCCTATCAACGTGATTTGAGGTGGAAAATGAACTAATTTTCCCCTCAATCCCCCCAGTGAAGCCTTAGATTGAGACATGCATCTTGGTCAGCGTGCTAAGAAATCCAAGGCAGCCTTGTTTTGGTATGGTGGAAGTGGCTGCGGGTGAGTTCAGATGGAGGAGATGATGCGTGGGTCCTAGTCATCAGTGATTTTAAAAACGAAAAAGGGCGGGAAAGCGGGTTCTAGTGGGACATCAACAGCAATAATGCAAAACGAACTGCTATTGGGATCCACCCAAAGTAGTGGAGGCCTTCATGCTGAATAGGAAAGGAATAATGGAGGAGAAAGGAAATGGGTCAAGGTTGAGCTTCGATGTGTTTGGGCCAAGGATGATTTAAGGGAATCTTCCTTTTTCTACACTTCAGCGATTCAACTTCTATTCAGATTTTAAACTTAATAATTTATTTTTTAACTATGGACTTAATAATTTATTTTTAACTATTGACGCTTGTTAATGACACCTTTTTGGTACTATTTTAGTGGTGAATTTAAATTAATTCTTATACTAACCCACCACTTGGTACTTGAAATAACTCTCAAGGCCTATTTTCAAGGTAATAATTGTAGTAGTTGTATGGTGCATCTAGACTCGTTGGAAATGGAATCATCTTTGATGGTTAGAGACATTCCCTTGGCCGCTAGAAGTCTTCCTTCAAGCAAGAGATGGAGCTTGTCATCATGAAGTCCAAGCCTTCTAAGAATCCTCTTCTTAGAACATGTCTTGATTTGTTTTTCTTGTTTTTCTTTTCCTCTTCATTGCTTTACTTTCTTTTCTCTCTCTTTTTTTTACAGTGCCTTGTACAGATTTCAGTTCATATATATCAAATTGAAATCAGTAGCGGATCCCCTCCAGTTTCATAAAAAAAAAGATAAATCCTTTCAGAGGATTGGCGGAGAATAATCCATATAGACACGTTGAGAAGTTCACGATGTTGTGCAACACTGTTCAAAAAAGAGCACCACTTGGAATCTTTTTTCGTTTCTCACTTGCAGATGAAGCAAAACAATGGCATTCGCTTGCTTCATTTGAGGTGAAAGGAAATTGGCACGAGCTGATGAAGAAGTTTTGTGTGAAGTTCTTCCCTACCAGCAAAATTCTGACTAGGCAAGGAGAAGACGAAGGAATAGACCAATCTTGAATCACTTTAATGGTTTACTCAGAGCATACAAATTAATAAAATCAAATCTTAATGCAAAACTCAACTCAATTAAAATGATAAAAAATGAAAAATTACTATACGCTGATTTACAAATGGATTTTTTTGGAAAACCATCGACAATGACTATACTACAAATGGATTTTTGAAAACAAACGAGCACAATGACTATATATATCTACCAAATGGTTTAAGTAAATCCAGTCTTTGATGACTGCCAACATCTTAGACGATTCTTTGACAAAAACATTTGTAATATTATGTAGATACTTTTCAAAGAAAATTGGTCTGTGTGATCGTATATATTTAGATGGTTCTTACATAAATCCCTTAAGCAATGTATAATAAATTGAGTTTTATAAACACAGTTTGTAATATTAGAGTATCTAGTGGTGTTTAGATCGGCAACCAAGGGGTATCCTGAGGTAGTGATTGGTTGGAGGGGTATCGCCGGACCTGGAGCCCGATGGTAATTGCGAGGACACAAGACACATATTTATATAGGTTCAGGCCGCCAGAGTAGCATAGTACCCTACATCCTGTTTGGGATGTTGTGTATTGTATCCTATGCTTGGGTGTTGAGGTATGAGTTGAGCCTCGTATTCACTACCGGAAACAAGAAGGTTGCCGGCCCAAAAACTCTCGGCAAAGAGTTCGCCGAGTGTTACACTCGGCGAACTTTCCTACGGCAAACGGTGGAGTTGCCGAGTGTTGAACATCGGGCACTCGGCAAATGATTTGCCGAGTGTCAAAACACACACGGCAAACATTTTCGGAAAAAATAAAAAAAACAGAAATAGCCGCCGGGCGCCGGCCACGGCCACGGCCACCACGCCGCCACCGGCCGCCTCGCCCGCTGCTGCCCGCCACCACGCCGCCTCGCCCGCTGCCGGATCCGCGCCAGATCCGGAGGGGAGAGAGCTGGGGGCCGCCGGATCCGCGCCGGAGGGGAAGAAGGGGGCACGGATCCGGCCGGAGGGGAGGGAGTCGGGGAAGGAGAAGCCGGATCCGGAGGGGAAGAAGGGACGGCGGCGGGCGGGGTCGGGGGCCGGGCGTCGGGCGCCGGGGGCGTCGGGCGGCGGCGGGCGACGGCGGGGGGCGTCGGGTGCCGGGCGGCGGCGGGGGGGAGAGAGGAAGAGGTGGGGGACGGGTGGGGTAGTGGCGGAGGTTGAGTGGGATCGAGGGGGCCGGGAGAGAGTGCCGGGGATAAGTAATGCGCGGTTTGGAAAAAAAAAAGTCGCCGAGTGTCCGATGTGGACACTCGATAAAGGGTTTCTTTGCCGAGTGTCCACCCTAGGACACTCGGCAAAGTTTTTTTTTAAACAAATTTAAAAAATATCCAACAGTTTCAAAAAATACCAAATTTTCACACGAAATAATATATGTTCTCTACTGACTATACAAAAAGTTTTGTAGTCAAACCGAACTCGACCGTCACTTCGACTCTAAATTTTATCGAATCCTTCTCAAAGTTACTATTCTTCTTCTGAGATGCTTCGGTTTTTAATCATCGTACATGATGAAATGTGCAAAACCTTCTCAATTTTTTTCCACAGCCTCCACGTATTATATCATCACATCATGACAAATCTCATGATTTTCAGACTTTGCTTATTTTTTTTACAATTTAAAAATACTACCACCACACGTTCATTGTCGTGTTTCCTGGACAAGATGTTCGAAATTTCTTTTCATTTCATGGGTCAGGTCTCAAATTGAGCCAAATAACATGAATATCATTTTTCTACTCATTTTGTTCCATAATTTGAATCACTTGCAGTTCAAATTTGACTTATACCAAAAATTTCCTTGAAATGCAATTAATTAAATAAATATAGCAAATAAATCCAAAAATATACCAAATTTTAACATGGAGTACCACATGTTGTATGTGGGGAGTAGAAAAAATTTCATGGTGAAAAGAGGAAAAAAAATTATTTTTTTGTCGAGTGTCAAAAAAACACTCGGCAAACCCCCCTCTTTGCCGAGTGTCAAAAAAAACACTCGGCAAACCCCCCTCTTTGCTGAGTGTTTTTTTTGACACTCGGCAAAGCCCTGATTTGCCGAGTGTTTTTTCTTTACCGAGTGTTTTTAGCTTGGCACTCGGCAAAGAGCCTGTTTGCCGAGTGTTTGAAAAAAAACACTCGGGAAAGAAAAAACACTCGGCAATTTTTATCTTTCCCGTAGTGATTGTGCCTACCGATCTAGGGACCCCTGCCCTCCTTTATATATCCCGGAGGGCAGGATTACTAGTCGGTTACAATGTTGAAGTTCTAGTAGGATTACACTGTATGATTCCTAATAGGATTATAGTCGGTTACAATGTTGAAGTTCTAGTAGGATTACACTGTATGAGTCCTAATAGGATTACAAGGAATTATAGTAAGGGAATTCCAGTAGGAGTCTATATTCTTCCTTTCTTGCGGGTACCTGAGGATCTATCCCTGACAAGCTCCTAGCGCTTCGTAGATGAATATTATCAGCTCCCTTCAGTTTTGCTAGGAGATTAGTTTATTTTTGCTCCGAATCAAAACTGATCAGTCTTGACTGCCTACCTCCCATCCTTATGGTAGATACACTGCATGAACCCTGTAATCTATGTTAATGTCAAATATTGTTAGCAAAGCAAAGTATAACAGCTACGCATATGCACACTTCTCTCTAATGAATGTTTCTTCGCCTATAAGCATCTCCACACTTCTCTCTAATGAATGTTTCTTCGCCTATAAGCATCTCCGAGAGACGACTAGTCCAGTAGATCTTATATATGATAAATTCATCACAAACTACTTGTTTGTTGATGGCCACATAGCTTATTGCTGAAAGAATAACACTATTTATTCATGATGCGGATAAATGCAAACACTCGTTCCAACAAAGGATGCTTGATTTATACTGACTTCTCATAGATGCATGCCTTCAGAGTTTTACGATGTCATATTTCACTGCCGGCACATTGCTCCCAATATTTCAAAATCATATACTATGTCTGTTCTCAAATTGTCGTGGCTATATATGATCAGACTTAAAAAAAATTAACCGTTAATAAACTCAATGTTGTTAAAAAAACTTTTTTATACTTGCTTCCATCAAGATTAATAGAACTAGGAAAAGTAATGGTCGAGCGATCTTGTAGATGTGCTAAGCAGGGACACCTGACAAGTGCGCAGTAGCAAATAACAGAGGTTAGCCGGGTTAGTCGTTTGGTCATGTGGCGCATAGCATAGCAAGCTACTCCCAATTTTGGCAATGGCGATGCAAAACCCTTGTTGCCAATCAATTTTGAGCCACAGGTCTGCAACCGAAGACATCTGTCGCGGAAGGCACATTCCACTCTCCTACAGCAGCGGCAGGGGAGAGAACAGGTCCCTGGCCATGGAGGAAAACTCGGCCGCCTGCAATAGCACACGGAGGCTATAGCTCGCATCGCAGGTATATAAAAGCCCGTGCAGGCACCACCGTTCCTCTCACCACGGCCAAGCAAGAACCACCACCACCACCTACAGAGACAGAGAGAGAAAGAGAGCTCACCGTCTCCTCCGATCCCGGCCGCCGCCGCGACGCGCAATGGCCATGGCTCGCCCCGTGGCGCACCTCTTCTTCCTCCTCCTCCTCGTCTCCACCGCGCCCGCCGTGCGTACCACCCCCGACGACGCCGGCGCCACCGGCAACCTCCAGGAGGCGTGCAACAAGACGCTGTTCCCCAAGGTGTGCCTGCAGGCGCTCAAGGACAACCCGGAGTGCCAGTCGGCGACCCCTCGCCGGCTCGCCGAGCTCTCCGTGTACGTGACCGCCGAGGTGGGCATGACGGTGGCGGCGTTCGCGCACCGCGAGCTCAACGGCGTCAAGGACAACGTCCTGTACAAGTGCCTCGACACCTGCTCCGAGGACATCGAGGAGGCCGTCGCCCACCTCAGCGGGCTCACCCGCGAGCTCACCGACGCCAAGTTCCTCGAGGTCAAGTCATGGCTCTCCTCCACGCTCGGCGGCACCTCCACCTGCGAGGACGCCTGCAAGGACGCGCCCGTCAGCGACATCAAGAACGCCTGCATCACCAAGAGCTTCGAGTTCGAGAAGCTGCTGCGCGTCACGCTCGACCTCATCACCGAGGCCTCGGGGTCCATGTCCGCCGAGGTCGCCCTGCCGCCCACCGACGCCGCCGCCGCGCCGGCGCCGTTCGGTGGCTACGGCTCGTCGGCCGGCGCCCCCGCCTATGGTGCGCCCTCGCCTGACGCGCCAGCTTACGGCGGCGCCACCAGTGGACCAAGTGCGGGTGCCCCGGCGCCGTCGTCGGGGGCCGGTGCGTCCGACGCCTACGCCACGTCATGAGCGACGATCCCTAGGGATTTTCTTCTTTTCATAGTCCCACCGCATTTTTCGATGAGCATGTCGATCTGTTAAGAATTTAGGAGTGTTTGGAGGTGGAGCCGCATAAACCAATGCAGAGATAAAGAGGCCTGCATCGAATGACATGTACTTGGCCTGATCTGAGTGTTTTCCTTTTCTTTTCTTTTTGATAGGATGAGCAGGGTGATTTTATCGTAAGATTGATTGTTAACTATGTTACCTTGACATGTTACAACAGTTAGCCATCATTTGTTCGGAATATAATGCACACAAATTGATCAGTGCACTTTCCAGCCTAGACATTGTAGTTACAATTCACGTGAATGCTACATCTCGCACTCGAGTGTTTTGAGAAACTCCAACACTTGATTTGTTTTTACTAATCAAAGAATGCCAACGTGTGTTCTACTTCTCATTCTCCTCCGGTGATGAGCTTTTAACTTAGGGAATCCGGGTTTGAGGTTGGTTGATCGGGGATTACGTTACCGGTGGCCTATGGTCCAAAGAGGGAGAGATCTAGGGTGGCTCAGCAGCCGGTGGTGGGAGGTAGCATAGATGATAGGGGAGCTTAGGTAACGAGGGTTCCGCCAGAGCGTGATGGAAGACCCTGCAGAGTAGGCGGTAGGGGCATAGGAATACGAGTTAATAGTGTTGGTGATGGTTTTGGATGGCATGGCGGCAGAGGCCGCGTTGTGCCACTGTAGTCAGGCGGGGTGCTGACGGCGAATGAACTCAGCCGGAAGATATTAGTGACAGGAGATGCTGGAGGCTGCGACCACCGTACCGGAGGCGAGCGGGAAGATGGTGGCGGCAAAGACCTAGTGTCGAGCATTTGTCCTTGCAACTTGTAATGGGTGTGTGTGTAGGGGAGGGAGGGAGGGAGGGAGGGAGAGCATAAAAAATTGCCCACATCCGACGTAACAGCAAGAAAATAAAAGTGCTGAGAGCCCTCAAATACTTAGAATTATGGACATGTATCAAATTTGAAGCAAATGTTACAGTTTTTTATCACAAAATATATTTACTCAGAAGAGGACACACCTGATGGTCAAGGAGTACAAATTTGAAATAAACATGTGTGCATGTCTTAAAAGAGGAAAATAAATGGAAGGCACGTGTTGCTTCAGTGAATGATATGGCATGCGGCATGGGCCTACACTATGCTACGTGTTTATAAAAAGAGAAATGGAGGGTGTATTTCTTGTACGATATATATTGAAAAGAAAACAATCAATTTTACTCCCCTCACCTTTTCACTTTGTCTGCTTAACCCCTAAGAAAATTATAAAATTTTTATTTTTATATTACTTTGGCATGCGATGATGTCATCGGTTTTGCCTATATTTCCAACATGCATGCAACATGGGTGGAGAGGTCAATACAAAGCCCATAAAAAAACAGGTTGTTTTTCATGTGTTGGGGAAAAGGACTATGCTTGGAACCTCCTCCCTCATTTCAAGACTTTGCAATTAGCTGGCGTAATGAGTTGGTGGCGAAGTGTTGTGATCCCTTCTTTGCACGAATGAAGAATTGGCGCGACGAGATGACTTCGCGACTTTGGTGGCCGGTCGCCTCTTCGTACTCCAGACAGGCTCATGAGCTAGGGTGGAGCAAAGGCAGCGAAGTCGTCGGCTGGTGATGACGATTCTATAGACCACTCGCGATTTCAGCAACAAGCGAAGTGGTGAAGATGTCTTCGGCATACTGGCCCACTCGAGCTTAGGTGTAAAGTGATGAGGTGTAAAAGGGTGTAACAAAAGTGGTGTAATGTTACTGTAATACTCCCGAATATACTTCACATAAAGAAAAAAGTAAGGTGTCAAGTTGTAAAGTGTAAAAATTACGGTCCTATAAAACGGGACCGTGGTGAATGCAAAGGGATAGATTCAGACGGAGGGGGAGATTTTCTAAGCTCTCCTGAAGTCATTTCTTAGTTCATTGTCATTCTTGTTCTCTTAGTTTGGAAACTTGTTGACCCCACTTCAGGGACGGTTTTCTACCCCAACAGCATCGCATCCGCATCCACATTGTGGCAAGTGGGATCGAATACTAACACATTGAGTATAAAAAATACTACTCCCTTTGTTCCAAATTGTGGTCGTTTTCGCTTTATAAGATTTATAATTTTTGTTATGTATATAGATATACGCTATGTCTAAATACATAGATAAATATATAATTTTAGAAAAGTCAAAACAACTTTTCAAATTCATGGGCATCTAAAAATAAAGTTTTTTTCCAAAATTATCGTGGCACAAGAAATTTTGCAATGCCACAGTAAAACCTTCGACCGAATAAGGCTGAGCCACAGAAAAATGAGGACACCTGTCGTAGTATGAGGGCGCATTTGTTTGGAAGGCCTAGCATTAGTCGCGGATGGCACATTCCACTGTGACTCTCCTACAATGTCGGTATGCCATACACGAAGTGGGGAGAGAAAAAGTCACTCGATGGCCTTCATTCACAAAGCACACTGCACACGGTATATAAGCGCGTCCGATCACCATCACCACCACGTACAAGAGCGAAACAACAACCAAGAATCCATTCATCTCTTGCCCGATCGACGCGCCATGGCCGTGGCTCGCTCCCTCGCGCCCCTCCTCCTCCTCTCCGTCCTCGTCTCCGGCGCCGCCGCCGCGCGGACGGTGGGCGACAGCGTGCAGGACGCGTGCAGCAAGTCCCAGTTCCCCAAGGTCTGCGCCGACGGCCTCTCGGCGAAGCCGGAGGCGCAGAAGGCGACCCCTCGCGGGCTGGCGGAGCTCTTCGTGGGCTTCGCCGCCGAGAAGGGCTCGTGGATGGCCACGTTCCTGCACGGCAAGTTCAACAGCGGCAAGGACAGCACGATGCTCGACTGCTACGACAGCTGCGGCGAAGACATCGAGGAGGCCATGGCCCACCTCAACGGCCTCATCCGCGAGCCCACCGACGCCAAGCTCCTCGAGCTCAAGTCATGGCTCTCGTCGACGGTCGGCAGCGGCACCTCCGCCTGCGAGGAGGCCTGCAAGGACGCGCCCAAGACCAGCGACAAGGACGACGTCGTCAACAAAAGCTTTGAGTTCGAGAAGCTGCTGCGCGTCACGCTCGACCTCATCACCGAGGCCTCGGGGTCCATGTCCGCCGAGGTCGCCCTGCCGCCCACCGACGCCGCCGCGCCATCGTCGTACGGGGCGGCGGCGCCGTCCGGAGGCTCGTCCGCGGAGGCCCCCGCCACCTCCGAGGGACCTTCCACCGGTGGCGCCAGCGGTGCCAGCGGCCCGTCTGCTGACTCGCCGGCGGCCGGCGCCGACGCTCCGTCCGGGGCCTCCTCCAGTGCGCCGTCTCCATCTGGATCTTCCGCCGCCGATGCGCCATCTGGGGACTCCGATGCGCCGGCGCCGTCGTCTGATGCCAGCGCTGACGACGACAACGACGACGACGACGACGACACCAAGGCATGATGAGCGCCACGACGCGGGCTTCGGTGCCAACTCAAACATGTTCTTTCCATCGACAATTTTTGCCGTCCGTTTCCTAACCACGACCAATAAAGGCCATGATGATGGGCTGCTTAAGCACAACATAAGGCCCATTTAGATAATGTTTCTGTATGTATGGGCCTGTGTTGGAGCAAAACTGAGGCCCATATCAGAGGCCGACACATATCGCATGCAGCCCTCTTAGGGCTTGTTTGTTTTATTAGCTTCTGACCGTGAAAGCAGCTTGCAGATTATAAATTTTTATTTTTGAAATAATTAAGTTGGATTGTAACAACCTGGATTGTAAAAAGCTGTGTCTGCTTTGGCATCCTGGATTATTGTGAGCGGGTTGGATTCCTCTTTTTCTTGTGCAATGTCTCTAGCACACCTTACTTGGTGCTCATGTTTTTATTTTTCAATTGACAAACGTTTAAACATGAATGTTGAGTTCCACATATTGTGGTGAGAATCACGTTCATTCTTTTTTTTTCAATCGCACAGATTGCTTCACACTACCCCTACCTACTTACTCTATTTCAAAATGTAGATCGTTTTGACTTTTTTAGATACATTGATTTTGCTATGTATCCAGATATAACCTTGTGTTTAGGTGCATAGCAAAATCTATCTATCTAGAAAAGTTAAAACGACATACATTTTGAAATGGAGGCAGCAACATCAAAACGGGAAAAGAAAAACTGCGTACTACGTGAAGAGAATTAGAGAAAAACAATAAATAGTTAGTTTTGAATGGAGACTCAACCAAACATTACATAGATTAACAATTAACATAGGTTCGTGGAACAATAATAGAAATGTTCAACCAAACATCATATCACACGGTAATATCAAGACGTTAACACATAGCAAACACTTCTATTTTTTCTTCTCTTACCACCGCTTCTTCAACCAATCCAAGGTGAGAAAAACATCTTGGTATTCAGCTTTCACAAAAAAGCATGCTAGCCATGAAATGTTCATCACAACTGGGAACGGATATGGAACTAGCCAAATTATACGAATCCATATGTGCTAAAATGTGAAAAATATAGTAATTAAAGTGGATATATCCAAATTCATTTTCATCATTCTCTTTATGATCCGAATTCGGAGATAAATGTGGATATAAATAGATATGTGAATAAAGCATCTCTTCAACTATTCTTTGAATGTATTATTTTGAGTTAGTTTAAAACTGATATATGATGTATATTACAATCAAAATTTATTTATTTATATTAAGATAAATATTTTATATGATTTAGTTATTATTGATATTTATTTCCTTATTAATTTTTTTATAAGTATTTATTTTCGATGAGAGATCTTTTTCTACAAATATTATATTTGATCCTTATTTTTATAAAGGAATGGATACTTGCTTGTTGTTATACTTCATTATTCATGCCAGCTCAAAATAGAGTCAGCACGAATACTGTCAGGATTATTCATGCTGGTTTAAAATTGATAATTGATTATGGATCAAAATGTTAGATAACAAGGGTCAAAACAAAATAGAATTTCCCTATGCGCACTGCGCACAGGTACGCGAGGAGGAAGATCATGAGTTCGAAGGTTAGACACTACACACATACGTATTTCGAGTGGAATACGCGTGAGCTCGTGTGGATGGAGGCAAAGCACCGAGCTCAGAAAAGGAGGAGACACATCATGAACGGAGGTTGAAGAAGATCTTTTGGCCGTCCAATCTGTACCTTGCAGCACCAAATTTCGAGTGTCAAAGGCTCAAGAAATACTCGAGCGCCCTGCAGACAGCCAAAAAAAAAGCTCTTTCTAGCTCTTCCACTGATACATCTCAACGGAGCATCATCTATAGAGATTTCTGCACAGCAAATCAAAGCATCGTCTACACTAGCATTTCATTAATAATTTTGGTTTAATTTCTTTAATTACATAATGGAATAACACTAGTGCCATATATTTAAGAACGAAGAGATTAGTTAGTGTACTTATGTATAATATATAGACCATATCTTTGTTCAATACTACTGCAACGATACACGTATCAGCTAGGCCATTTACGTACTCTCCCTGTCCCAACCTACGTATAGTTCATTGTGGATTAGAGACTGTCCAAGAACGACGACGCTGGTCTTTCGAAGGAAAAAAAACAACAACGCCGGAATGCTACCGCCTATATTAAAAGATGCATGCGTAGTAAAAAAACGAGTGGTATGGTCGTCCCGTTTTTTTCCTAGGGGCAGGCGAAATTGCCACCCGCACCTATGAAACGGGAACATTACTGTAGTATCCAGCCCATCCCTGGAGAACCATTTGCAGGGACGAACCACGGGACGACCCGCCCCTGGAAATGGATGCTATTTCTAGAAGCGGGCGATGGGGTGACCCGTCCCAGGAAATCACCATTTTCAGGGGCGGGTCCTCCTATCACCCGGCCCTGGAAATAGCCTGCATTTCCATGGATGGGTGACGGCATCACCCGCTCCTAAAAATGATTTTGGATCTTGGATGAAGATAAATTTTATATCAAAATTATATAGCTCAACGAGACCTAAAACTTTGTAGTTCAAAAGTTTTTCATTTGAGATTGTTTAGTACTTCAAAATATTATTATAAATTCTCTAGTTTTGAAATCTAAAACTTTTGAAGTTTCAAATAACTTGGCTATACATAATCTCTACATCAAACTTGTAGAGATCGACGAGGCCAAAAACTTTGGAGTTATCAAACTTTGGAGTTGATAAGTTTTCAATTTGAGATTGTTTAATACTTCAAAATATCATCATAAGTTGTTTAGTTTTGAAATATAATTTTTTTGAATTTTCAAATGACTTCAACCATAGAGAAGCTCTATATCAAAATTATAGAGGTTGATGAGACCAAGTTGGCATGCTTCTTATTTGAGATTGTTTATTGCTCCAAAATATTATTATAAATTCTTTAGTTTTGAAATCTACAAATTCTAAAATTTTCAAAGATCTTCGGACATAGAGAAGCTCTGTATGAAAGTTGTAATCCTCACCGAGATCTAAATGTATATAAGTATATGAGTACATGCGTAAGTATAAGTGAATGTATATATGTGAATGTATGAGTATATGTGAATGAGTTCAATAGATGTATTTTTTAATACAAACTTTTTCATGTTAACTTGGATGAATACAAACTTATAATTATAGAGTTCTACGAGACAAAAAAATTGTAGTTGACAACTTTTGCATTTGAGATCATTTAATAGCTCAAAAACACATTTTAAAAGAAAGACAAAAATTGAAAAATAATTGTAGGGGTGGGGGATAGCGTCACCTGCACCTGGAAATAATTTCTAGAAGTGGGTCATTTCCAGGGGTGAGTGACACAATGACCCGCTCCTAGAAATTGTTCCATGCAAAAAAATCATAACTTTTTCATACAATTTCGGATGAAAATAAACTTCATATCAAAGTTGTAGAGCTCGACGAGATCTAAAACTTTGTTGTTGACAAAGTTTTTATTTAATATTGTTTGATGGTCCCAAAAAATCGTTATAAGCTCATGAAAGAAACACGTCCAGCCACGTCATCGATCCGCGACTTCCAAACAAAGCATTTTTATTGGTCCAACCTCAATCCAGAGTTCAGACTCCCTCCGGCCCTATCTTATCTTCTTCTCGGTATCTCTTCTCTGATCTTCTTCTTGGTATCTCTTCTCTGGCTCTCTCACTTCTCCTCCCCTATCTCTCTCTTTTCTACCTCCTGCGAAGATGGGCAAGGGCCTTGGAGGCGCGGCCGGTCCCAGCTCGGCGGTCATGGGCGGCGCGGGCACGGGCGCACGGCACGGCCAGCGCCTGCAGCGAGGCATGAGCGGCACGGCCGCATGGCGCGACCGTCCCCTGCAGTGGTGCATAGGCGGCACAGCCAGCCCCGACAACCAAGCCATGGGCGGTGGAGCGGCCGGTCCCTGCGGCAGGCACGAGCTGCGCGGCCGGCCCCTACGGCGGGGCATGGGCAGCGCGTGTTGATGATGGGAAGGGCCGGGCACCGAAGGAGCTGCAACGCCGGCAAAGAAGAACAAGCCATCGATGCTCCGTATGTCGTCCACGAAGGCCACGATCTGTCGCAGGTACCTCACGAGCTGCCATGCAAATCTCCGCATCCGCATCCTGTAACCAATCATTATTAGTAGGGAGCTTAGCTTGTACTTGATGTGTTACTTGTATCAGATTTGTGGTCACTCTGCTAGCTTGTGCTCGATTTGTGACCATGTACTTCAATACGATTCATGACTGTGACTAATTTACTAAGATTGGTTATTTTAAACTTCTGATCCATCTGTTTGTAGAGTGGTTGATCCCCATGGGATCCGTCGGGGTTCAGGGATCAACAGGGATAGGCAGAAGTAGCATGTGGCCACGGTCGTGCATACAATTTTTTTATCTTTTTAATCGATTTGCAGGGGCGGGTGATGCACCCGCCCCTGCAAATCTCGAGAGTGTGTGATAGCATTACCCAACGAGAGGTTCGACGAGGCCAAGAGCAACCTCGACGAGCTGCTCAGCTACCCGTCCAGCATCAGCGCCATGGACTGCCCGGAGCTACGCGTCAAGGAGAAGGTGTCGTACTACGAGGACCTGCAGCAGGTCACCCTGGGCCTTATGAGCAGCGCGGACGCGCCGCCTAAAGATCCCAAGAAGGAGGAGGCGGCGGCCAAGAACGTCAAGGCTCCTGCGGCATAATTGATCGGTTTGGAGGAGCGAGCAGTTGATTATATTAAGCCCGTTTTATGGAAATAACAGTCTGATCTGATCCCCGAACCCATCCAATCATCCATAATGAGTTTCCGTTCAACATATATGACCCGTCAGATCAGCCAGCGTGACTGTGACTCTCAGCCCTGTATACCCTGAGCTGGCTTCATATGCGGCTACCACCACCACCACCACCTTCATATACATCTCATGAACCACAAAAATGGGTTGATATATCTCCATGTAATTTCTTCCATCGAAATTCACGGGACGATGAACCGGCTCATCTTCTATAGGAGATAAACACAGCATAAGTTCTGAGGTGTTGCCTTGTCGATGTTGTAGTTTGTAAACTGGTGAAGTTCAGGTTACAGGCAATTAGGAATCTGATGCTTCTTTGGATCCGGACAGGGCAAATACAAAGGTACCAGCAGCAAGTGAGAGGGCAGGTTATAGATGCCCTTGAAGCGTCCCCTGGTACCCGCCAGGTCTGGGGTGCGCTCCTGGCGTGTCACCTCGCCACGTTCCGCCCCGACCGGGTGCGCGCTTGTCGCCATGAGCGTCGCCTTCATGCCGCGCGACCCCGCCGCGCGCCCGACGACCGAGGCGTTCCGCCGCCTCTACGGCGACGGGTACTACCTGCTCCGGATGCAGGAGCCCGGCGCCATGGAGGCCGAGCTCGCGCGGATGGACACCAGGTTCATCTTCAGGAGGATCCTCACCACCCGCGACACCGGCGCCATCTCGCTGTCGCCGGAGTGGTGGGGCCCGCCGGACCGGGACATCCCGCTGCCGCCCTGGCTCCCGAAGGAGCACGTCGACCGCCTCGCCGCCAAGTTCGACGAGACGGGGTTCGCCGGCGCCATCAACTTCTACCGCTGCCTCAACCTGTAATATTATAATTCAGATCCACGGATCATTCAAAATCACCATCTCAATCTCTTTGAGTAATGATACGATGATCTGTGGCGTGGTTGTGCAGGAACTGGGAGCTGACGGCGCCGTGGACGGGGGCGAAGGTGGCGGTGCCGACCAAGTACATGGCCGGGGAGGAGGCGATGTCGTGCAGCTACACGGGGGTGCAGGAGTACATACACAAGGGCGGGCTCAAGGGCGACGTGCCGGGGCTGGAGGAGGTGGCCGTCGTCGCCGGCGCCGCGCACTGCATCCACCTCGAGAAGCCGGAGGAGGTCACCGAACACATCTACGACTTCATCAAGAGGTTCTGAGAGTGGTGGTGGAGTGCAGCGCCTGCAGAGCTAGCGTGGTTATTGGCTCATCTCGTGTCATCTTGTGCCGGGAGTGTTGCAGTCCATCGGGAAGTAATCACAGTATTAGTAAGGATTACAGCAGTCCATTGAATTGTTTGTTCTTGTAAATTAAAATCAGCGCATGCAAGAGCACTGTGAAACATATGTGTTTGTGAAATGCGAATTCCGTATTTTTCCCAAGGTCGAGGCTGCAGGTGACTCTCATGTTGGTCTTGGTATGTGCGCGAATAATATAAAAATGGTTAATTAGAGCACACATATTTCTTTCAAGAAAAAAAAATATATAAAGGGCGCACCTCATACTCTCTACTCCCTCTGTTTCAAAAAGAATGCAACTCTTGTTTCTCAAGAAGTCAAATAGTTTCAAGTGTGATCAAATTTATAAAAAACTACTAACATTCACGTCTCCAAATAGATTTAATATGAAAATAAATTACATGATTAATCTATTGATATTTATTTTGTACCGTACTATTTTGTATAAGTTTGATGAAATTTAAAATTGATTAACTTTCTGAGAGTTACATTCTTTTTGGGACAGAGGGAGCATGCATCACTGAATGTGTTCCTTAGCATCAGTGGACCAAAAGTACATCTCTAAATTGGAATACGCTTCTCCACAACGAAAACGGAAAATTGGAGTAAGGCTTGGATTATGCGGGCCACGGACGGCCTCACTGGATAGGAGAATAACAACTTTGAGCACGTGACATCGGCACATGCCCGCGCTGCCGAGGCTCGCCGCGCCGGCGGCGGCGGCGGCCCCACCCGTCCGTCTTGCGCCGCCGCCCCTGCCACCGCCGCTACGTCCCCACTACCGCTTCTCCTCCTTGAGCAGCAGGAGGCGCTCGCCGCGGCCCCCCTCGGCCACCGCCGCCGACGCGCCCCGCGGAGGCCCGATCCCGGAGCCCGAGGAACTCGACCTGCTCCTCCTCGCCGCCCTCCGCGCGGCTCGCATCCGGGACGAGGAATCTCGCCGCTCAGGTATTCCTGACTATCTTTCATGCGCTGTTGCTTGATTGAGTTTTCGATCTGGCTAGTACTGCTGAACTGCGCGCTACCTGTTCGAAGATATGAGGAGTAGCTATAATTGCTCATCTCGAACTACCTGCAATCGCGATAGTTTTCTCTTGGGAAAGGCGAAACCTCGGTGGATTGTATATTCTGTTTTTCGTTATGGACTCATTTAACAAGGGAATGGTACACTCTGTTTGACATGATTCACTTTCTAGTCATTTAATCACAATGGAAGATGTCTAAGTTTCTCATGAGGCAAATGTTGGTGCGTGTCCACTTCTGTTTGAATCATGTTCCTCTCTTTTCTAGGAAAGCTCTGATAATAATCACTATAGAGTATCAACTTCTTTAGGCTGCAAGTGTCTGCTGATTTGTTAGTTCAAATGTAATTTAATGAGGCTATGCTTGCAGATCCTCTTTTCATCGATCCATATGCTGCAGTTCTTCTTTCACATGATGTAGCACATCATGATATCGGTTATCTAGCTTCGCATGCAGTGCCTTGCCAAGACCATTATAGGCTGACAACCAGATATATTGATGACAAATTACAGAATTTGATTAGCAATTCGGAAGATATTAGACAGGTAATTTTTACTAAATGTTGTACAAAACTCTTTGCTCCCAACCGTTGGAGAATATGCTGGCTCATTCCTTATAGATTGTTTTGTTGACAGATGGAATGGACACTCGTCCTTACAGGCTGAGCTGGCCTAGGCTATCTGTTCTGTACGATGTGTCACCAGGAAAAGTCTTCAGTACAGCGACTCAGCGGCTTAGAGGTGTAATATAGACTTATGCAGTCACAAGTTTCTTCTTTTCGTTTGTTTTAAAGAATTGTTGACAAGTTTCCTCCCCATGTTTATGCTGTAGTTCAATCAAAACATATGTATCTGCCAATTATTTTCCACAATATGCCACCATCAGTACCTGAACCATTATAGATTGATCAATTAAGCCACTGTACTAATATTTTGCTGGTTTGATTTTGAGCCCTCAAACTATCAAGTTTTAGTCACTCAACTACTCAAGTCCTTCCATTCTTCCAAAAACAGATGTAGTAATAAAAATAGCATCTGGAGAAAGTAGTTATCCACCAAAAGATTTTCATCACAGGAGTTGATTATTTGAAAGCAGATGTAGTGAGAATGTGTTCATTGCATGCTGGTATGTCCTCCAGTTACAATGCTGCCAACCCGGGCTCGTGCCCTGGTTCTGACACAAAAGGGCCTCTTGGTGTGTGTTCCTCATGGTCATGGCGTGGTCGCTGAAGCAATAGTGTTGTGGCTAGTAGCTGGCTTTCGAGGCCTTTTCTCGACCTTAAGTGCAATACCTTTCAGGATGTCTCTTCTCTTGGGTTGAGTTTTTTAAAACTGATGTAGCAGTGACCATAAAAATGCAATGAGATCATCCCTTTTATGCTGCTAATAAGCATGCCTGATGCCTCACTGACATATTGGCCTCATAACAAGTGGCATCTTGTAGAGCATGAATTTATTCAGTGTCATATAATGGGTCTTCTTTCTAAATGAAAACTGAGCTTCAATAATGATTGCCAAAAGTTCATGTCCATTCCTTGTTTCTTGTGGTTCACAGGATCTGGAGCAAAAGTATCGCGAAATTGTGTCTTGCTTCATATTCCTTTGGAGTCCCCTGATCTACTAGAGGTCTTGAGCAAAAATGGCTTCAATGGGAATAGGCTCAGCTTGTGGGTACTGCAGGTAGTTAGCTTAACTTGGACTTGTAACGTCAGTAATTTTAAGTTCATTTCCTTACCTGTTTATTTAACTCTATCCAAAAAAGCATATTTTAAAAAGTTAATTTACAAATGTTTTGATTGGACTTGAGCACGATACAGCAGTTCAGTCATGCTATATGTGATTTTTCGGTGCTCATTGAGTGCAGTCACTAACAACATGAAAGCATCGAAGCAATTTATGTCTTAACACTAGCAGATTATGTACTGAATTATATTCACATAAAACCTCAAAGTTCAAAACAGGGCAAACCTTCCCAGCATACATGCACTCTCGAACATTATCATTGGTTTTCTGTGTTATTAATTTGTATATTTGGTGTTCTCTTGGTCCTATAGTCTATAGACTAGTCATCTGATTTTTGTGTAATGAAATTTTAATGGCATTGCAGGGCTTACCTCTGCCCACAACCACGAGTTTGGAAAATCTCTTGCTTGTTATAAGCAATTTAGCAATGAAAGGAAGCATCTTCACAGGAGTATTGCCCCATTTTCCAGACTGTATGGCATCAATGGACATGGTTGACTAAGTATATACTTCAAAATCCCATAGTATCTTTAAACTGGATTGTCAATAATAGTTTCCCTGTACAATGTCTTGCAGGGCTTGGAACAGGATAATCTGGAAAAGCTTTTCTTTACTCAGGGCTTTCGGGTTAGCTTTGTGCAATATGAAGATGTTGCGAAGGATATTGACTTTGATCTACCTAATTCATGGGAACTACGTGGCGGAGTGCTTTTTGTTGCAGAACAACTGAGGTTTTCAGATGCCCAGGTAAGCCAGATAACTTTCACTTGAATTTTTTCAGTTCGGTATTTTGAAATTAAGATGATCTGAGCAGATTTTGAGAACATGGCCAATATTTCAGATTCTGTCAGAATGTATCCTGCTAGAGGAACAGCTAGCAAATTCTTACTGGTTTCTGGTAGACACTATGAAATCCAAATTCAAATGTTTCTGAAAATATCGACCTGACATTGATGTAGAACAATCTAAATTTCTTTTGCCAAGAGCCAGACCAGAAATACGGTTTTACCTTTTCATAGCCTAGTTTAGTTATCACTATTAATTATGTATGAAATACATTACCAATGATACATTTAAGTATCCTTACATTGCATCAAACAGCACGCACAAGTAAGTAAATAAACCATTGAGGACCATTGTGTTTTTATTTTGAATTGGTTTTAGACAATAAGAGAAAAAGGTATATATGTACTAATTTTTTTGTGAAAAAAATATGCTTCACTAATGGTTGTATGTAACTTACTGTTCTGTACCGTGATAGCTCTGTCAGGAAATTTGAATTGTAGATCTGATCCCCAGCTAGGATATCTGATAGGTGGCCATTGCTAGCTAGTTCCTAGTGGCCTTTTA
Organism: Setaria viridis; assembly: GCF_005286985.2. NCBI lineage: Eukaryota > Viridiplantae > Streptophyta > Magnoliopsida > Poales > Poaceae > Setaria > Setaria viridis. The sequence goes on from NC_048264.2 coordinate 8,679,248, forward strand.
AATGTCAGGACCAATTCCCTGATCATCCAGTTGTAATATTTTGTGCAAAATTGGACATCCGAGAGATCATGTCCTTACATCAAGTCTGGACCTAGAAACAGAAAATGCACTCACGTAAACCTATCAAGAAAAGTGAAATTTATTATTGAATCTCCAGGAGACTGCTAGCTCAGAAATAGCAAATGGTGCACCCTCTCACCGTTTCCTTGGCCTGAAGTAGGATCAGGATTGCTGCTGCTCTCCACATGTACTTTGTAGCTTTCTGCAACAGCAACATCATAAGAACCTTACCATGTATCTTTCTAACAAAACTTCCTTGCGAAATCATCCTGAAAAATTCTTTTTTACGTTAAATCATCCTTAGATTTGGTATTATGCAAGGTTAGTAATGTTCTCTGTTGGCAGTTTGAACATTCTTTTCTCTTTTTTTTTCTTCCCTGGCTTTGGTAGATGGAGAGCTTCCGGTTGCATTTCGAAAGAATAGAGGAGGATGCCGATGAAGAAGGATTTGAGGAACTCTAGTCGGTTATGTGGTGTGGCTTTAGCTTGTGCAGAAACCTTGCCATGTGTCAGAAGAGAGCTGGTACAGACAGGACCGTGCTAGTAAAATTCAAGCCAAGTTTCTTCTCGGAGAGGAGTCGAAGAATCGGGGATCTTTAGAACACAACTTGTCTGTTGATAAAGCCACGCTTACTTCAGTGTTTGATCAATAAAAGTGCTTGGCTTTTTTCTCACTTGTTTTGTATTGATTTTGCATTGTTGGAGCAGATGTGAAATGCTGAACTGAACTGAACTGAACTAGCGCATGGTTCTCCCAACCCAAGCTGCGGCCTTAAGCGTGAGAGAATATGTGGCTAGCTGATGCCAAAATATACTTGAGCATGGCATGTACGCCAGAGCATGGGAACCCCAGATAAGGAAGCAATCAAATATTGAGGATGTAGTAGCAATGTTCAGTCATGTTTGTTCGTTGCTCCTGAGCACATGGAAAATCTAAATTCAGTCATGTTTGTTCGTTGTTCCTGAGCACATGGAAAATCTAAATACGGGTAAAATTATTAGACAAAAAATTCCGTTGCCGGGACTCGAACCCGGGTCTCTCGGGTGAGAGCCGAGTATCCTAACCAGCTAGACTACAACGGATTGGTGATCTTCTTTTACGTAATTCTGTAGTGTTGAAAGTAAGTACCGAACGATCAATGGCTGATTTGTTGCTACAGTAGCGCGCCGGCAGAAGCGAGAGGCATCTGATCAAACAATGTGGCACATATCCCCATTAAATGGGTGCTGTAGTGCGCAATTTTTTTTGGCGTCTGTACTGCTGACGTTTTAGTTTTGTCCCAAACTTCTTTCAAGTTCATGGAAAATTAAATTAAGATATATAATACTAAATAAATGTATTATCTAGGATCGGCCCGAGGCCACCATGGCCTGTCGCCGAGGGCGGCACAAGCTACCGAAGTATGCAAGAGTTTGTTGCTCTAAGCTCTACTGTTCTAGTTTGGTTGTAAAAGGCCTGTGCAGGCACTGTGGTTCCAAAGTAGAAGGAAGTTTCAGGTCCACCTTGTTTGTCAGACATGTTAGATTTGAGAGAAATCAGCTACCAAGGATGGTGTATTGTATCTGCAGGGAAGTGAAATGGCTGAAAGGTCAACGTTTGACTTTGCTTCATCTTTGAACTGTACTACCAAATTGCGCCTAATGTAACTTATATTTTCAGCCGGGGAATAAAAAGAGAACCTAACTTTTTGAAATCCAATGTGAACAATATGCTCAGCAAGATTGCCTGCAGGTGGTATTTGAATTCCTAACCTGACATGCTGTTATGGCAGTATCTCCTCAGCATAAGTATGAAGCCTTTATGTAACTTTTGGGCAGGTTTGCAGGGACCTTCCTCTGGAGAAACATTCAAGCAGGGGGAGATTGGCGAACAGCTCTGTTGGCATCAGGTAGAATGAAGTTCAACCTCAGCTTTAGTATGAAGACCAAGAAAAAGGTTATATTGTCAAGAAGGCGCTTTCTTCAGTGAGTGCATCAGCTGGCAGGGGAGATGTTGTTCTGTACTCCTGTAGTCCTGTACAAACTTCGAAATTGAGATTTTTTTTTCTGTTACTTTCATTCATCGGCTTGTCTGTCCTTGGTAGTTGGCACCTTGCCTAAGGTCCCCTAGCCGAGTTGGTCAGTGGAACCGAGTGGCACTCCTCAGGTCCTGGGTTCGACTCCCCGTGGGAGCGAATTTCAGGTTGGGGTTAAAAAAACCTCCTCGTCTATTCCACACCAAAGCATGCTGCAAGGCCCGGCCTAGGCTCACGCGGGCGCAGGTGCCGCCATGTAAGGGTGGGGTAGGGGTTCGGGGGTTTTCTAGACCTGCGTGAGAAGGTCTTTCTTCTTAAGCAAAAGCTCGGGAGGCCGTCATACCCCCGCAGGTCTAGTAGTTGGCACCTTTTTTCAATTTTTGTGAAGAGAGCAATTGTACATGACTCGGGAGCTTATGGCTTTTGTTATGTCCTCTCAAAATGGTGAGGAGATAGTCGAGTTCTTATATTTGCGTGTTGTAAAAAAGGTAAGGTTTTCCTGGGCTGGGAGACCAGAACCTGGTGCAATATGTGGAAAAAAATTTCGGTCTCTCGGGTGAGAGACGAGTATCCTAACCAGCTAGACTACAACAGATTGTTTGTTGTACAGCTTAGGATACAGCCCTATTCATTCTAAATTCGCATTGTTACTGCTTAGGCACAACAAAAAAATTGCCCCGGCCCAATTCCTATGGCTTGATCTAGCTAGGTGAGGGGCAAATGGCAGGTGGTTTTCCTTCTCATTTTAGGAAAAGAGTAGTTTTACTGTCTACATTGTTGGGTTCCAGCAGGAGGAGCCCTGTTACAGAACAATCCGGTTCCTAATCAAACAAAAAAGGAGTTCAACAGCCGGAGCAGCTCTGCTCCTAAGTGAAGTTTATAGTTCTGCACTTCCTAATCACACTTTTGTGGTGCTTGTGACGGTAAGTGCAGAGCATGTGACTACCAGCAGCATACCTCACCCTATTTTTTAGTTTGACCGCACAAAAGATCCCCGAAATTGATTAAGCCAAGCAAAAATCATGACTTCATCTCTATCCCTCCCTCGCAAATACCAGCGGACCAGCCTAGTTTATAAGTTGTTATGAATAAGTTGTAAAGCTATATAGGTATTTTTCCTTCGCAAAAAGGTAATATATAGGTATTTCAAAGACAATATTGTTTGAGGACCAGTCATGTAGTCATTGCATAAAAAACTTGAGCACCATTTATTGGATCAAATGAATGAACTTCAAAAGGATTGCAAATAAAATTCTTCTGGAATTTCTGCATGGATGCCCTATGATCTAAACAACTAGAGAGACATGCATGGCCAATCTTCAGTAATCTTGAGTTGCTGGCAGCCTGACACACCCGCTTGCGTCGTTTGAGTACTTGATTAAACTCAAGTGGCCGTTGCAATTTTATTGTTTCAGGATGAATCTGTATCCCAGTCTTACACCCAAGTTATTAACCGGTCGTTGATTAAGGCTTGCAAGTTGCAGCAAGTTGCTAGTGTGCATAATGAATCATTACTTACAGGTGTTTCTGAGTGCACCCTCACCAGGTAACACAGATTCAAGCAGAACTAATCATCTGCCCTCTTGGCTCTTGACCTCTTTCGGCCGGGTGTGTGATCTGAGGAACTGGATGGTAGCGGAATTAAGTTGATGTAGGCTGCATCCATATTGTCATGAGCTCAGTAGCTTGTTTGACGCAAGTTAGGGACGACGCATGCGTTCACATACATTTTCAGCTCAAGCCACAATTTCTTTTTGTTGACACAGCAATTTCATTGGGTAACGAAGCTATGAGCATAGTTCCCATATCATGTCAGACTGGGTGAGTTCAACTTGCTCGTGTTATGCTCTTCGCCAGAAGAACTGGGAAAGTAACATTTTGTTACCAACGGAGATATTTTATTCTTCCACCACGAGGAGTGAACGATGTGAAACCATGTGCGATGACTTGGATAGGACCATTTGACATTTAAACCTATTTTTTCCGGCTATTAGTTTGCGAGCATCCTCCGCGCCAGCGTGTAAGACAGCCTAGAGAGCGAGGAAGAGTAATGGCTTCTATATCCCTTTGCAATTTGATCATTCTTCTTCCCATGTGCTAGCTAGAGCTTCGATTCATTTGAGGATATAATGATATATAATTCTTGATTTATGGGATTTTTTTTTGCTGAACCCATATATATGCTATTGCATCAGGACACAATAGACACTGTTCAACTCTAACATCAGAGACTGACTATGGATGAATCTAAACATTCTTATATATGTTGCCGAGATGTAGCAATATGCCAGTAGCATGAAAACATCTCAACACAATGAAAACAGAGCAAAGAATCCAAAAGTAAGTTTTATAAGAGATGTAACTCGAATCCTTCGGGTCAGAAAATTGGATGAATTAATTCGGGGTATATATACACACACCCAGTTTTATGTTAATGAAGATCCATCGGTTGTGTTGAAAGGTATTTGCTGTAAGATGACCCGCCCCCGTCCCCGCCCCCCGCTGCCCCGCCACCCCTCGCCGGCGTCGCCAGCCCCGACGGCGCCGCCCAAGCTCCTCCGCCGCCAGCCAGCTTGCGTCCTCGGACAGACCCCACGCGCCACTCCACCCCCGCTGCCCCTCGCATCCAGCCCCCCCCTCTCCCAATCGCGCTCTCCCGATCCAGATCTGGATCTATCCCCTGCTGTTCCTGATGCCCGATCCCCTTCGTCCCTACCTCGCTCGCCGCTCTACTGGAGGGAAACCCCTCCCCCCCCACCGCCGCGCACCTGCCGGGCCGGATCTTGGGAGGATCTCGTCGTCCCGCCCACGCCAGATCCGGCCCCGACCTACGCGGAGGTGGTACGGCGGGGGGCGACCGCCTTCACTTCGCCGCCTGTCCTTCAACCATCAGCGCCGCGACAGCTCAGATCCACCATCACCATCCCGCCCAGGAGCAGTTACTACCCTCGCCAACCCCGTCATCCTCCGGGCGTCAACCAGCGCAGTTATGGCTGCCTGCGTCACCATGCCGCTTCACGGCCCGTGCTGCGGATGACCTCCCATAGGATCCGCCAGAGATCTCCTTCTGGCGTCACACATCGCCGGCTCGCCAACCAGTGGAGTAATGGCCTCCCCCCCCGCCGGCCTCCGTCCTCGAGCCTCGAGCATCAGCACCTCTGACGCGACATCCACTCTGGCCCTGAGTCTGGATGGACCCGCGTCAGCCGGCGCAAGTGGCGGAAGCGCGAACAGCAATTCCTCCCTGTGCCCCCCAGCCGCGGCCGTGCTGCCAGACATTCAAAGCTTTCCTCCCCCATTGCCAACCACCAACCCCCCACTGCTGCGAACTCTGCCTTCCTTCAGAAGACAAAAGGGCGCTGCTTCAGGTGTCTGGGCCGCGACCACAAGGCTTCCGTGTGCAGAGACCCCATCCGGTGTCTGCGCTGCTTCCGCTCGGGACACAAGCAACGCTCCTACCGACCGCGCCCACAGGCTGCTTCCCCGTCGCGACGCCACCCACGCCGACCGGAGCCGCGTCCACAATCGACCTCCCTCAAGATGGCGGCTGCACGGGTTGGTGACCCGGCCCTGAGGCCGAGTGACGACACGCTGCACATCCCCACCTCCTTCGAGATCGACCACGAGCTGCGGGACTGGGAGGGGAACGCGCTGGTCACCTGGGCCATGCGTGTTCCACCAAGCACCACCGCAAGAAACATTGAAGACGCCATCCTGGAGGAGTTCCGGCTGCGTCCTGGCGAGGTCTCGGTCACCAGGCATCGCCCGGAGGCGTTCCTGCTGCGCTTCCAGCACCGCCAGCACTGCGAGGAAGTCAATGCCAAAGGTAACATCAACTTCCGTGGCAATGAAGTTTGTGTCAGGCCATGGCGGAGCCTCACTGGTGCTCTTGGCGCGGCGCTCTTCTACCACGTCCGCATCTGCCTCGACGGGGTACCAAGGCACGCCTGGCTGCCGGACATCGTCGAGCGTCTCGTCGGTCGGCACTGCGCGCTTCAATGCATCGACACCAACCTGCTCCATCCGTCAGACACGCGCGGCATCGAGCTGTGGGCATGGACGTCTGACCCGAGCAGGATTGCAAAGGTAATGTGGCTTGTCTTCACCACACGTTCTATGGACGGCTCGTCCTCATCTGTGCAGATCAATGAGGTTCCTCCCGAACGCTGGCAACGTGGGATCAAGCATCGGGTCCTGGTGCATCTGTGGGAAATCCACGACTACTCCGCCGTCACCACCGACCCGCACGATCCCGACGTGGCGGTAGGAGAGCCGGAGAAGAGGCGCCTCCCATGGTACTGGGGGGTCCGCGACGGTGACCAGGAACCGACGCCGGCATTCCCCCCATTCCAGCACCCCCCTCCTCCATGACGCGACGAGCGCAGGGGCCACGACCGCCGGGACGGTGGCCGGCGGGAGTGGCCGGATGACCACCCCGACTTCCACGACTGGCACGGTCGACGAGACGACGACGATGACGACTACGACGACTGGCATGGCGCAACTCCCAGGGGGCGGCGCATGGTGAGCAACGCCGAGAGCGCTCCCGTTCGCCGCGACGTCGACACGCCGGCCACGGCAACCAAGGCGGCAGGCGGAGGCATCTGGACGGCGAAGCACCACTGGCCGACGCCACCCGCAAGGCGACAGACTTCAAGCTGCTGTACGACCTGCAAGTTGGGTCCATGGCGGAGGCGGCACAGAAGATCTTCAACCTCCAGCGTCGCCACCCTTCGACAGCGACGCCACGGCCGCTCATGGACACCTTCCGCAAGATGTCAAGCATCGTCGGCGCCACTGGGGAAGAAGCCTGGTTCGACTACAGCGACAACACTAACAACCATGCCAAGGTACCAGTGCATAACAACGTCCAGTCTGTCGTGCCTCTCCAGAATGTCTTCCACAGAATCACTTCTGCACTGCCTCCCCCCTATAATCCAACCATCCAGGAGGTAGATGAAGAACTCCGCAGGATGTCCGCGCGGTTGGAGGTGGCCAGCCAAGGCACTCCTGGACAGGCAATCGGCGCCTTGTCTGGGGGGGAACCTGGCCGTGATGCTAAGGCACCGGCGGTGGGAGGTCAAGACGCTCGGCGGTCACCAGAGACTCAAGACAACGACCAATTCATCGACGTGGAACCTGCCCCCCTGTATCAGAACAGCAACTTGCATCCTCTCTCGGGGCTTTCTTCACCAGGCCGGAATCGCCCCTCCACAGCGCGCCGACGCCGCGGCAAGAACCAGCCCCGCAAGCACATCCAGAGTCAACAAAGCGCCGTCGTCCTCGCCGCGTCTTCGATATGACATCGGTACGTCGCAGCGCACGCCTCTCTACTAGACGTCCGATGCCAGCTATGCAACGTGCACAGCGCAACTTATGCCGCAAGCTTGGCCTTCTGAACGACGATCTGCAGCCTGTGGAGGCCGCGCTACAGGAGTACCTCACCATGTTCCAGGGCCCCCTTCCACCAGAAGTTATTGCGGCGCTCACGGCGGCGTTCAATCTGGAAGATGAACAGGCTGAAGAGCTTGATGCAGCCATGGCAATGGTGGCCGGAGACGCAATACAGGATATCCAAGAAGCTGTCGAGGCTCTGCAAGTCGAAGGTCCTCAGGTGGCTGCTTAACAGCACCGCCTTGTATCAATTAGTGCCGTCTATCTTCTTATGTCAGTTGCAAGTGTAATTCGTATGGGCAGAGCGTGTTGCTGCTGCACTTCCTTTGCTCCCTTCACAGACTATGTCTCCGCTCGGTTTGTAACCTTAAGGCCACAGTTGCGCCATGGTTGGGCTTCATCGCCTGAACTGTCGTTCATTCAATTAGCTTCTATGTTATTTCTCTTGCGTGAGAGTTTGCCACTTCAATCAAGTGCAGCACCCTACTCCCAAGCGGCTGCGACGATACAAGGGCTCTTTCCGACCCTGTTGTGCGTACTCATGGGGACGAGGCAACGCTCACCCCTTAAGTTGATCGGCCGGCGCTCACCACGGAGCCAACGCACGTACGCCTTAGCCTTAACAGATGGCGATCTTGGCGGTCCTACGTATGTTCCAATATGGTGCAAATGAATATTGACATTCTATGCTGGAATGTGAGGGGACTGAACACTAGAGCACGAAGAGACATAGTCCGAGAAACGATTACGGGTACCTCATGTCATATTGCATGTCTTCAAGAAACCAAGCTTGCGGACATCGATCAATTCACAGCGGCTTTCTTGGGAGGCCACAGACTCGACAACTACTGTTACAAGCCGGCGGGGGGTATTTCAGGCACGCGAGGCGGCCTTCTCCTTTTATGGAATGCTAATTTCGTCAATCTTTCAAACGTGCTCATAGGGCAACACCACATCACGGCGACGGTCACCATGCTAGAATCTCTAAACACCTTCGTCTTGACGACAGTGTATGGTCCGACCAGCGCTAACAGGAAAGCCGAATTTCTCGCTGAGTTACAATCTACAAAACCGCAAGATAACTCCCAATGGCTTGTCCTTGGTGATTTTAACCTCATTTACAAAGCGAGTGATAAAAACAACAATAGAATAAATCGGTGGCATATGAACATGTTTAGAGAAGCTTTGGATACATGCGACCTCCGTGAGATCCGTCTTAATAACAGAAAATTTACATGGAGTAACGAGAGGAGAAATCCCACTCTGGTTCGGCTTGACAGAGTATTCGCAAACGTACAATGGGAAGAGGCTTTCAGTAGCCATGCACTTCAAGCGCTGTCAACGTCTCTCTCTGACCATTGCCCGCTACTACTTTCCAACCACGGTGGCCCTAGACGACCAAAATCGTTCAGATTCGAGAATTACTGGCCGAAGCTGCCAGGCTTTACGGACACGGTCAAACGAGCATGGACTGCTCCGACAGCACACGTTGAGCCTTTTCACCGCCTATATTACAAGCTTCACCACACGGCTGTCGCTTTACGGGAATGGTCTAACCGTCTGATACCCGATGTGCAAATGCAGTTGTACATGGCCCTTGAGGTCATACTGAGATTGGATATAGCTCAGGAACATCGCACCCTATCCGACGGAGAACGTCTGCTGCGCAGCCGACTAAAATCTCGAGCCATGGGGCTAGCGGTCATTGAACGAGCACGTAGAAATCAAGCCAGTAGAACAAAAAATATGAAGCTGGGCGACGCAAACACGCGTTTTTTCCATCGACGGGTAAATGCTAGGCGTCGCAGGAACTTCATCCACAAGTTAAAGAAGGACATCGGCTGGGCATGTACCCATGCAGAAAAAGCAGTAGAGATACAAAACTTCTTTACACGGACCATGCAACAGCCACAGCCACGAAGGGCAGACTTCAATTGGGACATCCTAGGGATCAACAATCACGACCTCTCCTCACTTGATGCACAATTCTCTGAGGATGAAATTAAGAGGGCTATTGACAATTTACCGGCAGACAAAGCTCCTGGACCGGATGGATTCACGGGACTCTTCCTCAAATCATGCTGGGATATTATCAAGCAGGATGTAATGGCGGCGGTCAACGCCTTTTACTCCCTTCGATGTAACAACCTTGGCCTCATTAACTCGGCAAATATCATACTACTACCAAAAAGAGAGGAGGCTGACTCCATCCAGGACTTCAGACCAATTAGTTTGATACACTCCTTCATTAAAATAATCACCAAAACGCTGGCGTTACGGCTTCAACCACACATGAACGCTATTGTTTCTACATGTCAGAGTGCTTTTATCAAGAAGAGGAGTATACATGACAACTTCATGTCGGTACGTAATACAGTGAGACGCCTCCACCGCAATGGTGTGCAGGCCATCTTCCTCAAACTGGACATTGCAAAGGCTTTTGACTCCGTTCGATGGGACTTTCTGCTCACACTAATGCAACGTCTTGGTTTCCCGACACGTTGGAGGGATTGGATAGCGGCGATTTTGTCCACATCTTCTTCTAGGGTCCTACTGAATGGGATCCCAAATCCACCTCTAAAACACAGGAGAGGGTTACGTCAAGGGGATCCCCTCTCACCGCTCCTCTTCGTCATCGCAATTGACCCGCTACAAAGGCTACTACACATAGCAACGGAAATGGGTATATTTTCTAAGATACGAGGCCGCGGGCCTTCATGTCGGATATCTATGTATGCGGATGATGCGGCACTATTCATTACGCCAAGAAAAGAGGAGATAGATGCGCTAGTAAACATACTGAATATGTTCGGAGAGGTGACTGGGCTCAAAGCAAATTTCCAAAAATCAACTGCTCTACCCATCCGTTGTCAAGGGATAGCGTTAACAGATATACTACAGAACATGCCAGCCAGGATAGGAACCTTCCCAACCAAATACCTTGGCCTTCCGCTATCTACATCACGACTTAAAACGGTAGACTTCCAGCCTCTGGTTGACAAGGCAATAGGGAAACTTAACAGCTGGAATGCACGAAACATGACTGCAGCAGGGCGTTTGACACTTGTCAAATCGGTGCTGACAGCCCAACCAATATATTTACTCACAGCTTTACAGGCACCAAAGCAAATCATGAAGACCATAGATGCCAAAAGAAAGCAGTTTATTTGGGCCGGAAATGAGAATGTCACTGGCGGGAAATGTAAGGTGAATTGGACGCGAGCTGCCAGATACAAGAAAGGTGGTGGTCTTGGGATTCTACACCTGGGAAAATTCTCCAGAGCGTTACGACTGCGTTGGCTGTGGCAACAATGGACGAATGCAAACGCCTTATGGGATGATTGTGATATCCCCTGCACACAGGTTGATCGTAAATTATTCGCGGCAGCCACCACTATATCAATTGGTGATGGTAACAGAATTTCATTTTGGGACAGTGGCTGGATCGACGGCCAAAGGCCCAGAGATATGGCGCCCAACCTCCACAGCATTTCAAAACGGAAAAACAGATCGCTACGTGAAGCCATCACAAACAATGCGTGGGTCACAGATATTGACCTCCAACACCAGAGCTTTTCGGTCACTCACTTCATTGAGCTGCAGAGAATCTGGAACGCGGCGAGCGGACTGCAACTTCGACCAGGGGTTCCGGACACCATTCGATGGAAATTGACGGCCGATGGTCACTATAGTACGAGCTCAGCATACCGGGCACAGTTTTTCGGGTCCACAAACACCAACTTTGAAGTCATCATCTGGAAACCGTGGGCGCCCCCAAAGTGTAAGTTTTTCAGCTGGCTGGCGATTCAGGACAGAATCTGGATAGCGGACCGACTGCAACGACGGGGCTGGCCGTGCAACCCAAATTGTGCTCTCTGCGAAGCAGCGCAAGAGACGGGGCTCCACATGTTCACCGCATGCAATTACACAAAAAATGTCTGGTCTCAACTAAGCGTGTGGACGAGGTGCCCGGCCATTAACCCAGATTGTTGGGCTTCATATGACACTCTGCATGACTGGTGGACGGCTTTAGCAGGCGCGCAGGTCGCTGACAAAAGAGGCTTCCGATCTCTCATCCTCTTAGTTCTGTGGGAAGTTTGGAAAGAGCATAACGCGCGAGTTTTCCATCGACAGGAACAATCCATCCCCCGTTTAGTGACTCGCATAAGGGACGAGGCAGCCACGTGGGTGTCGGCAGGTGCTCTGCACCTGGAGCGGTTTTTAGACGCCGCAAGGCGTAGTTGAGTGTATATAAGGGCGTTTTTTCAGCTTATTTTTGCCAGTGAGCTAAGTTCGCATTGCGCGGCATGTAATTTTTTCTAATCTGTTCAGCCTTCGGGCTTTCCTCTTTATTAATATAGCGGCAGCTCTCCTGCCAGCTCGTTTCAAAAAAAAAAAAAGATCCATCGGTTGAAGTATATACAGGTCAAATGTTCATCTTTCCTTATCGTTTAAACTTTTCTGTAAGTGCATAGAAACTCAATATGGTGTCTATAATCCAAAGAAAAACTCAATATGGCGTCGGAGATAAGGTCCTAAGTTTGGGTCCAATGATTAATTGAAAATGGGTTTGTTTTTTTCGATGAAATGCTCCTGGTGGTGAAGTCTGTACTGTACACGCTCATAGAGGTGGAGTGAAGTAGTAGTATGCAATCCTCCAAATGTCTCATACTTACGTTGAGCTGTGTCTCTTTGTCTGATGTTCCAATCCAAGTCAACGTGTAAGGGGCCATTATAAATAGACCCCAAGAAGAGGCAACCTTGCTACAACCCCACCCCTTTTGACATTATTGAGCAGCACTACACGTACGGGTTATCTGAGGACCATGGCCGGAGGAGGAGGAGCGGCAGAAGCCGGCGTCGCGGCGGGGATAACGCTGGAGTACACGCCCACATGGATCGTGGCCTCCGTTTGCTCCGTCATCGTCGTCATTTCCCTGCTCTTCGAGCGCATGCTCCATCGCCTAGGCAACAAGGTGCGTCCAGTGATCTCATGCGCCATCTTTTACATATCGTTCACAAGCTTGTATACCAACACGCAAACCACGTTTCGTCAACAGAGGCTACTGAAGAGCAGCAAGGAGACCCAGTACGAGGCCCTCCTCAAGATCCAGAAAGGTTTGACTACACCATGTCTGTGCGTGCCTGCAATAATCCATAATCGTTTGCGATTGCGATGTATTGACACTCCTCCGGTAATGAGCTAATAATGGATGCAGAGCTGATGCTACTACTGGGTTTCATATCGTTGATGCTTGGCGTGTTCCAGGGCGCCACGCAGAAGATATGCGTCAAGGAGAGCGTCATGCACCACCTGCTCCCCTGCCCGCTGCCGTCAGGGCATGCCGGCGCCAAGCACGGCGCCGCCGTGTTCACCGGCGGCGTGCTAGGCGGCGCGAGGAGGCTCCTCTCTGGAGGAGGCGCCGTCGATGACTACTGCCTGAGAAAGGTATTTGCTCTGGTTTGCTAACCGGTGCTTGCTGGAACATACCCTGGAGTCCTGGACTTGCATGGTTCCAGCAGTTCTGAACCTTGGATGGCCATGCTACTCGCTAGAAGATGTTCGTGTTCCAATTCTTTGAAACCACTTAAATATGCTCATTTTAAACAGGGCAAAGTTCCAATCCTTTCGCTCGAAGCATTGCGTCAACTGGACATATTTATCTTCAACTTAGCAGTCGCACATGTTGAATTGGCTGGATGGCATCTATTTTAGCACAATTGTTTTATTAATTTGTTGTTAACAACAATGAAAGTCAAACCAGTTTATCTTTCATTTCTGCGGTCTTTCTTCAAACAATTCTATGGGTCAGTCACTGAGGAGGACTACACGGCCATGCGACTTGGCTTCATTGCGGTACATACACACGTACACTTTCATCTGTCAAAAACCTAACACCCATTCCCTAGCATGTCATGTCATATTATGGAAAATATGCACACATTTAATGACCATTTTTGGTAGAAACACTGCAGGGGAAACCCAAAATTCAACTTTTACAACTACATGATTAGAGCATTTGAGGCTGATTACAAGAAAGTTGTTGGTATAAGGTAAATATCTGAAGTATTGTTGTCAAGACATGCAAAATGTTCCTATGGTCTTGGTATTTGCAATGTTTCCATTGATCAATTAATGACAAAGTTTTATTCTTATGCAGTTGGTACCTTTGGGCTTTGCTAATGATATTCTTATTACTGAATGTTCATGGTATATTTCTAACCGAATAACTAATATTGTTTCAATTTTTATTAGCGTTGCATCACCGTAAGTTCAATACTAGTGGGGTGTCTCAATTGTTTACGATGTCTCCTATATATTTTATAATCAGTGTAGACCAATAATATTTATTTAGGACAATTCTATTTATGCTTGATGCAAACACTGATGCTACTCTTGTGTTGAACAGGGAGGTATGTCTACACATGGTTATCATTGGCACCTTCCGTTGTAAGTTTACCCATTGGCAAGATAAAGATTTAAACGAATCAACATCTACAAATTCTAACTAAACAAAAAATTAGTGATCTTAACCAAAAAGAGAAGAGAGACCCCGCGTCGCTCCCGCAAGGTGACCGGGGGCTCTCTCGCGCCGCTGCCTCCAGGCCCCGCCCCCGTCCTCCTCTTCTCACCATCGCCCAAGCAGGCCACCGGAAGCCCGGCGGCCGGCGAGGAAGGCGACGGCGGGGCATCTTCGACAAGTCAATGTCTTGACATCTTTTAACCAATAAACTAGTATGGGTCAAACAGACAAATACCCTCCGTTACCCTACGGGCCGTACCCGCAAATGAACCGATAATCCATACCCTCCCCAAATAGTGCAGGTATGGGTACTGGGTACCCAATGGCATCATTAATATCCAGCAAAACAAACCATGTCATCATACAAATTTTGTCATGCGCTTGCCTTGACTATGATGAGAACCTAGCACCATGCACTTGGCACTAGAACTCCCCAAACCTATATATCAAAGCTACACATAGGAATGAGTTCATGATGACCACAAGTTTGTATGGTTACTTGAACTAATCCACTCGATCAAATCATACTTGCTCACTTCACACATTATCCTGGAATTCAACTAACTTCCTGACTTGTTCAATGTTTGACCATAATTATTCATTCCACTTAACTAATTGCATCTAATAAACACGTTGGGCCGCTTCCTAGGGGCTAAAGGCATGCGCTTTGTGCACTGGGCGCGTCTGCAATTAGCGCAAACTCTCCCAGGGCATGGCTGGGGGATCATCGGTCGCGAGGTCCTGCAACGCGGAGGCGGAGCACGATGGCGCGTCGGGAAGCAGCTAAGGGCTACGGGGAGGTTCGGCGGTGGCTCGAACGGGTGCAGGCCGGCGAGGACAAACTCGCCGAGGCGCAAAGGCTGCGCCTTGGGTTCACGTCGGGGTCAAGCTGCGGCAGCCGCCATAGCGGCGTGCGTGGTCGGCGGGTGCACGGTGAGAGCGCGCGTGGCGCGACTGCGGGCGACGGCCAGCAGCACCTGCAACAAGCGCGGCTCGAAGGCTGGACAGAGACGATGCGCGGTGGTGCAGCAAGGCGAGGCGCGCTGGCTCGTGGCCACCCACGGCCGCGGCCATGGCTACGATGAGGCGGTTCTCCGGAGCACGGGAGCGCGGCAAAGCTCACCTGGCGGCTCGTTGGTGAGGGACTTGGCGCGGTGGCAGCGTGCGGCTGGATGAGTCGTTGCCGTGCAGGACGCGTGGCAATGCTATTGTAGTTGATCGGGCGCAGGCTTGATGACGATGGCGTGGCGTGGCTCCGACAGCTTCCTTCCTTCCCTATCCTCCTTCCTCCTCCTTTCTTCTTCTATGGTGGCGGTGCGGCAGGGGAGAAAACCCCAAGCGGGGGATCGTCGATTCGTCCTAGGTTGGAGGTGTTTTATTGGCATGAAGCTAGGGTTCCAGGGTGCAACGGTGACACTGTGCGGCAACGACCATTGGGGTGCGCGTGGGGGTGCATGGCACGCATTGAGGGACCGTAGGTCTAGAGTTTCTGCGTGCGGGTGCGGTCTCACGGGGGTCGCGGCGGTCAAGCCTTCTAGAGGCTTCCCGCGGCCTCCTCTGTCGCGGAGCGGGGGCGGTCACGGGGTGCGGCACGGGCGCGGGCGAGAGGGCGTGGGGAAAGGTAGGGGAAAATCTGACCAGCAGAGCGGGCCGCGCTGGTCAGTGGTGGCAGTGGAGGCGGTTGGATGATGGGTTAGGCCGGCCTGTTGGGCTGGCTGGGTTGGTAGGGTTAGGCAGGCCGGGGCCTGGCAAGCTAGGCGGGCCAGTTTAGAGGTTTAGGTGGTTTAGGCCCGAGTTAGTTTGGGTTAGTTTAGCTTTTAAGTTTGAATTTGAATCCTAAATTCAAATTCAAACCTCACTCAATTTAAAATCCAATTAACTTCAAATAAAATCCAAATTTTCACAATAGCATATATTGAACCTAGGTTTTTCAAATTAACATTATTTAATTCTAGGAATTTGGGGAGGATTCAATGAAGACAATCTTGATTTTCAAACTTGCACACCACAAACAACAACAAAAATTTTGAAATCCTCATTTTTAAAACACAACATCTCGTAAAAATACGGGATGTTACAACCATGAAGACATATTCTATTCCAAAGAATTGCTTCTACTTCTAGAAATAATTGTATTATGACGTAAGCTGTTACAAACAATAAAAATCTTTACTTTAACTCATTGAGCCAAATGTTTTGCCAAATAGCATTCTTACTAAGCTAAAAAAGAACTTGCACCAAGGTAACGAAGGATACCCAATTGCTCGTGATGGGAAGGGACATTTTATCTGATAGATCGGTGTGTGGGCTAGCTTGCCTTGTGATCTTACACATGGTCTCAGATGTCTGTGCATGCAAAACATCTCCCTCTTTTCAGTCAGAGCAACTTTCATTTTTTTTAGATTAAGGATAAAATCATCCGGCCTTGGTCATCCACGAATGAATACCTACAGCCAAGAATACATACTTAACAGACCAGCAGGAGGAATCTCCCCCTCCTGAAACACAGCTTTTAAGCTAAGACTCAAAGATCATACCAAAATAAAGACCTGGCAAAACCCTCCAAACAACACTTAGAGTTCTGAAATAACTCTCCAACTACTAAACTGACTCGTAGCTATTGAAGAATTCGCCGCCTAAAGTTCCAGCCATACTTGTTGAAGAACTCCATAGCAGTTACTTCAAGCCTGCTGCACTTTTTCCTCAGATTAATTTTCTCTTCCTCCTTTGATAGTACCGCCCATGTTCTTGTCCAATATGTCCCTCTAAAAATTACCTGCAAAAAGGAGTTAGTGATTGTGCCTTTGAACAGTACATCGTTTCTATTCAACCATAATGCCCAGCAAAGTGCCGTAGCTCCTACAATCATCTGGCTCCTAATTTTTCGAGGATACCCTCTAGTCCAAGAGCCCAGCAAGTTAGAGACACTAATTGGTGGTTGAATCCCAAACGAAAAGAATACTATGCTCCAAATGAATCTGGCAAGGTGACAGTCAAAGAAAAGGTGTTGTATTGTCTCTTCTGTATTACAAAAGCAACACTTGGCGCTTCCTTGCCATCTCCTCTTAGCAAGATTGTCCTTTGTTAGAATCACCCCTTTTTTTAAATACCATAGGAAGACTTTGATTTTTAGTGGTAGTTTTAGTTTCCAAGTCACACACCTTGATGGTACACCTTCTTGCAGTATGTCCTTGTACATTGACTTTACTGTGAACACTTTGTTTTTATTCAGATTCCATATAAATCTATCCTCTTGTTCATCTATACTGTGAGTAGCAATCTCTGCCACTAGTTCTAGCCATTTATTTAATCTATGACCTGTTAAAGCTCTTCTAAAAGAGACATTCAGAGGGACTGATCCACAAACTTTGGCCACAGTGTCATCCTTCCTTCTGGCTATATTATACAAAGATGCATATCTTTCCCTCAATGTTGTCTTTCCCATCCAAACATCTTCCCAAAATTTGGCCTTTTTTCCATTGTGTACCTCAAAAGTTCCCATTGACCAGAATTGGTCCTTTATTTCCATGAGACCAGTCCAAAAGTGTGAATCCCCCCTTTTCCTTGTTACTTGAGATAGGGTCTTATTCACTAAGTATTTTCTTCTAAGAAGCTTTTGCCATACTCCATCCTCGTTTATAAGTTTAAATAACCACTTGCTTAGCAAGCATCTATTTAGAACTTCCAGATTGGATATACCCAATCCTCCTACATTCTTAGGAGCACACAGGATACTCCATTTGGCCAGCCTATATTTCTTTTTGTGTTCATCACTTTGCCAAAAAAATCTAGATCTATAATAATCTAGTCTTTTCAGAACACCTTTAGGTATTCTAAAAAAGGACATCATAAATATTGGTAAACTGGAGAGGACAGAATTTATTAGCACTAACCTGCCTCCTACTGACATTAACTTGCCCTTCCAACTTGAAAGCTTTTTCTGAAATCTTTCTTCAACCATCTTCCAGTCTTTCTTTGTAATTCTGCGATGTATCATTGGGATTCCAAGGTATTTGAAAGGTAACTCTCCTTCCTTGCATCCAAAGATGTCCACATAACTTTCTGCTTGATCTTTTGCCTCCCCAAAACAGTACAATTCGCTTTTGTGGAAATTAATTTTGAGGCCTGATAGCTTTTCAAAGGTACATAGTACCAATTTCAGATTTCTAGCCTGCTCTAAGTCATTTTCCATGAAGAGAATTGTGTCATCTGCGTATTGGAGGATAGATAATCCTCCATCTACCAGATGGGGTACTAAGCCCTTGATTTGGTTGTTATCTTTTGCTTTGGTAATCAGCACAGCCAACATATCAGCTACTACATTAAATAGCAATGGAGATAAAGGGTCTCCCTGTCTAAGTCCTTTTTTTGTTTGAAAGAAATGTCCTATATCATCATTTACCTTTACCCCCACACTACCTCCGTTCACTATACTTTCTATCCATTTACACCATTTAGCTGAAAACCCTTTCATTCTTAACGCTTGTTGAAGAAAAGGCCAGTTAACCTTGTCATAGGCTTTCTCAAAGTCCAATTTAAGAACAATTCCATCCTGTTTTTTCCTACTCAGTTCGTGTATGGTCTCATGAAGTATGACAACCCCTTCCATAATATACCTCCCTGGCAAAAAAGCAGTCTGGGATGGCCTAATGACTTTATCAGCCACCACAGAAAATCTATTGGCCATCACTTTTGTGAAGATTTTGAAACTGACATTTAACATGCAAATTGGTCTATACTGTTGGATCATTTTTACTTCCTTAAGTTTTGGGATTAAAGTTATTATCCCAAAATTTAAGCTGTATAATGGTAGATTACCTTTATGGAATTCTTCAAACATGGCCATCAGGTCATCTTTAATGAGACTCCAGAATGCTTGGTAGAACTCCACAGGGAATCCATCAGGTCCCGGAGCTCTGTTATGCTTCATTTGGAAAATAGCTTCTTTGACCTCCTTTTCTGTGAACTTTTCAGTCAGGATTTCATTTTCTTCTCTTGATACTTGAGGGATGTCCTCTGTCAAGGATTCGTTCATAGAACAGATACTCCTTGATTGAGACCCAAATAAGCCTTTATAATACTTAGATATGTACCTTTTGAGGTTGTCATCCCCTTCTATGATGCCCTCTTCCTGTTCCAGTCTAAAAATTCTAGTTTTCCTGTGCTTTCCATTAGCTACCATATGAAAATATTTAGTATTATTATCTCCATTTAGTATCTTGTTGCTTTTAGCCCTTTGATACCATTTTATTTCTTCTTCTCTCAGCAGCTGAACTAGTCTGTCTTGAATGCACTGCTTTAAATCACTTTCTTGCTGACTTAGCAGCTGTGATTCTGCCTTTTTATCTAATTCATTTGCCCTTGCAAGTAGTTCTTGTTTTTCTTTTTTGTACTCCCCATTTATATTTTTTGCCCATCCTCTCAGGAATTGCCTTAGCCTTTTGATCTTGTTTTGCCATTTCTGAAGGGGAGTGTACCCTTTTCTTTCCTTGCTCCACACATCAGATACTAACTCGAAGAAGTCTTTTCTCAACAGCCATCTTAGTTCAAACTTGAACATGGGTTGCTTCCTGTTCCCCCCTTCTTGTCTAGTATTAAGCAGCAGAGGTGTATGATCTGAAATTTCCCTACTCAATGCATCAACCGTAGGTAAAGGAAATTTTTCTTCCCATTCCGTGCTGACCAAAATTCTATCCAGTCTCTCATAGGTTGGGGTTTTTAAGGAATTAGCCCATGTATATTTCCTGCCTGACATATGTATCTCTTTTAAATTTAAGCTATCTATGATAGCATTAAAAAGAAAAGGCCATTTATCCTCGAACCTTTCATTATTTTTTTCACTTGGGTTTCTTATGATATTAAAATCACCCCCAAGCACAATGGGTAAGTCCTCTTTACTGCAGGTGTGGACTAGTTCAGTAAGGAAGGCTTCCTTAAATTCTGGTTGTGCTGCCCCATAGACAGCCACCAGGACGAAATGAAAATTATCTTTTCTTGTCCTTACTCTAAACTTCACATAGAAATCTCCTTCATCAATACTTCCTATGTCTAACTCGTCAAGGTTTACTCCTAGTAGGATACCCCCTGATCTTCCATGTGGTTCAGTCCAGTGCCATATGAAATTTTTCCCCCCACATAACTTATTTAGTGTGTCTTGGGTAAAATCCCTTTTTCTTTTGTGACTTAGCACCAGACTTGTATTTTCCAATCTTAGAATAAAGTTCCAAGTAGCTATTATCCTCATCAAAGATCTCTTCCAACAGATCCCCACAAAGATTCTGAATCTCTCTACTTTCTACTTCTTCTATCTCCTCATCCTCCTTAACACTATCCAGATTTTTTTCACTTTGGTTATCAAAATCTGTATGTTGATCTAACAATCTGTTCTCTACTGAAAGAATTTCTTTTACCACCCTTTCCATATCCTTTTCACTTTCTCCCAATCTAACACCTAATTGACTAACATTACTAACAGCATTATTCAAAAGAAATGGAAAGCAATGTTCAGTCTCAGTGTTACCTTCATTGAGCTCCAGATTCTTTCGGGCTGCAATCTTCTCTGTCTTGGTTAGGATGTGCTAATCTACTGAATTAACCAATCTAGGACTTGCCCTTGTTGGTGTTATTACAGCCTCATGAATTGCAGCCATCTTCTTCAAGTCATCTGTTTCCCCTGCTTCTTCCCAACTACTTTCCCCCTCCTGGTCTTCATTTTTATCATTCATAACTTGATTTGATAAGTCATCCAACGTTTTATCTACTGCTCTATCCATTATTTACTCAGCCTTCTCCTTCAAGAACATATTAAACTCCCTCTCATTCATTCTTTGCACTTTATCTCTTAATGATTCCTTCTCAACCCACCCCTGTTCTTCTTGCACCTCCTCTGTCCTATTGCCTTCATTTTCTTTAGACACATTATTGTTTTTCCTTCTCTTTAACTCCCTATTCAAATCTGGGTCATCCTGCATCAGATCCTCCTCCATGTCTTCTCCTTCTCCCTCTCCTTCTGTAACTCCCTTCCAATCATAGTCTTTTTCCTCTCCATTCTCATCAAACCCCCTCCTTTCTACTTCAAACTCTAATTCAAAGTAGTGATCCCCTATTACCACATCTAGATGTGGGGGAATAAGCAGAGGGTTTAGGACTGCTACACAAATCCTTCCAAACTCATTTTCTCTTGTCCTCTCCATGTCTACAGTTTGTGTAGAGCCTAGCATTGATCCAATTGCCCACAAATTCATGTATTCCCTTAATGATTTCCTCAGCCCAAACACTCTTACCCATACTTTAGGTAAGAGAAATCCCTCCTCTCTTTCCTGCCAGGTTTCAAATTGCATTCTCACACCTGTTTGCACTCCATCTTCTCTAACATCTGCCCCTCCAAAAGCTATTGCCCTCTGCAGCTCAGATTTTGAGGGGAAGTTAGTAATGAAGGTGTTGTTTTCACTTTCTTCTAATTCCCATTTCCATTTTCCTGGATATAGTCTTTGTAGTTGTGAGACCACCTGCTCCTTGGATAACTCTCCTCCTCCAATTCTAATCAGTGCTTTCTTGGATTCCTTTTTATTTTTTGGCAGTGGTGGGTGGGGAATATGATAGAAACCGAGACCATGTACAGCATACCCCACGACATGTGCCACTGGTCTAGGCTGCTTTAGTAGAGGACATCTATGGTTCACATGATCCTCACTGTTGCAGATAATACAATGTATTGGATTATTGCACCTAGCAGCCACATGCCCTCTCTTTGTACATCTTGAACATTTAATTCCTGTCTTGGTTCCTTCTCCCTTCTCTTCTTCTGCATCTTCTACTTCTGCCATCTGTATATCCATTTCTTCATCCCCCCTGGGCCTTTTTTCTGTTCAGAATCATCTGTTTGCACCTTCCTCTTTGCAGCTTCTTCATGCTTCACTTCTTTTCCTTTCCCCTCTATCTTCTCTATCCCTGATTTTTGTGGACGCTCTTGCCATCTGCTCCACCCTCCTCTTCCTCTCAGGTTTTCTGCTCTCACAACCTCTCCTGATCCCCCCTGTACACCTCTCCATCCCCCATATCCCTGATGTTGAACTTGTCTATTCCTTTCCATGCCAGAACCCTCCCTGGCTGCAAAGCTTCTTCCATATCCACCACCAGTTCCTTCCCTTCCTCCTGCTATGGGCTCCATGATTCTTCTCTAGCTGTCTCCAAACCACCTCCCCCCTCCTGGACCTTCTCTTTGAAACCCTTCTGGTAGTCGGTCTTGATTTACCCGTCCACCATGAGTTCCTCTGGCACCTGCTGTTGCTCTTGCCCCAAATCCTCGTCTCAACATTCTGGCATCTTCCTTTGTTACCTGACACTCTCTTTCCTTTCTATGGTACTCGAGTGATTTTGTGGGGATGCCAAAGGTTGTGAACTGAACTCTGCTGTCTTTATTCCTCTCTGAGTACCCTGCCCCTTTTCCCCTTCTTTCCCAGGCGTCACCTTGTGTTCTGGCCCAGCATTGATTGCTTGGCCCTTTCAGTTTCCCTCTGTTTTTAAGGAGGTGCCTTAAACCACTTGCACATTGAAACAGTGAGTGTGGTCCCACATGAATGAAACCTGTTTCTCCCACCCAAGTAATTGGATTGTTTGTGCAAGTTGTTTGATCTTTTTGAAATTCAAAATCAGACTTCATCTTCTTCGTTAAACAACCTTCCTCTGCTATGTTCAGCCCCTCCTGTGAAGGGCATCCCTCCCCAATGGAATTCCCATCAACCAGTTCCTTTGATGTAAATTCTAGGAAATTATCCAAACTTCTCTGATTCACTGAATGTGTCGCAGCTCGAATATCCTTCACCCAACTATCACCTAGTGACAGCTTAACAGGGCTTTTTCTTCGAGGTAATGGACCTTTCCATGGTTTCATCTTGTTTCTGTCCTTCATCTTTTTATCCCTTCCTCTATCTTTGCTTCCATGATACTTAGCTAAAATTCCTCCTTCCCCTTTTTTTCTACTGCTAGAGAGTTCTGTTCTTTCCCCTAGGGAAGGACAGCTTCTCTCCTCTGTGTCTGTAATTCTCATTTGCAACCTGATAGAAGCATTTTCCCTTTCATCCTCCTCTTCAGAACTTCCTTCGTCTGCCAATGGCCAAAAACGAGAACCAGAACCATTCATTCGCAATCCCTGTAAAGGATCCTGCGAGCTTTTGCTATTCTTCCTCTCTATCCCATTACGTTCCTCCTCTAATCTTCTATTTTCCCTCAACTCTTCCGAAGATTCAACCTCTTCCCATGCACACCCAGAGGCGCATTCCTTCGGGGTGTTTTGCTGTTCTACAATTACCAAGCTCGGCGCAAGCGTTAGGCGCCGCCTATTTGGTTTAGTAACTATGTTACTTCCCCCTTTGTCCCTCGATACATTTGCACAGGCAAAAGGTCGAGCACCTTGCAAGCACGGTACCTTGTATGGAGAAGGAAGAGAACGCCGGGGAGAAAGATGTTGTACCTGGTGCTGACTGTCTTCAGTGGATCCGCATCCCATTATTACTTCTCCAACAATTTAGTTTAACAGTCGTTGTGAGGGAATTTACCGATTGGGGATGGCTCCGGTGCCGCTGTGGCCGTCCGCCGTCGTGGTGCCGGCGTCGCCCGTCACGGCGCCGGCCGGTCGTGACGTTGAGCGGCCGCGGAGATACGCAGCCACGCTGGCACTAGGCTCGGCAAGGGGCTGTCGACCTCGCCGGCGGCACTGCCGCTCGTGCTGCTGGCCGCGGGGCCACCGAGCTCGGCGGCGGCGTTGCTGCTCGCAGCCCCCGCCGTCCCCGCTAGCGTGGGACGGGCTCGCTGCTCCTGCCGCTCGTCGCTTCAGGTAATGCAAAACTACCCCCGAGTACCCCTGTGTATCGTCAGAGCAACTTTCATGTATTCGTCTCTGGACACTCAATGTGTCATGAACATTTCTTCTGTACCACATGTCCAGATAAAATGAGGATAGGCGCGTAACCAGTTGTATTCCAGCCGGGGAAAAAGCTTTTTTGATTTGCGTAGTCACGTTCCTATCATCTGATATCTCAGCCATTGCTCCTTTATTTCCAAGTTTTCAGCCTAGCTCCATTCCATTTTCGTTAGCCAGACGGGCTACAAAAGGAGCCCCTCTCCATCATCCTTCTCACATCAACCAAGAGCAAAAAACACTTTCTTTCTCCTGAGGTTAGGGTTTATCTTTGTGCCATGGCTCACCGGAATGTCAAGATCCAGACATACGAGGACTTCCTGCGCCAGTGCATCGAGAGGCTTAGGGTGGGTAGAGATGAAAAATGATAGGATAGCCAACCACGAGATCGACATCACAACATCATCCTCCACGACCTCATGGTGTTAGATTAAATGGGCCGGTGGCCTATTAATTCAATTAAATCCCAAGGCCCATTCACATGGTGGTAGTTACATTTGGAATAAAACCACGTTGGAAGTTGAGAGGGTCCTAACCAACTTATAAGGTGGAGCCTTGCTGCACCTGTTGAGAAGTTAAGAAAGGGATAGCAGGATGCCACACGCATGTGCGCTTGCTCGCCTCGCCGCGCCATGCCGCAAGCCTAATCACGAGTTGATGACTAGTAACTGAAGTTGCGTTTAGTGACTAGTAACTGACCATTTGATGGCAGCCGAATAATGGCAATGAACCTGGATAGCCAAAGGTTTCTGGCGCCTATAAGACTGGCGCTCCTTCTCTGTCTTTCGCGCGCTACACAAACCACCAAAGCTCCTCCACTACTGCGATGCATTTTTGCTATCCTCGTTCCGGCAATCTATGTGCACGGACTTTGCCAAAAGAGCAGGTCTTCGAAGCTGCGCCCTTGCCAGAGACTCTGCACCCGAGGAGTAGAAGGGCGATCAAGTTTTTGATGGCAGCCAAATAATGGCAATGAACCTAGATAGCCAAAGGTTTCTGGTGCCTATAAGAGCGGCGCTCCTTCTCTGTCTTCCGCGCGCTACACAAACCACCAGAGATCCTCCACTACTGTGATGCATTTTTGCTATCCTCGTTTCGGCAATCTGTGTGCACGGACTTCGCCAAAAGAGCAGGCCTCCGAAGCTGCACCCTTGCCAGAGATTCTGCACTCGAGGAGTAGAAGGGCGATCAAGTTTTTGGGGAGCGTGTTTGCGCGACTGCTCGCTACACACATCTACTTCCTAGAGGCGCAACTGCACTACGATTACCTGCACGACATCGACCTTTGATCGACTAACATCGAACAGGCTCGACTAACAATGTCGGGTAACGACGCATTCGGTTCCTCCAGAACTGGCCCCACCTCAGGGTACTTCCTTGTGAACTTTCTGGTTCAGTTCTTGTATTTCATAGTATCCATTGCATGCTTTATGTTCACTGCAAATACAATGGATCATGCTCTTGTTTATGCTATCTTTTATGTCATGATTTATGTTTTATTTTGAATTAAAATAAACTGTAAAATGTCTCTAATTCCAACACATGGAGGGCCGCCGTAGCGTCGAGGATCTACCCCTTGAAGTCTTCACTGACGTCTCAGAAAGTTGGTGGACAAGTGCATGAAGCGAGCTACCAGCTGCCTCAACAAGCTGGAAGTGGCGCAAGAGCGACCAGTAGTGCCACAAATTGTGGTGCCATCACTTGGGTTGCTGCCAGCAGTGGCGCCTCATGTTTCTCCTGCTTTTGGCATGCGTAAGGATGTGCCCATGGATTTGAGCAGCGAGCCCCATCATTGAAGTGGCGGCGGCTGCTTCTAGGATATGGCTCACGATGTGGACGTACATTAAGGAAGCTTCAAAGCCCTTGTGTAGCCCTTGTGTAAGGGCTCCTATCTTAGCCTGCAGCCACAAATAAGGCTTCTATCTTATCCAGCCAGAAATAAGGCTTCCGAGTCGTGTTTTTTGTTCGTTTGCTTTCAGAATCATGTAGTGGAGTTTGTTTCGATCGTGTAGAGTCCTTAGAACATGGCTCTGTGTATTCTATATTTGATCAATTAATTTTATGAAAGTAATACTTTATACATTCTTCTCTATAGTAGATTGAGGATTTAAGGTGTTCTCTTTTCATATATGAGTACTCATGAGTACCACAACAATATGGGAACCTATTAATGATTGAAAAGTAAATAACAAAAAATTGTGTAGACACCTTATCTTTTCTGCCCTCTTCCTCACATTCCTTTACTTCAAGCCTCCATCCTTTATCCTCTAGAAACTCCCATGGAAGTGCAAGCTTAAAAAGCTGCAGCAAGAAAAATATTTGCTATGTATAAGCTGCATGCATGCATCCTACATTACTAGGAGCAAATGATATGACATACATGACAACAAAACATCCATGGATGATCATAAATTGAAAACCAATATTGTGCATCTGAAGTTCCATGGAAAAATCAAATAAAACACAAGTTATGATAAGTTCAGTACTGAATGTCTTATAGCTTGAAATTGATAACACACATCATAGCGATAACATAATAATTACAAGTCTTAGAGTTTCAAATGGTTGGCAAATTCAGAAGTTCATATGAACATCTAGGCCTGAGGGCAGCAGCATAGAGGAGGGATACATGAAGGAGGTTTAGGCTAGTGGCGGAGCTTCACCGTACCGTACCATAAATCAAGGGTATAGGCTTGTGTGTGCGCGCGCGCATGTGTGTGCGTGCGTGCGTGCGTGTGTAATAAGTTCCCAAGGAGTTTGCAAATCTGAGCAATGTCTAGAGAAGAGTGAACAGGATTTTGAGGTTAGAGAAATTAATTTTTGGTGCTTGACTGTAGGGTGTGTAATACAATTCAGGTTAGTACTTATATGTAAATGTATTTTGACATGCTGTAGATGGAAAGAATTAACATGCAAGTGAAAGTGTTAGCATTTAATACTTGTCCAAATTAAAGTTGTTTGAATTGCAAGGACAAGTGAATTGAAGGATAGATGTTCTTCGGTGGAATGAAGATGGTGTACATCAGTACATGTGGGTGCTATTGTAAGGCAGATATGATGTTGGTCATTGACATAGTCACAAGGTCGTGATGCATTTAGAGAGCCAAGATGACGCGCCCTGCCTGACTCCTCCAAAGACAACGACACAATGTGGTGTGAGGACCTCCTGCGCCAGCGCATCCAGACAATGATGATGCAGGTAGACAACATCAAGATTGCCACTCACCACAGTGAGATTAAGCAACCTCATTGTTGGAATGTGATTACGGCCTTTGGTAGTATGCTCATGAAATGTGTCAAATACACAAAAATACATATGATTTCAGTTTGGTCTATGTTTGTAACACTAGGAGTATTTGAGGGGTCCTTAGCACTCGAATTCTATAACCGTCAGGTTTAAAATAGATGACCCACATCAAATCTATCTCCCTCGTTTCCTTCTCATCCCTATCCGCTCTTGACTCACAGCTGGGAGGACAGCCACACACAAGCGCGACCTAACCCATCATCCTGCTCGGCTCTGATGCCGCCACCATAGTAACCCCATCCTACACTGATCTCTTTCGGTGTTGCTCCTCCTCCGTCATTTTCTTCAATTCAGTTGAGCTCTCTACCACCACCACAAGCTCCTTGCCCGGCTCCGATAGCACAATGCTACCTCTGATAGTGCCCACAACCACTGTCGATGCTAACTCATCGGACTCTGATGCCCTCACCTTGCCACCCACCGGGGGTCTCTAGCTTCGATGGGGCCCTTATTGCCTCTGCTACCATGTCATCTCTCCTGCCTCCAGCGCGAATCAACAAGCCATCCAGGGACTCCCTATAGAACCACATGCCACCGGTAAACCCTAACCTAAAAGCTCATCAAAGAAATCTCCATTGCCGGATGAGGAGAAACAGAACACTTGGCTTTCATTGATTTGTAAGAAGTTGAGTGTGAGAACACTTTTTTATAAAGGAGTGGGAGAGCACTTGAGTGTGATTTAGCATTTCCCTTTTAGTTCTCCGAGGAAATGTGCAGTAGTTGGATCGGCTTTAAGGGGGACTCCTATCTGGCTTCCGCGAGCCAGATAGGTAACCTGAGTGACCTTATATATTTGACTAAAAGCAGCGATTGCTTGACCCTCTTCACCGCATTGGTGGCCTGTTCCAGGTGTCCCTCCCCCTTCTGCAGCTCAGCGGTAGTCTCTTCAAGCTCCATGTTAGTCTTTGCGCATTCTTCCTTCCACATCCTTGCATTGTTTTCAGCTTTCAAATTCCTGTTACGATTACTCAATTTTAGCTCCAACATCACTGCATCATTTCTGGCTTTCTTTCTCGTACTCATCATCTCATTGGTGGTCTCCCAAAAGTATCACTTCACCTTGTGCAACTCAAAGATTGTTTCATTGAGCTCCTTCTTCTCAATTCCACATTCTTCTTCCCACATCCTTGCTTCCTCTTTAGCTTTTTCCTTCCTCTTCATCAACTTCACCAGAATACCTTAGTCCTAGCTTCCCATTGAGGATCAACCAACTTAAACGTCGCGCATTTCTCCCCTTCATCTTGCAAACACCGATTATATTCATACAATGAACTCGCCATTTACAACACTAACATCAAAAGTACAAGCAAGATTTATTAGAATTGAAACAAGTTATCGTTTACCTCACAGTAGCATGCATACCAGCGCCTAGGGTTGTCAAATGTCCAATCATACCTCACATGGAGAGCCATCCCATGCTCACACTTGTTTTCAGGATCCACAACAACATCACAATCAAGTGACGGCGATCTATAGCTATCAATGACTCCAAGCATCTATGGAAGCTAGTAAAATATAAGAACCTATCAAACTATAAACTAACTGCATCATGAAATTCATTGTAACTTGAAATCAATGTTTTGTTTTGCAGTTCATAAACTATAGGCTATCAACTTCTAACACCAATCGGAAATCACCTAGTATCTTCAACCCAAATCTCCAAATCAAGAAATCCCCTTCCCTAGGACGATAGGGGAAAGTAGCGGCACAAAACAGGGGACTAACCTGACCGTAGCTCCTCCTCCTCCCTTCGCCGCTAGGATGCACCATTCCCGCCATGGGCCATTGCAGATCTGCGCACCGACGCTCTAGTCTTTGCCACAGCCAATAGGAGCGTGGTGTCGGTGAGTCTCTTGCAGTAGTATACGTCGTGTCGAGAAATGAGAAATATACCCGATGCTTGGGCCTACAACTAGCATGTGGACCACACTTATTAGAAGCAAAATATATAAAATGTGTCCTTTCTAAAAGAATATACATAGTTCCATGTCTAGTGGTATTTCTATCTCAGCACTTTCCAGAGGTCACAAGTTCGAGCCATTGCTACGGACACTCTTTCCTTTCTATTTTTCTTCCCATTTTCATATTAAACTAACATAATTTACCAAAACTTCTGCCACTAACTCACCTGAAACTTACATGTGGGATCCAGTCGTGGTAAAGACTTCCCATTCGATCGATAACAGGTTTGACCCATGGGAGGAGCATGTTTTCCATTTATTTTACCATCCTATTTTTCAGCTTATACTTACATGTGGGATCTTGCTTGGTTTATGACGTTTTAGTGGACCTTATATCATCACAAAACCACCGTGTAACAGCGAGTGATGTTTTCTATTTGGCTTTGGTGCCAACTTTTATAACGTTTCATAACTTTATCAATAAATTTGCTCCGATGGTAAATTTTATGACGTTTTTGGCCAAAAACATCATAAATTTATGATGATTTAAAATGTGTCAGAAAATTATTGTCATAGATCGGAATATTTCTTGTATCATATATCTTGGACTTCTAAAGAAAATTTTTACAACTTCCCTATTTAATTATAAAACTAGATTAGTTGTTGGATATATTGTCTAAAACCAACCGGATTGGATCTGCTAATGGGCTCGGATGAATTTTGATCCATTAGGGTTTTAGAGTCATAATTAATGGGTCACAAATGTTGAGGACCTATTAACAATGTCTATGTACATAAGAGGATGGGTGGAGGTGGTTCCTGACCTGATCATGAGCCGCCGTCGCCACCTCCGGAGGAGTATGTCACAACAAAATAGCCTAAGACATCTCCTTACAAGCACTTTGTGCTAGATATATAACGTGCTACCCTATTCTAATCTCTAAAGAATGAATAATCTCACCCTGACGGATCTCATCAACGAGAATTTTTTACACAGGCTAAGAAAGCTGTTGAATAGTAGCTAATTTAAATTTCAAGCCTTCCTGAAAGGCAAACAATTCAGCTTCTTGTACATTAACACGCACGAAAATCACCTGCCTTGCTGACAGCACCTATTTCATCTCTCGCTACAAGACCAAGCACAGCCATATTTGATTCTCTATAGAAGAAGGCAGCACCCAAACTTAGTTTAATGTGATCCGGACTTGGTAGTTCCCAGCTTCTTAATGAGACCTGATCTGGCCTTGAACTTCTCTTCTTAATTAGTACTGATCTAGTCTTAAATTCCTAAGATAATCGGTCAACCACGATTTACAAATTGCAACAATTGCGCTCGTATTATGAATCATTTCTTGCTGGTTTTGTCAACTGCACCGCCCATGTAACTGGTGCGAAACTAAACTCTTCTCCCCGGTGGTTGACAACCGCTTCACCTGTGGGATCTGGGGTGTTTAACTAAGTTGGGGGACACTAACTGATGAGCGTGCTCCTGCTCTGTCCACAACTATGCTATACAAAGTTCCCTACCTCTATTCATATTATTGGTTCTTAGCTCCGATCCCCTACCAGTTTTCGAGTAATCCAACGTTTTATTCCTTTCGACCTTTTTGTCTGATAGGTTGGTAAATTATTTTGGCATCTAAACAACTTAAAATAAAAAAATAACTATATGGTTGTAGGTTATGTCAAGACCTATGTACAGTTTCCATATATATAAAGTCACCTTTTGAGTTGGTATGAAAAAGTTTTGAATTCATGAAGCGAGCTGAAATTCGAATGGCAACCCTAGAAGAGTACGAGCCGATGCGGGTAGTCAATGAGGTATCCCTATCAGGTCTAACATGATATGGCGTAGATAGTCAATGAGGTATATATATCCATGCTGGTGAATAACACTCGGGGCTTAGCTTATCACTGCAGGGTTGTATTATGATTGAACCGGCATAGATGCCTTATTTGTGTCGATTCGGCAGGGATGAGTGTTTCTTGGTAGTGCACCTGGTTTTCTTGCTCGCATTCTTAGCTTATTACTCTTTCAATAGTAGGTGATGTGCTTGTAGATATCGACGTGCCTGTGGGTACTTCATCTATCTCAAGATTTGGTGACTCGGTCTTGAAGATGTTCACAGGAGGGTAATAAGTTGTGCATGCATGTGTGTTCATAGACATGAGTGTTTGTATTTGTACTGTACATCTTTTTTAAAAAAAAAAACTTGGCGGGGTGGTGATAGTCTAGTAGACTGTTAGCTTTTTAGTGTGGTTTGGGCAATCTCAGCACTTGTTTGGTTTGGACAATGAAATGAATTGGTGTTAATGGCACCTCGTAGCAATTATACTACCAGATTGTCACGAGCCCACTTGTTTGCCCTTTTTCCTGTCAAGTTGATACCAATCAGTTCACCTATAAATACATGTGCTGCAAAACTGTAACATGCTTTGGATTTCATTGACCTGGCTTGATCGAACTCAAGCAACCATGCATTTCTTTTTGTTGACATAATCACATGAAAGTCATCCCTTGCTTAGGTAGTGTGAACATCTACGGTTTGATCGAATAGGTCCCGTATATGATGTCATATTGAGCGAATTATTTTCGTTGTGCTCTTCACCAGAAGCACCTGGGACAGCGACTTTTTACAATTAAGATTATTCTACTGCAAAGAACAAGCCTTTCACTACGGTTGTTTAGTCAAGAAGTAGCTTTGCCAACTAGATTAGGGCTGTGTTCAGCTCTAATATGTATTGGAGAGGACGTGTATTATTAAAAAGAAGTCTTGTCCAAAGGGCTAAAAATTAAACAAATGCACATTTTGCTCGATCCATGTGGCAACAACCAGCTTGCTGTCCAAAAATCCATGAAATTGTGGAAGACACGACCACTATAAAGTAGAGGCAAGGTTGCGTCATATACATGCTCGTGGCATTCTTGACCAAGAACAGGCAGCAAAGGGGGCGCTGAACAGTGCATACAGGTCGTCCGATCGAAGTGTTTGACCTTTGGCCATGGCTGGAGGAGCAGCGAAAGCCGCCGGCGGGCCGGAGATAACGCTGGAGCACACGCCCACATGGATCGTCGCCGCGGTTTGCTCCGTCATCGTTGTCATCTCCCTAGTCTTCGAGCGGCTGCTCCACGGCCTTGGCAAGGTACGTAAGCTAGGTATGTACCTCCAGCATCAGGGAGCTAGCTGCAGTAATTCTTCATCTTCTTTTCATGTCAAGAAAGTATAGATACCAAACCATCTTCTACTGATGCATAAACAGAGGCTGAAGAAAGGCAGCAAGAAGCCACTGTACGATGCCCTCCTCAAGATTAAAGAAGGTTGGACACCATGCATCCTATTGTGTTTTTCACTGTAAGAGTGATGATGAGACTGACAATTGCGCGCGGTGGGTGCAGAGCTGATGCTGCTAGGGTTCATATCGCTCCTGCTCACCGTGTTCCAGGGCACAGCGCAGAAGATCTGCGTCCGGGAGAGCATCATGCACCACATGCTTCCCTGCCCGCTGCCGAGTGCTGGTGCCAAGTACGGCGGCGCCGTCTTCGCCGGCGTGCTGGGTGGTGCAAGGCGGCTCCTGGCTGGAGGCGCCGCCGATGACTACTGCCAGAGGAAGGTATTTGCATTGCTTTCTTAATTTGCCGTCCGAAACTGTTGCAAGCAGCTGGCAAATGACAAAATTCTGGGTATATGGCTTTAGTGCAAATGGCACTGGATGCGTCGGTTCAAATATAATATTGAAATTAGTTTTGCAGATATAATAGAACCTGTCGGAGTTGGTTGATTTTTTCTTTTAGGATATGAGTGTACTGCCAATGTCATAAAAAACTTCGCCGACTTTCAGATAGATTATCTCTTTTTAAGATAGACCGTTTGACTTGGTTCATCCCTTCCTTCTAACTTCATTAAGAAAAAAAACATCTATGATATCACTCCGCTCAAACATTGGTAATTAATTTTGTGTTCAGGGAAAAGTTCCAATTCTTTCGATTGAAGCTATGCATCAGTTACACATATTCATCTTTGTCTTAGCAGTCACACATGTGGTTCTCAGTGCTATTACAGCTATTCTTGGAATCGCACAGGTATCAGAGCTTGCATCTTGGTATAGATAATGACCTATCATGTTACAGTTTGCTAAAGATTTCATTGTCATGCATGTAGACAAGAAACTGGAGACGGTGGGAAGAAAAGATCCAATTCAACAATGACAGTGGTATAATACAACATATACTTTCATACTTCCAAGTTTGCTAATTAGCAACTTCATGGTTTCGCTTATATAAATTCTCTTGTTCTATAGATCCTCAGATGATAAAACATGTGCAAGAATTCAAATTTATCCGAGATCATGTTAAGGGGCATGGAAAACGTTGGAAAATATTTGGCTGGCTGGTATTTATTCCCTTGTGCCTTAAACCTCTAAAAAGTTGACTGTTTTTGTTTTACTGTTAACATCAATGGAATAAAGAAACATTTATACATCTTACATTCAGAGGTCTTTCTTCAAACAATTCTACGGGTCAGTCACTGAGGAGGACTATACAGCCATGCGACTTGGCTTCATCACGGTAGTCAGACATATACTTTGATCTGTCAAACACCTCACCAATTCCATAGTATGTCATGTAAACATACATTTGTTGATCCCATGTCGTAGAAACATTGCAAGGGGCACCCAAAAATCAATTTTTACAAGTACATGATTAGAGCATTCGAGGCTGATTTCAAGAAAGTTGTTGGTATAAGGTAAATGACTGAATTATTACTGTCAAAATATCTGACCTTTTAATATGGTTTGTTGGTATATTAGTAATGTTGAAATATAATGCAAATGTATTTTCCTTTCGCAGTTGGTATCTATGGGCTTTGCTAGTGGTATTCTTACTATTGAACGTCCATGGTATAATTTCTATCTGAGAAAATATCATTTCAATTTTTCTTACTATGTATCGCTAAAGTTCAACATGTGGCCGGATTTTAGACACATCATTTCTAGATCCACTTTTATAAGGTGTAGATCAGACATCTGGTGCATTATAATATATTATATGGTTGTAATATATGAGAGCCTAGTAGAGTTGTGAGAGATCATGGGATTCTTATATCTGAATTTCATAGGGATTCTTTTACCTGATTTCATGATCCCTATTAGATCCAAACAGGGAGTTGTAAATGTTTATACCTGACTTGTCGGGCTTATTCGCAAGCCATCTCAAAAGTTATCTAGAATGTAGTTATATGTTATTATTTACACTAAAAGGTTTGCACCTTACTTTTATAAAGTGCGAGCATACTATTTTTCAAGCATACTTACAGGTTCATTGGCAGCACATGGATATCAAACCCTTATAAATATTTTATGCACTACTAACAATGGGTAAATTGTGCTTATAATTGTGAAAAGTAATGCTACTCTTTGTTATGTTTTTCGTAGGATGGTATGTCTACATATGGTTAACATTGGCCCCTTTCATTGTAAGTAAAACAATATCCTTTGTCAAGACAAAAATTTATATCTACATATATAAAAATTCTAAGTAAATATGAGGGTTATTGGATGTTATTGTAAAACTATATAAATAATGCATATTATTATTATTTTAATAGGATCTCCCCACATTAAAAAATATTATTATACAAATACAATTCAAGGTAAAGTATAGCATATATAATCTTTTTATTATTTGCAGTTGCTACTTGTGGTTGGAAGTAAGATGGAACATATCATTACTGAGTTGGCTGTTCAAGTTGCCCAGAAGCATACCGCAATAGAAGGGGATGTGGTGGTCACTCCTTCGGATGATTTCTTTTGGTTCCACCGGCCTAAATTAGTCCTCCACTTGATACACATTGTTCTGTTCCAAAATGCATTTGAGATTGCATTCTTCTTTTGGCTTCTGGTAAGGATACCAAATAGAAGCTCCCCAACCCCAAATCGTATTGGATTTAGGACAAAGTTACATTTAAGATATAAGGATGAACTCTTACTTAAATTGTGATAATTGGAAATGGTGATGGTAATTCATAGAGTCACAAGTAGATAGTTTACATTCAGCTATATGTCTTAATTCTATGTCTGATGTACCATGCTATTTTGAACAACAAGAAGTATATGTTGAAAGATAACCAGCATAATCAAATGTCAACATCACACGTGTGGTCTATCAAACTATCACCAAATGTTTTACTTTTACTACCATTTATTTTCCTTTCAGGTAACATTTGGATTTAAATCATGTATTATGGGAAAACCAGGATATGCTATTTCCCGACTTGTAATAAGGTACCCTCTATAAATATTTATATTAGCAGTAACACTTGAAATTAACATCTAGGGGAACAAGAATTCATATATGTTATTTATGTGTGTTACCAGTGTCATCAGCCAACTACTTTGTGGTTATAGCACACTACCTCTCTACGCTATTGTCTCTCATGTAAGTTTATAATATTTATAAAGGAATTATATTTCAGTTTCTACTTGATCATTTAGTTTTTCAAAGAACTTTAACCATAGGTAAAATATTAGCATAGTTAAAAAATGAGAAATAAAAATGGCACTCCAAATATTAAAATATCACCATAGCTTTAAATTACTATCCAAATAAATGTTCTGCGAGCACAAAGATAATTTTAACTCATATGAATTTATATACCTTCATGCTAAAAGGATAACTCACATGATTTAAGCATTGAATGGAGTCTTGTACCTTAGTATC
This sequence comes from Setaria viridis, assembly GCF_005286985.2. Classification (NCBI taxonomy): domain Eukaryota; kingdom Viridiplantae; phylum Streptophyta; class Magnoliopsida; order Poales; family Poaceae; genus Setaria; species Setaria viridis. The sequence goes on from NC_048264.2 coordinate 8,715,086, forward strand.
AGGGAAATATCTTAGGAAATTAAAGGTACATCTAGTAGTGTATTCTGTATTAAGCATTGAATGGAGAAGTAGTGTATTCTTTATTATATCTTTTGTATGGCATACACACATGTTCAACTATTGTAGCCATCATTGAGCGCTAGTTAACAATGTTCTACCACTACTTTTGCCCTCAAATGTAATGCTAAAATTCTTTTGTTCCATACATGTAAAGATGGGAAATTCATTCAAGAAAGCCATATTCGATGATAATGTATCTGAAGGTCTTGTCACCTGGGCTCAAAATGCTAGAAGGCGTAAAGGAAAGAACACAACAAATGCAGACAGTAGTGCCTCTTCTGTTGATGGGAGATATGGTGGTGCTATTCAAATGACAAATGCATGAACGGCAGATAAGATAATCTATGTGAATAAGGAAAAAACATGTGCTTCACAATATCCTGTAGCGACCTTTAACAACCGGATAGTCCATGCATTTGTTGTGATGCTCCATTTAAATATAATCAAGTTATGTTTCATTTGTGCGTCAAGTTTATGATGCTCCAGTGGCGTATTTCAATTTCTAGCCAATGGTTATTTTTCCAATAGTGTTTCCTTTTTTCTAGCCTCAATAATGTTGTATTACATTTTAAAATGGTTTAAAGTTCAGCAATGTTAACTTCAGCTGTGCTATGCGTTTTAGATAAGTTTTCAACTGAATTAGGTTTGTTAAAAACAAATTTAAGAATGTTTTATCAGGCTTCAAAATAAACTCCATGAATGTGACCATCCAATTAAACAGGTAAAACAAAGATTGACTGAATATTAATAGCATGAGAGGCATCAAAAACAAAACCAGAAATTCTTCTTGGTTGCATCCTCCATCCCCCTGAGCAATATTGGACTACTACCCTATTCTTTTGAAATTCTCACGTCATCTTCTTCAACTGCAGCTAGCTAGCCATCCCTAGATATTGGCCCTATTTGTTTCCCCATATACAGCGTCCACTATGAAAAAAAAAAGCAAGAATGCTATCGAATCTATACAAAAAGCAAGAATGTTACCGAATGAGTTTCAAAAAAAAAAAAAGAATGCTACCGAATGATCTTCATCAGACGCACTTTTCCTCATGACCGTTAAAACGTGGACTTCCAATATATTGTGGACAACTCCAAGACGCGAAAAATAATCCTCGCTTTCTCACTACACGCTTTTGCAAAGTGCTGGTACAGGGCAGAAACAAACGGGTCCAACCTCGTCTGCCCCTCTAATGAGTAGGGTGTTTTTTTTTTCCATTCTTTCCGATGGAAGTGAGCAAGGAAAATAGTATTAGTAACTGAACGTCAGGATGGCCACGCAGCCGTTGTAGTCTAGCTGGTTACGATACTTGGCTCTCACCGGAGAGACCAAGGTTCGAGTCCCCGGCAACGGAAAAAATTTATAATCTTTAAATAATATGTGCAATTGTACACGTCACGACGCTAGAAATAATCTTTGTTTTGGATGAAGTTAATCTAATCAAAGGACATTTGAATGAGCAGATTATTCGGAGCACCTCTGCTGCCAAGGCAGTGTTTCTATCGGGACCTCAAACATTCTTGGTCATTCCTCCTCTCCTGTCTTACAAAGAAACAGAAATTAACTTTGATGACCTATAGTCCCTGGGCACTTTTTTTTTGAAAAAATTAGTAACAAGACACGATCACACGATAAACAAGAGGTCCCACAGATTGTTCTCCTGTCTTCTCTCTTGGGGGAAACAACTAGCCCCGACATACTTATGTTGAAAATTTTGTGCCTGGAAAGAGTGAAAACAGATATATAACTGTTAAGACCAAATTACAGCATGTAAACGAATGAGGGGGAACATAAAGTTTGTAGCAATTTGAAGAGAAAGGGGTATCAAAAAGGGCAACCTAAGACTTCAGTCCATCAAACTAAGATTAAAAACTCCAGAACAAAATAGTGAGGTGATTGATTGAATGATCACTTGACTCAAATTCAAAACAGTATGCTGGAGAAGAATGTCCTATAAAGTATTGGACAAGAAATAAAAAAGAAAAGACAGGTTTTCTCTGAATATGAATGTGCCATTTTCCCCTCTGTTTATAATTTGGAATAGTTTCATCAGTTATGTTACTTAATATTAGAACACATCTGACAAATAAATTCAGAAATGCATATAGAATATCTTTTTTTAAAAATCACAATGATAATCCAATCAGAAGTGATTGCATAAGTGGACCCCAACCTCAAACAAGTGTTAACTGGATTTCCAAAAAAATTATGGTTTCAAAGCCCCAGCTGAACGACAGCCATCAGAGTAGCAAACATACCACATGATGATCAAACTTGCACAAACTAATCATGGAGACAAAACAAATTATGACTGCAATCTTACATATTTGTCTATTGGCAACAATTTATCTCAAGCTCCAGGATATTTCTGGTCAGTAAGTTACCAATCCCTGTTTTTATCATCACATACTGATGCAAACTTCAACTCCAGTTATATTATCATGTGCTTGGGAAAGAAGAGATTTTTCACCAAGTGCACAAGACAAAAATAACACAAGGAGGAGCACGTCAGTATACGATTTGGCTAACTTTCATCATTCCAGGTTGAAAAGTTATTAACCATAGCTCATAATGTTTTTTTAAAAAAAAGACCTAACAGGGTACATTACTCTTTCACAAGGAAAAAAAAGCATCATGTTCTTGATGGCAAAAGATGGAGCCTCACAATATCTAGACTGGCAAAAAAAAATGTAACTAATGTTTAACAGTAATCGGTACAGACAAAAAATAACACAGCAATAATAATACTAGAAAAACAAAATGTATCTTGCATTTATGTTTTAGAAAGTACAAAAGAAAAAGGCAAATCAAACCATTGTGACATTTCTGAACAGGGAATGATACCAGGGGGGAAAATGTATCTTGCCTTTATGTTTTAGAAAGCCTATAAAAAAACAAATCAAATCATCAGAACTGGGAACGAAGTAATGTGTCTGAAGTAATAGATGCCAGAAAATTTCGGTCAGAAACCGGCCAATCTAAGATTTTATGTGACATTTCTGAACGGGGAATGATACCAGGGGGGGGAAATGTATCTTGCCTTTATGTTTTAGAAAGTGTATAAAAAAACAAATCAAATCATCAGAACTGGGAATGAAGTAATGTGTCTGAAGTGATAGGTGCCAGAAAATTTCGGTCAGAAACCAGCCAATCTAAGATTTTATCATCAATGGTGCAAACTTCAACTCTACTATGAAGTCTTAACACATGTGCTTGGTACTTCAAAAAAAAGAAGAACAGGAGCACTGATGAAGAATAGTCTAGAGGTCATCATAGTACCATACCATAATTTGGCTAACTGTCATCATTCTGGTGGCCAAATAGTTGAACATAGACCAGAAACACAAAGGAATAGTTTGAAAAGGTAAACAACACACAAGGAAAAAAACTAAAGTTTGTGCAGTAATTCTATGCCCTGGAGATAAAATAATTAGAAATATAAGGGTGACAAATGCTGCTTAACAAGTAAAGTACAGGACCATTGGGGGCTCACAATTATAGGGAGTTAATGAATTCTTTGATTGAGGGATAGCTACATACACAATTACCTGTCTTGAAGTTTCATTTAAACTTCTGAATCTGCATGCTGAGCCAGGGATTCTTTGACATCTCCAGAGAACAATCCTCAGTAGATCTGAAGCTACCAAGTAGCAATGGAGCAAGACACTGATATTATTCTCCTAGTTAGCTGGCTGAGATTTGGAGATTCAGACCTCCTTTCCATTATCAGCATCGGAAGGAATGGCTGACGAGGTGTTCACACCGGATTGTAGAACACTATCTTAACGTTGAATCACAGTAATCCGGTCAAACAGTACGAAGAAGCCAGATCAATTTGGCTGATGTACCGTAAAGATAGCAACCAGTGAAGCTGAATTTTACAAGGATCTCGAAGCATGCTGGGACTTGGCAATCTCTCTCAAAACTGCACCCACAACAGCAGCCTGCTCAAGACATTCAGCTTTGTTCAAAGCATCTAGAAGACTTATGCATGCCTTTACATTAATTCTACATCCTCGTAATCGAGTTTCTTCAAATACCTGATATGCCTCAATTGCTCTATTTGCATGGCTCATTCCCTCTATAAGCGCATTGAAACTTGCTGCATCGGGGATTCCACCATTGGCCTTAAACCTCTCAAAGAGACTGCAAGCGTCTGTTATGTTCCCTACCTTTGCAAGCCCAGAAATCATGGTTGTGTAAGTCACAACATTAGGAACCAATCCCTGTTTCTGCATTTCTTGCCAGAACACAAAAGCCTTATTGTACTTCTGTACGCGGCAAAGGCCATTTATAAGAATACTGTATGTATAAGTGTTCGGTGAACATTTCATTTCCTTCATTGACTGGAAACAAATAAGGGCTTCATTGATTTCTTCAGCTTTCACTAAAGCATCCAGAAGGCTGTTCCATGTGTAAACATTCGGAGTCAAACCCTTCTTCATCATCTCTTCTAATATTAAATAAGCTTCATCTATCCTACCAACCTTTCCAAACCCATCAATGAGGGAGCTATACACAATAACATTCAATTCTATTCCTTTTGATTTTGCTTCCTCAAAAAGCATATAAGCTTCATCTAACCTGTCAATCTTAGCCAAACCATCAATAATCGATCCATATGTAGCAACTGTAGGAGGTACCCGCTTTACCTTCATCTCCTCAAGAACTTCATATGCCTTGTCCACCTTACCAGATTTACAGAACCCATCAACGACAGCATTATAAGCCCGGGCATCAAGAATAAAACCCTGCTGCTTCATGGCATGAAAAATGTTGGAAGTTTCTCTAGCATGGCCAGCTTTAGTGAGACCATGAATCAAAATGGAATAACTTCGGACATCAGGAAGGAAGCCATAACCCTTGATGTCATCAAATATTGCTCTTCCCCTTTCAATATCACCAGCTTTGAAAATACAATCCATGTATGTATTGAGTAGGGTAAGATCAGGATGGCATCCTCGACGGTTCATCTCTTTGAAGATTTTGTGTCCATCTTCTTTCCTCCCATGCATGAAGAAATTCCTTATCAAGGATGTATATACGACAGGATTAGCATTGTGGCCTGCATCTAACATATTCTCAAATAACCTATAAGCGTCATCAACCATTCCCTTCTTTCCTAATCCGTCAATAAGAGAACAATACGTCACAGAATCAGGATTGCAACCTCTTTGACTTGCAGTTTCAAAAATCTTATAGGCCTCCTCAAGCTTCTTTGCCTTGCAGAACCTATCAACCATTATATTCACTGTCAGCAAGTTAGGGAACAGACCAGCATGCTCCATCTCATCCCGTAACTTATAGGCCTCCTCAACCTTTCCAGCCATGCAAAGCATATCAATGATGATGTTATATGTCGAGGAATTTGGCTCTGCATCCATCTTCATGGCCTCAAACAAGGTCAGTGCCTCTTCAACTTTCCTCTTCTTCCCAAGGCAAGTGAGAATCGAATTAAACGACACGACAGATGGAATACAACCCCTCTCCTTCAACTGATCAAGCAGCTTATAGGCATCCTCAAACTGGCCTGCAGACCCATAGCCCATAATCATTGTATTATACGCATATGCACAAGGCACAGCTCTTTCTGCCTCCATCTGACCAAACAGCTCCTCAGCCTCACTTAGCCTCCCCGCCTTGCACAATACCCAAATCATGCTCGTGTACGAGACATCATCAGGCTTCAGCCCTTGCGCCTTCAATTCGTGGAAGAACTTCCAGGCCATGTCCACATTCCCAGCCTTCCCAAAACAATCAATGCACACATTGTACAGGACGATATCCGGCTCAAGGCAGCTCCCCTTCACCTCATCCACCAGCTCCAGTGCGCCCCCAACGCGCCCCTCACGGGCCAGCGCCCGCACCAGAGTCGTGAACAGCGGCACGCCCACCTCGTACCCAACCTCCTGCATCTGCCGCAGCAGCTCCAGCGCGCGCTCGGGCCGTCTCGCCTCCGCCAGCGCGCCGATCAGCACCGTGTACGCCGAGAACGCCGGACGGAACTTGAGCCGCCGCATGGCCCCAATCGCGCGCTCGGCGTCGTCGAGGCGGCGGGCGCGGACGAGGGTGGCGACGAGGTCGGCGCAGGCGGGGTTGGGGACGCCGTACCCGAGGACGCTCATCTCCTCGAGGATCTTCTCCAGGGCCGCGAGGTCGTGGGAGAGGAACGGGAGGACAGCGTTGTAGGCGTCGGCGGGGAGCGGGTGCGGGGATGAGGCGGAGGAGGCGAGGAGGAAGAATGGGGCGGCGATGGAGGGGTTCTTGAGGACGCGGAGGACGGGTATGACGACGTCCGCGGCGGAGGCCGGGGCGCTGGAGAGGGAGGAGGAGACGGCGCCGGCGAGGTCGGGCGTCCATGAAGGGGCGGCGGAGAGGAGGCGGAGGAGCTCAGAGGCGACGGGATTGGGGTGGTGCGGTGGAGGTGGTGGACTGGTCGACGAGAGGTGGCGGCAGGTGCGAAGGAGCGTGGAAGCGGCGAGGAGAGGCCGGCGAACCGCCGGCGTCCGCAGCGCCGCCGCCGCCGCCGCCATGGGTAGGGAATGGTAAAAACCTAGCTGAGGTACAAGGCGGGTTTGCCCGTTTGGGCCCTCGCTGAAACTTGGAAATGGGCAATGCCAGGCCTATTTGTTTGGAGATGGGCTTGAAGGTTATTTTCTCTTTTCTTTTTTTTTAAGAAAAAATGAGGTTGGTACATTGTTTTGCGAAAAGAACTACCAAACCTGCTTTAAAAAAAATACTTACTCCTATAAAGCTAATTAGACTGAGTACAACAGGTACAATAATGTGTATATATGAAGTTTAATGACAAATTTTCTCCTAGTTGAAGTGACCATCCATTCGGATATTATCCTTGCTGAAAATCCTGACCAGGTTATAAATACTTTCTCAATTAAATTTGGTTCCTTGTCTTTTGGTAAAATGAATATGGAGAGAAGTCGAAGAATAAAGTTCAAGTTACAGCCGTGCCAGGCAATATGGTATTTATTAATTCTAATATTTGCAAGAAGCATCTAGAGAAGAAATCAAAATCAACTGTTCAGATTGGAACCATGCTGTTGGAGATCGATTAGGATTATTTTATATTATTTCTAAATGTGAGTTGCTAGCTTGTGCTGAGTCCAGGTTTGTTTCGTCGGGTGTTTCACCTAAATCTGGTACTCCGGGTCGGTTTGGTCTCTTTTGTTTTGAGTCAGACTTGAGTTCACTTTATGCCAGGGCCTGCTAAGTGCTAGTTAGTGCTTGCGCGCACTTTTAATTGGCCAGGGGTCGGTTTTGTGGTCCTAGACTTAGGGGGTGTTTGGGAGGGGAGGGTTAATTTTTAGTCCAGTCACATCGGATGTTCGGATACTAATTAGGAAGACTAAATATAAGCTAATTATAAAACTAATTGCAGAATCCCTGGGCTAAATCGTGAGACGAATCTATTAAGTCTAATTAATCCATCATTAGTGAATGCTTACTGTAGCACCACATTGTCAAATTATAGACTAATTAGGCTTAATAGATTCGTCTCGCGATTTAGCCTAGGGGTTGTGTAATTAGTTTTGTAATTAATCTAGGTTTAATACTCCTAATTAGTGTCCAAACATTTGATGTGACGGGGGCTAAAATTTAGCCCCCTCCTCCCAAACACCCCTTAGTTTTATTTCGGGAGTTTTTCCTCTATCGTCGGGCGCTACTCCAGAGAAGATAGCGATCCCATCTACTATCTGAAGTCGATCCAATTTTGAATTGTGAAGGAACGCGATCAGATTGTGTATAATCTGGGTGCGTTGTGAGTTCCTCCTCTTTGATCGTGGCTGCTTTTGTCCACGGGTGAAGAGTCGTCAACAGTTAATCTAATTATCCTAGTTCTAGCTGGTTCTATTTACTGTTGTTTTGATTAGTTCCGCTGCTATTGTTCATTGTTTAATGAAATTAGTCTGTGATAGTTATTTGGCTGATAATTTGGAAAGGGAAGATTGTATTGTGAAAGTGAGGGAAATTAGTGCATCGCCGTTTTCTAGTCCAAGATCATTTACTCCCATTTTTTACGAGGTTAAGGTGTGTTGGGTTGAATGCACCACAGGATATATGTATGGAGTTCAACCAATTTGCTTGAACCATATGGTTCACTCCTCTTAGTAGATAGTTATATCAAGTGGGATAACATTATCCTGAATGAGTCGGTACAATTCACCCAACCAAATAAAAAAAAAGATAAATATCTATCTTAAACTAATTCATATATATACCAAATGAAACTAAACATGCCTTAAGCTTTCTGACGGAATAAAGTTGATTCGGGATTGAAGGGTTAGAAACGCAGGGGGTCGAGGGATTGCAAGATCAACCTAGTATCAGTAGCCGATAGTGATAGGTGACCGAGGGAGGATAAGGCAAGGGTAACTCATGTTGATAAGTTATTGCATCTGCGGGATGATAGCAAGAGAGCAAGATTGAGATACCATATATTGCTTGAGGAAACCGATGACACGTTCTTGAAAAAATGACTAATAAGAGAAATGTCTCCTAGTATATATTAATTAATGAGATTATGATGAATTTGTATCATACCCTTATCGTTTCCTATCTAAAAGAGTTTTATTTTTTTCAAAAATATATAGTTAAATCTTCTAAAGTTCTATATAAACAAACATTTAAGTGGGACATAGGAAAAGCCATATATGCATATTCCAGATCAAATTTTCCTTTTGCAATGTATAAATCCTTTAAATTTTGGTAAAAATTATAATATTGTTAGTAGTTGTATTTGATATGAAAATTAGTGTGTCATGTCAAATTACTACAAAATTTCACTGAAATGTCCCTTTGTCCTAAAAGTGCCATGGTCCAGTATAGAAGTGCCCAGAGAGAAGTTTGGTTGAGCGGCGAAAGAGAAAGAAGCAATCAATGTCAGCAGGACAAAGGTCGCAAACAATGGAAGTGGACAGGCAGTCCAGCACGAGAGTGCAAAAAAGCAACCAGAAAAAGCCGACCGGACGCTGGCAAGCACAGGCAGCACGCATTCCTACTCCAGCATTGACTGACAGCGTTCGCCACTGCACACTCACGAGCTTCACTCTCGCAGTCTCGCGCTCGATACTCTCCCCCGGCACCAAGAAACCGCCGGAATCGCCTCCCACCAGCCACCACCTTTCCTTCCTCGATCCCTCCCTTCCGATCTTGCCAAAGAATACGAGATCCGGCCTGCGGTGGCGAGCGGCCCTGTCCTGATCCGATGGCGTCGCCGGCGCCCGGAGGGAAGGGGGCGGGGGAGGGCGGCGACAAGGCGGAGTGGCTGATCTACGCCTTCGTGGCGCGGGGCACGGCGGTGCTGGCGGAGTACACCGAGTTCACCGGCAACTTCCCCTCCATCGCCGCGCAATGCCTGCAGCGGCTACCCGCCGGCTCCTCCTCCGCCAGCCCCGGCGGTAGCGGCGCGCCGGCTCGGTTCAGCTACTCCTGCGACCGGCACACGTTCAGCTTCCTCCTCCACCGCGGCTACGGTGAGGCGTTTTCATCAATGACGCACTCTAATAGTAATCTAGAAGTAGGAAGTGCTACATGTGGAAGGATTCTACTTTTGTGTGGCATCTTAGTTGTGCTAAACATGGTAGTAGCAAAGTTCCAATCTTGATTGCTGCAGCATGTACATCAGTAAAGAGAATTACTGATCTCAGGTTTTGTCACAATTGGATAGCAAGATCACCCCCCTGAAAAGGCATTACCAATCCTTATGGCAACTGACATTCCACACCGGAACAAAATTAGAAGAGAAGAAATGGAAACCATTTTCAGGATCTTGTGTTGAATAGTGCTCTTCATTGTCAACACCAGGATCTTGTGCTCTGTTCCTGACAATTGCAGTCTGATACATGGAAGGAGACATTTATTTTGTGCATATGGAAGAAAACTCTATCCTCCTGTAGCTATAAAAGCTTAACAGCAATGCTGTGGACCTTGAAGATCTGGCCACAACTTTTTAACTGCTATAGATCACACGATGATATAATAATCTGTAGAGTGTAGATCCATGGTGACACCTTTCTCTTTGAATATTTTGTAGCCTATTGTGTAGTTGCGAAGGAATCCGTTCCAAAGAATGTCTCGGTGGCCTTTCTTGAGAGGTTAAAAGATGACTTCATGAAGAGATATGGAGGTGGTAAAGCTGATACAGCTCTTGCAAAAAGTCTAAATAAAGAATATGGGTATGTCTTGCAATAAGTTGTACTGAGAATTTCATACAATATTTTATCTTTTTTTCCTGAGAATTGAGCTTTTTATCAATGCAGGCCAGTTATAAAGCAACACATTCAGTATGTTCTTGAACATTCAGAGGAACTAGACAAAACTTTGAAAGTGCAAGCCCAAGTTTCAGAAGTTAAAAATATCATGTTAGACAATATAGAAAAGGTATGTTATCCTTTCCTTTGTGTAGAAGGAGCATATGCTCTTGTGTTGTTATTGTTAGGCATTTCATGGGCCGAGGTTACATGATTAACGTGTGTTATCCACTTATCCTTGGTTAAGGTGCCATCTAAACCCATCGATTGTAACACATGGACTGAGATCAGTTTCACTGCTGCTATTATTTTATTAATTGGAGTGTCTCATTAGTACATATAACTTCTTAAGCACATAGAGAACAATCAAAGTCAGTTTTCTATTTTCAAAGGGACTGATCATATGCCAACAGTAAAGTTTATTTGCCCGGTTAGGTCTTGTCTCAATTTTTATGCCACCTGACCCTGTTTTTAGATGTTAGTTTGATTTCATCCTCAATAAAATTAGTTGATTTTAGTAGGTTAATGGATTTACATTTTATGTTTCCTTACATTTAAATTTAAACGTCCAGTTCCAATGAGTTGTTTCAGGTGTACATGACTTTCTATCGAAAAAAAATAATGTTCGATGTTAGAAGAATAATAAGATTACACCAGTATGATAGTCACCATGCAGAAATCAGGAAATCATTCATAGTTGTGATCCCTTGATAGAAATGATTAGGGGGCAAGTTTAGTGTGTTGCATGGAAATCATCAACTTGCTCTTATGGCTGATATGGACCTTGTAATGATCATGTAAACAAAGTTAAAAAAATAGTTGGAGATGTTGCCATGCTTCTACATATTGTTGAATTCCTGGAGCACTTCAGCATTCCTATTATTGTTAGCTTGAACTGGGCATCCCTATTATAGTTTCTTCATTTCTGCCTCTTTGGGTATTTTCAGACATTGGGCCGTGGAGAAACATTGAGTGAACTCCAAGACAAGACTTCTGATCTACGTAGTCAGGTACATGTCATCCGATCCCCTTGTCAAAATACCAGTCTTGTGCTGCTTTTCCTTCCTGACGTGCATGATCAACCTGCATGTAATTCAGGCACAGGAGTTCAAGAAACAAGGGGTGAAAATTCGTAGGAAGACTTGGTTGCAGAACATGAAGATTAAGTTGGTGATTCTGGGAATCCTTTTGCTTCTCGTAGTTATCGTCTGGGTGTCCGTGTGCCAAGGCTTTGACTGCACGAAGCATGAAACATAATAAGAACAGTACAGCACTACTATAGTGGTAGCTAGGAGTCAACTGAACGTGAATTCGTGCTGGTGAAATCAAGTGTACCAACATACATACGCTTCTCTAGTTTGATTCCACTGAATATTTACCGCTATACAAATGTAAAGCTGAGTTCATCTTCCTGCACTTATGAGGTGTATTCAGAATGTATGCCCAGCAATGATATGAAGTGATAGTACGGTTTCTTGTGTATCTAGCTGAAAATGCATTCCTTCTTTCCTGTTTCCTGAATGTAGCATATATCCATATAGGGCAAACTAAGAGTTATATGTCAGCTCTATTGTGGCCCTGCGGACAATTATGACAATCTCGTTCGGTAATATATTTTTAAGACAGTTTGGTTTTAGATTAGCTATTTTTCCCATAATCCGAACGATGTCAAAGGGATAAACGCGTGTTTTGAATAACAGTACAGCACGAGTTGTTTGCAATTTCCATTTTGTTTGCTTCAGCGGATTTGTTAAACTCTACAGAATGGGTGATCTTGCGCCTTGTATCTGGAACTCCAATCCACTAGGCACTAGCTTCTCAACTATACCAATCGAATGCATGCGGTAAGCCCACATTGAAACTAAGGTCCCCATTGCACATAATCCATCAGAGAAGAGAGTTATTTTGTAAGGTGTTAAAGAAGATGCAGGCGGAGAAACAGAGCTGAAAGTGCGCCTGCACCTTTCCTGCATCCACTGGAAAAGTGGAAAGCAATATACAAATGGTAATAATACGTCCAAAACAAAGTTGGCCACCAAACCTGGTGAACCAATAAACAAGTGGTCTTTCCAGTAATTGCATATATGTTATAAACTGCAGTAAAATTGTTTGCCCTCCACAAAGGAATATGGATCCAACACTTAGCGGACACCTCTGGAAGACCATATCATTGATTTGTGTATTAACAAATTAACTCCACCATGTTCAGTTGCACAGAGAATACATAGCAAACTAGCAAAGTATAGAATAAATAACCAAAATTACATGCACAAACTCCCATTTCTCATCATCGATCACCATCGCCAACCTCGCCAAGGGGTTGCCAGGGCATGAATAGATATAACTCCCTTTGTTGTAAACCAACTTTAGCATCAAGCTTTGAAACCATAGGAACAAGAAATTGTAAATCTGTACTTTGGACTCGTCATTGATGCCAGCTGCATCTTCAATAACTTATTTGTAAATTGGTTGGACCATAATGTATAAACGAACAATTCCAAGTCTTGGTAGGATGGCATTGTTCATGCTTTGCATGGTAAATCTGATAAAAGAACATCACCATGCACCCTCTTGACATACAAGTATAAACTAAACAAGGAGCAAATTTCAGTAAAACAGAAACCCCAAGGTGATGCCTAATCTGCTCTATAACCTCAAGGTACACACCTAGAACTAGGAACAAAACTCAATCCAGTACACTCCCCCTCAGCTCCCACAATTTCACTGTGCCATCGTCGCTCGCAGATGCCAATAACCTCGGGTCCTAGAAATTTGTTTGAGAAGATAAGTATCTCTACCCGAAATTAAGAAGCCATTATGGGCAAAAGTAGAGGAAAACAGACAGGTAGGTGCAGATGAAATTCATTACACCAAGCCACCAGCTAATTAAATTTAAACTATATTGCTGCTAATTCTCAGGCATTACTCGCCAGTTAAATAAATTGAGATTATTTGTTGATCATTCTCAGAAATTACCTGAGGACACCATCGGACACAGTTTATGTCCATGTCATGTGCCTTCTCTTTCTTCAATATTAGTTTGTACAAAGGCCCCTCAGCCTGCACCATCAAGATTACATCAATCCTCTGAGCAAAACACCATATATCATTTCTTTCCCTTTTCTACAATAATTTCACCGCCAAATGTGTGAAAGCTTATATGCTTTGCAAAAGAAAAATGCCATCTTGGTACTGCAAAATAGTGTCATGCACTTTTTTGGGGGGAAATAAGAGCCATATATCATTTGGCAGTTGATCCAAACCAGTCAAATTGCTAGAAAAATGAGAAAATAAGAAAATTGTTCATAAAAAGGTAATGTGTACTTTCCAAATTTATAAACAGCCCTTGACATTCATTACCTGAAAAGCTTGGACACTAAATTATGACTAGAAAAGTGTATTTCAAAATTTATCGCAAATATGGGACAGGGAAACATACCACATATATTGGAATCATGGAAAAAAAAAGGTGGAATGGAAGGATAGCATACCATGCTACTCCTCTCCTCAGCAAATAAGCAGATCGCATCATCACCAGCACCACTAGCTATAATATCCTCACTGCCATGTACAAGGAACATAGAAATACCAAAGAATAGTATAAGATACAATGCCACTAAATTAGCACGGAATCATTAGACAGATCACAGAATGGGAGTAAGTAATACGTTAGATGATTCAAACCACGAAGCAACAGTGCCACAGAAGCTGGGGAATTAAAACTTAGGCCACAAGAGAACACTCAACCTATAAGATACAGCGATGATATTTTTAAGTTTAAAGCTATAAAAATCATGGTCTGATCCAGGCAGAAATCTGATTTTTACCAGCATAGTCTGATTCAGGCACAAGTTCTTTAAGCAGGTCTTTTTTTGGCCTTTGTCCATTGGTTAATAAAAATCTTGACACGTGGCATAATAAAGTTTATCAACATAAATACAATGGGCCCCAATTTGTCAAATAGTGGACTGCACAATTCTCTCAATTATAAGGCAGAGGCCAATATGACATGATTCATATAGATGGACTCAATTTAGAACTTTCGTTACATTTAGTTGACAAACTTGCCAAAGAATTTCATTCTTCTGATTTATCAAGGATATCTTTGGGGGGAGAATTCAACTTACCTTGACCAATGGGCTGAAAAAATAGTTCGGTCATGATATCCTGTGAGAGTAGAAAGGTGTCGCCTGAAATCAAATAATAACCATTCTGCTTAGGAGGTGTAATGCAGAAAGACAGCAGAGTTTCTGCATCTAGCTTCAGCTTCACAGAGTGATGTAATGATACTATCAATTGTCCTAAAAGATAATATCAATTATCAAGAGAACTTCAAAAGTTATACTTAAGTCAACTTATGTCCGTTAAGTGAAGCATAGTAGGATGTATGTCTTAGCTAGTCAACTTTAACCAATCTGAAAGGACGATACAAGGCAGACACTTCCGTGCAAAGAAAAGGTACATCCTAGTTAGTTGTTCTACATTTGCAATGAGACAAGACTAGTAGAAAAAATAAAGTTTTGATACAGAAAATTCGAAAATTAATGGATGGCATAAAGATATTAATGTGTTTGATACGTAGTCCATAGTAGATGTTTGAGGACTGGTGATGGAATTGTTACTACAACAGGTTCTTCTGCAACCTAATCTTTCAGCCACAGGTTTGCTTTTGCCAGGTTACCAAATACATATGCAGAGAGCGTATGATTAATTATAGAAAAGAAAACTAACATCTTACCAAGATTCATGACCTTCACCAGTTTTTGGTTGAGACAAATCAGCACTGGTGTCCCATATTTTTAATGTGCGGTCATCACTGAATAACAGGTGTATGGCATTAGTAACTGCTTTAGGGAAAAACCCAGCAAAAGAGAAATCTTAATCAAGCGTTGTAGCACAAACCTGCATGTGACCATCCTATCACCTTTATGGTTGAAGGATACTGCCCATACTGTTGATGAATGACCACTGGAATTAAGAAAAATGTGATCAATCAAAAACACACTAATGCAAGCCATCAAGCAGTGAAACTAGAATGGAATTTTCGTGTTCTGTACTTCTGCTATAAGTCAGCGAACATAATGTCAATAGATAACTGGCACTGGACAATTAAAAAGTAAAGAAAATTATCTATTCCATATATTTTGTAAGAGGGGTGGCACAGAATTGATCTCAATGAGGAACTGTGTGGAGAAGAAGATCCTACAAGTTAACAGAAAAATCCAAAAGCACATTGTTAATTTCTTATGTTTGACTTGAACCAAGAGGTGGCATTTCAGCAAAGTGAGAACAGGGGAAAAGACGCAGGTGAAATAACTAATGGAGGTAGAGATTAAAAATACGCAGGGCCAGATATTGAAGGTGGTTGACATAGACAACAATTTAGTCCAAATTTTAGAATCAATAACAATGCAGTGCAGAATAAGTAAAATGGGATGAAATTCATGCATCACATCTTACAGACAAAAACACCATCGGACTTGGAATTCAGTTATTTGGCGGTTTGGATATCATATACAAGTCTACAAAAAATGGAAATATACCAAAGAGTTCCCTACCAGTTATTGGCTTCGGTTAATGTCTGTACACAGTGCCACTCATCGTCCCCGTCATCAGCCCAGACCTATATCATACAAGCTGCCATATCAATCAATTTTAATAGTAGCTGAATATAGATGGAGGCGCTCCACCCTTTTTTTCGCACTCGAGTAATAGCATCCAAAAATAGCAAAGTGACTAGGCAACAGAAGACGACAAACGCAATACACAGAACAAGCAAATGCAATAACACAACTCGTGCATTTGTCCAGAGTCAAACTACTTCATACCTTGATTGTATTATCATAGCTGACGGAGACCAGAATATCAAGGAGAGGGTGCCACTGCACCATCTTCACATCCTGTGTGTGCCCCTGCATCACCGACACGCACTCGTACTCGTTGCCCGGCTGCACCTCCCATATCCACGCCGTCTTGTCCCGGCTGCAGGTGGCGAGCAGCAACCCGGATGGGCTCCACGACACGCTCTTCACCTCGTTCTCGTGCCCCTGCAAACCCACAGCGCCAAAGTCAGCACCGGCATGAACCCAGTGACTAGTTGGTTCTTTCAAGTTCAGCAAGCCAGCAGCTCACCTCCAGTGTGGCGACGCACTCAAAGTCGCCGCCGTTGTACTCCCACACGGCCGTGGTGGCGTCGAAGCTCGCGGTGGCCAGCAGCTTCCCGTCGGGGGACCAGGCACAGGACCTCACCGTGCGGTTGTGCGTGTCCTCCAGCACGTCCTGATGGGAACCAACCAAGCAAGCCGACGGAACCAATCAGGCTTATCGCATCGCGTCGCAGCAATCCGAACCCCCCGCACGCAGCTCGGGACGGGGACCAAACGAAAATCGAAGCTACCGGGGACGGCGGGGAGGGGGAGGAGGCTTGGGCGTTTACCGAGCAGTGCCAGGCGCCGTCGGGGGCGCGCTTCCAGATCCGGACGGCCTTGTCGCCGCCGCAGGAGGCGAGGACGGGGCCGGCGCCCGGGGATGGGTTCCAGGCGAGCGCCCACACGCGGTCGGCGTGGCCCGCCAGGCGGTGGGCCTCGCGCAGCTCCACCGCCGCGCCCGCGCCGCCGTCCATGGCCCCGGGCCGCCGGCGATCGGTGGCGCGCCTAGGGTTTCGGGGATTCGGGGAGGCGCGGCGTACGGTCGCTCGAAGGAGCGGGGGGACGGAGAGGGGACAGGGGAGGCGAGGTCAAACCGTCAAAAACTGCGAGGTGGTGGCTGCGCAGGTGGGGCTACAGACGGCGGGGTGGTGGCTGCGGCAGCCGTCGGTGTCTAAAAACTCCCTTAAATTACCGCCAGTACCTTAATTAAAAATAACCTCTAACAGCTCCCTATAGACCCCGCAAATATACAGCTACTGACTTTCTCGCTCGGCATATTTTTACGAGAAAAAAACTCCTCAATCGCACCCCACCTTGTCTGTCGATTAGGCTAATTCCAGTGGAGGTTTCATAGAGGTTTCATGCACATTAAATACAGTGACACATCAGCATATATGATAACATGACATGATAGTTATGAAGTGAGAGAGGGAAGGAGTTTCATCAGGATGAAACTGTGTATACACTGTTTCCAAGACTACGAAACTTGCATTGGGGGCTATAGAGTTTCATTTCATCTAACCATATCCAATCACATGCCTCACAATTAAATGGCATGGTCATCCTATGAAATCGTGAAATGAAACTATGCACTGGGACTCTCTGTTTCATTCATGAGAATACACCTCATGGGATGATGTGGAATCCTTGGAAACAGTGCGATGAAACCTTGCACTGGGACTAGCCTTACCTCGCGCACCTTCCGTGAGCCAAGCACGGGCGACCCGATCTCCGCGACCAGGAGATTCCGAGGTTGATCCGAGAGATGCCGCTGGGGGCGCCCCGTTCACACGTGCCACTAGCTGTCGGTATTTTATACCCAACAACCTACCAAGGGGTATCCCGAGATAGTAGATTGGTTGGTGGGAAATCGTCGGACCTGGAACTCGATGGTAAAAGCGAGGACACAAGACACAGATTTATACAAGTTCGGGTCGTCAGAATAGCATAATACCTTAGGTCTTATTTGAGGTGTTGTATATTGCACCTTAGCCGCGCGTGGACGCCACACCCACACCGCAAAGAGCAGTATCAGTGACAAACCGATTCGGTTAAATAAATGGACCAGCATCAACAATGGCAAATTTGACTTTACTTCGAAAGTACAAAATGTGGAACTGCTTTGAAATCAAACTTGTGTATGCAGGACCTAATTCATAATTTATGGTTTGAAAACAAAACCTCGGTTATAGTCTGCGATTAGCAATTTATCTATTTTTATGATGGGTGAATGCAAAACATGATTCATAGTTTTCTGAACTGTGAGTGATTTAATGGTTATTCCTAGTTATTCTGAAGATCACCCTAAGTGGCTAAGCAGATTCTCAACAGCTAAAAAAACGTATTTGGTGAAAATCAGATACCCTATGCAACTTTGGAAACTCTTAATCAAGGTCACAAGATGCTAATCCAATGAATAGAGATAGAGATGGGGTTAATTTGCGCTTAAGCGCCCGCTGGCTAGCAATGGAAAATTATTTTTTTGCGAATCCCCCCTGTCCCTTCGCCTCTAGCACTGCCAGCTCTGACCCTTCCATCCAGAGAAACACCGCTGCCGCCCCTGATCCGCTCCGCCAACAGGAGCTCGGGGACGGACTCCACGCGGTGGCCGCAGGTGAGGATGAGCGATGGGACGACGGTGGCAGCGAGCGCGGAGGCAACGGCGATACGTCGGAGGTGGACGTTGACGTGACGATGCCAGCGGCGCCAGATCTTGGTAGGCGTGAACATGCGTCCGCCACGTCACATTTTGCCAAAGGCTCCCTAGCCGGCACGGTGGGTACGGCCGCCGGGAACACGGGAGATACGGGACACCGCACGGCCGTTCCCCAGGACTCTGTGGAGGTCTGGTGGCCAGCGCGTCGAGACACCGCGTAGAGCTGGCAGCTGTTGCAGGACTGGAGCTTGTGGATGAAGCGGACGATGTCGGGACGGATCGACGCGCGAAGGACGTCTGGCAGCGTGGTGCCGGCAGACTCCATGGCCATTTCGCCCTCCAGGGCCTTGACGGAGACCAAAGGACGCGCGGCGGCGGCCATTTGCGGCGGCGGCGAGGGGTAGCGGCGTGCTGGCTGCGGCGGCCGGGTGGAAAAGGGGCAGCGGCGGATCAGGGGCGACGGCGGCGGCGTTTCTCTGGATAGAAGGGTTAGGAGCTGGCGGCGCTAGAGGCGAAGGGGTAGGGGGATTTGGAAAAAAACAATTTTCCTTGTTGTTCGATAGGCGCTTAAGCGTAAATTAATCCCATCTCTAACTTATCTATTGAATTAGCATCACGTAGTTTCTTTTACGTTCCCTGTAAAACCAAGGAGGGGACACAGCTTCGCAGCTTTCGGTCCGCCCCCTCCCGCCTCCCGCTCCCCACGTTTTTTTCCGTGCGACCGTCCCGTCCACCCGATCGGCATCGCGCCCCCTCCGCCCTCCGTTTCTTTCCTCCTCCCGTTTCCCCTCTCTTCCCTCGGATCCACTCCGTCCCCGTTTTTTTCCTCTCAAACTGCCGCCACCCCGTCGCCGCCTTCCCGTGCTCGACGCGGCGCCGTTCCCCGTCCTCCCATCGCGTGCGCTAGCTTCTCTCATCCGCCCGCCCTCGCTCGATCGGCGCCTCCATCCATCCCGCCGGCGGCCAGAGGACCTAGCAGCTTCCTACCCTCGCCTCATCTCCGGCCTCTGATCCAAACGGACCCGCCTTCCATCCGCCGACGGCTAGCTTGTACCGCCGCTCCACCATCAGCACAGGGGCCAAGGGATGGCCTGCTGCCGCTCCCATCGGCGCACGGGCTGAGATGGGGTGCCGCCTCTCCTCCATTGGGCGGGGACGCGGCTCGGCCATACGGAGCAAGGCGGCGTGACCGGCCGGCGAGGGAGGACATGGCGGCGCCTGTACAGGTTCTTCCACCTTTATCTCCCTTAACTTCCTTCCAGCTCCACCGAGGACCACTCCGCCGTCTTCCCCGAGCAGATGTACGCCGCGAAAACCTGCCACCACCGGCCGCGGGGCCACCGACCCGTCGTCATACACTCATACTCCGATGAACAATGCCCCCATAAATCATGCCGGATCGGCCTCCTCCATCCCCTCCTTTCCTCCTTGCACGTGCAGCGGCACCCTTCCTTCCCTCGGTCCCTTTCTCGTACGAGAGCCACCTCCCCGATCTCATCTCATACTCGCCATCCTGGTCGCGTCGGGCCCGACGGCGGCGGCAGCGGGAACTAGGAGTCGGTGAGCGGGATGGGCGCGGCTGTTCGCGCGTGGCAAGGAGCTCAATGAGGCGGCGGCAGCCGGCGGCCGTGGCAAGGTTGCCGCTGCTGGTCTTCTTCCCAGGTGCGTTCTTTCACTCTTTTCATGCCTCTATTTGTTAGGCTTTTTGATCTGAGTACATAATGTTGAGAGTGTTCAAGATTGAGACTGGATTCGCGGTATTGGTTAGCCCTTTTAATCCGCATGCATATTTAATTATTTATTGAAAACCTTGCTGATTGGTGCGTAAATGTGTTTTGCGCTGGTATAGTGACCTTGTGTCTGCAAATTCATCTGCACAATAGTTTTCACATGGCATGTGACAAGAGAAAATGATCTGATTCAGGGGAGGACTATGATCCGTGAGTGTCTTGTTTCTCTGTCCAGATATTGTTGCATAATGAACTACAGTAGCACTAGGCTTGAAGGTCCTGAGGATGTTTTGGTGTAACTGGATAGATGCCTAATGTTTCTTTTCAGATGTTTTGATTGTCCTGTTTCAATGTTTGCTCACTAAATTTCTCCATCAAAGTGTGTTTTCAAATGTCTGTATTTCCTCAGGTAGCCTTGATTTTCTAACCTACTCCTGTTTTTAACTCTAATGCAAGTATATCCTTTTCTTTTATCTTTCAGACATACTATGAATGGCTCATCTATCCATTCAAGAAACGCTAGTAGCATGTGATTGGTGATTCACTGCCTAGGTAGAAGGTGGTATTGCAATGGTTGATACTACCCTTTGAGCCTCCAAAGATGCAGTTCGTCACCAAAGTATGGTATGCAAGTTAACTCCTCTCTGTTATTATTGATGGCTTTTTATTTCTATTCTCGTTACAAAATGTTTCTACGTATATGTGTTGCTATGTTTTCTCTGATCATGAAGAACTAGCACTGACAGTTAGCTTAGATCCATTTCTTCAGCTTTTTGATTGAGTGATTATCATCATCCCATTTTGTTACATGTCTCCCTTTGTGTTCCTAAGTTCTTATGCCCTCTCTTAGTCTTTTTTTAAGTACAACTCTGACTTCTCCAATCTATCTTGAAGGCATCCTAACATCAGCAGCCAAAATGCAGCAATTTGCTTGGACATTTTGAAAGATCAGTGGAGCCCAGCCCTTACTTTAAAGACAGTGCTTCTTTCCCTTCAAGCTCTGCTTTCTTCTTCTGCACCTGATGATCCTCAGGATGCCGTTGTTGCACAACAGGTCTGAACTGGTTGTTTCCTATTATAGTTCTATTTTTAGTGCAGCTATATATTTGACTTCACCATTTAAGCTATAGTTGGCTGAGAGTTAAATTGACATAGCCTGCCATTGGTGAATTCCCATGAAATGAGTCAGAATGTCTGTTTATCCATAAATATGTTTATGTACTTCTGCATAATTGCCTCGTTATGCCCTTGGTTGAATAGCGTCATACAGTTTTGTAGCAAACTAAGCATGACATTCAACGTGAACTTTGTAGCTTTCACCACATGATTGGAAAGTTGCTTCATTGTATGTTTGTCATAGAGCCATGGTAATGAGGTCTTGATGTACTCAGTACTTAACTATGTTTCTATTTCATTAATTATATGTTCGTTATGCTTATTTTGTTCCCTTGGGAATTATGTCTGAATTTTAGTCCCAATATTTCAGTTTAATAGGACAGTTTCAGAAGTCTGTCTAAGGAATGCATGTCTAAAGAATGCATCATGCACTGTCACAAGTAAAATAACAATAATATTTTTTCCTGCAATGGCAAATAATTCATGCCAGTATGCCAGCCATCTTACAGTACTTAAATCCTCAATTCTTAGGTTTCTACAACAGAATAGGAGGAAAAAACAGCAGCTACAGGATGGAAGCCATATGAGGCATTCTCGGGGTTCCTGTTGTCTTGTGGTTGCCATTGATTTGTACTTATGGTGGCGAAGGAATACGCATTGTGGTGGGTTGCCTTCACTGAATGTGAATTACAATGTCTTTTTATGTGTAAGGTTGTGAGTGTCTTACAAAGTAGGAAGCCGATCAATAATCAAGCATTGTTCCTTTGCCCTGGTATTATGGTTTCAGCTGTCATTTCACCTAATGTTATGAGGTGTTTGTGCTGGGTGTGGATTTCTTGTGACTGAGTGATATCCTTCCAGTAATTGTTATTCATCCGGTATCTCCTACCGACAGATTATGGGACTCATGAATATGATGCATTGTTATCCGGTTATCCCAATGAAAGTTTGCTTAAAGATAAATGTGGGTTAATCTGAGTGCTAAATCAATTAGACTTTCTTAAGCATTAATGCCATTGTTCAGTGGTTTCCTCGAGCTCGCTCTCCCGTTGGAATTTTGCTAATGATCGTGGGTTAAGCTGGTGCTTGGTGACTCCAATGTTATTACTGATGAGCAGAGGAAGATGATGTGGTCGTTGAGTTTGTTGTCTAGGTGAAATCATGTGATGTGGTCATTAGCATGTTGTATATCCAAATTGTCGGTTGGAGTAATCACAATCTGATAATATTTTGTATGTAGGGGTGGTAATGGATCATCTAACTAATATTAGTTCAAAAGCAAATGGTATTTTAGCCCGGTCCTTCAAATTTTTATACTAAATTATTAGGTGCTTTACCATCCCTAATTACACGTGCAATTACACATGAATCTTAATTTTGTTTCATTCTATGCTTGGTACCTAATAGCATGCCCAATGGCACTTCATGTTATGTGATGAAATTCTACATTTATTTTACACGTATGGATAATTTATTTCGCCCGTAGCAACGTACGGGCATGATCCTAGCACGCTTAAAACAATCATAGAATTTGTTATTCATCTTATCTCATTTCCACGTGGCAAGTAGCATTTTTTTATGGGAAATGCCTTATTCATCTTTATGCGGAAAAACATCAAACTTCCATGGTTAAAAGTAAGCACGAGGCGCCTCGATGCTCCGAGCAAAATAAATGCTAGAACCGAACATGTTATAAATGGATCCGATGCTGTAAAAATGGATAGAACATAGCTTAGCCTCTCCCATGCTGTAAAAATGGATCCGATAGTCTCACTGGGCTGAGGCCTACAAGCAGAGAGACGTTCCAGATCCAAAACAAAAATAAGGAAGGATTCGGGCTTCTTTTGGTTCTCCCAGGATACGTGTGTATCCATTATCCGAGCAAAATAAATGCTAGAACCGAACATGTTATAAATGGATCCGATGCTGTAAAAATGGATAGAACATAGCTTAGCCTCTCCCATGCTGTAAAAATGGATCCGATAGTCTCACTGGGCTGAGGCCTACAAGCAGAGAGACGTTCCAGATCCAAAACAAAAATAAGGAAGGATTCGGGCTTCTTTGGACCCGGCCCGGTCCAACCCACCACGCTCTTCACTGTGCTGGGCGCGCACGCACTAGAAGAAGCGGAGCCGCCCCTCTCAAAAAAAAAAAAAACAACAAGAAGAAGCGGAGCCGCCTATGTGTGGGCCCGCGCTCCCACTAGTGCGCGAGCAAACGAAAGCGAGACCGAGACGCCACCTTTCCTCCTCCTTGCCTGGCTGCCTCGTTGCCTCCGCCACCGCCGCCCGGAGCCCGCAGCCGTCGACCTCCCGGGTCCCCGGCCGTCGATTCCTCCGCTACCAACTCGCGGTACGACCCGGGCGCCCCGTTTCCCTCTGTTCCCCTCTCTGTTTTTGGTCCGTGCAGCCGTGTTGCTTTCATTCGAGCTCGGCCGGCAGATGTTGCTCTGCTTTGAGCTAGCTACTGCCACCGACTCCACGGTGGTTCGGGATTTATGTGAATCTGAAAGCCGTAGGGACTCTGCTAGATGATTGGTTTTTAGATCAAAGAAGAAGGAAGGGGGGGGGGGGGGGGGGGTAAAGATTCCTTGTTCAGGTGTTGGTGCTATATATAATTTTATTTGATTAATCAATTTGTGGAAGGATAGAGATTTAAGTGTTTTTCCATTTCCCTTTCGGGCCTAAAATTCTGTTGATTCGTGGCGACTGTCGCGTATAGCATCGTGTGACTTGTGCGATTGACTCGACCGATTGTGTCTCATCCAACGAAAATACGGAAATGGTTTTAAGAGGGGTTTAAGAGCAGGGGAACTAAGCTGTATGGTTCTGTGGCTGTGGGTTTATGACAGGTTCTGCAGCCATAGAATTGCAAAAGCACGGTACTGCATATACCTCGTGCTGACTGCTGAGAAATTTCTGTGTCCAGTGATTTCATTTTAATGAAATGGTTCTTTAGCATCTCCACTCTCCAAGGTGTTACAGAATTGCGTCTGGGAACTTTTTTATTATGCTATTATTTTAGTCATTCTCGTCAAAGATGTACAACAAAAGCTGAATTCTGGTATGTACAAAATGGTTAACTGAATGGGGAAAAACATAGCTAGAGTTGCTATTCAGCATGCACCTATGGACTATGGTTGGTAGTGGCAGAGGGGTCAACCTTCATCAGCTTCGTTTTTCCTTTTCCTCAGAAAAATAAAACAAGTTGCATACACTCAGGCATATGCTTGTGGAGTCTTGTTAGAACAGAGAGGAACATGGCACAAAGTTTTGATAGTCCACATTTCGATTCTGAGTCCATATCACAATTTAACTTCAGATTTTCTAATTGGTATCACATAAGGTAAGTTTCATTGACTCAAAAGCTTTCCACTTTGTTTATTTTCTAAGTACTAGTATACTGTAAACTGGATGTCATTATTTGGGTGAATGCAGTATTTAGTTCTGCTTATATGAACATACTAAAAAAGATAGTATTCCTGATTGGTTACAATACAACAAAAGCACAATCATGTATGCTGAATTGCCGATACTCGATCTCCAGATTGATCGAATCTGACTAATTGGGAATACCTGCGTGATTTTTTTTGTCCGAAAAATGTACCTTACTGCATGTCGTAAATTTTTCTAAATTTCCTTGTAGATTCTATTTCCAAACTCGTTAACTGAAATTTTAGTCTTCTTGTTACATCATTTTTTTATGAGAGGGAAATTCTTGTTAAATGATGTTACATGATCTCACTTGTGGTCCATATCTAAATGTGCTCAAGGCTGAACTTCAAGATGATGGCATCCACACTCTCAACTTCATGCACTCTCAGAGGCAACTTTGGCATTCAAGTCTCGGTTGCTGCAGTGAAGAGCCCTTTATCTGCGAGTTTTCTCAGCCACCCCTCTGTGACCTCTAGCCTGAAAACCTCCAGGAAACTTGGTCTTGCTGCAATGGCTGTCTACAAGGTGAAGCTCGTCTCACCAGAAGGGGACGTGCATGAGTTTGAGGCTCAAGACGATACTTACATCCTGGACTCTGCTGAGTCTGCTGGAGTGGAGCTGCCATACTCATGCCGTGCTGGGGCTTGCTCTACCTGCGCTGGCAAAATTGAGGCTGGCATCGTTGATCAGTCAGACGGATCATTCCTTGATGACTCGCAGCAGGCTGAGGGATACCTTCTTACCTGTGTGTCCTACCCGAGGTCTGACTGCGTCATCCATACTCATAAGGAAGGTGAACTGTACTAGTCGGTCCCATTGGGATTGAGATACAGATGCACTCGAAATTGTTAAGGAGCGACATACAGCTCATGTATCATTTTAGATATCCTATCATGCAGAATGCAGCGATGCTCTAGCCTCTAGGCAGTCAATTAATTAGGTTGAGCTAAAAACATGACGCGCAAAGTTAGCTCATTCAACTGCTGAAGTTTTGGATGTCTCCGAATAATAAAATGGAGAAAACAGTGTGACTGAATGTTGCCCATCGTGTTGGTGTTGTGCTATGCATCTTCATGGATTTTTGATCTTGGAAGTTGCAGCAATCTGATTCTGCATAGTTTTATATCTCTATGTATCACTGCAACGTCTGATTTGATTTGGCATTGTAACATGCAGGAACGTTATAGCCTTTTTTTTGTTATATCGTTGTAGCTTTTTCTCAGGTCTATTGGAGCTTTTCTAAATTCTGTGGGCATCAAATTAAGGTAAGCAGCCACAAGATGCTAGATCCACAGCTACTAATTAAACCCAGATGGCTGCCAAATTTGAAACATGATCTAGCTACACAGGTGATGTATTTCTCAACACCATGACCATTTGTCCAACCATGTCAGTTCTTTGTACGCATCTTCATGAAGGCATTCTTGGACTTGATCCTTTGAGGTGTCTGTCATCCAACTACGTCAAATTGCATCCATGAGACTAAACCTTGTACACTTAGCAAACCATATTAGTGACTTACATTGACTCTGTTATCATTATTTACCAATATCAAAAATCCAAACTAGGGTCATTTTCCTTACGACATGTAAACACACATATTCGGTATACAAGGAGTAGTGATACCTTTTCGACCTGACGCAATAATTCAGAGAGCGAGATATTTGCTCCAACTCATATTTAACAGTGTCCGAAACGTTCACCTCAAACTGATCACCTTTAGCATCGACCATCTCTGTTTTCACCTTCCCTCAATCTCGTGACTTGCTCCGGTGATCGTCGGCGATCGGGTGAGAGGGTCGACCTCTTTCTGCCTGCTGAACTCAGGGGTGCTCGTCGAAGCCCAGTAGCTGCTCGTGGTGCAGCCACCGTCCCCGTCCCTGAGCTGCGATTCAGTGATGACGTAGCTTGGCTTCGCCACCTCCTCAGCCACCTCAGCTTTTCCAGTAAGCATCGCCACGACCCTCGACATTGCCGGTCGCTGGTGCGGTGAGCCCTGTGTGCAGATGAGCGCGACACGGATGACTCTCAGAACTTCCTCAGCATAGAATTCCTCGAGCCTCGGGTCCAGGATTTGCAGTGGTTGATTCCCTTCATACAGGCCCCAGGCCTGCAAATCAACATAGGCATATCAATATTCAGTATGCACTAAGAATGGATTGATCAGTGCTCCTGGATGGAAAGATCGTCGATCAGCTTACCCGCTCTAAGAGATAGACGTTCCTTTCCTCGAGGGAGTTATCGGTGTTCGATCGACCAGAAACAACCTCCAGGACGACAACCCCGAATGCGAAAACGTCAGCTTTTTCAGTCAGCTGGCCTCTCATTGCATACTCAGGAGCCAGATAGCCACTTGAGCAATGGTCAGGGAAGTTAAAAGCTTAAAATTGAGCTTCGGTGTTGGAAGGTACAGTCATAAGAAGAAGAATGGTGAAATGATCTTACAATGTGCCAGCAATTCTTGACGTGCTGACATGGGACTTGTTCTCTTCGTAGAGCTTGGCGAGTCCAAAATCGGAGACCTTGGGGGTGAGATCGGTGTCAAGTAGCACATTGCTGGCTTTGATGTCCCTGTGCACGATCCGGATGCTGGACTCCTCATGAAGGTAAGTTAGGCCTCTTGCAATGCCTAAAATAATCTCAAAGCGTGTTGACCAATCTAGCTTCATGCTACTATCTCCTGTGAATGCAGAAATAAGACATTTGAAATTTCGATAATGGCAAAGTGCAGAGAAGGAAATTCTTGAGAGTTGATGAAGTAAGGGACTTTTGTTAGCAGGGATGAAATAAGGCAATTTCGAATGTGCTAGGGATGCAGAAGTGTGCTCACCAAAGAGAGCTCGATCTAGGCTTCCATTTTCAAGGTACTCATAAACCAACAAATGCGTGTTACTGTCAATGCAGCATCCATGCAGTTTGACAAGATTCCTGTGTTGGACTGCAGAAATCGTTGCAACCTCTGCCACGAACTGTCTTTTCCCCTGATGAGATGATTGAGAAAGTTGTTTCACAGCTATCACTCTTCCATCAGTTAGCGTACCCTGCCAAACAAAGGCATTACTAAAGTTACATGTATATTTTGACCAGAGCCAACAAGGTCGCCGTAAAGTTAGATGCAGCTAACATATATACCAATAAGATAAATACTAGTCACAATTTCGCAAGATCAGATTAAATGGGGAAACGTTCACAACCTTATAGACTGGTCCGTATCCGCCTTCTCCAAGAATGTTCTGAGGGCTGAAATTGTCTGTAGCTAACTTGAGTTCAGCATAACTGAAGACATCAGGCTGTCCAATCAGGTCATACAGTTCTGCATGTTTCAAGGACACATGCATGAGAATATTTCATCTGAGAATTTTTATGTACGAGTTATGCGCTACAAATAGTAAATATATCTGATACCTTGTTGCTGTCGCGCTAGCCTTCTTCTCCTTTTTGTGAACATAAGTATTCCAAATAAGGCTACTAATCCTAAAACTGATGCACCAATCACTATTCCAGCGATCGCGCCAGCTTTGCTTTTCTTTTTCGGTACACCATTTCGTACAGTTGGAGTAAAATCTGGAAAAAGCTAAGGCCTAAGAGTTGTGCTTATCTAAGAAAAGCCAATGTAATGTGCTTCTTTACGTTAACCTAACGATTAGGCCAAGCTTACTTGGAGTGACGCTTAATGCTGAGATCATCGGCCCATAGTAACCTTGTTTAGGGATGCAGCAAGTGCCCTTGCCAGCCCAGAAGAGATGGATCTCAAGGAAGTTTTTCGACACAGTTGCTGTGTAACTCTTGCTAACTGCAGCAAAAGATTTTCCACCAGCCGTTTTCCTTATATTGAAGTTCTTTTCTCTAAGAGAACCCTATGCAAATGAAAATATTAGTGCTTTCAGACAAATAATCAAACAATTTATTAAATTATATCATGCATGCATTCAGTTTGTACAAACCTGAACATATATGTCAAAGACTCTCCTTCCTAGGCTTTGCCAAGTCTGTGTGTCGGGATAAGCAGTTTCTGCAAATTGTAGCACAACAGTGTAATTTCCATTCTCAAGTCCAAGACCATAGTATCTCAGTGACGATGCCGACATCCTTGCTGTTTGGAACAGTTCTGAATCTGCTGTGTTTTGAAACTGTTGGTTGGAGCTATATATTATGTTACTTCCATTTGGGGCCTGGTTGAATTTTCCTACATTGCTGACACCCCATCTTGTTTGACCGCTAACATAATATGATGAAGCCCCAAGGTCTGTAGGATCTAAATCGTACATAGTACTATCTGACCCTACCATAGACCTGTTACCGCCGCAGTCTACCGCGAAGGAATAATCTGCAATTGAGATGTGCATAATTACTATAACCTTTTACCAAGATCCCTGACATCCTGTTACCTGTTGGAGTTGATGCAATGGGAAATAATACATTGTGGAGAACCAAGGAAACAAGGAGTGTCTTGCTGGAGGCAGTTTAGTCCTGAAGGTAGAATACTGTGCACATAATTGAAGTCAAAATTACAAGTTGTTAGAAAGATTTTATTAAAACTCAATGCGGAAGTATAACTAGATGCCTACCTGTCATCGGTGCTATCGAGAACGAAGTTGTTTGCCACCAAATTCCTTGAACAAAACAAAAATTCGAGTATACCCAAGTTTCTTCCCTTATCTAGGAAACATAAATTTCAGAAATGTTTAACTTACAGATGCAAATATCTCTCAGTGGCCCAAGAAGGAAATTTTCCAGTGAGCAGGTTATATGAAAAATCTCTGCAAATAAAATAACGTACATATGAATAATGAATCTACCATTGAATTTTAGTCAAAATAATTTGTTCTATACAGGAAGATTACTTCTATGGTGAATTGATTGACATACAAATTTTTTAATGAAGCACTTTTCACATCAGGCAGGCTTCCTGAAAGGCTATTGTTCCCAAGAATCCTGAAAGGGGTGCAGTACAAGATGATCAAACATGGACATTGGCTTAGGTGGTGTTTGTATAGTGGAAATAATCGATCGAGGATGGGATGCCTTACAGGAATTCAAGTTTGTCCAGAGTAAGGATTGATCGAGGAACTTGGCCTGTGATATTATTAAAACTCAAGTCCCTGTGACATTCGACAGCAATGTTACTTGAGTAGACAGTTCATATTAAATTTCAGAAAAAAAACCAATAACGTCATAAATTGGCATAATGGCCCATGACTAAAAACTTACAGCAAGATTAAATTTGCAAGCTTAGAAATATTAACTGCTCCAAGATTACCAGATAACTTGCAGTTCCTCAATATCCTGTAAGAAACTTGCCACTTTGTTAATTAACATATAAAACTGTAAGGTTTATGGTTAAGGGTATCACGCACAGGGTACTCAAAGATGTCAGATTACTGATGAAGGCCAATGAAGAGCTTCCATTTACTATATCACCAATAATTCTGGTCATTGTATTTAGAACATCAGTCATCTCGACAAGCTTGACCTTCTAAACTATCACAGGAACAATGCTGCCAGAGTACGAAATACTTACAAGTTAGTCAACCTAGTTAGATTAGACAAACTTGCTGGAATCGGGCCTTCAAAAGAATTTCCATAGAGTACCCTACAAGTTCGTGCTTTCAGAAAAGAAGTAATATCATACCAAATCCGTTTGAATATAGAAAATACAAGCTCTATATATCCAGATGTTGTGCAGATCAGTTTAATGACATGGTTATGTGTCCTAATTCAAATGAGAAGAACATATGCAGAAAAGTTCTGCTGGACAGTTTCCAGTTGCCTCCTGAATAGGACAATAAATGACGTGTTAACAATTTAATAACTAATCTTACAGGTCTTCCAAATTAGTCAAACTCCCGAAATAATAAGGTATTTTCCCTGTGAAATCATTATCTGATGCTCGCCTGCAAGCACAAAAAAATATTTAAAATTCAACGTCTGGAAGCAAAATGAACATAACAACTGTAGCTCCGTTGTTGACCGTACAGAATCCTCAGCTTCTTAAGCTTTGAGAATGTTGAAGGGAATGGACCGCTAAAGCCACTACTATCAATGTACCTGTTAGGTAAACATTGCAGCAATTACCATGTTTAACAATAGAGGTCTCCTGGTTCAAATTCTAGCTCTACTAGAAGTAGTGTTTGGCAATTAGAAAGGGGGCATCTTACAATTGCTCAAGTTTGGAAAGGTTGCCCAGTTCTTCAGGAAGTCCACCAGTAAAATTGTCCAAACTGATTCCTCTGAAACAAAAGGAATAGGTCAGGAGAGACAGAATTTATTTGCATGCCATGCTACTAGCATAAAAAGGGGCATGCTTTCTCTGATGAGTCTTTTGATTCAAATATTTGAACCTATGAACTTATGAAGCACCATTTGAAAAGGGAAATTATACAGATGTTCTTAATGTATAAGTTACTTTCTTCATGAGAACTTATGCATATAGTTTGTGCCACATGGTTATATGACTTCGGGCTATCATAAATCTATAGATGCAAATTGAGCAGCTTTTTATTTTTTCTCGAACTATGCAGGAGAGCTGCGTGTCATTTCATTAAGATAGAAAAGAAAGTACATAGAGAGGGGGAGAGCCCCCAGACTAAGTACCAAACACACCCCAACACTCACAAAACACTACACACCCAAAACAAGGAAAGACCTGACCAGAGAGCACCAAGCCTAAGATGGTGCTACAAGCGACCTAGCAAGCAGCTCTTTGAGCTTAGAAGCTCCAGCCAAGCACCACAGGGTGCTTTCATTTGTTATGGCCTGCAGGAGCACCTGGGAGTTAGGGAGAACACCTTCAAGCACGCAAGAATTTCTACGTTTCCAAATCTCCCAAGCCACCAAAATGATGAGCGAATTTAAACCCTTTCGCCACTGATTTGGAGCAGCTCTAATGACTTTGCCCCACCACGCTGAGAAGCTAGAGGAGTTTACCGGCACATCAACTACCAGATTGAGATGTGAGAAGACCAAAGTCCAAATTTGTCTGGTAAAAACACAAGAAATTGAGCAGCTATGCAAGAAGTAATCTCTTACAGCAAGTTGACATTCGTGAGATTCCCAAGTTCCTTTGGAAGTGGTCCAGATAATGGATTAAATCCCAGGCTCCTTTAATTTTTGTATTAAAAAAATAAAAGATGGTTCAGACAAAACACGATGTATTACAAGAATCTATAACTCGGGTAAGTATAGCTCCTACAAGTGTTGCATTGCAGAAAAGTGCCCAATGAATGATGGAATGGGACCTGTCAAGTAATTTAGATCCAGGTTCCTGAAACAACACCAGAAACATCTAGCAGGATATTAACTGTTCAGAATTTGAAACATGGGGTTTAACTTATGTTTGCTGCAAAATATTAATTTACAGTTTAACAGTTGTTTATTGTCAAGATAGAAGATAAGAGTTAGAGAGCATACAGGTAAGTTAGATAGGTGAGGTTCTGCAGCTCTGAAGGTATCTGACCAACAACGTTCAGGGCGTATACCTTCCTGCTCAATAAACAAGAAGTCAGATAAATGATTCATATGGTACTAGTACAAAACGGTAATAGAGTGTCAGTTCATAAGGAATGGTTGGTGTCGGATTTTTGTTTCCGATTGCCCGTATATTTAACACACAAGATCTGAAGGGAAGGGTCGAATTTATTTTTCTTTTAAGCATGGAGAGAGGCAGAGAGCCAAGGCGCCCCCTGTGGTCTTCATCCCTGCGCGGGCCTGTGTTCCTGCAACCTTTCATTTGGAGAAGTCCGCAGAACTTAAGCTAAAGATAAACCATTTCGTGACGACATGGCCTGCTGGTGCCGGCGTCGAGCACCTAGCGTGCAGCTGAAACAAGACTGGGCGTACGCACAGCATGGTGATGTGGCAGACGGAGCTGTTGACGCCGAAGGAGCAGGCGCACGTGATTCCCGGGTTGAAATCGTTGTTGCCGTCGAGCCCGGTGCCGTCGACGGCGGCGCCGCTGCAGGGCTCGCCGCTGATGTTCCACGCCGGCGACGGCATCGCCTTCTGGCCCCATCTCCCCAGGATAGTGTTCAGCGCCGCCGCTGCACGCGCGCGCAAACCCGCGTTAACATGCAAGTAAATTGAGCCAGGCAAGAAAGTAACATGCAAGTAATTGTTAACATGCAAGTAAATTGAGCCAGGCAAGAAAGTAACATGCAAGTAATTGTTAACCATGGTAAAGGAGGTAGCGCATGGCAATTTCGAACCTTCGATCGGATCAGTTCTTGCTGCTTGCTGAGCCTGAACCAGAGGTTTTTCGAAGCATGAGCACACGAGCAACAGCCACGCCAGCACACCGCTGCTGCTGCTGCTGCTGTAGCGACGCCTCATCTCTCCACACGAACACGATGACACGATGTCTCTCACCGGTCTCCACAGAAATAATGCCCGGGCTGCTAGCTTGTTAAGTACTCGTCTTCTTACTTTATAGGTGTACTAAGATTTTCTAAAAAAAAGCTTAAATCGAAAAGCTCAATTTACTCTAAGATAATCTGCTGCGAAGGTTCCTCCGCTGTCATGTCTTAAGATTTAAGAACCCAGGGCTAGCAAAAATTAAGGAGTATACATACGTGTGCATTATTGTGTGATGAGCATGCATGTGTCTGCTGTGTATTGAAAACGATAATCTACTTTCTGACTTAAAACACTCGACAAAATGGATCCATTTTACTAGCTAGGCAAACTCTTTGAAAGAGGTGAGCTTGGTATCGCAGATATTGCACATGTACAAACCGGCAATCGTCTATCGAGTCATTTTTGCAATCCCGCATTCAGCCGCTGGCCTTGTACTTAGCACCTGGGAAAATGTTATGCAGGTACGGTCAAGCTCCATGGCATTATTAAGTCGTTATATTAGCACTTATGCATTTGCTGTTTCAAGTGTGAACACTAGACAGGCCTCATCCTACGCCATGTTCGTTTTCTCTAATATAGGCAGCTGTGGTTTGATTTTTAAAGCTAGATTATGAATAATCTAGGAGCTGCGTTTTTTCCATAAAGTTATTCTCAATGCAAAATTTCATATTTATGTTAAATATTTTCAAAAGTGTCACATAAGTAAGAATGTTTTAGTTCATAGATGAAATAGCTCACACAATGCATAATTTTATTTTTTATTATTTCCAAGGCTACATGCAAGACACAAAGATCTTGAAAACAGTGTACACATGATTTCATTCTCATAAAACTACTTTTTTCTCTCACCTCATAAATAGTGTGTCATATTATTAAAATTGTTTACGTGGCAACTCTTTTATTGTCCATGAAACTCCTATTGACAAAGGCATAATATATGTTGTTAAAATAAAAGGACATCACAGTTACATCAGTCATGTCAACCAAGCGTCTTTGTCATGCCTACCGTCGTCAGTCTTTGAAAGAGGCTTGGTGACCTTTATCATCGTACGTGACATCCATCAAATCAATGAGTAAAGACAGTGACATAAGTTGGGAAAAAATATCAAACTTTTTGGCTAAGGGTCGGTACCCATCGGAGAACCGTGACTTTGCGCAGCATCTAAATTATTAGTTCCCTGTAAACCGTTGATTACTCTCCCTCTGATCGAGGTCAAAATTGGCAGATATGAACGATCCGATCTCTGAACCAATCTCCTAACCGGTCATATCGGTTTGGTCAAAGTACTCCAAATATAAATTGGACTTCACTATTGTATAGCTCTCATCGAGTAGATTCAAATTAATATATAGAACGTCCGATAACGTCCGATTTGGAGTTCGGATGAGAGAGTTATGACCTCGGGAAGATCCGCTCTCGAGGAGACATGTCAGACTAGTTCGCACACCGGTCAGACTGGTTTGGGTCTGTAGAGTTTGAGTAGGAGTTGCATTTGCACGAGATTCGTTAAGGTTTCGACTCCATTAGGAGCAAGACCTCCCCTTCCTATAAATATAAAGGGCCACGGCTGATTGAGAGGTATATAATCGATCAAAAACATTATCAATATACTATTTTGCCTTTTATCTTTTCTCTTTGCCCTAGCTTTTCCAATGCCCATCTGTTGTTCTTCCTTCGTCTCTATGACGGCTGAGGATGTTCTAGGTGGCCTGTTGATCCTAGAATAACCCAAGGTATGCCTGCCTTGATGGGGTTCCTCCTAGGCGAGCGTTTGTTAGTTTCATCACCGGGCTTCTCGGTTTCGACCAGTCTAACCGGCCGCCCACACCAGTCTGGCCGGCCCGCACAGAGGAGCTGCAAGGAGCCCCTCTACGCGCTGCACATTCGAGTGCGTTCGTGTGTTGGCCTGATTTTAGTACCAACATATTTTTGGCGACTCCTTGGGGAATGAGAATCTGGCTATCATGGCTATCCATCAAACTCCAGCAATATGATGGCATTAGAAGGATTATCTGAAGAACTACTCAAGGGCGTCAATGAGACAGTGTTGCCTCAATGTTATCAAGTAGCGGAACAAGGTGCCATCATGATGAAGATATCTATCTTCAACGAGTTGAGGAGGTACAATCTACGAAAGATTAGTGAGTCCACTAATTTTATAAGTGGTTTGCTTAGATTTGTGGATGAGTTAATTAATAAAATGAATAGTGTAGATCTGGTTCCTATTAATCAAGAGTCGGTTACTAAAAAGCCAGCTACTATTATGCCTAATTCTTGCAAAAACTTGCTGATCAATGATGTTGTTGGTTGAGAAACAAGTTGTCAATCTCAAGCCAAAGTTGTTGACCCAAAATCCCCTAGCAAGAGTACATACACTGCATCTAGTACTTCCACGCTCGGGGGCAACAAAACAAAAGCAAAGGTGCCGGTTGTGCCGCAACTGGTCTAACCAGTTTGCAAACCGGTCTAACCGCTTCTTTTAGGGTTAAGCAAAATAAACCAAAATTAAAGATGGTCAAACCCAAGAAACTCGAGATTGGTGTTTGGAAAATTGTTGAATCCAAAGGCCGTCATAAGCACGAAAAGGAAAAGCTGAAGCTAAATAAGAAGCTTCTGGCTAAATCCTCAAAACAAAATGATATCAAAGGAAGAGTTCTTCGTCACCAAGAGCAAATAAGTATCAACGATCATCTCATTGGTCTTCATCATTTATTCCAGATATCAAAGGAAGAGCTCTTCATCACCAAGAGCAAAGAAGCATCAACATTCATCTCATTAGTCTTCATCGTTTATTCCATCGATGCATATGCAATGGAATGTGTATTCAAGTATATCTAATTATAATCCATGATTTTGGTATAATCCTTTGTCTTTATTTTTATAATTATCAATATTATGCTTATGATTCACCAAGGAGCCATAATTGGCCGCCATGGCCACATCAAGATTTCAGTTATTAGATATGCTGAGATGCTTAGAAGCCGAAATAGTAGTTTCATACATATTGTACTTGCTAGGATTTTATTTCGGCTACATTGGCATCCATAAAGAGTTTTGAGACCGTCATATGGGCGATGTATTGTTTATCATCATCTTTAGATAATTTTGATTATTGAGAATGTTTTCTGGCACGCAAGCTTTGCCATAAAATAGGGGGGTATGAGTTCGAGGTCAAAATTGGTAGATCTGGACGATCAGGTCTCTGAACCAGTCTCCCAACTGGTCAGACCGATTTGGTCAAAGTACTCCAAATGTAAATTGGACTTCATCTTTGAGCTCTCGTCAAGTAGATCAAAATTAAGATATAGAACGTCCAATTTAGAGTTCGGAGAGAGTTATGACCTCGGGAAGATCTGCCCCTAAGGAGACCGGTCAGACGGTTCACACACCGGTCAGACTGGTTTGGGTCTATAGAGTCCGAGTAGAAGTTGTATTTTTGCATGATATTTGTTAGGGTTTCGACTCCATTAGGGGCAAGACCTCCCCTCCCTATAAATATAAGGGCCACGGCCAATTGAGAGGTATCCAATTGATCAAAAACATTATCAATCTACTATTTTACCCTTTTACCTTTTCTCTTTGCCCTAACTTTTCCAATCCCCATCCGCTGTTCTTCCTTCATCTCTACGATATCTGAGGATGTTCTAGATAGCCTGTCGATCCTAAAACAACCCAAGGTGCGCCTGCCCTGATGGATCCCTCCCAAGCAAGCGTTTGTTGGTTTCATCACCGGGCTCACCAGCGAAACCGGTTTGACCGGCCGCCCACACCGATCTGATTGGCCCGCGCAGAGGAGTTGCAAGGAGCCCCTCCGCATGCGGCATGTTCGAGTGCGTTCGTGTGTTGGCTCGATTTTAACGCCAACACCCTCCATGCATGTTAAAATGTTTATCGCTTTTAATTTTTTTCTTATAAAGTTTGACCATTCGTATTATTCAAAAACTAATTACAAATATACGAAAAGGTAAATTATACTTGAAATATTTTTTGTAATAAAGAGAATCATAAACAGAATAAATGGTATTTACATTTTTTAACAAGATAATGGTGAAATGTCGTGACAAAAATCAATAATGATACATATTCGATATGAGGAGGTATTATATTTTTTTGACATAAGCCTCGATGACCTCTACCACCATATTCTTCCTCTTCCTTTTCCTTTCGTCTCTCTTGGTTTTCTTAGCTTGCATTGGCAACATCTTATCTCTCGGCAGCCTCGGTGATTTCTCTGGCGACTCGCGCACGGCATTGACGAATCCCACGTACGGCGTCACCGACGACGCATAAGGTGTCATTAGTTTACTTGTTTGGTTTAATTTCGCTCACGGCTGTCAAAAAGGCGCGCAGCACGCGCGCGGCGAGCCTGGCGTAAGTTCACATGCGAAGCCGTGTCCAGTGTACGTCCACGGGGGGTGACGCGCGCACAGGCACAGTCTCTTTGCTATAATTTCACAGGCACAGTGCATACAGTTTTCTTTAGGAGGGTGCACTGCATACAGTATACTAGTACAGGATTTATACTCCCCTCGTATAAGTGCCGCAGCCCCATGCTCCCAAAATTTACGAGCAATCACAACCGGAACCCAATCACTACCTCCACCAGCAAGCAACACAGGCTTGCAATATTTCACCACCCAGTGGCGGAGGACGGATAAAAACTGAGGTATGGCGGTGTGGATTGAGCTTCGAGCAATCAAACTTGCCATTTGTTGTGCAGGCCCGTTGCCTCCTTTGCTGCTAAGCTAGGCTCCACCATCCTACCTTCCTATACCATTAAAATGCTTCTCCAATAGCAGAACTAAAATGGAATAACCTGAGAATTAAGAGAGATGATGCATGGTCATCCGCCACTGTCATCACCGGAACAAAGGATAGAATATCGGTAAGTAGTAGGAACAGCGTTCAAATCGATCACTTCAAACCGATCACATTTTTTTTAGCCTAAACCGATCACATTTAGCAGCAGCGATCATCTCTTTTTTTTCACCTTCCTTCGATCTGGTGACTTGCTCCGGTGATCGTCGGCGACTGGGTGGGAGGGTCGGCCTCTTTCATCCTGCTCAACTCAGGGGTGGTCGTCGACCCCCAGTAGCTGCTCGTGGTGGTGCAGCTACTGCTGCCGCCGCCCCTGAGCTGCCAGTCAGTGACAACGTAGCTTGGCTTCGCCACCTCGTCTGCCACCTCAGCTTTTCCGGTAAGCATTGCCACGACCCTCGACATCGGCGGCCGCTGGTGCGGTGAGCCCTGCGTGCAGATGAGCGCGACATGGATGACCCTCAGAGCTTCCTCGGCGTCGAATTCCTTAAGCCTCGGATCCAGGATTCGGAGCGGCTGCTTCCCTTCGTACAACTCCCATGCCTGTAAATTAACATATAGGCACAGCATGATGCATTTATTAAGCAATAGCGCCTATGCAAGTAGGAATGGATTGGGGAATTTTCCTGGATGGAGAAGGTGGAAAAGGTTTTGGAACACCTTACCCACTCTAAAAGATAGATGCTGCTTTCCTTGAGGGAGCTGTCAGTGTTGGATCGACCAGAGACAGCCTCCAGGGCGACCACCCCGAACGCGAAAACGTCGACCTTTTCAGTCAGCTGGCCTCTCATTGCATATTCAGGAGCCAGATAGCCACTTGAACAATGATCACGGAAGTTAGTGTTAGCATCGGTGTTGGAAGGTACAGACGTAAGCAGAGCAACGGTGAATGTTCTTACAATGTGCCAGCGATCCTCGTCGTGCTGACATGGGACTTGTTCTCCTCGTAGAGCTTGGCGAGTCCAAAGTCGGAGACCTTGGGGCTGAGATTGGTGTCAAGTAGGACATTGCTGGCTTTGATGTCCCTGTGCACGATCCGGATGCTGGACTCCTCATGAAGGTAAGTTAGGCCTCTTGCAATGCCTAAAATAATCTCAAAGCGTGTTGACCAATCTAGCTTCATGCTACTATCTCCTGTGAATGCAGAAATAAGACATTTGAAATTTCGATAATGGCAAAGTGCAGAGAAGGAAATTCTTGAGAGTTGATGAAGTAAGGGACTTTTGTTAGCAGGGATGAAATAGAGGCAATTTCGAATGTGCTAGGGATGCAGAAGTGTGCTCACCAAAGAGAGCTCGATCTAGGCTTCCATTTTCAAGGTACTCATAAACCAACAAATGCGTGTTACTGTCAATGCAGCATCCATGCAGTTTGACAAGATTCCTGTGTTGGACTGCAGAAATCGTTGCAACCTCTGCCACGAACTGTCTTTTCCCCTGATGAGATGATTGAGAAAGTTGTTTCACAGCTATCACTCTTCCATCAGTTAGCGTACCCTGCCAAACAAAGGCATTACTAAAGTTACATGTATATTTTGACCAGAGCCAGCAAGGTCGCCGTAAAGTTAGATGCAGCTAACATATATACCAATAAGATAAATACTAGTCACAATTTCGCAAGATCAGATTAAATGGGGAAACGTTAGCATGCCCTGCCAAAATGAAGGCATTAATAAAGTTGCATGTATATTTTGACGAGAGACCAACAAGGTCGCCAGAAAGTGGGCTACCTTATAGACTGGTCCATATCCACCTTCACCAAGAATGTTTTGAGGGTTGAAATTATTTGTAGCTAACTTGAGTTCATCGTAGCTGAAGACATTAGGCTGTCCAATCATGTCGTACAGTTCTGCATTTTTTTCAAGGACACATGCTTGAGAAAATATTTCATCTGAGAATTTTGATTATGAGTTATGTATGACATACAGTAGTAAGTATATTTGATACCTTGCCTCTGTTGTGCCAATCTTCTTCTCCTTTTCGTGAATAAACATATTCCAAATAAGGCTGCTAATCCTAAAACTGATGCACCAATCATTACTCCAACAATTGCACCAGCTTTGCTTTTCTTTTTCGGTACACCATTTCGCACAGTTGGAGTAAAATCTGGAAAAAACTAAGGCCTAAGGATTTTGCTTATAACTGAGAACAAGCCAGTGTAATGTACTTCTTCTTTATGTTAACCTAACGGTTAGGCCAGGCTTACTTGGAGTAACGCTTAATGCTGAGATCATTGGCCCATAGTAACCTTGTGTGGGGATACAGCAGGTGCCCTTGCCAGCCCAGAAGAGATGGATCTCAAGGAAGTTTTTCGACACAGTTGCCGTGTAACTCTTGCTAACTGCAGTAAAAGATTTTCCACCAGCCGTCTTCCTTATATTGAAGTTCTTTTCTCTAAGGGAACCCTATGCAAATGAAAATATTAGTACTTCCAGACAAAGAGTTAAACTGTTTATTAAAGTAAATCATGAATGCTTTTAATTTCTACGTACTTGGATATATATGTCAAAGACTCTCCTTCCTAGGCTTTGCCAAGTCTGTGTGTCGGGATAAGCAGTTTCTGCAAATTGTAGCACAACAGTGTAATTTCCATTCTCAAGTCCAAGGCCGTAGTATCTCAGCGACGATGCTGACATCCTTGCAGTTTGGAACAGTTCTGTATCCTCTGCATTCTGAAACTGCTGGTTGGAGCTATATATTATGTTACTTCCATTTGGGGCCTGGTTGAACTTTCCTACATTGCTGACACCCCATCTTGTTTGACCGGTGACGTAATATGATGCAGCCCCAAGGTCTGTAAAATCTACATCGTAGAAGGTATTATCTGACCCTGTCATAGAACTATTGCTGCCGCAGTCAATCGCAAAGGAGTAATCTGCAGTTAAAATGCGCGTAATCACTATAACCATTTACTGAAATCCCTTGCGTCCTGTTACTTCTACGGAAGATGAAGAGTGAAAAACATACACTCTGGAAAACCAAGGAAACAAGGAGTGCCTTGCTGGAGGCAGTTTAGTCCTGCAGGTAGAATACTGTGCAAATAATTGTTCAAGTTGTTAGAAAGATTTAGTTAAAACTTTAGCTCTTGCAGAAGTCCAACAGATTCTTACCTGTTGTTGGTACTACCAAGAACAAAGTTGTTTGCCACCAAATTCCTTGCACAGAAAAAAAAATCGAGTATATCCAATTCTTTTTCCTAGCTATAAGACACAAATTTCAGAAATGTTTAACTTACAGACGCAAATTGCTCTCAGTAGCCCAAGAAGGAAAGCTTCCGGTGAGCTGGTTGTATGAAAAATCTCTGCAAATTAAATAAAGTAACTTACATATGAAATAATGAATATGCCATTGGTATAGGTAAATAATTTGTGCTATGTAAGATTACTGCTACGCTGAATTAATTGGTTGACATACAAATTTTTTAATGAAGGGCTTTTCACATCAGGCAGGCTTCCTGTAAGGCTATTGTTCCCAAGAAACCTGAAATGGGTACAGGACAAGATGGTGAAACATGGACACCGGCTTAGGTGGTGTTTGTATAGTGGAAATAACCGATTATGAATTCCTTACAGGAATTCAAGTTTGTCGAGCGTAAGAATTGATGGAGGAACTTGGCCTGTGATATTATTAAAGCTCAAGTCCCTGTGCCGTAGGACAGCAATGTTACTTGAGCAGACACTTCAAATTAAAATTTCAGGAAAAAAACCAATAACATCATAAACTGGTGCGATAACCCATAATTAAAAACTTACAGCAATATTAAATTTGCAAGCTTAGAAATATTAACTTCTCCAAGATTACCAGATACCTTGCAGTTCCTCAGTATGCTGTAAGAAAGATACTCAATCTCAGTAACATATAAAACTGCAATGTCTACAGTTAAAGGTGTCACGCACAGGGTACTCAAAGATGACAGATTACTGATGAAGGCCAACGAAGAGCTTCCGCTTAGAATATCACCGACCGCTCTGTTCATTGTATTTAAACATCAGTTGTCTTGGCAAGCTTGACCTTCTAAGTTCTAATAACCACAGGAACAATGTTGCCAAAGTACAAAATACTTACAGGTTTGTCAACCTGGTTAGATTAGACAAACTTGCTGGAATCGGGCCCTCAAAAGAGTTTCCTTGGAATGCCCTACAGGTTAGAGCTTTCAGAAAAAAAGGTAATAACATACCAAATACATTTGAGTATAGGAAAAAGAAAGCTTTATATATCCAGATGTTATGTGGACCAGTTTGATGACATGGTTACGTGTCCTAATTCAAATGGGAAGAACTGGACACTTTCCAGCTGTCTCCCGAATAGGACACAATACATGATGTGTTAACAACTTTTAACAAATATAATCTTACATATCTTCCAAATTTGTCAAACTCCCCAAATAATCAGGCATTTTCCCTGTGAAGTCATTATCCGATGCCCGCCTGCAAGCACAACAAAGTATTTAACATTGAGCATATGGAAGCACAATGAACATAAAAGCTATGGTTCTATTATTGACCATACAGAATCCTCAGCTTCTTAAGCTTTGAGAATGTCGAAGGGAAGGGACCACTTAAGCCACTGCTATCAGTGTACCTGTTAGGGAAACATTGCAGCAATTATCATGTTCAACAACAGAGATCTTGCCTGTTCAAATATTTAGTTCTTTCAGAAGTAGTGTTTGGCAATTATAAAGGGCCTTACAATTGCTCAAGTTTGGACAGGTTGCCAAGTTCTTCAGGAAGTCCACCACTAAAATTGTCCAAACTGATGCCTCTGAAACGAAAGGAAATGCTCTCCTTTTGGATTTCACTCTAACATATATGGAACACCATTTGGAAATGAAAAATACACTGCTGTGCTTAATATATAAGTTACGCTATGCATTTAGTTTGTGCCATATGATTATATTACTTCAGGCTATCATGAATCTACAGTTGAAAGTTGAGCATCTATGCAAGAAGGATATCTTACAGCAAGTTGAGATTCGTGAGATTCCCAAGTTCCTTTGGAAGTGGTCCAGAGAATGGATTGAATCCCAGGCTCCTGTAGTTTTGGTATGAAAAAATGAAAGATAGTTCAGACAACACTAATAGGTGGAGATTACAAGAATCTTGAACTTGAAGTATAACCCCTACAAGTGTTGCATTCCGGAAAATTGGCCAATGAATGATGGAATTGGACCTGTCAAATAATTTTGATCCAGGTTCCTGAAACAACACCAGAAACATCTAGCGCATTAACAGCAAAGAATTTGACACATGGAGTTAGTTGTTCATCACTGGGATAGAAGATAAGAGTTACATAGCGTACAGGTAAGTTAGGTAGGTGAGGTTCTGCAGTTCTGAAGGTATCTGACCGACAACGTTCAATGCGTATACCCTCCTGTACGAATGAACAAGAAGTCGGAAAAATTAGTTCGCTTGGTACTAGTACAAAAGGATGATACAGTGTCAGTTCATAAGAACTGGTTTGCGTAAAATTTTCGTTCCCGACTGTACAGTTGGTTGGTAACCTCCAAGGCTCCAACCTTCACAAATAATTTTCCAAGGCTCCAGTGCCCAATGAACCAAGGTACTACTGCAGTCTTTTCCGCAAAAAAAAAACAATTTTGCCCCTTCGTTTCAGTTCTTTCCTTTCATTTCCTTCCTACTGAGTAATTGTCTAAGGTTCAAGGATGAACTGCGACTACATGTTTGCGAAGAGGTTCGCAGCACACAAAATCTTAAGAGGGGATTTGAATTTTTTTTTAAATATAACGGAGAGAGCCAAGGCTCCCCCTAGCCTCCTGGTGTATTCATCCCTGAACGGGCCTGTGTTCCTGCCAGCTTCCATGGACAAATCTGCAGAACTTAAGCAAAAAAGCAAAGGATTTTCATGACGGCATGGCCTCTTGGCGTCGAGCACCTAGTGTGCAGCCGAACCATTACCAAGACAGAGGGCATACGTACAGCTTGGTGATGTGGCAGACGGTGTTGTTGTCGAAGGAGCAGAGGCACGTGATGCCCGGGTTGAACTTGTAGTTGCCGTCGAGCTCGGTGCCGTCGACGGCGGCACCGCTACAGGGCTCGCCGCTGATGTTCCACGCCGCCGGCGACCGCGTCGCCTTCTTGCCCCATCTCCCCAGGATGGTGTTCAGCGCCGCCACTGCGCGCCCGCGTTAACATGCAAGTAAATTAATAACCATATATAGTAAAATAAAGGATGCAGCGCATGGTAGTTTCGAACCTTCGATTGGATCAGTGCTTGCTGCTTGCTGAGCCTGAACAAGAGATGCTTCGAAGC
The DNA here is from genome assembly GCF_005286985.2 of Setaria viridis. Classification (NCBI taxonomy): domain Eukaryota; kingdom Viridiplantae; phylum Streptophyta; class Magnoliopsida; order Poales; family Poaceae; genus Setaria; species Setaria viridis. The sequence continues at coordinate 8,759,436 of NC_048264.2, forward strand.
ATGAGCACACGAGCACCAGACACACAAGCACACGGCTACTGCAGCTGTAGCGACGCCTCATCTCTCCCCACGATGCCGAGGCTGCTACTTTCTCTCTCACCGGAGAAACGATGTCCGGGCTGCTAGCTTTTAAGTACACATCTTATTGATGGGTGCAATAGGACGTTTTAAAAAGCTTTAGAAATAGAAAAGGTTCATTTTACTCTAAAATAATCTGGTTACGGCAAAAGTTAGTTGTGGCTGTGGGAGACCACCTTATAGTTAAAATATCATCCTTAGTGCGGGTGCTCATCATACTTTTGAAATATTTAATTTCTTATCATCTTCATCTTTGCAAATGCTCCTACTTTTTTTACCATGGAAGAGAGTGAAAGATCCCCATATTTTTCAACTTATTATTTCTCTAATAACAATAAGCAACGTGCATGTCGACACAGATAAACGCTTGTAGCACTCAGAGATTAGTTGACACGTCGGCCATGACCGGAATTATTGTTTGCCCAAAATTTTAATATGGTGATCGAAAGATACACTATTTGATCTAAAATTTGGATGAAAAATTCACGAATTTTGGTGCGGCTAACCGAGAAAAAAAAATCAGAAAATGAAATCTCAATACCTGAAAGTGCATACATGTGAGCGCATGTCTGTGCTATGTGTTTTTGAAAACAATAATCTTTGGCAGAGGAGAGTTTAGTAATTCTTTTCTTTTCAATCTCGCATTAGGTCAAGCTCTGAGGATGAATGCTGCTATTATGGCATCATTAGCACTTGCTGTTGCAGTTTGGATAGGCTTCATCATCTTTTGAGTGAAGCTGGTTTTCTTTGGAGGAGGTAAGCCGGGTGGCCAGTATCATCGTACGTGCACATCCACATCCACATCCACATCCATCCATCAAATCAGCGTGAGTAAAGAGGGTGATCGACATATGTTGGGAAGAAACAGAGGAGAGGGGTGTTTGGTTCTTTATTCCCTTGTCACATCGAATGGATATTAATTAGGAGTATTAAACATAGACTAATTACAGAACCAATTGTACAGATGGAGGCTAATTTGCGAGACGAATCTATTAAGCCTAATTAGTCCGTGATTTGACAATGTGATGCTACAGTAAACATATGCTAATCATGAATTAATTATACTTAATAAATTCATCTCGCAAATTAACCTCCACCTGTGTAATTAGTTTTATAATTAACTCATGTTTAATCCTCCTAATTAGTCTTCGAAGATTTGATGTGACATGACCTAGACTTTAGCTCAAGGATCCAAATACCCCCCGTATATCAAACTTTTTACTGGTTATTACACAATGGTCGATGATGTCTCGATCCAGGAACGTGACCTTGTTCGCGCGATATTTCGTTGCAGTTTGCTTCCCTACGAACCTTAGTTTTTACGGACGTCGTGGAATATGTGTGGCTCGAAGCTAGCCGATGGCGACCTTTGACCAGCCCGTCCCCTTTGCAACTGCTAGAGAATAGTGCTAGTATACCAAGCTTTGGCAGTGCATGAGAAGCACGTCAGATCGAGTCCCCGCAACCCGTACTGCATGCACTGCAAGTTGCCTGAATTGAGACATTGCTACGTAGTGACCTGCATGCGGACATGTGGACGACGACTTGACCCAAAGGGGCGGAGGAGTGTTAATAGTTAGATCAGGTGCGTGCATCTGTCCTACTCTTTTATAGGTAATGGATGAGTCTTAGGACTTCAACCTTCAACCTTCCGCACCAGCTTTTGTCACCCTCATCGTGTGCAGGAGGATTGTGGGCCGGCCCAACTGGGGACGGACGGGCTCAGTAGTGCTGCACACGACAGGAATTCGGGCCCAAACTTTTGTGTGCCGAGAGAGAGAACGGATCTTTGGGCCGGCCCAAGCTTTTAAGCAGGCACGAATTCTTTTGCAGGCTCCGTTTCGAGTCTCGTTCGACTCCCGACGAGATACGCAGCTACGCTTTCCTCCGAAAGCGAGAAGAAACCGTGCGCCTCACCTCTCACGACGCCTCCTCCCTCCCTCTCCTGCCCCGCGGGCCCCACTTTCCAGCGACACGTCCCCCCGACCGCAGCACGAGCAGCAGTACAGTACAGTAACCGCCCGGCGCCCTCCGCTTTCGTCGCGGCCACGGAGGCCGGGCTGGACTCTCGTAGCCCCCAAGTTTGCCGCAGCCACGCCCCAGCTGGCCGAGTCCCACCCGCACACGCCCCGGCCCCTCCCCCCATATAACCGCCGCACCCCCGCGCTCCCAAAACCCCACCACCACCACGCCTCGCCTCGCAACCGAAACGCAATCGCCGCCGCCGCACCGCAACCCGCCGTTTCGAGATGAAGTTCGTCGCCGCGTACCTGCTGGCGTGCCTGGGCGCCGAGTCCGCCGCCGAGGGAGGCGCCGCCCCGGCGGCCCCAGCGCTCCCGAGCAAGGAGGACGTGCGCCGCATCCTGGGCTCGGTGGGCGCCGAGGTGGAGGAGGACCGGCTGGACCTGCTGTTTGCGCAGCTGGAGGGCAAGGACGTCGCCGAACTCATCGCCGCGGGGAGGGAGCAGCTCGCCTACGCGCCGTCCGGGGCCGCCGCCGTCGCCGTCGGGGGTGCGCCGGCTGCCGCCGCCGCCGCCGCCGCCGAGGCCAAGGAGGAGGAGAAGGAGGAGGAGAAGGAGGAGGAGGAGGAGGAGGAGGAGGAGGAGAACATCTTCAGCCTCTTCGACGACTGATCGCCCGGACGCGCGCGGCCTCTCCTCCCGACGAGATGATGAGTTGAGATGATCCCTGTGCTGCGTTACCTCCTGTTGTTAGCTCTAGTTGGTTGCTGGTAGTAGTAGTAACAGTAGTAGTCTTCTGAGTTTGATAGATCTATGGTCGCTTGTTGTCTAGCTTTTGGGTGGCCAGATTAGTCTTGTTGATCGGAGATCTGAGTCTGTTCTAATCGAGTACAAGTAGCGTGTTCCAATCTTGTTAGCGGAAGATACTATCCCGCATTGCAATCCCAACTGTTTTGGTCTTTCCAGTGTCATGGACATTCAACGTTGGCGATCCTGCATTGTGATTCTGGTGTTACGTAGGTAGGACGCATCATGGGAGGATGGCGATCGATCGGATCCAACTGCGGTTGCCATAGATTTTCCCTTCTGAACGACTGGACCAGGAAGCCTGATGCTCCTGCCAATGTGGCTTCGTCTCAAAAAGAAAATGAAAATAAATAAATAAAAAAGCAAGAAACAACCCGAGTGGTGAAAACAGAGCACAACAGAGTCGCCTACAACTTCCCTCCAAACTCCCAACTTTGATACTATGCAAAAAGAAGATTCCCCATCACATCAAACTTGCGGTACATGCATGGAGTACTAAATGTAGACGAAATCAAAAACTAATTGCACAGTTTTGTTGTACTTTGCGAGACGAATCTTTTGAGCCTAATTAGTCAATATTTGGACAATAATTCACAAATACAAACGAAACGCTACAGTGTCGCATTTATGGCAAAATGCCAATTTTGCAACTCCCAACTTGGGAAGTAAACAAGATCCTGGGATGCAAGTGGTGAAAACAAGGTAAGTCACGGATTCAGATTTTAGTCGGTTTCATGCATGTCGCAAATATACTTCTAGAATATAGTTGTAGTGGTGAAACTATGGTGCTGGTCTGCGTTTGATCTGTACTCCCTTCTTGTCTGGAGATGGACCCTGTCTGTTCTAATCGAGTTGGAGCAGTGTGTGGTTCAATCTTATTAGCGGTGATAATTTGCTATTATGCTGCATTGCCATCCCAGCTGTTTGGACATTCGAGTAAAAACAATCGGAGTGGTGAAACAGAGGAAAACAGAGCCGCCTAGTAAAAACAATCGATTGCAGAGGAAAACAGAGCCACCAAAACCTCAAGCTTGCTTTCTTGCTCTCTGACGCTGCCTGCATGGTATCACGCTGGAATTGGTCCCGATGCTAACGGACAGTTAGCGAAAATCTGAAGTTAGACTTCAACTAAAATTTCAGTATTGATGTTTCAGCTCCCTGTTTCGGGTGAGACTCAGTGAATTTACTATTTCCTGCAAATATCGGCTTCAGATTTTAGGCAGTTTCATGCATGTCACAACTCACAAATATACTTCTAAAATATAGCAAGTAATATTGTTGCTCCTGCAAGTTTCAGATTCAGATTCAGGCAGCTTGGCACGTCTCAAATGAAACACGAATTGAAAACAAAAGTTTCAGTGGTGTGGTTTAGATAGCTTTTGGCAGAGGCTCCAAATGCGATGAGCGTTTTATTTCAAAACCCAAACATGACGTTCTAGGAAACATAAGAGCTGCATTCAAAACAATTTCTTTCAGGTTTTGTGACAAAATTAGCCACATTATACTAAGCAACAAAATTCAGTAAAAGACGTCACAGACTATACAGGGTAAATCACTTACCTGGCATGGGCTTCCGATTCTTTGCTGCAGGCCCACATAACTTCAAAAACTTCCTTTCCATGAGAGCTAAATTATTGGGTTGACGTCACGGACTATACAGGAGTACACACCACACACACATTCCTGACATGGGCTTCCGATTCTCTGCTGCAGGCCCACATAACTTCAAAAGCTTCCTTTGCACCAGCCCATGAGATCTAAATTGTTGTTTGATGCGGCCCACGGACTTAATTCCCAATAGTTTTCTGCAGAAACCACACATGTACGTTGTTGGGCTGCCTCTCGTCTAGTGGGCCCAATTCACTAAAATACATTTTTGCTCCGAGGATGGTATAACGTGCATTCCTAGTCAAATCACATTGCTATCCTTATCAAATAACAAAGATCAAATTGCTATAAATAAAGTCATCAACTACCGGTGAATAGTGGTTGATCCCCACAACATAACAGCTTTTTATTATTACAAATAAAAAATTAGAAAAGGAATCGTAGGACCTCACCTTCACCAACACAGCAGATAGGCAAGGAACGAAGCAGAGTTTCCATTCCAGGGTTCGGGTGGGAAGCACAGTCCCAGACCTAGAACCCATGGTGGAAGAAAAGCCAGGAGAGGAGGTACGTGCGGCTCGATGGGGTGATGCTGCGAGCAGCGGAACCACGAGCTGAGGTACCGTAGCCGCTGTCTTTTTTTTCATTTTAACCCTTTTTTGAAAATTTTCACAAATAGATTTCTGACGGAACTAATTCCAAAAATGAACTCTTAGCTTGGCGCCAAGATAGCTGACGCCAAAACGTTGTAGCTTGACGCCAGTCCATGGCGCTAAGGTCCCCACCATGGCGTGGCCACGTGGCGTGGCATGGATTACGTGGCGAGCGGGCGGGCGGGTGTCTGGTGCCAAGATTGGTGGCGTCAAGCCTTGGCACCAGCCTCCATGACGCCACCGATCTTAACGCCAAGCCTTTTACCACAGCACTGCTCGTCCTTCTTTTTGCGCGTCCGTTTCTTTTGCATCTTCTTTCAAACCCGCGCCGCCGCCGTAGCAGAGGCTCCGTAGCTGCACACAGACGGCAGCACACGCGGTCAAGCGGAAAAAAAGTAGAGGAAGTAGATCCCGTTCCTAGTAGCTCAACTTGTCCCATGGAAAATGCGGTCAATTCTATTTGTTCAATTGTGCTGTTCCGCAATATTTAAGCATTTTCAGCCATTGTAAAATCGTGTATCTCCTGAAATTACAAGACGTACTTTTTGTTTAGCTAGGAAAAGGCTTTGGACCAAAAATAAAATAAAATAAAAATTCTATTACTACTTTACTTGGGTGACACAGAAGTAGAAAATGTTTTTGAATATCAACCAAGCAGCGTAAACTTTGTGATGCAAAAACTACTAACTGTTTGTCAAAAACTTGGTCTAACAAAACGAAATGTACACTACAATTCCAAACGGAAGTGGAAGGTCTTGCAAAAGAAAAGAAAAACAATATTGCATTTCAGCATATCCACTTGCGCTTTCGAGCAGGCACAACCGCACAAGCATGTCTCTCTGGGACTCTGGTGACGCGACGCAACTAACGCGGTGATCGCCGCCGCGTCGCCTCCGCGTGCGGATCGCGGGACGTTACTATCCACACGCGGTGCTTTGTATGACGACGCTCTACTCTTTTGCCATGTGCCATGACGAGTAAAGACTGACGAGATGTCAGGTCCTTGTTCAAAATACGGACAGAGCATTAAATGACAGCCGCGTGCATATAAACATTAAAACATGTAGTGTAGTCGTAGTATCTTAACCTAGCGTATGCTCGGCAGAAATTTGATCTTTGTGCTAACACGCTTCTAGGACTTGATAATGGTGCATATGCACATGGCTTAGCCAAATGCTTTAATACTTGAATGATTAGCTCCTTAATGGTTGTACTATTTTTTTTAAAAAACTTCTGCTGGGTTAATGACAATTGTCCAGGATCAGTCAGGAAAATTTAATCAAATGTAAAATAAAATTACTAAGTGGCGCACCTCATGTGGAATTTTCTAGTCTTTTTTTTCTCTCTCTACATTTGTGGAACTGACTTTCGATGCGCCCCTTTTGTCCCGGTTTAAAGTTGACCCGGGACAAAAGGGGGTACGCCACGGTAGGTAAAAATGGAGAGGAGATTTACTCCCGGTTGGTATCTGCAACCGGGATTAAAGACCCTTTTGTATTAATAACAACCTCTACATCTCATATTGTAGTCTAGGGCTTAGGTTTTAATGAGTTCTCAAATTGCCCATCTGATCGTTTAATTTGGTATGGCTCCCATATGCTTTCAAGCACGTCTTTAAGTGCTTTACCATGGACTAGGGAATCGTACCTTCATTTTGAATCACTTGGATTTCAATTTCGGAGGAAGAGTTTGAAAAATGATGCGACGATAATGCCACATGTAGGACGAAGAAGAGGAAGAGATGATTATTTGTCATCTAGGCACTGGTGGAGCTAAGTCATTATGGAGGTTAGTCATAATCAATATATAGCGGTTAACTTTCCAAGCAAAACATGAAAACTTTACTAGTAGGGAACTAACCTTCCATCCAACACTTTTAGTCCCGGTTAACATTGCACTCGTGACTAAAGTGGTTTTAGTCCCGTGTCAAAAATGTGCCACCGAAAGCCACCGCAGACCCTTTTGTCCCGGTTGGAAATTCCAACCGAGACAAAACCACCAACCGGGACAAAAGGGGTGGTAGTTTATCCCAGTTGGAATTTCCAACCGAGACAAAATCTCCTCTCCTATAAAATTGCCAGACCGAGAGCTCTTCTTCCTCCCCCAGCCCGAGCCACTCCACTCCACTAGGGACACTTGGCCTCCTCGCCATGGCGAGCAAGCAACCTTAGGGGAGGTGCTACCCGAATTTTTTTCCTCATTTTCGTGGGGATTTCACTCATCCAAAGTGTTGTGAAGGTTAGCTACTTCATCCTATCTTCATTTATTATTATTTTGCTTTGTTTTATGCTTTAGAGAGGGAGGAAAATGAGTTTTTTAGAATGAGGGAGAATGGAGAGGATTTTTATTATATATATTTTTGAGCTAGAATTTGATGGATAACTTGCTTGTTATATATTATTCGTATTAGTTAAAAGAACTTGATCAATATTAGGTATGAGAAAAAAATAGAGTAAATGTATTTTTAATATTTAGTCATTGCAATAAAATTAAGGGAAATAAATTGTAGGTGTAAGAAAATAGAATTTGGTCCTTGCTACAATTTTTCATGTCACTATAATTTAACAATAATTCTATTTCTTTAACCAATAATTTATTGATCTCATGTTTAATACAAGAATTAAATATTATAAACAATAATCCTATGCGAAGCTCTATGTTCATTTTTCACGTAATACGATGCAGATAGACCGGCAATGGATGTACCACCTCCATTCCTCCAATCCCAATTAACAATGTCTGCACATGGTATAAATGTGCTTACACTATTCTCTGCCCATAACTCAATCTTTTCCGAAGTCTATGGAGAGTCACCTCTGCTCCTCCAGTACCAGAAAATAATGATAGAACAGAAGAGTTTTGAATCCACAAACTCGGGCTGAATACCATAAAAGAATCTTGAAATAGTATTCCAAATGCCTTTTAGAGCCTAATTTCTTATAATAGAAGTATGCTGGCCCAATATCCTCTTCAGGCAATGATCTGTTCACTAACCTTGACCTAGCGGCTTTTAGTTGGTTTTGGCTTGCCACCATGAGCCATGCTCAGTGAACAGATCTTTTGCCTGGACGAACTATTGTGTGTGTGCCACCACACTTCTATTATGAGAATGTGGCACTTGCTCCAAAAAACGTTTGGATAATTATTTCAAGATTTCTTTATGAAATTCAGTCTGAGTATGTGGATTTGAAGATCTTCTGTTGTACCATTATTTTCTGGTACTGGATATGTAGAGGTGACTCTCGATATACTTCGGAGAAGATTGAGTTAAGTGCAGAGATGGCTTGGAGGGCGAACATTCTGCTATGTTGTACCATTATTTCAGGATAATTGACTATGTGAAGTTCACTATGGAGCGTCTATAATATTTAGTGTATATGTATTTTTATTGTTTTGTTATGAGTGTAATCTTTATGTCTCTTTAGTGATTATTATGAATGGTGAATGGTGAAATTTTCATGTGAATTGTTTTTATCTTTATGAAGGTTGATTGGTGTAAATTATGAATATTGATCAAGTTCTTTATCTAATATGAAGACCTATGTCCATTTCTCACGTAATAATTTATTTATCTAATATTTTTGGCAAGGCTTAAATATTATAATCACATTAACTCTATTTTTCCCCTACCTAATATTGATCAAGTTCTTTATCTAATACGAAGACCTATGTCTATTTCTCACGTAATACGATGCAGATGGACCGGCAATGGATGTATAACGTGGACAAACGGACCAATGAGTTTGTTGATGGCTTGCATTATTTTCTCGAAGTGGCCAAAGCGAACAAGCCAGAGAACAGGTTCATATGTTGGCCATGCTTCCAATGCAGTAATTAGAAGGACTACTCTTCCTGGGGGACTGTTCACATCCACTTGTTCAGATATGATTTCATGCCTAACTATTTGGTTTGGACCAAGCATGGTGAAAGAGGGATTATAATGGAAGACAGCAAAGAAGAGGAGAATGATAACAACATTCTGGACTTGGCTGCAGGCTAAGCTTTTGCAGATACTACAATGGGCGAGGCTGATGAAGATGAGTTTGCAGAAGATGACTCTGTCGATAATCTTGATCATGTGCTACGGGATGCACACAGAGATTGCAAAACTGAGAAGGAATCAGAAAAGTTGCAACGCATGATAGATGATCACAAGAAATTATTGTACCCAGATTGAAAGCATGTGTATAAAAAACTGGGTACCACACTAGAATTTCTGCAATGGAAGGCCAAAAATGGTGTGCCCGATAAGGCATTTGAGGGGATATTGAAAATTGTAAAGAATATTCTTCCCGAGAATAATGAATTGCCGTTCACGATATATGAAGCTAAACAGATTGTTTGCCCTTTGAGATTGGAGGTTCAGAAGATACATGCATGCCCTAATGACTATATCCTTTATCATGGTGATGAATACGAGAAATTGGATGCTTGTCCTATGTGTGGAGCGCTGCAGTATAAGATTAGGCGAGATGATCCTGGTGATGTCGAGGGGCAGCCTCCCAAGAAGAGAGTTCCCGTGAAGGTGATGTGGTACCTCCCTATAATACCACGTTTGAAGCATTTATTTAGAAACAAGGTGAATGCTAAGTTGATACGATGGCACAAAGAAGAACGTAAGCAAGAGAGATGCTGAGACACCTTGTGGATGAGGTCTAGTGGAGATGAATTGATAGAGCATTCCCGGACTTTGAAAGTGATGCAAGGAACATAAGGTTTGGTTTAAGTACTGATGGATTCAATCTATTCGGTGAGTTGAGTAGTGGTCATAGTACTTGACCTGTGACCCTATGTATGTTCAACCTTCCTCCTTGGCTGTGCATGTAATGACCGACCCCTAATCTTTCCCAGTTAAGTTGATCTCAGCCTTTAACCTCAGTCAGTTGCTCTGTTGACCGCACCTAAGTGCTCAGTCTTCCGCCAGTCCCGACCCCTGAGATCCGACCCCTACCGTTCGTTCCTTTTTCCCGACCCTGGCGAGTTCAGCCCTCCGTCGGATCCTGCTAATCTTCCTCACCCGTCCGATCTTTTCCCCCGGTGAACCCGTGAGATCTTTTCCAGATCCCCCGCACCAGCCGCACTCGAGTTGCATGGCGCCTCAGAGCTTTCCTGCCGCGTGGCTCGTCTTCTCCGACGCCACCGCTCAGTTTTGTCTCTGGCAAGCGACCAAGTGGGTTCCCGCGCCCTTTTCCCCAATAGCAGCGGAAGCCCTCTGCACCCCTTTCTGCAGATCCTCGCTCCCCGCGCCCATCATCACGATACCAGATCTCGGCCCCGGAGACCGATGTCGCCCGTCTTTTCCGTCCTTTCCAGCAACAGTTGCGCCGCCCGGTCGTCGCTACACGACGATTCCCCAACCGCCAACCCCGACCGCGGCCGCGACAGTCCCTTTCCCCGCTCTGTCAGAAGCCGCCCGACAATCTGTTGTTCCACGCTCTCCCCCGCGCCACGTCCGCTTGTTCTCCCACCTGTGCGCCCTCGATCCTAGCGCCGTTTAACCGGTCGCTTCTATCACTTCTTCCGCACGACGACGCCCACTCTCCGCCAAATCCCAACCACCGGTCTACCCGCGCCTACGCCGCCCTGACGGAGTAGCGCAATGATCGCTGGCGTCACCCCCGGAGTTCTGCAGCACCGCCCGGTTTGCTCAATCGCCGCCACGGCAGAGCACTCCATTGCTTCTCCCCGGCCTTCGCGCCGCTCCCCTTCTCTCTCTCCGCGACGTTCCCGTTCCTCTGCTCCAGCAGCTATAAAAGGAAGGCCCCTGTCGCCGGAGTTCCCTCCGCATCTGTTGCCTTAGTTTCCTCTAGCTCCCTGCTCAAGCTTTTAGCGCCACCCACCCAGTTCTTGAGAAGTTCATCTCCCAGTTCCTTCTCAGTTCCTCCAAGTCACCCAGCAGCTTGCTCCTCCGTGCTGCGAAAAAGCTCTCTTGTGACCCGCAAGAAGCAGCGCCGCCGTCGGAGCGTCGCCAACCTTAGTCCCTGCTCAAAGCTTTAGATCCGCGCCCAAGTCTGCCTCTTCCCGACCCCAAGCTTTCCTTTCAGGAAGAAGGTGAGTGCCGACCCTAAGTCCGCCTCGACCGACCCCTCCTATCCGCCCGACCCCAGTTCCGTCTCGTCCGACCCTGTCTGTTCGCCGACCCTTGCCCGCCTCGCCCGAGGGCTTGGCTGTGATCTTTTTCTTCAACTTGAGGGTGTAAGAGTAAAACGTGGGAACCCTTCAGCGCTTCCGTCTGAGGATCCCAGTTATCACATCCTCTAGTTCAAGGATCAGACCACTAGTCTCCTTCCTATCCTTACCTGTTGATCATCATCAGCTCTCTCAAACAGCCTTAACCTCCTGCTCTTTGTCGCAAGTTTGTCGCGAGTTCAGCCCTCCGTCGGATCCTGCTAATCTTCCTCACCCGTCCGATCTTTTCCCCCGGTGAACCCGTGAGATCTTTTCCAGATCCCCCGCACCAGCCGCACTCGAGTTGCATGGCCGCCTCAGAGCTTTCCTGCCGCGTGGCTCGTCTTCTCCGACGCCACCGCTCAGTTTTGTCTCTGGCAAGCGACCAAGTAGGTTCCCGCGCCCTTTTCCCCAATAGCAGCGGAAGCCCTCTGCACCCCTTTCTGCAGATCCTCGCTCCCCGCGCCCATCATCACGATACCAGATCTCGGCCCCGGAGACCGATGTCGCCCGTCTTTTCCGTCCTTTCCAGCAACAGTTGCGCCGCCCGGTCGTCGCTACACGACGATTCCCCAACCGCCAACCCCGACCGCGGCCGCGACAGTCCCTTTCCCCGCTCTGTCAGAAGCCGCCCGACAATCTGTTGTTCCGCGCTCTCCCCCGCGCCACGTCCGCTTGTTCTCCCACCTGTGCGCCCTCGATCCTAGCGCCGTTTAACCGGTCGCTTCTATCACTTCTTCCGCACGACGACGCCCACTCTCCGCCAAATCCCAACCACCGGTCTACCCGCGCCTACGCCGCCCTGACGGAGTAGCGCAATGATCGCTGGCGTCACCCCCGGAGTTCTGCAGCACCGCCCGGTTTGCTCAATCGCCGCCACGGCAGAGCACTCCATTGCTTCTCCCCGGCCTTCGCGCCGCTCCCCTTCTCTCTCTCCGCGACGTTCCCGTTCCTCTGCTCCAGCAGCTATAAAAGGAAGGCCCCTGTCGCCGGAGTTCCCTCCGCATCTGTTGCCTTAGTTTTCCTCTAGCTCCCTGCTCAAGCTTCTAGCGCCACCCACCCAGTTCTTGAGAAGTTCATCTCCCAGTTCCTTCTCAGTTCCTCCAAGTCACCCAGCAGCTTGCTCCTCCGTGCTGCGAAAAAGCTCTCTTGTGACCCGCAAGAAGCAGCGCCGCCGTCGGAGCGTCGCCAACCTTAGTCCCTGCTCAAAGCTTTAGATCCGCGCCCAAGTCTGCCTCTTCCCGACCCCAAGCTTTCCTTTCAGGAAGAAGGTGAGTGCCGACCCTAAGTCCGCCTCGACCGACCCCTCCTATCCGCCCGACCCCAGTTCCGTCTCGTCCGACCCTGTCTGTTCGCCGACCCTTGCCCGCCTCGCCCGAGGGCTTGGCTGTGATCTTTTTCTTCAACTTGAGGGTGTAAGAGTAAAACGTGGGAACCCTTCAGCGCTTCCGTCTGAGGATCCCAGTTATCACATCCTCTAGTTCAAGGATCAGACCACTAGTCTCCTTCCTATCCTTACCTGTTGATCATCATCAGCTCTCTCAAACAGCCTTAACCTCCTGCTCTTTGTCGCAAGTTTGTCGCGAGTTCAGCCCTCCGTCGGATCCTGCTAATCTTCCTCACCCGTCCGATCTTTTCCCCCGGTGAACCCGTGAGATCTTTTCCAGATCCCCCGCACCAGCCGCACTCGAGTTGCATGGCCGCCTCAGAGCTTTCCTGCCGCGTGGCTCGTCTTCTCCGACGCCACCGCTCAGTTTTGTCTCTGGCAAGCGACCAAGTAGGTTCCCGCGCCCTTTTCCCCAATAGCAGCGGAAGCCCTCTGCACCCCTTTCTGCAGATCCTCGCTCCCCGCGCCCATCATCACGATACCAGATCTCGGCCCCGGAGACCGATGTCGCCCGTCTTTTCCGTCCTTTCCAGCAACAGTTGCGCCGCCCGGTCGTCGCTACACGACGATTCCCCAACCGCCAACCCCGACCGCGGCCGCGACAGTCCCTTTCCCCGCTCTGTCAGAAGCCGCCCGACAATCTGTTGTTCCGCGCTCTCCCCCGCGCCACGTCCGCTTGTTCTCCCACCTGTGCGCCCTCGATCCTAGCGCCGTTTAACCGGTCGCTTCTATCACTTCTTCCGCACGACGACGCCCACTCTCCGCCAAATCCCAACCACCGGTCTACCCGCGCCTACGCCGCCCTGACGGAGTAGCGCAATGATCGCTGGCGTCACCCCCGGAGTTCTGCAGCACCGCCCGGTTTGCTCAATCGCCGCCACGGCAGAGCACTCCATTGCTTCTCCCCGGCCTTCGCGCCGCTCCCCTTCTCTCTCTCCGCGACGTTCCCGTTCCTCTGCTCCAGCAGCTATAAAAGGAAGGCCCCTGTCGCCGGAGTTCCCTCCGCATCTGTTGCCTTAGTTTTCCTCTAGCTCCCTGCTCAAGCTTCTAGCGCCACCCACCCAGTTCTTGAGAAGTTCATCTCCCAGTTCCTTCTCAGTTCCTCCAAGTCACCCAGCAGCTTGCTCCTCCGTGCTGCGAAAAAGCTCTCTTGTGACCCGCAAGAAGCAGCGCCGCCGTCGGAGCGTCGCCAACCTTAGTCCCTGCTCAAAGCTTTAGATCCGCGCCCAAGTCTGCCTCTTCCCGACCCCAAGCTTTCCTTTCAGGAAGAAGGTGAGTGCCGACCCTAAGTCCGCCTCGACCGACCCCTCCTATCCGCCCGACCCCAGTTCCGTCTCGTCCGACCCTGTCTGTTCGCCGACCCTTGCCCGCCTCGCCCGAGGGCTTGGCTGTGATCTTTTTCTTCAACTTGAGGGTGTAAGAGTAAAACGTGGGAACCCTTCAGCGCTTCCGTCTGAGGATCCCAGTTATCACATCCTCTAGTTCAAGGATCAGACCACTAGTCTCCTTCCTATCCTTACCTGTTGATCATCATCAGCTCTCTCAAACAGCCTTAACCTCCTGCTCTTTGTCGCAAGTTTGTCGCGAGTTCAGCCCTCCGTCGGATCCTGCTAATCTTCCTCACCCGTCCGATCTTTTCCCCCGGTGAACCCGTGAGATCTTTTCCAGATCCCCCGCACCAGCCGCACTCGAGTTGCATGGCCGCCTCAGAGCTTTCCTGCCGCGTGGCTCGTCTTCTCCGACGCCACCGCTCAGTTTTGTCTCTGGCAAGCGACCAAGTAGGTTCCCGCGCCCTTTTCCCCAATAGCAGCGGAAGCCCTCTGCACCCCTTTCTGCAGATCCTCGCTCCCCGCGCCCATCATCACGATACCAGATCTCGGCCCCGGAGACCGATGTCGCCCGTCTTTTCCGTCCTTTCCAGCAACAGTTGCGCCGCCCGGTCGTCGCTACACGACGATTCCCCAACCGCCAACCCCGACCGCGGCCGCGACAGTCCCTTTCCCCGCTCTGTCAGAAGCCGCCCGACAATCTGTTGTTCCGCGCTCTCCCCCGCGCCACGTCCGCTTGTTCTCCCACCTGTGCGCCCTCGATCCTAGCGCCGTTTAACCGGTCGCTTCTATCACTTCTTCCGCACGACGACGCCCACTCTCCGCCAAATCCCAACCACCGGTCTACCCGCGCCTACGCCGCCCTGACGGAGTAGCGCAATGATCGCTGGCGTCACCCCCGGAGTTCTGCAGCACCGCCCGGTTTGCTCAATCGCCGCCACGGCAGAGCACTCCATTGCTTCTCCCCGGCCTTCGCGCCGCTCCCCTTCTCTCTCTCCGCGACGTTCCCGTTCCTCTGCTCCAGCAGCTATAAAAGGAAGGCCCCTGTCGCCGGAGTTCCCTCCGCATCTGTTGCCTTAGTTTTCCTCTAGCTCCCTGCTCAAGCTTCTAGCGCCACCCACCCAGTTCTTGAGAAGTTCATCTCCCAGTTCCTTCTCAGTTCCTCCAAGTCACCCAGCAGCTTGCTCCTCCGTGCTGCGAAAAAGCTCTCTTGTGACCCGCAAGAAGCAGCACCGCCGTCGGAGCGTCGCCAACCTTAGTCCCTTCTCAAAGCTTTAGATCCGCGCCCAAGTTTGCCTCTTCCCGACCCCAAGCTTTCCTTTCCGGAAGAAGGTGAGTGCCGACCCTAAGTCCGCCTCGACCGACCCCTCCTATCCGCCCGACCCCAGTTCCGTCTCGTCCGACCCTGTCTGTTCGCCGACCCTTGCCCGCCTCGCCCGAGGGCTTGGCTGTGATCTTTTTCTTCAACTTGAGGGTGTAAGTGTAAAACGTGGGAACCCTTCAGCGCTTCCGTCTGAGGATCCCAGTTATCACATCCTCTAGTTCAAGGATCAGACCACTAGTCTCCTTCCTATCCTTACCTGTTGATCATCATCAGCTCTCTCAAACAGCCTTAACCTCCTGCTCTTTGTCGCAAGTTTCTGGGCGCAGGAGAGCCAGTGTTGCTGTCAAATCAAAACGTTTAAGCTAACCCTTGCATTGCATTCGTGTAGAGCTGCATCTCGCTGACGGCTTCTACGAGCTGCACCCGACGCCCGAAGAAGAAGCTGTAGCCGAGTTCCTGCCCGCTGAAGTCGAAGCCGCCCCCGAAGTCGAGCAGTTTCCGCCCTCTTTGTTTGCAGGCAAGCCCCGGTTGCATGAAAATCCTACGTGTTTTTGCCAGACTTGCACATGCCTTCCGAATAGCATGTTTGTGCATTTACGTTTAGGAGTTGTGTGAAACCCTAGATGCATGACTTAGTAACCCTTGGTATGAGCACTAGCTGTTGGACCGAGTAGCTGCATTGCTTAAATAGGAGACGGTAAAAGCCGAGTGATCTCCTGTCACTCGCGAGTTGTAGGAGTTGCATGTGTTACTCTCCTGTTACAACTATAAGGACGATGGACGGGGCAGGGTTTGGTAACTCTTTGGTGGTCGGATGGTCGCCCCGTCTGTCTATGAAAACTTGCTAAGGCCCGACAGTGGTGGTGTTCGTGATCAAGTGTTTGAAAGTACTAGCCTCATACTTAGTATGGGATGAGGAAGCCTAGTACCTGATTGAACCTAGACGTGAGCGGTCGCCCCATTGTTCTTGGAACGGAGTTTCCCCTGCTGGTTGTCGCACGTGGTGGCAAAGCGTGGTCACAGAACGGCAGAGACCGGGTCTGTGGAACCTTGCACCAAAGGAAATGGGCCCGACACGGGTTAGGGGATCGATGGGGAAGGCCGACACAGGAAGCGACCTCCGGGTGCGCGGATGTCGTGGGGCTAGGTTCACCATGCATGGTTAAGGAACTCGAATCGATTCGTCTGCCTCTCACAGTTTGAGATTGCTTGATCGCTATGTCACCCTGAGTAAATGAGGAATCTGATGATGGCAATGTTTGTTGTTATATCTACACATCTTGTTTGGTTCTATGAATGTTTAGAATAGGTTGCACAACCTAGACTGGTAAATGAACCTAGAACCGGAGCTAAAACTTGAAAATAGGGTTTACTTAGTGCTTTTGGCAACCAAACCCCTCAGCCAAAAAGCCTTGCATGTCTAGAAGGAGGAGTAGCCCTTACTCCTATCGGTTAAGTCTTGTTGAGCTTAGTAGCTCAGCCTTGTTGTGGCTCCTGTTTTTCAGGTGAAGTTGCAGTTCCCGACCCCTCCCTCGTTGGCGCTTGGCCGCCCCAGCTTCCGCCAGGCTGGACGGTCGAGTGGGACCCCTCCTTGGACGGCGAGGAGAGGACTCAGTGATGTTCTGGCTGGCCTCGCCCAGACGTCCGACCCCGACGAAGTCTTCCGCTAGCGTTTCCCTGTTGTTTTCTTGAAAACTTGTAAAACTCTGATATTGGATTTTATGGTCGAATTAAGTGGGTAAAACTTGTTTTAAATCCGTGGACTCGTTGTATTCTCTGTAACTGCTCACCTTCGTGTGGGTTTGCTGAACTCGATCCTGTTTAAGTGGTGAAATCGGATGAAGTCCGACGACGCTTCGTGTTAGCTCGAGTTAATCAGGAGTGTCGCATGTTAGGCGGCTAAACTCTGATTAATCAAGCTAATCCGAGGTGGTTCCGCCACAGTGCATGAAGCGGAAGTTCATTATGATGGTGGTGCTTATCCAAGGCCCAAAACAACCCGGCAACGACATTGATGTGTACCTAAGACCATTGGTTGATGAACTTTTACTACTCTGGAAGGAAGAAGGTGTACGTGTGTGCGATGATGATAAAGAAGAGAGCGTTGACCTACGAGCATTGTATTTTGTAACTATCAATGATTGGCCTGCACTGAATAACCTTTCAGGACAGACTAACAAGGGATATTGGATGTGCACTCACTGTTTAGATGACACAGATAGCATATATTTGAAATACTGTAGGAAGGTCGTGTATATGGACCATCGTCGATTTCTTCCTGCTAACCACCCATGAAGAAAGAAAGGGATGCATTTTCAAAGGGGCACCAGACCATCGTAAAAAACCTGCACACCGTAATGGAAAGCGTGTATTTGAGATGATAAAGGATGTAAGGGTAGTGGTTGGAAAGAGTCTTGGTAGAAAACCTGTTCCGAACTACGATAACGGACGTGCACCCATGTGGAAGAAGAAGTCTATATTTTGAGAGCTACCTTATTGGGAAATTTTAGAGGTCCGCAATGCAATAGACGTGATGCACCTGACGAAGAATCTTGGCGTGAACGTGCTAGACTTCATGGGTTGTTATGGGAACTCAAAAGATACATTGGAAGCACGACAGGATCTGAAACGTATGAAGCAACGAGATGACCTACATCCGAAAAAGAGAGATAACGGATAGCACTACTTACATCCTGCCAGTTACACTCTCAGTAAGGAAGAGAAGGATAGTATGTTTGAATGTATGAATAGTATCAAGGTTCCGTCTGGGTACTCCTCGAATATAAAGGGAATAATAAATATGAAAGAAAAGAAGTTCACAAATCTCAAGGCCCATGACTACCACATATTGATGACCTAGTTACTTCCGGTTGCACTGAGGGGTATTATACCAGAGAATGTACGATTCGCGCTCATAAAGGTATGCGCGTTTCTCAATGCGATTTTGCAGTAGGCAATTGATACAACCAAGCTAGTAAAGATACAGAATGATGTGGTACAATGTCTTATCAGCTTTGAGTTGGTATTTCTACCATCCTTCTTTAATATTATGACGCACCTCCTAGTTCACCTAGTCAAAGAGATTACTATTCTCGGTCTAGTATTCCTGCACAACATGTGGCCTTTCGAGAGGTTTATGTCAGTCTAAAAAATTATGTTCTTAATCGTGCCCGTCCAGAAGGAAGGAACGTTAAGGGATATGGAACAGAGGACGTCATTGAGTTTTGTGTTGATTTTATTGACTCAATTAATTCGATTGGGGTTCCAACTTCACGCCATGAGGGGGACGGGCACCCTTGGAACGAAATCAAGTTTGAGCAATGATACTAATTTGTTCCACAAAGCACACTTCACTGTTCTGCAACAATCATGCTTTGTGGCTTCGTATATCGAGGAACACAAGCAGATTCTATTGCCCCAATACCCGACGAAATCTGATGCCTAGATTATACGTCATCACATGGATACTTTTCCCTATTGGTTGCGTCAACACCTTATGGGTAACTCCACGATTCACGAACAACTCGCTTGGTTAGCAAGGGGACCTTCTAGCACAATCGTGAAATTCCAAAGTTACGAGATAAATGGTTATACATTTTACACGAGAGCCCAAGATCAGAAAAGCACCAATCAGAATAGTGGTGTCTGCATAGATTCCATAGAGAGCAACAGGAGCAAGGACTCGTATTATGGTTTCATAGAGGAGATCTGGGAACTCAAATATGGACCGTATTATGGTTTCATAGAGGAGATCTGGGAACTCGAACACGGACCACTGAACATCCCTCTGTTTTGTTACCAATGGGTGAAGCTAATAGGAGGTGGCGTAACGAAAGATCAGTATGGAATGATAATAGTGGACCTGACCAAGACTGGATACAATGATGAACCATTCGTCCTTACCAATGATGTGCATGAGGTTTTCTATGTGAAGGACATGTATAGCAAATTCAGAAGAGCCATGAGAGCCAAAGCGCCATATAGTTCTTTTAGGTAAAAGAAAAATCGTGGGAGTCGAGGAGAAAATAGACCAGTCAGATGATTATGATTAGTTTGATTGCATGCCTTCATTCGCTGTCAAAGTTGACCCAAGCATCATGCTAACCAAAGAAGAGGCTCTGTACTTACACCGCGATCATGACCAAGGAACTTTCGTTAAGAAGAAGTTTTTTAACGTTACATTGTAATGCACTAAATATGGTTCACCTTTATGTAATGCTCTATGGCCATCAGAACCTTTAAATTATATTGTAATGCTATATCACATTTAGTATAATTTTTAGTACATTAGTATAATTTAGTATAAATGCTTCGAAAATTAGTAGAAATGCTTAGGAAATTAGTATAATTTAGTATAAATGCTTAGTATAATTTAGTATAAATACTTAGTATAATTTAGTATAATTTTTAGTACATTAGTATAATTTAGTATAAATACTTTAAAAATTAGTAGAAATTTGTAGAAATGCTTAGAAAATTAGTATAATTTAGTAGAATTTTGGTAGAGGTGTTGTATATATAATCTAATGTATGGTTTCATGTGTATATTTTAATCAGTTTCTTTTATTTCATGGTTGTTCTATGATTTCATGCTTATACCTTAATTGTACTACTTGATACAATTTTTAATTTAATGTATCTATGATTTCACGTGTGTTTAAATTAGTTGAGATGGCAGACAAAGAGAATGTAAGGTATTTAATGGAGCAGATTATTGCTGGTGGTAGTGGCTCCAACATTCCAATAACGTACACCGACGAAGAGGGTAGCCAGGCGGACATGTTCCTCAACATGTATGGTGATGGCAATGATGAGCTCGAGCATCGCGTTGATGACAATGCGGAACAAAACCTTGCCGTGATGGAAGGTTCTGGCAAGGTATATATCATTTTCATTATTTTACCCCATCTATAATTTTATATTCATTATTACTATGTACTAATTAACGCATCTTGAACTGTTAGCCCTTTGGATTGATGAAGCGAAATAAGCCCCAAGGTCGTACAAAGATAATGGAGGGAAGGCTTCACATCACGGAAGTGATAGAAGCGGGCAAACCGATTGCTCCTGAACATGTGGCTAGAAAGTTCGTGAGTTAGATCGGGGCAATTGTAAGGGATAACGTGCCCATCAGCATTAGAGAATGGAATGGTAAAGAAACCGATCCATTTGTGCTCCCACAGACACAAAAGGATATGTTGTGGTAGATGTCAAGAAACACTTCACACTTCTTAAAGGTGTTGATGAAAAAGATGTGAAAGAGTGGACACTGAACAAGAGGGCAACCCAATTCCAGACATTCAAGAAGAATATGGATGCCAACTTTATCAAGAAGGGCCGAACTCTAGATTTCAATGAGTGGCTAAAGTTAAGGGACCACTCAAACTCATTTGTCGAATACAAGATGAGCGAAGGCGGTGCGAATAAGGTTCACGTCAACATCGTCTAGGGCGAGCTGGTTACAGCACTGCAATTCCGAAATGGCGCAAGATGGAACAAGACCTAATCGATTGAGGTATCGTACTAGCAACTATTGACTGGCGCAATTGATCGAAAAATTGGTATTACGCTCATGGAGGCAACCTGAGCCAAGAGGATGGGACACTTATCTTCAATGAAACAATACATCAGAAGGCCAAAAGACTTATCAAAAACATTGAAGATGCTAAAGCTGGGAGGTTGAAGGTGGATATAGAGAATGATGAGCTCACATTGGCGCTCGGGAATCCCGAGCACCTAGGATGTTGCCGAGGCTATGGGGTCATTCCATGGAAGTTTGCTTTTCGAAGGGACATTGGCTCGTACAAAAGCCACAAGCAAAGAAAGGAACTGTAAGAGGAGAGTTAGCGGCACATGTTAGAAGCCAAAGTGCATTCACAAGAAGTAAGAATGCAGGAGAAAATAAATCGTCGAGTATTCCTGGAATTTATCGAGATGGCCCATTCTGGAGCACTGCCGGATCCCAATGTCGTCAGCCCTTCTCAACGTCCAAGCAGCTGTGCTTCCACAGGGGTCCTTGATGAGCAGATGCCAAGATTACCCGTGGACAACCAATGGTACCCTGTGGTTGACATCACTCAATGCACCTCATGTGAGCTGCATAGACCGTTCGACAACATCACTATTAAGGTATACATATATAATTTATGCAATCTTCTCAATTGATCTATGCCTCGGGAGTTTAATAACTTCTTTATTTCTCCTATATGTACAGGTGGTGTACGGGAGTGCTTTACCGATCCTGGCAGAGCAGACAAGCCATGGCATGGAGATTCCACCTGGCTACTCCAGCGTCGGCCTAGAGCAGATTGTTGATAGTCAATATGAAGGCCTAGAGCTCGACCTCCCGGGAGGTGAAGGGGAAAGGACACTGGGAGATGCACTTCACGAGATCATTCTATGGTGCAAATGCTACATCATCATCCCTGGCACGAAGGTATCATTGCTCCCCGTAGATCCCCTGTAGCGACCATCTCCTCAAAACTCAAGATCGTCATCTCTAGCACATCCTGCTCTAGGGCCGTCATCACCACCGGGACCGTCGCATCTTGCTTGATCATCATCTCCATCTCCATCTCCATCGAATCTTGGTGGTGCAAGCGATGACGACAACAACACCCCTCCTCGATCACCATTGCTGGGACTAAGACCCGCAGCGAACAAGGAACCTGCAGCACCTCTAAAGAAGTCGCGACCACCACCTTCCAAGCCAAGGTAGCAAAAGAAAACAAAGAAGTCTAAACCCATTGAGAAGCTACCGGCTGATATGACTATAGAGGAATTGCGGGAGCTATCCCAAGCAACTGGCAAGGAGTTCTTCAAAAAATGCGCTGAAGAAAGAAAAGAAAAGGAGATGGAGCAAAAGCCAGTAGATCCAGCAAAATTAAAATTTTTTATTGGCATGTCAAAAGAAGTAAAGAGGACTTTACTATCGAACTATGATCGTTCGATAGTTAAGTTTGATGAGAAGATTAAACGGCGTGTAGCGTCGTCTTCAAGTCGTACTATCCCCCAACTTGGGGATCTACAGATAAAGACGTTGAAACTATACGAGCAATGCTCTTAGAACAACAAATCAAAGTTGTTGGATTTATGCAAGATACAGGTATGTCTCTTGTTGAAGTTCTAGGGCATGTTGAACCACTAGCTCCAGAGCCAATTGTACCTAAGTGGCTCTTTGAGGTAGGTAAGCCTCTAGTAAAGCCTAAATTGGTATGGAAGCTATCCATGAAGATGTACGAATTTCAGAATGGTACATGAAGCAGTCTGCCGACGAGAGGCTCATGTTCGGTCTTCGGGTTAAACCGATTGATTTTTTCGGTGAAGGTGAGAAAGTCCTGTGGATGGAATTCAAGGATATATATGAAGCGTACCATCAGGATGCCCTTGACGTCTCTCTCATTAGTGCCTGGGTTCTGTAAGTATCTATTTATCAATATGTAAATTTTTGGCTCAGATCATTATCTTTATGCAAAAGTTGGTTTCCTAAATTATCACCTAATACTGTATCATGAATTATTTTAATCCGCAACGAATGGAAACAATTCCTTAAGACTCACCGTGGTAACTTAAAAGAAAAATTTACATTTAGAACAGACTTCCCGGTATGTACGAAGTTTGCACATTTTGTACATTCTATAACATGAATATTTCATAACTTATTTTTTTTCCACTAAAGTGCTTGAGACAGGAACAAGAAAATAATCTATATGGATACTACGTCTGTGAGCACATAACCAAATTTGTGCATGGCAAGGTGCCATCGTCGCATGATCAAGATGTACGTAAAATAAAAGTATTAATAATTAATTATTTTCTAGCTCCTTATATTTAATTGTTCATGTAACATTCACATATTTCCAAATTACAGATGTGAAAGATTCAAGAAAGACTCTTGGAGAAGGAGAGAATTTTTGCAATATGCGAAGGTCTCATAGGATTCGTGGTGGACGAGGTGATAGGTCCCGTGAGACAGTATCTTCTCATCCTAGATCCAGTAGTCGCGGGCTCCAGTCTCACCAAAGTACTAATCGATGGCGGTAGCGGTCTCAACGTACTCTTCACCAAGATATTGAGAAAGATGGGACTTGACATCATTGAAATGCTCACCCCAATGAACTCTCCATTTTAAGGGATTGTCCCAGGCAACGCGACTGTACCCCTTGGAGAGGTGGTTTTGCTCGTTACCTTTGGAACTAAAGAACACTACCGGACAGAGTACATCTGGTTTGAGGTGGCGGACTTCGAAACATCATACCATGCCATCCTTGGAAGACCTGCATTGGCGAAATTCATGGCCATCCCGCATTACCTGTACCTAGTACTCAAGATGCCGGGACACAAGGGAGTACTCTCCCTCCATGGAGACTTGAAGAGATCCTACGACTGCGACACGGAAGCCGTGAAGCTAGCAGCAACTACACAAGTGACAAATTCAATGATGCAAGTCTTCGCCGCATCCAAGAAACTGTCCCTATCAGAACTCGAGATCCCAGAAAAGAAGTCGGGGGCAACCAAGGTCAAGCCAGCAAGTGAAGTAGATATCAAAGCCATTGACCTTGAGACCGGTGATAGCTCCAAGATAGCCCTGATTGGCTCAGGGCTAGATCATAAATAGGAAAGCGCACTTATTAGCTTCCTTCAGGACAACCATGACATCTTCGCATGGAAGCCATCAGACATGCTGGGGGTGCCTAGGGAGTTGATCGAGCACTCACTAAATGTGGATCCAAAAGCTACACCGAAAAGATAACGTTTACACCATTTCGCCCAAGACAGAAGGGAAGCCATCAAGAAAGAGTGGGCCAAACTACTCATGGCAGGCTTCATAAAGGAAGTTTATCATCTAGAGTGGCTTGCCAATTCTGTCTTGGTGCGAAAGAAAAATAGCAACGAGTGGAGGATGTGTGTCGACTACACGGACGTCAACAAGCACTATCCAAAGGATCCCTTTGGGCTCCCTAGGATTGATCAAGTCATCAACTCGACAGCTAGATGTGCCCTACTCTGTTTCCTTGATTGCTACTTGGGGTATCACCAGATAGCTCTCAAGGAAGAAGAACAAATCAAAACTGCGTTCATCACCCCATACGGAGCTTTCTGCTACACAACAATGTCCTTTGGGTTGAAGAATGTGGACGCTACCTATCAATGGGCAATCTAGGAGTACTTCAAGAAACAGCTACACTGCAACGTAGAGGCACACGTGGATGACATGGTCGTAAAGACTAGAAATCCCGATGACTTGATTGCGGATTTGGAAGAAATCTTCGCATGCTTGTGAGAATTCCGGTGGAAACTAAACCCAACAAAGTTCGTTTTGGCGTACCCTTCGGAAAACTACTCGTGTTTATCATCAGTCACCGAGGAATTAAAGCTAACCCTGACAAGATCTCCGTCATTACCGATATGCATGCCCCATCGTGCATCAAGGATGTCTAGAAGCTGACTGGATGCATGTCGGCCCTGAATAGATTCATCTCAAGGCTTGGAGAATGGGGACTACCCTTCTTCAAACTACTTACGTGGCAAGACAAATTCCAAAGGATCGAGGAGGCAGATCAAGCCCTGCAACAGTTGAAGGACTTCCTATGAAAGCCACCGGTCCTCATGGCGCCTAACCCCAACGAAGACTTGCTGCTCTACATTGTTGCGACTACTACTATTGTTAGTACAGCGATCATGGTTGAGAAACCAGAACCAGGCCATGTATACAAAGTACAGAGGTCCGTCTACTTCATCAGCAAGGTGTTGTCAGATCCTAAAGCTAGATACCCACCAGTTTAGAAATTTCTATACGCAATAGTACTCACCTCGCGGAAGCTATGACACTACTTCCAGGAGCACAACATCTCCATCGTCACAGACTTCTCTCTAGGATAAATCCTCCACAATTAGGATGCCACAGGAAGAATATCCAAGTGGGCGGTAGAACTCGAAGCATTGTCCCTGGGATTCAAGTCGAGGACTGCGATCAAGTCCATGGCACTAGTCGATTTCATGGTAGAGTGGCGGGAAAATCAACTACAAACGCTAGTAGAGCGCCCAGAGCATTGGGTTATGCACTTTGATGGACCACTCAAGCTTGAGGGCACTGGCGCTGGAGTACTCTTAATATGTCCCAAAGGCGAACAACTCAAATATGTCTTGCAAATCTTCTGGGAGGTATCCAACAATGAAGCTGAATTTGAGGCGCTTCTGCACGGGCTCCGCCTAGCAGTCTCGCTGGGAATCAAGTGATTGTTGGTGTACGTCGACTCATTGGTGGTAATTAATCAAGTTAGCGATGAGTAGGATTGCCATAAGGATAACATGGATCTGCCTGGAGGTACACAAGCTAGAGAGCAAGGTTTCCGGTCTGGAGTCTACAAAAGAGGTGCATCATTAGGAGTACTCATGAAGTGCGTCTCACGACAAGACGACAAGGACATATTGGAGGAAATCCACAAAGACATCTGCGGCAACCACACATCCTCACGAACGATCGTGGGGAAAGCTTTCAGAGCAAGGTTCTATTGGCCTACAACGCTCGTTGACGCCGAGAAACTAGTCCGCCGATGCTAAGGATGTGAATTCTTGACCAAGCAACAACATGTTCTTGCCTACAAGTTGATCACCATACCACCCTCCTGGCCCTTCGCACGCTGGGGGCTAGACATGGTTGGCCCTCTACCCACGACGCCTGGAGGATTCAACCAAGTACTGGTGGCGTTCAACAAGTTTACCAAGTGGATCGAGGTGAAGCCAGTAACCTGCCCCAAAGGCAGACAGAGTACTCGACTTGCTTGACAAAATTGTCCACCGCTATGGCTTCCCCAATCGCATTATCATAGACCTGGGCTTCAACTTCAACAACCACGAGTTCTGAGAATATTGCAAGAACAACAGGATCGACGTCCGATATGTCTCTGTTGCTCATCCGCGGGCTAACGGCCAGGTTGAGCGCGCCAATGGGATGGTATTGGAAGCTCTCAAGAAAAGACTGCATGATATTGGAAACACTAAAAGGGGCAAGCGACTCAAGGAACTAGCCAATGTCCTCTAGGGGCTCCGTACCCAGCCATGCAAGCCTATAGGGCAATCGCCCTACTTCCTGGTCTACGGATCAGAAGCTGTCCTTCCTGCCGACGTCATGTGGAAATCTCCACTAGTCGAGCAGCACGAGGAAGGCGCAGCAGAAGAAATAAGACGTCTAGACTTAGATAGCCTCGAAGAAGCTCGCTGTGCAGCACTCGTCCAGTCTGCAATGTACCTTGAAGCAATTCGCTGCTATCATGATCGCAACGTCAAAGAACGTTCGTTCAACATTTGCAATATGGTCCTCAAGCGAATCCAAGAGACCAAGGGGCCGCACAAGCTAAACTCACCATGGGAGGGTCCTTCATCATCTCTAAGGTCACTGGACTTGGGTCGTATAGGCTCCAACACCTCTCTGGTGAAGATGTCAACAACTCGTGGAACATCGAGCAACATTGTCGATTTTATCCCTAGTTTACATATTCATGTAAATCATCGGCCCTAGGTATAGAATTACAGTTCAATAAAGCAGATTTATTTTTCATCGTAAAACAACTACTTATTTCTGCCTGATTGCGGCTTGTAAAAGCAAGATCGTAGAGCTATTCAGCTCCCTAGGCAATATCACCCAATTCATAGCTTGTAATAACAAGTCTGTACAACGCTATTTAGCGTCTAAGGCAAATTTGCCTACGTACGGCTTGTAATAACAAGTCCACAAAAGAAAATTTTTGAGTTATTCAACTCACTAGATGGAGTTGTCCTAAACGGGCTTGCAAAGACAAGTCTGCAACAAAATTCATGAGTTATTCGATTCATTGGACAAGTCTGTTCCCTGGCGGCTTGCAGAGAAGGAGTCGTCAGCACTTTGGGAGTTATTTAAACTACCCGAGATACTTTCTAGACAAGTTCGGAGTTCCAAGATTTTCGGAGCACAACATCAGAACAACCCAGAGAGGTTGCAAAGATAGGCTCCAGTCGAAGATATCCTGAAGAGTCTACTAGCCTAAAGAGGTCTGACTACCCAGATGCCTTGAGTACTCGTACTCCACAGAAAGGAGTTGCATCCTGAAGTACTCTACATTGTGTATCTGAAAAGGCTCATCAAAGTAGCCTTGTGCGCAGACACTTACATCTACTGTACGAGCAATCATCAGGGTAGTTCATAAGATGCACTAAAGCAAACAAGTCGAAAGCAATAAAAATTGCAACATGACTTAGAAATATTTACATTTCATTCAGATCATGTTTATATTACAAAGAACTAATATTCACTTTTTACAAACGACTACTCAAGGTCTAAATGACTAGCTACTTCCTTTGCGATAGGGCCCATCTCTTGCATGTACTATTGGAACAGCTCATCAGAGCAGTCCTCTGCTATCCCTTCCGCAATAGGAGCTAGGTCCGCCTGCGGGTAGAAGGATTTCACAAAGGCCAGCAGCTGTCGTACATACATCTATGTGTCCACCAGAAGGGTTGGGCAGATCCACATATGGGGCTATACACCGAGACATATCAGACATGGAGGCTACGGTGCAGGACGACGTTGTCTACATGGAGTCCAAAGGACTAGTCGAGGACAAGGGAACTACTCTTCCTAGTTAGAATAGAATTCTCTGGTCAAATCCGACTAGTACTCTTGTAAAGACAACCGACCTGTAACCCTGCTCACCCTGCATATTAGGGTGGGCAGGGACCCCCTGCAAACAAGTTCGATCCAATACAAGAGAAACTACACATAGGACATAGGGTATATTATGCGATCTAGCGGCCCGAATCTGTCTAATTCGCGTGCCTATGTACACCATCGAGTTCCAGATTTTGGAGATACCCACCAACCAAAACTCTACCACGGGTACTCCCTTGGCAGGTTGCTTGGTTCAAACACCGACAGCTAGCGCGCCAGGTAGGGGCAGTCGCCAAAATTCCCCTTGCGAGTTCGATGGCTCAAGTCATCATCAAGCTCGCAGTTGTGTTCGAAGCAGGCGCGATGTTCATCTTCGGTTCATGGGTTTGCGTCGCAGACGGTGCTGGAAACTTCCATCGCTACATCGCGGAGGCCCCGAAGAAGAAGCTACACGACATCAACTTTTGTCATCAAACCACGAAGGATTTCGTTCAGAAATTCAACAAATTTTTTGATCTAACCAGAAGCTCTACATCCACTCGGATTGGTCCCCATGAGCAGGCAATCCAGCCATCGTGCGAATCAAACCAAACTCTGAGCCAATTCCCGTTCGGACTCCGTAACGCAATTTCTATCCATCAAGCAACTCTATCCAAATTGCAAATGAACTTGGAGATGCTTGAGGACCGTGATTTCAATCTCCAATCGAATTCTGTCAAGGAGACCCCTTTATTAGGTCCACAACAAAGCCTGGTGACTACAACACCTTAAGGCAGATTCATCTACTAGCCAGGCATAAAGCCATCCTTTCTGGCCCAAGACTACGGATCACGTCTCATCGCCCACCTCAACATTCTTCCATGCCAGGAAGGATCACCCATGTCTCCTCTTCATTAAGACAATGGCTCCACAGAAGTCATCACTTTGAGCTATGGTAGCTATTCTCCAGATAGAGAACTCTTTGCTCTTATCACTGCAGGTGATGGGGAGGACGGTGAACAGCGGCAGCCAGAGAGGAATCATCGCCAGGAGAGTCACCCAGATGATGTTTCACAGGACAAACTCTCCGCCAACGTCGTCGGGGAAGAAACCGAAGGGCAGAGAACCCGACGACGATCAAGGAATGCATCAAGAGCAGAACGTCACCGACAATTGGCAGGTTAGCTCCTGATCACTAACCTAGACAAAGCTTTTGAGGCAATGCAAATGCGGCAACACTGGATGCCCCTCGCCACTATCTCTTCGATTGATCTCATCACTCGCGCCATGTCACAAGATAAGCATACCACCGTACTATCACAGTTAGCGGAACGCGCTTATGAACTACTCGACAGGTAGAACCCAATTCCTTCAATATCACATACCCCATCGGTGTGACGTCAGCATGGCAGTAGTCACATAGATCATGTAGGACCCTCAGCTCGACCACATGAGGATGCCAGACATAACAGGGATGCAATTGAAGGCCCAAGACAAAACAGAGATATACCAAAGGGTAGTCGGACAACTTCTGCGGGAGGCTGGCGTCACCGCAGAGATGATCCTGAACCCGCACGTGATATCGACGATCTCCGACAGAAGATAAACAACAATCACGATGCTCAAAACATCATCAACGGACGACATCGTGAACGCGAACTCGAAGATGATTACAGGAGCGGCGACAATGACAGCTTCCCCGCCTTTACAAGTTGGGTCAGAAAGACTATCCTACTCGAGAAATTCAAACCTCTGGGTATCTCCAAGTACGATGGCAAGCAAGACCCAGTCCAATGATTGTGATGCTACTCGTTGTCGGTTCAAGCTACAGGGAACACCGATGACACGAAAGTCATATATTTTCCAATATGCATGGAAACCGCGCCACTAACTTGGCTCAAATCCTTGAAGCCAAACTCGATCGACTCTTGCCAAGACCTAAAGAAGGCGTTCACCAACAAATACGCGGGAGCAATGTAGTGTCCAGGCAACAGAATCGACTTGGCGCAAGTCAAGCAGCGGTGAGACGAGAATCTGCGAAGCTACCTGCATTGATTTTTTTGACAAGAAGGCCACTATCGTAGACATTTCAGAAGAGGATGTAATTGACTGCTTTCAGAATGGTCTCTACGATAGCCGCATGTTCCTTGACTTCGACAGACAGCGTCCTCAAGACGTCAAATCGCTCAAGACCATGGCACAATCTTGGGCAGATGAAGAAGACAAAGAGATCGAAAGATTCGAATCAAATCGCAATCGAAGCCAACACAACAACAATCAAAGCAATGGCCAGGACCATGGCAAGAACCGGAATGGTGACCATTGACATAACTACTCGGGAGGTCAAAACCGCAAGCGCAAGCCAGATAACACTATCACAGCAATGTCATAATCAGCCAAGAAAGGTTCCAGCAAACATGAAGACAGGCCTGCTTTCAGCGAGCTTTTGAAGAAACAATGCCCATGGCACCCTCATCACAAACATGCTGCGATAGACTGCTACAACCTACGTAGAGTAATGAAGGATTTGCTAGAACCCTCGAGTACCAATGACAAAGAAAAAGCCAAGGTAAATGAAGGTGAAGATGGTGAGGGCAAGTTTCAGACCCCATCCAAGACCATCAACACCATCTTTGGCGGAATCCCGAGCACCACCTCCAAGCGGTGTCAAAAGCTAGTACTACGGGAAATCATGTCCATTGAACCTGCTATCCCAACACCTCTTAAGTGGTCTGAGGTGCCAATTAGCTTCTCCAGGAAGGATCAGCGGATGAATTTCTCAGAACCCGAATGATTCCTTTTGTCCTGGACCCGACTGTTGCTGGCTCCAGACTTACCAAAGTACTGGTTGATGGCGGCAGCGGTCTCAACATCCTATTCGCCAACACTTTAAAGAAGATGGGCCTCAACATCACAGAAATGCTTACCCCGACGAGCTCTCCATTCTACGGGATTTTTTCAGAAAACGCGGCTATACCTCTTGGACAAGTAGTCCTGTCAGTTACCTTTGGGACCAAGGAGAACTTTTGGACCGAGTACATCCAATTCGAAGTGGCGGACTTTGAGACTTCTTATGACGCCATCCTCGGAAGACCAACATTGGCCAAGTTCTGGCCATCCCGCATTATGTGTACCTAGTACTCAAGATGCCGGGACCTAAAGGAGTCCTCTCCCTCTGTGGAGACTTGAAGAAATCATACCAGTGCGACACCGAAACTGTCGAATGGCCAGGACTACTCAAGTACCCAATTCAATACAACAAGTCTTCGCCACTTCAAAGAAGCTCTCCACGACAAAACTCGAAATCCTAGATAACAAGTCGGGGGCTACAAAGGTCAAGTTGGCAAACGACGTGAACTTTAAAGCCATTGACCTCGAGACTGGTGACACCTCCAAGACATCCCTTATTGGCACAAGGCTGGATGCTAAATAGGAAAGCACGCTTGTCAGTTTCCTTCGGGCTAACCGAGATATTTTCGTGTGGAAGCTAGCAGACATGCTAGCTGTGCCCCAAGAGCTGATCGAGAACTCACTTAATGTAGATCCCAAAGCTACTCCAAAGAGACAACGACTACGATGATTCGCCTAGGATAGAAGGGAAGCCATAAAGAAAGAGTTGGCAAAACTACTTGCGGCAGGATTCATAAAAGAAGTCTTCCATCCTGAGTGGCTCGCCAATCACGTCCTGGTTCGGAAGAAGAACAACAATGAATGGAGTATGTGTGTTGACTACACAGATCTCAATAAGCATTGTCCAAAGGACCCTTTCGGGCTCAACAATGAATGGAGTATGCGCATTACTCTGCTTCCTAGATTGCTACTCAGGGTACCACTAGATAGCTCTCAGGGAATAAGATTAAGCGAAGACCATGTTTATCACCCCTTACGGAGCTTCATGTTACACGCCAATGTCCTTTGGGTTGAAGAACGCAGGCGCCACCTACCAACGCGCAATCCAAATGTGCTTTGAGAAACAACTACACCGCAATATTGAGGCTTACGTGGATGACGTGGTAATCAAAACCAGAAATCCAAATGGCCTCATCGCCGATTTGGAAGAAACCTTCGCTAGCCTGCAGACTTTCCGGTGGAAGCTCAACCCAACGAATTGCGTCTTTGGCGTACCATCAGGGAAACTACTCGGGTTCATCATCAGCCACAGAGGCATTGAAGCAAACCCTGAGAAAATCACCACTATTACCAATATGCAAGCTCCGTCTAGCATTAAGGACATCCAAAAGCTGACAGGATGCATGGCAGCCCTCAACAGATTTATTTCAAGGCTTGGAGAACGGGGCCTCCTCTTCTTCAAACTACTCAAACAGCAAGACAAATTCCAGTGGATAGAGGAGGCGGATAAGGCTCTGCTATAGTTGAAAGACTTCCTATCAAAGCCATCGATCCTCACAGCACCAACTCCAAATAAAGACTTGTTGTTATACATCGCTGCTACTACTCATGTCGTAAGCACGGCAATAGTAGTCGAAAGGTCAGAACCAAGTCACGTACACAAGGTCCAGAGACTAGTTTACTTTGTCAGTGAAGTACCCTCAGACTCTAAGACCCGGTACCCACCGGTCCAGAAGCTACTCTACGCTATACTACTCACCTCGTGGAAATTGTGACACTACTTTCAGGAACACAAGATCTCTGTGGTCACCGATTTCCCCCTAGGCGAAATTCTCCATAATCGAGATGTCACAGGCAAAATCTCCAAATGGGCAGTAGAACTCGGAGTGCTATCCTTGGAATTCAGGCTGCGAACCATGATCTAGTCAATTTCATGGCAGAGCAAAGAGAAAATCAACTATCAACACCAGCAGAGCACCTAGAGCATTGGGTCATGTACTTTGATGGGTCACTCAAACTCGAAGGCACCGGCGCAGGAGTACTCTTGATATCCCCCAAGGGTGAACAACTTAAATATGTTCTCCAAATATTCTGTGAGGTATCTAATAACAAAGCCAAGTACGAAGCGCTACTACATGGGTTACACATAGTAGTATCCCTAGGGATCAAGAGATTACTAGTTCACGGTGACTCACTAGTAGTCATCAACCAAGTCAACAATGAGTGGGATAGAAACAAAGAGAACATGGACGCGTACTGCAAAGAAGTGCGCAAGCTGGAAAATAAATTTTCAGGCTTGGAGTTCCATCATGTTTTCCGTGACAACAACGTCGCTGCGGATGTCCTATCCAAGATGGGTTCAACATGTGCTCAAGTTCCAACAGGTGTCTTCGTCCACGAGCTTCGCAAGCCATCCATCATGGAGCAGGCACCCTCAGCAACCACCGATCACGGTCCCATAGAAATAGGCTGGGAGGTTATGATGATTGATGTGGATTGGAGAACACCATTTATTGACTATATTAAAGAGCACAAACTACCCTCAGACAAAACACAAGCAGAACAACTCTTACGGCGAAGTACTCGTTGGAGACAAGCTATACAGAAGAGGCGCATCTTCAGGAGTACTCATGAAGTGTGTCACATGAGAAGATGGCAAGGACATATTGGAGGAAATACACAAATGGATCTGTGGCAACCACGCATCTTCGCGCACAATAGTTGGCAAGGCCTTCAGAGCAGCATTTTACTGGCCTACCGCACTAGTCGATGCAGAGGCACTAGTCCATTGATGCCAAGATTTTCAATTCTTTGCAAAGCAACAACATGTCCCGCCTACAAGCTCATCACGATACCTCCAACATGGCCCTTCGCATGCTGGGGGCTCGACATGATTGGACCACTCCCAACTGCGCCCGGAGTATTCAACCGAGTACTTGCAGCCGTCGACAAATTCACCAAGTGGATTGAAGTGAAGCCTGTCACCTGCCCCAAAGTAGACAGAGTACTCGACTTCCTCGATGAGATCGTCCACCGATATGGATTCCCAAACCGGATCATCACGGATTTAGGCTCCAATTTCAACAACCACGAATTCTAGGAGTACTGTGAAATAGTGAAATTAACGTTCGCTATGTCTCTGTCACTCACCCAAGAGCCAACGGCCAAGTTGAGCGCACCAACGGGATGTTACTTGATGCCCTAAAGAAAAGGCTGCACGACATTGGCAACACTAAGGGAGGCAAGTGGCTCAAAGAACTACCCAACGTACTCTGGGGGCTACGTACTCAACCGTGCAAGCCTACGGGGCAGTCACCTTAATTCCTGGTCTATGGATCAGAAGCCATACTCCCTGCTGACATCATGTGGAAATGTCCCATTGTCAAACAATACGATGAAGGCACGGCAGAAGAAACAAGGCATCTAGACATAGACATTCTAAAAGAAGCTTGCTGTGCGGCACTCGTCCAATCAGCAAGGTACCTTGAAGGACTCCACCATTACCATGATCACAATGTCAAAGAACGTTCCTTCAATGTCAGTGACATGGTCCCCAAGCACATCCAAGACACCACAGGGCTGCACAAACTCAATTCGCCATGGGAGGGGCCTTACATCGTATCCAAAGTCATAGGCCCAGGATCCTACAGGCTACAACATCTCTCTAGTAAAGACGTCGAGAACTCGTGGAACATTGAGCATCTCTATCGTTTCTACCCCTAGTTAGTAGACTACATGACATTGTACACAAGCCACTGACGTCAACCTTTTTTATGCAATTACTTTTTGGTGGCAGTCAACTACTTGTCCTCACCTCCATTAGCGGCTCACAAAGGCGGGCAGCTGCAACCATGAGCTATTCAGTTCTCTGGGCCTTAGCACCTCAGTACGACTTGTAGTCACAAGTCTACTTGAGTTATTCAACTCACCAAGCGGCTCGCAAAGGCGGGTCAGCTGTAACCATGAACTATTAAGCTCTCTGGGCCTTAGCGCCCTAGTACAACTTGTAGTCACCAGTCTACTTGAGTTAGTCAACTCACCAAGCGGCTCGCAAAAGTGGGTCAGTTGCAAACCATGAGCTATTCAGCTCTTAGGGTCTTAGTGCCCCAATTTTGACTTATAGTCATAAGTCTTCTTGAGTTATTCAACTCACCTAGCGGCTCATAAAGGCGGGTCAGCAGCTACCACAAGCTAACCAACGGCGCAAGAAGCCAACAAGTCGACAAGAAGAGTACACAAAACTGCTGATTTTGACTACTTATCTCATATATGCATTTTTTTGTATTAACGAATCTTGCAGGATACATCAAATGCTTCCACCTCAAGAAGTCGGAATGCCAAGAGTACAACAAAAGTGCACAACAATGACTGGAAGCAACTACCTACTGGCGGTTACAATAGAAGTCCCAGGCTTTTACAATATCCCACCAAGCATGCGCGGATAAGCCTGGAAGACTACTCCAACACCAGGAGCAAGAAGCGTCGAAGAGAAGGAAGTGCACGTAAGAAAGTTGTGCTCTAGGCAGCTGTGCCTCACTCCTCCCCTCGACGGTGACCGGGATGTAGACCAGGGCATACAACACCCCCGTCCTCTCATCCAGCATCACCTCCCTCTCCCTCCCACAATCACCCAGAACAGGACTGCGAGTACACATCCTGTACTTGACTCTTGCCCGGAGAAACTGCGGAGAGAGGGAGTGGTCAGAACCACACCACCGTCGTCAACTAGATAGCTGGATAAAGACCGGGACGCTCGCCTTTTTCCGCCAGCGAGCTCCAGCATCGATTCATCTAGAGAGGAGGGGAAAAGTAGGGGTGCACGGTGCTTCCTTGTACGAGGATTCTTTTAGCATCGCATCAATCGAACTCAGCTCAAGGATCTGTGGAGGGAATGTGGAACCTCAATATGAGGAATCTTCTAGCACCAAGGAGCTCATTGGAAGCTCTCCATTATCA
Source organism: Setaria viridis (assembly GCF_005286985.2). NCBI lineage: Eukaryota > Viridiplantae > Streptophyta > Magnoliopsida > Poales > Poaceae > Setaria > Setaria viridis. The sequence goes on from NC_048264.2 coordinate 8,795,181, forward strand.
AAGAGAAGAAGCCTAAGGCCAACTACTGCTATAACCCGAGCCATGCTTTTCACAGAGGTAGATGGAGCCCTATTTATAGCTAGGAAGTTAAGCTACCATCCAAGGATCACCACCACACTCCCGTGACTACACAGAGCAAAGCTTGGCCCTCCGCCTGGCACAACTACAGTACCCACGTGCAGAATCAACCGATCAGAGTAAATGCTCGCGTGTGATCTGCCCTGATTGCAAAATGACAAGGTATGCATAGTACTCTCATGCGTCCTCTCAGATACACTCGCAATAATACAGGCACAAAGGACAAAGGCACATTGTTCTCTTGCGTCCTCTCAGGTACATTCAAAATAATGCAGAGAAAAAGGATGACTACTCCTTTGTGAGGCTACGAGTAGTAAGCTATCACAGACTACTCATTAGCCGAGATCACAAGTCAAGTTTGGAATAAACAAATGCTCAACAAAGTACTAAGAATCATCATGGCTGCACTAGTTGGAAATTGCAATACAATATTTTAGTTCCTCCAAAAGATCATTGTTCAAATATACAAAGTTCAGGAACAGTTACAACAATTATGAACCCAGAAGACTACTGCAGGTTGATGAATTTGGCTACTTCCTCGGCTATGGGGTCCAATTCTTCCAAGTATTACTGATAAGTTTCGTCCGAGCAATCCGCAACAACACCCTCCACCACTAGAGACAGGTCAGCCTTGGGATAAAAAGACTTGACGAATCCTAGCAGCTGCTTGGACACTGACTTGGCCATACCTTGGACTAGGCTATTAATCTTTGCCAGTCCATCCCTGGCCCTATCCAGCAGGGGATGAGGCTCTACTCCTTCCTCAGGGGGCTCCACCATGTCAGCAAGAGGTCGCGCCGCATCAGACCACTCCTGGAGAAGTTCTTGCGCCTTGCGAGCAGTCATGGCCCCAACTAGGCCAACATCACCATCTCGGTGCATTTTATATTCCTTCTCCAGATCGCGCTCTATTTTCTCCAACCGACTTTTGAGCTCTTCATGCTCCTCCATCAGCCTACAGAAGGCATTCTTCCAGTCAATGATTGTGTTCTTCAACACAGTCTCCTGACTTTTGAACTCTACAAAACAGCAATGAGTAGTTAGAGGACAGACCACATACCACAGACAACTCAAAGACTGCGTGCACGAGTACTCACCTTCAACTTTATGATGTAAGGACTTGTTGTGCGCAACGATGCAGTTCTTTTCACCTTCAAACTCCTGCCGCGCCACCTGGAATGACACAATGGTGTTATCATATTGCTCTAGTGATGAGGATATCGCCCTGCTGGACACACATGAGTCATGGTCTTCCCCAAGTCACAAGTCGTCACCAACTTGGTCGTCGCATTCGGTTTGGATTCAGCCGACACCCCTGCACGGTTTCGGCCATATCTCCCTCATATGACATCGAAATGAGGGGTGGTTTGATGCGTTGGAAAGGGGCCGCCGCCGCCTTTCTTTTGGTTCTAGTACTAGCTCTAGAAGGTTCATGGATCATTCTGTGTGACCATGACAAGGTGCTGCATCACCTGTTTGGGCCAACTTGGCCTTGTATCGTGTCAGGCCTTAAGCCCATGTTGTGGGCGCCTCCCCCATGGTCACCCCCAACCCTAGGATGCCCCTTTGGGTATAAAAATTAGTAGCCAACACCTTTAGAACATGGGTTTTGTTTAGTTTTAGTTTTCCATCGAGAAACTGAGAGTGATTCATTGTAGCTGTGGTGACAAATCCGTTTACAGTGATCCAGGGCCCCTGTTCTTGTTCTCCTCGCTTGTGACGATTAGTATGTTCAAATCGAGAGCTTGAACCCCATATTGATCTTTGCTTCATCCATATCTGAAATTTCAGATTGCGTGTTCACCGTTCTCTTGCTTGTGTTATTTGATTCGCTTGCAGAGAAAGCCTTTTCATCGAGGTCAATCAAGTTGTGCTTGGTTGATAACCAACAGAGTAGTGGTGTAGCGGTTGTAGGGTTTGAATCATGTTTGATTTGAAGCCGGATCGTCAACGTCGAGTCTCCACCAAATCGAGTGTATCTATATCTATCGGAAGATTGGGCCTGTGCTACATCAAGTGGTATCAGGATTCCAGGTTGGCCGTGAGGTATACTATCGCGTTTCCTCTTTAGATTCAATTCGTGTTCATCGCCTATAGTCCACCAAAATATTTACACTTCCTGCTGTCCTATCACCTTTTTTAGCCTTTGCAATTTTCGTTTCAGATTCGCTTTGTTGAGTTCATGTCCGTGGTTGAGTCTTGTTGCTGGTTATGTTGTGATTCGTGATTGTAGTTCAATCGCGCCATTTTTGTTTGTTTGTTTCCACCTCTATCCCATCCACCATTACCCAAACAACAAGTCTAGGCACCACATTACTTGACTTGCCCCGCTAGCCGCCTTGTGTGAACTCTCACCGCGCAAACCCTAGATAGGTTGCCCGCCGCATTGTGTCACCTTTGCATCGCATCCGTTCTTGTTTCATCTGGCGAATACCTATTGCTGCATACCAGGGAAGTTTTGCCCTTGGATTTATTGCTGAGAAGCTTTGCTCAGCCGTGATCAGTGTTGCAAGGATAGGGAAGCTTTGCCCTAGCCGCCGCCGTCTTACCAGTCGAGTTGTGCCTTCCAAAAACCTTGCTTCGGACGACCTTCCTTAAAACAGACATAACTTTTCGCTCGGAACTCCGATTGAGGTGAATTTTTTTTTCAAATTTTTAGAACAAAATTTTACACATACAAGTCAACCCTTTGGCATTTTTGCGCTTCTTAGAACTCCAAAAAAAAATCAGGAAGTGGGAATTTTCAAGCTCCTAAGTTGTTGCACGATTTTCAGCAAACGTGCCTGCTTTTCTGTAGACAACATCACACCTCTGTTTAAGGTGAAAATTTTTGTGGTTCCATCTTGTGTGATCCTTGCTCGGAGAAAAATATAAGAAAAATATTTGGGAAAAATAAAAAAAGTGGATTCCTACTGGTCCTGGAGGGGAAATTAGGGAAAAGAATAAAAACAATTACCTGAGTTGCTCTTTGCTTGTTCTGTGAGCTCTATCCATCGTCCCTTGTTTCAACCTGTTGTGCTGCACCTAGAACATGCCTTAGCCAGCAATTGTGACTTGTACTTTGGATACTTATTGAACATTGGTAATCTACTTCGGCTATTGCTAATCCTTGCTGTCGTATTGTGCCTACCCATAGCCCCACATATACTTTTGTTAGCACTAGTTCACCTTGCAATTGTTACACCCAAGCTTGACAACAGATTGTGCCGCCCTGTTGGCTTTGGTAAGAACACTTGCAAGACGGTGGTAAGCCGCCTGAGATATTGCATTCCACTTTCTCCACCGCCTAGTAGTTCCTAGTTGATAGGGATAATATTTTGGTGTTGTCTTTTGCTGTCTTCTAACTATGGTAGGGAAAGGATTGGAGTCCCCCTTAGACATCAATGAGTGTGTTTTCAAGGATGAGCTTCAGAGGCTTCTTGATGAACAGCGCACATATATTACCGAGAAGTTTGATGATCTGATGCGAAATGTCACCAATCTGGTCACTCGGATTGAACATGTCGAGCAACGACCTCCCCTTGAGCAGCCACGCCGCTGACCCCGTCCTCGTGTTGATGGTGAGGTGGATGAAGATGATGCTGATGATGATACTGATTTTGATGACAGTGATCGCGATGCGGACCGTCTTCGGCATAATCGCTATGGTATGGGAGGTAATCGTAATCATGGTAACAATGATCCTTTTGCTAAAGCTCAATTTACCATGATTCCTTTTACTGGTAATGCTGATCTTGAAGCATATCTAGATTGGGAACTTGCTGTCGAACAAAAGTTTAATTCTCATTTAGTTCCTGCTGAGCATAGAGTTAGACTTGCTATTAGTGCGTTTACTGGTTTTGCTCTCTTTTGGTGGAATGATCTTTGTACTACTGCTAATAACGCCAGTGCTACACCTCAAACTTTGAATGCGTTAAAACAACATAAAAATCTCGTTTTTTTCCTCCTTATTACCAACGTGATTTGCGTATGAAACTACAAACTTTAAAACAAGGTGAAAAGGAGTAGAAGAATATTATTAGGAATTGCTTATTGGTTTAGCACGTTGTGATATACATGAGGATGATGAAGATACTTGTGCTAGATTCTTTGGTGGTTTGAATCGTGATATACAGGATATTCTTGATTAAAAAATTGGAATAGGTTCAACCAATTATATCATCTTGCTCTTAAAGCTGAAAAAGAAGTACAAGGATGTTCTCAACAACACACTTTCAGGTCCAACCTTTTAAGATCTTTTCAGCAGCAGCATTCCGACATCGACAAACCCAAGGCTTCTATTGCTAAGCCACCCACGACACCGCCTGCTTCTACACATGCTTCTGAGGTGAGCAATTTGTCTTCTATGCAGTCCCAACCGTAGAAGAAGGCTATGTCCCCGGGTGCTTCTACGAGCAGCGCCACCAACATTGTTTGCCATCGCTGCAAGGGCATGGGACATGTCATGAAGGATTGTCCAAGTCATCGTGCTTACATGGTTTCCACTGATGGCACATGATATGTAAGTGCTAGTGATGTTGAAGATGAATTGGCTGTTTCCAATGATGGCACAGGATATGTAAGTGCTAGTGATGTTGAAGATGAATTGGCTCTTGCTGCTAACATTGTTGCAAATGAGGAGAAGAAAGAGGAGGAGGTTGCCATTGATTCTCTGGCTGCCTCGGCAGGTTATGAGAGCCTTCTTGTGCAGCGGGTGTTGACTTCACAATTGGGACATGAGGAAAAGAAGCTCCAACACCGCAATTTGTTCCACATGTTTCTCATCATCAAGGATCGTCGTGTCCTCACCATAATTGATAGTGGGAGTTGCAACAACTTGGTGAGTTCCAATTTTGTCAAGAAACTTGGCTTGACCACACGTGCGTATTCTAAACCATACCTACTACAATGGTTCAACAACAGTGGTAAGACAGGTAACTAGATCAGCGTGCATGCATTTTTCTATTGGATCATATAATGACTATGCTGATTTTGATGTTGTACCTATGCAAGCATGCTCTCTTTTGTTAGGCCGCCAATGGGAATTTGATATTGATGCTTTACACCATGGTAGAACTAATAAATATACTTTCATGCATCAGAAAAAGAAGATTACTTTATTTCCTTTATCTCTTGCGGATATTAGGATACATCATAATGAGCTTGCTGAAATTGTTACGCATGATCCTGCATTCGATCCATCTCATGCTAAACATAAAAGGGGGCTTTTATCTTGCCACCACTACTGCTACTGTTGCTTTATGTGATAATCATGATGCACCTTGCTATACTATGCTTTGTCGAGATGTTTGTGTCACTGATAATCTTATATCTCGTACTTTGCATTCTGCTGTCTCTAACATTTTGCAGCAGATTGATGATGGGATGGAGTCAAGGACGACTCCAATTCAAGAAGGGGAGGATGATGAGGACATCGTCCTGCTGGACACACATGAGCCATAGTCTTCCCCAAGTCACAAGTCGTTACCAACTCGGTCGTCGCGTTCGGTTCAGATTCAGCCGACACCCCTGCACGGTTTCGGCCATATCTCCCTCATACGACATTGAAATGAGGCATTTTTTGATGCATTAGAAAGGGGACGATGAAGCTGTTCTTTTGGTTCTGGTCCTAGCTCTAAAAGATTCATGGATCATTCTATGTGACCATGACAAGGTGCTGTGTCACCTTTTTGGGCCAACTTGGCCTTGTATCGTGTCGAGCCTTAAGCCCATGTTGTGGGCGCCTCCACCCTAGTCGCCCCCAACCCTAGGACACCCCTTTGGGTATAAAACTCAGTAGCCACCACCTTTAGAACACGGGTTTTGTTTAGTTCTAGTTTTCCATCAAGAAACTAAGAGTGATTCATTGTAACTGTGGTGACAAATCCGTTTACAGTGATCCAGGGCCCCTGTTCTTGTTCTCCTCGCCTGTGACGATTAGTCCATTCGAATCGAGAGCTTGAACCCCATATTGATCTTGCTTCATCCATATTTGCAATTTCAGATTGTGTGTTTACCGTTCTCTTGCTTGTGTTCTTCAATTTGCTTGCAGGGAAAGTCTTTTCGGTGAGGTCAATCAAGTTGTGCTTGGTTAATAACCAATGAAGCAGTGGTGTAGCAGTTGCAGGGTTGGAATCGTGTTTGATTTGAAGTCGGATCATCAACGTTGAGTCTCCACCAAATCGAGTGTATCTATACCTATCCGAAGATTGGACCAGTGCTACATCATCTTGAATTTGGGCAGTCCGCTGACGCTCCTCGCCAATTTCCTTCTCCAGAAGCTTAATGCGACGCGCAGCCTTGCTTTGCTCCCACAAAAGTTGGACATTTTGACAAGACTTCTCAAATAGATCGTGAATACAGAAACATCAGCACTCACCTTAGTATACGCCACAACACGATGGTTCATCTCCAAGATGGAGGATATGGCCTGCGGCTCCAACAGGGGGCTCTCAAAAGCCTCAATTTCCCTCTGCGGCAATGGATGCTTAGCCGTGAACTAGTCTTTGCGCCGGGCACCAAGTCTAGTTCCTGACTAAATGATGGCTCTGCCCCCAACGACGTCCCTGCAGCCACCGCAATAGATCCAAGGGCGCGCGCGGCCTCGAGCTCGGGGGTTTCATTATCTGCAGAGTTGAGATGAATGGCGCCCAAAACATCCGTCGCAGATGGTTCTTCAACTAATACGGCCCTCAGGCAATGGTCCGGGGGCAGAATTCTGGGGAGCTGCCGGTGCTACATCCTAGAGAGAACCGATCACGTCCTGTAGCAACGTGGCCGCCAATGACGTAGCGTCTTCCCCCACCGCCGGAGCTAAGTTCTCCTTCGATTCGATGACAGGCATGGGGGCTGGGTTCGCAGTTGAGTGGTTTTTGTCATCAACTATTGGGCCTATGCCTACCACACCAAGGTCAACACTCGAAGATGACCTAGTCGATACAAATTCAGTGCTCAAATCACAGTGACAGGGTACTGACCTAGTCGACCGATGAGGCACCAGAGGACTTTTCCTCACCAAGAGCATTAGCAAGGTACTAGGAATTGGCATACTTGATGGGGCAGGTAGCGGAGCTCCAGGATTGTCACTGATACCCGCAGTAATTACTTGGGTAGCGGCAGCCACATGATTACCACCAGTGTCCACGCGTTCTACGCCTTTGGAAATTTCAGATAGAATAGCATCAGACATAGCCTCCAGCATCTTAACTGCTTCACTCATGTCCGTCTCCATTGAACCGGCTACACCACTGGCAGTCACCGCTGCCTCCAACGTCACGTGTGGAGTAGTTACCTCCGGAGCCATGGTCATATGACCAGTAGCCGTGTCCGCCGCATCAGTCCCTCGTCGACAGCTATTTCTGCAACTTTGCTGGCACTATTGGTAGCCGTCTCCGTGGCATCAATATCCTCATCAGCAGCTGCCCCTACGGTCTCGACTACTTCACTAGTAGTCAAAACTACACAAAACAAGTACAATAGTAATCGGACCTCAAGGCCTTGCCCATCTACAAAAGTTATTACCGGCGGGAGCGCATCATGAATGCAAAGATCGCGCCTAGTGCGCCTCTTGGGCACAGCAGTTCGCTGCTTCTTTGGCGGTGGTGCCAAATCAGCATCTATGTCATCACCAGTATGGCGTCTCGGCATGACAGAAGATGACTTGTTTCATTTCAAGGCGCGCAGCTGCAATACAAAGAAACCCTCACCATCAGAATTAGAGCTATCAATGGGATTGATCTCTTCATCCTCCCCCTCCTCCCCTTCCTCTTTTGAGGAAACCCCAGGCAATTGTAGTGAATACACTAGCATTGCGTTCTTCGTGACATCCACACCGGGAGGAGGAGGAGGCGAATAATACACGAGTACATCTGCCTACACAAGAAGAAACAAGTCAAAAAACAAGAGATCAAAACAATACAAGTACTCGAAGCAGAACGCTGACAAATACTTACTTCATTCGGCCTTTTCCAGTTGTCGAACTCTTCAACCGCCCCAGGTTCGCCCTCAAATTCTTTGAACATCTAACGCAGTCGGGCTCCAACCTCTTCATCAGAGATATCATAAGGCAACATCCGCGAGGGATCGTCGAGCCCAGAGTACTCGTATGTAGGAGTCTGCCGAAACTGCAATGGCTGCAGACGTAGTTTCAGAAAGCTAGTAGCTACGACCACTCCTGTCAAACCCTACTTCTTCAACGCAGCAATCTTGGTCAGATTGGGTACTTGAATACTTTCAGCAGTTGTTGGTTCATCAAGCCATCGGCTGCTGTACTTTGGATGATGCCCAGTAATCTTGGGCAGAGACGGCCTATGATCTTCAATATAAAACCACTTCTCTTTCCAACTGCCATGACATTCCACCAGCTCATACTCCAAATACAGATCCGAGTACTGCTCATGGATCTGGAAGCCGGCACCTCCAATAACCTGCATATTCTCCCGACTAGGCTACGGCTTCAGACGAAAAATCTTATGGAAAAGACCGAAATGGGGCAAAATCCCCATAAACGATTCGCATAGGTGAACAAAAATGGAGATATGCAAGATGCTGTTGGGATTGAGATGGACGAGTTGCAATGAATAGTACTCCAAGAGACCCTTGAAGAAGTCAGAAGTCGGAATAGCAAGCCCACACTCCACAAACCGAGCAAATATTACCATTTCATTGGGGTGCACTTCAAACATCCAAGCATTTCCACAAAAGGACCTCCAACCCACGACCGCCTACCTATAGTAGCTTGGCATCCACCAGCTCTTGGATTTTCACATCCTTCATGGTGGATCACTTCCAAGCCATCGCCTGATTGGGCGGCGTAGTCTGGTTGGCCTCCCCACATTTCGGCACCGGCAGTTCGGGCTCCTTCCCCTTCCTGGAAGTTCCCCTCTGGGAACCCTCCTTGGGTGCCTTCTTGGCATCCTCCTTAGACCCCTTCTTCAGACCTTCAAGCTTCCTCCCCATCCTGATTGTTGCCTTGGTCTTCACTCGCATGCACTCGAGGGCTTCGAGGAGGCGTTGCAAGCGACGGAAGGCGTGGCGGCACTAGCGGTTTAAGATGAGATCGCGGTGGCACTGAGAGCTAGGCTTTTTTCAGCCAAATGACAGATGCAAAATGACAGCGTAAAGGGCAGGGGTAACTCCCCCATATCTTTTATAACCGCGGCGGAATCTCCGGGGTAACGGCCCGATATTTTTGCTAATCAACGGCAATTACTGCCTTATCCATGCAAGATAGGTTTTCTCCAAACCAACAGAAGCTGAAAGGTCACGGTAACAGATTAAAAGACCCTTATACCTCCCGAAACTAGTCGGGTAACGGCTCAGGGGCTGCATATACCGTGCCCGTTGGATAAAATTTCTTTTTTTTTCAAAGATCAAGATGAAAATGGAACAAATGCATATTGACCCTCAGCCTAACTCTTCGATTCAACCTAAGGCTCGGGGGCTACTCCATATGGAGTGCGATTTTCATCGCACTCCCATATAAAGGTTTGAAGACAAATTTCTAAGAAACAACGTCAGATGAGGCTAGAGTACCTTCCAACCACATAACAGCACTCAAGTACTCGAAGATTTGGCCACAACCAAAGCACTCAAAGAGCGCCAGAAACTAGTCAAGCAATGTCTGCAAAAGTACCCGAGGCTGTTACATTTGACTACAAAGTACTCGGGGGCTTGTCGTGTATACATCCATGGACCCACCAGAAGAAACTCAGTATGGATGCGAGGAGAAACTCAGTGTCTTCTGATCCGGGAGGAGGAGGAGCAGAACAGTACAAGTGTATATCTTCCTGCACAGGCAGACAAGTCAGTACATCCAAATTCACCAAAATGAGTACTCGGGGGCTGCGGCCACGGGAACTTACAGTTCTAAGCGGGTTGGCGGCATAGAACTTCCACACAATCGTTGGGATTTCACTTGCATTTTTGAAAAGGCGCCTCAACTACGCCATGACCTCATCCACGCTGAGTTCTTCCGGTGCCATCCTGAATGGGTTGTTGACACCTGAGTAGTCATAGCCCCAGGTACACCACAGTTGCAGGGGTGGTACTCGTGGCTTCATGAAACTAAAGGCTACCCTGACTCCTGTCAACCCCTCTTTCTTGAGTTTGGCAATTTGTGGCGGATCCACTTCGGATTTGCTTGATTAGTCATGATTAAGCCGCCTGATATGCGACGCTCATGCCTTAACCAAGTAAACACGAAGTACCGTCGGATTTCATCCAATTTAACCACTTGAACAGGACCGAATAGCAAACCCACACGAAGGTGAGCGGTTCCAGAGAATACAACAAGTCCACTGAGTTATCAAATTAACCATTTAGTTTGGCCATAAAACATCATCAGAGTTTACAAGGTTCAGAAGGAAAACAACAGAAAGTAAAATAACGCGCGGAAGCTACTTCGTCGGGGTCGGATATCCCTGGTGAGGCCAACCGGGACATCAGTGATCCCTCTCCTCGCCGTCCGAGGAGGGATCCCACTCAACCGTCCAACCCGGAGGGAGTTGGGGCGGCCAAGTGCCAGCAGAGGAAGGCTCAGAGACAGCAACTTCACCTGAAAAAGAAGAGCCACAACAAGACTGAGCTACTAAGCTCAACAAGACTTAACCGACAGGGAGTACGCTACTCCACCACTTCTAGACATGCAGGGCTTTTTGGCTGGGGGGGGTTGTTTGCCAAAAGCGCTGGGTGTACCCTACTTTCAAGTTTTAGCTCAGGTTCTAAGTTCATTATCCGGTCTAGGTTTGCAACCTATTCTAAGCAAACATAGAACCAACAAAAGGTATATACATATATCATCACAAACCATGTCATCATCAGATTCCTTTCTTACTCAGGGTGACATAGCGATCAAGCAATCTCAAACTGTGAGAGGCAGACGAATCGATTCAAGTTTCTTAACCATGCATGGCGAACCTAATCTCACCACATCCGCGCACCACAAGGGTCGCTTCCTGTGTCGGCCATCCCCATCAATTCCTAGGCACGTGTCAGGTCCAAACTTCCCTTGGCATGCAATGCTCTACAGTCCCGGTCTCTACCATACTGTGACCGCACTTGCACCCACATGATGCACCATGGGAACCTCGTTCCAGGAACAGCAGGGGTATAAGCCACGCCCTAGTTCAATCAGGTACTAGGCTTCCCTATCCCATACTAGGTATGAGATTAGTACTTTCAAACACTTGATCACGATTACCACCACTGTCGGGCCTTAGCAAGTTTCATAGACAGACGGGGCGATCAACCGACCACCAAAGAGTTACCCAAAACCCTGCCCCGTCCATCGTCCTTATAGTTGTAACAGAAGGGAAACAACCAACTCCTACACTCGCGAGTGATAGGAAATCACTCGGCTTTTACCGTTTCCTATTTAAGCAAAGCATCTACTCGGTCCAACAGCTAGTGTTCAGGTCAAGGGAGCTAAGTTATGCATCTATGGTTCCAAACAACTCCTATACGTAAAGGCACAAGCGTGACAAAGAAGGCATGCGCAAGTTTGGTAAAACGTAGGGGATTCATGCATCCGGGGCTTGCCTTCGAGCAAGGAGGAGGGAAGCTGCTCGTCTGCTTGGGCGGCATCGGCTTCTGGAGGCAGGAGCTCGGCTACTCCTTCGTCTTCTGGCGCCGGGTGCAGCTCGTAGAAGCCGTCAGCAAGACGCAGCTCTACACGAATAGAGTGCATTGGTTAGTATTTAGACGGTTATGTTCAACAGCAACACTTGCAAGTTTGAGCCCAGAAACTTGCGTCAAGTTACAGGAGGGTGAGGGTTTCACTTGAGTTGGTGGAGATCAAGAGATAAGGGTCCGATGGGGAGGAACTTATGATCTGACCCTTAATCTAGGGAAAAAAGATGTGCTAGGGGTCCTAAGACTTAACGCTGAAAAGTCCCCAAGTTTTACGTATACACCCTTGGTTCAAGGAAAAAGATACAGTCGAGCCCTCGGGCGAGGCGGAGAAAGGTCGGCGGAACAGACAGGGTCGGACGAGACGGAACCGGGGTCGGGCGGATAGGAGGGGTCGGACGAGGCGAACAAGGGTCAGTAGATTACCTTCGTCTTACAGATGAGGCTTGGGCAGAAAGACTAAAGCTTGGGACAGCGGCGAGGATGTCCGGTGGTACTCCGGCGGCGGCGGTGCTTCTTGTGGATCACAAGCAAGCTCTTGTGCAGCACGGGAAGCAATGGCTGGTGGATTGGGGGAAGGTGGTGTTTGAGCGGAGAGGAGAGTTCCTCAAACTTAGGCGGTGGCGCTGTGAGCACGAACAGGGAGCAAACGGGAGGGCAGCGATGACAAAGGGGGACTCCGGCGGGGCTCCGGCATTCCATTTTGTAGCTGCGTGGAAGAGAGAAGGGGGAGCGGCGCGAAGGCCAGGGAAGAGCGATGGAGTGCTCTGCCGGGGCGACGATTGAGCGACGAGGGCGGTGGAGCAGGACTTCGGGGATGACACCGGCGGTCATTGGGCACCGATGTCAGGGTGGCACAGGCGCGGGTTCGCCAGTGGTTGAGATTTGGCGGAGGTGGGCGTCGGCGTGCGGTGGATCTGATGGAAGTGATCGGGGAAATAGCGCTAGAAACGAGGGCGCACAGGTGAGAAGACAGGCGGCTGCGGTCGCGCGGGCGAGCGCGGAGCAACAGATTGTTGGGGCGGAGCTTCTGACAAGGCGGAAAAGGAGCTGTCGCTGCCGCGGTCTGGGTTGGCGGAGGAGGAATCGTCACGTAGCAAGGACCGGGGCGGCGCGACTGTGGAGAGGTGACGGAAAAGACGGGCGGCATCGGGCTCTGCGGCCGGGATCTGGCGATGTGATGATGGGCGTGGGTGGCGAGGTGCTGCAGAAAGGGTAGCAGAGGAGCTTCCGCTGTGATTGGGGAAGGGGGCGCGGGAATCCATCCAGGCGTGGCCGGCGACGAGGCGGAGCGGTGGGCGTCGGAGGAGTTGAGCCACGCGGCTAGGGAACTCTAAAGCGGGCATGCAACTCGAGCGCGCCTGTCGCGGGGGATCTAGGAGAAAGATCTCGTGGGTCCACCAGTCAGTCTCGGTGGTCCACGGCTCAAAAGAAGGGAGGCGTTGTGGGAAGACTTAGAAAGGTCCGGCGGTGGGTTGGGGGTCGGCGGGGTCGGAACTGGGGGAAACACGGCGAGGGGTCGGATCACAGGGGCTCGGGAGATCTGGAGGTTGAGCACTTAGGCTTGGTAAACTGAGATAGGTGATCAGGGACTCGGATTAAGATTAACGCGAAGGATTTTAATCGAGGTCGTTACACAATTCTATCTGGGAGCTCGGGTAATTGCAAGCAGTCTCCATGGCTTGGCTTGGCCAGCCACCTATTGTTCCAAGTCGGGCAATGGCCTGTCAACTTGGGGAGCTTGGGATCGTGGTTTCCAATATAGCACCACCTCTCCTTCCATCCAGAGTGCAAGTCAATCAACTCATAGTCCAAGTAAAGGCCCTTCACCTTCTCCCTTATTTGGATTCCAACCCCTCCGACTACTTCTGTGTGTTCTCTCTTGGGCTGTGGCTTGACACGAAAGAATCTACGAAAGAGCTGGAAATGCAGCTGGATCCCAGAGAATTCTTCGCACAAATGTACAAAGCTGGCGGCGTGCAGAATCCCATTGGGGTTGAGGTGAACAAGCTCTAGTTTATAATAATCAAGCAAACCGCGGAAGAGGTCAGAAGCAGGCAATGCCAAACCGCATTCAATGAAATGCAAGAAAATTACCGTCTCCTATGGGTACTCCTCCAGTGGCCATGGGTTGCTGAATGCAGGACTCTAGTTGATAACATCTTTCTCCTGTAGGAGGTTGGCCGCTACCAGTGCCTTGATGTCCTCCTCCTTCAGCGATGATCGTTCCTAGGCACAAGCAGGGAACAGCGGAGCAGTCTAACCTATCTTTCCATACTTGGGGGCTGGCAGTTGGATCTCTTTCTTCTTATCCACCTTCTTCTTCCCACCCTCTAATGCCTTGGTTGCAGCTGCTTTCTTCCCCATCCTTGTTGCCACGAGGGTCTTCCTTCACATACGCTTGGGGGCTGAGTGGTGAGGGATGGCGGCGCTAGCGCTCAAGGATCGGGCAGCAGCGGCACTAGGGCAAAACGGAAGGAATGTTTTCCTCCGTTATTTATAACCACAGCGCGGTAACAAAAGCGGGATTAAGGGAATATTCCAATTTAATGGCCCAAAGATTTTGCACCTGATTGGCAGTTTCCATTATTTTCGGAAGAGATAAGGTTACTATTGATGGACGGTCACATTGACTAAAGGTTGACCCTTGTACCCACCAAACTAGTCGTGTAACGGCTCGGGGACTGTGTACCACGTGCCCATCGACTAAAATTTTTTTTCTTTGGGTTTTAAGAAAAAAGAGATGCAAATTACAGATTGACCATCAACCTGATTCTTCGATTCAACCTAAGGCTCGGGGGCTACTCCATATGGAGTGCGACTTTTGTTGCACTTCCATACAAAAATTCAAAATTGAAGATTCAAGACTAAGTTAACTGATGCTTGAGCACATTCTAGCTGCATGGCAGTGTCGAGTACGTTTGAAAACTCAACCCAATGAAGTACTCGACGAGCACCAAAACTAGTCGGAGGAGCCTACAAAAGTACTCAGAACTGCCGCATTTGACTAAAAAGTACTCAGGGGCTTGTCGTACATATATCTATAGGCCCACTAGAAGGTTTGGACAGTTCTAGATACAAGGCTAGATACCGAGACGTGTCAGACATAGAGGTTATGGTGCAGGACGGCGTATTCTACGTGGCAAGACAGGAACTAGTCGAGAATTAGGAAACTACTTGTAGCAATTAGAGTAGGACTTATCTAGTCGAATCCGACTAGTATTCTTGTAAACAACCGACCTGTAACCCTGCCCCCAGCAATATAAGGCGAGACAGGGACCCCCTCCAAAGCAATTCAATCCAACCAACACACAGGATGTAGGGTATTACGCAATCCAGAACCTATCTAAACCGTGTGTTAGAGTTCACCTTCGAGTTCCTGATCTCGACGAGCACCACGTACTAAACACTATCTCGGGCACCCTCCTTGGTAGGTTGTCGGGCTAAACACTGACACATATAAACCATGGGAACTATATTCTATGTGCGAGTAAAACCACATCTCTTGTTCACTTCAATCTTACCTCTTATGTTTCATTTTTATTTTGCGGTTGCGCAAGGTTCTTAATTGCCCGCAGCATTCTGCTAATTATCATTGTTGAAAATGCTGTATCTGAGGTGTGCTATTAGCATAAAGCATGTACAGTACTATATGTTTAAGAATTCAAGGAGCTTGAGGCCTGATTTGAAATTTATAACTTTACAATTGTTTTTATTTAACTCGGCGGATAATAACAATTAACAATACATGTATTCATCTCCCTTTCATCTATGGAGTAGTACCGTTAAGCAACAAGCAATCCAACAATATAATACGTGACATCACAAAAAGGATCTTAATACCTTTTGGCATTCTAGTGCACGAAACCTTTTGAGCCTACGAGGTCAAGGTCTCCTAAAAAACCATGGCATTGCAAAACTATGTGTCAAAAATTCCCAAAGGTTCTTTTCCCTGGAATACGACTAGTAATAATATTTGAATACAATTAAGCAACTTGTATCCGAATAATACTTGACCATCACAAAAGGAACTCCCAAGTCCTTTTTCTAAATATCATCCGAAAACTTTATGCTAATCCATCTAACCACCGCTCCAACGCAAGTCAAGGTCAAGACCTCAATGCTATATATATATCCGGAGCAACCACATCCGGTTCAAAAAGCCAATCACAAGATAGCAACAAAAGTTAGCCAGTTGACACCTTCTGAGTCCAGTCTGCTACCTAAGGTCAAGCAGCAGCAAGCCGCTGCTCCATCCATGGGGGCTTTCGACGACTGCTGCGACGACTGCCGCTGCTACAGCTGCCGGGAGTTCTGGTGGTGCGTCCTCTGCCTCGCCATCCTCGCCGCCGTCGCCCTCATCGTCGTCCTCGTCGTCGCCTTCGGCTTCGTCCGCCACGTGAGCGTCACCGTCGACGACGCCTCCCTCACCCGCCTCGCCCTGGTCGGCGGCGGGACGACGGCCACGGCGCTCGCGTACAACCTCTCGTTGACGCTGACCATCCGCAACCCGAACTGGGCCATGGCCATGACCAACACCAAGCCGCTGGACGCCGCGTACAGCTTCGACGGCCAGCAGTTCGACCGCGTCCGGCTCGCCGGCGACGGCGACAAGCACCCCGCAGGGAAGACCAGGGTTTACAGGCTCACGTCGGGATCCGACGCCGCGCCCGTCTCGCTGGGCAACGCCGGCGTCGCCGAGTTCGGGAAGGAGAACGCCACGGGGGTGTTCGAGGTGGTGGTGGCCGTGAAGGGCGAGGTCAAGTACACGGCGCGCGTCACCAAGTGCGCCATCGAGGCCACCTGCCCGCTCAAGCTGCAGCTCGCGCCGCTGGGGCAGGCGCCGGCGGCGATCGTGTTCCAGAAGGTCAACTGCAAGCTCGCCAAGGCCGAGAAGAACTGCTAGGCCGGACGGCATTGTGCAGCTAGCTTTGGGGTGCAGTGGCGTGTCTGACACTGGGGTCCTGCAACTTCGATAGGGATGTCAGTGGTGGCACCAATGTTTTAAGTAGTAGTGGGGTCAGTTGTTTTCTCACTTTCCTTGATTTAAAATATGGAGTAGTTCAATTGAATGAGTTTTAGCATTTAGGTCGAGTAAGTAAACCATGCTATGCAAAACTCGCATCCATAGAGCTCATGGATCACCTATCCTTGAGAAGAAGCTCGGTTAAAGCGCCAGAGGAACAACTGCTAGTGCAAAGCTCCGAACTAGCTAATTGTCATCTTAGTTGGTGTTAATTTCCTGGTGAGGTGATATGGTTGTTAGTTAGTCGTTATCGTGTTGCAAGTTTACTATGTTGGTTAATGTGTAATGTGCTTGTTATGTACCGAGTACCGGGACAGTAATGATACAATCAGAAATGATGTAACTTTGTTACTCTAATCGCTGCAAAACATAATTGTGCAGGTTAAATATTTGTAGTTAAATTTACACCATCAATTTGAAGGATCATCTGCCTTTCCTTGTGGGTTTTGGTAAAATACTGTCTCATGAGATATGTACTGAATTTTTGGTTTAAAGGGATGATGCAAAATGGTTGAAATAACAACCAGCGTGAAGACAGATCAATTTTCTAAACCATTTGTAGTTGAAATAAGAGAATTATAATGGTGAGCTGATGCGAATTAGAATGTGTCTGTATTAACTTGGGGTCACTTGGCCAAATAAATTAAAATGAATGCGAGCTGGATCTCCATTTAGCATCCCTCTCATTCAAAATACATATCGTTTTAGGATTCCTGTCAGTCGAGCTGTTTTAACTTTAAACATCAGATATGTAACATATTACTATGGTTCACAACATAAGAGATATGTTACTACTAGATTCACCATGAAAAATACTTTCAAAATAATTATTTACATCTTTCTGAAATGCCACATCTTCAATTATGGTCGTTGCTTAAAGTGTCATCTTGTAGACCATGTCGATATCCTAAATGACAAGTGTTCCGTTTAGAGGAAGTATTTAAAGAAAATGGCTGAAAAGGAGAAATCAATAAGCGTGCAGATGACACCTTCGTTCCTTCACCGTCTCGAGCCCATCCATAAAAATCTGTTCTCATTTAGAAAAAAGAGAGGATACCACAGCCAACGACAAGGATCACAATACCACCACCTATAACACCAGCCCATAGAACACACGTGAGGAAACATAAAAAAGCACCAAATACACAACAGGATACTACAGACTAGACCAACAAAGCTAAAAATTGCCGAGTGTTTTTTTTCGAGCAATCGGCAAACAAGCTCTTCGCCGAGTGCCAAGACAAAAACACTCGGCAAATAAAAAACACTCGGCAAATCGGGGCTTTGCCGAGTGTCAAATAAAAAACACTCGGCAAACCCCCCGGTTTGCCGAGTGTCAAAAAAAAACACTCGGCAAAGACGGGGGTTTGCCGAGTCTTTTTTTGACACTCGGCAAAAAAATAATTTTTTTTCCTCTTTTCACCATGAAATTTTTTCTACTCCCCACATACAATATGTGGTACTCCATGTTAAAATTTGGTATATTTTTGGATTTATTTGCTATATTTATTTAATTAATTGCATTTCAAGGGAATTTTTGGTATAAGTCAAATTTGAACTGCAAGTGATTCAAATTATGGAACAAAATGAGTAGAAAATTGATATTCATGTTATTCGGCCCAATTTGAGACTTGACCCATGAAATGACAAGAAATTTCGAACATCTTGTTCAGGAAATACGACCACGAATGTGTGGCAGTGGTATTTTTAAATTATAAAAAAACAAGCAAAGTCTGAAAATTATGAGATTTGTCATGGTGTGATGACATCATAGGTGGAGGCTGTGGAAAAAAATTGAGAGTATTTTGCACATTTCGTCACGTACGATGTTTACAAACCGAAGTATTTCAGAAGAAGAATAGTAACGTTGAGAAGAATTGCATAAGATTTGGAGTCAAAATGACGGTCGAGTTTTGATTTGATTACAAAACTTTTTGTATAGTCAATAGAGAATATATATTATTTCATGTAAATTTTTGACAATTTTTTGAAACTGTTGAATATTTTTAATTTTTTTTTAAAATAGCTTTGCCGAGTGTCCTAGGTTAGACACTCGGCAAAGAACCCTTCACCGAGTGTCACCCTAGGACACTCGGCGACTTAAGTCCCCGGCCACCAAGGACTTAAGTTCCGGCCGCACCGCACCCGGCCCCCTCGGTCTTCCTCTCTCCCCCCGTCACTACTCCCACCCGTCCCCCACCTCTTCCTCTCTCCTTCCCGCTGCCACCCGCCGCCGCCCGCCGCCCGGCGCCCGGATCCGCCGCCCGCCCGGCTCCTCCACCGGATCTGCTTCCACGCGGCGCCCCTCCACCGGATCTTCTTCCCCGCCCCTCCCCTCTGTCACCGGCGGTGCCGTCCCCGGGATCTGCTTCCCCGCTGCGCCCCCCCTGGGATCTGCTTCCCCACCCCTCCACTCCGTCACCGGCGGCGCCCCTCCCCGGATCCGGCGGACTCCGTCTCGGCCGTCCGGGGAGCCCACCGAGGGGCGCAGTGGCGTGTGGTGGTGGCTGGCGCGGGGGCGTGTGGTGGTGGCTGGCGCGGGGGCGTGGTGGCGGCGAGCCGGTGCTGGCAGCGGCGGGGTTCATGGCGTGGCGGCGGGAGGCAGTGGCGGTGGCTAGCGGCGGTGTGGATGGTGGCGGCGGTGCTGGTGGTGCGGCCGACGGTGTCGGCGTGCCATTTTTTTTTTATTTTTCTCGAAAAAATGGTTTGCCGAGTGTTTTCTAGGCACTAGGCAAAGCTTTTGCCGAGTGCCCGGCAAAAAACACTCGGTGAAATTACTTTACCGTCAGGAATTTTACCGTGTGCCAGATACCGAGTGTAACACTCAGCGAACTTGTTGCCGAGAGTATTTTGGGTTTCGCCGAGTACCCCTGGCACTCGGCATACCACCTGTGTCCCGTAGTGCCGCAAGCAATATGACACAAAGTAAATCACCAGTAAAAAAGCATGGCCTAAGAAATTTCCATATAGGGACACTAAGAAAAAGGCCCTCTCGTGGTGAGGCCATCTGTTCACAAAATATATTCAAGGATTTTCCTAGGAAATAGCTTCCAAGTCTTCTTACTCATATGCCTCTATCACAACTTTATCAATTTCTACATCATTCCCTAATAACACCCAAACTCGAGAAGAGGGTAGCTTAGTTGGTCAAGGTCTTTGTGGTGGAATATGTTCATCTGGGTTTGAGTTTTTGACTTAACACATGAGCTTATATTAGTGCGTAATTATTTTTCAATGGTGGGCAATATGCCTGTCAATGTGTCGACAACGAGACGCCAATGGTGACTCATACAATCTCAAGATCAGCTGGCCTACTCTTTGAGATGTGCTTGTACGGGGTGAGTGTATGCATGCTGGTACATGAGTGTCTTGAATTTATACTATGTTCTCAGAAAAATAATGGCACTCAAACTTTGTGCGGGGGATCGACCAAACTTGGGCTTGGAGTCTGTACATGCTGTTGGAGTTGCTCCTGCTGGAGAATACTATCCTAGTCAATCTGGAGTAAGAGTGGGAGAGACTGAGAAAGGCAAATAATCCACCTAAATGCCATTTTCAACTACTCTCAAGAGAGCATTGAATTTTCCCTAATCATGTTCACTTGTAACCATACATACCTCAGATTAAGCCAAATATTCAGAAAGCATCCTCAATAAAAAAATCCTACAAAATTACTAGGATTAAAGTTGGACATGATCCATGTACTATCTAAATTAAATCTCATTGCCAATTCAGTATATTTTATTAATATAACAAAGAATATTACATATATAATTTTCAGATATTTTCAAATTAAATTGCATTGCTATATTTGAGCTCAAGAATGTTTGGAGCTAGTGGTGAGAGAGAAGCAAGGAATGGCTGCTCGAAGAGCACACCCCAATAGACAAAATGGTCATACCAATGAAGACATCTTTACGGTTGGAATAAACTCGGCTCACATACTTTAAAATGTAATGAAACTCTTTCACACATTCATTGATCTGATCTAATATCCAATTAAATGCTTTCATGTTGTGCACGAATTAAAACTATGGTTGCCTATGTAGGGCCGTCCCTGGGCACTCTCACAGGCCGCCACTTTTAAATAACCCCAAATTCTTGATTAGTGTTAATCATGCATGTAATTGTTTCGGACATTAACTCACTAGTATGTAGCATCATTGGTTAAAAATTACATGTAATCTTCCAATTAGCTCATCTCTTTATTCTATAGTTTTATGCATATCTTACTGGAATTGAGGATTAAAAAACTTCATATGGTATTCAGAACTAAAGCTAAATTTTGCTTCAAATATAGGAAAAAAACGTTTTTGGACGGCGTCAAGTCCTTAGCAAGTTGCTTTCAGTTTTCAGCACCAAACCATTAGAATCTTACACAAACTTCGGGGGTGTTTGGAGAACCTTCTAAAATTCCTATCACATCGAATGTTTGATACTAATTAGGAATATTAAACATAGATTAATTATAGACTAATATGCGAGACGAATCTATTAAGCCTAATTAGTCCATGATTTAACAATATGTTGCTACACTAAATATGTGCTAATGATGGATTAATTAGGCTTAATAGATTCATCTCATGAATTAGCCTCCATCTATATAATTATATAATTAGTTTTATAATTAGGTCATATTTAGTTCTCCTAATTAACGTCCAAATATTCGATGTGACATAAATTTTAGTCCTGACAAAAGAACCTAACACCCCCTTCGTTTGCTATTGCGTTTAGTAGATCATCTTTAGCAAAAAAAAATAGTTTAATATACCTTTTCATGAAAAAGTTACAAAAGGAAACTTTCTGCAAATTATTCATGCTACACTTTCAAGACGATACAATTTTCTTACATAAAAGGATATATATAGGACGACACCAACACCAGCCCCACCAATATTTTGGCCGTCGACTGGGAATGCGGACTCTATTTTTGATTGATGCCCATCATTAGCATGCCAGCGCCCAAAGCTCGCACTCTAGTTTGTTTTTTCCGCCGACCGACTGCATGTAGGCGAGTTGCGGGTGGATGAATCGCTCGCCAATTATTTGGCTCACCGATGTATTATCAGCATGCATGGCCTGCATTGGCACAATATCCAGATTATCCCTCAATGAGCACACAGGGCCCTCAATTTGCTAGGTATGACTCTTTACATACCAAATGGAACTTGCATTGTAGAGGTTATTTATTCAAGGTTTTTATCCCGCCTTGGAGGTTATTTATTCTATGCCTTAATCTGCAACTCTCTTCTTTGTAGCTAAGAATCCATCCTATGTAGCTGCCGGAACTCTCGATCGGCTAATAGGGCTAATTATTCGAGTACTAGTACGTAGTAAAGATTTTCTACTAGTAGTTACTAATAACACAAAGTGGTACAAAATGTTTATAGTCAAACTACCTTTAAAAATAAAAATATTGCTATACCGTTTTTCAAAAGTTCAATTATTGATGTCAAAGTTTAAACGCGTTGAATGACACGACCGGAACATCACTCTTTTATAAAGACTAGGGGGAGTACAAAAAATTTAAAGGGTGTTTGGTTGGTTGTATTATTTGATTCATGTATGAAATGATTCAAAATAATAATGATCCTTTTGTTTGGTTAGGTGAATTGTACCAGCTCATCTAGGATGAGATCATCCCACTTAATATATTATTCTACTAATTAGAGTAAATCATATGGTACAAGTAAATTGATTGAACCACCCATTCAGAATCATTCATAAATGCATCATGTGGTGCATACAACTAAACGTACCTTAGTGCTTCTTTGTAAACTATAAAGTTATGTCATCGGAAGTACTGACTAGTTTAAGATCAAGTTACCAAAACAAATCATCGTGGGCTTCAACATTACATGCCAGTAACGTGGGTCCTAAGGTCAGTATGGGGACCGCTAATTAGCGCGCGCGTCGGGGAGGAACCTAGGATGCGATTTCTGATAGCTAAACGACAGGCGGTTGGTGGCAGCTGCTGCGGGTTGTGTGCGTTTCTTTCTCGTGGTCCAGTCGCTGCTCAGTCCACCGAGAAAACCTCAAAACTTCATCCTGACAGCCCCCACTTTCTTTATTTTCTTTTTTCTCTAATTATCGATAAAGAAATTAAGCAAAAATTGTAAACACATAATTTGGTTCAGAACCTACATATATATATATATATATGTGTATGAAACAGATATACTAAAATCAATAAACATCAATTATATATAAAACTAATATTGCATAAGCTATGAACGTATCCTGGACGGTGGATATGGGTACCCACGGGTCCCCACCAGATACGTGGGCCCGCATGACCACGCCGTGCGGGCCAAGACATGAAGACGTGTGGAGCTCAAGCTAGGAGGTCGGGCGAATCAATTCAGTCCGGATATCACAGGATACTTGTTGTAAACCGACTCAGATTGCTTTTCATGTAACAACCGACTAGGATTAGATTATATCCAACTTGTAACTCTAGGTCGTCAGCCCATATAAGGCGGCCATGGACACCCCCTGGGGGTAAAGAAACTCAACTCAACCCAACGGACATCAACTCTTCGCATCCCATACTAGCCATACAATCCATCAGAACACAGGACGTATGGTATTACTCGACGGATGCCCGAACTTGTCTAAACCTTGCGCCCTTGTGTTACCATTCAAGCTCTTGGTCTTACGATCTCCCCGCCTACATATACCACCTGCGAGAACCTCCCCAGCAAGCTTGATGGCATCTCGCACCCACGTCATCTTCCCCGAGAGCATGAATGACTTCATAGCCAAACCGATCCAGCTATGCTTCGGGAGCATGCCTGTGGAATTTGACTCCACTGTCTCCTTCGCCGACTCGGCGTCCGCCAGCAGCTCGGCATCTGTCGGATCTGCACCGACGGAGCAAGATTTTCACCCGAGGATCATCATACCATTTGCCCAGCAGGTTGGTGATCTCTCTCTCAGAGAGGGTCCCACACATTCTCGTGGCAACCCACCCACCCACGCTCTCCGATCTAATCACGGGGCTAGATCGCATCAGCAACACCATTGCTGAGTGCATCAACATCTCCGAGGCGGCCCTACGCCATGGAAGGTCGGCGCCGAACCTTCCTCACGCCCTTTTTGGCATCAAGAACTCAGCTGCCATGTTTTACGAAAAACTCGCGCAGTCGTTCCAGATCCAATCTGAAGATCCACCCAAACCTACCCAATTTCCGAGCTATGGTGAACATCCAACACCTACGGCGCTTCTACCCTTAGGATATAAAAGCTATGTACTCTTTCAACTTTCTCATATTGAATAAATAAAACCCAAGAGGTCCTTTGTGTACCTACTACCTTCTCACTTTCTTAGCCAAGCTCTTAATCACGCTCGGGGGTTGTCCGACTTGTTCGACAGACCACACCCTCGCCTTTACACTCGGGGGCTTCGCCCGCTACGCGCTGACCTCCGGGTCCCAACTTTTCTCCTACCCCTCTCAAGGTTGTGCAACTAACTCGTGTCGACAACGTCCTAGCATGCAAAACTTAGACAACCTTGCGTTCGCCCCTCTACAAGCTCGAGATCCGCTCTCAGCAAAGTGCTGGATAGGCAAGGCTAGGCGGTTAGCAGCAACAAGCCTAGGCCACACGGTGTCCTATCAAACATACCAAGGGAGGGAAGGAGTTTTGCTTTTACATAAGTTAATCAACAAGTTTTCTTGCCCCACGACACATATTAATACATTTTACAGTTTTTTCGTTACAGGTCCAGCTCCTTAACTATGTTGGATCCGCAGCTTGTTGATATTGCTCAGCCAGCTCCGGGAGGTTACCAGCATCAAAGTCCTCGGTAGCACCCGTTCCGACGCGCTCCACAGCCAGCCAGGGGAAGCGCATCTTTAAAAGCTCCATGACATTCTTGGCACACTCCACGGTGGGCTCCTTCATCAAGGCCTTCAGCCGACTTGGCGCATTCTTTGACTCGGCCACGAACCAAGCTAAGTCATATATTCAATTAAATATTTTACGACTTCCGTATATCTCTACACGCCTCAATTCTCCTATGTCTCCGTGACTTTCGCCGACCACCCTGGTCGCACCTCCAACTGCTTATACAGCTTGGTCTGTCCACTACACGGGAAATCGAGGGTTGCACCCTATGAGTGCCACGCACACGCTCTTTACTTTTCCGAACAGTTCCAACTACTTTGCGGCTTGTCTATCTCTCTTAACGTTTGCTAAAGTACTTCGGTAGCACACACTTTAATCCATGAAACCTCAACTCATCTTGTGATACCCCATCTACAAGCTCGAGATCCGCTCTCAGCAAATTGCTGGCTAAGTAAGGCTAGGTGCTTAAATGTAACAAGCTAACTACCCGAGGAAATTACATGACCCACAAGAGCAGGACGTGCAAGGATTTACTTTTAAGCCGATAAAACATTGAGTTATTCAATTATTAAATGCTCTACATTAAGCTACATAATGTTTGTATTGTCCTTTTACAGCTCTGGAACTACTCAGCGCGCCTCCTATTGCCAGGCTGACCTCTCTGGCTCGGGGCGGGAGGCGACTCGGCATACCTTCCATTGCCCGGCTGACCTCTCTGGCTTGGGGTGGTAGGTGACTCAGCGTGCTTCCGTGGCTCAGCCGGCTCCCAGGCTTGGGGGCTGAGCGCTACAGACGACTCGGCGTGCCTCCCATTGCCCGGCTGACCTCTCTGGCTCGGGACAGTTGTGGCGGATCCACTTCGGATCTACTTGGTTAAACATGATTTAGCCGCCTGATACGCGACGCTCATGCCTAAGCCGAGTAAACACGAAGTGCCGTCGGATCTCCTCCGATTTAACCACTTAAACAGGACCATTTTAGCAGATCCACACGAAGGTGAGCGGTTCCAGAGAGTACAACAAGTCCACCGAGTTAACAATTGAACCACTTAGCTTGATTATGAAATAAACATCAGAGTTTTACAGGGTTTTTAGAAAACAACGGAAAGCAAAACCACTAGCGGAAGCAACGTCGGGGTCGGACATCCCTAGTGAGGCCAGCCGGGACATCACTGATCCCTCTCCTCGCCGTCCGAGGAGGGATCCCACTCGACCGTCCACCCCGGAGGGAGCTGGGGCGGCCAAGTGCCAGCAGGAGAAGGGTCGGGAGCAGCAACTTCACCTGAAAAACAGGAGCCACAACAAGGCTGAGCTACTAAGCTCAACAAGACTTAACCGACAGGAGTAAAGCTACTCCACACTTCTAGACATGCAGGGCTTTTTGGCTGAGGGGGGGGTTTGTTTGCCAAAAGCACTAAGTAAAACCCTATTTTCAAGTTTTAGCTCCGGTTCTAAGTTCGTTAACCGGTCTAGGTTTTGCAAACTATTCTACGCAACCATAGAATCAAATCAAGGTATGTAGATATCAACAAAACCATGTTATCATCAGATTCCTTGTTTACTCAGGGTACCATAGCGATCAAGCAGTCTCAAGCTGTGAGAGGCAGACGAATCGATTCGAGTTCTTTAACCATGCATGGTGAACCTAACCTCACGACATTCGCGCACCCGGAGGTCGCTTCCTGTGTCGGCCTTCCCCATCAATCCCCTAACCCGTGTCGGACCCATTTCCTTTGGTGCAAGGTTCCACAGACCCGGCCTCTGCCATCCTGTGACCACGCTCGCCACCACGTGCGACAACCAGCAGGGGAAACTCCGTTCCAAGAATAATGGGGCGACCGCTTACGTTCAGGTTCAATCCGGTACTCGGCTTCCTCATCCCATACTAAGTATGAGGTTAGTACTTTCAAACACTTGATCACGAACACCACCACTGTCGGGCCTTAGTCAAGTTTCATAGATAGACGGGGCGATCAACCAACCACCAAAGAGATACCCAAACCCTGCCCCATCCATCGTCCTTATAGTTGTAACAGAAGAGAACTCAACCAACTCCTATAAACTCGCGAGTGACAGGAAATCACTCAGCTTTTACCGCTTCCTATTTGAGCAAAGCATCTACTCGGTCCAACAGCTAGTGTTCAGATCATGGGAGCTAAGATTTGCATCTAGGGTTCCAAACAACTCCTATACGTAAATGCACAAGCATGTTAAAGAAGGCATGCGCAAGTTTGGAGAACATAGGGGTTCCATGCAACCGGGGCTTGCCTTCGAGCAAGGAGGAAGAGAACTGCTCGACTTCTGGGGCAGCTTCGGCTTCAGAGGGCAGGAGCTCAGCTACACCGTCGTCTTCTGGCACCGGGTGCAGCTCGTAGAAGCCGTCGGCGAGGCGCAGCTCTACACGAATGTAATGCATTAGTTAGTATAGACGGTTATTTCAACAGCAACACTTGCAAGTTTGAGCCCAAAAACTCGTGACACAAAGCAGGAGGGTGGGAAGGTTCAAGGGAGCTGGTGGAGATCAAGAGGTAAGGGTCGGAGGAAAGGCTCTTATGATCTGACCCTTAACTAGAGGGTTGGTGTGCTAGGGATCCTTAGACACTCAACGCTGAAGGGTTCACAAGTTTTACACATACACCCTCGGTTTGAATAAAAGGTTACAGCCGAGCCCTCGGGCGAGGCGGAGAGGGGTCGGCGGAAAAGGTAGGGTCGGGCGAAGCGGTCAGGGGTCGGACGAGGCGGACCAGGGGTCGGCAGCTTACCTTCTTCCTATAAGGAAAGCTTGGGGTCAGGAAGGGACAGGCTTGGGTGGAGGGACTAAGGCTTTGAATAGCGGCGAGGTCCGGCAGTGCTCCGGCGGCGGCGGTGCTTCTTGTGAAACACAAGTGAGCTCTTACGCAGCACGGAGGAGCAAGCGACTGGATGGTTTGGGGAAAACGGAGTGGAGCGGAGAGGAGAGTTCCTCAGGACTTAGTGTGTGGCGCTAGGAGCTTGAGCAGGGAGCAAGAGAAATGGTGGAAGGCAGCAATGGCGGAGGCAAACTCCGGCGGGGCTCGCGCATTCCCTTTTATAGCGACTGGGAAGTGGGAAGGGAAGCGGCGCGGGAGTGAGAAGGTGAGCGGCGCGAAGGCCGGGGAAGAAGCAATGGAGTGCTCTGCCGAGGCGGCGATTGAGCGACAAGGGCGGTGGTGCAGGACTTCGGGGATGACGCCAGCGGTCATTGGGCTCTGGCATCAGGGCGGCGCAGGAGCGAGTATGCCGGTGGTTGAGATTTGGCGGAGGCGGGCGTCGTCGTGCGGTAGATTTGATGGAAGTGACCGGTTTAACGGTGCTAGAAACGAGGGCGCACAGGTGAGAAGACAGGCAGCCGCGGGCGCGCGGGCGAGCGCGGAGCAACATATTGTCGGGCGGCTTCTGACAGGGCGGGGAAAGGAGCTGTCGCTGTCGTGGTCGGGGTTGGCGAAGGAGGAATCGTCGGGTAGCGAAGACCAGGCGGCGCGACTGTGTTCGAAGTGACGGAAAAGACGGGCGACATCGGGCTCTGCGGCCGAAATCTGGCGATGTGATGATGGGCGTGGGAGGCGAGGCGTTGCAGAAAGGTTGCAGAGGGGCTTCCGCTGCCATTGGGGAAGGGGGCGCGAGAATCCACTTGGTCGCGGGCTAGAGACGAGGCTGATCGGCGGGCGTCGGAGAAGTTGAGCCACGCGGCGGGGAGACTCTGAAGCGGGCATGCAACTCGAGTGCGCCGGTCGCGGAAGATCTGGGGAAAAAAGATCTCGCGGGTCCACCGGTCAGATAGACGGTGCTTTTGGAAGGACTTAGAAGGATCCGACGGTGGGCTGGGTTTGGCGGGGTCGGAACCGGTGACAAACGAGAAGGGATCGGGTCTCAGGGGTCGGGACCGGTCGGGAGGTTGAACACTTAGGCTTGGAAAACTAGATAGGTGATCAGGGCTCGGGTTAAGATTAACTGGGAAGATTTGGGGCCGGTCGTCACAACAGTAGGCGACTTGGAGTGCTTCCACAGCTCGTCCGGCTCCCAGGCTCGGGGGCTGGGCACCATAAACGACTCGGTATGCTTCCTACCACCCGGCCAACTTCCCAGACTCGAGGGTTGGGAGGGAGAGGCAACTTGGAGTGCTTCTGCGGCTCATCCAGCATCCAGGCTCGAGGGCTGGGTGCCACAGATGACTCGGCGTGCCTCCATGGCTCCACTAGTCCTCGCGCTCAGGAGCTGGGTGCCTGCTTCAGGTCGGCGTGCCTCCACGTCTCCCGTCAGTCCTCGCGCTCGGGGGCTGGGTGCTTATTTCAAGTCGGCGCGCCTCCATGGCTCCGCCAGTCCTCGCGCTCGGGGGCTAGGCGCATATCTCAAGTTGGCGTGCATCCGTGGCTCCACCAGTCCTCGCGTTTAAGGGTTGGGTGCCTACTTCAGGTCGGCATGCTTCCGCGGCTCTGCCACTCCTCACGCTTGGGGGCTAGGCGCCTATTTCAGGTCGGTGTGCCTCTGCAGCTCCACCAGTCCTCGCGCTCGGAGGCTGGGCACTATATTTGGATCCCTTTTACGATGGAAACAATGTATCACTTTCTTGACTATTGGACTGATTACTTTAATCACTTCAATGCTCGGAGGCTACTCCATATGCAGTGCGTCTTGCGAGCCCTCCATGTGCTTCCTTTCGATCTACATGATGACAGACATCCTAGAGCTCGGCAGTCGCATAGCCATGCGCATTTGGTCATATGCCTGTGGAAGCTTCAATTTTTTTCCTTTTTTTAGCACTGCGCAGCCTCTCCATCACTATGATGACACCACAACTTCAGCCGAGTATATTACAAGCTTTGTTGCGCATCCGTCAGGCTCCTATTCGACTCCACGTTACTCGGGGGCTTGAGGGATAAGGGTATCCACAGGTCCCAACCGACCAGGATACTGGTCGGTCCTTACAGGTGGGCCCGCTTGACTACACTATGCGGGCCAAAGCATGAAGACGCATAGAGCACAAACTAGAAGGCCGGGCGAATCAATTCAACCCAGATATGATGAGATACTTGTTGTAAACCGACTCAGATTGCTTTCCATGTAACAGCCGACTAGGATTAGATCCTATCCGACTTGTAACCCTAGGTCGTCAGCCTATATAAGGCGGCCAGGGACGCCCCCTAGGGGTAATGAAACTCACCTCAACCCAACGGACATCAACTCTTCGCATCCCATACTAGCAATATAATCCACCAGAACACAAGACGTAGGGTATTACTCTCCGAAGGGTCCGAACCTGTCTAAATCTTGCGTCCTTGTGTTACCATTCAAGGAACACCTCGTGGGCATCAAAGCGGCTATGCCTCTGGAACAGGGACGCGCCGTCGGGGGCGGGTGAGGTCCGGATGTCGTGCGGCCGGAGCTTGCCCCTGGCGTCCACAACCACGCGACTATCGAGCGAGAGCCGTGGCAGCCTCCACGATGGCGCAGCGCCGACCCCACCCACCCCGCCATCGCCGCCGTCGTCCTTGAGGTCCAGCGGCGTGAGCTGCAGCGATGGCCTTGGCGCGGCTAGCGGCATCATGTCCACCCATCACTGCCTCCACCTCCCGGCACTGTGCCGCCGTGCTGCTGTCCATCCACACGGGCGACTCCGGCGTCGCGAACGCGGCCGCGAGCTGCGGCGCGAGGCTCCGGGCTGGGTCGAGCACGGCCAGCACGACGGCGGCGCCCCTAGCCCAGTACACGTTGTCGTGCTGCGCGGAGCTAGAGACAGCGGCGACGCAGCGGAGGTCCGCTCGAGGCTGCAGCTTGGCGAGGAGTAGGTCCAGGGCCTCAGCCCACGTGAGCGGCGGGGACACGATGCGGCTGTGCTTGGCGGGGTCCCGGCGGACGCTGCCGTGGGTGCTGTAGTGTGGCAGGTCGGAGTCGAAGTGGACGGAGGTGGTGCTGTTTAGGATATGAGAGGTCCCACGTTCTAGGCAAAATAGTTTTTTCACGGGAAATTTAATGGTGATCGGATGGAAAATCGAACAGGGTGTCAATTTAGGAATGAAAGATGAAGTCAGTGTCAAATAAGGAAAAAAAATTTGAAGGACCAAAGAAGGAACAGGTCATTTATGTGGTGAAGTAAGGAGGTCCAACTGCCGGCACATGACCACTAGCCCTGACAAAGCGTCGGCCGCGGCCAAAGTTTGCGGACGATTCGGCCGCCCCGATTTGGCCGGCCAGACGCGCAAAAAATAATTGCAAGAATCGTGGCATGCGAAATCTTTGCCAGCGTCCAAACGGTCCGCTCATCAGCAGTCAACGGCCAATTTTTGGCTTGGCTGGCAGAGGCACTCATCCAAACGCCCCCCAAGAAGTCTCGTCTGGCGTGATGGCATTTTGCCAAGAATCAAAGCACATTTCGTCTGAGCAAGTCAAATCCTTTTTCTGTGAAGTAAAGCGTGTCAAAGATTTCCCCAGAAGCTTGGTCAATCTCAAAACGTGAACAGCACATACTCAAGCATCGTCACACAGTGTGCTTCAATCGCATCGCGACAAATTTCACGAAAGCAAATAAATCTTGTCCATACACAATTCGCAAACAAAAGAATGAATTTTGGAGAAGGATACAAGTTTAAAATAAACACACATATTAAACCAATACGTCAACGAACTTTCCAAATTAAAATCGAGCCATCTCTAGCAATACTTATCGTCCGACTTGGCGAGCTTGCAATCGACCTTCTGGAACACGACGGCCGTGGCCCCCGGCGTGACGAGCTGCAGCTTGAGCGGGCACGTCGCCTCGATCTTGCACTTGGTCTTGCGCAGCGTGTACTTGAACTTGCCGGTGACGGCGACCTCCACCTCGAACACCCCCGTGGCGTTCTCCTTCCTGAACTCGGCCTCGCCGGCGTTGCCCAGCGCGACGGCGCGGCCCTCGGAGCCGGAGGCGAGGCGGTACACCACCGTCTTCCTGGCGCCCAGCTTGGCGCCCTTGTCGGCGACCTGCACGCGCTCGAACGGCTGCCCGTCGAAGGTGTACGCCGCCTCCAGCGGCTTGTCGTGCTTGATGCCGATGGCCCAGTTGGGGTTGCGGACGGTCAGCGCCACCGTGAGGTTGTACGCGAGCGCCGTCGTCGCCGGCGAGGACGTCACCAGCGCGAAGCGGGTGAGGGAGGCGTCCTCGACGGTGATCTTGACGTGGCGGAGGGGCCCGCCGAAGATGATGATGATGAGGACCACGCCGGCCACGACGGCCAGCCCGATGACGACGGCGAGGAGGATGAGGCAACCCTTGATGTCCTCCCGGACGTGGTAGGGGATGCAGCAGCAGAACCTGTCGCCGCAGTCATCGCAGCAGCCGCACATGGTTGAATGAGCTCGCCGGCAGCGATCGTCGTTGTAGCAAGTTTTCTTGCTTTAGACGATGATGTCGGAGGAGGAGGCTGTGATTGGAGTTGGCAACGGTTGAGTTGGGAATTTGAGGTCCAGCAATGCAAGGATGCATTGGGGAAGAAGCAAGTAAAGTATAATCTGCATAGCTGGCTGTGTTCTTGGTCTTCGTCTTTGTTTTAAACTTTTTATACAGCTAGTTGGCGCAGGCCTTATGTGGACTGTGCAGCTTTTGTCTGTTTATTATTGCACATGGAGATGCCCAAGCGCGTTGGGCATATGAAAATACAATTGATTAGGAAATACGACCATCATTTAGTTTTTCTTTGGTCACCGTCGCACATTGGATGTATAGATTTTCAAATGGGCCAGGTCCACTGGGCGGCCCGAGGCCCGACACTAAAAATCCGGCACGAGCATGAGCCCGCACGAGGGGAATAGTGCTAGGGCCGGGCCAGCACGTTGGGCCAGCACGGGCACGGCACGATTATTGGGCCAGCCCGATGCTGGCCCGACACCCCGCACCCCTCGCCTCCCGACCGTTGATCTCTGGCGTCCCTTCGCCTCCCGACCGTTGGATCAAGCCGTTGGGGAGGGGTGTATATAACCCCGCCAGCCGCCTCGCCCCCCTCGGCCGCAAACCCTAGTGACATTTACCATCCCCTCGCCGCCGCTCTGGATCTGGATCTCTCACGCGCCTCTGGCTCTCCGCTCTCTCACACGCCTCGCCGCCTCTGGCTCTCCTCCTCTCAATCTCCGCTCTCTCGCCTCTGCCCCTCTTGTTTCCTCCCTCTCCAGCGACCAGAGGCCGGCGTCGGCCGCCTACCGGCGCCCCTGGCCCCCCCTCGTCTCCCGACCGTTGTCTGTTGGTGTTCTTCTATTGATTCATTGGTGTGTCGTCTTCTTCCCCCAACCCCCGCCTCCTCTCGCTCCTCCCTAGCTCCGGTGTTCAGATCCATTGTTAGTTCACCTTGCCGTGTGCTCTAGTGCTCCGGATTCGTTAGTAAGCCGTTGCGTTGTTGTCTTCTTCCCCCACCTCTGGGCTCTCGCCCACTCCTCTGTCCACTGTCCTGTTGCCTCCTCTCGCTCCTCCCTAGCTCTTGTGCTCCGAATCCGTTGTTCGTTGACCTTGCCATGTGCTCTGGTGCTCCGGATTCGTT
The DNA here is from genome assembly GCF_005286985.2 of Setaria viridis. Classification (NCBI taxonomy): domain Eukaryota; kingdom Viridiplantae; phylum Streptophyta; class Magnoliopsida; order Poales; family Poaceae; genus Setaria; species Setaria viridis. Next base: position 8,828,261 of record NC_048264.2, read on the forward strand.
GGTAAGCCGTTGTGTTGTTGTCTGGTGGTGTTCTTCTACTGATTTGTTGGTGTTCTTCTACTGATTCGTTCTTGTTTTGTGTTCGCAGGTTGATCCGTTGAGGGACCAGAGCGTTGGCGATGGACGGCGATGACGATTTCCAGGAGCACACCATCAACGACTAGCTTCGGATGATGGGCCAGTGAGGTGATGGTGAGAGTGACATGGAGGCAGAGTGGGACGAGCTATTCAGTGGCAGCGCTGTTGATCCAATCGACATAGCTGATGCTGAAGCACCACTTGCTGGTCAAGAAGCACCTGATGCTCCTGATCCAGACATGGTGAGCAGTGGCACCAAGAGGACCCGTTCCACCACCTCTGAGTGCTGGAAGGACTTTGAAAAGATCTTCAAGGACATCAATGGGAAGAAGGTAAGGATCTCTGCCAAGTGTAATCATTGTGGCATTATATATGCTGCTAGATCTTCCATTGGCACTGGCCATCTCAACAGGCATGTTGAGAAATGCCCGAACAGGAGGGCTAAGGTTCGTAGTTCCCATTCTCTGATCCAAATCAACCCTAACGGTTCTGTTCGTCAATAGGATTACTCTGCTGAGGTAGCTCGTACTCAACTATGTCGTTTGATTGCTAGACTAGATCTTCCTCTATGTTTCAGTGCATCTTCTGCTTTTGAAGAGTATATTAAACTTGCTCATAATCCTAGGTTTTCTGTTGTCTCTACGCAATCAACCACTAGAGATATGTGCAAGTACTTTACTAATTGTCGTGCTAAGCTTATTGAATCATTTGTTAATATTTCATCTGTGTCTATCACTTCTAATATCTGGTCTGGTAATGCTAAGCAAGATTACCTTAGTGTGGTTGCTCATTATATTAATGCTGATTGGCAATTAGAGAAGAGGTTAATTGGTTTAAGGTTCATTGATGAATCTTACTCTGGCCAGAACATTTCTGACCATGTGACTAGTGTGCTAGAGGAGTATGGTTTGATTTCAAAGGTGTTTTCTGTTACTTTGGATAATGCATCTGCTAATTCTACTGCTATGGAGAAACTTGATCATAAATTAGCTGCTTATGTTGGATCATTATTCTTACATTAGCGTTGTGCTTGTCATATCATCAATCTCATGGTTAAATCTGCCTTGAATCTCATTGAGTCATATCTAGATGCATTTAGATCTGCAATATCTTTCATCAATGCTTCTAACCAGCGCATTGCTGCATTTAAGAGATTTTGTCATGCTGTGAATGTTCGTTCTAGAAAGTTGGGTTTGGACATGGATGTCAGGTGGAACTCCACTTATCTCATGCTCAAGCATTTGCTCCCTTACAGACAGACATTTAATGTTTTTATTGAGACTAACTATCCCAGGGGTGAAAAAGATCATTTACTGTTGACAGAAGATTATTGGACTGCTGCACAGAGTATGCTATCCTTCTTTGAACTCTTTTATAATTGTACTGTTGCACTATCTGGTGTTTATTATCCTACCTCTCCACTTATGTTGCATCAGCTCATTTTGATTGCTAAGCATCTTAAACATTATGAAAATGATGAATTGCTTAGGCATGTGGTTGTTCCTATGAAAGATTACTATCTTAAGTACTGGAGAGACATTTCTATGCTTTATTCTGTTGCATTCATATTGGACCCTAGAGCTAAATTGAAAGGTTTTCAAAATGTACTTAGGTTGTTATCTAATCTTACTGATACTGATTATTCTGGTTACTTCACTGATGTTAGAGATGAACTGTCTACTTTATTTAAACTGTATGATGACAAGTTTGGTGTAGTAAAATTGCAAAGGCCTCCACCTCCAGCCACTTCCGGTAAGAAAACTAATGCTTTGGATGATATTTTTTCCACAGGTTCAGATTCTGGTGTATCTGCTTTTGGAATTCATGATCTCCCTGGTACTTCTTTCTCCACCCCTCATCCCTCTTTGCCTCTTGCTTTGTCTAGAAGGTCATCTGCAAGTGCTTTGCTGCAAGCAGCAAGCACTACTGCAACTAGTATGGGTATTGGCAATGAACTCTCTACCTACTTGGATAGTGACACTGTCACCCATTTTGATGATAACTTCAACATCTTATCTTGGTGGTATGAGCATAAAAGAACTTATCCAGTTCTGTCCATCTTAGCTAGAGATGTTCTTTTTGTTCCTGTTTCCACAGTATCATCAGAATCCGTTTTCAGCACTACTGGCAGGATCATCGAGGAGAGGCGGCGTCAATTGAAACCGGACACGGTCGAGATGCTTTCTTGCATCAAGGATTGGGAGGCTACAGAAGCAAGACTTCAGAACTTAGTAGAGGATGAAGAACTTGAGGAAAGTTTTGCTAATTTGTACCTAGATGTCGCTGATAATTCAGAAGTGTAACACTAGCTTGTAATAACTTAAAGTCTTGAACTACAATTTGATTGAGCTGGGTTGTACTCTTTTTTTCCTATCTACGGTTTTTTCTCACGAGGTGTGAGTTTTACCTGGATATATTTTTAATGAGGCAGCCATTGCACCAGCTCAACCTTATAAGTTATAATCTCCTGTCTCTCTCTGTGATGTTGATCTGTGATGTTGTGAAGTTGAAGTTTAAGATGATTTTAATATGTTGAAGTTAAAATCTGTTGTTCTTTTGTAGATGAATGACTTGTGTTGTTCAGTTTGAGTGGTCATTGACCTTTAGTGCCTGGCTTGGCACTAGCACGCTAGTGCCTGCCATGCCACCGTGCCAGCCCGGCACTAAAAAAGGGTTGTCGTGCTGGGCATGGGCTGCCTGTTCGGCACGACGGCATGACACGACACGGCACGGAACAGGCATCATGCCATTTCGTGCCGGGCCATTTCGTGCTAGGGCCAGGCGGCCCATTTGGAAATCTATAATTGGATGGAACCAAGGAACTAAATAGCGTTCAGCGGCCGCAATTGTGGTAGCGAGCCATCATCGCTACTGCTAAGAGGTAGCGAGCCGGACATAGCAGGCTCGGACTTAGCGGCTGCGATTTGACTTAGTAGGCCACAATAGCAGGACAAAATAGCGCGTCGCAGGCCGCAATTGCGAGCCAACCAAGCAACCCTAGCCCATTTAAACTCTTGTCAGTCCCCAACTCCCATCGGACCCATCCTGATTCCTGACAATCAAGCTGCCGCTGCCACACTCTGTAGGGGCCGTGCTCGATGATTTGCTAGCCGCTGCTTGCCGTGGAGCACACTCCGCCATGCTCGACAGAATCGACGGCCGCCGGCGAGCATGCTACATCCAGGACTCTAGGCTAAATCAACGCACGCCAGAGCCCAGAGGTACGAGCTTCCCAAGTCCCAACTTTTGTATTAGCATGCTACTGCTGCCCTGCTTCTTAGGACTTTCAATTTTTTTTTGTAGTTAGTACTTGCACAATGTCTTCAGCTGCATCAACAACACATACAAGCCAATCAACATCAAGGAAGGATCCTGCTTGGGAGCATGCTTTACCCTTAACTAGAAAGGAAGCAAAAAATGAAGTTGGATGCAAATATTGCAAAAGTTACTTCAAGGGTGGAATAACTAGGTTTAAGAAGCACTTGGCTAGAGTTAAAGGACAGAGTGTTTCCTGCACACAAATTCCTGATGATGTGAAAGAGAAGATTAAAGCAATGCTAGATGCACATGATGGCAAGAAGAATGCAAAATTGGAGAGAGAGTTGCAACTAAGGCAGAAGGTTAATGTGAATGGAAATGGCGATGAGGACTGTGTTGAAATGGAGAGAGTAGAAGCTGAAGCTCACAGAGAAGGAGGTTCATCAGCTGCAGCAAGTGCACTAGTTCCTAAGAACTCGCATAACAAGGGACCAATGGACAGCTATTGCAAGCGTCCAGAGCAAGCTCATGCTAAAGGAAAGCAAACTACAATGAATGAGCACTATAAAATCAAAGAAAGAGACAAAGTCTATGAGTATATTGCAGATTGGTTTTACCAGGCAGCAATTCCACTGAACATGGTTCGTCTTGATTCTTTTGATCTAATGCTAGAGGCTATTGGACAATTTGGCCCAGGATTAAAGAAACCATCTCCTTATCTGCTTGGAACTCCCTTATTGCATAAACATGTCGATATGGTGCAGGAGTATTTGCAAGTGCAAAAGGAGGCATGGTCTTCTACTGGGTGTTCTATTATGACAGATACGTATCTGGACAGATCGTCGTGGATGAAGCTTAATGAATTTGGTTACTCATTGTTCCAGAGGTGTGTGTTTCCTTGATGCCATTGATGCTTCCTTGGAGGTTCACGACGCAAAGTACATCTATAGCTTGGTAAGCTCTTGTATTACTGAAATTGGCCTTGAAAAGGTTGTGCAGGTCCTGACTGATAATGCTTCAAATAATATGGTTGCATCAAAGTTGCTTAAAGTGAAGTATCCTCATATCTTTTGGACATCATGTGCAGCCCACTGTATAGATCTCATGCTAGAAGAAATTGGAAATATAAGTGTGGTAGATAACATCATTCAAGAAGGAAAGCCTATCACAAATCTGCTTTATAAACATGTCAGATTGCTGGCCATTATGCAAAAATTTACCAAAGGTGACTTAGTTTGATCTGGTGCTACTCGATTTGCCACTAGTTACTTGAACTTAAGAAGTCTCAATGATAAAAGAAATGAATTGAAGCAATTGTTTGGTCTAGCCGAATGGGATAAGAGTCCATGGTCTAAAAGGGTTGCAGGATAGAATGCTCATGATTTGGTCATGAACAACAGGTTTTGATCAAATATGCTTGAGGTTATAAATTATTTTGAGCCACTTGCATTTGTACTTAGGAGGGTGGATGGTGATGTTCCAGCAGTGGGATACATTTATGGTGACCTTCTCAAAGCAAAGCAGGAAATTGCAGCATGCCTAAATGGAAATGAGAAGAAATATGATCCTATTTGGAAAATCATAGATGGAAGGTAGGACAACAAGCTTAAGACTGCATTGCATAAAGCTGGGTATTTCTTGAATCCCAGCTTCTTCTATGAGAACAGGAATGAAATGGAGGAAGAGGGAATGATGGAAGCAATTATAGAATGTGTTGCTCGTATGTATCATGATGATATCACTGTGCAAGATAATATTGTTGCTCAGCTAGTATGTATGCTGAAGCCACAGAAACTTTTAGTACAACAATCGCCATAAGACAAAGGAACAGTCAAGCAATCTCCCCAGGTAACTCCTGACTTGATTCTCAGCTTTTCTGCCATCAAATGGAAATATCTTCAAGTTAATTAATCTTCTCTTTGTTGTCCTTGCAGCAAATTGGTGGTCTACATATGGAACTTGTGCTAAGGATTTAAGGAAGATGGCTATCAAAATTTTAAGCTTGACATGTAGTTTTTCCGCATGTGAAAGAAATTGGAGTGCATTTGAGAGAGTGAGCACTCCATCTTTAGTTTACAAACATACATTCCATTTTGATCGTTAGTATCTTAAATAATCTAAAATGCTTGGCCATTGTCTTCATGTAGGTGCATTCTAAGAAAAAGACTAGATTGGGTCAACGAAAACTGAATGCTCTTGTCTTTGTCTTGTTCAACAAGAGGCTGCGATGGAAGTATTCTCAAAAGGATAGGGACCTATTAGTTCCGAAGTTTCTTGAGGACGAGCCACCAAATGAATGGATTGTTGATGATGCCCAACCAACAGCAGCACAACCAGAAGTAGATGATGCTCAAAGTAGCGTCGTCAATTGAAAGAGAAGATTAATACAGAAAAGCTCATAAACAGAGCAAAGAAAGGATGGGCTGTGGCTGAAGTGGAGGTGGAGGAAGAAGAATTTGAATCTTCTAACAGTGAACATGAAGAGGAGGAAAATATTCCTTATGCAGACCATTCAAGTGATGATAAGAGTGATGAGGTTGAAACTTAGGGCAATGATAATGAATGATGGGCTTACCACTTGATGAATTCTTGTAGTATTTTTATTGCATAGAAGTAGAACACCATGCCTATCTATTTCTTAATTTAAGTTACGTAACTTATGTTAGAATTGGATCGAGATCGAGACATAATTTGTTTGAGTTGCTGATTGGTTTGAGACCATGAGCTATATGTTTATCCATCTCTAATATGATCTTCAGTTGCTCTTTTAATGAGTTAGAAAGTCATTGTTTATGATATACAGTCAAATTTGTGTGTAATTGTAAAACACCGTTATTTGGACTTAGCACCCACGATAGCGCCCACTATCCACGAACCGCTACCAAGATACCAATCCTCTACCAACCCGTTATCCGCCATTTAGTACCTGGATGGAACGGGAATCACATGCATGGCCAGTTGGGATGCTCTGGCTGGTTCATGTTCAGATGGCAAAGAGCCAAAGACCAGTACTTCCTTCCCACCTGTGCTGAACATGAAGCTACCAGTCTAGCACCACTACTATTTTAAGCTTTTCCAAATACCTTTTGTGAATAGCTCACAGTTATTGGTCTTGTTTAGATTTTTTGTTCCTCTCAAATGGATATGTTTTTTTCAGTCTAATCAATCAATTTTAGAGTTATTTATCAAGCAGCCGATGGTCAAAAAAAATGTTGGGATACGAGGTAGGCTACACTAGCGCAAATCAAAATTTCTACCGCGTAAAACAGGAAAACTGCCGTATAAGGATCACGGGATTACCACTCGACGCACTGGTGCGGAAGATGTAGATTCGCATCGATGCAGCGAAGTCGATCAGTGTAGTCGTACATAGTCGATCACGTCGACGTCCAGTAGCTCCTCAGCAGCTCATCCACGTGCAGCAAGATCGCCCTCGTGCCGCGGCTCGTCGTCGGCTCGTTGTGGCTCGTCGGCGGCTCGTCCAAGTGTTGCAGGCGTAACACCTCCAAGGTATCCACACGTGCAGGGAGGAAGCGTCGCAAGCCGGATTGCTAGATCCGTGAGTTGCAACAGGCAAGGGTGTGGGAGGCGCGGCAGATGTGTTTCGCCCAAAAGGTGTCAACCCTAGGGCGCCCCCACCCCTCTATTTATAGAGGTTCCTAGCGGGCCTCTGGGTCTGAGGCCCATTAGTACTTCTAAACCTAATCCAACTCGGATCATATCCGAATTGGGCTTCTAGCCCCTTAAGTGTGTGATCCTATGGGTTCGGATACGTATAGACATGGCCCGAGTACTCCTACTCGGCTCAATAGTCGGTAGCGGCCTCTAGCAAGACGTGCCAACTCCTATATGCACACGAAGATCATATCAGACGAACCATCACAACATTATATACATGCTATTCCCTTTGCCTCACGATACTTGGTCTAGCTTCAAGCCGACCGCTCATTCTCGATCCTGTGATTCGGAATCCCTTTGTAGGTTAACTCTTAACCGTACGTAGCATGGCCATGCATTTTCGGATCCGATCACTCGAGGGGCCCAGAGATATCACTCTCAATAAAAGAGGGGCAAATCCCATCTTGATTGACCATGTCTCATAGCATGCTTCTTGACAAACCCGAAAGCTACCTTTATAACTACCCTGTTACGGCGTAGCATTTGATAGCCCCTAAGTAGGTCGATCCACATCTTGAATACATGCAACAATCTCAGGTCTAAGGACAAAGCGTATATGTTGTTTAAAGAGAGAACTACTTCTCGTGTTGGGTCAGTCCTAGCACATGTCTCCACATGTGCCCACATTATTTGTTCAACATGTCCATGTCCATGACTTGTGAAACATAGTCATCAACTAATACATGTGCTAGTCTAATATTCATGTGTGTCCTCACATGAACTCCGACTAGGGACAACTTTAGAATAACCATACAAGTAAAGAGTTTCACATACAATTCACATAATTGCAAATCAATTCAAGTAGCCTTAAATGGATATTCAAGGAACACAATATAAATCATGGATACAAATGGAATATCATGATCTCTATGATTGCCTCTAGGGCATACCTCCAACAAAAAAAACACCTAAAAATGTTAAATATGTTGTCGTGCACATATTATACCTTTTGTGCCATCATCAAGCCGTTTGCACCGTCGTCCTTGTGTCAGCAGGATTCGAAATCCATTTATTCGTTCCTCGTCCAATACCCCGTTTGGTGACATGTCACATCGAATGTTTACATACTTATTAAATGTAGGTTAATTATAAAATTAAGTGTATAAATGAATGCTAATTCGTGAGGAAAATCTATTAACCCTAATTAGTCCATGATTTAACCATGTGATGTTACAGTCAATATGTGCTAATTATGGATTAATTAGGCTTAATAGATTTATTTCGCAAATTAGCCACGGCAATTAGTTTTATAATTAGTTATTATCGAAATATCCGATAAATTAGCTTTAACTCCAACGGAAAATGAATGAGCTACTTTCCTTAACATCCTCCGCTGCAGACGTGCCGCCATCACGTTCTAGGTCTAACGCCAGGTTCTGCCTCTTCACAAATTTCAAGGGGCTGTCTATATCACACTCGAGCATTTTTTTCCCCTCTCCACACTCGATTTTTTTCAACCGTCGGATCAAAGTTCAATGGCTGGATGTTCTTCTTCTACCTCCGTCCAGGACTGCAAGTTGTCTTCTACCTCCGTCTTCCTCTTCTGCTGCAACCCAAGCCACCGCCCCGTGTGCCTCCACCCTGCCGCGACGGGCTAAGGTCTCGTCTGAGCTCCGACGAGACCCTAGCCCGCTTGCGGCAGCCGCCCTCCGACCCCACCGCCGCCGACCACCATTGTCGTCATCACCCCCGCCCAAACCCTGCCCACCGGCCGTCCCCCACCACCTGGACCGGTGGCGCCATCGCCGCCGGCCTTACTGCCTCCACACCCGCCACCTCCGTCGGGCTTGCCGGCCTCCCCTATCTTCCTTCTAAGCCCGGCAATGGAGGAGCTCACCGCATCCCAACCCCCCCCACCACCACCCCGAACCCCAGCCCTCTAACCCCGGACCCTAAATCTCGCCGGAGATGGAGAAGGAGATGAGAGGAGGAAGAAGAAGCCTCGGATGGGTCAGATAAGCAAGAAGCAAAATTTGGGTGTGAGGGGCAAAGAAAATGCTCGATTACCATTTAGCTTTCCCCAATCTCAAACCCCATTTTTTGTCATTTTAGCTCGAAGTTATGAGGTTTGAGCTTGATAGTTTTGGAACACTCATGCTACGAACCTACTTTAATTTACTTGTGGGATTACATCTTGGATCTGTCACCAATAGCGAAAGCACTCTGCCAGGCCAACAATGAGACACGCAGACAAAAACTAGGGGAGTCACAGTCAACCAAAAAAACCCAAAACAGAAAGAAGTCTATTTCAAGCCTTTTTTTTTTGAGGAAACAAGAAGGGTGCAAGCCCCCTACTGATTATATTATAAAGATTGCTGAAGCAGTACAAGTTCAAAAGAACAAACAAAAAGAACCAAATTAAGAAAAAGGAAGCCTAAAAAGGAAGGGAGAATTCACTTAGAAGAAGACAAGGGTAAAGATGCTAGGAAGAGGAAAGAAAACATAGTGCCCCTGCTAAAGGGTGACGAACAATTGGAGCCAGTTTTCCATCTGTTGCAGATATCTTGGTTTTGCTCTCAGCAAGATGTCTTTAAATTCAGTGGTGAATTTGTGCAAGCATACCCTTTTAGTTGGTGCCAAATTGTTGAACAACCAACCATTTCTTATTGTCCATATACTCCATGTCATCAAAATGATGATTTCCATATAGAAGGGAACCTGTAGTTTGCCTTTAATTTGTGAGATAATGTTTTTTACCGTTCTTGTCGAGGTATATGTTACCCCTATGCTGTTCTAGCAGGCTTTGGCAGATCTACAGCAGAAGAAGAGATGTTTAACAGTTTCCCTTTTTTGCCAAATGCACATTTCACAAGTGTGTGACTCAAGTTGCATGTGCCTTCTGTCCAAAAGGTCCCTTGTGCTCAGCCGATCTTTGAGAATTAACCAGAAGAAAAGTTTGTGTTTTTTCTGGCATTTTGACCTCCATAACCAAATAAAGCTTGGATGAACAACTCGTTGGCCAATGATTGTTTTATAAGCTTTCTGTGTCGAGAAGTTCGTTGTTCCCCATATGTATGACCAGACATCGGTGTTTGTTGTTGGCATGATTCTCTCAATGAATTGTTGCAAGTCCAAGTATTGGCTATGAGCCTCAGCAGAAAGGGGGAGGTTGAAGTTTTGTATGAAGTTTGTCCTTCCAGATGCTGTCTTGCATGTACTATTAGTTTCTTTGACAAAAGAAAACAACTTTGGATATGTCTGACTTGGTATTATTCCATTCCAGAGATCATGCCAGAAGGAGACTGTTGAACCATCCGATATCGTAGCTGAAGCTATGCCCTTGTATTTATCAAGCGTCTTAAGAACATCGTTCCACCAGAAAGATCCTTTGGATTGTGTGCCAGGTAGTGTGCCATTGTTATAGTATCTGTTCCAGATCAAATTGACCCATGGAGTATCTACCTTTGTGTAGAATTTGTGCAGGAATTTCATTAGGAGAGCCTCATTGTGTGCATTAATATTGATAACTCCAAGACCCCCACTATCCTTGGGTACACACACCATTGGACATGCTGCTTTTGAAGGCTTTTTGGAGCTGGGGTCTGCCCCCTTCCATAAACAGTGCTTTCTGAATTTATCTATCTGTTTTACCACCCCTTTATGTAGTCTGATGGTGGAGATGTAAAACACAGCTGACGATGACAACACCGAGTTTACCATTTCTAGTTTTCCCCCTTGACTTAGGAACATTGACATCGAATTTAGTCTCCCTTCAATTCTCTGTAAAAGGGGCATGAAATGTTCAATGTTTGGCTTGGTCGTTCCCAGGAGCAATCCTAAGTATGTGAATGGCAGGGAATTGTGTTGGCATTCAAAAATGTGTGCTAAACTGACTAATCTTTCATTAGTGATATTCAGAGGCATCATTGTCGATTTCCCATGATTAACCTTGAGTCCTGTCGACAGGGCAAAGATGTGCAAGATTTCTTTCAATTTCAAAAGTTGCCTGGGACAAGCTTCCATGAAGAGCAGGGTGTCATCAGCATACTGAACTATACGAAAATCTGTTCCTGCTCCCTGAGAAATGGGGAGGTTGAAACTGCCTAAGTCTTTTTCGTGGTTTACTATGGTTTGAAGAAGGTCAGCTGCCAGAACGAAGAGGAGAGGAGACAGTGGATCTCCTTGTCGTACTCCTCTTTTGCAGTGGAATACTTTCCCTGGGACTCCATTCAGTAAAACCAAAGAGGTTCCTGTTGCTAAAATGTCTTGGATCCAATTCAACCATCTGGGCCCGAATCCTTTATGCTTTAGGACTTCTAATATGGCTCTGTGCTCAATTCTATCAAACGCCTTTTCAAAATCCAGTTTGAGAATGATCAGCTCCTTTTTTGACCTTTTACAGATGTGTAAGTATTCATAAGCCCATGCTAAACAGTCTTGAATGCTCCTAGTTTTGATGAAGCCATATTGATTCTGGTGTATCAGACCCATGATCACCTGTTGTAGTCTTGTCGCCAGAAGTATAGTGATTATCTTGAGGGTCGAGTTGAGGAGTGAAATGGGCCTGTAATCTCCCACATCCATCGGACTTTCCTTCTTAGGGATGAGTGTGATATATGAGGAGTTTATACTCTGTAGACAAAGGTCATTATCATAGAAATCTTGGATTAGTTTGTAGAAATCCTCTGTTATTACCTGCCAGTTTTTCTTAATGAATTCTCCATTGAAACCATCCGACCTAGGTGACATATCATTTGGGAGTTCAGCAATTACCTTATCTATTTCTTCCTTTGAAAATGGCTCATCCAATCTGTCTAGGTTATCCTCTTGTTGTAACAGATCCTCTAGCTGGAGGTACATGTGTGTATATTCCAAAATGCCCAACCTTTCTTTGAAGGATTTCCATAGTATTTCAGCTTTGGCTTCATGCTGAGATGTCTGAGTTCCCCCTTCAGCCCTTAGATGAGTTATTGTATTTCTTCTTTTCCTGATAGATGCCTGTGCATGGAAGAATCTTGTACATTCATCCCCCATTTTGATCCACCTGACCTTCCCCCTTTGCTTCTAGTAAGTTCTCTGTTGAAGTAGTAGTTGCTCCAAGTTTTGTTCAACCAATCGCCTAAAGTTCCATTCTTCTACACTGAGATCTCTTGACTCTTCGATTAGGTCCATGAATTGTAGGGTTGATTTGTTGTTCTGTATTGTTTTCTCTAAGCTTGGTAATTGTGATCTCCACATCTTGAGAATCCTTCTTAAGTTTTTGAGTTTGCCAGTAATCTTCTTAGACTGATCCTCATGTGGGGATTGTAGACTCCATGCATGTTGTAAGATAGGCAGAAAGCTTTCGTGTTGTAGCCAGTAATTCTCAAATCTGAAAGAGTGTGGTGGTGGCATACTTGTTTGGGCTGTTATCACGCATGGCGTATGGTCTGAGATATCTCTAGAAAGTCCTGTTGCAATTGTGTTGGGCAAGCATGTCGTCCAAGCTTTTGAAGTAAAAAACCAATCTAATCTTTCCAGTAAGGGATTTTGTTGTTTGTTAGTCCAGGTGAATCTGCACCCCTTCAGTGGTAATTCTACCAATCTTAGCTTGCTTATTGCGTTGTTAAAGGCTAGCATCTCTTGGCAGTTGGCTCCAGGCTTATTCCGGTCTTCTGGTCTTCTTATGAGATTGAAATCTCCCACCACTAACCATCTATCTTCCTCTCCCATCTCAACTTCCTTAAACCATTGGATGAACTCTCGTTTTCCTTCAGTAGTGCAAGGAGCATAAATGTTTGTCAAGTACCAAGTTTCCCCTGTCCCTTTACAAGTGAGGAGAATAGATTGTGCATATGCATTTTGAAAATCCAGGACACCATCAAATTTCAAGTTATCCCATACTATTATGGACCCCCCTGAGGAGCCGACAGATGGAACATAAAGAAACTCATTTAATTGGGAAGGACAAAACTTTTTGATGTAAGCCTGATCAAATGAATCCCTTTTGGTTTCCTGTAGACACACCACATCACACTTCGCTTCTATGATTTTACTCCTGATTGCATTCCATTTTGCATCTGAGTTTATCCCTCTGATATTCCAAGACAAGACAGTCCACTTCTTTTTCCTTTGTGAGCGATTCATTATATCCAAAGTATGAGGGAGTTTTGCTCGGCCATTGGAACAGCGGCCGAAATTCCATACATAAAGGCTGTAGGGAACCTCTTGCATAGCCTAGTTGTGACTTTATTGATTAAGACTGACGAAGAAACCCCATCCAAAAAACAACCGAAAGTATGAAAGATTAGACAATCGAATATAACATAGAGGGTTGCCATGTTCTGGTGAGAATGGTCTTTCTCACCCCAAGAACTGTTACACCCTTTGTCAATCCTGATCTGCCGATCAGCAAGTTCACAAAAGAACCACCTAAAGTTTAGTGAGTTACAAGATCCCCCACTCCTGACACTTCGGATTCTGCTACAAACTGTTGCTAACATTTAACAAACACAAAAGATGTCAGATGATCCCAAAAGCTTTATGGCTTCTCTTCAAACTGTGGAGCCTTCCCCCTCCTCTAGGATGCCCTTGTTCTTTTGCTCCTTCATTTCTTCAGTTCTTCTTGCCCCAATCGGTGTCTGTTTCTGTTTCCTAGCTTTTAATGCATTCTCAGTCAGATTTTCTTTGCTAATCTTGCAATGGTCTTCTCCAACCATCATCATAGCTTTACTTGATAGTGTTGGTGAAATTGCAGCACAAGCAAGGCATTTCTTGGAGGTGCAGCTGGAGTGTTTGAAGCCGGCATTACGTGTTCGGATCCTTGGACTGTGCCTAGCTTGTGTCTCCACCTGAGGCTCTTTCATTCTGGGTTTTTTCTGTTGACAGAGGGTGTCAGCAAAAGAATCCTCGTGAGACTCATTATCCTTAAATTCTGACAAGGAGCATTTAGGCAGTTCATGTTGTGGGCAAGCAGCTGGTAATTGAAGTGATATCACATTATGGGTTGTAGCATTTGATGTCAAGAGAGCAGTAGCATTTGATGAAAGAAAGGCTCTGGCCCAATCAAATCTAGATGGTGAAAAGAGCTTATGAATGAAAAAGGGTGCCCAACAAGCAGGTATTGTTGTCACCTGTTTAGGAGCGTCATCGGTGGAGAAGAGGCATGCCCAGATGTGATGCCAGTCCGGGTTTTCAGCCTTGTCTACCATTGCGTTGTCAACCTTTGTAGCCCATCCTGGGTCCATTCTATTATTGAAGCCCAAGTGAGTGATAACCATGTTAACATGAATGTTCATGTTAACCTGGGCCTCCTGTTCCTCTCCCTCTTCATGATTTATCTGGATTGGATTAATGAATTCTGGCAGGTAGTAATTTGCACCAGCATTATCTTCTCCATGCTGTGGGCCCATGTGTTGTTCCCCTTATATATTCATGTTATCCATGGCGGGAAGTCCCAATACTATCTCAGGCTGTTCATTCAAATGTTCTTGCTGCTGTACTTCCCCCTCAACACTTTGTTCCGAACCTTTTCTTTCTCCTTCCATGCTGCTGGTAGAGATGGATGGTGGAGGTAATGACAGACTAAGCTGAAGGTCCATAACTTCTTGCTGCTGATCTTGCTGCAGTTCCACCTGTTCCGGTGCCTGATTTTCCAAGTCCTCCATGAGTTGCTGCATTTGTTCTTGTATGTGTTCATCTTCCGCTGGATCATCATTCAAATCTGGGAGGGCTTCATGTTGCTGATTATTATGCATCTGCGCCTCAAAAGGTGGATTTTGCTGGCCTTGGATTTGCTGTTGTGGCATCTGATGATTGTTGTTTGCATTATTTGGCTCCAGCCCTGGGAAAACGAAATCATCATCATAGCCTGGGGGGATGTTTTCATCTTGTAGCTGTCCTCCAAGCATGTTTTGATGTATGATTTCAACTTGAACAGTAGTTGAAACTCCTTCAAAGTCATCACCCTCAGAAAAAATCAGGTAGTGCGGTATATCTTCCAGTTCTGTGACTCTGAACTTAACAACAACCCTGGCCATGACATTATCTTTTTGCCAACATATCAGTCGCCCAAAGGATTTTATAGCATCTCGGATATCTTCGATTTCTCTAGAGTCTATTGGATAACCAATCAAAAGTAACCAGCATTCTCTATTGAACAGGACTCTCCTGGCATTAGGGCCTCTATTATGCCTGACGAAATCAAATATGAGTCCATTGCTTTGATGTGGACTATGTTGCACTAGTGCATCTCTGTCAGTGACTCTATTAAGTCTGACAAAAGCTTGGGTTCTGTGGAAGGAGCTTCTTTGGATTTCTTTAATGCGAAGTTCATAATCATCCTCAATCAACCCAACTATAGCTCGTTGCACATTATCAAATGGAATCTCACCAGGGGGAAGTTTGAAACAGTGACGATCGCGAGATCTTCATTCGCCGGAGTGCTTCTTGGGGTGACCACCCTGGTGAACTTGGGTCTTGCTTGCACCAAGACTCGATTGAATCTAGGGAACATTAGCGGTTCTAGATTCACATTTAGGAAGGCCATACTGGAAGTGGGGTTTTCTTTCTCGCTGGACTCGGAAAAGGGAGGATTGAGGTGTTCTTGATTTGGAGCAGCCGGTTGCTGTGGAGTCCTGTGTGGCGACGAGGAGGAAGGAGGAGTGGTGTCGCCTCGTATTCTCCACACGATTTTCCCCAAATTCTTAAGGGGAATGGTGTCCGGTGGGCTTTCCTGGGCTATCCCAAGAGTCGCCTCTTGGCCTGCTTTGAACCAACGCAGCCCAATATCACTCGGCCAACCGTTTATGTCAATTACCGAGGAGAAGTTACTGGCAGGCATCGAAGTAAAGGCTGTCGTAAACTTTTGAAGACTTAACCTTCTAGGGCAGGTTTGGAAGCTATGTCTTGCTTGATTGCAGTGCCAACAAGTCGGCCAATTCGGTGAGATCCTCCTTGAGTGGTTGGCAGTTGGGAGCTGGTCTTTTTCCGTCAAAGCATAGTCATGTCTCAGGATGTTTGCCCTGGGGTATCTGGGGTATCTTAGTTCAGAGATTTTCTATCTCTTGCTCCTGTTCCAATGCCAAGATTCAGATCTGGGCGCAGTCTTTCTGGGGATTTGTAATCTTTCGAAAACCAACTGCCTCGGCAAGTTCTGAATTCTTTGGAAGACAGATTTCCTTGGTTCAAGATAAGTCTTTTTTGTTTGAACCGGATAGGAAGAAAGTCTACCAGAGGAGCTCTCTCTATTATGCAAAAAACCCTTTTTTCCCAGGAAAGGTGTTTGGGGTGATTCCTAACAATATCAGCGTATGAAACAAAGTGTTTCGGCCTAGTGAAAATATTCCTGGGTTCAAGACTTCTAAAACCCAGCGGAGTTAAATTGGCCCCAGATAGAAAATGAGAAGAAGAGTGTTGTACATGGGACAACAAAGTGGATTTCTTTTTGCTAGCAGATTGCCAAGAATATGAGGGTCCAGAATCTTGCTTCGCAAATTTGAAAGCCTTGGCGAACCCTTCATTATTCAGGAGGAAGAAGGAAAGCTTGAAAAGATCACAGATCACCAGGCCTTGATTAACTATTAGGAATCCCACCTCTTTTGATGAAACCTTGAATCTGAAAATTTGCTCCTCCAACTTTTCCGCCATGAATGATTCCTTTCTTCCTCCCAGTACAGAATTTAAACAGGTGTTGACTGCTTCTGCAGATAATCGAAATCTGTTTCTACTAAAAACAACCAGCAGGTGAAAACCATTTCCTGCTATTGTTTCGTCCAGGGTAACCTGGGTAAACCATCCGACTGAAAGCTTCTCCCAGTCGAAAATTGAATTTTGTATGATCCATCGCTGAGATCAAGAGCAAAAGGCAAGCGCAAGGAGAGGTAGGATGCTTTTAGGGAAGAACCTCATCCATTGTTGTCTGTGAAGGTGCCTTCCTCCTGCACTCTTGTCTGGAAGAATACTCCAAGGGAGCTGTGATCAGCCAAGGTGCGAACTCCCGAACTAGAAACTTCGCGGGTAGGCAGGAAGGAGGGTGTGGATGCCGGGGCGAGCGAGGACACCGGAGTGGTCACTGGCGGGATGAGGTGGACGCCGGGACCAGGGTGGTCATCGGCGGGACGAGGTGGACGCCGGGACCGGGGTGGTCACCGGCGGGGGGGGGGGAGGGGCTGGGGCTCTGCTAGTTGTGGTTGTTGTTAGCAAAGTGCATGAGCTGGTAGAGCTCTGAACTTAACGTTACTACCAAACCAGTCTATTTCAAGCCTTTCAACCAATGTGAAAGGTTTTTGTTACTGATCAGCACTGCATCTCACGGTAATGTGATGCTAGGCACGGTACAGTGTTTTGTGTGACGCGTAGCGGCTTAGGGAAGCGATAATGTTGAAGCCATCTGATGAGTGATGACCGACGAAAAGCATGCTCTAGGGCATAGCACTTCACATAATCAGTTGGACCGGGACCCAACCCAACAACAGCCATCTTTGGCTTGTTGGGCAGATAATGAGACTGGAGGAAATGCTATGTTTCAACTTGTTCACGACATGAATGAATGAATAGACCGAGAACCAGCACACGGCCAAGCCTTACCTTGTAGTATCATGTACTGTTACTGTATGTCCTATGCTGCCATTTTGACGGACAGGTATCCTCTGAAGTGGCAGTTGAGTCACTGACGTGTGGGTCCAAACTCAGTGGTGAAGCTAGAGCAAATTGAGGGGGGTGTGCTTGCTTTGTGGGTGCATAAAGTTGAGTTGTAGGAGGTGCATATATATATATTGTGAAAATTTGGACCTAACAACTGTTTTTGCAAATTTTTGTGGGTGCATTAGCACCTCCTAATTTGACTAGACCTTCGCTCCTGTCCGAGCCCACGCGTTAGTGACACAGCTGCTGCAGATGCAACTACAGAGGAGTCCGGTCGCATTTTAACCATAGTGTCAAAGCATCCAAGCACATGGAAAGGACGTTATCCTTACAGTG
This sequence comes from Setaria viridis, assembly GCF_005286985.2. Lineage (NCBI taxonomy): Eukaryota > Viridiplantae > Streptophyta > Magnoliopsida > Poales > Poaceae > Setaria > Setaria viridis. Next base: position 8,846,174 of record NC_048264.2, read on the forward strand.
AACCTACGTATCCCATTTATCTTGTTTTTTCCCCGATGAAGAAGCAGGTCCCTGCGCCATTATTGTGTCTTGTTGAAGGTGTCCTCTGTCCTACTGTAATCCCTTCGATCCATGGCTGGTCGTACTAGATTCTTCTACCAACAGTTCGGCTACGAAAATGTTCTGCAATTCCTTCGCCTCCTCCGAATTACATACAAAAATCAAAATTTCCATTCACATGCATCTTGTAGCGGCGGGAAACGCATTACACATAAACATCTCAAATCGATCAAGATGAATAATCAGCACCAAGGCTACCAAGCATGGCATAGATACGAGCAAGCAAACGCGAAGAGCAACAAAGAACGAAGTTGATGCAATTCAGCAAATTTAGCAGTACTTCTTGGGCTTGGCGAGCTTGCACTTGACCTTCTGGAACACGACGGCCTTCGTCCCCGGCGGCGCGAGCTGCAGCTTGAGCGGGCAGGTCGCGTCCAGGTCGCACTTGGTGAGGCGCCCCGTGTAGCTGAACTTGCCGGTGACCTTCACCTCCACCTCGAAGAACCCCGTTGCGTTCTGCTTCCTGAACTCGGCGGCGCCGGCGTTTCCCAGCGCCGGGACGGCGGCGCCGTTCGAGCTCACGGCGAGGTGGTACACCCTCGTCTTCCTGGGCCCCTGCTTGTCGCCCTTGCCGGCGAGCAGCACGCGGTCGAACGGCTGGCCGTCGAAGGTGCACGCCGCCTCGAGCTTCTTCCTGTTCTTGACGGTGATGGCCCAGTTCGGGTTGCGGACGGCGAGCGTCAGCGAGAGGTTGTACGCGAGCACCGCCGCCGCCGCCGCCGCCGGGGAGGAGGTCGTCGTCGTCTCCGCCAGGGCGAACCTTGTCAGCGACGCCTCCTCGACGGCGATGTCCACGTGCCGGAGGACGCCGTAGGCGGCCACGAGGACGGCGATGATGCCGGCCGCGATGACGGCCGCGGTCCAGCTGGCGATGCAGCACTTCTTCCCCATCGCCACCTGTCGTCGGCGCGCTGGCGGCTGGGTGCCTGGGTGTTCTTGGTTTGGATGATTGGATCTTGGAGTAGGAGAGGAGGCCGTACTAGGTTGCAACCTAGAAGGTGACGATGTGAGTGTTTAAAGGCAAGCCTAAAGGCTATGCATTTTCAGGGGAAGCCAGTAAACAGTAAACTATGGTTGGGGGTACCCATGCACATGGCGAAGCATTATATTAGAAGAGGTAAATAGAATCGTTGCTTACCGTAGTTAAATTTCCATTTGTTCAGGCTTTGTTATCGTCCAGTGTCATTAGCATTCGAGACCATGCATCTGAGTGACTGACACCGCTCATGTCGCCTAGAAAGTCACCGTAACTTTGCTCTATTTCATATGGATTATGGTTATCAGCATGCTGCTGTTGCTGTAGGAAATGGATTTATAAGACTGTAAACTCAAAACTACTCCTCCGTCCCAAATTACTATACGTTTTAACTTTTTTCACTGGTGGAAAAGTGAGCATTAGTCCTAGTTAAAGAGATATATAGGTCTCGAAAATCCAACCAGATTAATCTTTCGAGACTAAAAGTCCCCCTCTTTAGTCCCGGATAGGTATTTCACCCGGGAGTAAATACCTCCTTTAGTCCTAGTTAGTACTACAAACCGAGACTAAAAAGGTTCAATAAAATAAAATAAAAAGTAGGGCACCCCCGTCCTGCTGCTCACGCCGCTACCCCAGCAGCTCCGCCTTGACCACCGTACCACCTCCTTAAGCTCCAACTCCACAGTAGAGATAATCAAATGAAGAGCGAGAAACAATTAATATCGAAGGAAGAACATGCTCATCTCATATGACCATTACAGAAGTAAGAACACAACCAATCAATTCGCACAAGATCTAATTCACAAACATATAAGTTTTATTTGATTCACAACATGCGGAGGATTCATCAGCACAATCATGAATGAATCATTCACAAACAAATCATGCACACCACTCACAAACGAAACATTCACTGTCTTTTCCTATCCACAAGCTCCCCCGCACACGCCCCCGCGTGGCCAATGACAGCCAGCGCCTTGGGGCCCGACTGGGAAGGGCCTGCGCGCCCACGTCATTGGCAGCCGGCGGCCACGGGGCCAGCCGGGGAGGCCCCAGGCGCTGGTGGCCAGCGGCCAAGGGCTGGGCCGGGGATGCCCCACGCGCCAGCGGCCAGAGGCCAGGCCGGGGAGACCCGCGCGCCCGCGTCCGGCGGCCAAGGGCCTAGCCAAGGATGCCCCGCGCGCCCGCGTGGCCGGCCGGGGATGCCCGCGCACCGACGGCCAGTGGCCATGGGGCCGGCGGCAGGGACAACCTACGCGTCCGCATGGCCGGCGGGAGGCGGCCAGGGGGCCAGCCGAGGAGGACTCAAGCGCCAGCGGCCAGTGGCCAGGGGCTGCCCAGGGAGGCCCCGCATGCCCACGACTGGCGACCAGGGGTCGGGCCAAGGATGCCCCGCGCGCCGATGGCCAGCGACCAGGGGGGCGACGGCAGCCAGTGGAGGGAGGAGAGGAAGCGGTAGAGGGAGAGAGAGGCTGGTGGTGGGTTGGGAAAGGATAAGGTAGCGGTGGGGGGAGTGAGGCTGGTGGGGTGGCGATGAGATAAGGCTTGTGCGGAGAGGGAGTCCATCAGAGGAATAAAAAAAGAGAGGATGTAATCCTGGTTGTTGGTTTCAACTGGGATTAAAAGGGCATTGAGGGACCACGAAATTTAGAACCGGGACTAATGCCTCTTTTGTGCTGGGTCTAAAGACGATCGAGACATAAGTAGCTAGAAGGTCGTTTCTATACCAGTGTTTGATACATAATTTTTATTATGACATAGAAAGTTATGTAATTAGAAAAGCGAAAACGAATAATAATTTAGGACGGATGGAGTGTTATTGTAATAATTTGGGACGGATGGAGTATTATTGTAACGGGGAGTTAGGACACGGCACCAGTAAAAAAAAAAGAGACAGTCATGTGGACATTCCGAATCAAACCCGTCACTAGCATGCAGCCAAGTTCGACTTGTCGCGGGCGTGCATGTGACCACCTCGAGCGAAGGCCACGGCGGCTTGAGAGGCGCCAGCTGCCCGGCTTCAGCGGGCGGAGCGCGCCGAGCTCGAACTTGGTGTTTTTTTTTAAAGGATTGCAAGACCTTCAGTTGACTGCTATTTCCTTTTAGCCTTCCCCATTGACCATTGTCTGGTACTACCAGTAACCAGTGTACCACAATGCATGCATGCGTGGAGTCAAGTCAACAACACCGGTACACAAGAGACAAGACGAGTAACCATGGCCACGCTTATCCTCTGCTAATATCTTCATTCCACATCCTCTGCTAATATTCAGTTAATTTCGGTTGAAATCTCGTAATTTTAAAAGTTAGTGTTGGCATGCTTACAGCTGTGTGGATGTTCTAAAGGAAAACTAGATAAACCACCCTATTTGTCATATGTAGTTTGAGTTTCCCTTCCAAATTAAATGCGCACCTACTTAATTCTATTGTATAGCCAGTTTAGCCACCACCAACGTGCACATGCATAATCGATTAAGCTCGTGTTCCTTAATTTAGGACCGTTGATGTTTGTAAAAATTAGACACTTTTAGGAATTTATTAAACTATTGTACGAGAATTTAAACTATTGCACGGAATGTTGCTACTTGAACAAGCGTAATCGAAGCATATTTTAAACAAAATTGACTAAGGTAACCCAGTCTGTCACGGCTCAACATCAGTGCAAACATAAGGAAATGGCCAAAGTATGTACACACTGGAGTGGTTCTCACAACACAGTTAAGTAGTAGAATGTAGACAATTGCAATGAAGCAGCTTGCAGTAATCTCCAACTCAAGTGACAACTGACACACGGCAAACTCGAACTGCGAGTGACACTTGTTAAGCATCACAAATTGCAATTCCAGTGACTGAGGACAGAGGAGCCGAGGCAGAACCAGAGGACAGACTTCAGTCACAGGCTCACAGTCTGATTACCAAACCAGGCTCCACTTCCCCCACCCAATCCGCGCGGCGGATCTCCTCCCCCCCTCCTCCATCCGAGCCCAAGATTTGCTCCGGCCGCCATGTGCTGCCTCGACGACGGCTGCTGCTGCTGCGGCGGCTGCTACGACTCCTTCTGCGACCGCTGCTGCCCCTGCGTCTCGTACGACGCGCGCGAGACCATCTTCGGTTGCTGCGTCTGCTTCCTCATCCTCGGCGCCGTGGCCCTCCTCGCCGTGCTCCTCGCCGCCTACGGCTTCATCCGCCAACCGGAGGTCGCCGTCGAGTCCGCCTCGCTGACCAGGTTCGCGCTCCTCACCACCCCCGCCACCGCGCTCGCCTACAACCTCTCGCTCACGCTCACCGTCCGCAACCGGAACTGGGCCATGGCCGTCAAGAGCACCAAGCCGATGGAGGCCGGCTACAGCTTCGACGGGCAGCGGTTCGACCGCGTCAGGCTCGCCGACGAGGGGGACGTGCACCCGGCGGGGAAGACCCGGGTGTACCACCTCGACTCCGGCGCCGGCGGCGCGTACGTGGCGCTCGGGAACGCCGGCGTCGCCGAGTTCGGGAAGGAGAACGCCACGGGGCTGTTCGAGGTGGAGGTGGCGGTCGCCGGCGAGGTGAGGTACCAGGCGCACTTCACCAAGTGCAAGCTGGCCGCGACGTGCCCGCTCAAGCTGCAGCTCGCGCCGCCCGGGACGCCCGCCGTCGTGTTCCAGAAGGTCAAGTGCAAGCTCGCCAAGCCCGACAAGAACTGCTAGCTGGCGGATCCACCCTCATTGATTTGTGAGTTGTTTGCCTATCGCTTCTGCCCATTCCTGGGTCCGGCCGGAAACGTCCATTGGATTCATGAGGCCATTCAGACGATTTGCTGAATACTAGCATGTCAGTCCATTAGGAAATAACCCTTGGGAAATGTTTTAAGTAGACTAAGAAACTCTTAGCTAACACCAATAAAATACCCTTGGGAAGTGGTCAAGATAGGGGAAAAGCTAAGCATGTGTTTGGTTCCGAAGTGGTAGGTGTAAATCCATCACAAATTTTTATGGAGTTTGATTCGGGGGGCAACTAGGACGGGCTCGTTCTGCTTGGCATCTTCGCGAGCGCAAGGCGCTGGGGCTCGGGAGTGATGGTAGTTTGCTGCATCTATGCGTGTGACGGTCAAAGGGATCTTCAGCACCACATCTTGCTAAAAGCATATTACCACAAACCAACATTTTTTAGGATAACATAATGCCAATATGCAGCTTTTAACATTCATGTCACTAGTACTCGAGTGTGCGTAGCATCTTCATTTTCTTTTACAACAAAGTTGTACAGTAACACGCGCCACAATGCAATTTCTGTCATCACCACGCCTCAAAACCATTGAGTGGTTCGTCTTGGATTCAAACGCCTCAAAATTTAAACGCGTTTGAAATGCTAGTGAATTTTCGCCACGAATGCATTTCTCGCTGTTTGGTTGATGCGACATCTCTCGCAGTCCTACACAAGACATCCAGCCTCTTCAGCCGGCTTATCGGCCACCAAACAGTATTTTTCTCTCACAATAAATCAGCCGTTTCATCTTTTCAGCCGGCTTATAAGTTCAGCCGAACTGGTATTTTTTGCTACGTTTATAAATGGCACTGGCATTCACCCCCTGCCTTGACGCCTCCTTCGTCAAGTCAACGCGCGCGTCCAACAAAGACCCAGCAGGCAGCTCCCTTCCTCCCTCTCCCTCCTCAGTCATCATCACCCGAATCCCAGAAGGACATCGCCGGCGATGGGGAAGCTCGACGACTGCTGGGCCGAGTGCTGCTACAAGTGGGACGAGTGGAAGTACTGCCTGGCCTGCCTCGGCATCGTGGCCGGTGTCGTCCTCTTCGCCGTGCTCCTCGCCGCGTTCGGCTTCGTCCGCCGCGTCTCCGTCTCCGTCGACGAGGCCTCGCTGACGCGCTTCGAGCTGTCGACGACGGCCTCGCCGGCGACGTCGCTGGCCTACAACCTCACCCTGACCCTGGTGATCCGCAACCCGAACTGGGCGATGAACCTCAAGAACACCAAGCCGCTGGAGGCGTTCTACAAGTTCGACGACCAGGTTTTCGACCGGTTCGAGCTCGCCGGGAAGGGCGAGAAGCACCCCGCCGGGAAGACCCGGGTGTACCACCTCGCCGCGGGGGCGACGAGGTTCGTCGCGACCCTCGGGAACGCCGGCGAGGCCGAGTTCCGGAAGGAGAACGCGACGGGGGTCTTCCAGGTGGAGGTGGCGGTCGCCGGGGAGGTCCGGTACACCGCGCGCTACACCAAGTGCAAGGTCGAGGCGTCGTGCCCGCTCAAGCTGCAGCTCGCGCCGCCCGGGACGGCCGCCTCCGCCGCCGTCGTGTTCCAGAGGGTCAAGTGCAAGCTCGCGCCGCCGGAGAAGAACTGCTAGATCGAGTCCGTTTTGTGTGGACTGTGGGCGTGTGTGTGTGTGTTGTGTGTTGGGTGGCGATGGAATGATTTGGTTCCTTTTGATATTGCTTTGGGATTTTTTTTTATGTCTGCAATTGTCCCGGAAAGGGAATTGTTTGAACTCGGTCTTGTATTGTATACATATATATCCATCTTTTTTTTATGTTTGTTCGAACATGTTCCATCCGAAATTTGCGGACGATTATATTTTTCTCAGTTGAGGCATCACATTGATTTCGCACTCTGCTATGGCGGCGATGAACAGAAGCCGGAGCTGGTGATAGATGACGAGCTGTGCTCACAGCTAGCTCACCGCCGGCGGCGGTGTTGACGGCGGCGAGCCAGCCTGGGTTCCGGGACCGGCGGAAAGTTCTTTGCTTCGTTTACTTGCAAGCTGGGACAGGAACCGCGAATCACTTGTCCAGGAAAAAAAAAGCCAAAGGAATTGCGAATAAAGCGTGGAAAGGGACGAGAACCACTTGCAGCAGGCAGCAGGCAGGAAGGAGGGAGATGCCTGCTTGCGCATTCGATTGGCCAATCAGGAGGAGGATTTGAGGAAGATTGATCAAACACATCAGCTGTACTGTATATGAATTCGCAGCAGAACAGTGCCGGCCTCCGGGCGCTTGAGAATGGGATGGGTTAACTGATCCATCCAACCTCATTCCTCGTATGCATCAGAGGATACAACTAGTACAAATATGAGAAATGGAGTCAGCCCATAAAAAAAAAGTATGAGATGAACATGAACTATGTCCATTTTCTTTTCCCAGCCAGCCCACCCAGTCATTCTTTTCCTCGGGCCATCCTATCCTTCTTATTCCCTGCCCCAGGCCCACCTAAGCTTCTCTTCTTGTACTGCACCGAAAGTAGGCCTGCTCGATTTCCTAACGTTTCAGCTCATAATTTTTTACAAACATCTCTTTTACGCTAACAGCCCGTGTTCTAAAAGTTTTGTGGATTGGAAAATGTAAGGATCAATTTAACCCCCTCGTAACTCGTGCCAGAGTCCAATTTCTTTCTTTTATTTTTGGATATGTACTGTGCATTTCGGAGTTCAAGATGCTATGTCCGGATCTCTTGTTCGATTGTTTCCAATTCCGTCTCGTGCTGTTTTGCTATCTGCTTCATTTTGTTCTGCCTTTACAATCGTTCCTTCACCTACATCTGTGGTATAGATGCTCTGCCAGCTGTGCCTTTGGATTGGCGAATCAGATGAAACACACAACTAGGGCGGATCTAGCGGTGGGACGGGTGGGGCTCAAGCCCCCTACCCTTATCATTGCACCACAAATTCGTCCATGTTCCTTAATTAAACGACTGCATATAGTAAAACTGACAGGTAAATGTAAGACAACAATGTCAATCACAAATACACTACCACCACAGTACATAGTAAAAATGCACAGCATATTCCCTCCAGGACTCCAAAAGTAGAACATTCGATCTCTAAAAGATAAATGGAACTTCATTATCTGAACCAAAAAGAATGAAAGATCAACTGCCTACTGCAAGTGGAAGTCAATCAGCCTCCCTGTAACTTATCATCACATGCATTAGTGGTAGGCATGCTACTCTATACACGATATAAGCACCAGACTGCCAAAGTGGAGTTCATGAATCTTAAAAACAAGCACATTGAGGCGACAATACAGTGAATATTGACAGAATATTTCACCTGATGAGTTCATGGGTAGAAAACAAAAAAAATGACACAAATATATTTAGCCTGTTGGGGCAGAATCATCCATCATCGGAACAAAGAATGGTCAGGTAACTTTCCAATTCAATTAGTAACCATGGCCTACAGCACATTACAAATTACAACTCTCTACAGGCTTTACACGGGTGACAACCCGCTAGTTGGTCGTTGCAAGTATACAATACAGGGAATCAGAGTATGATTCAATCCTCCATTAGACGGCATTCCGTAAGAGCGAGGTGCAGGTTAACCTCTGGTTCGTTGGCTGCTGTACTAGAATCGAAGAACCATTTGCCAAGATGATCATCTGTTCTCATCATCAATGGTTTCATGTTCCTCAACTTCACCTACTCCAGTGGCGGGAATGGTGGTTGTATGAACGGTATTATTGCTACCACGGCAATGTAGTAGCTGGCGCTGAAGGCTCTCAATAAGCTGATTAAGTTGTTGGATATTTTTCTCTTGAGATAGTATTATCTGCAGATGGCACATAAAACATAGATGAGGAAAAGAACAGGATCTCTAGATATGATGCTCAGCAAATAATGCCCTCAAGAAGCAAATATAGGACCAAGAGGTGGACAAAGGATTGATTTCTATATAACAAGGCCTAACATGGTTAAATCTTTTCATATCAAAATTTTGCTACCAAAATGGAAGTTCTTCATCAATAAGTTACTCCATGGCAACTAAATAGTGTAAGATTGTATATAATGCGTGGATGTATTGCTTGAGCCCCTTGGGCTGATTATATAGGAGTACATAGCTTGGAGGGCAAGTAGCCTCTCCTAAAGATAAGGAAGGTTATCTCGGGATTACAATCAATCCTAAACTAACCATATTCGAAGTTGCCTAATATACTCTAACATCCCCCCGCAGTCACAACGGGAGCGCGCAGACGATGAGACTGGAGAATAAGCCGAGGAGAGGACATCCTCCCGCAGTCGCAACCGTCGATGCGTCGCAGATGTTGTGGCTGGAATGGGAGCCGAAGAGGCTTGTCAAGCAGATGGTAGCCCCTTAGTGCCGAAGTAGCCGAGGTTGAGGTGGACGTAGTCGAAGCCGTGGAGAAGGGCGTGGGTTCGAAGCGTCAGCGAAGGCACCCGAATACACAAAATCAGCAGCTTCTTGCCACAGGTTCAGGGTGATGAGCCGACTGCGATGGCAGATGGTGCAACTAAAGAGCACAAATGCATCTTCCTTCAGCAACATCGGTGGCGGTGTCCATGAGCGTGCGGCAATAGGCGCGAACTCAGACCGAGAGCCAGCGTGACGAGGACCAGCAGCATAGGTGGCGCCACCGCCTGGAAGGGCAACGACACCGGCGATGATGGCTTGACCACGAGCGTTGCCGCTGCAGCCTAAAGGGCGCAACGACAACCTCGTCCTCGGGAGTGTCGAGGATGAAGCGATGACGAACGGCAGGACGACGCAACCCGATCTCTGATCGGGAAAAAGAAAAACAGCAGCAGCAAGACGAACCTTGGGGTACAATCTCGGGTGCCCCTAGCAGTGCCCTGTCCCCTCCCTTATCTCTTCCCCAGTCAACATGGACAAAGGGGAATAGAAATCAGGGAGAGGAGGAACCGGCTATTCTGCCCTTCCAGACTCCATGGCGGCGCACCCGCCCACCCTCGACTGATGCGAGGCCCACACTAAGGTCAGGAGGACCCAGCAACAGGGCACCGGCGGTGAGGGGGAGCGGTGTTGCCCACTTGCGGATCGGGAGGTGTCCCGCGGCGAGCAGCTGGGGGGCAGCGAGATAGGGCGAAGCCCCTACGGCGTGGTAACACGCCAATGAGGCGGAGGAGCAGCGCAATGGAGGGCGCGGGTGGAGCGGGCCAGGCAAGGCACCACAACCCAGCGACGATGACATCAGACGGCGTGGCTGGGCCACAGTCCTGGCGGCTCCAATAGCGGCCGCACGCGGCGTGGCTGGATCGGCAAGGGAGGGGCGTTGCGCAGCCGTCGAACGCCCCCAGTTGCACGGCGGTCGGCTCGACGCCCCCACGGTTCTCCGCAGCCGCGCACCCGCGCTCAAGTGCAGCAAGATCGTGCTCAAGGGCAGCGGTGGTGGCAGCGCTGGAGGAGTAGATGGGGGCGCAAGGCCAGACACACGACAAGGGCAGCAAAGACGGCGGCGCTTGCGGCGGATCCTGGCAGCAATGGGAGAGGTAGGTCCCTCTGCTGCTGGTTGACCATGACGGCACGGCAAATCAGATGGATCGGCCGCGCATCCTACGAGGGCGCTGCCCCCGATGGAGATCGATCTCCCCGGGGTGGCACAAGGGCAGCGGAAGCCGGAGGCCTAGGGTTAGAACCTAGACTCGTGATACCATGTAAGATTGTGTATATTGCGTGGGATGTATTGCTTGAGCCCCTTGGGCTGATTATATAGGAGTACATGGCTTGGAGGGCGAGTAGCCTCTCCTAGAGATAAGGAAGGTTATCTCGGGATTACAATCAATCCTAAACTAACTATGTCCGGAGTTGCCTAATATACTCTAACAAATAGGATGCCTAGCACGTGATTTTCAGACTTGATTCTACTATAGAATAGTACAATTTTATGACTTTACTAGCCAAGATCAATCTGACTCTTAAGGCATCCTGCTTAGTTTGGCAGAATCTTAAAACCTTAGTGGATTTGCCCTCCGATCTGACTCAGATTCAAGATTATGATAGCTTTGATCTGGTTCAGCAACTTAAAATTATGAATTTAACTGAAGAGCAATTGTTTCTAATTTTAGCAGCACATATTCAGAATAAACAATACATGTTTTCAAGGAGGATTATCAACTAGAAGTAACTAAGTGAGCAACCAATTCTCTGTATATAATTGTTAGTCATGAATGTACCATGACCTTCATTGGTGAAGATCATTCAAATGCATGGATTTTATTTGTTAGCTCCAAAGAAAGACATGCTAGCAAATACACAAACACTATTTCGATTTGGCAACCTGTTGCTTCATTGTAATACCAGAATCAGAATTCTCATTTACTCAGTGGACCCTGAAAATCTCACCAATGGGAGACCTAAATCAATTCAATATGCCTATTGTAATAAGGAAACCAAAGGCGACCAAACCCAAATACATCATCACAGTGACTTTTTTTTGGCACAGTTCAGGATATTAGACATTTCACTTATCTGAATCTTAACAATTGAACTCCACAAACCATTCTACCCATAACATGATTACCAGTTACCGCTACATATTTTGCCCGAGGAATAAAGGATAAACTCCAAAGTGACAAGCTAAGTTAAGGCGTCTGTACAAGTATTGATGATAATTTGGGTGCTGGTTAATGTGCATGATTCACAGAAAAAGCAGATCTATTTTCTCCAAATGCACGGTTGTGAACTTTGAAAAATTTCTCGAAGATCATATAAGTAGGCCACGTTACAATAAATGCATTTTGCAAAAGTTAAAAAGAAAATCAAAGAAAAGAGTTAACAAAAATGCTCATATGCTTATTACACATAATATTTGCGCAATATAAATCAACACTGCTTGTCTTTTTCCCATAGTACATATTGACATGTTTCTAGTTTCTATAAGTGTCATCCCCCCATTCCACCTGGCACATGAACCAAATATGTACTGCATCCGTGATTTTTACCCTTTCATATTTTTGGATCGGTTCTGAGGGAGAGTCACAAACCATGATAAGTGCACATGCTGCTCTACAAAACTCTGGATAACATAATTGATGACATGGAGTAGCAGTCAAACTGCCTAAATACAGCAGTAACTGGAAACAGCTGCCTGAATTGATTTTGCAATAACATGTTAAGACTTCTCATTTGTTCAAAGGATTAACTTTAGCCCTACACTGAAGCCAAAACATACAATAATTGATTGCTATTCTGTTCCAGATCCACTCAGGCATGACCCTAAAGGTTTTGTTATTACCAAACATGCATAAGGCATAACACAGCAAGCTAGATCTCATTTGGTAATCCATGTTCTTGTGACGCTTTGCACACACCAGCATTTCCCATCTTTGCACAAAGTGCATGACACTTCCTTTATCTCTGCTGTTTTTGCTGAACTAACCAATATAATTAAATCCGTCCTTACAAACTCCTAGGGTTCTTTACCAGCTAGTTGCAACTGAAAACAGGCCAAAAGTATCATACTCGATTAGCTAGTACTATTTTAGGACAGTTACCTTATTTGGTAACTTGGTAGTGAAAAATACAGTTGTGTATTAAATGTAGGGAATCATCGCTCCCTTGATTTCATTGATGTAACAGTAAGGGCTGTTATTAACTAGAAAGTCTGCTTGCAAATTACACCAGAATTAGGCTTGCTCGTTACAGCACATATATGGCTCATGACATATGCAGATATGCTGTAAGCAAGCAAACCGCATCTCCTTCAAGCTGTAAATTTGATAGGTGATAGCAAGCCAGAGGTCTGGTGAAGGACCATTCTATGCTTTTAGTTTTGCAACATGTAATGGGGTATACTAACAAGGCATTCCCCGACTGAGAAACAGAAATCAGCTTGTTGTTTAAGACATTACTACTATCTAAATGACACAGACCTTCAATATCCCATCAACCACTAAGACCGAAATCAATTGAATGCGTGTACAATTTGACTAATTCTCAATTAATGGCGACTCCAATTTCAATGTGTACCTAAATTTGGTTCAGATATCATTGCCACAAGATTTCTTCGGAAGAGGAAATGGGGGAATAGGCACGACAGCTGCTCCAATTACGAATGCACACCTATCTTGCACAGCACACGAAGCAGGGTATGCCCACGGAACAACAAAAAAGGAAGTCAGGTAGATTCGACACCAACCTTTTCCTTGACGGCGTCCTCCCTGGCGAGCAGCTGCTGGCGGCGGCGCGCGGCGGCGGGGTCGGCGTTGGCGGCGTCCCCGATCTGCTGCTTCCACTCGAACTGCGACGTGATGATGAGCACGAGCAGGAGGAGGACGAGCACCACCGGCCTCGTATTCATCCCCGCACCAACCGATCCCCAATTCCGAACACAACCTCCTCGTCACGCACGAAGCAGCTATGCCACAGCACGAACGCGGTAAGGAATCAAGAACTGGAAGAGGACGAGGATGGAGGAGACAGATTGGACTTGCCGAGAACAAAAACAAGGGGAGGGGGAGGGTGCGCTTACCAAGAAAGGCCCGGATCTCCGGCGGTCTGGGCTGGCGCGACACCGCGCGAGGAGCGGGGGCGGCTGCAGATGCTGCTAGGAGAGCTGCAGGGCGAGGCCGGTAGGAGGCGGCTGTGGCGGAGGAGGAGCACCGTGCGAGGGAGGGGCGAGAAGGGGGAAGGGAGCGCGTGGACTGCCGGTAGAGGAGAGGAGACCAAGACGGGTTCTTGGGAAGAAGATGCTGGCGGCGAACCACCGGACGGAAGTCAGCGGGACAGCGGCGCAAATGGGCTTCCGTGGCTATCCGAACCAAAGGCCCAAGCCCAAAGCAGTGGTTTGAATGACGCGAGTCAAATCCTTCTCCTTTCCTTTATTAAAAAAAACAAGAAGAAGAGGAGGAGGGAGGTTTCGTCCTCATCGCTACATTCCTAATATATCTTAGGGTGAAGTTGTAATTAAATAAATAAATCACTTCTCCGTTCCATGCTGAAATGCTTAGGAATTCGTTTCATGGGACGGCTATTCTGTGATGCCTTTAAAATCATGCTGGTGGGTCGACACTTTGTCGATGCCCTTCAGGGATGTTTGATACCCCGTGCTAAAGTTTAGCACCTGTCACATCGAATATTTGATACTAATTAGGAGTATTAAATATAGACTAATTACAAAACTAATTACACAGATGGAGTCTAATTCGCGAGACGAATCTATTAAGCCTAATTAGTCCATGATTTGACAATGTGGTGCTACAGTAACCATTTGCTAATGATGGATTAATTAGACTTAATAGATTCGTCTCGTGAATTAGCACATGGGTTCTGCAATTAGTTTTGTAATTAGCTCATGTTTAGTCCTTCTAATTAGCATCCGAACATCTGATGTGACACTGCTAAAGTTTAGTACCTAGTATCCAAACACCCCTTTCATCTCCTTGGTCGTGTATACCAAGCTTTCTTGGACTTCTTGGCCCGTGAGAGTTGCTTCTACTTTATGGGGCAGGGAGGAGAGGGGACAGGGTGGATCTAAAGTGGCTCCATCAGAGTCAAAAGGAGGAAGATGAGGAGAAAAAGGGGGGAAAGAAGAAGAATGGGGAAAGCTAAACTATGGGGGTGTTCGGTTCCCTTTGCTTATTTTTAGCACGTATCACATCGAATGTTTAGATACTAATTAGGAGTATTAAATGTAGACTATTTATAAAACCCATTACATAAGTGGAGGCTAAACGGCGAGACGAATCTATTAAACCTAATTAATCCATCATTAGCAAATGTTTACTATAGCAATACATTGTCAAATCATGAACTAATTAGGATTAATAGATTTGTCTCGCTGTTTAGCCTCCACTTATGTAATGGGTTTTGTAAATAGTCTAAGTTTAATGCTCCTAATTAGTATCTAAACATTCGATGTGGCGGGTGCTAAAAATAAGCAAGAGGAACCAAACCAAGTGTATGCTCGAGTATTTTATTGGCTCCCTACACTCGACTTTTTCTTCCCCGGCTCTCACCTTCTTCCCTAGCTCCGGCAAGCCCGATAAGCTTTGACGAGCATTTAGGGTTCGGGGTTTTGGGGAGGGGCGTACTTGTCTCTAGCGAACTAGAGGGAGCTCCGGGCGGCAAGGTAGCGAGCGGTGGTGGCAGTTCGAGCCGGCAGGGCGGCAAGGCGGCGCGGGTGCCGCTGGCCGCAAGCGGCTGGTGGACAGCCGGATGGTCCGTGGAGGCGGCAGGGGCGAGCATCGACAACAAGTTAGCGCAGAAGTAGGCGGCGAGTCGGATTCGGCGGCGGGAGCCGTCGAAGACGAGGAAGGAGGACGGGGGGCGACAAGCCATGAATAAGCTCGTCGGAGGAGTTGAAAAATGGGGTGCTGGGGGCAGTCCCAGGGTGAGGGCTCGTCGACGTTGCTCACCAACGTCGGTGGAGGGAGCTATGGGCGTCGGAATGTCCGTTTGTTACCACGGTGCCCCTGTACGTGCCTGCCTGCTTTCATCGTGAGGAAGACGATGGGCAGAGGAGGTAGGGTTATGAGGTAGGGGATGGACATGAGCCACTGGATCAGATGGATGGATGGATGCAGATTCTGAGTGTGGGCTGGCCCAATAATACTCGACTGGATCGTAGACATCCCCAGAAGAAAGAGAGGATGAAGGGGGTCTACCTCTATCATTTGGAGAGGGCACCCACTGCATAGAAACGGTGATGCATTCATATTTTATCTTTTTTTTTTCCATACCTGCATTCGGATGGGAACCTTTGTGAGAAAGCATGAAAAACGGCCAGCAATCAAATTTTTTTTTGTGAGGAGGGGGTTTGGGTTTGGAGGTCTATGCCCAACGCTATACGTTGGAGTAGGTTGTGTATACTCTTATTAGATGAGTAATCCAAGCTCGACACTGAACATTGGACTGAGTAATCTTTTAACATCGATATTAAATTATTAATCCAAGATTACAGTAGGAAGTTTGCCGGCAGACTGCACAGAACAGTAGAGCTGTGACTTGAGCCGTGCTATTTGTGGGCTTCCTAAAGCACGATATTTTAGCATGGCTCAAAGCACGGCACGAACGCGAGGGTCGTGCCATATCTAGGACCTCGGCATGACGGGTAGCACGGTATGGCACGTATTTTAGACCGTGCTTGGGCCGGCACGGTACGAAAATAGCCTATTAGCATATTTATAGACTATATCATCCTAATATCATTGGTTCTATGTGTCATATAGTCTAACATAGCTACTGCCATGAAGAAAATCACAAAATCTACCTTAATCATGATAACGATCATTCATAACATAACAATGTTGCATTCTCGTATGGCTACATACAGTCATAACATCCACCTACAACATCTATATAATAATATTTGTTTCGTCTATTAATTTTAGAATTTTTTTTCCTAAGAGCAAAGTATGTGCAAGCAAAATAAGCACCAGATAAGTACATGTATCGAGAGGAGCGTGCTTGGCTGGCACGGCACGAAGTTGTGTCGGTGTGCCATGGTTCATGCTTGGACCTAATAAAAGACTTGTCATACGATTAATAAAAGACTTGTCATACGATGCTAGCATGGCACGACGTGCCTAACGTGCCTGTTCTTAGAAGTCCTAAGTCCAAGGCACGATGCACGAGAGGGCCGAGCTGGACCGGACCGGCACGGCCCAAGTCCCAGGTCTACAGAACAGAACAAGCACACGCACGGTTCCCCCGCACCCTGGCCCCACCTGTCGGTGTCTCCCACATCACTCCGCAGTCCGCGTGCATGGCATGATACATTGCCACTCCTCCAAGCCGCCTTCGATCGACTCATCTTCATCTCCTTCGACCATGGCCGCCGCCGCCGCAGCCGCCTCCGCCTCTAGCCTCCTCGTCCTCCTCTTACCCGTACTACTCTTCAGCTTCCACGTTTCTCTTGCCTCGCCGGCGAAGCTCCTTGCGTACGCGCGCGCGCCGGGGTTCGCCGCTGTGGCTACGCGGCGTGCGGCGGCGCATCCACCAGCGGCCCGAGCTGGCCTTCCAGGAGCACCGCACCAGCGAGCTCGTCCGCTCCGAGCTCGACGCGATCGGCGTGCCGTACAGGTGGCCCGTCGCCCAGACTGGCGTCGTGGCCACCATCGTTGGCGGCGGCGGCGCCGCCACGCCCGTCGTCGCGCTCCGGGCCGACATGGATGCGCTCCCCTTGCAGGTCCGTCTGTGTTTTCTCGGTTCTGAACTTCTATTCCGGCGGGCTGCGGAGGATCTAGTCTATAGTGACGGCGGCGCGCTAGGATGGCTAAGACGATCTATTATCTGGTGATGCCCAGGAGAATTTTCGCGTGCTTCCACGTGGTTCTGAATTTATCTCTGAAACTAAACCTTGGTTGGGGAGTACGAATCAATTAATTTGCAAAATGATGCGTCAGTTTCATGAAATTGGCAGTGCAGAGTTATGGTGTGTTTATCTCCATCTGATTCTGATTCTTTATGGGAGCTAATTATTTGAGAGAAGTGATTCTGTGGTTGAATGTGATTTTCTTTGATTCTATAGTATAAACTCTTAAAATCAGGATAGAGAATCACTTCACATAATTAGGAGAAACTACTTTTTCCAGCTCCCAACCTATTAGTTCATTTTAGACAAATCAATTCACAAAATCAACAGTGAATCACTTCTTTATGGCAAACTATTTGGCAGAGCTCCTGCTAGATTCAGCAGAGAATCAGCTCGGGAAGCTCTACCAAACGCACCTTTAATTGTCCCTACCTGCTAGATGTGATGGGAGAGCTCTAGGTTTTGTGCACGCAGAGGTGGTGGAGATACTGAATTTCAGTGATACTGTCGACAGCATCCCCAAGGGTGCTGATCAATGGCAACCTTGGTGAAAGGATTTGATAGATGCAGATTGAGACAGGCTCGCCGATGTTGTTCATCATAGCTATCGAATAGAAACAGCAGTGAATTTCACAAGGGATTTTTCACCGAGGGGCTGGGATTCCATTTTCTGATTTTTCTGCTTCCAGCAAAAATACTGATTGCGAAATTCCATTCAAATTTTGGATTAAAAAAGTGTATTTTTTATGAACAAACTGAAATTTCGATTGGTCATGAACAAGACCCAGATTTTTCCAATTTTGTAGCATATATGGAAGGCGTGAAACAGGAGAACTTTCAAGCATAAGGAGTTGGGACCGTTGTGTGGGGTCTTTCTAATCTAGGAGTCGACAACAATGCAATGTCACATTCTCACAATATAGTAACCGAAATTGGAAGCCGTTTAGTCTGTACCAGTTCTCACAATATAGTAACCGAAATTGGAAGGCGTTTAGTCTGTACCAGGTCCTCACCGAGAGCTTTTGGGGTGTTTTTTTTTCCTTTTTTCTGCAGGTTGTTTTCTATTTTTCTTTTTCTGCAGTTTCTTTGTGGCTCTAGGGTGACGGCACCAGCTCTCTAGCGGCCTCGGTCTTGTTGTTGGACCTAGAGCAGTTGTATTCTCTTTCTTTTTGTCTTTCTTCTAATAAAACTCACAACAAATCTCTTGCCATCCTTCCGAAAAAAGGGCAGTGCAGCAAGCGACTTGATGAATTTCATAAGTAATAGTGCAAGTTAGTTATGGGATGATGTAATTTAACAGACTAGAACCATGCTAAATAATAAGTTGCATAAGATAGCGTTTGGAGGTTTGTTAGCACGGAGACAAAGATGATAGAAGAAATAAATTAATAGAATTTTTAATTTGCAATCATCTGAAAACTTTTTACCTAGAGGATTCCATTTAGTTTCACTATTATTTTGTGTTTCAACTATCTAGCACATTCTCTCAACACATCATAAGTTAGTTCATTTTTTTCCTCAAACACGCAGGAGAGCTGCATATCATTTATATTAAGAAGATTAAATATATTAAGAAGATTAAAGGGTTTAGAAACCTGTACAACACCACACACTCACACCCTCTACATTCGCCTTTTCATACAAATAAACTTGACCTTGACCTGAGAAAAGACCTAGTCATTAATTAGCACTAGAGCGAGGAGACGGGAAATTCCACGAGCCCCCGGCCAAACTCCAAAGGTGTATCTCTTCTCTTATGGATGCCATAACTCTGTTCAGGTTAGGTAGGACCTCCTCAAACACATAGCGATTACGATTTCCAGACTGACCATGCTCCCAAAAGGATCAATGAGTTGAGTCCTTCAGATTTCTTCTATTATGTATCAGATAGAATAATAACAAAACCCAGATGACATACAAGCGATTGTATTATCTGAAGGATTCTTGCCATCCGAATTGTAGTGGTACAAATTAACATATTAAAGTATCTGGCAAAGGAGCAACACAACTGTCACGGTACCAAATAAAAATGTCAGTGTCAACTAAGAAGACAAAAAAAATATCCTTACACCATTGTTACAGTTTGCAGTGCATCCTCGAATATAGCTTATGTGTAGTCCCAGTTGGTGCTGTATTTTCAATATATTTTTTATGGCAACAAAATAAACTTATATTCTTTAATTACGTTTGCAGGAACTACTGTAAAATTTAGATGTGCTTGATTGTTTGCGGGAACTACTTTAGAATTTAGATGTGCTTGATTGATTTACTATGTTGTTGTCCTTTGGCAGGAATTGGTAGATTGGGAATACAAGAGCCAGGAAAATGGAAAAATGCATGCTTGTGGGCACGATGCACACACAACAATGCTCCTGGGAGCTGCTAAGCTGCTTCAAGATTGCAAGGATGACTTCAAGGTATTAGTTTATCGAAATGTATGGTTAATTTTGAATTGTTGTAGACCATTGCCCAGGCTGTTCTTTACTACTAGGAAAATGTCAGTATGCGTTGGCACATATCTCAATAATGGGACACTTAATCTCTCCGAGGTTTAATTTTCTTTCTTCGCTTCTGGGACGGTACAGTGGTTTTAACTAGATCATCTATGCACTCGATGCTCATATGATCTGTGCGATTCTTCTTTTGTTCATTAGGGTACCATAAAGCTTGTATTCCAGCCTGCAGAGGAGGGTTATGGCGGGGCCTATTACATCTTACAAGAAGGCTCTCTTGATGATGTGTCAGCGATATTTGGCTTGCATGTCAACCCAGACGTTCCCTTAGGTGTCGTTTCATCTAGGCCAGGACCCTTTGCTGCAACAGCAACTCGATTCTTAGCAACTGTTAATGGAAAAGGTGGACATGCTGCAGGACCCCATCAATCCATTGATCCTGTTGTTGCTGCATCTACTGCCATCCTCAGTCTTCAACAAATTGTCGCCCGGGAAATCGATCCGCTACAGGGTACAGTAAGTTATCGGCTTACAATCCTATAGTAATAATTTCAAATGTGTTTGAATTGTGTACAGATGTTGAAAGACAGGTGCCTCCCTGCCGTTGAAACTTTCAGGTGGTATCTATCACTTTTGTGAAGGGAGGAGAAGCTTACAATGTTATTCCAGAGTCAGTGACCTTTGGTGGCACCTTGAGGAGCATGACAAATGAAGGTTTATTATATCTCAAGAAGAGGATCGAAGAGGTGAAGTCCTGTTGAACCTGAACTGTATAGTTCCTGCAACTCACACAATTGATAAGTGCTTCTATCTAAGATTGTAGAAGGACAGTCAGTGGTACATCATTGCACTGCCACTGTGGACTTCATGGAGGACAAAATGAGACCATATCCGGCTGTGATCAATGATGAAGTGATGTATGCTCATGCTAAGTCAGTGGCTCAGAGCTTCCTTGGGGAAGAGAATGTCAAGGTTTCTTCCCCGGTAATGTGCTCCGAGGATTTTGGGTTCTATGCTCAGAGAATGGCGGGTGCCTTTTTCAACATTGGAAGCCACAATAAGAGCACAATGACAACAGTCCATCCACCTCACTCCCCTCACTTTGTGGTTGACGAGGATGTGCTTCCCGTTGGAGCTGCATTCCATGCTGCCGTGGCAATGGAGTACTTGAAGAAACATGCATCAATATGAAAATGAATGGGAAGATATAGCAGGTATGCTTTTTCATGCAGGTGATTTGAATTTTCTTTTGTTTGGTTTTCCTACTGCCTTTTGTGAGGATCTGTGAATGCAGAATACCATTTTCTTATTTTAGCTTCTTTAATTTGCTGCAGGTTCTTCAAGGATATTGAGGCTTGACATTTTCAAATATGCAAATAAATAAAACTTTGTTGAGAAAGAAAAAAAAATGGATGCATACAATTATTGGCAATGAACGCCGATATGATTGCATCAACTTATCAAAATGTGTGAACGTAGCAAGTATTTTTGTGCATTCACTTAGATTGAGTATCACGCACGTTTAATATACCCGCCACTTAGGAATTTCTGCTGATGATTCAAGGAAATGAAGAAGGGAGAGAGAGGAAAGCGGTATCTGGCCTGTTCGCTTCAGCTTATTCAGCTGGCTTATCAGCCACTAAACAGTGTTTTCCTCTCACAACAAATCAGCCATTTCAGCTTTTCAGCCGGCTTATAAGCTGAAGCGAACAGGCCCATCATCTACCCGATACTGCTTAGGTCTGAGTTCGCACGATCCTGCACGGTAGCCTGACTAGTATCATAAGCCGTGGTTTTCGGTACATTTGACCAATACTATTGGAAAACTGTGCATTGGTTCTAGCCCTTAGAGCATTAGTACTGAGTTTAACGGCTAGTTCCCCAGGAGCCCCGTGACCCCGTTTAGTACCGGTTCCAACCGGTACTAAAGGTCACCCATTAGTACCGGGTGGGCGTGGGTTGGAGCCTAAACCGGTACTAACTTCCCTCCTATAAATCAGACGTCTTCTTCCTCCTGCCTGAGCCATTTCCTTCAGCTCGAGCTTCATCCATTCATGGCGAAATAGAGGAGGTGTTTCCAGATTTTTGACCATTTCGTGAGGATTTCACTCATTATAACAATCATCCCTGGTGGCTCCATACTTGGAGGAGCACAAGACCATTGAACGGTGCTCAAACCAGCGGAAGACTGAGGTCTAGATTACATGTTATCACATTGACACTTTCGCCTCTTGGTTGCGGGGACGACTGATGGGTGATAACACGATTGAAGAGCAACTAGCATGGTTGGCTAGGGGTCAATATATCTCAGTATCAACATTTCAAGGATACGAGATAAATGGGTACACATTTTACACGACATCACAAGACCAAAAGAGCACAAACCAAAATAGTAGTGTCCATATAGATGCAATAGACAATAATTGAAAAAAAGATAGATACTATAGTATTATTGTGGAGATATGGGAACTCGACTATAGTTCAATCAACCACGATAACAAGGAAGCTGGACATATATGTATAGTGAAAAGGTTATTTAGTCTTATTTTTAACTAGTTTGAAAAATAAAAGAGATGGGGAACACGTTCACTTGAAGTTGTACGACAGAAGTATGTACTTCTTGTCATGTTGCTTGTCGAAGAAATTATATATATTCTTCAAGGTCTGATTTAGTTTATCTCTTACATTTGCCTCGTTTATAACATCCGGGTCCATCAAGCCGACGTCATACAATCCTATCCTCCAGCAAGCTTGCATCTCCATCCTGCATGAAACAAAATAGAATAGGAGATAAGACATCGCACAATGACTAGAGCGGGATTTTGAAGTTAGAGCAAATTAAATACTTCCAGAACTTAGTAACTGATGAGTGATTTGTCAAGTGCGTCTTGATTGTAAAGGAAATAAAGTTCCTCGAGCGTCACATTTATAATGGCATCACCATGGGAATAATGCTGATCTCTAATTCAAACTTCTAGCATGAGTAAACTGGTGGTTGAAGCTTTCGTGTACCATTGGTGCAATTTGTACATCTTCGTTGGAAAAAAATCCACCAACTGCGGCCACACAAACTCTTTCCTTAACTCAAATTTCCATTTTACCAGCCCCAGGGTGCTTTGGGATGTGATTCTCCCCTTGAAGATGAGTTGCGGTGAGATTTTCAAATAACGAAGCGTTGCTCTCTCCCACGTGCTTATTTTCTTCGGCTTATCATGAGGTCCAACTATAATTTTCCCCTTGCCGCGAGAGGAACGATGATCATCCCCACCATCGCCACTACCTCCAGCAACAGTAGCCATCTCTATGTACCACTTATATTTGTAAATGACTAATCTATGAACAAATTATAATTTTCCCTCCAATTTATTTAGCTCAAACATAACGTATGAATGAAAAATTTCTCCATTGTAGCTTATTCTAAAAATGACTAATTACGTACCTCTATTTCATCTTATTATCTCTATATACCACAATTTATCTCGCTCATATTTGCAAATGACTAAAATATGAATAAATTATATTTTTTCCCATAATTTATTTAACTCGTATTTGTAAAAGACTAAACTATGAAATTATAAATGAGTTTTCTCTCCATTATACCTTATTCTAAAAATCACAAATTACTCTAGCTCTAAAGCATAAAACTCAATATACTAACCATGTATCAAAGTAGGATGAAATTTCTAACCTTTAGAACACGAGTGAAATCCTCACGAAATGGTCAAAAATTCGGCAACACCTCCCCTATTTCACCACGAATGGATGAAGCTTGAACTGGAGGAAATGACTCGAGTAGGAGGAAAAAAACATGAGGGAAGTTAGTACTAATTAGTGGCTCTAACCGGTACTAAAGGTCACCTATTAGTACCGGGTGGAGCCTCCACTCAGTACTTAATAGCCCTCAGGCACAATAGTACAAGATCGAAGCTCCATCCGTTGCTCTTTTAGTACCAATTGGAGCTCCTAACCAGTACTGAAGGAAGTCAAGGAGGTTCCTGACGAACTAGCGTAAGACTCGATACTAACGCTTAACCAAACCAACCAAAACTTTGCCTCGGGACAATCGCCGAGTTTTCCATTGGTATAAGAATGTGCGAAGAATTTTCTGTCACGCTCGCGTCCATGGCTTCGTCTGCTTCCCACCACGTCGTCCTCGTGCTCCTCCTCATCCCTCACCTGGCGGCCGCCGCCTCCAGCCCGTCGGCTAGCCTCGCCGGCGACCTCCTGGGCACGGCGCGCGATCCGGGCTTCGCCGAGTGGATGCGCGGCCTGCGGCGCCGCATCCACCGGCACCCGGAGCTGGCGTTCCAGGAGCACCGCACCAGCGAGCTCGTGCGCGCCGAGCTCGACGCCCTCGGCCTCTCTTACGCCTGGCCCGTCGCCCGGACAGGCGTCGTGGCCACAATCGCCGGCGGCGGCGGCGCCGGCCCCGTCGTCGCGCTCCGAGCGGACATGGACGCGCTACCCGTTCAGGTAAGTGTTGACGCTGCTCTGTTCTCTCCCAACCTTCTTTCATTCGCTCGCCATGCGACTGCTTTTGCTTCAGTTTTCATTTGAACAGGCCAGTGAAACAACCAGGATTCAGTTCTTTCATGCTTGATTCTTTTTTTTTTGCTAAACGTGTGAGGATTCATCATAAATCTTGAGGATGAAATGTGATGATCGTTGCTTTATAGTATAATATGGACATGTCATTGCTACCTGCTCCTATTTTTGTCTGATAGAAATAGCCTGAAAGGTAGGAGACAACACAGGAGGCCATAGAGCCCCTGCACCCCTTCTCTTGAGGAATCGGATGTTCTTTTCGAGCCACAACTTGGTTATCTTACTTCGTCTTGTGTGTTTCAACTCCAGACCTACTGTAAAAAATTTGGTCATTGCATATTCATGTCTCGTGCTCATCAATATTCAAATTAAATATGCGGTAAGGCTTGAGTTTTACCACTAAAGAAAATCAATGCATCAGCCAAACAAGATGTCTTGCCTTGAGCACCTTTTGATTAAATTTTGCAGTCATCGAACCCAATTTAATTAAACGGTCGAAATCAGGCATTGGAGAGTGAAGATTACAGACAAATCCAGCATAGGGTCCTTTTGGTGACATCACATGTTATTTAAATACTAACAATGAAAATGACATGGAGAAACAAACGCAACATGTGAGTCATTATTTTTGTGACATCTTGCACGGCATTAAGATTTAAGAGTCAGACCAATCAAGCATGATGTACACACTAAGAACGAAAATGACAGTTAAAATTTACACTTTCTACCCTTAGCTTGAACTTATCATGTTTGGATCTTCACACGATATTTTACTGGAACCATAAGCACGGAATCTATCAATGATTGCACAGCAAGAGTTGTAATATGCTCCATCCGTTCTAAATTATAAGTCATTCCAACTTTCTTGGAGAGTCAAACAATTTTATGTTTGACAAAAATTATAAAGATAACCACAAAGGTATATGGCACCGAATAAATATACTTTGAAAATATATTTAATGAAGAAACTAATAGTACTTATTTGATATCATGAATGTTAGTACTTTATTGTATAAATTTGGTCAAACTTGAAATGTTTTGACTCTCCAAGAAAGTTGGAATGTCTTATAATTTGGAACAGAGGAAGTATCGCTGTGATGCGGGTGTTTTTTCCTGACAATGATGCGGTCCTTAATTTGGCAGGAAATGGTGGATTGGGAGTACAAGAGTCAGGAAGATGGAAAGATGCATGCTTGTGGGCATGATGCCCATGTCACGATGCTACTTGGAGCTGCTAGATTACTTCAATCACGGAAGGATGACTTGAAGGTACTCTGCAACTAACTTACGCAAAAAATAATCTTAATTTGATAACGACAAATTCAAATTAAATCATTGCTCAATATCGCAAGAACTCCATTATGTTGCAATGGATCACTCCTTGTACTAAGATAATATGCATTGTTTGTAATGAGGTACTCAGCAGTCATGCACTCCTGAAAATTAGAACTATTTTCATATGAGGTTGATCATTGTTGAGTCATAAATCTTTCTACTTTACACCCCCCCCCCCAAAAAAAAACATTCCATTTCAGCATACTGTATCTTCTGTTTAGAAATAGTCAACTGAGAACGACAAATCAAGGTGAATGTCTTTGGTTTTCTGGATATTGATTACATATACACATCTCTTCAGGGTACTATCAAGCTTGTGTTCCAGCCAGCAGAAGAGGGGTATGCTGGGGCCTATTTCGTTCTAAAAGAAGGTGTCCTGGAAAATGTCTCAGCCATCTTCGGCTTGCATGTCATCCCGGATCTTCCAGTAGGCGTCGTGGCATCCCGGCCTGGGCCATTCCTTTCAGCTGCAGCAAGGTTCACCGCGACACTCACCGGGAAAGGCGGGCACGCCGGTGGCCCTCACGACACCATTGATCCTGTGATCGCCGCGTCCTCTGCAATCCTCAGCCTCCAGCAACTCGTCTCCCGGGAAACCGATCCTCTTGAAGCTGCTGTAATGTTATCAGTTGGATTAGCTCTGTAAGTAAATCTTGTTTGCTTGGAGAATCTTCATCGTCGATCCTGTTGCTGACCTTTCAGGTGGTATCTGTGACATTGCTGAAAGGAGGTGAAGCTTACAATGTCATCCCGGAATCGGTGACGATCGGTGGCACCTTCAGAAGCATGACGGATCAAGGCCTATCATATCTCATGAAGAGGGTCAAAGAGGTAAGCAAGTATGTCAGTTCCTCGTATCTGAATTTCCCATCCACACTGTCAACTGTCAATTGACGACAAGCGACAACAACCTGATGATGCATGCTTCTTGGAAGATCATAGAAGCCCAAGCCACCGTGAACCGCTGCGCCGCCACCGTCGACTTCCTAGAGGAGGATCTCCGGCCGTACCCAACCACCGTCAACGACGAGCTGATGTACGCCCATGCCAAAGAGGTAGCCGAGGGCATGCTCGGGGAGGCCAATGTCAAGATTCGTCCCCAGACCATGGGCGGCGAGGACTTTGCGTTCTACGCGCAGAGAGCGGCGGGCGCCTTCTTCATGATCGGCGTCGGCAACGAGACCACCATGGAGAAGGTGCGCCCGGTGCACTCCCCGTACTTCGTCATGGATGAGGAGGCTCTGCCGGTTGGAGCTGCGTTCCATGCTGCCGTGGCAATTGAGTATCTGAACAAGAACCAGTGCGCCTGAAAGTAAGCAAGGAGCTCTTTTGGTCGGATCAAAGGTGGCGGATGGATTTCTTGAAAAGGAAATGCAAAATTCTCCTATTTTGGTATCAGACCATGTATATGATCTGGAATGAAAAGAAAATCGAACAAACCATATACATGCTGTAATTAAATAATGCTGTAATTAAATATCGAACAAACTTATATTTTGGGTCTCCTAGCTTACCCAAAGTCACGCCTTCAAAAACACACCCTCCGTTCCGAAATGTAATTCTTTTTTATTTCATCCAAAATTAAACTTATATAGAAAACATAAAAAAAATATCTTAATATTCGCAGTACCATATAAATGCGTTAACAAGACATATATCATGTGGATTTATGACAAAATCAATTTATTGTTGTAGATGTTGATGTAATTAAGTCTAATTAAATATTTAAAACTTTCACTATCAATAACTTTCAAAATATTTATTTTTGAAAAAGGGAACATCTTTAAAGTACTTTTATAATATTAAATTTATAGATATGCTCTAACAAAAAAGAGTGGTCCAAAATATACACGTCCTACACCATTCAAAGTATTTTCGGCCGAAAGGGAGTACCTCTTATGCTAAAAAAACAAGAGAAAAAAAGATTTGGAACTTGGGTAGAAGAAAACAAATTATAGCTAGACTAGGATCGTGCCCGTGCGTTGCTACGGGCAAAACAAATTTCATCTATACGCATCAAATATTATCGTGTGGAATATTGACTTCTACAAACTCAAACACATGCGAAACGCCCCCAATGTGAAACAAAAAATGACTTTGCAATGAGTAATAACATAAGCATAAGTACGCTTGGATGCTCTTTATCTCAACTTGCAAAAGAATAATCATGTGATCAATTCCCAAACAATATATGATAGTTAATCATCTTTATATTGTATTCGTTTCTAGCAAGCTTTAACGGCGACTTGAACAACCTTTACATTGGATTCAGCAGGACAATAATCATGTGGAACAAGTACGAATATAGGCCACTCCCATCTATCGTATTTCTTTACCTGTGATGCGCTATCACAAAGAAAATAGTGACACAAATGAAGTTA
This sequence comes from Setaria viridis, assembly GCF_005286985.2. Classification (NCBI taxonomy): domain Eukaryota; kingdom Viridiplantae; phylum Streptophyta; class Magnoliopsida; order Poales; family Poaceae; genus Setaria; species Setaria viridis. The sequence goes on from NC_048264.2 coordinate 8,873,961, forward strand.
AACTGAATATCCCACAAGTTATTCAACATTTTTACTTGCAAAGACCCGGATCTAGTAGCAAACATATATAAGATGAAGGGTCAAGAAATAGACGGGATGCTAAAGATTCACTCGAAATAAACACAAAGTGATAGGTTTCAGCAAGTCCATATGGATTCTCCTACAAGTTATTCTCTTAAACTAACATGCTTGAGTGCACTGATAAAAAGATGCCACGGGTATGGAATCAAAAGAAAGCATGAAACAACCACTGTAAGAACAGTTATTGATGGCCTTGTTCTTCAGTGTTTAAATTGAACACATCGGAAATTTAGTTTCTGATGTACTCCATGTATCAGTGACACATTAATCAGACTATATTTCATCAAATGGGAAAAAATCATTTTCAAGCATAGTGTTCTCTCGCATCTAATGGAAAAGAAAATCCAGGTTATACCCTTAGATAAATACACGGCCTCGAACCAAAATAAATAGCAACACTCCATGGCAGTTACAGGTAAGAAAAATAGATGTAAGTTTTTTAAACAATTGATTACTGAATATCCCCTGAAGAAAAAAAGAAAACATACTTTGATTGCTCTTAATCCTCGTCTCCTGCCCAGGCTTTGCTTTTCATGCTTTAGTTATTGCACCCTGACCAGCACACAAACCTTAGCTTGATAAAAGTAATCTAGCAAAGAAGGCACCAATCAATCAAATGTGTACCTAGTAGGCAGCTCAACTTTCTAGTAGTACTCAATTCCCCATTTCTGCTCAACAGTAAGAACATAATGGCGCTGAGAGAGATGAGGAAGGGGCTAGTGCGGAGAGGCCCCATCATTGAGCTACAGCAGCCACCGCTTCCTCCTTGTCCCATGGCCTGCCGCTGTCAACAAGACGCAGATAGAGAGGGCGGCACGGTTGAAGGGAGGCACCAAGGTAAAAAAAACCAGGAAATGGATGATCATCCTTCTGCATCCTTGAAAAATGTAGAATTTATAGCCCTGGACTAAAAGCTTGCCAAAAAAAATCATATTATATCCTAAAAATGATAATTTGTAGCTAGGAATGTTACCTTGCTTTAGAGGCAGCGCTAGTTAACTGTGGCATTTTGTCAAACATCTTCAGGATGGAAGCAAATGAAACAAGAGAAGCTCCCTGCACCTGATGAGTATGGAGCTAATAAATCAGCACCTAGAACTGCAATTAAAGACATCAACATAGCATCAACAACACATGACATCAATATGCAAAGAAGCGAAAAAAGATTTAGAGACTTGACATGGATAACTAAAATATTTAAGGGTTATATAACCAGCTTGGAATCTTTATCTCTGATTCCTATGGTCCTTGTTGAAAAGCTTGTTCGTATAAGATCTAATTGGAGAGGGAAAATATAGCTAAAATTACTGCAAAGCACAAATTGGTAGTCATACATACCTATAACTATTGCAAAGTACAGTGTAAGGACAATATTCAGTAGGACACAGTTTCCTCATAATGTTGGACAATTTTGTTATGCCTTAATATTTACAATATTTCCACAACAGATAGTTAGAAAATTCAATAGAAAGCTTGAGCAAAGTCGACACCAAATAATTGAATAATATGAATACATCTGCATTGCAACATGCTTATCATCCTATATGATTATCTATACCAAGTAGAAACCTAATTTTTTTTACGGAACAGGCAGATTGGTCTAAGAACCATAATATCTAGTTAACCCCACCACAAGCTTTTGAATTAGTTTGGCCATAGAAAAGAGATTGGAATGAAAAGATGCATCTGAATAAATTTTATTAAACACGACATTGATCAAAATCAATCTTGTAAGCCAGTCAGTACATTGGTAGGATAGCTCCAGACAACATTCATCATTTATGGTTCATTTTGCCTCACAGGACATCTACGATAACACAGTAATCATTTATGGTTCAAGTAATCATCAAACTTGGTAGCAAATAGATGCCAGTAAATGTTTTTGTTTTCAGAAATCATAATAACATCAATATGAGAGAAATTTGAATCACCAGTCACCAATTAAAAAGATTCTACATAAGTGGCTTGACAAAAATGATTTATTCAGGGGGCCATTCGTGAGGACAAATTAATAAAAAAATAGAAGAAATGTACCTGTTGGTTGTCCATCAGGTGCAGGTTGCATCCCCACCACAACCAGTGGTGCCTTAAACTGCAACATACAAATTTTAGAATACAAATCAAAATGATGCTTCAAACGTTACTAAAAGTATGAAAAAGGGAAGGAAAAAAATGTATCTGAAGAACAAGATTAATGTCAACACAGATGGAGAATAGTAAGATGGGTAGAATACCTACATCAACAAAATTAACACCTGCAGAAATGAAACCTGGAAGAATCGTGAGAGTGTTGATAAATTATGCATGACCCTAAGAGTTTTAAACCTTCCTGTACAGATGTATATGTATGAGAAAGGACTGGAAGTAATTGTTTCAAGTAGAACATAACATAATTTGGTAGTGATTTCACATACAGTTTGAGGATTCTTATCTGAGAAGACCGGCCTGTGAGAATTCAGTAAGTTGTTCTTAGAATTAAGAAGATAGCATTGTGCGGTCATTGTGCAATTCTATAGGCACCAGCAATTCTTGGAACTATATGTGCATATGCATAGTTGCAAAATTGATGTGATTTCTTGGACCTAGTGTATAAAATTCATGTGTGTGTTCCTTTCAGAGTGGCCTATGCAATGCCATTTCTGCTAGAGCTGTGTTTGTAAAGAATGGTAATTATCAAGCTTATTAGTGTCAATTTTTAGCAGTAGGGAGGATATTATTTAAAGTAGATGAATTGCTAAGAAAAAACATTATCCCTTGGAGGACAAATTTCTGTTTGGGATCTAACAAGTAAGGATGGGAGTAATCAAACTGATGGCTGTGCATGAAGGGCCAAAATCAGATGACCTGAGATAGATATAACCTATTAAAATGAAAGGTAATATTCAAGGGATGCAACGATACACACCTGTGGATGTTCCATGATTCGATTTCTCGGGTCAGCATTTCATCGAACACTATCCTGGCCAGAAATTTCTCCACATGGTGCTGCTGCCGCATCTGCCTCCTCCTCCCGAATGGAGGGGAGGAGCCATGGCGAGCAACCGCGTGCACCATGTCCACCTCCTCCATGACTCCTCTAGCCAGGGATGTGATCTACTGAATCCTCGACTTCCTACAGACCTAGGCGAGCGCGGACGCCGCCCTGGCGTGGCAGCGGCGTCCGCCGCCACTTCCAGGACCGCGATGCCGTCCCCCGCGCGGGGCTCTGCTGTAATGGGCAGCGGTGGCCCGCGGCAGCCCCGCCGTGGCGGCGCCGAGGAGAAGGACGACGTCGTGGCTGCGCCAAGGAGCGGGACGACGCCGTGGCTGCGGTGGATGGACTCGAGGAGGAGGGCGAGCGGCGGCGGCGCAGGGCGAGAGGAGGAGGGCGAGCGGCGGCGGCGCAGGGCGAGAGGAGGAGGGCGAGCGGCGGTGGTGGCCAGCTGTCCTCCTCGCCGTACCCGTCGCCGGTGTGCTGAATGATCGATTCTCAATCCTACACCAGCGTCGGCAGTGGCGCAGGGCGAGCGAGGAGAGGAGGGCGGGCGGGCGGCGGCGGCGCAGGGAGACCGAGCCGAGGAGAGGAGAGGGCGGGTGGCGGCGGCGGTGCAGGAAGACCGAGCCGAGGAGAGGAGGGCGAGCGGCATCGGCGGCGCAGGGCGAGCGAGGAGGAGTAGGGCGGACGCGCTGGAGATCGGAGGGCCAACCGGGAAGCACGGGATGGAGGGAGGCGCAGCGGACGGCGCTGGGTACCTCGCGGACGCGCTAGAGATCAGAGCGCCAACCGCGACGTGTGGGATGGAGGGAGGCAAAGCAGACGGCCCTGGTGCCTCGCGGACGCGGAACCGGAACGGAGGAACCCCGACGTACGAAGTTTTTTCGCCTCTTTAGGGGGTGTTTGTTCCTCCCTCTAAATTTTAATCCGTATCACATCGAATATTTAGATAGTAATTAGAAGTATTAAATATAGACTATTTACAAAAACCATTACATAGATGAAGACTAAACGGCGAGACGAATCTATTAAGCCTAATTAGTCCATGATTTGACAATGTGCTGCTACAGTAACCATTTGGTAATTATGGATTAATTAGGCTTAATAGATTCGTCTCGCCGTTTAGCCTCCATCTGTGCAATTAGTTTTATAATTAACTCATATTTAGTCCTCCTAATTAGTCTCCGAATATTCGATGTGACACGGACTAAACTTTAACTCGAGGAACCAAACACCCCCTTAGTTTTTTTAGACTACTTTAGTTTTTTTTTAGACTATTAGTTTTTTTTAGACTACTACTAGGATCGTGCTACGGGCATAAAAGATTTCCGGCGCAAATGCATAGAGCATGGGAAACATGGTTTTTTTAGATACATAAGAATCAATTTTATCAGGTTTATAGTCAACATGGTGTGAGATTGTTGAAGTAATGAAATGGTCGTGAACAGTCTATAACCAACAGCCATGACAAAAGGAAAGTAATTGCTTGCTTGTGTCAACACACTTGTAATAGAAAATAATATAAATAACATATCTGCTCTTACTTCATACAAATAAGTGCAAGGTCACAGAATAGATACAGGGTCTCGGTGTCTTGGTGACACATAGTTGAATAAAACAAACGTTCACAAATATGTATACAAACAACCATTCTACTATACACATCTGCAAAAGAAACAGACTTGCACCCAAGCATCTACTCCCTCCGTTTCAAATTGCACGTCGGAGGGAACAAATGGCACTTGTCCTTATAAGTAATACACATCACCTGACTATGAGGGATACAATACAGTAATAGAAGTATTCATCAGAGCATTCAACATTGAACTCAAAAATTTAGAAATGTTGTCAGTGTGAATCCTTCAATCAAAAATTTAGAAATGTTGTCAGTGTGAATCCTTCAATCAATCTAATAAAGATGAGTTGTACACCCAAGTACGACTTATCTTCAGATTATATAAAGCACACTGAAAGCAAGTTCCAGATGCCCTTGTAAATGCATACACTTTTCACTTAGGAATATAGAATAAATGAAGGCAGAATAATTTAACAGAGAAATCAGCATTGCTAAACAATGCAGTACGCGATTAGCTCATTGCTGAGAGAACCTGCTCCTATTTTGGATACGGACATTGGAATAGTACTACAAATGCTTTATATCTCATTAAAACAAATAGAATTTTTCTCTAGTATTTGTAAAAATATGGAAATTGCATACTTCAAGAAATGCAAGAAACATTTACAAAGGTACATACATTCTTCTCTGGAAGCGCACATCTAGTCTTCTGTCTATCTCTTTTCTTGATTCTGCATATTTCTGAAGTCAAGCGAATGCAGAAACTGTTCTCTGAATTTCATTTTGATGGCCCACCTCCAATGCAGCCAGCTTACTTCTGACTTCTTCCTGAAGAACAAACATCATAGATGATGAAGAGGTTTTTAAAAAGATAAACAATGGGGTTCCAAAAATAGTCAATGCTGTTCTATCAACCAAGGAAAATAATGTCATCAGTGAACCTAGTGCCCTAACATGGTGAAAGGAAACACAACACATGTATAAGTGCTATTGCTACTAAAGTATGATGATAAGTAAATTACAATATGAAATGTCTTATGTTTCAAAACAATTTTCAGATCAATTCACCAAGTCTTACATCCACTTGATGCCTGCTCATCTTTGCACATCTGGAACATGCTCCTGTCCTCGTCACACATCTAAACACGCATATACAGTTCAGCATGGCGTCCTGCTCCATTGTCCCAGTTGCCCGTGGCCATCCAGCACACCGAAGAGTAACATGAAGGATGCCCATTTGTGAGTCTCTTCAGCTTGAGGAGAATTCCAATGACTGTTGCATAGGTCAGGCTCATTGATTCAAGCCAACAGTACAAAAATGAGAAAAAGGGAAGGAAAATCCAAGGTTAAAACGCTGAGCTACTAAACAATTATATACACTAAACTGAAGTTTATTTTTCTCAGAGACATTGTGGCTCACCTGGTAAAAGACTTGGGAATTGCAATAATGTATTATAGATGTCTTTTGTATTATAGATATATTTTCATTATTAGTCGATCACACAAGTAACAGATACATTTTTTCTTCAAGAAGGAAATTAAGTTATATCTTCCAAAGTCATACCAGCAATGCCTCAAATAAAATCTGATGCAGCAACACAATGCAGAAAAAATAACAGTTACGTATGGGTTAACCGGAGCCGCTTATTTACTTCAAACTCATTAGATCGGTAAATTGGCAAGCTAGCCATTCCCTTGGTGTATGTTTTTTTTTAAAACACAATATAATGTTAGTGGAAAGACCAACCTCATATGGAATACCTTTTGCTATATAAAGGCAGTGCATGACCATGTGCAAGGCAATAATAGAAATAAAGGTAAATATCATATTACATGTTCTAAATATTTAAAGAAAGTTTTCTGGGAACAAGAACCATTTCTTCATCCTCCAATGCTAGAAGCCTAGAACCCTTTTATGATTCCTCATCAGGAGAGGAAGTCTACAAGGGAAAGATGCTGAATGCCCCAACAGGAAGGTGAAAGAAATTTTCAAAGTATTCAGGACAGAAAATCCTATAAGCATTGTCAATTTGTCCAAAGAGTGCACTTCAAGTTTGTTAATCCATTTCTACAGTTCAGTAAATTATCTTTTTTGACATAAAAAGTAGATGCTTATCCATTTTGTTTTAAAATAGCAAAGAGTAACTTGTCATAGAAAGAAAGAAAAAAGGGTGAGGAACCAACATACACAGTAGGTAACTATTTGACATGAATGTTGAACTGACCTGAATAGGCTCCACAACAAGAGCAAGCGCTGTCAGAAAAGACAGAAAACCTTCAGCATCAAAGGATGTGCCTGAAACAACCATTGACCCAGCACAGCACAAGCAGGCCTCCAATGTATGTTGCTCGAACAGCCTGAGGTATGAGAGTCTTCATTTTCTTCTTATCCAAATTATTTTTTAGATTGTCACGAGCTAACTTTTGGAATCTCAATATCTCCTTGAGTTCCCCATTGTTTGCCTTCACAGTGAGCATCGATGGAACTACCTAAAAAGAAGATGACTAAAGTTGTAGTCAGATGTGGATTTTCTTTTTTGGTATGTGAGCGAACAATTGCTACTAAACCAGACATCGTTGAGATAGGCTGTGAGCATGGCAAGGCTGAGATGCGCCTCCTTGGACATTTGACGAAGTCGTTTACCAAGACTTGCTATGACAGCGCACATGCATGGAATTACCTGTTCACACAATGTACAAAGAAAATTAGACAGCAAAGATAGAAGTGACTGTGAAACAACAATGTGAACTGTGAGCTTGGTTACCGTTGCTGCAAGCAATGAGAGCATGGGATCGATTGTCACCATCTGAGTACCCATTGTTATCAACTGCAAGCTTGTCGGCACAATTGTCTGTGTCAAAATTAGTAGTCAGAATCAATGCATGTGTAGTGTACCATTTGTTGGTACAACCGCGGTGAGGCTGCCTGTTACCATTACAGTAGCCAAAATGCGGTGTGTTATTTCGAGATGTACCATTCATTGGTACATCATCTTGAAAGATGTAGAAGTATCAATCAAATTTGGTGAAAAACCAGCCGATTAATGGCGGGGGGTCTCCGGAAAACACAGATCAAGAAAGTTTGAAATTTTCAATCAGGGGGTGTTTGGATCTCCGGGCTAAACTTTAATCCCTATCACATTGAATGTTTAGATACTAATTAGGAGTATTAAATATAGACTATTTACAAAACCCATTGCACAGATGGAGGCTAAACGGCGAGATGAATCTATTAAGCCTAATTAGTCCATGATTTGACAATGTGCTGCTACAGTAACCATTTGCTAATGATGGATTAATTAGGCTTAATAGATTCGTCTCGCCGTTTAGCCTCCATCTGTCTAATTAGTTTTATAATTAACTCATATTTAGTCCTCCTAATTAGCCTTCGAATATTTAATATGACACGGACTGAACTTTAGCTCTAGGATCCAAACGCCTGCTCAAGGCCACATCTAATCAGCAAACATACTGACTGCTAGGCGGGCATTTCCTCGAACAGCTAACCTACATACTATGGAACTTACAAGCATCTAGCAACCTACTATTACCTACCTATTTAAGCATGAATTTCCACGAACGATTGTTGCTCTCTAAACTCTAAAGTGAGTCGATCGGCAACAAAACCACTAAACCAGGGACGAATGCAATCTCACATATTGAGCACGGAGAACACAGCATCCGCGACGTCGTCCGCCTCGTCGGCGATCCGGTGCGCGAGGTCGCCTGCAGCCACCCCTCCTCTGCCCTCGAAGAACGCGAGGTCGCGCTCCAGGAGCCGCGCGAAGGCGCGCTCCCGCAGCCGCCCCGCCGCCCGCAGCGCCGCCTCCTTTCTTCAGGGCTGCAACAGGAAGGCCATGAATCAGGGAATAGCGAGGCCCGCATCCTCTCTTCCATGTCCCCCAGCCGGGTCGAGGATTCGGCGCAGGTGGGGCCTGAACCGCCTCCGGCGTCGGTGCTGCCCAGCCGTCCGCTCGCTCCCCCAGCCCATCTGGGCATGGATGGGTAGCGCCTCCTTTGGGTTGTCGACGCCGAAGAAGGGACCACCGCCGCAACAGTAGCTTTTCCCCGTTGTCGCCACCTTCACGAGCTACAACCGCCTCCGCCGCCACCGTCGACCGAGGAGAGGAGGAGGAGGGCGGTCGTCGGCGGCGGCGCAGGGCGACCGAGGAGTGGCGGCGGTGGCGGCGGCGGCGGCGCAGGGAGACCGAGCCGAGGAGGAACGGCGGCGAAGCAGGGCGAGCGAACCGAGGAGAGGAGGATTGCGGGCGGCGGCGGCGATGCAGGGCAAGCGAGGAGGAGTAGGCGAGCGAGCGGAAGATCGGAGGGCGTACGAAGTTTTTCTTTGGTTTTTTTAGAGTAGAGAAGTAGAGAAGTAGAGACTAGAAACAGGGCTGAAAAGGAAAACAAAACAACTCCCTTGCCAGATGCGCTATCCAACTGACTCAGCGCGGCGCGCCGCCCCTCGCCGCGCCATGGCCCCGCCGCCGTCTCTCCTCGCGAAGACTTCCCTCCTCCTCCTCCTCATACTCGTCCTGTATTCCTGGCTCTCGCCGGGCGCCGCGGCGGCGTCGTCGTCATCGGCCCTCGGTGGCGACCTCCTCGGCACGGCACGCGCGCCGGGTTTCGCGGCGTGGCTGCGCGGCGTGCGGCGGCGCATCCACGAGCGCCCCGAGCTGGCCTTCCAGGAGCACCGCACCAGCGAGCTCGTCCGCGCCGAGCTCGACGCGATCGGCGTGCCGTACGTGTGGCCCGTCGCGCAGACCGGCGTCGTGGCGACCATCGCCGGCGGCGGCGGCGGCGGCGGCGATGGGCCCGTCGTCGCGCTCCGGGCGGACATGGACGCGCTCCCCTTGCAGGTCCGTGACTTTCTCGATTGGGCAGGTCCGTGACTTTCTCGATTGGGAGTATTTTGGTTGTTGGATGGAGCACGCGGTTCGTACAATTGGATTCCAACTGGTTTCTTGGCACAAAGATAAAGTTCTGCTTATCCTTTCATCTGTTAGTCTTTTCAAGTGTGCTTAGGTTCGGCTTGTGAATTTTTTTACAAATAACTTGATCAATTACCAGAATTTTCACTGTTCGAGTGGGTGACTGCCTCTGTTTTGATGAAAATCCATCAAAACTGCAACAATCAATTCGATTGGACAACTGATACGATTGAACCTTGATCTTTTTTTTTTAATAATACGGTATAAGTAGTAATATCTGGACATGAATTTCTTACCCCCAGTCTGACATGGCACTCTTTGATATACCACCATAATACACTCACCATATAGAGTATAGTCTTATAATGTGAATTGACATAGCCAGCGGCACTTGCTAAAAGTTTAGTAACGATCAAAAGCGCAAACTTTTAAACTTATGAAAATATTCATAAGTTCCATTATTAGTCAACATCAGAATATTTGGAAATACAAATTAAATTGGAATTTTGAGTGTACATATCAGGACTTGTTTCTTTTACTGGGCAACTAGCTCCATGTAAATCTTTTATGCCTCCTCTGACTACCTCAAGCCACTGAGCTGCACTTGCACGGGGCTTCAAACAAACAAAAGCAACAAATTAAAGATACCAGGAAAGAAGAGAGTTGATGTCATGATAGTGAAGGGATGTTAGGAGTAGCTGTCACACACGTATCAATGACAAACCAGATTCATATACAAGGAGAAGCTGCCTAACGCCGTGCCCATTTGGGGTTGAGTAGTCGTGCACTTCCTCTTCTCCTAAAATGAGCAGTCACAAACTCAACTGACGAGATAGTGCTCCACGTAACTGATCCAACGACGACTCGTGTAGTATCCTTGATGTGGCCTCACCAATGCAAAAGACTTGGTTTATGGGTAGGGTTAGTTTTTTTTTCAAGTGGTAAAACACTACTAGAAAAATGGCCTTTTGTCCCGAGCCTCAGTACCGGTTGCATTTTGGTCCGATACTAATATGAGCATTAGTACTGGGCCTAACGGATAGTCCTTGAGGAGCCATCTGTGACCCCTTTAGTACCGGGTGGGGGCTCCATCTGGTACTAAAGTTCCTCCACCCGCCGACCTCCGCTTCTTATCCATCTTCATCCCCCGGCCCCATCCTGATCTCTCTCTCTCTCCTCTCTCACTCTTCCTCACCCGACCAGCCCCCTCCTTCCTTAGCTTCCTCCTCCTCCTCTGCCTCCTCTCACTCTTCCTCACCCAGCGACGGCAGGCGGCGGGATGGAGGTGGAGGGGCGGCGGCGGGGTGGAGCGGCAGTGATGGCGAAGGGCGAGAGCGGTGGAGGGGCGGAGGCGGGCGGGGCGGCGGTGGAGGTGGAGTAGGGCAGAGGCAGAGGCGGGCGGGGTGGAGGCAGAGGTGGATCCAGGCGGAGGTGGGGCGGAGACGGAGTGAGCGAGCGAGTGGCAGGGGCGGGCCGACAGAGGGGGTCGGCGGCGGGAGGGGGCGGGGATGGGTGGGGGATTTCCTTTTTTTAAGTTTTTAATACCCTTTAGTACCGGTTATTTCAACCGGTACTAAAGGCTTCCCTTTAGTACCGAACTACTAGTACCGGTTGGGAAACCGGTACTAAAAAAGGTTCCCAACCGGTACTAATGGCATTTTCCCTTACTAATCTATAGTTTTGTTAAGCTCATTTGCAAACAAAAAGCAGCTACGTCTATTAGTACACGAAACGCAGGGAAGTTATTGGATGATGCCAGCACTGATTTATTTGTGAAAAGTATTTATTGTTGCCCGCAAAAAAATCATCTATTGTTTGATTCTTGTAAATCCTATCTTAGTTTTATCAGTAAGTTCCGCCAGAGTATTTTGCGCGGCAGATCGATCAAGGCGGCCACCCTTTAGTCTCGCCCGTTTCGGCTTCAATCACCACGCCGACGCGTCTCCGACCTAGTGATCTCCATCATCCCACCATGGCTGCCGCCAGCACCACCTTTACTTTCCTCCTCCTGCCACTACTGCTCTGCTTGCACCTGACTGCCCACACCTCTCTGGAGTCACCCGTCGCCGGTGAACTCCTAGCCGAAGCGCGCGCCGGGCTTCGCCGCGTGGCTGCGTGGTGTGCGGCGGCGCATCCACCAGCGGCCTAAGCTGGCCTTCTAGGAGTACCACACCAACGAGCTCATGTGCGCACTAGCGAGTTCATATCTTCTGTGTTGATTCTAACAATATAGCACATTCTCTTCTTATAGCTAGCTCATTCAGATTTTTCTGTTTTACCCAAGCTACATAAGTAATTGCATCAGGTTCTTGCAAAGGCTAGTAGCCTTTTGTAGCCCATATTGTTTGTACAAATGAGTTTATTAAAAAATATATCATAAATATATTAGTGGTAAATGTAGTTAACTCAAAAGCTACCACTTGTAATAAAGAGAACTTTATTACAACACAACAATATTACACAAAAGTGTACAGCACCCTCTCTTTAGTGGCTAGTCTAGCACTCACTCTTTACTTCTACTATACTCCATTATACTCCATTCATCTACCATGCTCATGGTTGAATGGCATGGCAAGGGAGGGGACCTCTAGGCCAAGTAAGTTTATAGGATGATGATATGTGTCCCCTTCTAGAGTTTTCATTGGACAAATATCTATATTCTACATTATTCTACTTCATGGCAATAACATCTAGTGCCTTCATGGAAAATATCATGAATCATGAGTTATGGGGAAGGCTCTAAAAGTTTGTATTGCTTTCCTTCAATATGATATCTTCAGCAGGAGTAACGGGGACAGCAACTTCTTTTTCTTTTTCTAGAGACTTGGCAAAAGTAAATTTTACATCCGTCTTATCTTCCATGTCTTTTTGAATGTCTATGATACACTTCTCATAGTTTTCAGCAAACTTGCTTCCCTCACTTAGGTTAAAAGTTCTAATTGGAGAAGGAATGTCCTGTATGGCATTAAACATATTTCAAAATAACTTTGCATATTGATCTTAACAGAAACTACAGCACATAAACACTATAAAACTTGCACAGTAATGTCTTCCCACCACACTAAACTTATTAATGAACGAAAAAGAAACATCGAAGTGCATGCATCTCTGTCCAAACCGTCGTTTCCTCCCTGTGTTCTTTGAGTAATCACTAGCTACTATCTCGTGACAGAGGAAGAAGTGTGTGGCCTAAAGGCACGGTAGGACTGAGTTATCTTTTGGCATCCGATGGTTTAGTCAAAGCACGCAATAAAGGGGATAAGAGTCTAACAGATCGTCAGCTCCTGCATGCCTGTGTCCAATACATGCAAAGATCCAACATTCTAGGATTTCAGTTTAATTTGGTTGCAGATCAGTGCACCTAGCATAGGATACAACAAGCACACACGCAACTCATCTCTGTCGACCATGGCCGCCGCCGCTGCCGCCTGTAGCCTCATCGTCCTCCTCCTACCGCTACTACTCTGCTTTCACAACTCCGTCGCCTCGCCGGCGACGCCACTCGCGGGTGAGCTCCTAGCCGAGGCGCGCGCGCCGGGGTTCGCCGCGTGGCTACGCGGCGTGCGCCGCCGCATCCACCAGCGGCCCGAGCTGGCCTTCCAGGAGTACCGCACCAGCGAGCTCGTGCGCGCCGAGCTCGACGCGATCGGTGTGCCGTACAGGTGGCCCGTCGCCCAGACCGGCGTCGTGGCCACCATCGTCGGCGGCGCCGGCGACAATGGACCCATCGTCGCGCTCCGGGCCGACATGGACGCCCTCCCCGTGCAGGTCCGTCCGTTTTTCCTGCAAATACTCCAGCGGTGCGGCGCCGTCGTGAATCATGATCTCGTTTCTCGTCGTCTTGCGTAGTAGGCAACTCAGTAGGGTTCGGTGCGGGCACAAGGTGTGGGTTCTGATGCTCGCAGGTGTCTTGGGGTCTAACCATTCAATTTCAGTTCATCATCCAATACAATTTTTTTCTCTTTCTTCTGTGTATATATGCTGGTTCTGATTATCTAAACGTGAAAATTCATTTAAAATTGAAACAACTGTTTTTTGTAAAATGATGCACCGGTTTCCTTTTTCCTCCCTAATACAGCGTGATCAACTTTTTAGGAAAAAAGGATGGAACATGGCATATATCGTATACCCGAGCATTTTTGTGGGCTGGCCTAAAACTACTCTGAAAATGTCTGGACCTAAAACCAATGCCCGGACCTAAAACAAGCCTGAAACCAATTGTCCAGTGAACTGACCTAAAGCCAATGCTGCGCATAAAACAAGCCTGAATTCTTTGTGCATGCAGTAACGCAGTTTACTTTTGGGAGGATGTAATGATGCAAGGTTAATATGATTGTACCTGGTGAGGGATCTCTTAGCTGGAGATTAGAAAGACATTGCAAGACTTATAACAACTTAATAAGGAAATGCAGTTTGAGGCTCCTAAATTCACATCTTCTGTGTTGATTCTAACAATATAACACATTCTCTTCTTATAGCTAGCTCATTCAGATTTTTCTGTTATCTTAACCCAAGCTACATAAGTAATTGCATCAGCCAAATCAGGTTCTTCCAAAGACTTGTGTTTTGTCGCCCACATTATTTGTACAAATGAGTTTATTAAAAAATCTTTAGTGGATTTACACAGCTTCCGCAATGTGTGTAATCTGAAAAACAGAGCATCTTTGTTCGAAAAATTCAAAACAGAGCATAAGAACAACTAGGAAAAACGAAAATTAATCACCCCCACTGGTATAGTGTGCATTGCATCCATGTGGTAAAGCTTGCAAAAACCTTAACTATAGTTTCCACATTCCTCAGTTACCATTTGTGAAGAGAGTTACCATAGCAGAGGTGTTTTTTTTTCTTTGTCAGGAATTAGTTGATTGGGAATACAAGAGCCAGGAAAAAGGAAAAATGCATGCGTGCGGACATGATGCACACACAGCAATGCTTCTGGGGGCTGCTAAGATACTTCAAGATCATAAGAGCGACTTAAAGGTAATCTTTAACCAATTTGATGGACATGAAAGGACATAGTGTTATGATCAAATTTAAAATGTTTCAAAACATCACCAGATTTTCCTATACTGTATTAGTACTATGTCAGTAATCATGCATGGCACTTCATGATATATATCCACAACAACTGTCCACCCAAAGTTTCAACATTCGTTGTGGTTCCTGGATGATTCAAGTTAGTTCACTAGACAAGTTTTGCTCTCCATGCTATAATTTCTGCTGTTCTTGTTTGATCATTAGGGTACTGTGAAGTTTGTATTCCAGCCAGCAGAGGAGGGTCAGGGTGGAGCATACTATATCTTACAAGAAGGTCTGCTTGACGACGTGTCAGCTATCTTTGGCTTGCATGTTGATCCAGTCCTTCCAGTAGGCGTTGTTGCATCCAGGCCAGGACCCTTTGCTGCAACAGCAGCTCGATTCCAAGCAACTGTTACTGGTAAAGGTGGGCATGCTGCACTACCCCACCAAGCCTTCGATCCAATTGTAGCTGCATCAAGTGCCATCCTCAGCCTTCAACAAATCGTCTCCCGGGAAATAGATCCCCTCCAAGGCGCGGTGCGTTATCTGCTTACTTTGGTAGTATTTCCATTGACAGATAAATTTCTGAACTTTTTACTTCAAAAATTCTTTACTACTGTTGAAAAAGACCGGTGCCTCCCTGCCTTTTGAACTTTCAGGTTGTATCCGTCACTTTTGTGAAGGGAGGCGATGCTTATAATGTCATTCCAGAGTCTGTGACCTTTGGTGGCACCTTGAGGAGCATGACAAATGAAGGTCTATTGTATCTCATGAAGCGGATCAAAGAGGTAAACTCTTTCCGGCCTGAACTGCATAGTTTCTGCCCTTCATACAATTTATGAATGCTTGTATGGAAGATTGTAGAAGGACAATCAGCCATACATCACTGCACTGGCACCGTGGACTTCATGGAGGGCAAAATGAGAACATATCCAGCTGTGATCAATGATGAAGGGATGTATGATCATGCCAAGGCAGTGGCTCAGAGCTTGCTCGGGGAAGAGAACGTCAAGGTCGCGCCGCAGTTAATGGGAGCGGAGGATTTTGGGTTCTACGCGCAGAGAATGGCTGGCGCCTTCTTCACCATTGGAGTCGGCAACAAGAGCACCATGGTGACAGTCCATTCCACTCACTCGCCCCACTTTGTGATTGATGAGGATGTGCTTCCCATAGGAGCTGCACTCCATGCTGCCGTGGCAACTGAATACTTGAAGCAGCATGCATCAGCCTGAAAATGAATGCGAAAAATTGGCTTGTTTGGATACTTTGGGCATCATGCAGTATGCTTTTCGTGGAGGTGAGCAGAGTTTTCCTTTCTTTGGTTCCCCAATCCTACTGGTTTTTAATGATCTGAAAATCCAGAATGCCATTACTACTTTGCTGTAGGCTATTCAAGATAGAAAGTAGGTGTTCAGATGCTCAGGAGTCAGGACCTACAAGTTATCCTCACTGATGGAAAGACAATGATGTATTAGACATATATAATAAATAACAAGATATTCCAAATATTAATGCAACTCATACATCGGTTTCTATGACAAAATAAAAATGATGTATCACATATAAACAAAGTCTGCAAAATAAACCTTTTACACCAACTGTTTCTACCACAGTATTTTTAAACCTGACAAAATTGTGATGCTGTGAAAGTATTACCCGAGACACTTTTACGTTTACCATTGCCACCTCCAATTTGAACGTCATCAATCAGAGTAGAGCCTCGTGTACATTAAGAACGTCAAATCTTATCTTACCTATTATTCAAGTAAGCAACATTTCTGCTCTGATTTTTTTTTTGTCCAACTTAATTACACCTAATCTTAAGCGCCGATAGTAGCCTGAAACTATTTTTTTTTTTTAAAAACGCAATCCTCGTTTGCGTTTAGCTCTATTCCGAAGTGGATTTTGCAACAAGTCGAAACCCAATCCGACCCATACGGCAACAAAGAATCATCGAATCAAAGCTCGATTGAAACTTCAGACAAGAAAAGGCCTCGAATTGGAACAGTAGAATAGAAAAGGCACGAGGAACCAGATATAACTCGAAGGTGAAGAACATCCGTGGTCGCGAATCCACCAAGGCTGGGAAGCTCCGCCATTTCACCAGCAACCGTGACAGTACTGCTGAACTCCAGCGGCCGACCCCAAGGATTTCGGTATCGGTGTTCGGACCCCTCGAAATTACTCACCGCGCAGCCACAGCTGTTCACGCGCTCGCGTCTTGCCCTGCTAACCATTAAACTGATTGACCACCTGTAATGATCCAGTTTGGGTCAATTTACTCGTTACTATTACTCCATTAACAGCTAAAGAAATACTCCCTCCGTCCTAAATTGCTATTTGCTCATAATTTGAGACGGAGTGAGTAGCATATTTAGCATGATCCGAACCATCTCGTGCTAACATTATGACTAATCAATTCCATTAGCGGCAGGATGGATCATTGGATCAGTTACCAACCGTGTTGGTGTGTGTTTGGGTGGATGGATCATTGGATCAGTTACCAACCGTGTTGGTGTGTGTTTGGGTTAATTCGCCTGTTTGATCGTTGATCTGAGAGTGGACAGAACCCGTGGCCTTCTGCTTTTTAAAAATAAAAAAGGATCAACGCTCTTAAAAAATTCTCATGTCACATCAAATCGTCCGGCTAACTCACATGTATAGTACTTCCAATTTATAGGTGTTTTTACTTTTCTATATTTATAGATCTTATTATGCACTTAGA
Source organism: Setaria viridis (assembly GCF_005286985.2). Lineage (NCBI taxonomy): Eukaryota > Viridiplantae > Streptophyta > Magnoliopsida > Poales > Poaceae > Setaria > Setaria viridis. The sequence continues at coordinate 8,891,267 of NC_048264.2, forward strand.
CATACCCTATATCTAGATGCATAATAATATTTATAAAAAAAACTAAAACGATCAACAATTTGAAGGAAGTATTTAACAAAGTGGTCGGCCATCCGTGGACACTGAAGGGAGTATTTAACAAAGTGGTCGGCCATCCGTGGTGTCCTGTAGTATATAACATTGCTAGGGAAAGCGCCTTCAGTACCGGGTCCAAACCTCCCATTTAGTACCGGTTGTGCAACCGGTATTGCTAAGTCAGTACTAAAAGGGTTCTTTAGTACCGGTTCAAATAATCGGTACTAAACTCTTTTTTCTGTTATGTTTCTTTTCTATTTCTTTATTTTATATTAGTATTTCATATTTGTTTCCTTTATATATACTAGTTCTAATATGTAATATAAAGTTGTATTTGATCTATAATAGTACATTTGAGATAATATTATACATAGACATATTGTGCATACACATATATGAATCATATTACATTGCATTAACTCTCAAAGTTCAATATTTTGGATCAACTATTCTGAACCCAAGTCCTGACGGTGATGTAGATTTGATCTATCATTTGAAACTCTCCTGCTAAATTTACTACCTGAAGAAATTTACTGAGTTATTCTTGAATTGCCCTGATTTTTTCGTCTCGAGGAGTTCTTCCTTCATGTGTATAATCTATATCATTAGCAAAGGTTATTATATTAGATCAATGGATCTCCACAATTAGAACTAATTTATTGTTAAGAAATTTGTGTACGTACTCTGAATTCGTAGTCAGTTATAAGCTTGGGATGTACAAAGCCATGAATGAACTCACATACATAGTATCCATATAAATTATTCCGCGGATTCTAACTTAAACACTATATGTATGGCAAAAGAAGTTATAAAATATTTTATGTGTTTAAGGAAGTGACATGAGATGTGCAAATTCAATACATACCGGGAACTCAGAGTGGATATGAAGTTGCTCCTTGAATTTACCTGAGTAACATTGACGGAAGCGATCCCATGCTCTGTTAAGCATGTCTATGAGGTTAATGTATCCAAGATATAGACCATGGTTCAATCAACCACGATAACAAGGAGTACCTAGTGGAAGCTGTACATATATATATATATATATATATATATATATATACAGTGAAAAGCTATTTAGTCTTATTTTTAAATGCTAGTTTGAAAAATAAAAGAGATGGGGAACACGCTCACTTGAAGTTGTACGGCAGAAATACATTATATATATATATATATATATGTATGTATGTATGTATGTATTCTTCAAGGTCTGATTTGGTTTATCTCTTACATTTGCCTCGTCTATAACACTTACAGAAATAATTATATATATTCTTCAAGTTAGAGAAAATTAAACACTTATAGAACCCAGGAACTGATGAATGATTTGTCAAGTGCGTCTTGATTGTAAAGGAAATAAAGTTCCTCGAACGGCACATTTATAATGGCATCACCACAGAAATAATGCTGATCTCCAATCCGAACTTCTAGCAGGAGTAAACCGGTGGCTGAAGCCTCCATGTACAATTTGTACATCTTTCTTGGAAGAAGCTCCACCAACTGCGACCACACAAGCTCTTTCCCTAACTCAAATTCTCATTTACCAGCCCTAGGGTGCTTTGGGATATGATCCTCCCCTTAAAGTTGAGGTGCGGTGAGATTTCTAAATAATGAAACATTGCTCTCTCCCACGTGCTCATTTTCCCGGAGGCTCGACGAGGAGGAACGGGGGGAGGGGGGCTGGCGATATGAGATTGAATTGTGGTGGCGCTCAAGGGTAGGGTTTTTCAAAAGGGCAGATAGTAGATGGCAAATGACAAAGTAAATAGGAGGGGTAACTTCTCTCGTCCCTTTATAACAACGGCGGAGTTAATGGAGGTAATGGCCCAATGTTTTCGGACTTGGCCGAAAATTTCGCACTTGTCCGGCAGTTACTAGAAGTATCGCAAGAGATAGAGTTAACTGTTGGCAAACAGCCACGATGACCAGTGGTTGACCCTTATACCTCTTGGAGCTAGTTGTGCAACGGCTCGGGGGCTGCGTGCACCGTGCTCGTTGGTTAAAAAATTCTTTTGTCAAGATCAAGATTAAGATAATATAGATGCAGATTGATCCTCAACCTGATTCTTCGATTCAACCTAAGGCTCGGGGGCTACTCCATATGGAGTGCGATTTTCATCGCACTTCCATATAAAGATTCAAGAACAGATGTTCAGAGGAAACGTTAGTTGAGGCTTGAGCACATTCTAGCCGCATGATAGTACTCGAGTTACTTCAAGACTCAACCCTGACAAAGTACTCGAGTGAAGTCTGTAAAGATACTCGATACTGCTACATTTGACTCAAACGTACTCGGGGGCTTGTCGTAGATACATCTATGGGGCCCACCCAAAGGTTTGGATAGATCCGCATATGGGGCTGTACACCAAGACATACTGGACATGGAGACTACGGTGCAAGATGATGTAGCGTTCATGGAGTACAAGGAACTAGTTGAGGGCAAGGAAACTACTCGTAGCAATTGGAGTAGGACTTTATGGTCGAATCCGACTAGTACTCTTATAAAACAACCAACCTGTAACCCTGCTCCTCCGGTTTATAAGGGCGGGCATGGATCCCCTCCAGATAAGTTCAATCCAATACAAGCAAATAACACACAGAACGTAGGGTATTACGCGATCTAGCGGCCCGAACCTATCTAAATTGTGTGCCTATGTACACCATCGAGTTCATGATTTCGGCGACAACATCAACCAAAACTCTACCTTAGGTACTCTCTTGGTAGGTTGTCGGGTTTAAACACCAACAGCCACCTCCTCGGCTCCGTCCCCGTACCGACTCAATCCCTGCTCTCTTATCTGCGTTTCTCGTTACGGCAGGATGGGCGGTGGAGCCGGGGGCGGTGGGGTGGCGTCGGGGGAGCGGCGGCGGGCTGCGGCAGGCTAGCAAGGGTGCGGGGCGGGGTTGGCGGCACGGCTAGGTGTGTGACGGGCGAATGGCGGGGTGCTTGGGTGCAGGGAGGAGGCGGCGGGTGGGCGGCAGTGATGGGAAGGCGGAGGAGTGGTGGGTGGGCGGCGGAGCGGGGTGGTGTCAGGGGAGCGGCGGCGGGCAGCGGCGGGCTGGCAGGGGTGCGGGGTGGGGCCGATGGGGGATTTCATGCGTATATACCTAGGGTTGCTAGGTGGGCTTCTAGTGAGCTAAATGTTTCGGGACCTCGATGGAGCTCCACGGGTGAATTTAAAAATCCGCTCCAAAACCGCAGTATTTCAGGTATCCGAATCCGTAAATCCGTGGGCAAAAATTAGGAACCAAAACCGAAATCCGCGGATATCCGCCCCGAACCCGAGCCGCTGCCATCCTTAAGCAGAGAAAGATGGTGCGAGCAGCAGCGGTCCTAACCTTCGTGGGAGGAGGGAAAAGGGCATGAGGAGCAATGATTAGGGATAAGCCAGTCATTGTTCAACTCATTTAATGTTCTTTAGTCACTATATAATCAGTCATTGTTCGCTCTTTATTCACTACAATCAAATAGAGGAACCAAACAGGTTTTCTCCCCGTCCTCTTTCTCGACCTTCTGAACCATCTCTGAAATTTTCCGACACGGCGCGCCGCCCCTCGCCGCGCCATGGCCCCGCCGCCGTCTCTCCTCGCGAAGACTTCCCTCCTCCTCCTCTTCCTCCTCATACTCGTCCTGTATTCCTGGCTCTCGCCGGGCGCCGCGGCGGCGGCGGCGGCGGCGTCATCGGCCCTCGGTGGCGACCTCCTCGGCACGGCACGCGCGCCGGGTTTCGCGGCGTGGCTGCGCGGCGTGCGGCGGCGCATCCACGAGCGCCCCGAGCTGGCCTTCCAGGAGCACCGCACCAGCGAGCTCATCCGCGCCGAGCTCGACGCGATCGGCGTGCCGTACGCGTGGCCCGTCGCGCAGACCGGCGTCGTGGCGACCATCGCCGGCGGCGGCGGCGGCGGCGATGGGCCCGTCGTCGCGCTCCGGGCGGACATGGACGCGCTCCCCTTGCAGGTCCGTGATTTTCTCGATTGGGAGTTTGTTTTGGTTGTTGGATGGAGCACGCGGTTCGTACTATTGGATTCCAACTGGTTTCTTGGCACAAAGATAAAGTTCTGCTTATCCTTTCATCTGTTTTAGTCTTTTCAAGTGTGCTTAGGTTCGGCTTGTGAATTTTTTTACAAATAACTTGATCAATTACCAGAATTTTCACTGTTTCCAATCGAGTAGGTGACTGCCTCTGTTTGGATGAAAATCCATCAAAACTGCAACAATCAATTCGATTGGACAACTGACAAGTACACGTTGCTAATACATGTTTTAGTTTCAGTATCTCGGATCCTTTTTGCTGTCTCATGACTTTCAGATGCCTTGCGTTTATCAAATATCAAATCCACTAATTAATGACTTCAGTGATTTATCCCATTAGGTACACCAACCTAGCAGCATACTTGCCATTAGGAGTTCATTATCATCTTATCCAATCCAGCCATCTCAATTATGTTGGGGACACCCGGCACCCTCTGCTTTTGATTCCACACATTATCGAATCATAGAAATAAAAATATTGGCACGTTTCTTAACCTAATCTTGCAGAGCCAGACCTTAGGCATAAGATGGGGAGAGTACATTTGCTACTGTTTTGTTTGTGAAATGAATCCGTTTACATGTTTAGTTTGGGAGCAACATGGACGCAGTGCTTCTTTTGACGCATCAGGCAGCAATTCAATTCAAATGCTCTTGCTAGCTTAGCAACTCTACTGCTTTTGCATGGCCAGTGTTTTGTCCCCTCCTTTTTTGAATAAATAGCACATGTCCTTCATTTTTGGTTGGGAAAACTGTCTCTTTGCTAATTGCTATGTGATTCATTTGTCAGGAATTGGTAGACTGGGAGCACAAGAGCAAGGAAAGTGGAAAGATGCATGCTTGTGGGCATGATGCTCACACAACGATGCTTCTTGGAGCAGCTAAATTACTTCACTCTCGGAAGGATGATCTGAAGGTATGTATTGTGTCACCAGAATTTGTGAGCTTGGGTTTCTAAGTCTTCCATGGCCAAAAACTTGATTCTTTGTTTTGTTTTATAGGGTACTGTGAAGCTCGTCTTCCAGCCAGCAGAAGAAGGTTACGCGGGGGCTTTTCATGTTCTAAGAGAAGGTGTCCTGGATGATGTGTCGGCCATTTTTGGCTTGCATGTTGATCCAAGCCTTCCTGTAGGTGCCGTCGCTTCCAGACCAGGGCCATTTCTAGCAGCGTCAGGCAGATTTTTAGTGACGGTCACTGGAAAAGGCGGGCACGCTGCAGGGCCACAAGATGCTGTGGACCCCATCGTTGCAGCATCCTCTGCCATCGTCAACCTTCAGCTGCTTGTTGCCCGGGAAATTGACCCCCTTCAGGCTGCAGTATGTGACCAGCTTACCATGTTTGCATTCATCTGTCTTTGCAGGCCATCTTATGTCTTAATTTGTTCAGCACATATTCAAATGTTATTCTGATAATGGCATGATCTCCTCTCTGTTGTTTACTGCCAGGTGGTCTCAGTTACGTTCATGAAAGGAGGTCACGCTCACAATGTCATTCCGGAGTTAGTATCCTTCGGTGGTACATTAAGGAGCTTGACGACAGAAGGCTTTTCGTATCTTAAGAAGAGGATCAAAGAGGTAAATAACAAAACAAGTTTATATCTCCATTTTACCTGAAATCAGGAGCATCAATCTGTAGTTGACCAATGAAAATGTCTCTGCTGCACTTACAACTGCAAATGATAACATTATACTTGTTTGGAAGATCATAGAAGCGCATGCAATCGTCCACCGCTGCACCGCCAGTGTCGACTTCATGGAGGAGCAGCTCCGTCCATATCCAGCCACTGTAAACGACGAAGGGATGTATCACCATGCCAAAGAAGTGGCAGAGACCATGCTCGGGCAGGACAATGTGAGGAGAGGCACCCCGCTAATGGCCGCCGAGGATTTCTCCTTCTATGCGCAGAAATTTGCAGGGGCGTTCTTCATGATCGGAGTCCGCAACAAGACTATGGAGGCAGTGCATCCCCTGCATTCCCCTTACTTTGTGATCGATGAGGATGTGCTGCCGGTAGGAGCTGCCTTCCACGCTTCAGTGGCGATCGAGTACCTGAATAAACATGCAGCAATGGCAAACGGAACTGGACATAGACATCTGTTGATTGCTTTATAGATACCGAAGCTCATCTAATAGAAATAATCAGTGAACATTGGGAAAATTTTCATTTCCTCGCCTTGCATTCTTTTCATACTTCAATTCCCTCTGGGTTTCTTCACGGTTTCTGGAGAGGGAATTAAAGGAACATCCAAAGATTGGAAGTTCTCCGGCCCGTTCGCTTCAGCTTATTCAGCCGACTTATCAGCCATCAAACAGTGTTTTCCTCTCACAACAAATCAGCCGTTTCAGCTTTTCAGCCGGCTTATAAGCTGAAGCGAACAGACCCCATGGTGATAGTGCTGTTTAGGATATGGTTTAACGAGATGCCTGGTAAGTGTACATCGTATTCATTTCTGGTGGAGGCACGAGGTGATATTTCCGGTCGACCGATACAACAGTCTTCAAACACAACATTACTGCACCCTGCTGCATATACATCAGTGCAGCTTCTCTCTAACAGTTGTGCAAAACAATCTCCCTTTTCAGAAGAATACAGTGAAAATCACCCTCACCCATTTAAAATTAATTTGGAACCCAGGGAGTTCAGTGAAGCACTCATGGCTGCTGATGACAAAACTAAATTAGGAGCTAAATTCTGATGCATAAGATGCGTTCTATTTGATGATGCAACACAAGCTTCTGAGCCGCAGTTATACTGATGTTGCATGAGATGTGAAATTTCTTCTATTTAACGTTCGGATGATGCAAATAAAATTAGTATTTTTTTTTAAAAAAAACTTTTCTGCTCCCTTCTACTCCGAAATACTTGACGTTCTGGAACCCTACCCAGCAGCCCAATAGGCCCATCAATCCAGTCAATCCCCAACCTCTCTCTCGGCCGACAGTTAGCACGCACATATCCCAGTCGCGCCGCCGCGTTTCGTGGTTATAGCTGCCCGCCTGCCCCCCCCCCCCCCCCCCGGGAGCCTCTGCCTCGCACCGCGCCGTGCGTCTTTGCTGCCTGCGCCGCGGCCGCACGACCGCCCGTGCGCGGCGCCGCCGAGCTGCCCGCACACCACGGTGCACGCCACGATAGTTAGGGGATGTTTGGATACAAGATGCTAAAGTTTAGGAGGATCACATCGGATGTTCCGACGTTAATTAGGAGGACTAAACATGAGCTAATTATAAAACTAACTGCAGAATTCCTATACTAATTCGCGAGACGAATCTATTAAGTCTAATTAATCCATCATTAACAAATGGTTACTGTAGCACCACATTGTCAAATCATGGACTAACTAGGCTTAATAGATTCGTCTCGCGAATTAGACTTCGTCTATGTAATTAGTTTTTTAATTAGACTATATTTAATACTTCTAATTAGTATCCAAATATTCCGATGTGACAGGTAAACGGGGGTGTTACAAATATTCCGATGTGACAGGTAAACGGGGGTGTTATCCATACATCCCCTTAGGCGAAGCTCCCTGGCGTCCCATTCTGGACGACGCCAAGTCGCCGACTAGGCGACGCCTTGCCAACTATGGTCGTGATCGTCTGATCGACATGACCCACCGGCCACGGCACTCCCCATGCGCTGTTGCCAGTGCCCGCCGACGGTCGACAAACGAGGCGGTATTACCATCAGCTCCAGAACAATGGCATTATTATTAGGTGAGCATCGATCTCTTCTCTCTTTTTCTTAAGAAATGCGTGTATAGAAGGGAAAGCATGCCACCCTGGGATGGTCATCAGTATCCTCAGCTTTGCAGTAATTGATTGATTAAAGTGAGCACAAGTATGTGAGAAAAGCATCTCTTTAATTATTCTTTGCCCTTCATGCAAGACCCGCATAAGATTCGGCTAAGACTACATGCCTTCTCTTCTGCTCCTACAGCAGGAAAGGATCGGATATCAGAGCAAGAGCTACAAACATAACAAGCAAGCATAATGTGCATCAGAGAGGCATACCATGGATTACACTCTGTCTGATTTAGTTATTTTGGATAAGGTAAGCACAAATATTTTGGGTTACTTGATGTATGTATACTCCAAAAGTGTATTCTTAAACCCTTTTCAGTTCTTCTATACGGAATTTTTGAAACACCATATACCTGAGATTGCTCTTAATATTAAAGAGGAGCGTGCTAACAGGAAATCTGTTGGGGCTAGGCATGGCTAGTCTAACTCAACTCATGAGACTACTAGTTTTTTTGTTCAAATTTACACCTATGTTTCATTCCTCATCTCTTAGAGTTCTTGTTTGTTCACCAATTTGGCTGGGGCAGAAGTCGTTACTTGCCTGCTCTAACTTTCCCCTTATCTTATATAACACACAATGACACAAGATCTCCCGTGTTGTCGCAAAAAGAAAAGAGAAAGTAGTCCAAAAAAATAAACATTTGCTTCAGCCATGAACAATTGTTTTTTCATACGATGGAATCTTTCTGATGAGCCTTTTAATGTTTGATGACACCAAGGCAAAAGGAAGCAACGTATTACCCCATCAACGGCGCCATCGGGGCTTACTTCATTAAGATCAGCAGTGGTAAACTGATGCAAGCATCCAACCATCCAAGACCTATAATCCTCCACTTGTGGCCCGGAGGTCCTGGGTTCAAACCAGCCTCTTTGCAGAATTTTAGAAGAATTTTGCAAGAGTAAGGTTATCTAGGAATTCCCTTCCTCAGACCCCACCTTGTGTGGAAGCTTTCACACTAGGTATGCCCCTCTTTTTTATATTGAATTCTATTTTCTGCTTGCGAATTACTCTTCTCAAAACTTGCCATTTTTCTTAGTAGATGGTATATAACATATAATTTGATTGAGATTTTAATAACCTTAGTATTTCCAGGTACCATTATATTAAGCCATCCATAATGCTGGATTCAATGGTTGAAAATACATTGTATCTAGATTCAATGATTGAAAATACATAGTACTATTTGGTATCGTATCACAACTGAAATTAGGAGGTAGTAAGCCTACTGCAGGTCAGCAGGTGCTTTTACGGTGTGCTATACTATATTTGACACTACAGTATGGGTAGCATATTTGGATCTCTGCTGCATGTAGTACCGAGCTGAGCACCATTGCCTACGAAAATCAGGGAGTTGTGAGGATGAAGAGACAAGAGAGTGTAGATTGCCAGAGTTAGAATAAATGTTTTCTCTTGAAGTTTGGCTGATGGACCCATGGGCGTGGTTTCGTTTAAAAAAAAGAAACCGTGCATGGGATTATATCCTACGATGGCACAATGGAATATAGCAATATGATCAGTGGCAGGCAAAATGGAAATGCAAAAAATCTCATTGGCAGTTTTACAAATGACCTTTTTTAAATAGGTCCATAAATATGTATTATTTAAGGCTGTTTTAATTTCTGAAGTCCAATTCCCTGGAAATGATATGAACTGGGATGGGATTTAGTTGGGTGTTTCCAAACAAAACGTGAAGAAAACAGAGCATGAGAAAACATGTCCTTTTCATCTAGTGTATTGCCCTTAGTCTTTGGTGCTAGTATATTTTTATCTCCTATCTTTGGCTTGCCATGTACTCGTGACCAAACTGTATGTTACTGTACACATAGGCAAGAAAGATAAAGATGATGGCTGGATAATATTGTAGTGGCACTAAAGCTGTGTGGTATTAATGGTTATTGGCTAAAATAATTGCCTCCTTATTACTTCAATCTTTAAGGAAAAAGGAAGTAAACACGAATAAAATTTGATCTGTCAAATAATACTGAAGCTGAGGGTAATTTGTTTGACAAAAAAATTATGTTTTCATGTATTATGATTTGTGAAAATCAGTTTCACATGACAAATCAATTATATACACGTGGGTACCATCTATTTAATTAAAGCACCATATGACTCAAGGGAAATTGACTTCAGTAGTTGTAAATTCACGTGTTCACACAGGCTGTGGTACCTTTATAACTAATCGTAACTTTAATAATTAAGCCTCGAATGTGTATAAATAGCCTACACAAAAATTCATTAACTATCTATTGAATTAATAGTTATAAATTTAGAATAAATCTCTATACTCTTTTCAATTAATAATTCCTAAATTAAAAATTATATGTAGAACTTTTGTACTCACAATTTTTATTGTTATAATGGATGTTCAATTTATTTGTTTTTCTCCATTTCTCTTTGTTTCTACTATTTATTCTTCGCATCTACAAATATCATCATTTTAGTATCACTTTTAATTTCTTTGACCACACAATACTTACATACACTGCAATGAACAGTGGTAAAGGGCCCTAGGGAATCAAGTACGCAATGCAGAGCATCAAGAAACTCTGGAACGAGTGGGAAATTCAGTTCTTGGTGCTCCTCAGTTTCACATTACAAACTTTCCTCTTCTTTTCCGGCAGTCTTCGGCGGCGTAGCAAAAACATGTTACTTAATTTCATAATTTGGATAGCTTATCTGAGTGCAGACTTGGTAGCAGTTTATGCCCTTGGCTTTCTCTCAAGACATGAGGATACAACCACGGGTAGTGGCACCTTAAGAGGGGTTCACCAACTAGCTTTCTTTTGGGCACCTTTCCTTCTCATACATCTTGGTGGACAAGACACTATCACTGCTTTTGCCATTGAAGACAACAATTTATGGTTGAGGCATTTGCTGAATTTGATTGTTCAAGTTACCCTTGCCATCTATGTATTTTGGAAGTCCATTGATCAATACAGTTATCAACTTACAGCTCCAGGTATTTTTGTTTCTATTACTGGAATTATCAAGTATGGGGAAAGGACAATGGCCTTAATGTATGGGAACCTAACAAACATGAGTGGCATTCTTCAGAAAATGAAAAACACGAGTGATTCCAATACCACTGAGAATGTGGACGAGGTTCGAAGACTGAAGCAGGCTGGTGATGTTGGCTATCTTGGTATTGTTTCTTTTGCTTTGATATCAGCCCCAGGTGTCCGAGAACTCTTTGCCGGACACACCTTGCACCAAATGGAAGTTGACCAAAGGGATGTACTGACATCTACAATTCATGAGGCCCACATGCCCAAGTTACTTGAGGTTGAACTTGACCTAATGTACGACGATATCTACACCAAGGCTCTGGTGATTCGTACAAAAAGCGGCATAATACTTCGATGTTTATCTCAAATTTCTATGGTAGTCGCTTTTGTGCTCTTCCTTGTAAGCAACCATCATGGGTACAGCAGGGCAGATGTTGCAATCACATATATGTTATTTGCCGGAGCCTTTGTTCTGGAAGCTTGTGCAGCATTTATGTTACTGATGTCGCCATGGACTTGGTCATGGTTGAAGGCCCGAAGGTTCTGTGGGCTCGCTCATTTATGCACAGCCCTCCTCTCCAGCAGTATTGCGCGGTCAGAGGGGAGGCCTCTGTGGTCAAATTCCATGGGGCAGTACAACTTTCTGAGCTATGTCGGTTGTGAGAAGTCGAGGCTGTCCAAGCTAGTGAAGAGGGTGGCGAGGATGACCGCAAGCCTAGTTGGCGCCAATGAAGGAAAGCTATTGTTGTGGCTGAGCAAGCTTTTGGACACTGAACATGTCGAGGTGGACAAGACGACAATGGAGTCTGTCATACAAACTGTCTATAAATCACATGGTGAAAGCACGATCAGTCTAGGGGATGCTCAACACTGGCTTAACATTGGCCCCTTCCTGAAAGAACTGCTGCCCGACTTTGGCGCCAGTCTAGGTTATGGCATTGTGTGCTTTCATCTATTTACAGAGGTACACCTACGTAACTACCAACTTAGGAATAATGTGAGTCACTTGATAACTGCATGCCGCAATCTGTCTAACTACATGCTCTACCTTCTGGTGGCACGACCTGAAATGCTACCTGTCACTGGCAACACCCGACCTACCCTAAAATTATTTCTAGACGACATCGCCAGAGCAAATTGGCACACGCAGATCCAACTACTGGACAGAGCCAGATTTCTTCTTCTGAATAAGTTGGGTTTACGCTCTGAACCTGAGGCATGCAGAAAAACGTTGGAGGAGATATTGAGTGTTTGGACGAGGCTGCTTGTTTACTCTGCCGGCAAGTCGCGAGCGGCAGTGCATGCGTCGGGGCTGAGCACAGGAGGGGAGCTCATCACCTTTGCTTGGTTACTCATGGCGCACCACAAGCTTGGCGATGTTGGACAACGGAATGCCTTCATGCTTCCGCCGCCGCCGCCGCCGCCGCCGACGATTGAACGCGTGAGCGTTTGGGAGCGAGAATAATTTCCATGTATATGGGATAACATATAGAATTGTTGTAGTATATACTTAGTGTACGAAGTACTCCCTCCGTTCCAAATTGTAGGTTGTTTTAGCTTTTCTAGATTTATAAATATTATTATGTATTTAGATATACACTATATCTAAGTGCATAGAATTAGAAAAGCTAAAACGACCTACAATTTGAAACGGATGAAATACTTTCTAATCTCTTGATTGATTTAGCTTGCAGTATAAGTTGCGGTAATGTATTATGTATGTTCAGAATAAGTACAACATATTTCAACAATATATTTAATATCTTGATTGATTCACCTTGCAGTATAAGTTAACATGTGTAATGATGTAACCCACAAGGGACCACGCTGTTTGCACCCAATAGATGCCGTGCGTAGATGATCTGTAGCGAGATCATATATAAACATATCTTGCTCCCGCAATCTTCATGCGTGAGCATGAAAAAAGCTGCCGCGAATTTTAATTCACTTGCAGAGAAAGATTAGGAAACCTCCGACATCTTTCTTTTCCCCGACCGGAACTACTCATTCGGACTAAAAGTCCCAACCTCTAGTCTATTTAGTCTACCGGGACTAAAAAGTTTTGCGCTAACATGCGCACGTTCCAAGTGACAAGTCACGTGAAATAACGAAACGAGCAGTAGTCTCGATTGGGAAACCTTGTAGATCTCGCTTTTCCTAACTGGGACTAATCATTTGGGACTAAAAGTCTCGACCTTAGTGTTGGAGGTATGCCCTAGAGGCAATCATAGAGATGATGATATTCCATTTGTATCCATGATTTGTATATTGTGTTCATTGAATATCCATTAAAGGCTACTTGAATTGATTTGCAATTATGTGAATTGTATGTGAAACTCTTTACTTGTATGGTTATTCTAAAGTTGTCCCTAGTCGGAGTTCATGTGAGGACACACATGAATATTAGACTAGCACATGTATTAGTTGATGACTATGTTTCACAAGTCATGGACATGGAGATGTTGAACTAATAATGTGGACACATGTGGAGACATGTGTTAGGACTGACCCAACACGAGAAGTAGTTCTCTCTTTAAACAACATATACGCTTTGTCCTTAGACCTAAGATTGTCACATGTATTCTAGATGTGGATCGACCTACTTAGGGGCTATCAAACGCTACGTCGTAACAGGGTAGTTATAAAGGTAGCTTTCGGGTTTGTCAAGAAGCATGCTATGAGACATGGTCAATCAAGATGGGATTTGCCCCTCTCTGATTGAGAGTGATATCTCTGGGCCCCTCGAGTGATCGGATCCGAAAATGCATGGCCATGCTACTTACGGTTAAGAGTTAACCTACAAAGGGATTCCGAGTCACAGGATCGAGAAAGAGCGGTCGGCTTGAAGCTAGACCAAATATCGTGAGGCAAAGGGAATAGCATGTATATTATGTTGTGATGGTTCGTCTGATATGATCTTCGTGTGCGTATAGGAGTTGGCACGTCTTGCTAGAGGCCGCTACCGACTATTGGGCCGAGTAGGAGTACTCGGGCCATGTCTATACGTATCCGAACCCATAGGGTCACACACTTAAGGGGCTGGAAGCCCAATTCGGATCTGATCCGAGTTGGATTAGGTTTAGGAGTACTAATGGGCCTCGGATCCAGAGGCCCATCAGGAACCTCTATAAATAGAGGGGTGGGGGCGCCCTAGGGTTTACACCTTTTGGCGAAACACTTCTGCCGCGCCTCCCACGCCCTCGCCTGTTGCAACTCGCGGATCTAGCAGTCCGGCTTGCGACGCTTCCTCCCTGCACGTGTGGATACCTTGGAGGTGTTGCGCCTGCAGCACTTGGACGAGCCATCGACGAGCCGCCGCCGAGCCACGACGAGCCGACGACGAGCCGCGGTACCGGAGGCGATCTTGCTGTGCACGTGGACGAGCTGCTGAGGAGCTGCTGGACGTGATCGACTACGTACGACTACGTTGATCGACTACGTACGACTACGTGATCGTCTTCACTGCATCGACGCATATCTACATCTTCCGCACCAGTAGTGCGTCGAGTGGTAATCCCGTGATCCTTATACGGCAGTTCTTCCTGGTTATACGCGGTAGAAATTTTGATTTGCGCTAGTGTAGCCGACCTCGTATCCCAACAGTGGTATCAAGAGCCGTAGCTGCTTAGTTTTGGATTCGGGATGTGTGCATATGGAGATATGCGAGTTTTCCGTTTGATCTATGTCCTGGTTTCGTGCCCTTGCTGCAATGGTAGTGTAACGACATACTCCTACCGGTCGGTTTCCGCCATCGGAGTTAAGTGATACACGTAAATCCAGTTGCAGTGAGCGAAGATCAATATGATTGGTCAAATCGAAATCCAGGGTCATACGCCAAGCGCATTAGATGTGCAATAGTAGATGGGATCTACTGCCGGGGTCGGGATTTTTGCCGTATGCGTATGCTTCGGTAAATCAGCCGTAACTTTTCGGTACGATCTCGGATCGGGGCGAATTTTATATGAAAATTGATCTACAGAAAAAGTTACACATGAAATTCAACCACTTTGCCGTTTTCGGCGAAATTAGATTTCCCAAATTCGGCTTGGAAGATGGAGTTTCGGGCCTCCGAAGTTTGGAACGTTAGGACGCCTAACTCTGTTTTGCAGGATGTATGTATGTATCTTGTGATCAGTATGGCCCCCTTGTGTATGTGATGCATGTGTGTAACTCATTCGTGACCTGCGTGTCACGCGTACGGCAACACGGCAGGAGCCATATGTGTTGTCACTTTATTGTATTTAATGGTCTGCGTACCAATCTGTGATGATCCAAGCAACTATGTAATCTTCATTACTAGATTCTTTACTAGCTATTAGGCGTAATAGCATGCTCTAGTTCTTGGAGGACTCATCACCAGGAGGATGGCGCACATGGAACATGGAGATGGAGATCACCATGGTGAACAGGTTCTATGGAGATGGAGATCACCATATGAAAACGGGCCATACTGTGTCACAAGCTGTGTGAATGCTATTCTGTTTATGTTTTACTTTCTGCATGCTGTGATGTTAGAAGTAGAACGATCCCTCGCAAATTTTAAGTTAGTATGCCCTCCCAACTAAAACTTGTACCGTCCCATGTCATGTACAATTAGTGGTGGGTCTATGAAATTAGGGTGCCACTGGTTTTCCTTGACTAGACGGGTTTGTGTCGGACACTTACACGCATAAGGGTTGGTTTGCTTAACGAGGTCATCTTAACGGTTAAGGACCTTGGGGCATAAAGGTTGGGCGCCGAGACATGGGGATGTCACCCAACAACAGGAGTCATATGTGATATGATTAGCAAAAGTTGCTTACCGATCTACCTCGTTTGTTAGCGGTGATGCTAAAGCTCACTAGTGGACTTGTTAGTTGTGGATCCTGAATCACTAAATTTCAATAGAGGGATATTGATTTTAGTGGGAGTAGATTCTGTTAAAATAGTTTAATGTGATTTGCTCTATCATGGATACGTTTGTCTTAGTGTATTTTGCATTACTTTGTTGTAGATTAAATGGCACCTAGCAGCACTACACCGTTTGCTTTGCGTTCGGTCCTTGAGAAGGACAAGTTGAATGGAACAAATTACTCGGATTGGATCCGCAACCTGAGAATTGTTCTCAGGGCTGAGAAAAAGGAAGATGTTCTAGACAACCCACTACCAGAAGAACCTGCTGATGATGCACCCGCTGCTGCTAAGAATGCTTACAAGAAGGCATGTGATGCTAACCTTGAAGTAAGCTGCCTTATGCTAGCTTGCATGGAACCCGAGCTGCAGATGCAGTTCGAAACAAACCATGAGGCGCACGATATGATCGTGGCGCTTAGAGACATGTTCCAAACACAGGCCAGGACTGAAATGTTCAATGTGTCTAAGGCCTTTGTTGAGAGCAAGCTAGCAGAAGGCGTAGCAGTAGGACCACACGTAATCAAGATGGTTGGTTACACTCAACGGTTGGAGAAGCTAGGCTTCCCACTGGGCCAAGAGTTGGCCACTGATTTCATTCTTTCGTCTCTTCCTCCTAGCTATGGGAACTTCATCTCGAACTACCATATGCATGGGACGGAGAAGGGTCTGAATGAGCTGTGTGGCATGCTTAAAACAGCAGAGGCTGACATAAAGAAAAGCGCTAGTACCAGCCATGTGATGGCGATACAGAACAAGCCCAGCTTTAAGAAGAAGGGCAATTCTTGGAAGAAGAAGGGCAAGGCTGGAACGTCCAAGCCAAACCCACCGCCCAAGGTTAAAGCTGGACCTGGACCTGCTCCAGACAAAGAGTGCTTTTACTGTTATGAACTTGGTCACTGGAAGAGAAACTGCAAGCAGTACCTAGCTTCCTTGAAGAATGGCAGAAGTAAGAGTACTTCTACCTCAGGTACGCTTGTTGTTAATGTTATAGACAACATATTTCTCGCTGATACAATTATTAATTCTTGGGTATTTGATACCGGATCGGTTGCTCATATTTGCAATTCGATGCAGGGAATGATAAGAAGTAGAAGCGTGGAAAGAGGAGAAGTTGATTTCCGCGTGGGCAATAATGCAAGAGTTGCTGCTTTGACCGTCGGGACGATGCAACTCCACCTCCCGTCAGGGTTTATTATGGAGTTGAATAATTGTTATTTTGTTCCTAGTTTAAGTCGAAACATTTTATCTCCTTCATGCTTGATGGAGGATGGTTATTCATTTGCGAGTGAAAACAATGGTTGTGTGATCTCTAAGAATAATATGTTTATGGCTTTTGCACCCATTGTGAATGGATTATTTGTTTTAAATCTTGATGGTTCACCTGTCTGTAATGTAAGTGCTAAAAGGCCTCGGCCTAATGATTTGAGTCCTACCTACTTGTGGCATTGTCGTTTGGGTCATATAAGTGAAAAGCGCATGAAGAAGCTCCATTCTGATGGACTTCTAACTTCGTTTGATTTTGAATCATACGAGACATGTGAGGCTTGCTTGCTAGGCAAGATGACCAAGACGCCTTTCACAGGATTTCCTGAGAGAGCAGTAGACTTGTTGGAACTCATACATAGTGATGTATGCGGACCAATGAGCACGACGGCTAGAGGAGGATTCCAATACTTCATAACTTTCACTGATGATTTTAGTAGATATGGCTATGTCTACTTGATGAGGCACAAGTCTGAAACCTTTGAAAAGTTCAAGGAATTTCAGAATGAAGTTGAAAATCAGCGTGGCAAGAAAATTAAGGTCTTACGATCTGATCGTGGAGGCGAGTATTTGAGCCACGAGTTTAGCAATCATCTAAAGAGTTGCGGAATTGTTCCACAACTTACGCCGCCTGGAACACCTCAGAGAAACGGTGTGTCCAAGCGACGTAATCGAACTTTGTTAGACATGGTTCGATCAATGATGAGCCAGTCGGACCTACCGTTGTCATTTTGGGGATACGCTCTAGAAACAGCAGCTTTCACACTTAATAGGGTACCATCTAAATCCGTAGTTAAGACACCATATGAGATGTGGATTGGAAAGGTTCCTAGTTTGTCTTTTCTAAAGATTTGGGGATGTGAAGTGTTTGTCAAGCGACTTCAGTCGGACAAGATCACACCCAAGTCGGATAAGTGCATTTTTCGTGGGATATCCAAAGGAAACTTTGGGATATTATTTCTACAACCGATCAGAAGGCAAAGTGTTTGTCGCTCGGAACGGGGTTTTCCTAGAGAAAGAGTTTCTCAAAGGAGAAAAGAGTGGAAAGACAGTGCATCTTGAAGAAGTTCAAGATGAGCCAATCGGGCAAGAATCAATGAGTGATGCTAACGTAGCAGAACAAGTTGAGATACCCATGGCAAGAGAAGCACCACCACAACCACGAAGGTCGGCAAGGCTCCGCGAAATGCGGGAAATATTATTGTTGGACAATGATGAGCCTGCGACATATGCAGAAGCAATGATGGACCCAGACTCCGAAAAATGGCAGAGTGCCATGCAATCCGAAATAGAGTCCATGGGAGACAATCAAGTTTGGAACTTGGTTGACCCGCCTGATGGTGTTAAAGCCATAGAGTGCAAGTGGATCTATAAGAAGAAAAAGGACATGGATGGAAATGTTCACATCTATAAAGCACGACTTGTCGCAAAAGGTTTTCGACAAGTTCAAGGAGTTGACTACGACGAGACCTTCTCGCCCGTAGTGATGCTTAAGTCCATTCGGATTATTCTAGCTATAGCTGCATATTTCGATTATGAGATATGGCAGATGGATGTCAAGACAGCTTTCCTGAATGGAAACCTAGCTGAGGACGTGTATATGATACAGCCCGAGGGTTTTGTCGATCCGAAAAATGCTGGAAAGGTATGCAAGCTTCAGAGATCCATTTATGGATTGAAGCAAGCATCTAGGAGTTGGAACATTCGTTTTGATGAAGTGGTCAAAGGGTTTGACTTCACCAAGAACGAAGAAGAGTCTTGTGTTTACAAGAAGGTTAGTGGGAGCTCTGTAGTATTTCTAATCTTATATGTGGATGACATATTACTGATTGGAAATAACATTCCTATGCTTGAGTCCGTAAAGACTTCACTGAAAAATAGTTTTTCGATGAAGGACTTAGGGGAAGCGGCATATATTCTGGGCATTAAGATCTATAGAGATAGATCGAGAAGGCTTATAGGTTTAAGCCAAGATACTTACATTGACAAAGTGTTGAAGCGGTTCAGCATGGAAGAGGCAAAGAAAGGGTTCTTGCCTATGTCACATGGCATACATCTCAGCAAGACTCAGTGTCCTTCGACTGCTGATGAGCGGGATCGCATGAGTAGAGTGCCATATGCCTCGGCTATTGGATCTATCATGTATGCAATGATAAGTACTCGCCCAGATGTTTCATATGCGCTAAGTATGACAAGCAGACACCAATCTGATCCAGGTGAGAGTCACTGGACAGCGGTGAAAAACATTCTTAAGTACTTGAGAAGGACTAAAGATATGTTCCTCGTCTATGGAGGTCAGGAGGAGCTCGTTGTAACAGGTTACACCGATGCTAGTTTCCAAACCGACAGAGATGATTCAAAGTCACAATCAGGATTTGTGTTCACGCTGAATGGTGGTGCTGTTAGTTGGAAGAGTTCCAAGCAGGAGACGGTGGCCGATTCTACGACAGAAGCCGAGTACATCGTGGCTTCGGAAGCCGCGAAGGAAGGTGTTTGGATAAGGAATTTCCTCATTGAGCTTGGTGTGTTCCCGAATGCGTCCAGCCCATTGAATCTCTACTGTGATAATAATGGGGCAATTGCGCAAGCAAAGGAGCCAAGGAACCACCAGAAAAACAAACACGTAATGCGGCGATTTCATCTCATTCGAGACTTCGTTAACCGGGGTGAGATCAAGATATGCAAAATACACACGGATCTGAACATTTCTAATCCGTTGACAAAACCACTCCCGCAGGCTAAGCATGATGCGCATGTAAGAGCTATGGGTATTAGGTACCTTCTAGATTGACTCTAGTGCAAGTGGGAGACTGTTGGAGGTATGCCCTAGAGGCAATCATAGAGATGATGATATTCCATTTGTATCCATGATTTGTATATTGTGTTCATTGAATATCCATTAAAGGCTACTTGAATTGATTTGCAATTATGTGAATTGTATGTGAAACTCTTTACTTGTATGGTTATTCTAAAGTTGTCCCTAGTCGGAGTTCATGTGAGGACACACATGAATATTAGACTAGCACATGTATTAGTTGATGACTATGTTTCACAAGTCATGGACATGGAGATGTTGAACTAATAATGTGGACACATGTGGAGACATGTGTTAGGACTGACCCAACACGAGAAGTAGTTCTCTCTTTAAACAACATATACGCTTTGTCCTTAGACCTAAGATTGTCACATGTATTCTAGATGTGGATCGACCTACTTAGGGGCTATCAAACGCTACGTCGTAACAGGGTAGTTATAAAGGTAGCTTTCGGGTTTGTCAAGAAGCATGCTATGAGACATGGTCAATCAAGATGGGATTTGCCCCTCTCTGATTGAGAGTGATATCTCTGGGCCCCTCGAGTGATCGGATCCGAAAATGCATGGCCATGCTACTTACGGTTAAGAGTTAACCTACAAAGGGATTCCGAGTCACAGGATCGAGAAAGAGCGGTCGGCTTGAAGCTAGACCAAATATCGTGAGGCAAAGGGAATAGCATGTATATTATGTTGTGATGGTTCGTCTGATATGATCTTCGTGTGCGTATAGGAGTTGGCACGTCTTGCTAGAGGCCGCTACCGACTATTGGGCCGAGTAGGAGTACTCGGGCCATGTCTATACGTATCCGAACCCATAGGGTCACACACTTAAGGGGCTGGAAGCCCAATTCGGATCTGATCCGAGTTGGATTAGGTTTAGGAGTACTAATGGGCCTCGGATCCAGAGGCCCATCAGGAACCTCTATAAATAGAGGGGTGGGGGCGCCCTAGGGTTTACACCTTTTGGCGAAACACTTCTGCCGCGCCTCCCACGCCCTCGCCTGTTGCAACTCGCGGATCTAGCAGTCCGGCTTGCGACGCTTCCTCCCTGCACGTGTGGATACCTTGGAGGTGTTGCGCCTGCAGCACTTGGACGAGCCATCGACGAGCCGCCGACGAGCCACGACGAGCCGACGACGAGCCGCGGTACCGGAGGCGATCTTGCTGTGCACGTGGACGAGCTGCTGAGGAGCTGCTGGACGTGATCGACTACGTACGACTACGTTGATCGACTACGTACGACTACGTGATCGTCTTCACTGCATCGACGCATATCTACATCTTCCGCACCAGTAGTGCGTCGAGTGGTAATCCCGTGATCCTTATACGGCAGTTCTTCCTGGTTATACGCGGTAGAAATTTTGATTTGCGCTAGTGTAGCCGACCTCGTATCCCAACAGTGGTATCAAGAGCCGTAACTGTTGGGGGGAAATATTAACGATCCCCTAAAATACCGCTTAAAGGAGCATACGCGAAGGCCCGGGCCCACCTAAGCATAATCGAAACTCCGCCTCGCCCAACCGCGGCCTCAGGGTCGGGAACGCCCGACCTCCCTCCACAAGGTTTCCGCCTCGCCCGACCGCGGCCTCAGGGTCAGGAGCGCCCAACCACCCTCCACGAGGCTTCCGCCTCGTCTGACTGTGGCCCCGGGTTGGAGGTGCCCGACCCCTCGCCACGAGGTTCCGCCTCGTCTGACCCCAAGCGGAGGGGTCGGGCGCGCTGGGGCCCCCAGGGCAGGCATCCCCCTCGGATGCGAACCAGGTGGGCAAGACAAACAAAATCCTATGGGTCCCCCCGCCGGCTTCGCCATAAATGCACCGCAGGCCTGGCAGAGGGAAGGATGACCGCGCCCCTCACGCAACCCGTCGCAAGTACCCGTGCACGACCGCACTGTACAAGCTACAGTGCTGGCGGCTCACTCCCATTCGCCGCAGGGTACTCATGGCCTGCGCCGGCCGGAGCGGAGGAGAGACCGGCCTGTCCTCGGGCCCCGCACGCCCTCGGGTCCCGCGCGCCCAGCAGCAAGGATGTGACGCCCTCTCTCCAGGAGCCGTCATCTGAACGGTAGCATCCACCGTCCTCCCCAACAGACACCAGGATAACGACGAAACGCCTTCATCATGACCCGACGCCTACGAGTGCCGAAGGAGCTATCTGTAGGGAGCAGCGACAGTTGGCACACGGCCGCCTCCCCCTCCGGCATGCACGCCGGCGCTCGCCAGAGGCCGGCGGAGGCGTCGGGCGTCTAGGAACTTGCTCCTCCTTCCTGCCGTATTTTTTACCATACTACGCTTTACACTTTAGGGTCCTCTTCGCCCGATCCCAGCTGTAACTCCGGCCACCCCCCTTGCGATATAAAAGGAGGAACCCAGGGCCGGAGAAGGGATCGGCTTCTTCTCCCACAAGCCACAGCACACTAATACGCTCCTTGAGGGCACAAGCACAAAGAGACTTGGGACCAGTCCCTCTCTCGTCGATCTGTAACCCCCTACTACAGAACCCCACGTGGGCAACACGAACATCCTCGATACTGGACGTAGGGCTTCCCTTGCCCGAACCAGTCTAAACCCGTGTCTCCCACGCCACCACCTGAGGCTTTACGCGCATAAAAGAAATTTACTAGTCTAAGTCTTGATCCGCCAATCTTGACAACGACAGTTGGCGCGCCAGGTGGGGCACCTTTGCGCGTACATTCCCAGCCTCAGATGGCCAATTACGATAGTAGCTTTGCTCCGGGCTCCCTGATCCGATTCGGGAGCCTGGACTTCCTCGCCACCGGGGAAGGGATCAAGCTGATCCCTGTCCTCGTTCTACCCGCTCGCCCAGCTGCCCCCGGCCCCGCCGCCGGGACGGCGGCGAACGGCCGCTCGCTTACCGGAAGGACCTCACCAGGGGGACAGCCCTTCGGGCTACGCAACGCCATGGGGGCTTACGGACGCCTCCTAGCGTGGTCCATGACCGCGTCGCCCGCGAGCAACGAGCTCGTAGGCGCAACGAGGACGATCTCCGACGCTGGCTCCAGCAGCGGGAGTCACCACCCCTCGCGCGAGTACCTCGTGGCCGACGCACACTCCGAGGGATCCAACGGCAACGATGCCGAGGGGAGACAAAGGGCTCCCCCCTCGCGCGCCGCAGCTACAACCGGAGCCTTGCCAAGGGCCCCGGAGTGCTCTCGGCAACCAGAGACAAGCGCGGGCGCCCGCCAAGAAGTCGAGCACCCCCACCACGAGGGGGGAGCGCGACAATGGGCGCGCGACGTCCAGCAACGCATCTGCGCGGACGAAGAGCGTCCGCAGCTCTTCGCCCGCGCTAGCCAAAACGTCGCAGCCGCGGCGGTGTTGCTCCGACAGCTCCCCGAACTGGCGACGCCCGAGGAGCGACGGGCACGCCAAGAGATGCGCAACCTGCTCGAATGCGCTGCCGTCCAGCAGGCGGAAGGTTCGGCGTCCCGGCGATGCGGGCAGAACGCCAGCCGGGCGACGCCCGACGCGCCCCCAGAAAGGCGGGGGGAATCCGTCCATCAACCCCCTCCAGGGGCGAATCAGACCGTGTCCGCTCGACGGACTCCGCCACCCGCAGGAGGCGAGGCTCGATCCGTCCACCAGTGCGTTGGCCTCATCCGCGACGCCCGCGACACCCTGAACGCGCGGAGACGCTCCCGCGCGGACAGGGAGGACGGGGTAGATCGAGGCTACCACGTCCACCGTGGCGGGCGCTATGACAGCGGGGAAGACCGCAGCCCGAGCCCCGGTCCGGCTGGGCCCCGGGCCTTCTCTACGCGCATCCTAAACGCGCCTTTTCCGCCGCGCTTCAGGCAACCCACGAGTATAGCCAAATACTCAGGGGAGACGAATCCTGGAGTGTGGCTCAGCGATTACCGGCTTGCATGTCAAGCCGGCGGGGCGGATGATGACCTGTTTATCATTCGCAACCTACCCCTTTTCCTGGCCGACTCAACGCGAGCTTGGCTAGAACATATCCCTTCGGGACGCGTTCGCAGCTGGAACGACCTGAAGGAGGTTTTCATAGGAAACTTCGAGGGCACGTACACGCGCCCCGGCAACTCCTGGGATCTCCGGAGCTGTCGCCAGGGGGCGGACGAGTCCCTCCGGGATTACATCCGGCGCTTCTCCAGAAAGCGCACCGAGCTCTCCAACGTCGCGGACGCCGACGTCATAGGAGCCTTCCTAGCAGGAACCTCCTGCCGGCCCCTCGTCCACGAGTTGGGGCGCCGAGGCCCGCGAACCACGGAGGAGCTCCTCAATATCGCCACTAGCTACGCCTCGGGCGAAGAGGCCTTCGGAGCGATCTTCGACCGTTCCAAAGGCAAGGCGAAACGGGAGGAGGATGCTGACGAAGGCACCTCCAATCGCCAGCAGAAGAAGAAGAAGGGCAAGCAACGGCGCGAGGCCCCCCTCGTGGCCGCGGTCGAGCGCAAGCGGGGGCAGCCGCCCCCCGAGGGTGCTCCCGGCTTCTTCGACAAGTTGCTTGAGGGACCGTGCCCGAACCACGAGTTCCCCGTGAAGCACGCCTACAAAGACTACAACCTCATGAAGAGATACTTCGTGGGCAATCCGGTGAAAGGCGATCGGAAGCGGAAGCCCGATGAGGAAAAGAAGGGCGACGAAGAGAAGGAAGATGGCTTCCCCAAGGTGGATGGCTGCTTCATGATCTTCGGCAGCGCCGCGGCATACGACACCAAGCGCTAGCAAAAGCTGGAGCGCCGGGAGGTCTACGCGGCCGAGCCTGCGACTCCGGCCTTCCTTGACTGGTCGGGGCCGGCTATCACCTTCGATAGGTCCGACCACCCTGGACGCGTCCGGCATCCGGGGCGTTACCCTCTCGTCGTCGACCCCATTGTCGGCACGACGCGCCTCACCAAGGTACTCATGGATGGGGGCAGCGGCCTCAACCTCCTCTACGCCGAGACTCTCGACGCTATGGGGATCGACCGTTCCCGCCTCCGTCGCAGCAAGGCACCTTTCCATGGCGTCGTGCCAGGGAAGCAGGCGACGCCACTCGGGCAAATCGACCTGCCCGTTACGTTCGGGACCCCTTCCAACTACAGGAAGGAGGTCCTCACCTTCGAGGTGGTGGGGTTCCGCGGAACCTACCATGCTATCTTGGGACGGCCGTGCTACGCGAAGTTCATGGCTATCCCCAACTACACCTACCTCAAGCTCAAGCTGCCGGGGCCCAACGGGGTCATCACCGTCGGCACGACCTTTCAGAAGGCATACGAGTGCAACGTAGAGTGCTGCAAATACGCCGCGGCCATCACCGTCACGAGCGACTTGGCGGTCCAGCTTGCGGAGGTCACTGAGGATCGGCCCGACACCAAGCAGCCGAACATATCCTTCGAGCCCGCCGAAGGTATCAAGGAAGTCCCTCTCGATCCCGGCTGTTCCAACGGAGGGGTTGTGCGGATCAGCGCGGCCCTATCCCCCAAATAGGAAAGCGCGCTCGTCGACTTCCTCCGCGCGAACAGCGACGTCTTCGCGTGGAAACCCTCGGACATGCCTGGCATCCCGAGAGAAGTCGCCGAGCATTCCTTGAACATCAGGGCTGGCTCCAAGCCAGTGAAGCAAGGCTTGCGCCGTTTCGACGAGGAAAGGCGCGAGGCCATTGGCGAAGAGCTCCAGAAGCTTCTGACGGCCGGGTTCATCAAGGAAGTGCGCCACCCCGAGTGGCTGGCTAATCCTGTCCTTGTACCAAAAAAGAACGGGAAATGGAGGATGTGTGTTGATTATACCGGTCTCAACAAAGCGTGTCCAAAGGACCCGTTTCCTTTGCCACGCATAGATCAAATAGTCGACTCAACCGCCGGGTGCAAGACCCTCAGCTTCCTCGACGCATATTCCGGTTACCATCAGATCGCGATGAAAGAGGCCGACCAGCTCGCTACCTCCTTCATCACCCCTTTTGGTCCCTACTGCTACGTTAAGATGCCGTTCGGCCTCAAAAACGCTGGGGCCACCTTCCAGCGATGCATGCTGAAGTGCTTCGGAGACCTCATTGGGCGAACTGTTGAGGCCTACGTTGACGACATCGTGGTTAAATCCAAGAGGGGCGACCAGCTCGTTCCCGACCTAGAGCTAGCCTTCGAAAGGCTGAGGGATAAGCGTATTAAGCTCAATCCCGAGAAATGTGTGTTCGGAGTCCCAAGGGGCATGCTATTAGGCTTCATCGTCTCCGTGCGCAGCATCGAAGCAAATCCGGAGAAGATAGCAGCCATCGGCGACATAGGGCCAATCCGGAACGTAAAGGGGGTGCAGCGCGTCATGGGATGCCTAGCAGCTCTAAGCCGCTTCATCTTGCGCCTCGGAGAGCGAGGTCTTCCTCTCTATCGGCTCCTGAAGAAGTCTGACCGCTTCGAATGGACCAGCGAGGCCCAGGAGGCACTTGACCGACTCAAGGACCTCCTGACGAAGGCCCCAATCCTAGTCCCGCCCACCGACGGCGAGTCCCTCCTGCTCTACATCGCGGCGACCACCCAGGTGGTTAGCGCGGCCCTGGTGGTGGAACGGGAAGAAGAGGGACACGCTCTCAAGGTGCAACGCCCGGTGTACTTCATCAGTGAAGTCTTGTCCGAATCCAAGACACGTTATCCACAGATCCAGAAGCTCGTCTACGCCATCCTTATCACGAAGAGGAAGCTGCGTCACTACTTCACCTCCCACCCGGTAACGGTCATTTCATCATTCCCGTTAGGTGAAGTGATCCGGAACCCAAATGCTACGGGGAGAATCGCAAAGTGGGTGCTTGAGCTCATGGACCAGGGTATCACCTACGTCCCCCGCACCGCCATCAAGTCCCAGGCACTTGCCGACTTCGTGGCTGAGTGGACGGAGGTTCAAACCCCATCGGCGCCAGAGAAGCAGGAGTACTGGACAATGTACTTCGACAGGTCATTGATGAGGGCCCGCGCCGGAGCGGGTCTCGTCTTCGTCTCTCCATTGGGCGTGCGCATCAGGTACATGAT
Organism: Setaria viridis; assembly: GCF_005286985.2. Taxonomy (NCBI): domain Eukaryota; kingdom Viridiplantae; phylum Streptophyta; class Magnoliopsida; order Poales; family Poaceae; genus Setaria; species Setaria viridis. The sequence continues at coordinate 8,918,113 of NC_048264.2, forward strand.
CCGCCTCCATTTTCTTGCATCCAATAATGTCGCCGAGTACGAGGCCCTCCTCAACGGACTCCGCATCGCCATCGAGCTGGGTATCCGTCGGCTGGACGTCCGGGGCGATTCCCAGTTAGTCGTCGAACAAGTCATGAAGGAGTGGAGCTGCCACGACCCCAAAATGGTAGCCTACTGCAATGAGGTCTGTTAACTCGAAGACAAGTTCGACGGGTTAGAGCTCAACCACGTCGCAAGGCGCTTCAACGAAGCCGCCGACGAGCTGGTGAAGGCGGCATTCGGCCGAATGCCCGTCCCCGACGGCGTTTTCGTTAGTGACCAGTTGAAGCCTTCAATCCGTTATCCAGAGCCGGCAGGGGTCGGCGAAGCACCCCTAGCCCTGGGATCGGGACCCGAGCCAGGGGAGGTCGGCAACGCGCCACCTGTCCCGGACCCGAGCACCAGTCCCGAGGGAATCGACGCTGCTTTGCCCGACTCGGCCCTGGGAGCCGATCCGTCCGACCCCGTGGTCATGGAAATCACGGCAGACCCCGCGGTGGGGGCCGACCCCCGATCGACTGGAGAGCCCCATACCTCGACTACCTCGTCCGCGACACGCTCCCGGCAGACAAAACAGAGGCCCGTAGGATCGCGCGCCGCGCCAAATCCTTCACCATCATCGACCGGGAGCTCTACAAGAAAAGCCACACTGGGATCCTCCAGCGCTGCATCCCGATCGAACAGGGAAAGGCGCTGGTCCAGGATATCCACGCCGGAGCTTGTGGTCACCACGCCGCGCCAAGGACCCTCGTTGGCAACGCCTTCCGACAAGGTTTTTACTGGCCAACCGCGGTCGCGGATGCTACCCAGGTAGTCTGCACCTGTGAAGGATGCAAGTTCTTTGCCCGCTAAACTCACCTGCCCGCGCAGGCATTGCAGACCATCCCCATCACGTGGCCGTTTGCGGTCTGGGGGCTGGATCTCGTCGGACCCTTCAAAAAGGCGCCCAGGGGCTTCACCCATCTGCTCGTTGCTGTCGACAAGTTTTCCAAATGGATCGAAGCAAGACCAGTGGTGCAAATCAGGTCCGAGCAGGCGGTACAGTTCTTCACCGACATCATCCACCGCTTCGGGATCCCAAATTCCATCATCACCGACAACGGCACGCAGTTCACCGGGAAGAGATTCCTCCAGTTCTGCGACAACCACCACATCCGAGTGGATTGGGCGGCCGTGACACACCCCCGCACGAACGGGCTAGTCGAGCGAGCCAATGGCATGATACTCCAGGGTCTCAAGCCACGGATCTTCGACCGCCTTAAAAAGTTCGGCGGACGGTGGGTTGCGGAGCTTCCCGCAGTCCTTTGGAGCCTGAGGACGACCCCCAGCCGGGCGACGGGGTTCACCCCATTCTTCATGATCTACAGGTCAAAGGCCATTTTGCCCACCGATCTAGAGTACGGGTCGCCGAGGGTCAAGGCATACGACGAACAGGGAAACCAGGCGTCACTCGAGGACGCGCAAGATCAACTCGACGAAGCGCGAGACGTAGCCCTACTACATTCGGCTAAATACCAGCAGGCCTTACAGCGTTACCACAGCCGCAAGATACAAGGCCGAGCCTTCAACGTCGGTGATTTAGTGCTCCGCCTCGTCCAGGACAACAGGGGTCGGCACAAGTTGACTCTCCCATGGGAAGGCCCGTTCATCGTCGTGCAAGTGCTACGGCCAGGCACCTACAAGCTGGCAACTCCCGACGGGCAGGTCTTCAGCAACGCCTGGAACATAGAACAGCTAAGGCGCTTTTACCCATAGCTCTTATTTCCAAGTTCTGCATAAGCTTGCCTTCAATTCCGTTTTTTTCCTTTAAGCTCAGGGGCATCCGACCCTAGCCCCGTTCCAGGGCCGCATACCCCTCGGGGGCTACCAGTTTTGTTCTTCTGCGAAAAAAGAAACCCCAAGCCGCCTCGGTTCAGGCCTTTTCCTTTAACCTCAGGGGTATCCGACCCTGGCCTTGCTCCAGGACCGCATACCCCTCGGGGGCTATCAGGGGTTCCGACCCCAGCCACTTGGCGCCATCTAAAAGAAACGTTTTTTCTTTTTCAAACCAAACACTCCCTTTCTAGACTTTTGGGCACAAAAAAGAGAAGGATGCGTGAACGGTGCTCAGGCAAGTTTGATCGGACTGCGAAAAAACCTACGCCCCAGCGGCTACTGACGCACCCAACAACGCATTCTAAGCTTTCGAGCCCAAAGGAACGGCAAAGGGGATCGGGATCTTTCGCACAACGAAGTCATAGAACAGGCCCGTATAGCAATCGCAAAACAAGTTCAGGACTGACATAATTACACTTTTGGGCACAAGCCCGGTACAGTTAACTTGACGAGGGGTCGGCAGAAGGGACGGCCTCATCTTCCAGGAGCTTCGCGAGGGCCTCCGCCGGCGCGGACACCGCTGCATCGATCCCGTCCAGCTCAGCTTCGGTGTAACCGGCGCCGTACCCTTCACTCATCCCGGCAAAATTGATGCCAGAATAATGGGAGCCGAAGACCCCAAAGGCTCGCCGCATGCCGATGTGAAGCGCGTCCACGGCGATCTCGCGACGCCGACGGCGTACCCCGAGGACACGAGCCAGCAGAGAGCTCGACCCCTCCTCCGGAACTACGCCAAAGTCATCGCAGACGACGCGGACCGCATCTCGCAGGGCGCCATGCTCGCTGCGCTCCGCGTCGAGCAAACCCTGCAACTTGGCGATTTCGCCTGCAGGAACCATCCAGAACAGCCGACCAAGTCAAAGAACAGAACACAAACAACACGAGAACGCGGGAACGGAAAAAACCTCACCATCGGCCCAGGCCTTCAACTCGCGCTCCCGGTCGGCTCCTCGAGACACGGCGGACTGAAGTCCCTGCACTTGCGAGCGAAGGTGACCAGTCTCCGCGCTAAGGGCTTCACGCTCCCCCCTCAGCTGCGCAAGCTCCCCGGCGTCACGGCGGGCCCTCTCAGCGGCAGCTTGAAGCTCCTCGGCATCGCAGCGGGCCCTTTCAGCGACGGCCTGGAACTCCTCGAGGTCGAGGCGGGCTTTCTCAATGACGGCTTGGAGCTTGGCCTCCGCTCGCCGCGCCTCCTCCAACGCCGCCCCCTCACGCCTTTGCAGGTCACGAATGACCCCCTGGGCGGCGTTGACTTGCAGGGACAGGTCCCTGGTACGCTCCCTCTCAGCGTTGAAGCGCTCCCAGAGACCCTGCTGCCGCCGGAGGAAATCAAATTTCCCCGACTGCCCTCTTGGAGAGCCTACAAAGCAACGTGCTGTTAGAAAAAAAAAGAGGGAGGTGCTGATCACCAACAGTAGGAGCAACATACCTGGCTGCCTGGGAGGTCAGTGTTACCCAGAACCCCCAACGCCGAAGACAGAGCCGACTGGACGTGGGCAAGGCCGCCCTGCACCGCCTGCCACTTGTGCCACTCAGCGGCGGCGTCCAGCGCGAAGAGATGCCTCGGCGGGTCATCGCGGGATGACCAGCGAAGGACGGACCCCCTCCACGCCCTGGGAACGGAGGGAGCCGAGGCCGAGGCAGGAGCCGACCCTGACGCTGCCGTCAAGGTCGGCACCATTGCACTAGAAGCCGCCGGGTCCACCGACGGCCCCGTCACCTGCACGCTCGTCGCCGCCGAGGCCGCCAGCGGTATCCTAGTGGGCCCCTCCGCCTCCGCCGCCGGAGCCACTCCCACGGGGGTGATTGGGGCGGAGGTCCCTGCCTCCGTCACCACTGCCTCCGCCGCCACCGCGCTTTCGGGAGCAGGCGTTCCCTCCGCCTCTGATCCCGCCACGGCTGCGGGGGCATCCGCCCTACCTCCCGTCGCCGTCGTCCCCTCTGCCTCGTCGGCGTCGAGGTCGATCACCTCCCCGGCCTGAGAACCCGGGAGGATCGTGCCCTGCACTGAAGCGGCGACCGGGGGGACCGAAGGTGGGGTGGGGTCCGCTCCCCCTCCCGCGACTGACGCCGCCGTCGCTCCGCCAGCCGCCGCCACAGGGGCCACCTCCGCGGAGGGATCCGCGGCCTCACCAGGGACCCTGCCGCTCGCCGCGGGCGGGACCACGGTCCGCCCCCCGGAGGAGGTCGACAACCGCAGCGCCTTCTTAGGCGCCAGTTGCAGGGTAAGGCCACGGGGAGCAGCGCTGCACACCAATAAACGGACGTCAGCAGAAACGAACAAAAGAAGAGGAGAGGAACGAGGCGCAAGGAAGGGCAGCTTACGTCCCCGAACCACAAGGGCGGCGCGCGCGCTTCGACTCGGAGCCCGACGCCGACCCCAGGGCATCCGGCAGTGGCCCCTTGTCACCGCTTCGCTGCTCTCCGGTAGCGGGCACAACGGTGGAGACAGGCTCCACGGACCTCCGAGGAGCGCCCTGAGCGGACTCCTGGGGAGCGTCCCGTGCCGGCTCCAAAGCTGCGGCAGGGGCAGGCTCCGAAGACCCCCGAGGAGCGCTCCGTGTCGACCCCTGGGGGGCACCCCTAGCCGACCCCTAGGGAGCGTCCCGCGCCCACCCCTCGGAGACGCCCTGCGCCGACCCCTGCGGGGCGTCCCGCGCCGACTCCTGGGGGACACGCTGTGCTGGCCCCTGAGGCGCAGCCCCAGGGCCTGGTAGAGCTGAAGCTCGGGCGGACGCCTCCCCCGCTTCACCTCCCGCGGCCGTCCGCGGGGGTGCCTCCCGAATGACAAGGGCGCCCGATCGGGGGGAGGAAATCAGCTCCTCCTCTTCGTCATCTTCATCCTCTTCATCATCGTCGTCGTCATCGTCGTCGTCGTCGGACACGACCGACCCCCTCCGCCGCCGCTGGAACTCCTTGGCGGCCTTCTTCCGCTTCTTCGCCGTCTCCTTGTCCTTACGGTGCTTCTGCGCCTCGGCAAGGAGACGATTGCGAGTTCGCCGCTCAGCATCTTCCGGCACCGGCGGAAGCGAGTCCACGACCCGGGTTAGTGGGCCCTGCAAACGCAAAATAGCTCAACGTCAGAGTGACAATCGCAGGATACAAAGAAAGGAGGACGACGCCTCAACTCCTTACCAGGTCTATGAAGCCCGCCTCCGGGCGCATCGGCGGGTGCCCGGGAATCGGGTACTCGAAGTCCTTGTCCTCCAGAGCCTCCCGAATTCGTTGCCGGATCTCGGAGGCGGCAAGCGCGCCCGTCGCCAAGGCGGTGCCCTCGGTCAGCGCGTCGGGGGTCATGGCGGCAAGCGGCCGGATCCGGAGCATCAGCGGCGCCACCCGTCGGGCATGGTACGCTCCGATGACCCCGGCGCCGGTGAGCCCGTTCCTCTTCAGCCGCTCGATGGCCTGCAGCAGGTCGGAGAACCGCTTCTTCTCCTTCTCCACCGGCCCGTACGCCCACACATCCGGCGCCGCATTGATGGTACGGCCGGTGAAAGCCGGCAGGGGGGAGTTCGGGTAGTTCTTCACGTAGAACCACTGGTTGTACCACCCCTTGTGGGACGCCGAGGTCTTCATCATCATATACTCCTTGGAGCGAGTATGACGAAGGTGGATCCCGGCGCACCCGATCGGCACCGGAGGCGACCGCTGCTGACTCCCAGCTTTTCCCATCTTCTGGTACAAACTCACTGTGAAAAAGTATTTCCACAGCGAGAAGTGGGGCTCGATGCCCAGGAATCCCTCGCACAGTGCGACGAACGCCGCAATGTGCTGGATCCCGTTGGGGTTGAGGTGCTGGAGCTCGAGCCCATAGTAGTGGAGGAGCCCGCGGAAGAAGCGACTCGGGGGAGAAGCTAACCCCCGCTCATGGAAGTGAGCGAAGGAGACAACATAGCCGGAGGGAGGTGTCGGAACTTGCTCCAGCCCCGGCAGTTCCCACTCGCCCGCCGCCGTCCTCTCGCAGAGGAGGCCCTTCCGCACTAGGCCCTCGGCGCGCGAGGAGGTGAAATGGGAGACCCCCCAGGAACCCATCGCCGGAGGAGGGGGAAGATCGACGGAGACGGGAAGAAAGGGCGCGGCTTGGAGCAAAGGAAACGAAGCAGGCGCGGATGAACTAGAGCGTGAGGCTGGAAGACGAGAAGGCTCGAATGCAGAGGGCGGGCGGAACCGGCGCGGCGGGCTCCCGTTTTTATAGGAAAGGTATCGGAGAAGCCAAATCGACGCCCCTGCCGCCATAAATGCAGCGCCAGGTACGCCCCTGCCACGCCTGTTTCCTTTTTGAAAACCGCGCGCACGATCGGCCGCGAAAACATCCTATCCTCCTCGATTCGCGGGACGGCGCTCCCCATAACTCCACTTCCCGGATGGCGCGCCCATGACGTCCCCCACGTTCGGCCCAGACGCAACGACCGCTCCGTTCCGGCCCAAGGCCCACAGGGAGGTAAAAAAGGGATACGGGGCTGAAAATGCCCCTACGGCCCATTACGGTCCAGAGGTTCGAAAGCTGGCCCGACACGGATTCGACAGCTGCCTCAGGACATCCCCCGAGCAAGGGGTGAGAAGGGACGGGTCCGCTAGCGGCCAACACCCAGGCGAGCGAAAGCCAAGGGCGTCCCGACCTCACGTTCGAGTCCCTTCCGGTATAAAGTTCATGGTTTTTCCACGGGGAAAGGCAACGAGCCCCCGGGTCCGGCTGAACGAATCCGGGAACTATATGAACTGGCCGGCGGGAAATTGGAGTGCGCCACCAGCTTAGCCCGAGCCGGACCCCCCCGAACGGGGACCGGGACTCCACTCGAACCTACCCGTTTGCAGCTCAAACGAGCACCACGGTTCGTCCAACAAGGATAACGTGGCCCGGCTCAACCCCTCCGTCCTAGCGAACAGACGCTTGAGGGACAACGATCAAAAGTCGACCTAGCCTCCCGACCGGTTTCCTGCAACGCGCGGGGGCTCGGGGGTCAGCATCGCAACCAACGGCCACGCGTGTGGTCACAATTTGCAGGTTCCCCGGCCAAGCTAGGATAAAACAAGCGCGCCATAAAACAGAGCCTGCGGCAAAACAGCGAAAGAAGCCTCCGGAGGAGCACTTCTGCTCCACCACAGGCTCGGGGGCTACTGTTGGGGGGAAATATTAACGATCCCCTAAAATACCGCTTAAAGGAGCAGACGCGAAGGCCCGGGCCCACCTAAGCATAATCGAAACTCCACCTCACCCGACCGCGGCCTCAGGGTCGGGAACGCCCGACCTCCCTCCACAAGGCTTCCGCCTCGCCCGACCGCGGCCTCAGGGTCAGGAGCGCCCAACCACCCTCCACGAGGCTTCCGCCTCGTCCGACTACGGCCCCGGGTTGGAGGCGCCCGACCCCTCGCCACGAGGTTCCGCCTCGTCCGACCCCAAGCGGAGGGGTCGGGCGCGCTGGGCCCCCCAGGGCAGGCATCCCCCTCGGATGCGGACCAGGTGGGCAAGACAAACAAAATCCTGTGGGTCCCCCCGCCGGCTTCGCCATAAATGCGCCGCAGGCCTGGCAGAGGGAAGGATGACCGCGCCCCTCACGCAACCCGTCGCAAGTACCCGTGCACGACCGCACTGTACAAGCTACAGTGCTGGCGGCTCACTCCCATTCGCCGCAGGGTACTCATGGCCTGCACCGGCCGGAGCGGAGGAGAGACCGGCCTGTCCTCGGGCCCCGCACGCCCTCGGGTCCCGCGCGCCCAGCAGCTAGGATGTGACGCCCTCTCTCCAGGAGCCATCATCTGAACGGTAGCATCCACCGTCCTCCCCAACAGACACCAGGATAACGACAAAACGCCTTCATCATGACCCGACGCCTACGAGTGCCGAAGGAGCTATCTGTAGGGAGCAACGACAGTTGGCACACGGCCGCCTCCCCCTCCGGCATGCACGCCGGCGCTCGCCAGAGGCCGGCGGAGGCGTCGGGCGTCTAGGAACTTGCTCCTCCTTCCTGCCGTATTTTTTACCATACTACGCTTTACACTTTAGGATCCTCTTCGCCCGATCCCAGCTGTAACTCCGGCCACCCCCCTTGCGATATAAAAGGAGGAACCCAGGGCTGGAGAAGGGATCGGCTTCTTCTCCCACAAGCCACAGCACACTAATACGCTCCCTGAGGGCACAAGCACAAAGAGACTTGGGACCAGTCCCTCTCTCGTCAATCTGTAACCCCCTACTACAGAACCCCGCGTGGGCAACACGAACATCCTCGATACTGGACGTAGGGCTTCCCTTGCCCGAACCAGTCTAAACCCGTGTCTCCCACGCCACCACCTGAGGCTTTACGCGCATAAAAGAAATTTACTAGTCTAAGTCTTGATCCGTCAATCTTGACAACGACACTAACACGCGCACGTCCCAAGTGAAAAGTCACGCGAAATATGTGCGTGTGCGGTGCATGGGATTCAAACCCACGACCTCAAACCTCGTGCGTAGCTTCCTTACCATCTCACCTACACAGCATATCTGACTGAGTAGGGGATGTAATCCTTTTGTAGTAACCTGTGAGGTCCTAGTTGGTAATACCAACCGAGATTAAAGGTGACGTGCTAAAGATGTCTCCACGGACTACGAAATTTGGACCTGGAACTAAAACCTCTTTGGTTCTAAGTCCAAAAATAACCAAGATTTTTTGTTGACGATGGAGATTTTTTTTTCTTACAACAATAAAAATAGACTCGAATCATGCATAGCATATGGTTGTAAAAGATGCCATATATCGATATGGTTGCTTATTCTAACCAGCACCGCCAATAGACAGCAGCTTTTTATTTCAAAAGAACTTGATAGGGACGCAGACTTACCCGTACACCTTTACGAGTGCAATCAACATATATTCTATCATATAAATTCCTACGATGATCCGGTAGATCTTGAGATTAATTAACAAAGTTACAACATACACCTTGTTGCTAACTGGCTGCCTACCATTGAAATAATAATTAGCAATGGATACGAGCACCTAGGCTGAAATCTAAGCTCGTGACAATAAACATAGTTAATTTCGTGCATGGCATGCAAATACGAGGGGCTTTCAACTGCATAGGACGATCTTCCTTCTGCATGCGTGCACGAGCATTCAAAGAGCTTGTTAACAAGGATAATATAGTCTTTCAGTCCCAAACAAGTTGGATAGATTAGAGTTGAAACTCAACAACAATCACAAATTAGAGTTCAACCACATGAATAGTTATTTTCCAGCTACTCCTATCCAGAGTTAAATCTTTGGGTATATTCCATCATTTCAAATCTCCTTTTATTGCCTCTTCCTATATCAATTTTGGTCTTCCTTTGCCTCTCTTCACATCAGTGTCACGCCTTAGGGTTCCACTACACACCGGTACCTCCGAATGCCTCCGTTGGACGTGCTCAAACCATCTCAGCCGGTGTTGGATAAGTTTTTCTTCAATTGGTGCAACTCCAAACCTATCACATATATCCTCATTCTGGACTCGATCCCTTCTCGTATAATCACAAATCCAATGCAACATACGCATTTCTGCAACACTTATCTGTTGGACATGTTGTCTTTTTATAGGTCAACATTCTGCACTATACAACATTGCAGGTCTAATCGCCGTCCTATAAAATTTGCCTTTTAGCTTCAACGGTACCCTCTTGTCATATAAAATTCCTAATGCTTGGCGCCACTTCATCCATCCTGCTTTGATTCTATGGTGAATATCCTCATCAACATCCCCTGATGCTTGTACATTGATCCCAAATATCGAAAAGTATCTTTCCTGGGCACTACTTGGCCTTCCAAGCTGACATCTCCCTCCTCATGTGTGTAGTGCCAAAGTCACATCTCATATATTCAGTTTTAGTTCTCCTGAGTCTAAAACTTTTTGACTCTAGGGTCCCCCGCCACAACTCCAATTTTCTATTTACTCCTGCTTGACTTTCATCAACTAGCACTACATCATTCGCGAAGAGCATACACCAAGAGATATCCTCTTGTGTGTCCCTTATGACCTCATCCATCACCAAGGCAAATAGATAAGGGCTCAAAAAGCTGACCCTTGATGCAGTCCTATTTTAGTCAGAAAGTCATCTATGTCGCCATCATTTGTTCGAACTCTAGTTACAATATTTTTGTACATATCCTTAATAAGTCCAACGTACTTCGTTGGGACTTTATGCTTGTCCAAAGCCCACCACATAACATTTCTTGGTATTTTGTCATACGCCTTCTCCAAGTCCATGAAAACCATGCATAGGTCCTTCTTCTTCTCCCTACACCACTCTATAACTGTCTTATTAAGAAAATAGCTTCTATGGTTGACCTTCCAGGCATAGAGACCCATGTTATCTTCTCAAATGATGCTCGAAGACTCTCTCCCATAGCTTCATAGTATGGCTCATCAACTTAATTCAAATTTTTTTGGGTTTCATCTCCATTAGAATGGCTAGATTTAACGTTGGCTCGCCAAGCCTATCACAATCTCCTCCTTTACCGGTGTTTAGGATGTGCTACGTTGAGAAAAGAGCTGCCGTGAATTCTAATTTTATATACAGTCACGACAATATGAATCCATCCTAATCATGCGTAAAAGACCCCATATATCCCTGCTTATTCTATCAAGCCTGACAATAGACATAAGTTTGTTTTTCTGAAAAAACATCGTGGTACAGACACAAACTTTTCATGCAACACAAATGGTCCTATGTCTTTGAACGAGATTGAGCTGATAAATCCTTTATTGTTGACGGGAAGATCACCCTGGCCTACTATTAAAAGAATATAATTAGCACTATATATACTAGCACCCATATAACTGATCTATACCCTTCCCTCGTCGGAAAAATCAAAATGCATATATAAAGTATTTCTACTTTGCAATCCGAATGATGGAAATATTGCTCTAGAAAGTTCCACACCCGTGGAAACCAGCAAGTTCGGCAGGCTGGTTTTGACTTTTATAAACCTAGGAGTTGTATTTTTATACAGAATTAATAAGAGCTTCAACTCCTATATATTGAGGAAAGATCTTTCTGCCCGATATACATGAAGGACCACAGCCGAACAAACAACTATGTATTTATCCTTTTACTCCTAAAACCTAATCTTCTCTTCCAACTCCATGTTATTGGCCGTAGAGGGAGTCCTAAGCTTGCTAGTCTGACCTAGAGGCTAGGGTCTATGCCGGCTACATTCGCATTTGTTTGTTTGCTCGTAAACTATTTGTTGCTCATTTTATATAAGTACGTTAGTTAATTTTTGATGGCTTGCTCCAAAAATCTTATCGTCCTCCAACACGTAAGCATGGTAGTTATCCTCTTCTAGTGACCGATTCTAGCGAACACAAAGGAAACCGGTGTGACCCTGTTTAGAAACTGGCCTAGCTGCCTTTTGCATGCTAACAATGTTTTAGTGCTTTGGTGTGCGACCAGCTCTTAGTGATGTTCGGATGCTTAATTTTAGAATATTTTTTCCCTTAACCATATCTCTATATGTTCACCCATAATTTGTATGTGAAACTATTGCAATTAAATTAGTTAAACCATGCCACAAATTGATTTATTGCCTTGGTGCGCGACCAGCTACGAGTGATGTTCTGGTGCTTAATTGTAGAATATTCTTTCCCGTATTGACCTTTTTTTGCGAATAGACCATATTTTTATATGCTAACACATAATTTGTTTGTGAAACCGTACCAGTTCAAATTCTACGTCGAGAAGAATGTTCTAGTCTAAAATTTGTTTGTTAAACCATGCCACAAATTGAATTATCAAACCATTTTAACTATTTTAATCCAGTTAGTCCTTGTGACGCACCGGATACACTGCACTATCACAATTTCACTAGAAGTCACGAGTAAAATAAGATTATCAGATTATAGATACAACATTTATTAGGACATGAGAGCTACCCTAGTAAAGTGAGGTTTTTGTCCAACTCATATATAGCAGTGATCTTGGGGCACACCACACATGGTCAAGGTATCTAGGTACGTTCAGAACAAAACTTTTCTGCACCACGAATACAGAGGATGACATTCCACAGCGCAGATAGATTTCATAAGCATTTACAGATATATAGAAAAGTAAATTAATACAAACTTCGCCAACCGATGATCATCGCCAATGAATTTACAGCATAACTTGAGTTACTGGGTTGACAACAGATAACACAAAAGTCCAAGCACAAACCAGCTTGTTGGAGAGGTCTGTCCAATGAAATCCATTACTGTCTGTTCACGATCTCCCGGTAGACTAAATCGATAAATTCTTCGCTCTAGCAGAAACAATAAACAACTTCGTATCTTAGATGCAGGAATTAGTGTCAGTACAAGCAAACCAAGTTAAAGAGACAAGATGAATGCTCTACTTGATGTGCAATTATGCAAAGTCTATGGCGCAATGAGGTTCCAAGCACTAGCTTATCACCCATGTATAGTTATTGAAACTGAACCAGACTGACAGTTGTACTGGAAAACCAGCAAACCCAAGACTAGTGGCTCGGTTCCTGTCACAGACCATTCATGCAACCAACCTGCTAAAAACGAATAAACGGTCCAGTTTTAAATCATTTAATGAAACCGTTCAACCAGGCAGCTTCCTTTCAACATGGGTTTGGTTGCCCATGTACCCTACTGTCGGTGGGAGGATGCTGACAGTGGGCTCTTTATCCCTAAGATCTCTTTTGTTTATCTTCTCTTCCCCCAAAAGAAACAATGCAACCGACCCACCAAATCAACAAATATGCGTAGTTAGCATGGTTTGTAGCTTGGCCCAGACACTTTTATAGCAAACTGGATTTCCAGTTTGGCAGGTCAAAGCCTTCAAGCGTCACTTGAGCCACAGTGAGGGCCTACACAATGGCCAAGCAGCAATTGCTGCTAGTCATTATGACCAGTATGCCCTGTCAGGGCCTCAGGGGGGTGGAATAGCAGCACTGGTACATGGTCTTGATTAGATTGGCCAGCGAAGTGTGAAATAGTGCATAAAAGATTTGCTTCCTTCCAGTATGTTCAATAATCTACCTTTCTGGATGATGGAACTTTTACCCATTCTTTTGGCTTATTCATGCTCAAAGGCAAGAAAAAGCATAATACAAGTTGCACCGTGATTAACAAAACTTGGTGTAGAGCTGGTTATTTGTACTTACACCTGTGAATGAATTTATCTGGTAGCCTACTAATGAACGCACCAACTAGTCCTTAATCAGTGTGATAAGTACTGGCCAAATAATAATTTTTATTTAACCGCAGGTTCAACCAGTGAACCATCGAACAGAAGTAACTGCTTCAATTGCCAGTCCGGTCTTAGTAACTATTACACATATATGTCTATACCACAGAAAAGGCTACGTAACAAATTAGACTAGAAGAATGCATTCAAATTCAACAAGAAAATAAAATTAAACAGAACACCATACCTCCACAAGTCTCAGTAATGCATCTCTGACTTTGTCTCTGGACAATGCTGGGCTGTAGACTGGAGCTGATGCAAGAGATGGCGATGGATTTGGTGGTGGAAACGGTTGGAGCAATGGAGTCCCATATGGTGGAGAAGGTGAAGCTGTAGGTAATGGAAAAGGCTGGAGCAAGGGAGCACTTTGCGGCTGCTGAGAGGTACGAGGATGTTGAGGTGGAGCAGTTGGTACTGCAGAATTACTGTGCACCATTGTTGTCTGTAAAGATGTCAATGGTGAGAAATGTGATGGGTTTACAAGGCTTGCGGACCTCACTATAGGTCCAGTGCCACCATGAACATCAGCAGGTATGCCAGAAACTGATGAGGCCTGTGAAGGAAGCAAATGATGCAAGCCTGGCGATTGCGATGTAATGGTACTAGTAGGTGCGTGTGTAGACAAAGGAATAGCACCAAAAGATTGATTTGGCTGTCCTGCAACACCTACAGAGGAGGTGCTACCAGCGTTCGCAGCTGCCTGTTCCCAGAGATGCACATTAAACACAGAATAAAAGTAGACAAACTTAGGTGGAAAAGCCGCTACAAGTTAATGGAGATGAGGGGGACCAGTTTAATGAGAACAGTTTCCATACACTGAAGAATGCAGATAAGGGATCCTCTTGAACTTGGGTAGTAGATGATATGATATTTGATGTTTGCGGTTCCAGAGGACCTTCAACCAATGCGGGTGCTGCTTCCAGCTCTTCAAATTCACTGAAACAGGATATTCAACAGTAAATACCACCACAGTTTTTCAGGGGAAACAAAAGCTTTAGGTTATAAGATGCCATGGCTCGACACCACGGCAATACTGCTGAAAATATTAGGAGAATGTAACATCAAAGAGTACTAAGTGCAGTGTTAAATTAACAGGAAAAGGTAGGAACAAGTCATGTTAAAACAGCACCATTATAACTTGCATCCTCTCACATACTCCCTCCATTCTCTTTTGATAGGCCTATTTCACCTTGGCACAATGACCAAGGAGAATGACCTTGCTTATCATCTAATTAATCATGTTATTATGTACTCCTTGTTATCATATACGTGCACCTCAGCATCGATGTTATCATATACATGCACCAATCATTTTTCTAGATGAGTTATTCTGCATGGGAATCGAACAGTCATCCGTGTCAGACCCGAGATGGCAACTCAAATAGGACTATCAAAAGAGAATGGAGGGAGTAATATACTAATCGAAGTGTATAATTATTTCTCATGCGATGCTGTCCAAACAAGAAAATAAAATGCCATCCAGAAACATAACACTATGCATGTCTTGATTAACTTTCAGTTTTTCACTGTATCTATTTGATGAATTCAGCATTCCATTGTCGAGAATAAAAACAATAAGCACTTGTTTGCTAGTACAAGTTCTGGAGAGGTCCAACACCAAATCAAAGCAACCTATTCTGTGCCGTGTCCAACTGATTAGCACAATATCTCAAATACCTTTGAGCAGAGGGAATCTTCGGCTTTGGAGGCACCTTCGAGAATGCATTCAGTATCCTGCAAAATTGCAGGGTGACATACTGTTCAACAAAGGAATAGAAAAATTGCGAGAAAATTGAACAAGCCCCAGTTTCGCAAACTGTCTGATAGTTCCAGACACAAACTAAGATAAAGTGCCGAAATGATAAAGAAATAATGGTATGAAACTGCTGTAGATCATATATACATATGTGATCCTCAAATTGCTGAAAATTATCAATTCAAATGACCGACACCAGTTTGACACTTCAACTGAACCACCACATGATCACTTTAAGCTCACAAGAGCGTCTTGATAACCCAACCGACACATCAACATAGACGATATATCTGTTCCAAAACAACACTCACTTTTCACTAACACAATTTATGTTGTGGAGCTAAATTAGCAGCGATAATCCCAATAGGTAAAGTTTGTACTTTTTTTTTTAGGACAGGCAAAGTTTGTATATTTGGGAACACAAGCATAACACAGGTTCAGGAGCCTACCAACTAAACATTAAAGTTTGTAGACCAGAGTGGTGCTTTTATACAAGGATGGGGACTCTAAAAGAATATCTGATTTCAACTTTTAAGATGGTCCTTTTTAGTACGGAGTTAGCAGATCCTTTTGACCAAAATGTAGAACAGTCACTAATCATGCATGTCTTATATCAATGCAAATTAACCATTAGCCAGTTAGAAAGTTCAGTTATTAACACTTTATTTTCACATCATCAATGAACTGATATTCTTGGGGAAGGCATGACTGGACTAATATCTTGTCTATATGAGAAAAATAGAAAACCTTAACATATTGATCAAGCTGCCTCTGCTTATCCCAAATCATGACAAGGAATAAGATACATCATGGCCAGAAGTAAAGAGGACCCTAAAGGTAAAGGCAGCAGAAATAATTACAAATTCACAACAAGATACCTGCTAAAAAGATTTGCAACTTCATGACACTCCTGGGAGTTGTAAAACCAAATTCCAATAACTTCTTGTGCAGCATTGCGGTACATTATATAAGGAACTTGGAGTTGGTATTCAAAATCTCCCAAGAGATCTTCAACTAGATTGTCTGTTAACAAGAGGAAGCCAACGAAACATGAAGAAAATATTAATAGGGATGTAAGACAGAAAAAGGCTGTAACTTTTAACATAAATATATAAGCTTTTTTCATGATATCAATTGAGAAGAGTAATCCAAAACTGAGCTGATGATGACCAACCAGTTTCATTTTCCCCCAATACGATAACAACCGTAGTAGCATCTAGCATACTATAGAATTCAGTCATCACTTTCAAGATGCCATATCATAAGTAACCTATCTTACTTTGCATGTAGGCTTTATTTCAACAATATAGTTGTGGACAGTATGGAACACGGAATACAAAAATGTTAACATCGTTTCAAAGACAAAAAGTCTTATGGTTTTATCAGGATGGCAGAAGGATTGAAAATGAGTGAAATGCAACAGAAACAATTTATCATAATTTGATAAATAAAACATTTTTATGCTCCTTTCTCAGCCAGAAAACTATTTTAAAGCAAACATTATCATACCACTTAACTACGTTTGAAGGATTGATGAAAGGGGGCAGGCGGAATTAGAAACATCAATAACAAATTATGCTAAGAAATATGTTTGGCTTTCCCTTGTGAAAATGAATCTTTATGAACTTCATAAGATGAAATTATCTAAAATCTCAACTATTTCCTAATAGAAGGAACAAAGAGCAGTAAGCAAAGATCACATAGTTCACATAAAAAAATAGTTCACAAATATGCTACTTGAAGGTTCAAACTGCCAGCTTGATACCAATCATGATGCATGTCACATGATTGGACTACTCTCATGCGCAAGTCTTACAAAGGCTAGACATAATTAATCTTGAGAACTTAGTTACCAGATTAAACCAGCCCAAGAAAATGACATCTAAAATACCTGTATTCCGGCGATTCATGACTATGAACTGGAATCTGGGTTGAGCATTCCTGCAATAAATATACACTATTTGTCAGAAACATACTAAGGTATCTAACACAAGCAGCAAACGCAAACTGTCAAACTTTTGTCACTCTAAGGCCACAACATTTTAACTGTCTTCAGAATAAGAGAGAACATCGAGAACTGGAAGGCTGGAACAAATAGAAACATGGACACATGTCAATAGATCAATACTGGGATATGCAAATGCTCACACTTGCAAGGAATGAATCCTCCCTGTCAGAGCTTTCGATTTTAGAAACACTTGAAGCAGCATGACGTGGTAATCATTAAATTACAACTTTGAACCCTGAAACGGGCAATTCCAGGGCATGTATCTCTCTCGAAAAGCGGCATAACTAACCGAATAAATACAATCTTTCAAACCACAACCGAATTGTCCATATCTTATTCTTATGCCCTGTTGTGCGTCTACTTTAACGGCTTGTGCCCTGCTGTTCATCTACTTTAACGGCATAAGCCCTGTTGTGCACCTAGAAAACAGGGAGGTGCAACGGACAGCACAACTGCAGAAATTTTGGCACTAATGTAACCAGTCTAGTTTCCTTACCTAAGACTACTAACCAATCCAATTTTATATCATGAGTTAGTCATATAAATTACTACAACGGAGCAACATTGATTATCCACAAACTGTAAAAGTTTCGATTTTTATGCAAGTTCATCCATGGCGCTAGGTCCTGAGAGAGATTACGCACCTCTTGACGACGAAGAGCGACCCCTCGACATCCTTCCGGCTCTGCATAGAAGTACGCAGCACAAGCACACAAATTAGGGGGGTGTCAACCAACCAAGCATCCAGAATCCCCAACCCACGAAACACGGAAGCTCAGGCCGAATCCGGCGGAGGGGGGAGGAAGGGAACGCACCCACTGGTTGACGTCAGTGTCGAAGTCGTAGAGCGTGACGTGCGCTGCGGTGATGAGGATGTCCTCGACGGAGGGGTCGAGGCGCTGGAGCACGGTGAGGTTGAGCGTCCGCGTGCCCTCGCCGTCCACCTGCAGGTTCGGCGTCACCTTCGCCCTCCCGCCGCCGTGGGCCATGTGCCGCGCCGCGCCGCAGCGGGTGAGAGGGGAGCGGGGGGGGGGGGGGACGAGGCGACGCTCCGGTGGCGGATTGCCTAGGGTTTGGGGATTGGATCGGAGGGATTGGGAGGGGAGGAGGGCGCAGTGGGGCGGCGAGTCGAGACGAAGAGGACGAAGAAAATAAAAAGGAGGCCTTTTTTGGAGTTTTTTTCCTTTTGCAGCGAGTTTTTGGTGGGTTTTTTTTTCGGTTTTAGGAAACGGGGAGCCGAGATCCGGGACGGAATGTTGGTGGCGGTATCGGGTTCGGCCGCACGTGACGTGACGACGTGTCATGCTCACGTGCTGGAGATCAGATCCTTCCTGGAGAGGGATGGACGGCTGAGAACCCCCCGACGGTTCTGTTGCCGCCGGCCTGACCTGGATGTTCGTGGCACCCTTGGTGGTTGCACCAGTATATTGTGTGTGTGTTTTGGTTGACCGGATTCGTTTTCGTATAATTCAACCTTAACTGAAGAGTCTATGGTCATATATACAAGTAACTAAATATTTTCACAACCATTAAGCATTACCATGAAGCTAACGAAATACCTTTTAATGACACTGTATTTGGGTTGTTAAAGTTACGATTTTGTGCTCCTATTTTACATCTTTTATGATCTAGTTTAGCTTTACGATAGAATCTACTTTTCTATAATTAGTATGCTCAAGATACTATATAATTTTAAGTTTTCTGATGGGTTAGCTCTTTTCTATGATTTAGAGTTTTGCTGGCAAAATGGATTTTCAAGGTAGAAAGAGGGGATGACAGCGTATCTTGTGACCTACTAAGGAAGAAATATAGGTGATAAAGGTTTCTTCAGCTGTCGGAAAAGAAATGGATCTCAATTCTGGAAAAGATTACAAGAGGTACAAGATAGCTGTTCTAGAGAGCTAGTCTATGTGATTGGAAATGGAAAGAAGACACAATTCTGGTTAGATGTGTGGCTGGGTAATTGTCCCTGAAAATCACTTTCTCTGAAATTTCGACATATGCCATCAGCAAAAGTGGACAGTGTTTGAAGCTCTTCAAAATGATGAAATCAACTTAACTTTCACAAGAAACTTCGGAGCTAGAGAGGGTAGGAAGAACTAACAGGCCTAAGGAAAAATAGCACCCTATCTAATGCTCCAAGTAAAGTGGGCGCCGGAGAAGTTTGGGAATTTTTCAACAGCCTCCTCGTACAACGAACTAACTTTCATAGGCTTCAACAATAGATGGATGATGTGCATTTGGAGAGCGAAGCTCCCATTGAAAATCAAGATTTTCCTATGGCAAACCTGCAATGACAAAATTCAATCGGCTGAACAATTGAGGAAAAGAAATTGGCCAGGTGATATAGACTGCAAATTGTGTGGACAGATGGAAACTACTTATCACATTTTATTCCGATGTGCAATCACGCAATATGCTTGGTGTGTGTGCAGAGACATTTTAGAGTGACGTGCCATCCCAAGGAGTGCAAATGAACTGCAGGAGAGGACGAATGAGTGGTCTAACAATCAAACTACGAACATGATCTTTCTATTCGGTTGTGTGGCTAGGAGTCTCTGGCTCATTAGGAATGACTTTGTTTTCAACAATGTTGTAGTGTCTTTGCCTGATGTAAGTCCGTATCGTGTAATCTCATTTATGTAGAAATGGAAGATCCTGAGCAAGGAGAAGGAATGGTGGATCGACGCGGTGATTCAGCAGCTGAAACTCCAACGGTTATAATCAAGATCTGAAGGAGCCTAAGGCGCGTGAAGGGGAAAAAAGGAACGGGAAGCGCTATATTTTGCTTCACTAGTTGCTTAGGAGGTTTCTCATAGAGGGTGCTTAGAGAGCGAGGCATAAAGCTTCTGTGAAACAAATGTGCACATGTTTTATGCTTTCTGCCTGTCATGAACCTAAACGTTGTAAGCTGGTAACCCCAACAAAACTTTTTCTGCTTTCTATAAAGCTGGGCCAGTGATGGTCTTCTATCTAAAAAAAAGATACTATAATTTCTTATCTTATCTGGAGACCACTGATTCGATTTAGAACGTACCATCTTGAAAACCTTGCATTGCATCCACCATTGGAAACACCAGTCGAGCAAACAAACACGCCATTGCTCCTCCTTGAGAGTTCTATGCATCATCTTCTAGGGCAGTGCTCACAAGTCACAACTGTAAAAAGTAGAAAGATATTCTAATGATGTAGAAATCATCATTGTTGTCTCATAGTCATGGAGGGATAAATTGATTGCTTAGACTTGAACCGTCATCAAAACCAAACCTACTGAATTCCAAAACTCTTCTAATGATCCTTGGTGACCGTGGAGGAAAACTTATCACAAAAGAATACATATTGGTGACAGTCCTGCATTACAAAGTCACCAAAAATATCTTCGTGATGGTAATTACATAGCTGTCACCATATATGTGGGAAACCGAATTTATAGTAGTGATTTCTCAGGTGTTTTGCTTTAATAATGGACGAGGCTTATTGCTCTTCTTTACATTTTTTCTAGTTTAGACAAATCTCTGAGAGACAAATAAATTAGCAGCCAAGAATCCCAACAATTATTTTCCAACAAAAGCAAACATTAAACACTTAGTAAATGACTATTGGAAAATATCTTAATTGGACTAAAAAATCCTTAGGTCTTTATGAAAATTCTAAATGACCAATAGCTGTTGTCCATTTGCAAAAAAATCACTCGGGAAACGTTGAAAAACTAGTAGTGTGTATGCTCAGATTGTACATTAAGTCATTCACATTTTGCTACCAATATTTACTCTCTCCAATTATTGAATAAGCAACATTTCATAATTAGCATGACCGAAAATATTTTAATATTGACCTGTAATGTCCTCAATAACCATACGTTTCAATTGGGCATGAGAATGGAATGTGTGCGATTTTTGCTCAAATAGTGACTTCATTTTACTACAACTTTATTTGGTTCTGTTATTTTTTACAGCTAGCTCCTTCTTTGCGCCAAAACTCTGAGGAATGATCGTTTCTACATACAAGATTCAAATAACGACATGCTATTGCCCAAATTTTTCTGCAACTATTTTTTCTTCCTCAATCAAGGTTTGTTTACATTTTTGAAAATGCTAAGCCTTCAACATCTCTACTTCTCAATACCCTTGAAGAACCTGCAGAAAAGAAGCTAAAATAAGACAGTGGCATTCTCACTTATCCTCGCAAGACAGTAGGAAAACCAAATAAAAAAATTCAAGCTAAGTCACCTGCATGAAAAGCATAGCTCCTATATTTTTTTCCATTCTGTTTCATGCTGATACATGTTTCTTCAAGTATTCAATGGCCACCGCAGCATGGAATGCAGCTCCTATGGGAAGGACATCCTCGTCTATCTCAAAGTAAGGGGAGTGAAGTGAATGGACTGCTGCCATTGTGCTCTCGTTGCGGCTTCCAATGTTGAAGAAGGCGCCTGCCATTCTCTGAGCGTAGAACCCAAAATCCTCGGCACCCATTACCAGGGGAGAAACCCTGACGTTCTTTTCACCAAGGAAGCTCTCAGCCACTGCCTTAGCATGACCATACATCCCTTCATCATTGATCACAACAGGATATGGCCTCATCTTTTCCTCCATGAAGTTCACACTGGCAGTGCAGTGATGTACCACTGACTGTCCTTCTACAATCTTCCAGAGAAGCACTTATCAATTGTGAGTAGCAGAAACCATGCAGTTCAGGTTCAAGAGGAGTTTTACCTCTGTGATCCTCTTCTTGAGATATGATAAACCTTCATTTGACATGCTCCTCAAGGTGCCACCAAAAGCCACAGATTCTGGAATAACATTGTAAGCTTCTCCTCCTTTCACAAAAGTGATAGATACCACCTGAAAGTTTCAACAGCAAAAGGAGCCACAGTCTTTCAACATCTGTACAAAATTCATCCATAATTAAAACTGCTACTATAGTATCGTAAGCCCATCACTTACTGCAGCCTGGAGCGGATCGATTTCCCTGGCGACGATATGTTGAAGACTGAGGATGGCAGTGGATGCAGCTACAATAGGATCAATGGATTGATGGGGTACTGCAGCATGTCCACCTTTTCCATTAACCGTTACTAAGAATCGAGCTGCTGTTGCAGCAAAGGGTCCTGGCCTAGAAGAAACGACACCTAATGGAAGGCCTGGGCTGACATGCAAGCCAAATATGGCTGAAACGTCATCAAGAGAGCCTTCTTCTAAGATGTAATAAGCCCCGCCATAACCCTCCTCTGCTGGCTGGAATACAAGCTTTACTGTACCCTAATGAAGAAAACAAGCATCATATGCAGGTTTTATGAGCGTGGAATGCATAGATGATCTAGAGGCAACCACCGTACTAGAAGCCAAAAAAGCAAATTAAACCTCAGAGAGATTTAAGTGTCCCATTATCGTGAAACGTATGTGCCATCGCATACTGACATTAATTTCCTGATAGTATGTAGCGTATAACAATCTGGCGATGGTCTGTAACATATCAAAATTAACCATACATTCTAATAACATAGTACCTTCAAGTCACCCTTCCGATCTTGAAGTAGCTTAGCAGCTCCTAGGAGCATTGTTGTGTGAGCATCGTGTCCACAAGCATGCATTTTCCCACTTTCCTGGCTCTTGTATTCCCAATCTACCAATTCCTGCCAACGGATAATGCCATAGTAATAAGCCAAACAATCACATCCAAAGTAGTATGTTTTCCGCAAACGTCATTAACGAATGTAATGGATTTTTTTTTGTTTGCTTTACAGGATTCATTGAAAATACAGAACCAACTGGAGGGCACAGAATTCATATTCATGGATATATAATATAATGCAAACTACAGCAATGGTCCAAGAATTTTTTTTATCCTCCTAGTTGACACTGACATTAGTATTGGCAGTTGCATTGGCAAGAATCTTGTTCAGGTGACGCAATTACATACTCACATAGAGATAAGAGAACAAATCCGAATGAACCAACTTAGGGTGTGTATGACTCGAGAGAATGTGCAGTTCAAGCACTAAAGAAGAGAGAAACTAAATGGAATCTCTAGATGAAAAGTTTTCAGATGATTATAATTTTTAAACTTTGTTAATTAAATCTTCTATAATCTTTGTCATCTCCGTGTAAACAAATTCTATGATTTGATAACCTGGTGCTAGTATATATATGTTACATTACATCCTCCCAAAATTAACTTTTGCGCTAAGGAAATTAATCAAGTCACTTTGCTGCATTGCCCTGTCTCCATATGGAACCAACTATGTGCCATAATGTTCTATCCTATCCTATTCAATGGAACTGATGCACAGACATCATCTCTTCCAAAAATGAATTGACTCGGACTCTAACCAGGGCCTACATTTCGGAGAATGATCTGAACCATGGAAGCGCAAATCGCCAGAAAGAGATCAGAGCCAAGAAACACAGACGGACCTCCAATGGGAGCGCGTCCATGTCGGCCCGGAGCGCGACGACGGGCGCGGCGCCGCCGCCAACGATGGTCGCCACGACGCCGGTCTGGGCGACGGGCCACCTGTACGGCACGCCGATCGCGTCGAGCTCGGCGCGCACGAGCTCGCTGGTGCGGTACTCCTGGAAGGCCAGCTCAGGCCGCTGGTGGATGCGGCGTCGCACGCCGCGCAGCCACGCGGCGAACCCCGGCGCGCGCGCCTCGGCCAGGAGCTCACCCGCGAGTGGCGTCGCCGGCGAGGCGACGGAGTTGTGAAAGCAGAGTAGTAGCGGTAGGAGGAGGACGATGAGGCTACAGGTGGTGGCGACGGCCATGGTCGACAGAGATGAGTTGCGTGTGTGGTTGCTATATCCTGTGCTGGGTGCACTGATCTGCAACCAAATTAAACTAAAATCCTAGAATGTTGGGTCTTTGCATGTATTGGACACAGGCATGCAGGATCTGACGATCTGTTAGATTATTATCCCCTTTATTGCGTGCTTTGACTAAACCATCGGATGCCAAAAGATAACTCAGTCCTACCGTGCCTTTAGGCCACACACTTCTTCCTCTGTCACGAGATAGCAGCTAGTGATTGCTCAAAGAACACAGGGAGGAAACGACGGTTTGGACAGAGATGCATGCAGAGACGACGTCGCCAATTCGCCATGAGACGACGGTTTTGATTGTAGACTTGCATGTAATTGGTTAAGAGTTCAAATTCATAACGAAGTCTTCATTAATTTCTGAAGTCACAACAGGGCACGTACATGCAGAATATTAACAGTTGGTCCTACTTGTTGACAGAAATACACCTTGTGCACGCAACGGTTAACACTGTCAAATTCAGTCACACAAATCTTGCTTATTTTTATCCACACACCTCGTCATCCAGCCAGCAAGATCATACAAAAACTAGAAAAATGCATACAAATATACCATAATCTTATTACTTGGACAGACGGCGAATCATTGAACTAAGTGGCGAGTAAACATGCACAAGGACCAAAGTAAGCTAATCAATGGTTAACGGGTCATAAGCAGGGACAGGTGCATGGACAACCGGAACAAGCAAAAGGTCGGATCGACGTCGTGCGGTGACCCCCATCACTTCCTTCATATCAACAGCTTCTTCAGCCGCCATTCCATGTGGTAGCTTCCAGTCAAAGTGGTACAAAAGGCTAGCCAGCGCGATTTCCACGCTTGCTAGCCCAAACATCATCCCTGGGCACATCCGCCGCCCTGCCCCAAATGGTATGAATTCAAAGTTTGTACCTTTCAAGTCGACACTACTCCTTCCATGTCCAAACCTCTCGGGCGCAAACTCTTCTGGCGCATCCCAATGAACCGGGTCCCTGCCAATCGCCCAAGCGTTCACCAACACGGTGGCTCCTACAGGAACATCAAACCCTAGCACTCGGCATGGGCTACGGCACTCCCGTGGCAAAAGAAGTGGTGACGGGGGATGTAGACGGAGAGTTTCCTTTATGACCAGGTGGAAGTACTCTAGTTCGCCTAATCTCGCCTCTGATACTCTCTCCTGGCCCTTGAGGACCTGCCTGATCTCGTCCTGCGCCTTTCGC
Source organism: Setaria viridis (assembly GCF_005286985.2). NCBI lineage: Eukaryota > Viridiplantae > Streptophyta > Magnoliopsida > Poales > Poaceae > Setaria > Setaria viridis. The sequence continues at coordinate 8,943,015 of NC_048264.2, forward strand.
ATCACCCTAGGGTTCCTCATGAGCTCGGACATTGCCCATTGTAGCGTGGTCGCAGATGTCTCGCTGCCGGCCACGAAAAGGTCCTGCAATGCAACAAAGTTACCGATCGACTGGTTCATTTAAACCTATCGTTGACTTCCCTTTTTTGTGCAACTTACAGCGATCACGCCTTTAATGTTGTCCATGGTGATCGGGAACTCCAGGTCACCATCCCTCTGGATCCTGAGGAGCACGTCAAGGAGGTCCTCCTCCTTGCTGTCAGTGTCGTCAGCTTTGCTCAGCTGATGCTCCTGGATGATGCTATCCATGAACGCCATCATCTCCACGCGCACCCGCCTCATCCTGTCGGGCACTCCGCTGACAAGCATCGCCAGGCGCGACGACGGGTACAGGTCCGGCAAGCTCGGGCGTGAGAAGAGCTCGATCCCCTTCTCCATCAGCCGGAAGAACTCCGCGCGGTCCCTGAACCGGCTTCCCATGATGGCTCGCGCCGCCGAGTCGGCGACGTACGACGATATGCAGCTGCTGAGGTTCACCGCTTGCTCCGCCGCCGCCGCCACCTCCCGGAGGAGCCTGCCGGCGTCCTGCTCGCGGACGGCCCGGAAGGACCGCACGCGCCGGGCGCTGAGCAGCTCGACGGTGCAGATCCTGCGGAGCTGCCTCCACACGTCGCCGTAGGGGGCAAAGATGAGGCCCTCGGCGCCGTCGGGCAGGGCCAGCCTCGTCGCCGGGCCGATGGGCCGCGTCGCGAAGGCGAGGTCGTTCGTCTTGGTGATCTCGCGGGCCGCATCGGCCGACGAGGCGACGACGACGGGTAGCTCGCCTAGGCGGATCAGCATCAGTGGACCATGGCGCCTTGAAAGGTCCCGCAGCTTGCGGTGTGGGAGCGCGTCCAGCAGGAGGTGGTGGAGGTGGCCGATCACTGGTAGAGCCCAGGGCCCCGGTGGCAGCCGGAGGCCGGCGGCATGTCGGCGGTGCGGAGAGCGGAGGAGGTAGGCCAAGGGGATGATGGTGATGATCATCAGAAGTGGAAGGAACAGCAGATGGAGAGGGATGCCAGCCATGGTCTTTTATTTGCTTGCCAGAGGAATGTTCGGTGAGCAATTTAAACAATGATGCAACGTTTTGGCCTAGCATTGCCTTTTATAGTGCTGGAGTTGGCATTCGACCATGCTCCTGCTTGCGCCTATTCATCTTATAGTATTCTTATCATCTTGCGTAGGTCTCTGGTCCTCGGTCCATGAAGCCATTTGCCTTTTTTGTTTATGCTACCGGGGCATTTTTTGTTTTAGAAAGAAATTACAGACGAGAGTTAAAGTAGTCGCGCCAGCTAGCAGTTCTAGTGATCCACCGTCTTCTTGTACCGGCAGGTCCATGCATCCATGTCACGAATCACGCGCTGAAGCACCTCCACGGACGACAAAGCTTGACGTTCAAAAATCAGATAGCATCTGGGTCCTGTTGTTGTTCCCATTGCATAGCGTGAGGGACATCTGAAAGAGCTAGCTGTTGGGACAGTGAGCCATTGATCGTAGGTCCGGCGTATCCGAGAGGCCGACCTGTAGGAGACAATCCTGTAGCATGTTTTTCTCCTCCGCAGCACAGCGAGTGAGCCGGGGACGTAGCTGGTCGTCTAGAGTAGCACTTAAGGCAGCATGGACAGATATTTGGGGCCTAACACAGCGCGAGTAGAGTGCTGGAAAGGTTTCGGCTAAAGTAGAGTTCAGCAGCCACCTGTCATGCCAGAACGCACCCATTTCCAACCCGGACCATAGTGACGGCACGGTAGCGAGGGAGTCTTCAGAAACGATCCGCGCGATAAACGAGTCCGCGTCCTGGTGTCCCAGATCACCCGGATGCTGGCTTAAGAACCAGTTTTTCCATGGCAGACTATCAGACTCGTGGATTTTGTGCACGAATTTCATAAGCAGGCTATGGTTTTGGACAGCAAAGGGACGAATGCCAAGTCCACCATGTTCCTTGCTTTGGCTCACACGTTCACATGCCAAGGCCACCATGCTACCGGGGCATGATTTCATCTTGCAGGTAATACAGTAGCCTCTTATTTGTTTGCAATGTGCATTTGATTTTTCTTGCCTTTATATTTTTTATTTAAGTTTTCATTCATTTTCATATCTTTTACTGAACAATGCAACCGAATCCCTTTTTTTGTAAATAAAGGAGAAAAAAGTCCCGAACACTTCACCGTTTGACGACACACGAATCCTAGTGCCTTATTGCATAGCTGTCGGAAACAGGTTAGGTTAAGTACTTAAGTTACATAACAAGTAACAAGCTATATCATCTTGAGATACAATAAAAAGAATACTTTTGTATGTTGATAGTTGAAATGCTAAAATTCAAGATTAAGTAATAACAGGCCACACATTGTGTGTACGTTATCTTGCCGCTGCATTGGCTAACACTCTTTGTAACGACACCTTGTGCTCCCCGAGGGACGTAGTACTATAGACTAGTATATCCATTCATTTCTCAAGGGGAGTGTTGACATCAGGAGGCGTGTTATGGACTTTTTGTGACTGGACCAAGTGTCATTCTCAAGGCAATGGAAGTGTTGTATACCTTGCTCTGCCGGCCGCCGCCTCTCGCTTGCCGGCGCCGCTGCCTGCAGGCCGCCGTAACATAGCTCGCCGTCGCATGCTAAATCCGCCCTAAGTCGTAGGGAACAAGTTGTAGTGTGGGAGGCCGCAGAAGACTCAAAATCACAATGACTTGTGAATAGTTGAGGCAAAATCACAAAATTAGAAAAATGAGGGTAAAAACACAATTGTACTTTCGAAGTAGGGGTAAGATTAAAAACACTGCAACGTTTGAACAACACTTCTCTCTCATCTTGTTGACTGCTGACCAACGATTTGTGGCACCATCTTCATCGGTGCAGAGCAGAGGAGCGCGGAGAAACTGGGGCTGCCTAGCTTGGGCTGGGGATCACGGAAGGGCTCATGTTTGGGGATCGATTAGTAGTGACTTAACTAAGCAGGTTCTTGAAGTTGGATCAAGAACGGAGAAAGAGCATTTTGCTTACGCACTTTACAAAGGCAACGAGGAAGAACATGGTGACTGATGGTAACGCTACCACATTCTCAATGAAAAGTACGCTAACTCTGTTGTCCACCCTAACAAACAACTTCCCATTCCAGCTAGCATCGTCACGGGCAATGCGCTAAACTGGGCCACTTCTTGCGTCTACTACAAGTACCACCTCCTTACCCACTCCTCCTGGCCCAATGGCCCAATTTGGCGCATAGTCCACCGAACAACACACAAACCCTGCATATCCATCCAGCCAGCATGGGCCGTGGAGCCTGAGCCGCCTGCATGGTCCGGGCCTAGTATTTGACGCGTATAGGGTAACAAACAGCCCACATCCTAACGCGAGTGGTGTAGTAGAAACTAGAAAGAGCAGAGCACATCCGCGGAACCGTCCACACAATGTTGTCGTACCGGGAACCTGACTGATCTCTAGGCCTGCGGTCAAAAGAGTCGGTAAACCCGAGGAGAGTCGAAGAGAGTCCCACCGACTATGACCTGACCGGCGCCGGCGAAGATGCTGCCGCTATATCGCCCACTTTGCGTTAATCCAAGCGAGCAGTAACTCTACGATTATTATATTACTAGAGAGAGACTGCTAAAGAGTGTAGTTATTGCATGTTAAGTTAGGATAATTAAAAGTTTTAGACCCTAAACTTCCAAATGGAAGGACTGAACAGAGGATTAAAGGGATTTGTCCATGGTCCAGGGGTGATTAAAGGGGACTAAAGGATTAGGAGGATACGCCTACCCCTCATTATTGCTCATAGGATGCGGATTTTATGCATTGATTAGGTTTAATAGTCTTTAGTTCTTAGATCCAAACAAGATAGGAACCGCACTTCAATCTCCAGATTAAGTTTTAGTTCAGGACCAAACAATACTTACCGTAGGAGTATTAACCTAAATATATAGTACGGGTGGGTCAAACAAATTCTTTCGTCTGAGCCTGCATCCAAGCATGTGTGTGTGGCTCCCAAGCTATAAGAAATAAAGAAACGTTTCGGATCTGTGCATGTGGAGCTTGGGCAGGGGAATTAGAGAAACTTCGCAGCAGAGAGCGTGACGCCCCCAAACAAAGCTGTCTAAACAAACAAAGCTGGAGCCAGGACGCTAGTGCGATGCGGTTGTTGGCCTGGCCTGGCCAGGGGCTCGCGATGTGGAGAGAGAGACGATGATTGCTCAAAGTGTCGGCGCCCTTGGCTCGTGGCTGCTGCCTCTCGGCTCTCGCCGAGGAGCGACCAGACTGAAGAATTGGCCACTTGAAAACGCGGGAAAAGAGAGCCCAAAGGAAAGCGCTGTGGCTGCGGAAAGGGACGTGTCATCGGACGGTCGGCGTCCCACGGGGACCTCGTGCTCGGTCACGCCTGCATTTTTCTATCTGCCTCTCGTGATGCGAAGAGAGGATGCGAGCTCGTAGGGTTGATTTCCGATTTTTCGACGAGAGGGTGTGGGATAACTCGATTGGTGGATAGAGATGACTTTCACAGCCCGACTACAGCCTTCCAAAAATATTGCGCCTTAGCAATCAATACACCACCTCTAATGGCTACCGCAATCTTGTGGAGCGAGACATCCCGATCACTAGGGCACCCGTCCTGCAAGCAATTGAAGAAATAGCAAGAACAAGTAGAACAAGTACTGAATTACTAGATGCAAATGAAGATCTAAAACTCAATCTCCAATTTGGTGGGGTTCCGAAGACAAGAAGACTGGCGGCTGATCTACCCGAGTATTCCTAGCAGCGGCTAAGGGGTATAAGAATGTGGGACTACAAGGGTGCTGGGGTGGTGCTCCAACCCTAGGACGTGTCCCTTATGAACCCAACTTGATACACAGCCCATTGGGCCAAAATAAGGCGACGCAGCACATTGGACACAAAAACCTCTCGGTAGTAGTTGATCATTGCAGCCGCCTTAGAAAGATATGGATCTAAGTCTGGATCCAATGAAAATAGACTTAATAAGGATTCCATGAAGTACTTGAACGCTCCAATCTGAGTCCGTATGGAACTGTGGTGACCGTCACAAGTTTGTCTTGCTCTACAGTCTGAATCCAACTCCGAAACGTGTTCGATTTGATCTCTTTCTTTCCCTGGGCCAAAAGTAACTTGGTGGCCTGGTAGGAAACACTGGAAATTCTTGAACTTGTCCCCAGTAAACTTTTTTGGACCTTCATGCCTTCCATGTGTGTTTAACACTCTTTTTTATCCATGCATATATTTTTTAAAATGACAATGAACACACATCATGGTGCAGCATAAATTCATCAAATGTATCAAATACAATAATGACAAATAATTATTTCACCTTTGAATCAAAATTGCTAATGTGGTTGTATCCGAGCAGGTGTTATTCTCATCACCTCGCGTTCGGAGCGAAGGAAGCTCTTGCAATTGCAACCATCCAAGACGGATCTTACACTTAATTTCCCTTTGTACATGTATACCAGCAAATACACCCGTGCGATTATTAGGGAGTATATGTGTATATTAGGATATTTTTATTCTTTCCTTATACACTCGATGTATTTCTTGTACTCTAAGCTATATTGGCAATATATATACAAAGGTCACCCCCTCTCATTAGGGTGTGTGGTGTTTCCCATCTACATCTCTACATGGTATCACAAGATTAGATCGTGGGTCTCCTCTCCTCTCCCTGCGCCTCCCCCCGATCCGCACAAACCTAGGAGGCGCCCCCTGCTACGCCCCCGCCGCCCACCCTCCGCTGCACCTTCCTGTCTGGTGCCCCCCACCCCTTTGTCGTGCGCCATGTCCTCCACCGACTCCTTTGTGTTCGGTGATACCACCACCACTACTGCTGCTCTTGTGTCATCTCCTGGACTACCCCATGTTGTCGACGGCGGTGCATCTGTGCTGCCACCTGGCACCGGCGGCTCATCTAGCGGTGAGCCCCAAGCTCCTCCTACCGGCGACGCGCCCGACAACGGCGGCGGCGGCTTCATCATGTACCCAGCGCCGCTGCCAGCCATCCACCCCTACACCACCATCTCTGTCAAGTCTCACGTCACCGTGACGCTGACAATGAAGTCCAACGCCTACTCCAGATGGGCGTCCTTCTTCAAGTCCATGTGCGGCAAGTTCGGCCTCCGATCACACATCGACGGCACGGTGGCTCCTCATCTGCAGGACCCTAACTGGGATCAAGCGGATTGCTGTGTCCGCTCCTGGTTCTTCGGCTGCGTCACTGACTCCGTCCTCGACCTCTAGCTCGCCATTGAGGGACTCTTCCGCGCGAACAAGCAATACAGGGTGATTTTCCTTAGCCATGATTTCCACTCCATGACGCAGGGCGACTCCTCCATCGCCGAGTACTGCAGCCACATGAAGACTCTCGCCGACACCCTTCGCAACGTCAACCATCCTGTTCAGGACTCCCAGCTTGTCCTGAACCTCCTCCGCGACCTCAACCCACGCTTCTCCAACACCGCCAACTCCACCGCTGGCTTCCCGTCCTTCACCCAGCGCAGGACATGCTCACCCTGAAGGAACTTCACCTCGCCAATGAGGAGAAGGTCTCCAACTCCACCGCCATCCTCATCGGGAACTCTTTGTCATCATCGTCTTTCTCCAACTGTACGGGCGGGTGTCACCCATCATCTAGATCTGCTCAGACCGGCGGCGGCAACGGCAAGAAGAAGTGGTAATAGAAGAAGGGCGGTAGCGGCTTCCAGGCACCCCCCGGAACGACGGTTCCCACAGCGGCAAGCCTCACGGCCCACCGGCCCGTGGTTCTACTTCAGTCTGGGGTTGGCTCCTATGGCGCTATAGGGCTACAGCAGGCTGCCCGGGAGGGGGGTGGGGAGCGCCAGCCCCTGGCCTCTTCGGCCCTCCTCCGCAGGCCCACGCTGCCTACGCCCTCGTTTAGGGGCCCACTCCGGTGCCAACCTGGGACCAGGCGGGTCTGGTTGCCGCCTTGAACTAGATGGCGCTGCAGAACGGCGGCTGTGTCATTGACTCAGGTGCATCCGGACATATGTCATCTTCGGATGGTATTCTTCATTCCTGCCTCCCTCCATCTCACTCCTCCATTACTGTCGGTAATAGTCACACCCTTCCCATCACGTGCCATGGCAACTCCACCCTCACGACCCCCACCTCCCAATTTCAGCTTAACAATGTCCTTGTTGTCCATTCTTTAATTCGCAATCTGATTTCTGTTCGTTAGTTTACTAAGGACAATAACTGCACTAAAGTTTGATGCTTTTGATTTTTCTGTCAAGGATTTTCTGACCAAACGCATGATTATTCGCTGCAATAGTGCCGACGACCTTTACACCATGCCTCCAGCAGCTAGCTTCACAGCGTCCCACGCCGGCCTTACCATCTCCTCCATTTATGGCATCTTCATCTTGGTCATCATGGTCCTGTCGCCATCGCTACACTTAGACAGAATTCCTCCATTGCTTGTAATAAAGCCAGCCACACTCTATGTCATTCATGTCAGTTAGGGAAACATGTTTGGTTACCTTTCTCTCATTCTAGCTCTCGCAATTCTGCTCCCTTTGAGTTAGTTCACTGTGATGTTTGGACTTCTCCGGTAGCTAGCGTTTCTGGTTATCACTACTACCTAGTTACTCTCGACAACTTCTCGCATTTTTGTTGGACATTTCCTCTAGTTCACAAGTCTGAAGTCGCCTCATACATCACCAATTTCTACGCGTATACTCATACACAGTTTAGTCTTCTTGTTCGCAGCATCCAGGCTGACAATGGGATCGAGTTTGTCAATAGAACTCTCACATCTTTCTTAGCTTCTCGGGTTATCCACTTGCGCCTCTCGTGTCCCTACACTTCTCCCCAGAATGGGAAAGCCGAGCGTGTCCTCCGCACACTTAATAATGTCACTCGCATATTGCTCATTCATGCCTCCATTCACTCGGTCTGAGACTGGAGCCATCCAGGGGGTGAACTACCAGGCCTGACGGCCTCGACTTCTTCTTCGCCCTCTCCGATTCCGGTGAACCGCCAACTGATGTGCTGCCATGGTCGACGAGTTCAAGGCCCTCATCAACAATGACACCTGACGCCTCATTTCGCGTCCGCTCGGTGCCAATGTCGTGTCGGGCAAGTGGATCTTCCAGCATAAGTTCCATGCCAATAGGTCCCTCGCTCAGCACAAGGCGCGTTGGGTCGTTCGCGGCTTCTCCTAGCACCACGGCATCGACTACGATGAGACCTTCAGTCCGGTTGTCAAACCGACGACGATACGGACCGTCCTCAGCATCGCCACTTCTCGCGCCTGGCCGATCCACCAGTTGGACGTGAAGAATGTGTTTCTTCACGGACACCTCACGGAGATTAGAAATTTACCGTCCACCGTTCTGTTTATATTTTTACCACTCGGTCCAATTTAGCCGTTAACGATGGAATTCCTGACAATTCTGCTCATGCCCTCCTTATCTTAGATAATCAGATATAAGTATTGTTATAACTATGTAATTCTTGTTGCAGTCACGATGTCGGTCGTCGTAAGTATCGTTGGAACCATTCCCTGATACAAATGTGTTATAGGCGCCTCCATCATGTGCCGGTTTCCTGATACAAATGTGTTGGGGCTCATTTTTACACTCTTCCGGGGAATTAACATTGTCTGGCCTGTTGTCATTGTGTCGGTCCTAGTATCCCCTTCCAGTTTGTTTTAATTTTGTCGCTCTCGACCCACGCTGCCACCTCCGAGCCCCACATGAAAGAGTGGTTTGGGGCTTGAATAAACTAAAACGTCACTCACATGCACCACACCTAATGACACTTGACCTACCGCATCCCCATGCTCCTGATTATCATTACTTTTTTAATATCTTAAATTATTTACACGTTGTTAGTGCAAGGATCCAAGCCCCATCATGCATCATGCTTCCATTCCTAATGCATCGCTGTCACTGTGCTCCGGTGACTGAGCCCGATGGGTTAACTGCCATTTGGTTATTCCAAGTCAAACACGGAGGTGATTGTTTCTAAACAGGGTGGGGGTGATCCTAAAAAGCAAACGAAAATTATGTGCCTACCTCGAGACACACCCCTCACATCTCCTTTTCATATTTTTTTTTTCCCTTGGCAAACGGCCCCCTATCGGTAACCACCGTGCCTCGCCTCAACCGGCACTAAGCTACCTCTGGTGGCCAAGGTTTTGCATCACCACTCTAGTGTGGAGGTCACCCACTACAAAAGCTGAGTCCCATTAAAATTTTCTAACACCACTAAACAGGAGGTTTTACCTGAGAATTTGAGTACCTGTTGCTAAGTGCAAAATTATCCCTACTTTTACATACAAACTACTAATAACCGGAAATTCCTCTTTGTACTACGAAACTGCAACATACTTTAAGCTAGCAATCAATAACATGTGTGTATGAACTTCATATTATTTTGTCTTCATGCTCTTTTACAAACAATGCGCATCTTACAAGAGAAGAAATTTAATAAAATAAATGTACTAACAATATTTATTTTAATTACATTTCCCGAACAATCGGCTCTGCAGCGTATTCAAGCTAGCTTCAATAACACCTGCATCAAAATTGTTAGTGTCCACCAACCATATAAGGATGGTAATGTAAGCCGTGGTGGCGGGAGAAATGACGCCCTAATGTTTGAGTTCAAATTTCGCTATCCGAGTTGACAACCGTAACCGTTAAATTTTCCTTTCAAGTAATTGGAAAACCTTGGTCTGAACCTTTTTCAGTTTTTTTTTAGGGCAAGAACCTTTTCAGTTGAGATTTCATACCCGGTCGAGTTAAAATGAACACGATTTTGATGTAGCTGTCACTGCTCCCATCCCCCATTAATCCACCCCGTTAATAGCTGTCCATCCCAGCACAGCACAGTTAGCCCAGATCAGAGACATTCCACCAACCTTCTCCATCCAGCATGGCATGCATACCACTGGCAGTCCAACAGTTGCCGTTTTGGTTCTGCACCGACACCGACACACTCCCTCCCTCCCTCTCTCTCACTAACCCTCTCTTTTTCTATACAAAATAAAAGGAAAAGAAAAGAAAAGAGACGCTAATCAGCTGGTAGCAACGCGGTGGTTGCCGCTGCTCGCCCCGCAAGCAACGCACCAACGCGGCGCGGCGCGGCCATTATTATACCTCCCACGCCATCGCCACCCACCCCTCCTCCTCCCCAGCTCACACCAGAGCAGAGCGCAGCGCGGACACAGCCGGCGCATGTGAGACGGCGCCCGCGAGGGGAGACTAGAGGAGAGGACACAGCCGCGCGCACATTCTGCTGGGAGCGCCCGCGCGCGAGATCCGGCGGAGATGGAGGCGAGCGCCGGGCTGATAGCCGGCTCGCACAACCGGAACGAGCTGGTGGTGATCCGCCGCGAGCCCGGGGGCGGGGGCGGCGGCGCGGCGCGGCGGGCGGAGGCGCCGTGCCAGATATGCGGGGACGAGGTCGGGGTGGGCTTCGACGGGGAGCCCTTCGTGGCGTGCAACGAGTGCGCCTTCCCCGTCTGCCGCGCCTGCTACGAGTACGAGCGTCGGGAGGGGTCGCAGGCGTGCCCGCAGTGCCGGACGCGGTACAAGCGCCTGAAGGGCTGCCCCCGCGTCGCCGGCGACGAGGAGGAGGACGGTGCCGACGACCTCGAGGGCGAGTTCGGCCTCCACGGCGGCGGCGCCGGCGCCGGCGGCGACGACGACCCCCAGCACGTCGCCGAGTCCATGCTGCGGGCGCACATGAGCTACGGCCGCGGCGACGCGGCGCACGGATTCAACCCCGTCCCCAACGTCCCGCTCCTCACCAACGGCCAGATGGTACGCCCGCTGGTCCTGCTTGCTCGCATTGCTTTGGATTGGAATTGGACTCGATTTTGCTCACTGATAATCACTATGCAGGTCGACGACATCCCGCCGGAGCAGCACGCGCTTGTGCCGTCCTACATGGGCGGCGGGCCCAAGAGGATCCACCCGCTCCCCTTCGCAGATCCGAGCCTCCCAGGTGCGTGCCTCACCAATCCAATGCTGGAATCTGGCAATGCCGGAGACCGTACTCTCTAGCCGCGTTCTGAATTTGCTTGGTTTGGCGTCGCAGTGCAACCGAGGCCCATGGACCCGTCCAAGGCCCTGGCCGACTACGGCTACGGGAGCGTGGCCTGGGCGGACAAGATGAAGGACTGGAAGAAGCAGCAGCAGGAGCGCCTGCAGCATGCCAGGAGCGACGGCGGCGGTGATTGGGAGGGCGAAGATGCAGATCTGCCGCTGTATGTGCCTGAGCTCCTCCACCAGACTTGTTTGTTGACAACTAGAGTAGCTTCCTGGCGCTTTAATTACTTTTCTTTCGGTGCTGATGGTGCGCTAGAATTGGTATTGCTACTACAGAAGTTAGCTGATGGTTAGCTGCTTGCACTAAATGTGTACTGTGAAAAATGCCACTCTTTATTAAACCACTAATCTCCAGCTAAACACACATAAATGTGATATCCATTTTCATTAGGCAGTAAAGGGCTTTTGATCACAAATATTTCTGAAAAATCTGCTGGTACTTTGTAGCTTTGTATTTACTTGCTAGATGCTGCACGCCCATATAGCTGGAGAGAATCCGGAATGCAAGCTCAGCTGTTTATTCAATGCTGAATGCCTGAATTTATAGAATAAGATGATAGATCATCTATATGGAATTATTTATGTGATGCATCTTCCATCATGCCTGATAGCTGTATATTCATAGAAACCTACATAGTGGTGTGGATAATTTTGCTACTAGCTTGTACTAAAATGTTCTGTAAATTTCTTGACCAGAATGGATGAAGCTCGACAGCCATTGTCCAGAAAAGTTCCGATACCATCAAGCCGGATTAATCCCTACAGGATGATTATCATTATCCGGTTGGTGGTTTTGGGGTTCTTCTTCCACTACCGGGTGATGCATCCGGTGAACGATGCATTTGCTTTATGGCTCATTTCTGTAATCTGTGAAATCTGGTTTGCCATGTCCTGGATTCTTGATCAGTTCCCAAAATGGCTTCCAATTGAGAGGGAGACTTACCTGGACCGTTTATCACTAAGGTTGGAATCAAATAAATGCTTTCCCTATCTTCTTTCTAAAGTTCCAAAGCTAAGAAGTTCATTGCTTGTCTGTCCAGATTTGACAAGGAAGGCCAACCCTCTCAACTTGCTCCAATTGACTTCTTTGTCAGTACGGTTGATCCCTCAAAGGAACCTCCCTTGGTCACAGCAAACACTGTCCTTTCCATCCTTGCTGTGGACTATCCGGTTGAAAAGGTCTCCTGCTATGTTTCTGATGATGGTGCTGCGATGCTTACGTTTGAAGCACTGTCTGAAACATCCGAATTTGCAAAGAAATGGGTTCCTTTCTGCAAAAAGTTTAATATTGAGCCTCGTGCTCCTGAGTGGTACTTCCAGCAGAAGATAGACTACCTGAAAGACAAGGTTGCCGCATCCTTTGTTAGGGACAGGAGGGCAATGAAGGTACAATGTTAATCCTGTGTTTTGCTTTTCTGTGCAATTTCTTAATTTCTATAAATAGGCTAGTTACACTGCTTTATTTTTCATTCAGAGAGAATATGAGGAATTCAAGGTAAGAATCAATGCCTTGGTTGCGAAAGCCCAAAAGGTCCCCGAGGAGGGATGGACAATGCAGGATGGAAGCCCCTGGCCTGGAAACAACGTGCGCGATCATCCTGGAATGATTCAGGTAGGCCTTTATAGTCCTTGGTGTTATACCAAACGCTGGTACAGTTTGTCATTCTCATCATCGTACTTCTCGCTTTTGTTTATTTCCCCTGAACCAAAAGATTGTTCTACTTCCTTCACCTCAAATTGCTCAAAATTATGTGTCAACAGGTGTTCCTTGGCCAAAGCGGTGGTCATGATGTGGAAGGAAATGAGCTGCCTCGCCTCGTTTATGTCTCGAGAGAAAAGAGGCCAGGCTATAACCATCATAAGAAGGCTGGTGCCATGAATGCATTGGTAAAAACTCTGAGCTTGGTGTCTTTTATGATTCTTCTTGTAACCTAGTAGCAGCACATGACTGATGTTGTCTTTCTGTTTTGTTATTCAATAGGTTCGTGTCTCTGCTGTCTTATCAAATGCTCCATACCTATTGAACTTGGACTGTGATCACTACATCAACAATAGCAAGGCCGTAAAAGAGGCTATGTGTTTCATGATGGATCCTTTGGTGGGGAAGAAAGTGTGCTACGTGCAGTTCCCTCAGAGATTTGATGGTATTGACCGGCATGATCGATACGCTAACAGGAACGTTGTCTTCTTTGATGTAAGATTCAGCTTCCCCAACACATTAAGCTATCCATGTTGTTATTATCGGTGCCACGTAGGTTTTCTAACATTTGCATCATACAGATCAACATGAAAGGTTTGGATGGTATTCAAGGACCCATCTATGTGGGTACTGGATGTGTCTTTAGACGGCAGGCACTGTATGGTTATGATGCTCCAAAAACAAAGAAGCCACCATCAAGAACTTGCAATTGCTGGCCCAAGTGGTGCCTCTCTTGCTGCTGCAGCAGAAACAAGAATAAGAAGAAGACCACAAAACCAAAGACGGAGAAGAAGAAAAGATTGTTTTTCAAGAAAGCAGAAAATCCATCTCCTGCATACGCTCTGGGTGAAATTGAGGAAGGTGCTCCAGGTATTGTCAACCTTTCAAACATAACAGCACCATTAAAGTCCAAAGGCGTGCACTTAGATTTTAAAATCAGGACAGTTCTTTTTGTACAACCACTTCATATTAAGTTGACTACCTGTTGTTTTCAAGGACGAAAGCATTTGTGTTTCTGTTTGACACTTGTGAATAACATTTCACTGTTCACCAGGTGCTGACATTGAGAAGGCTGGAATTGTAAATCAACAGAAGCTAGAAAAGAAATTTGGGCAGTCTTCTGTATTTGTTGCATCAACACTTCTTGAGAATGGTGGGACCCTGAAGAGTGCAAGTCCGGCTTCTCTACTGAAGGAAGCTATACATGTTATCAGCTGCGGTTATGAAGACAAGACTGATTGGGGAAAAGAGGTATATATACTAACCTGATCAAAACACTTTTGACTACTCTACTTACAGATATATTTTACTAAGTAGATCATGGTGGATTCTTGCAGATTGGCTGGATTTATGGATCAATTACAGAAGATATCTTGACTGGATTTAAGATGCACTGCCATGGTTGGCGGTCTATTTACTGCATCCCAAAGAGGCCTGCATTCAAAGGTTCTGCACCTCTGAATCTTTCTGACCGTCTCCATCAAGTCCTTCGGTGGGCTCTTGGATCTGTCGAAATTTTCTTCAGCAAGCACTGCCCCCTTTGGTATGGGTATGGTGGTGGGCTAAAGTTCTTGGAGAGGTTTTCTTATATTAACTCTATCGTATACCCCTGGACATCCATTCCGCTCTTGTTCTACTGTACATTGCCTGCCATTTGCTTGCTCACTGGGAAATTTATCACACCAGAGGTAAAAATTTGTTTCCTTACAGAACAATGAAATATCATGGGTTTATTTGTGAATCTTACCATCATTATTATTTCAAAATTGCAGCTTAGCAATGTTGCCAGTATCTGGTTCATGGCTCTTTTCATCTGCATCTTTGTCACCGGCATCCTTGAGATGAGATGGAGCGGTGTGGCCATCGACGACTGGTGGAGGAACGAGCAGTTCTGGGTCATCGGAGGTGTTTCCTCGCATCTCTTTGCGGTGTTCCAAGGCCTTCTGAAGGTCTTTGCCGGTATCGACACCAGCTTCACCGTCACATCAAAGGCTGGGGATGATGAAGAGTTCTCAGAGTTGTACACCTTCAAGTGGACGACCCTCTTGATCCCCCCGACGACGCTGCTCCTGCTGAACTTCATCGGTGTCGTCGCGGGCATCTCCAACGCGATCAACAACGGGTACGAGTCGTGGGGCCCCCTGTTCGGGAAGCTCTTCTTCGCGTTCTGGGTGATCGTCCACCTGTACCCATTCCTCAAGGGTCTGGTGGGGAGGCAGAACCGGACGCCAACTATCGTCATCGTTTGGTCCATCCTCCTGGCCTCCATCTTCTCGCTGCTGTGGGTCCGCGTCGACCCGTTCCTCGCCAAGAACGATGGGCCGCTGCTGGAGGAGTGCGGCCTGGACTGCAACTGAGGAAGAGGCATGTGGTTCGAGAAGCTCCGTTGCAGGCGAATTACGCCCGAATTTTTTTTTGGAAATTCTTTCCTGTAGATAGAAACACAGATCCACCCTGGCGTTTCTGCTGTTCCATGGTGAGGCGGTGACATCCTTGTGCAGCTCTTCTTCTTCTACCGAAGACAGCCGCCTGGCCTGCTGCTGGTTCTGCACCGGATTGATCCGCCGCCGGCCGACCGGAGCAGGAGGAAGCCGGCAATTGTTTGTTGATTGAGTAAATTAAAAGAGTTAAGTTATATATGATGCACATTGCAGAGCATGTCCTGTCCAAGTGTCCATTCCATTCCCTCTCAGTTGGTACATTAGCAAGAAAACAGATTGATTGTTTTTTTTAGGAGTTTGTTATTCTTTTGGTAGCGATGCCATCCCCGCCCACCCCGTGTTGTAAGATGATCTGCTGCCCAGTCGCCGAAGACGCGGTGGGCAGCGCTGTTTTGCTTCTGTAATCGTATAGAAACTCTTGTATCCAGTTGCTCTTGACATTTTTTGATGAAAGAAGAAAGATTGGAGCATCTGTTCCGTGAATTCGTGTCTCTGTGTTGGACTGTTGGTTGGGTGCGGCATGTGGCCTGGAGGTCGGCAGGCAGCTAGCTGGTTGACACCGGAAGCCGCCCGAGAGCGGCATGGCATGGGGGCATGGGCGCTGCCGCACGGCGACCGACCACACCGCCAGCCAGCCAGGGGCACCGAAAGCTGCGTTGGCAGCCGCGTTCTGCTGCTGGCGGGGCGTCGTCTTGGGCGCGGTGCACGTGAAAAGCACCCTGGTACGCGGCGGGGAAAGGGCCCTGCTGGCCATGCGTTCACGAGGGACGAGGGGGGGCGGCAGGGCATGTCCGCATGTGATGTGAGGCTGGCCGGCCGTCCGCGAGCGAGACGTCGCAGTGAATGACGCGTCCGTCGATTGGCGCCGTGCTGTCGGAGTCGGACGAAGCGGCCAAGCGGGGGTCACGGGGACGGCGGGGCAGGGTCTCTCTCTCCTTGCAGCAGGGCGGCCGCGAATTTGGGCAGAGTGGGTGGGGGGGACCAGCTGGTTGCCCGCCATCCCGGCTGCTGCGAAATTTCAACCATCCTGCCTCTTGCCGCGCTGGACGCCCGGCAAAAGATTTAGCAGGCCTTGCCCACGCTGCAGCAGCAGGATGAACCAGCAATCTTTGCAGTGGGGCGGGCCGTGAGCCCGCGAGGCATTCGGCTTGGCGTGCGTAAAATCTTTTCGCGTAATCCATTTCCTCCTCCTTGGCACTCTTCTTCTGCAGCTCTCTATGTTCTGCTTCTACTAAGGAGCTAGTGGACTCATGTCTAAGTGCCTTGAAGGCTCCACCCCATGATCCACTCACGATGGTAGGTTACTAAGCTTCTACCGGTTCCAGATATGAAAGGAGACTATGGGCCTGTTTGGTTGCCTGGTTGCTCCAACCTGGCTTGCACCAGCCAGCCAAGCTCCCCAGAGCCAGGCTGAGCGCATGCAACAGGATGTGTTTGGTTCACTGCATGCAACGAGCCAGACTTATCAGAGACGGTGTTTGTGTCATGTTGCATGAGATAAGATTAGAAAAAATAAGTGATTTTATAATGTTTAGCATATGGAGTTGTGTTTTAATGATTTTATTTTACCTTTGTAAATCTTAATCTATTTTAAAATATATTAATATTATTTAATATATATTAATCATGTATTAATAACGTCATCAATAGACTAATCCCGGGCTCCTGCGAGCCAGGCTCGAAGGAAACGGCCGCTCGTGGCGTATGCGCAGAGCCTGGCTGGGGGAGCCGTTTTGCACGCGCTCAGCTTGGCTCACCGCGACGCCCAGACAACCAAACTGACGGAGGGTGCACGCGGTGAGCCTGACTCACGCGGGTGCAGGCCACCAAACATGCCCTATACGTACATCTTCGGTGGATGCTAGACTAAAGCATGAATCAGCAGCTGCATAAATAAACCTTATTATCGACTTTAAATTTAGTATCTATGTATACGATATTTTGCCGAGTTTGATCGGGTGCATAAGCTCTTAGCTCCGCCACTGTCCTTGCACGAGCATGACCTCAAGAGAAGCAACGCTCCCACACAGAAAAAACCAATTTGGCATCACACCGCAACGGTGTCAGTACGTGTTGCCCGAGTTGCCCGTTGCCAGGTCCAGTTGTCCAGCTCGGGTTGCGACAAAAAGGTGCCCAGCGCCGGCACGTCCTTGTGGGCTGCGTCGTAACGACGTACATTTTCTGCTGCAGAAACGATGCCATTGGCCCATCGGAGCCACACGCTCACATGCACGAGCCCAAAAGGCTAGGGGTCCCATGCGTATGGCCATGTCGATCTTCACGATGGCCCGGAAGCAGCTTCCATCCCCACCTCCACGTAGCCCTGTTAATTAGGTTGGATTTATTGGTTTGGTTTCTAATAGATGGTTTGGTTTGGGTTAGGTTTTACAAACAGATAGTTTGGAGGGTGTTTGGGAGTCTGGTATTATTTTGGGGTCCAAAAGGCTCTAAACCCGTTAAGAATTCAAAAGCCTGGAGCCTTGCTTGTCAAGAGTCGGACCCTAAAACTAAAACCTCGTGTTTATACCTTAAAATTTTGGAGAAATTGACCGAAATTTGTTGCAGTTGAATTAGCTTGACAGTCTGCTACTTTGTGCAAAGTAGCGCGGTTGGACTTATATGTGGGTCTCGCGTCAAGAGTCGGACCCTAAAACTAAAACCTCGCGTTCACACCTTAAAATTTTGAAGAAATTGACCGAAACTTGTTGCAGATGAATTAGTTTGACAGTCCGCTACTTTATGCAAAATAGTGTGGCTAGATTTACATGTGGACCCTGCGTCAAGAGTCGCATACAAACTCAAACAAAAGAAATACCTAATGAGTTTTTATTGGATACCTAATGGGTTCTTAGTGGGTTGTAACCATATTTGACAAGCAGTTTGTATAACTTATGCAATGGAAAGTTTGGGGTGGTGTGGTGTGTGATGATGGAGGTTTGGTTTGGGGTGGATTATATTTATTTTTTTGTGAGAATGGATTGGTGGGGTTATAGCAGGACTACCTCCACACGTATTCCTCTCTTCTCGCTGGCTGCGTGTGAGAGAGGTAGCGACAGGAGGGAGGCGAATAAAGGGTTCCGAGAAGGGACGAGAAGACGTCGTTAACGACGAGCCCCATTACTGTTTCCGGAGTTGTTATTAGCGAGGTAGCTGCTAATCTTCGTCTCGCCGCGATCGGCGTTCGTGGGATGGCTTGAAGTACTATACGTGCGAGCAGAGAGCAATGGCGCCACGCATCATTCAACTCGGGCTCGTTACCGTGCTCGTCATGCTGCTGTTGGCATCGGCGGCGGCTCTGGTCTCCGGAGCTCATGGAGCACGCCACCGCCTCGCGGCCGCAGATGACGGCAGCAAACGCCGCCTAGTAGGTAAGCAGCTGCCTCGTCTTCAGCGTGCTTCGGACGGTAATGTGTGATTTGCCAAATGACAAGCTTCCACGCACGTGCGGGAGATGCCGCATGCAGGGGTCGTGGAGCAGCAGGCGCGCGACGACGCGGTGGCCGCCGGGAGGTGGTCTGCGACCGTCAGGAAAGGCGTTGGCGGCGGCCATGGCCACGGTGGACGCGGCCACGGACGCGGTCACGGGCGCGGACACGGCAACGAACGCGGGCACGGCACGCCGGAGACGCCTGCCGTGTCGTACCCTCGCACGGTCGTCGGCAACGGCAACTACCGCCACGGCCGCAGCGCCGCGGCTACCACGACGGCGGGCCCTGCAGGCCGGCCGGCGGCCGCGCGCGCCGTGCTCGTTGCAGCGGCCCTTCTGCTGCTGCTGCTTCGTCTCTGATCT
The DNA here is from genome assembly GCF_005286985.2 of Setaria viridis. Taxonomy (NCBI): domain Eukaryota; kingdom Viridiplantae; phylum Streptophyta; class Magnoliopsida; order Poales; family Poaceae; genus Setaria; species Setaria viridis. Next base: position 8,962,066 of record NC_048264.2, read on the forward strand.
CCTCGATCGCTCACCGACATTGTTTGTTTGGTGGAACGATTTCATATTTTATCTTGTTTCTGGTGGGATCGACGATGGATGTTGAAATTGAATGCCTCGTTTAGTAGTGGTTCCATTTGGACACGATGTTGCACGTCTCTGAGCTCTTGCGAGGATGGCAAGAACAACGAACAATCTCTTTCCGATTTGTGATGATGGGAAAAAGGTAAAATAAGCCCTGCGTTTATGGAAGTTTTGAACCAAGGCCGAGCCACTACTAAACGAACGTCCATCTGCCGGAATCAGAAGCCAGAATTACCCTGAAACCCATCACGCCACGGACAGATCTCCACCATGGAGGCGAACCCATGGCTTCCCCTGCTCCTCGTCTCCCATCTCCTCCTCTCCGTCGCCTTGTCATCGGGCGCCTACGCCCCTGCCCCTGCAGATGGCAGCAGCAACGGCAAAGGCAAGTGTGACCTCTCATCACTCTCGATTCCCGAGCTAGTAATTCATTCTGCATCAACGGTCATGCACACGATCGATTTTTACATTGTTGCATATATGCATATACGTACGTGCAGGCACTCATCGTCACGAGACGGCGCACGGCACCAGCGGCGACTGCCACGGGCACCACCACGGCGGCGGCAGACACGGGCACCACCTCGGCGGCGGCTGCCACGGGCACCACCACAGCGGCGGCCGTGACGGACAGCGCGCGCGGGGGCCGCCCCACCTCCAACGGTCCAACCCTTGGATCGTCTCGCCTGGGCCACCGACGTCCGGGGCAGCGGCAGCGCCGCGCCAGGACGCGTCCAGGTTCACGGCGGCCACCGGCGTCATCCTCGTTGCGGGCGCCGTTGGCTGGTTGGTGTTTTGATGGTAGTAGTTTCTGCTCAAAATATTTTTTCAGTTGTTGTGTCAAGGGTCAAAACTTCAACAAACATATATACATTGTGCGACGTCAATTCCTTTCTACTTATTAAACATTTTACTATTAAACTTTTTCATAACTCCTCCCTCTGTTCAAGGCGTATTAGGATTTTAAAACTCAATTTTAAATAATTTTTCGTCGACAATAAACAAAATTATATGCGTATTTAATGTACAAAGATCATATTTAAAATATCTTTCAATACAACATTGATTTCTCGTAACAGAAGTTGGTGGTTAAATGTATCTCTAAAGACCTTTTCAAGTTCTGATACGCCTACGAAAAAGGAAAAGATGGAGTTTCTTAGAAAGTATCGCTATGGGTTTGATGACGTAAAGGTATTTATTTTTCATGACTCCACCAATCCTGGTTTTTATGTTGCTAAATCCTTTAATTTACATGTACTAGGACTAGATTTTTCAAAAGTTGAGAGCAAGTATTTTAAAATAACAACTATTTGAGAACCCAGGGGCATGTGAAGAAAGGTCAAGCCAGAACAAAAAATGTGCAAAAAGACCCAAAGAAAAATGCATGTACGCTAGTCTCCAGTGCTCAAGAGCAACATGATGGGAAAAATGTTTTTTTCCCTAAACCTTCATTCCATCTTTCTTTTTATATATTTTTTTCAAAGCATTTGCTTATACATACTGTCCTAAATTTCCTCTTTGCCTCTACGGTGGATGCCTGATAAGCTTGTAGCAACTAGCAAGCCTTATGTTGTGGGCTTGCGGTCTACTTTATTGTAAATTTCACCTATATTCCTTTGGTACCTGTGTTATTTTAACAAAGGATAATTTGACTAAAAGAAATTGGTCTGGGAGAAAAAATATTTCTTCTATGATAGTAATGAAACAATTAAGCATCTCTTCTTTGAGTTTTAACATGTTAAGACCATTCGGAGAGTTGTTAATATAGCTACTAGGTTAACCCCACTAAAGTCTATAACGCATATGCTTAGCAATTGGTTAATAGGCATAAGCAAGAAAGAACGACATTTGATTTTTGTGGATGTGGTAGCTCCTACGTGGGCAATTTGGTGTACGCGTAATGATTTAGTATTTGAGAAAAAACGGTTTACCTCTTTTATGCAGGCTATCTTCAGGGGAGCATATTGGTTACGATTTTGGTCCCTGTTACAGCATGAGGATGCAAGAGAGACTGTCCTCTTAGCAAGCAAGGCACTAGAGGTGGTCGCTTTGGATATATTTGCTAAGAATAGATGGAGAAACAATAATAGACTTTGCTTTTGATTTCTTCCTTCACTTGCGTACTATTTACCATTTTGTTTGTGATCAGCTTGTAAGCTGAAGATATTCTAAACTTGGCTGTGTGACCTTATCATTTTCTAAAAAAAATCCCTTCGACGACGCTGAAACGTTCATTTTGTAGAAATAGACAAATTCCTCCAACTGTTCTTCTCTATTGAGGCTATGTCCAACGTGTGAGCCGGTGAGATGATGTTGTTGTCCTAAACTCCTAATCCTGAAGAACTTGTCCAATGCCACTAATAAATCTCTAGTATTATATTAGTTTGTGAAGTAATCTCAATTAAGTTCTCCCAGAAGACCATACATACAGTAAATCTTTTCTAGAAGAGCAGATGTAAAGCAAGGGGCAAAAAAGCAGAGTTGCAAATTGCTGAAGTTCTGCATGCCATGTTGCAGCCTGTTTATGGTCTGCTCACCATGAAGGACCCTTCACAGAAGCATCAAATTAAACTAGTCAACATAACCTGTACTATTTGGACGCATAAACAACTGGGCCTACATGTCACATTTGTAATGTGCATCATACCTTTTTTTTATTTCTAAATTATATGGCATCTACAACAAAGCAATTAATTGAATACCCACTTCTGTTGTATTTTTGCTTAATAAGTAGTACTGATGATAGCATTAACCATTCCAAAGCAAGGAAGACATCCGTTAGTGCTGGCTGTTACAAAAACTAAACAAACAAAGAAAGCGATAAACAATAAGGTAGGTGTGACCAGCTTTGGAAGGACCACGTGGAAAGCTCCCTGAGGAACTTATTCTACCACCTCTCCCAAGAGGGATGATATAAGTGAGCGGCGCAGAGCGCTACTGGCAGTTCGTGGCCTTGCTTGGTCTGTTGGTCCCTGCAGCGGCAGCCATGGAGAGCTCCAAGAAAGCCTCCCTCTTCATCTCCCTCCTCCTCCTCTTGCTGCTTGTGTCAGCTGTCCATGGAGATGGAGCTAAGCCTGCGGCAGATGCCAGGGACACAGCAGGTACGCGGTTTCGCTATTCTCAGGCTAAGAATTTGAACTGAATTTTAGTTTGTCTTCCTCCATGTCTTTCTTGTGTTTTTACAGTAGCAGATTCTTGGGGTTCAATTCAAGTAGGAAACTTCAATTGAACCCCTGAAGGATGGGTTTGTAGGGAGATAAGTAGACAGTGGAAAAGAGACAATGCCCTGCTCACTCCTGAAGCTTTAAAGATGTTTTCTTTTTAGTTCTTCAGGAGTGTGACCAAAGCATGACTGGGGCCTAGGAAAGTGGCAACATAATATAGAAAATTAACGCACTTATGTTTCGCTCATAAAATATCTTCAGCTGAACATTACCATTATCATACAACAGTACACCACAACTTTTGGCCGATTGCTTGCAACCAGGGAAGCATATAGGAAACTGCATATGCTTTATTTGTTAGCCAAGTATTACAGTGATGCTTGCCAGATATGTACATTTACCCCTGTTTCCGTTTCATCCTATGGTAGAACCCCTGTCTAATGGAGTCTGAATATCAAGCTAAAAGAGCACCATCTTAAGAATAACGATAATAGTACATTAAAGAAATTGAGTCAACAACCCGTACTTGTTATTTGAAAAAACACCTGACCGTTTCTAAAGAGATTAAAGAGTCAGAACTCTAAATAGCAAAGGAATTTAGCATATAACATAGTGGTTTCTTTTCTTTTCTTTTCTTTTTTTAATAAGGATAACATAGTGGTTCCCCAGAACCTGGAAAAAAAAATGATGCAAGTGTGGGCCTGTGGCCTCAGTGGCACTGGCAACTTGTGGCTCTAAAGAATTCGTGCAACTCCACGTAGCAGCCAAAGAAAAAAGAAGAAGAATGGAAAAGAAAAGTTCTTGGACCCTGCTGATGTGTGTGCAGACGCAGATCGGAGGCCCCTTGCGGCCTTGCCAATCAGGCCATCGCAGATGCTCTCTCTGTCGGTCTGCCCTGTCCATGTGTGGGGAAAGATACGATTCCCTTCCCTGCATTCCAGGATGCACCACAACACGTTAAGGATACTCATATTCAATTCCTTATGATCTCATCACTTCATCAGAAAGCGACCACGCACCAATTCTTTACGGCATCATTGTATACTCTGAAGATGGCCTGATCAGCCAACAAAAAAAATAGCGAAAATTGCTTGAAAAAAGAGATCCGGTATCACGTTTCCATGACCAAATGAACAGCATGAGCTGAAACTCCGTGCTGAACCAAGTCTGATGTGTGCAGCGGCAGGTGACGGCGGCGAGCGGGTGACGGTGAGGACGGGGCACGGGCACGGCTACAGCAGCCACAGCGGCGGCCACACGGGTGGCGCCTCGGCGGAGAAGGGCGGCGCGGGGGTGGTCGACCCCCGCAACCCCAACGCCAGGAGCCACCGCAGCGGCGCGGCGGCGGCGAGCAGGGCCGCCCTCGGGTACTCATGTGCGGTGGTTTGGGGACTCGTCGGAGCGATCCTTGCCGTGGTGGCTCTTCCATGAAAACGTTGGAAATGTATGTTGCCTGTTTCTTCGCTGGTCTGTTTTGCTTGCCTGCATCTCGAGGCAGGAGGGAGGTACAGAATGTGCGTGTGAATCGAAATTGTGTTTGTCCCACTAGAGTGTTCGTCTTTTTTTGGCTTTTCATGTAAAAAATCTTGATGAGGGGCTTGTTTTGTGATATGGTATGGTAAATTTTGGGTTGCCATTGCCATGTCATTGTAAGATTTTGTGGCCATGGTGTATCTAGCCCCTTCTACTTTCAAAAACAAGACTATTATTTCCCACCACACTTTTACGGAAAAAGCAGGCTTGTGAAGTTGTGATGCCTCCATCTGGTAGAATCTTCTCTTTCTAGAAAAAAACGAGTTAGGAATATTTGGACCAGTAAATCATTTCATTGTTGCAACATATAGCAAATTCTCCATATATACGTCGTCTCTTCCAGGACCGGGCCAAATTCAGGAAGAAAATTGACCCGGTCCAGTAGCCCATAAGGCCAAAAGGCCCATAACACCAGCACTAGCCCAATTCTCTAGAGGCCTACACCGTTCTTTTTTTTTTTTGAAAAACCGGCCTACACTGTTCGACACCTGGAATGTGAGGCATCATTGCTGGAAATTTATTATTATCTTCTTCCTAGCTCTTCAACACCTTTTTCGTAGCACGATTTGTTCCAAATGAACTTGAGATTTCCAACAGCACTGTGAGAATGTCAATTTCGAAAAAAAAGAAAGTAAATTGCAACAGAAAAAGGGAATTATATTTAGTCAGATTTACTCTTTCCATATGCTTTCTTGCTCCTCTTATGGGCTGCAGCTAGGGATGCAAGTCCTAACCATTTTTGGTTTTTGGGTTGACCAAAAGCTTGATGAAATTAACTAATGAGTTGAAATGTGTCTTGTTTCAATTGACATCGTTTTTCTCTAAATGATGGTTGATCACGCTGCTATGAATGTAGATGGGTTTATCATGGCATACTCCAATCTAATCTAATCTAATTTTAACGAAACTTGTCCAATCGAGAAGATTTTACAGCTGGATTTGCGTCCGAAAAAGAAAGTTCGAAAAATAGGAGAGGATCATGTCCGCTCGCGCACGAGTGGGGGCCTCCCCATCCCGTCCACGTCTCATATGTCACTGCGCTGTGGGCCCCGGCCCCACCTGTCTGCAGGCTCCACCCACTTCCTCCGATCGGGCAAAGCAGCACACTGGTGGGCTAGTGGCAGTGGGCGGAAGCACGGGCTGCCTCCCTCCTGCTCCGCCGCCGCCGCTGTCGGAGTCGCCGCCCTTCGCCGCCACCGCGGGCTCCCTCGATGTCTCGTTCCCGGAGCGGCTTCTTCCCCATCACCTCCTCCTCCTCCCCCCTCGTCCCGGCGATTCCAGGGTAAACCCTCTTCCCCCAGTTCCCCCTACCTGCTGCGCATTCAATCCGCGTCCAGTTCCGTGCAGCGCAGCGAAGATCGTGGGTAGTTGCTGCTTAGGGGGTTCTATGGACGCTTCCGCTCGGGGGTGGGGCGCGATTCTCGGCTCGTGCTCCCCGGGCGCCGATTGGGGTTTAGGGTTTTGCGCCCGCCGAGATGACCTGCATTTCTGTTCCGGGAGCGGTGGCTTCTCAGAATCTCGGAGCCCATGGGCTGCTGCGGCTCTCGCGGGGTTCCGTGGAACTGGGGCGTCGGGGGTCGCAGCTTGTGAAATTTGGGTTCAATTTTGCGAAATGTGGGGAAAAAAAGGTAGCTTCTGAAATTGCTGTGCAAAAGCTGAGTAGGTGACAGGATATGTTGTGCTTCAGCTAAATTTCTGCAGAACATATTAGATCTCAGCAAATGATGTTTTCACCTAGTTGTGAAGTTTTTTGTGCATCTTTACAAATTTCAATCCCCGCAATGTTCTTCTGCATTAGGATTAGTACCAGTAACATTTAACTATTAAGTTCAGAGTATTGCAGGTTAATTCTGCTGAACATTTTTGCTAGGTCTAGCCTGGTCTCTCCACAAAACAGTTTTGTCCCAGAAGTTTTGGACAACAGAAAAGAGATTTGAATCCTAGCATCAAATTTATCAATTGCTGGAAAACAGAAAACATGCTCTCCCAAGTATGTTGGCACTTCACATATCATATAGATACACATCTTCCAATAGGTTATTTGTTCAGAATAGGACTTGCTGCTACTTTTGACCAGCCTGGTGCTGTTACCATCATGTTTGTTTCAAATGTTCTTGGCTGGTCATTGAAAATTCTTGTCTACTGTGTTGTCTTGTTGATACTTATTATTGTTTTGTTTCGGAGATGATATCTTTACTGGTGTGCAGACATGACTAGCTGAGTGCATTATGTGCTAGCTGTTTAGGTTGTCAGATTCCTGTCCCATTTGATAAGTCAAAAGGGATCTTCTTGTCTTCTGCATATAGCCTGACAAATATTGTTGGCATTTCTACTGTTTAACATTATATCATTTTGATTCACAAACTGCAGGAGTATCTTGTGTAGCAAGGGAATACCTGCCTCTAAAAACCAGGTTGCTGAAGCCAGCAAGGACACCAATGCCAAGAAAATCGGCCCACCTGGGAACAAAATTCGTATACGCCTGAGAAAGAGGTTGGCTGAGGGTGTTCAGACCACGAGCACTGTAGTACCTGAGGAAACTAAAAACCACCTGGCTAAAGAAGTATTCGAAAATACTGATAACGACACTCCAAGCACGATCTTTGTGGATACTGAAGCGAAGGCTGAGGAGGTATGCAGCAAAGGTACAGGAGAAGGGCAGTGCCAAGAGGCAAACAGCAACAGCCTGATCAAAACTATGTCAAAGGACACACTACCTGAAGAGGCTAATTTGATTGTCTTGAGCTTGAACCAGACAACCGCCACTGAAGTGCAGGTTAAAGAGGAAATCAGTTACCCTGAAAGAAAGGAGTTGTGTGAAGAGGGACACAAAAACATCATGAGCAAGGTGCTGCCTCATGAGGACAGCAGCAATACACCTAGGAAAGAATCATATGTAGGAGCTATTAACAATACCCCAAGCAAGAACCAGTCAATCATCAGCGTGCATGGTGAAGTGGAAAAGAACAACTCCAGCAACATCACCCGGAGCAAGAGGCTGCTGTATGAGACAAACAGCAATCCCTCAAGCAAGGAGGTAACTGAAGAGGCTAAGGTCAACAACCCAAGGAAGAATGTGACGTCTGCAGTGAAGGGCGAGGAGGCAAATGACAACTCTCTGGGAGATAACCTGTTTGAAGAAGCTAGAAAGAACATTGCCACTGCAAATCTGTCAACTGAGGCTATAAACTGTGCCCCAAGCAGAAGACCAGCTGATCCAGTTAATGACAAGAAAACTATCAAAAAGCTGCGCACCTCTGCAGTGCATGCTACTGGCACCAGCCATAATCCTTCTGGAATGAAACTTTCTACCTCTGCTGCCCCAGCTGTGGGACGAAGTACCAGTGCTGCATTCTTAGAGGCCACAAAAGAATATAAAGAGTTTGAGGAGAAGGTCAAGAGAACTGTATACCTTGACAACTTGTCTCTTCTAGCAACAGATGCAGTCATAAGGATGGCTTTGAACCAATTTGGGAATGTAAAAAATGTCAACTTTGTGACCAACTACACGGTTCCATTTGACATTCCTCAATCTGCATTAGTAGAAATGGAAACTGAGAAGGATGCTGAGCATGTGGTCAACATGCTAGATGAGTTCCCATTCATGATGTCCGGAATGCCAAGACCTGTGAGGGCGAAGCGAGCCACAGCAGAAATGTTCAATGACCGTCCATGGAAACCTGGTAGAAAGTTAGAATTCTGTTGGGTGGGTCCTACAGACCCTGATTGTCAAAATGTCAGAAAGTTTAAGATAATGTCCAAGAGACATGAGGTGGAGAATTTATCACTGATCAAGGTAAAATCTTGTTCTTGTTGGCAGCTTTGCTGCTAGATGACCCTCAGTTTCTGGTTCTGTGAACTTGAATAGCTATCATTCTGCCTCAGAACATTTTAGAATAGAAACATGTGTCTAAAATTCATACTTCAGAAGTTTTTACAGCAGTAAAATTTGAGTAAAACACTTTTATCTCAGTCATGTCAGTCCTTGCATGTGTTGTGTCTCTTAGTTCCCTTCTTTAGGCATTGTGCTTATGGTATTTATTTTGTTGAATCCTTGTAGAATCAACTGCATGAGGAGGCATTGCTAGCAAAGCATCAGCAGGAGAACCTGAATTGCAATTACAGGAAGCTTGAAAGTATAGACAGTGTCATTCTGACTGGCTGGGTTAATCGCCTTACTCGTATTTATAACCTCAATTTCGATGAAGTGTACTGAAGGCGGTGGGTGTACATGCCCCTGTTTTGACCGTGGAGCATATTTGTTGGGAGGAATTTTTTTGACCTTGGAATGCAATATCAAGATCTTGCTAAAGACTGTTTCAATGTTTGTATAGCTGCTGGTATCAATCTTACGTAGTTTGCTACATACTCGCAATGTGGAGTACAGGCAGGAGATATAGCTGCCTTGTTTTTCTCTACATTTAGCGTTGAACGATCTGTTGATTGGTGCTGTATACATGGAGTAATCGAGAACTTAGGGTGCTCAAATTTTCACTGGGCTGATACAACATCAATGTCAGTTTTGTTTGTGTTGAATAATAATTTTGTTTTTGCATTTGAACATCATACTTTTGCTTTGTTCCAATCAAAGGTTAAGTTGTTCACGCCTGCAATAAGCATTTGCGTTTTGTTCTATCTGGTGGTGGTGGCAATTCAAGATTTGCCATTTAAGTCCTGAGCGGCTCAAAAATAAAATGTCCTTGGGCCACATGTAAGTGCGATAATATGGTGTCAGCTGTCAAGTCCTAAGAATGACAACGTTTGGATTTCCAGAGCGTTTCCCAGTAGATGTTTTTTTTTTGACGGTGTTTCCCAGTCAATTTTGGGCTGAGAAGTAACAGCCTCTTTGCTTTCAAAGAGAAAAAAATAACACAATTGCATTTCCCATCTGTATATTTACATTAAGCTCCAGACCAGATCCAGAATTGCACTTTATTCTGTGCTTCCTGAATCTCAACGATCAGGTTGATTCAACATCCTCATCTGGTAGAAGCTAATACAACGGGCAAGAAGTAATGAAGAAAATATAATAAATCTGCACAGAAAAAAGCAAAGGCCAAGAAGTAATGAAGAAATTCCGTTTCATGGACTGTCTATTGTAGGTGTAGAGGCTTCACTCGTCATCGATGTCAAAATCATCATCGGAGCCACACTCAAGAAATGAGCCAATAGACTTGCGAAAGATGATAAAAGACTTGTCATCCTGCGTAAACAAAGCCATGAAATTGAAATATGCAATCACTACTGGAATCTGGGACTCTTGAAATGTGCAATCACTACTGGAATCTAGGACTCAGGAAATTTGGATTGACAAAGGAAGATATGGCATAAGAGGAGCAAGCAGATGTACATATATGAGCAAGATGTACCTTCTTCATCCTTCTGACAGATAGTTCTGCATGCGTTATCTTCTCAGAGAACGTTTTGTCAAGTTCTGATAACATGGTGGTCTCCATCTTCTCTGTTTGAAAGAATGATAGTCAGGTAAACAACAGCCTGTCGCACAAAATTGGCAAATCGTCTTATCACTTACTATGATGTTCGTATTGCTCAAGCAATTTCTTCTTCTCAACTTCAACTTCGGAGAACAAGTCTGCAATAATGCATAAAGATTTCAGTTGATAGGCTGGTATTTTTGCCAAGTCATTCTCTTTGCAGGCACAGCATTCAAATTCATTCAGATAAGTAGCAACCAGTCAACAACAGAAAATTTTGGTAAACAAAGCACACAGGTTCAGTCAAAGCCTCTAAATTCAATTATGCAGTAACAAAATCAAGCATCATGGACTAAATACTACTAGTTTTTTTAGAAAGAACAAAAAGAGGCACACTCATACATAACTGAAGAAATCAGTGAGAAGTAACCATCACAAACAGCACCTAGCTCTTATTTGACCTACCTCTGAAAGTCTGCATGTGTGCATCCTTTTCTCTACAAAACATATCATATGTTTCTTGGAACTTGCTGTATTCTTCATCCAGTGAATTCTCGCACTGCTAAAGTACAAATCTCATGTCATTTTAGTACAAAATAATACCCTGAAAGACAATTATGTATAGTACCTCTTTGGAACTGTTCGACAGCACTTCCAGCAAATTCTGCCTGCAAACAGGAACACAGATTACTGCGTTTTCAATGAAGATGAAATTTTTTATTTAGCTCTCTGTAGCTGGTTCCAGATGCCAAGTTTAAACACCTTTTCCCTTTTACACTCCAAGAAGAATAGAGTTTATAGAACACAAATTCGCTCGCAAGAAAAATACCTTTCCTTCTCAAATTTCAGCTGGGTTTCTTCTAGCATAGTCTGAATATCCGCTGCCACACTACAGGTTTAAGAAAACAATTTAACAAAAAAACTCTAGTCATACAGATAAAAGAACAGACTTTCAGATTTCAACAGATCATGTGTTTAGCATACTCGGTAGAATGAGAAAAAAATATGATCTATCACAAATATAGAATCATTCTTTTCTCATACTCCTGTTGTCTACAATTTTGACGTGCTGCTTGTTTCTAATAGAAAATAGGAAGATAATAGTTATGGTTGTGAATGCATAACAGGAAAACTATCTTGCTGTCCTGAGAAGGATCAGGAAAATTCATAACAGTGAGTTCCAGCAGGCCATCACAAGAACAGTACTAGGAAGAAAAATCAGACTACAAACTACTCCCTCCGTCCCATGAAGTGCAATTCTAGTTTTTCTAGGACAGATTAGTGGTGGCGTGAAAAGACTCTAATACACTCATTTGTTGGCCACATGTATTAAGTTTTGGCAATGCAAATCACATCTGACCATTTAATTAAGCAGGTAGTTAGATCTATTTTCTAGGATTGCACTTTTTTGTGGGATTTTTTTTCAAATGCTACGATTGCACTTTTCATGGGACGGAGAGAGTATGTGGCACAGCAATATCAACAAAAGAACCAAGATTATCAACAGAAATAGCATGTTTCATGGCAGTACATGAGGAACACATTTGCATCTGCCAGATATGCTGCCTTACTTGCCTTTTACTACAAAATCGCGAGTTATTTCAAGTAGGCTTGCCAAAACTCATTGAAGCCTAAAAGTTAGCATGATTGCAAGGTCTACAGATAAGGCTATGTATCACCGAATCACTGGCATTGTGTGACACTGATATAAAAAAAAACTGCGAATCTAACGAAACTGGCGTAATACATTGCCCGAAAATAAGTGAATTCAATACAGGCAGCAATCGGCGCAACCCCAAACCAAAAGCAACAGTCAAAATACTGATATTAACAGATGTTAACGCGATTAGCTCAATCGTTTCCCCAAAAGAAATTAAGCTCAAAATTAGAGGAAATTTCCGAGACGACCGCGAGGAAATCCGAAGCCCTCCCGGGTGTTGACTCACCTGGCGATGATCTGCTGGCACATCTTCTGGCCGTCCTTGTTGGCCCCGCCCTTGATGAGCCGCAGCAGGCACACGATCTCCCTCAAGTCGCTGCCGCCGCGCCCATGACAGGAAACATCATAAATCAGGCCAAGAAATCCAACGAGCCAAATCGAAATTCGAAAGGGGGATATCCCAGAATGCGGCACCTGACGAGGCCTCCGTCGCAGTCCGAATCGGAGTCGCCGTCGGAGCCGGAGTCGTCCGAGTCACGGGGCCGCTTAGCCGGGCTCCGAGCGTCACCGGTGGGGGGCATACTTCCCTCCGCCGCCGCGGGGAGTCGTCGCCGGCGGCACCGCTGGGGGGACGAAAGATGAGGTGGGATGTGGGAGCGAAAAACCGAAAAAGCGGGGTGTGAAGATGGGAATTTCAAAATTTGGAATTCCAGGGGCGGGTCCCGTGAAAATGATACGGGATTCATTGGGCCGAAACTCGCTCGGGCTTCAAGCCCACAGAAATTTCGTTGGGTTTACCCTTAGCAGCACTCTCGGTCCAAACTCTGAACTTTCGAATTTTGACGAAGTCAGATAGCTTTTGGTTGGTTTTTGTGCAAAAGAGATAAAAATGCAGAGCCCATGCGGAACTTCCCCTGCCTGCAGCTCTGCTCCGGCTGCACCCAGCCAACACGCAGGCCTGTCTCCTCGGCCTCCGCAACCCCCTTCCCGCCAAAACCAACAACCCTAAACCCCCATGCCCCCCGCCGCCGCCGGCCATGCGCCGCCTCCTCCTCCCTCTCCGCCGCTGCCGCCTCGCTGCCCCAGCCCGTAGCTCCTCCGACCCGCCCGCGATGCCGCCCGCCCCCTCTGCTTCCACCTCCCCGTCCCCTCCCCTCCGTTTCCCCGCCGCCGCCGCCGCCGCCGCAGCGGGGTCCCTGCGGTACGGGCGGCGGAGGTTCTCGTCGGCGGCGGCGGCCGTGGGCGGGAGAGAGGCGGGGTTTCCGGCGAGGGAGAGCGCGGAGCTTCTCGGCATCCCCGGGGTCGGGCCCCGGAACCTGCGGAAGCTCGTCGACGGCGGGTTCAGGGACCTCGCGCGCCTCAAGCAGCTGTACACGGATAAAGTATACGCATCTCTGCCATTTTCTTTTATCAGGGTTCCTTGCTAAGTTATAGGGCGCATTATTGTGAGGACAATGTGGGACTTCAATTTGGGTTCTTGTACTGGGGGCGTTAATTTGGCAATTAGAAAACGTGCGTGGTCAGCGACAACTTGCCTTTTTATCTCCTGTTTATCATGTTCAATAGTTTGGTTGGTAATAATGGTTAAATCGGTGGTTGCAGTGTGTGATCCACTGGAATCCAAAATCGAACTAATAGTTAAATCAGTTGTTGCAGGGAGACTAGGCATGTGGCTCTGGGAGGTTCAGATTGCCTTAACTTATTATTGATTCCTAAGGCTGCTTTTGGTAAATTCCCATGGGGAGCCCAGAACTTAAAGGTTAATTATACGAGTTCCCAGATGCAAATTAAGATCTCAGCTATGAGGCGTAAAGATTGTTTGTTGCATTCTGTAATTCTGCCACTTCATTAGCCTGGATTGCGGAGGTTGATTACAGAGTTAGTTCAAGTTCCAATTGATTCACTTAATTAGGAAGCTAGGAATATTCAGGAATTGGCTCCAGACTGTTGCATTGTCAAACTGTATGAATGGTGGGTTCAGTATGTCCTGTCTTAGATACCACGTTTTAGGCACGTAAGGGGTTTGGCTGAATACATGCCTTATGAAAAGTTTCTTGTTCTGCATCTCTGCTGAGAGCTCTAACAGATTTTCTTAAATTGTTGCAGCCTGTGGGTGGGTCTTCTGAGAAGATGGTTCAGTTTTTGCAAAGTTCTGTTGGAATCATTCATAAGAGCCATGCAGAGAGCATAACATCCTTCGTGAAAGACAATGTTGTTCGGGAACTGAAAGAGGAGAGTAAGGTGCCTGACATGCAATCGACCAAGAACAAGAGAATCACCTTTTGTGTTGAGGGAAACATCAGCGTGGGGAAGTCTACCTTCTTACAGAAAATTGCTAATGAGACTGTTGAGCTGCGTGATCTTGTGGAGATTGTACCTGAGCCAGTCTCGAAATGGCAGGATGTTGGTCCTGATCATTTCAATATTTTGGGCGCCTTTTATGCTGAACCACAGAGGTATGCCTACACATTCCAAAATTATGTGTTTGTAACAAGGCTCATGCAAGAAAAGGAGTCCTCTGGAGGAATAAAGCCGCTCAGATTGGTAGAACGGAGCATCTTCAGTGATCGAATGGTATGCATTTTTCTTTTGGCTCCTTGCTATACTGTAGACTTGTAACCAACAACCTAAATATTACACACCTAGGTCAAAAGTGGCATGTATCTTTTATTATCCATACACTCAATAATTCCAAAGAAATGGAGATGCAGAATGCGGGCCTCCTCTGGGACATAGTACTTCCAGAAATCTTGCTGCTCATCTATTTCTTTACTTGTTTCCTGTTCTATCTTGTGAAAATCGAGTTACTTTTTTGTGCTTTCCCTTCTGCAGGTCTTTGTTCGTGCTGTTCATGAAGCTAATTGGTTGAATGGAATGGAGCTGAGCATTTATGACTCTTGGTTTGACCCTGTGCTGTCATCTCTTCCTGGCCTTATCCCTGATGGATTTATCTATCTTAGAGCTACCCCTGATACTTGTCACAAGAGAATGATGCTTCGAAGTAGATCTGAAGAAGGAAATGTCACATTGCAGTATCTGCGAGATTTGCATGAGAAACATGAATGCTGGTTACTGCCTTCTCAACATAAGGATCACAGACTATTCTCAGCAAGCCAATTGCCGTATAGCATGGACCACTCCTTGCACCCTGATATTAAAGACAGTGTGTTTTATCTTGAAGGGAGTCATATGCATTCTAGTATCCAGAAAGTAAGCATCTTGTGTTTCATTTCTTGTGAAAAGTTGTTATTCAGCCTTGAAAACTGATTATATATGTAACTTAGGTTCCTGCTCTTGTACTGGACTGCGAACCAAATATTGATTTTAGCCGGGACGTCGAAGCTAAAAGAAAGTAAGTTTGGCAGCTACCCATTCATAAACTCAATTTTCAAACTGGCTTTGCTGTAACTTCCCTTATATCTGTTATCATGTTTTCTGGGGTTCTGCTTGGCTATCAAACACAAAAAAAATTTTAGAATATTTTGAATCGTACTGTTTTGCTTACAAAGATTCCATTTTATGAGTTGTTGAACCATTGGAAAACTCCACTTTGATTGTTGAAAATCGCACAAAAAGCTATCATGCTATAGTGCTTGCTGACTGAATTATGGTTCCATAAGTATTTCCTGATAACTACTTTGGTTTGCACAAACAACTCTGATTCAGTTTTTCCTGTTAATGAAGGTATGCTTCGCAAGTAGCGATTTTTTTTGAATTTGTGAAGAAACTGAAGGAAGCTTCACCGGCCCCAATCGTTGATGCAAAAGCCAAGAGTCCGCAAATCTTGCTTCCTCACAGTGGGGGTCTATTGCTCCGTGATGGCAACCATTTGTCTGAATCTGGTTTGAAGCCACTGACTTTGTAATGGATAATGCCATCTGTTTTGTGGTAGGGGCAATAGTTGTAGGAATCCTAGACTTTAGCAAAGGACGCATCTTAATATTTCTTTAGATGACCAGTTCTCATATTCCCCAGCTGAAAGAAAACTGCACAAATTTATTAACACATAGTTATGAACTACTGAAGTTAGGTCAGCTCAACTCATTTTCTTCAGAATTTGTGCAGCTTTCTTTAATGTGGAACAAAGTAGCGTATTCCAAAACTGTTTGCTCTGTAAGCTTCTAGATTGCCATCTGCTGGATGGTATATGTCTGGAGATAGGCGTTAGTTCATCTGTATATGATCTGTAGGTTGTTTTGTGGTTGTGGCATTGCATTTGACTAAAATGCATTATCCTTAGTGATAGTTCCGTACTAATGCTCTGTGTTAGTTACTTTCCTAGCATAGGATTTGAATTATTTTGAAGGCATGCCAAAGTACCAAGAACTGTTTTGGTGGTAAAAGTTTACATCTATTGTAATTTCATATGAGTCAGTCTCAAAATTCCTCTGAACTGTTGTCATTGATCTCAGTGGAGTCAGAGTGTTCTGAAGTTTGCGGATTTGAAGATTCCATATCGTGCAGGATTTATACCGACAACTCTTGACAATTCCACCCAACTTGGCAGCTTCTTTTGGACCAAAACTGGAAAGTTAATTGACGAACAGAAAGGACCTCACCAGTCACCATGTTGTTGAAAAAGTGGCCTTTTCTTGGCTGGCTTATTCCACAAGTGCTATCCTTGACCTGGCCATTAATATTCTGGACATTTCAGTATCGCTTGCTGGGAGCATTCTGGTTAATGCCTTTTGCTGTCACTTTTAGTGGATGAGTGACACTCTTCAGGTGTCCCATTGTTACCAGAGAACAGTGGTTGTTGCTGCATACCACCAGTGATTTCTGGGACAGCGACTGCCTGTGCAGTGCATGAGAGTTGAGTGTGTCTGCTATGTACTCTGCAGAAAGAAAGCAAAGTTAGTTCAATGGAGATCTCTGCTCTCTTTTCAGTGAGGAAGGGTCGGATTAATGGCTTTTGCTGTCAATAAATATAGAGAACTGATTGGTACCCTGCTGAGGTCAGTTGCTGCATGGAGATCAAGGGCGGCTATGCCAATGTCGCGTTTGCAATGGTGAATGCAGAGAAGGCGATGTTCCGAGGAGATGTGGGTATGCTCACCTAATTTTGCATCTGGAAACAGTGTGATTGTGACAAAGCAGAGTAATTGGTTCCTGAATCATCAGACAAGCTCGGAACAGATGCTTCGCAATTGATAGTGGGAATATTTCGACTTTATCAGCTGAGAAATTTGCAATGAAGCAGCTGGTTCCGAGAATGGCACACGTTGGTGGGTCCGCATGTCAGTGGCACTCTAGGTGGCATTTTCTGATTTTCTTTTTCTTTTTTGCATATGTTGAATATCGTGCAGTGGCAACAACTACTGCCTGCACCCAATCTAACCACGCAGAGAAAGTCTTTGCTATCAACACAATGCTACTTCCTCTCTTGCATTTTGCATGTACATATAGAATACTACGTAATGTTCCCCAGTCATATACTACTCCCTCCGTTCCAAATTAACTTTCTTGAAAAGTCAAAACATCTCAAGTTTGACCAAATTTATATAAAGTATAACATTCATGAAACTAAATAAACTAAATAAGTACCATTAGTTTCTTCATTAAATATATTTTCATAGTATATCTATTTGGTGCTATAAATTTTTGTAATTTTCTCTATAATTTTTATCAAACATAAAATGATTTGACTCTCTAAGAAAGTTGGAATGACTTATAATTTGGAATGGAGGGAGTAATAAAGAAGACTAACAGTGCATTACGCTTTTTTTTAAGGTATACTTAGGTTGGTTCCTGCACTCCAAATAGATCACGAATAGAGCTCGCCATAGGCTGATATTTGTGAGGTCCTATCTTTTGATGGTTTCATGATCAGGATGGCTTGGCCAAATAGATTGACAATTTTCGCACCATATTCTGAGATATTTCCATATACTAAAAGGCTTTTCGACCTTAGGCTAGCCTATAGCATATTCCAACATACCTACATCCAAAGAGGAACCAGACACGCACAACGACGAACACAACGTTTTTTCCTTGCATGGTCCACGGAGGGGGAGAGAATCTCCCACCTGATTCATTTGGATGGCCCACACCGGCCCAGATGTTTTACATTTCAGTGATTACATTGCCGTAGAAAACAGGTGACACCACGTGTCGCATACGCTAGCTTCTGATTGCTTCATCCGGCAGCGCCACAAGGCCTCATCTGCCTTGCGTTTGCCGCAATGTCATGTGTTCTTCACGGAAGACAATTCCAACACAACGGTTTGAATGATTGAACTGCACCTAGCAATCAGGTTTGCAATATCATCACGTGGATATTGTACGGATGCTGTTAGGCCCCATCATTCATATGTCATACGTCTCCTTCAAATCCTCTCTACATTCTCGACACAATATTTTCTGTTGTCCGTTTGCAGTTGCAGCTTGCGGAGTGCTTTTGTTGTGATGTTTCAAGATCCATATCACCAGTCAATTGCAATTTACTCCATCTCAAACGTCAACTTTGACCACGACCTTTTACATATAAATGCTAACAGAAAATAGAAAAAGTAATATATCACGAAAAAAAATCTTTCACAACAAATCTACCACTCCACATGATCAATTCAAATAGCTTTTTTAAATCTTAAATGAATTCTTAAAGTTCTTGGCACTTTTCTAATAGGCTATTCACTAATCACTAGTGGTGATAATAACATTCTAGTGTAATGTCTGAACTAGAAAAATGCTGTAAAAAGATTTCTTTTAGAATATATCTGAACGATAACCCCTTAATTAGGAACTATTTGTACAAATTCTTTATTTGGAACGAATTGTGGAATCAAGTGGCAGAATGGCCTCATCATGTCTGATGGAAAGAACTCTCACAGCTGTAGACGTAGAACCTTGGTGGATGAGGGTTTCCGTGCCATCTGATCTGAGATGACCCTTTGTGCAGTAGTTATTGTGTAATTTGTTGAGGCCCGCTGGTCACCGTAATAGAAAGAGAGAATTACTGCTTATTTGACAATAGAAGATGACTCAATTCCTTCCTTAACCATGAAAATTTTCCCCTCCCTTATATGACATTGAATTCTAACTTTCATTCCTTATTTAACATTTCCATCACTTTTGCCCGTTAAGTTAGGCGAAATGATCTCTAAATCACCTCCAAAAATCATGAAACTTTACCTACTGATAGAACAAATAGAGATGAACATATTTTGCTTTAAAACACTCATGTACCTTTACAGTTTTAAAATTAAACTTCACCAAATTAGGCTACTCTTGAAACATATCTAAATTTTTATGATACAAAAATACTTTCCAAAAATTATGGGAAAGTAACTAATAGTCCTCACATGGGATTCAATACTTTATAAAATTATTTTCCATCATAAATTACATATAGAATTGTGAGGAATGGGATAATTGAAAAATTTTAGAGGAAACTCACAATTATCTATGTAACTTATGATATGAAACAATTTTATAAACTATTGCATGCCATGTGGCGAATATTGGTTATTTTCCAATAATATTTTGAAAGTAATTTGATGCCATAAAAAGTCAAGTAAGTTTCAACAGTAGTCTAATTTGATGAATGTTAATTTTTAAACCATAAAGGTAAATGAGTGTTTTAGAGCAAGATATTTTCATCTCTATTTTGTCATTTAGTAGAAAAATTCTCATGATTTTTGTAGGTGATTTGGAGCAAGGATGGAAAGTTTTTCAAGATCAAGAAAGGAATTGATCTGATGTCAAATAAGATTTTTTCTTAAATAGAAATGGTGTCGGATGGTATCATCTTTCATAGTGGACGAACCGTGAAGGCAACTATTCTTGATTTGTAAGATACAAACAAAAACAAGGCACCATCGGTGCGATCAAAATCTGAGAAGTTGATGCAACTGAAACTCTATTGTGGTTATACGTATAGCATGGCACGGCACCGTGCTACGGACTACTGTACTCTCATTATCAATCTCATTTTCCACTGTGCGACGTGTCATACTTATACACCTTAACTGTCGTCTCCAAGGAGTCGAGATTGAACATGCCCCATCTCATTTTGCACAAAAAGTTGACACGACAGTTAGTGCCACCAAAGGCGCAAGTTAGGCTGCACAGCAGCTCGTTGGACAAGAGCGTCCGTGTTTTAGACCGGCAACCCGTCTAGGGGTACCCTAGGCTGTGTTGCCGAGGTTGGTTGACGACTTCGTTGTCGTTTCTTTGAGCATCGTTGTTGTTGGCTGCAGCACCTCTACTGCCTTCTTGATGAGCTGTGATGCGGGGAACAGATGGGATTGATGATTCTTTGTCGAGTAGCTTGTAAGCTTGCTCTGCGAGTTGTGCGATTAGTCCGTTGCCGCGCTGCACGAGCTGAGCTGTGGCTTCGTTGTCCCTGTCTCGAGGTATTAATGTTGTTAAAAGATTGATCGAGGCGATTGCTGCAAGTGGAGTGGTATGTTCTTGAGCCTGAACTGCGTCAAATGCTCTTTCAAGGTTTGTGATGGGAATATTTGTAGCCAGCGTCTGTCGTCGCTCAGCCCGAGTAGCATTGCGCATCCTTCTTTGGTTCCTTTGATCGGAGGTTTCATCTTGTGGGGCGTCAGCTGTAGACTCATCTTCCGAGATGTTGTCGAGTTGTGCTAATCGCCTGGGGGTTCTGTTCTGGCTAGTACCCAGGTTGTTATTTTGAGTAATAATAAAGACTTCCCTGTCTGGGTAGTAGCTTCCGGAGCTTGAAGTGAGTGGGACGCCTTCTTGGTATGGGAGGTTGTCTATGTGAGCGACGAGGCGTGACTCGTAGTCGCGGGCAAGGGATGGTCTCATTCCTGGCCAGTGAACAAATCTGCCTTGTGATGTTGTAGTTATTACCAGACCCTGGGCTGGTCCTGATAATGGTATCTCTAGGAGATAGTCTGAGTCAGAATCGTCGTCTTCGTCTTGCCCGTGTTCGAGTTGAATTCGAGTGAGAAGACTTTGGTATACTTCGGCTGCATTGCGGAGTCCGTGTGGAAACCGTGTTGGAGTTAAAGTTGATTTGGGGAGTGACTGGGACCGACTAGTCCGAACCGAAGTTGAGTCCGACGCGTAGTCGAACTCGAGGTTGTTGACTTTGAAATCTTGGTTTTTTCTGACCAAATCCTTCAATTTCTTCTCTTGGGCGTTGATGATCTGGCGCCGGAACGATCCGGCGCTGTCGGCGATGCAGAGCCAGGATCCAAAAACGAAGGTTGCGCCCGCTTCGATAGCGAAGACGGACTTGATGATGACCGTTGCCATTGAGTTCGCGCTGAGAAACTCGACGAGCTCCCCTACCTGGCGCGCCAGCTGTCGGTGTTTTAGACCGGCAACCCGCCTAGGGGGTACCCTAGGTGGTCTTTTGTGCGGTAAGGGCCGTCGAGAATCAAGGAATCAATGGTGACGCAAGGAACACGATTTAGACAGGTTCGGGCTGCTAGATCGCTTAATACCCTATGTCCTGTGTGTTTGTTTGTATTGATCTTAGATGCACTTGGAGTTGTTCTCTTTGAGGGGGGTCCCTGCCCGCCCTTATATACACGGGAGGGCAGGGTTACAAGTCCGAGTCCTAGTCGAGTACAATTACAGAGTTCTACTCGGTATAGCCCGAGTAGTTTTCCATATACATACTTGACTAGTCGAGTGGGATACGCCTATCCTGATCATATCCGAGTACGTCCCTTAGTGGGCCGTTCAGGGTCTACTCGTGAGCCTGGGGTGCATGCCCGATAAAGAGGATGAGCGAAGGGTGTGGTGCAGGCTAGCACAACAACAGAGGAGTAGTGTGAGCAAAGGCAGAGCTGAGCTAGGCTGTGGCTTTTACACAACTGGTGACATAAATTTGACCTAGTAACCATATGGTCGTTGTGAGTATCTTAGACATCACTCACTCACTCACAGCATAACTGTCTGGAATCTTTGAACTATATGGTAATATAAGCTCATCCATGCATGTTTTGCACAGTGCACACTGCTAGGGAAAGCACCTTCAGTACCAGATCCTAACCCCCTTTAGTACCGGTTGTGCAACCGGTATTGCTACTTTGGTACTAGGGGGCTTTAGTACCGGGTCAAATAACCGGTACTAAAGGAGGCTTTTAGTACTGGTTGTTTATACCAACCGGTACTAAATTAGCTGTCACGTCGCGTATGGCTATCACACCCTGAAATTTTTGGATTTCAGGATGTGATTAAAAAGAATAATTAAATAATGATTTTCTCATAATTTAAAATTTTTCCAACATTTATTTTCTTGACAGAAATTTAGTATAGGGAAAATAATTGGTTGTTTTTCTGAATTAAATAAGTTGTTCTTTGTGTGTGCATTCATGCCAATGCATTTTGGTGTTTCATGAGTGCAAAAGTTTCAAAAATGCGTTTAGGTTGCGATTAGGTTCTTCCGAGAATTTTCCAGAATTTCCTGGAATTTATTCTCATTTTCTAAGAGCTAAATCCAATTTTTGAAAGGCTCTAGAATTATTTTCATGAGCTCCAAGTATTTTATTTGGATTGATCGTGTCCTAGTCTATCTCTAAGAATTTTCCTAAAATTTTTGGGATTTTCAGAGTATTTTTCGTGGCTTAATTGATTTTTCTAGATTTATCTTTACACGAGAAATAACTTTTGAAAAAAAGAAAAAAAGAAACATATCCTATCAGTTTGGGCCAAGCCCGTGGGCCCGACCCATGCTGATCCAGCCCATCCAGGCCTGTGCGCCACCGCCAGTCTCCTGGCGCAGCATGCCGCCGCCGCCAGGCTTGCCTTGGCGTGCGTCCCATGACTGGTCGCGTGTCTTGCCCTATAAATAGCGAGGCCTTCCCCCGCATGACCCCCTGCTGCACCGCCGCCGCCTTCACCCTTCCTCGTGCAGCGCCGCCGTCGGCTTGCCCGATTTGCTAGCTCCGTCACTCGTCGGAGGAAGTCGCTACCACAGGAAGCCCCACGACGTCGAGGCGAAGCTAGAGTGCCGCTTCTCGTCACCAATGGGCCACCAGAGTGCCACCACGACCTGGAGGTTGAGCCGCCGCCGCTCGCCGTGCGCCATCACTGGACACCCACCGTTCCCCCACGTCTGTTGCCTGCCGGAGCAAATCAACATCACCAGCAGCTTCCCCTTGCCGAGCCGTACACCCGCCGCCTCTTCTCATTGTCATCCCGTCGCCGGAGCACTGCCGACTAGTGAAGTCCAAGCCAGTCGTCATGTTCCACCGCCGCCGGGTCATTTTCCGGCCGGAATCCATCCGTCCTGCCGCTAGTGAGCCACCTTGCAAGTTCCCCTCAACCTCCTCCACCTCTTGCGCCACCCGCCTAAGACCCTAGGCTGCTGGAGTGTCGGTGAGTTGGCCGGTAAGAGACGCCGCAAGCTAGGAGGAAGAAGAAGCCCCACCCCTTTTGCGTTTAAGCCCTTGGAGAACCCTGTTATGTTTGGCCTCTTCCTTGTGTCTTGTGCGTTTTACAGAAAGCCCCTGGAAAATCTTAGGTTCCTGCAAGCCAATCCAACCTGAGTCTCTTTTGCAGATCTAACCTTGAGCATAGATCTATTCACGAGCACTGTTCCATGTGTCTTGTGAATCTTCCTTGCTAGCCTTGTTATCTACGGTTAATCACGATTAGGTCCTTAGAACCTTGTTTAATCCCTAGATTTCATGTTTTAACTCTGTTTCTATCCGTTCAAGTTGCGTTAGATTAATAATAATATAAAATTCACGTTAGTGGTGATGTTTTCCTTCATGCATGTTTTTGAAAATAAATTTGATATTAATTTGATTAATGCCTGATAAACCTGTGTCTCTCTAAATAAAAGCTACTTAGAGTTATACACCGCTTTTCATAATAAACATCAATTTGATTAGTGCTTACTTCATATCTGTTAGATTGTATTTACCTGTATGTACACTAGTGGGCCTACGGGCCCTATTACGTGTATGAGCTGGCAGGCAACTCGCCTGTGGGCGCCGCCGGCCCTAGCGAGTCAAGGGTGGCAACTAGGGTTCCTAACCCTAGCTGCCCTGCGCCTAGTCCCCCAGGCCTATATATGGTTATAGCCTGTGCTCCTGTATAATTAATCTAATCTTTCCTCGCCTATATATCTCTTTTATGGTATCACAAGTCTAGGTTTCAGCCCTAGGTCTCCAGCTTCCGCTTCTCGCATGACATCTGCGCCTTCTCTCCCATGGCTGGCTCCCTCGGCGCTCCTGTAGCCGCCCCTGCTGGCGCCTCGGATGCCCCTGCCGTCGCTCCTAGCACCCCAAGCGGTGCTGCTGCCACCACCCCCGCTGTCTCTGAGCGCGATGCGGTGCAGCACGAGGCCGCCGCCGCCGCCGCCGCCACCCCGCGCTCACGTGGAGGCCGCCGAGCGCGTCCTCACCGCCGCCGTCACTGCCCGCGAGGAGGCTACTGCCCGTGAGCAGGCCGCCATCACCGCCGTTGCTCGTGAGCGCGAGGCGTTGGAGCGTGCTCTCGGTCCCCCTCACCCCGACGATGCCATCTTCGGTGACGATCTCGATGACGCCCTCCTCCACTAGGAAGCCGCCCACCTCTTGGTGCTCCATGCTCAGGCGGTGGCTGTCCAGAACATCCGCGCCCTCATCACCGTCATCCTCGATGTCAAGACCGGCAACTACAAGCGGTGGCGCACCCAGTTTCTCGTCACCCTCGGCAAGTACTCGCTGTCCGGCCACGTCCTCACCGACACCGTCAGCACCCATCCCGACTGGATCCGGATGGACTGCGTCGTCCTCACATGGCTCTCTGGCACCATCTCCGCCGACCTGGAGGAAGCTGTCGTCTCCCCGCACACCACCGCCCACGTCGTATGGTTGGCCTTGGAGGAATAGTTCATCGGTAACCGTGAGACTTGTGCTCTTCTTGTGGAAATCGAGTTCCGCACTTTTTGCCAGGGCGATCTCAGCATCACCGACTACTGCCACCGCATGAAGAGCATGGCCGACGCCCTCGGTGACCTCGGCGAGGCCGTCTCCGACCGCACCCTCGTCCTCAACCTCATCCGTGGGCTCACTGATCGCTTCTCTTCTATTGGCCTGCACCTTCGTCGAGCCCGTCCGTTCCCCTCCTTCCTGGAGGCTCACGCAGACCTGCTCTTGGAGGAGCTCACCATGTCCATGACCGCGGCAGCCACCGCCCTCGTCTCCACCTCGTCTGGCAGCCCTGACTCCGCCTCCTCAAGCTCTGCCTCCTCCCGACCTGCGCAGGGAGGCGCCAGCCAGGGCCAGGCAGGCTCGGGCGGCTAGCCATCCAAGAACGGCCAGCAGCCACCACCATAGCAGCACCGTGGCAAACGAGGCGGCCGCGGCCGCAACAAGGGCAAGCAGCCGCGGCAATAGCAGCAAACCGCGCCCGGGTCTGGCGCCGCGCCTCGTCCTCCCGGCACCTGGCCCTCCTTCTACAATCTGTGGACGGGGATGATCCAGATGTGGCCTAGGTCCTCCCGTCCCCCTAGCGCCGCTCCCGCACCCGGCATCCTAACCTGCGGCTCAGCCGTAGGCCTTCTACGCCTGGAGCCAGCCGCTTCTAGGGTTCTCCGCGGCGCCGTCATGGGATCAGCAGTCGCTCGCCAACTCCTTTCACACGATGACACTTCAACAGCCTTAGCAGCAGCAGGAGTGGTACTTCGACTCAGGTGCCTCCTCCTGTGTGTCCTCCGACCCTGGTACTCTCTCGCATCCCTCTCCCCCGCGGTATCCTACTCCTTCCTCCATTATTGTTGGCAATGGCACGTCGCTTCCCGTCTCTCTCACTGGCACTGCACATCTTCCTGGTCCTTTTCATCTTAACAATGTTTTGGTTTCCCCCCACATTATTAAGAATCTTATATCTGTGCGCCAGTTCACTACGGACAATAATATTTCTGTGGAGTTTGATCCCGCTGGCTGTTTTGTGAAGGATCTTCCGTCTTGAAGAGAGATCGTTCGGTCCAATAGCTCCAGACCCTTGTACTCGCTGCACCTCCCTGCTGCCATCGCTTTCCATGTCGAGCCTCCCTCCGCGTCTGTCTGGCACCGGTGTCTCGGTCACCCTTGCGCTGCCATACTCTGCAGACTCGCCCAGTTGTCGATTGCTGCTGCTCCCTCGCTAGGCGCCTCCTTATGTCATGCATGTCAGTTAGGCAAACATGTTCACCTACCTTTTGCTGTGTCCACTTCTCGAGCGTCGTATAAGTTTGACATTATACATTATGATTTATGGACATCTCCTGTTCTTAGTCTCTCTGGTTACAAGTACTATCTTGTCATCCTCGATGATTGCTCACACTACTTGTGGACTTTTCCTTTGCGTCTTAAGTCTGACACATTCTCCACGTTGTCTATCTTTTTCGCTTTTGTCTCCACCCAGTTTGGCACCACCATCAAGCCTGTTTAGTGTGACAACGGCCGTGAGTTTGATTACTCCAGCACACACACGTTTTTCCTCTCCCACGGAGTTCACCTTCGCATGTCGTGCCCCTACACCTCCTCCCAGAACGGCCACGCTGAGCGTATGATCCGCTCCATCAACAACGTCATTCGGACCCTCCTTTTCTAGGCTAGTGCCCCTCCATCCTATTGGGTTGAGGCCCTCCACACTGCCACCCCACCTCCTCAACATTCTACCCACTTTGACTCTTCAGTTTCGTACACCACACCTTGCACTTTTCGGTTCCGAAGCCACGTACGATCACCTTAGAGTCTTCGGGTCAGCCTGCAACCCCAACCTATCCGCCACAGCCACGCACAAGCTCGCACCTCGCTCCATGCTGTGTGTCTTCCTCAGCTATTCGGCGCATCACAAGGGATACCGCTACCTTGATCTCTCTTCGAATCATCTCATCATCTCTCGGCACGTTGTGTATGAGCTGTTACGTGTATGAGCTGGCAGGCAGCCCACCTGTGGGCACCGCCAGCCCTGGTGAGTCAAGGGTGGCAGCTAGGGTTAGGAACCTAGCTGCCCCTGCGCCTGGTCCCCAGGCCTATATATGGTTGTAGCCTGTGCTCCTGTATAATTAATCTAATCTTTTCTCGCCTAAATGTTTCTTTCAATATCCTTTTCTAAATAAAAGACAATTAGGTTATGTATCCATTTTCATAAACTAATGTTAATTTGTTTAATGCATATCTAAATAATTCTTCCAATTAAAATCTAACTAGAGTTATACCTTGGTTTTCATAGTCAAACTTAAATTGATTAATATTTATTCAATTTGCTTTCTAAATAAAAGTTACATAGGTTATATCTCGAGTTTTCATAAGTAAATGTTAATTTGGCTAAATATAAACATAAATATGTTTTTGAATTATAATTTGTGTAGTTCAACACGAATCATAAAGTTATACGCTTAGATGTTCCCACATATGATATCTTTTCCAAATTAAATGATTAAAGTGGTATAAACTGTACATGAACATTTGTAACTAAAATTTGGCTAAGCTTTACTTCATGTTTTCAATATATATATATATATATATATATATATATATATATAATGTGTGTTAATTCTAACATAGGATATTTCTCTGAAATATCATCCACATTAATTTCTACATTAAAAATGTATGAAGCACATAGTTCTTTTTTTTATAAACTCAAATCGTCGATAGTGTATCTTCCCAACTAAAGTTTTGTTTTAGTCAGTTCTTGCCGCGTTAATCTTCTAATCGTAAGCTATAGTTGAGCAATCATTGTTTCACCATGTTTCATATTTTTGATAATAAATATGATATTAATTTTGATTAATACTTATTTAGTCATCTTTTCTAATTAAAAGCTAATTAGGTTGATACATCGGTTTTCTTTAAGCAAGTGTTAATATGATTAACATCAATGTGAATGAGTTTTAGTTGAACACGACATATAAAAGTTATCGATTAGATGTTATTACATATAGTTTATTTTTTCTTCCAAATTTAAATGTTTAAATGGCATAATTTGTACATGAATATTTTTTAATAAAAGTTGACTAGGTTTTACATTGTCCTTTCAGCTACAAATATAATTTGAATTAACTCTAACTTAGGGTATTTTTCTAAAAGTATCCTTTACATGTGTTTTCTAAATAAAAAAGCATATAGCTCTTGTCTTTCCTTTATGACCAAAGTTTCCTCGATAGATGTATGTTTTCAACGGTATCATCGTTCTTAGTGTTTCATGCGCCTTCGTGATCCTAGAATCGAGCCTTATCCTTTAGTACGCTCTTTTAAAACTTTTTTTTGTTTTGATGTATTGTTCTTAGTTGCACTTTGCTTGTATGTTTGTGCCGATGATTGCTTCGAGTAGAAGGATCGCTGTTCGAAAGATTTGAAAATTAGGAGTTTCAAGAGAGCAAGAACTGAAGAGTAGTAAGAGTAACTTTTCTTTGCCTTTACTTTCCTTTGGAGAAAGGCAAGTGTCTTTAACCACCCTCCTATCTATGCTTATTTATAATACCATGATAATGTTAATTGGAACATGGAGAACCACCTAGGAAACAGTGCAACAATAAGGACTATATGGCTCTGATCTTGGCTAATTAATAAGAAACTCTAGTTTATGGTAGCTTTACCTGAAAGGGGTAAGAGGGGGAGATAATAGTTGTTGTATAACCTGGCCCTCAAACTGATCTGCTCTATGGTAGCTTTGAAGTTTGAGAGAGGTTTATGCATTGTGCTGATCATGAAACCTCAGCAAGCTATCCTTACTAGGGAATCTTTGTAAAGGCCTTGTAGCGTCCCTATGCAGCCACACCTCGATAGTGTGATGAGTGCCTGATCAGCACAACATGGTTGGGTTTAAAGTTCTTCTGAACTTTTACACGACTTGTGGGTAAAGATGTACAACCTCTGTAGAGTATCTAAAACTAATATATCAGCCGTGCTCACGGTCAAGAGCGGCCTGGACCCTCACATGATTAATAAACTTGAAGATGGACTTAATTCGTTATTCTGGTTATTTCTTTCTTGTGGCCTTGCTGAGTACCAACCATAAGTGTACTCACCCTTGCTTACTGCTGCTCAGAAGAGGAAGGTGTGTGAAGTTTTCTGAAGATGATGCTGAGTTCTAGGCGTACGCTACCCCTAGTCCATTGCCTGTGAAGTTTGGAGTCTCCGTTTCTAGGATTAAGTTGTATATCTCTGATAGACCCGTAAGTCATTATTTATATTCCTTTATGTGATACTGTTATTGTTATTCACTGATGATGTTACTACATGTATGAAACTAGATCCTGGCATATATATAGATAGCACTTGGTTTTGTTTTAAAATCGGGTATGACAGTGGCCGAGGCCAATTTAGTATCGGTTGTTATTACCAACTGTTACTAAATTCTTTTTTATTTTCTATTTCTTTTCTCATTTTCTTTTCGGTTTATTTATTCTATATTAGTATTTCATATTTGTGTCCTTTACGTATACTAGGTCTAATATGCTAATATATATAAAGTTGTATTTAATCTATAATATTAGTCCCGGTTGTAACAGCTAGTGGAACGAGGGGTCATTTTGTCCCGGTTGGAAATACCAACCGGGACTAAAGGCCCCCCCTTAGTCCCGGTTGGAATTACCAACCGGGACTAAAAATTTAGTCCCGGTTGGTGGTAATTCCAACTGGGACTAAAAGAGCAGCCTTTAGTCCCGGTTGGCCACCAAACGGGACAAAACGCCCGTTTCCACGCGCGCGGCCCCCCCTCTCTCTGCCCCCACCTTATCTTCCTCCTTTCCCTTATCTCTTCTCTCTCCTAGCCTCCACCGTACCTTATCTTCTTCCTCTCCCTCCCGGCTCTCACACTTCTGCCCACCGCCCCCTCCCCTCCCTCTCCTACCGCCGCCGCCCCCTCCCCTCCCTCTCTCGCCCCCTCTCTCTAGCCGGGCACAGGGCCGGCACGGGCGCGGGAGAGCGGCAGCGAGCGAGCGGTGGGCGGGCGCGAGTGGTGGCGGGCTGGCGTGGGCGAGCGGTGGGCCGGCGCGGGCGAGCGGCCGGCAGCCGGCGTGGGCAGCGGCTGGCGCGCGGTCTTTTTTTATTTTTTTGAACCTTTTTATCCCGGTTGGTTGAATAACCTGGGACTAAAGGACCTCCTTTTGTCTCGAATAGTTAGTCTCGATTGAATTTTCAGGATGCATGACTCTTACCAACTGCTACTAAAGGTGCGTTTTCCGGTAGTGAATACTAACATTCAGGTGCACAACTACCGGTTGGCAAAAGTGTACCAAGGCTTGCACACGACAACCAGACCTTAAGCAAACATGCCACATCCCTTCCAGTAAGCGCATTCTCAAACCCTAGCTTTCCCTCAGCCCCTCACTCTCCACCCGCCCCCACTTTCTTTTTTTTGAACAGAAGAGCTGCGTGTCATTGTGTTAATAGGAGAGAGAGAGTCTCATACCCAACACGCTGGAACACCCGCCCCCACTAATCCTACAATAGCCGTCTTTAATCTTATACTAAGAAAACAACTTTGCATTGTCACAAATCCCTTGCATCTTCATCGTCTCACTCTTTCCAGTGAAATGACAGATGGTGGAGCCACACATTTGCTGATGTCTTGAACAGAAAATAATGATTTATTGGGCAGCTAGGGTCTTTGGTGGGTCTTAATAGACTGAAATTCAAGAGAAGGAAAGTTCGGTAAAGAAACAAATCCAAACTTATGTGCAAATCACATATTCAGGCATTACATCTTTCTTTACCCTAGAAAATGATAACCTTTTAAGATGAAAGAAGTATAACACCTCTTTATCAACTAGAAAATGACGAGTAGATGGTACCTCTAACTCCTAAGACTAGGTTATCTTATCTTTCGGAAGATTTTAAATGGTATAGCACACACCATTTGACCAAAGCACAGCGACGAAATGACAAAAATATAAGTTGATGGGTATCTGCACTGAAGATTTTTGGGTCATTCATAATGATATGGTGCTTGCTCGTCAATAATGCATCACAGTCAAGCCTCCTCTATTAGCCATGAATGATTGGACTAATCAGGCACGTATACATATATATGAGCAGTACATGTTACAATAGATGCTGCAATATATGACTTGTGGTTACTTTCAACCATTGTTTCTTTTATGAGGCAAATATAAAGATTTTTCAAGAGCCAAACTATATGTATACAAACGGATTCACTTGATTTTCATGTCAAAAGTTTCAGCGACATTATATTATTGTAACCTTGTAGTTACTAATGTAATGTAGTACAGCAAATTGGTAATCAAAAGTGAGATTCAAAAGAGACGTACATACGCGGACTGCAAATTGCAAATAACAATACAAGTTATGTACCGTTCATATATTTGATATTTCACAAGTATAAGCTAGTGCACAAAGGAGAAGATAGCATTGATACATTGTCATCTCCATTCTGTATCCAAACAGTTTGATGTTGGGACGGATGACGTATACCATCTCAGTATACCATCTTTCTTTGCCAAGGCAATCTATCACTTTCGCCCACATTTCAAATGTCCCAATTTCTAGTCTGTGGTCCATTGAATGTGACCCTAAGTCGTCGTCGTCGACGTCAATGAAGAAGCTGCTACTCGAACAAGATACCCATGTAACGTCAGATGTATCAATTAATGAGAAAACATTTCACTTAGATCCTCCAAGTTTTAGGAGATGAATGTTGTTGGGTGTCTCTGTTAACATTTAGCAGGCATCAGCGGACGATGCGTTGTCCACCATAGTTCATCAGCAAAGCACGTGGCTACCCGTGGCCTCTACACAAGGCTTGCTCAGCATTGACTTTGCATAACTCAACTGCAAACTGGCAAATCGATTCGATAAGCTACAGAGTTAAGATCAGCTTTCATGATAAGATAATCCGGAAGAAGATGCCGATGCAGCAATTATTACTCAACCAATTCTTGCAGGTCACGTCATGTGATCATGTCGTATGCATATATTAAAACAGTGTGACAACTGAGATAATAACAAACACTTACTCATGGACTTTTGGAGCTAGCAGCAATTATATGCACAAATAACCTAATGTAGCTCCAATGACAAGTCACCATTAACCCTGACTGATCATTTCAAATATATTCAAATATTTGAAGAATAAATTGCACATGAATGCAACCGGGTATACATAATTTGCCGATGAACCTAAATTGTTGGGCAGTTGGCTAGATACATTTCCGTGTTACTGTATTTCGCTGACTTGATTATTTAACAGGTAACATTAATAAATGATCATCTTTATAAAATGGTGAATTGTGTATTTATATATAGGCGGCGGGCTTGTTTTCATTTGTCCACCAATGTTCATATGAGAGTCATTTAGAATCTCCGCTAATATTCAGTGGAGATGTCCACCATAGTTCATCTTTCAGAGCACGTGGCCGGCCAGTTGTGGCCTCCACAAGGTTGGATCAGCATTGACTTTTGCTACTCAATTTGCACAGTAAGATAACCGACGAGAAGATGCGAAATGCTGCAACTGGCTACTATATTAGTCTCTCGTTCTTTCAGGTCACATCCTGTCGTATTTGTATGTTAAAACAATGTGAGTGAGGATAAGATACACAAGGAATGATGCGATCATAGACATAACATACTCATGAGCTGTAAGAGCTAAGAATCAAATTAAATGCATGCACAAATAACCAAATGTAGCTGGAATGAGATGTCGCTATTAACTCTGACTTCTTGGAACAATTAAATCTAAATATTTGAGAGAGAGAAAAAATGCACATACATGCACACGGGGTATATATAAACCGTTGAAGAACCGGAACATGTATTTGCATTACACTTGTATAGATAGATAAAATTTCAGTGCTACTATATACCTCTGACTTGATTTATTTAACTTGTACCATCAACAAGAAATTGACTTATGCTTAAGAAATTAAGAAAATTTCTTGTATGGACGCTTATGCTTAAGAAAAGTCCAGTTAACTTACTTGAATAAACCAATGGAAAAGGAAAGCCTATGACCAATCTTACACATGATGCCCTTGCAATAAACAGCGCAGAAAATTTACAGTATCATATCTGATCAACTATTATACCATCAAAGATAAGGCAATTATCACGGCGTGACATATAATATATGTCATAGTTATTGTAACTGTTTCTATAACCACGACTGATACTTTGTTCTAAATGCCAGAAAAAGGTTAAAAAAATAGTAAAATGGGTATGAAAAATTGTAAAAGAAATTGTAGACAACATGCTAACCCTAATAGTCAAACACTCTCACAAAATCTTAGCATTTACCAACCTGTGAGAATTGAACTCGGGGCAGAAGGAACATACCACCTTAGCTAGTAGTCTTTGTTGTATGTTTGGCTATCAGGATAAAATCATATTAACCCATACATGATGTATTTCAATTTTGCGGTTAATTAGCAATTTAAATACAAGTTTTAAATTTCAAAATTTCCTATATTTAACACATTACACCTGAACTCCATGAATTGGTTAATGAATCATTCATTCAAATCTTGCTCATAATAATATAAATACTCTTATCTATTAATTTACACAAAAAGATAAGAAGAATGCGTACATATGGTGATCAAGATATCTTAAAACACAACCGTCCGGTCTAAAAGGTTGACACACCCAAATTTCACAACTGGCACAGGGCTGCTATACTAAATTAACCTAACACCTAAATTAACCTTATATATTCCTTAAAAAATTAACCTAATATATAACATAGTGTGTTTCTGGGATGTAGATGCTGGAACATTGCTAATTCCTCATGCAGTACAGCTTTTTCCAGAAGTACCCTATATTTATATTGGTCCCACAGAGAAGCACAAGATCTACCCAGTCCTACAAAGGATGATTGGATTCCTTCATAATGTCTTTACTATGGGGAAAATAGTGAGGATGATTTATGATTTTATTTGTGAAAACATGAAATAATTAAAAGAAATAGATTGCAGAAAGTAAAAGAACACATTGATGTATTCAAATTGAAATTAGACAACAAAAAATTAGGACGGATGACACTTGGAACTACTCCCTCCGTCCGAAAAGAATACACTTGTCCAGATACATAGCTAGAATTGTATTCTTTTCGGGATGGAGGGAGCATGTGGCTAATGTTGTACTGTAGTAGGGAATGAAGGGAGGTCACGTGGCTGTCAACTTGAGTATTACACACATCTGATTGAAAGCGTTTTGGACTCCATCGTGACTGCAACTTTTGAGAAAAAAAGGTTGGAACCAAGATTGTAAAATTACCACTCGCTCCACTGATCATTTACATTTGTATAACAGTACATACTACTAGATGTAGAATCTATAGCTAGCCTTTCTACTCCGGGAGAGGGATGTCGGCCAGGTCCTGCCGGAACGGCACGGGCTGGTCTTCCTCCTCGCCGGCCGCCTTGGCCTTCTCGGCGTCAGCTTGGGCGGAGTCGGCGACGAAGGTGACGACGGTGTCCTTCCTGAAGGTGAGGTAGATGACCGCCAACATGTAGATGAGCATGAGGGGGAAGACGACGAGGCCCACGAGGACGTTGGCGTACTTGGGCAGCGAGTTGTGGATGAGCCACCCTACAAAGCTCGTGCTCAGGAAGTACATGTTGATGCCGATGATCATCAGCCCCAGCAACCACGAGAACACGATGATCTGCAAATACACATAAACACACATACAGTTAATAACATTGTTACTACTTAATACTAGTTTTGACAACATGTGGTAAAATTAGTAAATGGAAAAAAGCTCTTTCTAGTAACATTTGGTAAAAGTAATTAATAACACAGCTCTTCATTCTTCTTGTCGAAGTTTTTTTTAACTGAAAAAAGCTGCTCTCGTGATCTGTTTCCCTGTGAAGGAAAGGATGCTTCGAGTTTGGTTGCTGCAGATGCTAGATCGGATTCATGCAACAAGTTTGTTTCGTTCAGCTTGGACGTAGCACACACTAGCAGTGCTGGCATGTGATGAGCCTGTATACATTATTGATCCAGAACATGGGGTGCTGAGAACATCTTGTGCAAGGCTAGCTATGTCATGGTAGGCATCACAGCTGGTTAAAAAAAAAGTGCAGACACGAGCAAGCAACAAGGACGTAATTTTCCCTGAGCTAGTGAGTGCTTACGTAGATGGAGTTCTTGTGGGGTCCCATCTTGCTGCTGCTGCTGCTGAACTTGAGAAGTGGAATGAGGGCAAACGGCAGCTCAAAGGACAGTATCATCTGCAAAGGAAAACCACAAGGAAAGAATCGCCAATCATTCGCCGCCTTTATTTAGAAGGTCTAGAAGGAGCACTTAATTATTGTCACTTTCAGATCACAAGTTCATTAGTGCCTTTTTTGCTAGGTAAAAAAGACTTCTTCGTCCACAGTTAAAAATCAACCAGGTGCATGTGAAGCTAGCTGCTATATATGGTATGTAGCTAGTGGATGAGCCACTCAATCTGTGAGGTGTGGGATGTGACGCACCGAGGCAATGATGATGAGACGGCCAGCGCCACTGGAGCCGCCGATGATGGACACGACTAGGCTCGGCGCAATGGCGATGCAGCGGGTCATCAGGTTCCTCAGCCATTTCTTCATCCTGATGTCAAGAAATCCCTGTATGTACGAAACAGGAGAAAGCAACAAGGCTCAAAATAAAGCTTGCAGCGTTCATCGCTTGCACTTGGTGAGATCCTACTAGGATTAGTACACTACTTGACTTCGTGAGTGTGTATTCAAACAGTGCGAAGAATGCGACAGTTCTTGGTTTGTTGGAGAAAGGGCGCGCTGATCCTTTCAGTTCTGAAAGGCGCCCACATGATTTTACATTTGTCAAACTGGCTAGAAATTATTGAACAGCATATGGTTTAGTAACTTAGAAATAGTATACATTACCAGATTGAAAAAACAGTACCAACAGAAGGTTTAAGTTATATTAACAGAATGTGCAAAATAAACTGATGATCAAATAAGTTTTGTCTTATGGACCATGACAAGTCAAACTGCAAGTTGTAAATATCAAGATTAAGTAACTTAATTAGTTGTTAATTATGGTGAAAGGTACCTGCATGATGTACTGGCCGGAGTAAGTGCCTGTTATGGTGGAGCTCTGCCCAGACGCCAAGAGCGCCACGCCGTACACGATCGCACTCGACCTGCCCAGCACGTTCTGATGGAAGCACAAACAAAACGAATAAAAACTTATTTAACTCGAACAATGATTCTCCCAAATAGCTGTAATCTGGTGGAATGGAAGTAGATATCGCCGTGCCTTGAGGAGAAAGGAGGAGGAGTCGAGTGAGAGGTCGCTGCATTTTTCGGCATCCTCCGGTGAGAGGTTGTCGGCGAAGCAGACGGTCCCGGAGACGGAGATGACGGCGATGTTGATCAGGAGTGCCACGAACAACGCGAACCCGCTCTCGTAGAGGAAGAACCTGCAGGCGTCCTGGATTTGATCCAAGAGGGCAAAATATATGTGCAGAAGTGAATTGAAATGGCACATGATTCTTTCTTTTCTTTTCCTTTCTGAACACTATCATGTTCTGCGTGTTGACATAAAGTAACTTACCTTGATTCCTCTCACCGATGAGGGAGTCTTCCTCGACAGCACCAGTGCAGAGTGCAAGAACAGGTTGTGCCTGCAATTAACAAGTTGATTAAGGCTAATGTTTAACTCAAATAAACTACTACTTCTTTTTAATTTGCAGGTTTTAGTCAACAGCTAACAAGGAAGTTATAAGACACGTTTTGTGGCAACCACAACTGATATGCATGTGGGGCTCTGAAGCAGATTCATTGCCAACCACTCCCATTTTTCTTAATCACTTGACCTGGCCGCCTCGTTCGCCATGGCAAAAAATCAGTGAAATTTAAAATACAGTCCTCTTCATCACAAGAAAAAAGAAGAAATCCCTCAATTGCTTACGGCATGATAAGAGCTCCAAGGAGGGCAATGGCGTCTCCAGTGGCGCCAGGGCCCTTGAGCCTGGGAATGAAGAGCCCTTTGATGACCTCCACGGCCGGAGGCTTCACAAAGCTCATCTCCCCGAAGAAGCACGCCGCCATGACGAACACAAGCATTGAGATCAGAAACTCCAACTTCCGGACCTATTTTCAAAAAAACACCCCAATATCATCACACTAAGCAACTAGTCGATTATTTAACACAACTTATCTTAAAGAAAAAAAAACTTCGTGACATTTTTTTAAACCAGGTTTTGTCGCAATTTCTAATAACTAAAAAGTGCAATGAGCGGGTCAATTATATTCACCCACTACTTTTTAAAAATTAGTCAATTGTTGAGATTTATATCCATATATAGATGTCCGCGCCAAAATTTGAAAAATGTAACTATTGAACCCCACACAGTACAGTAAATCCATGAACCCGTACCCCATATCTTTGTAGGCCCAGAAGCAGGAGAGTGCTGGAGCCGGTGATGAGAACCCCAATCCACACGGGGATGTGAAACAAAAGGTTGAAAGCGAAGGCTGTCCCTATAACTGCAAAAACGTAAGAACAGCAAATGTTGGTAAGAAACAAGCATTGGATAGACCGCTAGAGTATTGTTACTAGGTCCTTGCAAGTTCTTCCAGTGCCACTATTGTTCAGACGGCAATAAGACAATTGAACACGTCAATGGAAGATTACATTTTATATGATAGGAACATGCATCATCCTAAGATGTCTTGTCGTTAGCGCAAATATCTGAGAGGGATGTGCTAAAAATGTTTGTATGGAGCATGGACTGTAGAAAAAAACTAGAACAAAAAACTTGCTCTACTTGTGTATTAACAATTAGAATATGTGGGTCCAGACGTTGGGTGTAATATACATATACTTTTTTAATCCCTTTAAGTCAGCTTAAATTAAATTAGAAGGTCAAATGTTGCCTTCCATCACGAATTTAATAGTTAACGATTGTTGTATCATTAGAGAAAATTATATTTTTGGTTTATCATTTTCCTTCTAACCTTCTGGGATATCTGCAGCAATCACGGCCACCTCTGCAAGGATCCATAAACAGATCTTCACAAACTTTGGATACTCACTCTTGCATATCTCAGCAAGATGCCTCCCTGGTTTAAAATGAATAGAATTAGTGCCAGATTGTTAATATTTCTATATGCATAGAAAGCAAATTAGCGTTGCCTTCTAGTTACCTGTCACAACTCCAAGATTAGCTGCTAGTGACTGTATGATCAGTGCGAAGATGAGACCAATGAGAATCACCCAAAGGAGCTAAAGATGACACAAAGAGAACAAGGAAATTGCAAAAAGGTAAACATTCAGTTAGGTTCTCCTTTTCGGAATCTTCTGGAATGAAAAGTGTAGAAGATTTGCTAGAGTAAATGGGGGAGGAAAGAAAAGCACAGAATCATAAAAGGAAGAAACAAAATCTTCTGTCCTTTTGGAACGCACTAAAACTGTACCTCATATCTGTGATTTGCTCCAGCTTGAAGATCCGTTTCCACTGTTTCAGTTTGGAAAAAAGGTTGTGAGAAACGGCAGGGGAGAGAGAGAGAGAGAGAGAGAGAGAGAGAGAGAGAGAGAGAGAGAGAGAGAGAGAGAGAGAGAGAGAATACTCACAGTTCCCAGGATCCAAGTATGCTAATGACACCATAAACCCTGGTCCAATATGAGCCAGGAACCTTTTCCATGCAGGCTCCTGAGTTACACGGAACAAAATGGAGTAAGTTTGAAACAAGTGAAATGAGCATCTGCTCATCTAGGATCATGATAATGCTCAAGTTCAGAGAACACTTCCTAAAGTCTGTCCACAGTAACATCACTTGTCACTTCAAAAATTCCATCAATCCATTATATTCCAAAACTCAAGATTGAAGTGATGCATAGATGCGGATAGACAAGTAATAACCTTGATCAGTTGGTCACTGTCTTCGAGCTTCTTAGAGTCTTCCTGCGCTGCATTAGCTCTCCAGCTCCTCGCTCTCTCGTTGCCCGGAGTTTCCCTCTCAATCTCCATGCCTACAGCCTATCAGCTCTCTCAAACGCTGGGAGAAGATGTTGTGGAGTGGCCTGGTGTCCTCTTGCCACTCCTTGGCCAACTTATATACACACCATGCATGTGTGGAACCATATGGATGCTGTTCAGAGATTAAAAAAATTGTTGGCTAAGTTTTGCCTGATAAACATACACAAGAAAGCTCCATTTGGCATCATATAGAGACCAAACAGGAGGGGCCAAGGGCCACGCCTGCTTCCTTTTCTACTCAAGTTTGTTTAGTTCCGGTCACGGTCACGGGACCTAGGTTTATCTTGGGGAGTGATAGCTTGCCATGACCCTGAAATCATGCCTTTTGTCTATACTACTAGCTAGAAAGGGTTTTAGGGGCATTGGTTGCTATATTTAGTGTCCTAGATCTGATGGTTTAGGTGGTGTGTCTTTGCTTTGTTGAATATCTTCATGTAATGCCCTAATTTTCAAACTTTTGCAAATTCATAAAATTTGCTAGAATTTTTCTAGAATTTATTTGAGCTTGTTTAGGGATCTAAGGATTTTCTAAGGTATATTTAATTTCCTAGGCATTCAAATGTTTTTCTAAAATTTAATCAATGAATCATAGGAGTTAATTGTTGCATTTTCTGGTGCATTGATTTTGGTTATTTGAATTCATGTTTGAATCTTTTTAAATTATAGGAAAACTTTTCTTTTTTTTTCTTTCTCTTTTCTCCTTTCTTTCGGCCTGTTCCTTCTTTCGGCCCAGCTCGCCCAGCACAGCGACCTAGCAGACAGCCCGTTTACCACGCCAGCCCACTCCTGTGCCTCCTCCACACCGGCCCACACCCAGCGCCGTCATCAGCCACTCTGACCACCCGCGCCCGACTCGAACTCGAGTCCGAGTTTGAGTCCCGGTTGCGCCCCACGTCCGCCTCCATCCTTGGGCCCGCACGCCAAGGTGAAGCTCCCGGGCTATAAAACCGTGCCGCCCCGCACCCCGAAGCCCCCACCAAACCCTAGCGCCCCATCACCTTGAGCCCCAGTGCTGCGGCGCCTGAGCTCGAACCCGCCGCCATCAATCTCCGCCACCGCCTTCCCGTCGATGAGATCACCGCTCGGAGCTTCACGACGTGGTAAGGATGCCGCCCATGTAGATCATGTGCGCTCCCATGCTCTCTTTCACGCGCACGAGCTCGCCGAAGCTACCGCCACCGCACCGAGCCGCTCCACCGCGTTGTCTCGCGCTGTCATCACCTCGGCTGCCGCAAAATCCGCCTAGATCGGTTCGCCACACTGCCAGCTTCATCTCGAGCTAGTCCCCGTCAAAGATCATGGACCTCCGGTTGAGCTACGCTCGATTCCGGCGAGGTCTTGTGTAGCACCGCCATGCTTTTCGCCACACGCGCGCCGCCACTTTTTTTCGACCGGCCATAGCCGTCCGATCGCGCAGATTGGATATGACCCTGGTCAATACCATCAACTCGAGCCGCTAGCACCACTTTTGCAAAAAGACCCTCGCTGTTTTCTCTTTTCGCACCCAAGATCCATCCAGTTCAAAAGTATTCAAATCTAAGTCCTTTTTATTCTGTTTTAGCCCCTGCTCTTTTGTAAATTCCGCTCGTGTCCTGTTTGGTTGTTTTACATGTTAGACCTTCTGTTTATATATATAATTAGGTTTTATCCTCGGTTTCTTTTAAGTTTAGCCCCTAGAAGTTTAGTTTCCTCGCAGTTAAGCCTCTGAACCCTGTTTAACTCATATCTTTAGCGTTTATATTTGTTTTAAGCGATTCTTGCGCCTATGAGTTCGTGTTGACGCATAGATTAGTTTTATAGTCTTGTTCTGCTCTTTTGCTACTACTTGATGTAATGTTTTCTTATTTTAGTCCTTTATTTGTTTGTATGTACTTGTTTGGTGCGCATAGAAGGATCGCAGCTCGAGGGATTCGAAGAGCAAGGCTTTGAAGACTTTGAGCAGCAAGAGTGCTCTTCATTAAGGTAAGTCATGACCTTGCTCACAATTTGATCCTATGACCTTTACTTTCATGTTCAATACACATATGCTATGCATTTTAAGTATATAAACATGATGGTCCTATTTAAGGTGTGCCTAGTTTTATCCCTACATCTTGATCAACCTGGGTTTACTTTAATGTTGGGTAGTTCTTGCTTAGTTGCTCTAACTGGTATGGTGGTATTAACGAACCAATACTTAAACTTATTTTATTTATACTATACTTTCCATCAATACAAGATCACCATACTTAATTGGAACATGGAGCGACCACCCAGGAAAATAGTACAACCATAAAAACTACATGGCTCTGATCTTGGCTAATTAATTAGACACTCTATTTTGGGGTAATCTAATCGAAAGGGCAAGAGGGGAGCGTTGATGGGTATAGCCCGGCCCTCGGGCTAATTTGCTTCGCAGTCTTGGGAGAGGTTTATGCTCTGCTTCGATCTAAAACCTTAGCGGGTTACTACTTACTAGGGAATCTTTGTAAAGGCCATGTAGAGTCCCTATGCAATCACACCTCGGAAGTGTGGTATTGTACCTGGCTTGCACAGCATGATTGGGTCTAAAGTTCTTTTGAACTTTTACGTGACTTGTGGGTAAAGATGTACAACCTTTGCAGAGTGTAAAACTGTTATAACAGTAGTGCTCACGGTCAAGAGCGGCCTGGATCCTCACATGATTAATTTATCGGAAGTTGAATTAAATTGTTGTTATTTATTGCTATTATCTTTATTTATATTCATGCTTAATGTGGATGGTATAAACTTATACTTAGTTATTGCTAATAAAATTTGACCAACCAATTAAAATGCTGAAATGCTATTAAACCATAGCCTATCCTTGAATAACCTTACACTACACATTCTCCATGCTTGCTGAGTACCAACCATAAGTGTACTCACCCTTACTTAAACCGTTGCTCAGATCAAGTCAACTTTGAGGAGGTTCTTGAAGACTTTGAGGAGTTCTGGGCGTACGTGTGCCCCCAGTCAACTGCCTGTGGAGTCGTCGTCATCGTTGGAGTTCCGCTGCTAGAATTAAGACTCGTTTTGTTATTCGAATTAAAGACTTTCGGTCATATAATAAATGCAATACTCTCTTTACATTTTGGTACTGTCTACGGTATTTACTAAAGTTGTTGCATGTGTGAAACTTGATCCTGACGCTTATGTAATTTATTCATCTGATTTTGCTTTTAAAACTGGGTGTGACACTTCCAAACTGTCGTGGACGTTTTGGTGACTACTTTTCCTTGTGTAGGTGTAGACAAACCTCTCGTAGGCGTGCGGTAGTAGAGGATGAGAACCGTGTCGTGTAAGAGCAACTCCAAGAGTATCCTAAAAAATTCTTCCCCAAAACTATGTATTGGGGATTCTCCTAAAAAAAATTTCCCCTAAAAACATATCAGTCCACAGCAGTCGCTAATAAATAGCCCCCAATATTTCAAACACAGGCCACGTCATCATATTGGGCCCATCGGAAGGGACGCGCGGGCGTGCGGGAATCAGGATTGGGGGAGG
The DNA here is from genome assembly GCF_005286985.2 of Setaria viridis. Taxonomy (NCBI): domain Eukaryota; kingdom Viridiplantae; phylum Streptophyta; class Magnoliopsida; order Poales; family Poaceae; genus Setaria; species Setaria viridis. The sequence continues at coordinate 9,004,281 of NC_048264.2, forward strand.
AACGCCAACGCTAAAATATACATGGTGGCAGGCTGTTTTTTAGCGTCGCTAAAAAATTGGGGAAGGTTTAGGTGGATTGTTGGAGTTCATTTTTTCTCTCTTTTTTCCTAAAAAAGGTATTGGAAGTAAGATTAGCAGTCTCTTGGAGTTGCTCTAAGCGCAGGTGAAACTGAAGTTTTATCTCTACAAGGGGGAGCATTACTTAATTGTTACGTAGTCATTATTGTACTTCAATATATATAGTCTCTAAATAAACTAGATAAAAAGAAAGGACTGCCTCATTTCATTCATTAGATATGCTAAATTCTGTACCACTAGTTAATTTTTATAGCATTAAAAAAGAATGTTTTGTCACAAAAGTCGACTCGCACTACCAGAAACAAGAAGTTTGCCGAGAGGCACTCGGCAAAGGCCCAAAAACTCCCGGCAAAGAGTTCGCCGAGTGTTACACTCGGCGAACTTTCCTACGGCAAACGGTGGAGTTGCCGAGTGTCGAACATCGGGCACTCGGCAAATGATTTGCCGAGTGTCAAAACGCACTCGGCAAACATTTTCGGAAAAAATAAAAAAAAAAGACACAGCCGCCGGCCGCCGGCGCCGGCGCCGGCCACGGCCACGGCCACCACGCCGCCACCGGCCGCCACGCCCGCTGCCGCCTGCCACCACGCCGCCTCGCCCGCTGCCGCCCGCCACCACGCCACCTCGCCCGCTGCCGCCCGCCACCACGCCGCCTCGCCTGCTGCCGGATCCGCGCCAGATCCGGAGGGGAGAGAGCTGGGGGCCGCCGGATCCGCGCTGGAGGGGAAGAAGGGGGCGCGGATCCGGCCGGAGGGGAGGGAGCCGGGGAAGGAGAACCCGGATCCGGAGGGGAAGAAGGGGCGGCGGCGGGGCCGGGCGCCGGGCGGCGGCGGGGGCCGGGCGCCGGGCGGCGGGGCCGGGGGGCGGGCATCGGGCGGCGGCGGGGCCAGGGGCCGGAAGTCGGGCGACGGGCGGCGGGGCCGGGCGCCGGGCGGCGGCGGGGGGCGTCGGGCGGCGGGCGGCGACGGGGGGGGGAGAGGAAGATGTGGGGGACGGTTGGGGGTTGGCGGAGGAAGATGTGGGAGAGAGGAAGAATGCAGGGGGCCGGGTGCGGTACGTGCGGGGCTAAGTACTCGGCGGTTGGGGAAAAAAAGGTCGCCGAGTGTCCTAGGTGGGACACTCGGTAAAGGGTTGTTTGCCGAGTGTCTAACCTAGGACACTCGGCAAAGTTATTTTAAAAAAAATTTAAAAAATATTTAACAGTTTCAAAAATTTGTCAAAAATTTATATGAAATAATATATATTCTCTATTGACTATAAAAAAGTTTTGTAGTCAAATCAAAACTCAACCGTCATTTTGACTCGAAATCTTATGGAATCCTTCTTAACGTTATTATTATTCTTCTGAAATCCTTCGGTTTGTAAACATCGTACGTGATGAAATGTGCAAAACATTCTCAATTTTTTTCCACAGCCTCCACGTATGATATCATCACATCATGACAAATCTCATGATTTTCAGACTTTGCTTGTTTTTTTTATAATTTAAAAATACTACTGCCACACGTTCATGGTCGTGTTTCCTAAACAAGATGTTCGAAATTTCTTTTCATTTCATGGGTCAGGTCTCAAATTGGGCCAAATAACATGAATATCATTTTTTACTCATTTTGTTCCATAATTTGAATCACTTGCAGTTCAAATTTGACTTATACCAAAATATCCCTTGAAATGCAATTAATTAAATAAATATAGCAAATAAATTCAAAAATATACCAAATTTTAACATGGAGTACCACATGTTGTATGTGGGGAGTAGAAAAAATTTCAAGGTGAAAAGAGGAAAAAAAAATTATTTTTTTGCCGAGTGTCAAAAAAAACACTCGGCAAAGTTTGCCGAGTGTCTTTTTTGACACTCGGCAAACCCCCCTCTTTGCCGAGTGTTTTTTTTGACACTTGGCAAAGAGGGTAGTTTGCCGAGTGTTTTTTATTTGACACTCGGCAAAGCTCCGATTTGCCGAGTGTTTTTTCTTTGCCGAGTGTTTTTGGCTTGGCACTCGGCAAAGAGCTTGTTTGCCGAGTGCTCGAAAAAAAACACTCGGCAAAAAAAATACACTCGGTAATTTTTAGCTTTCCGGTAGTGTCGTGAATCTTTGATCAAATCCTCAATTGACTTCCAGTTAATTCTGTATTAGCCTGCCAGAGAAACAACCAGTACAGGTTTGCAATTAGTTCTGAAACAATTGTTTACCATTCGTACTGGAGATCTGATAATGGCATAAGGCCAAATAAAAGAGATTCTTTTTACAGATAGAACGTTGAAGAATCAATATATGATCTAGAACTGTAGCTCAGAACGGGTCCTGCCTACTGCGGAGGCATGTGTGCTATGTATGATTCTTTTTTTGTAATGAAGTGTCTATGTGTTATTCTTTCAGTACTGTCCTTTGGGCTTGGGCTCAATCATCAGACAAGACCACATATATGCATCCAAAAAGCTAGATCAGAACTGTAGGCATGTCTAGATTAAGTCAGGTCCGTCATCATATTCCCTCTACTATAGTCCCCTCTGCCATGAGTTGTGCGTAGCAAAATGGTGCCATTGTGTACTCGAGACAACCACCTGGATCAGTGTTCAACTTACCTTTGTAAAACCTGAAACTGGAAATACGGTCACTTAGAATTTGGAACTTTAGAGAAATGTTCATCCAATTTTTTTATCAAATCTGAAATCAGGGCCGTGTGGTGTTATATTTTTTTTGGGTTTGTGGGACTAACTCATTAGTTGTATTGTGAGGAAAGTTTTTTGGGAACAAGGAACCAACCTCATCACTGGCACATGTTTAGACTTAGAAGCTGTTTAAAAAACTATTTAAAATTAGAAATAAACTTCCTTTTTTTTAACAAAATTTACCTGGCCAACTGATAAACCCAGTTACCAGATAACTTCCAAAAACTTTTTGGTACAAATGGATAGGCACGGGTCTAATACAGTATTAAAACATTGGAGAGTCAGCAATCCTCAAGGGCAAGGATAGAACAGTTCAGCATTCGTTCCAAAAGCAAATAAGCTAGGAGATATTGTTGCATCAACTGAACGGTTGCAATACAAAAATATTCCAGTGATGTAACTAACGACTCGCCGCCCAAGCTAGCCTACTTGAACTGCACATCTCCTTGGAAAGTATCCATGTTTTTATACTTCAGAATAGAAAGCGTGGCAGTCCAAGCTTGCTCGGTATCCTTTTCATTCTTTCTCTCTTCGATCGATGAGGATTTGAGTTTTTTTTTTGGCTGGGTGTGGGGGTGATGATGCATGGCTTGCTTTGTCTCCATGTATATATGTAAGTGATGCTGGAATATTCTTGGCCAGTCAAGTAAGTACTGATAATATATACTTCAGTTATGGACAGCGATTTCAAATTTTCAATGCTAACTTACTAATGAGTTATCGTCCTGTAGTGATCAGTACTGTCAAGTGTCGACATGGTATGATTGATGCTTTGCAACAATTTCATAAAACCAACTTGCACAAGAAGACGCAGTGCAATCATTTCTTCAAATTTTCCCTCGCTGAGAGATGCGACTAATTTTTTTTTACTAGTAAGCACTGTCGAAACTGCTGATCATTTATCATTCATTAGATGTCAAATTTCGACATTCATGTGGCGTTAGTAAACAGTTAGGCCTTTTTATTTATGCTGGATGTTATTGTGCTATTTGAATGCCAATAACAAGATGGCAATCGAAAAAAAGTTCCCGAACCAGCCTGCTTCTTTTATTTTCTCTGAGCCTTTTCACTGACAGACAGAATGGAAGCTAAGGTGCAGCTGATTGTGTGGCAATGGAGCTATATAGCGAGTTAGAGATTGTCAGCCACTGTCAAACAATCTCTCAGAGGCAGCAGCGCTCTAGTAATTTAGCTATAATATAAGCTGGTACTTTTCTGGTTTGTTTGATAAACTGGCGTTCAGTTTCAACGAAGGTATAGAGAATGTCCCTTCTTTCTGAAAATGAAGGAGTTGGGCCCCAAGATTCTAGCCCTGGAGGGAATGGTGTTTGACAGCGGCGCTACGTACCCAGACGAGGACGTTTTTTAAGAAAATACCCAGACGAGGATGTTTTTATATAACTCTTTCTTGACAAACAGCAAATGAACTCGTTTGATTAAATCCAAAATAATTGAAGCGAGTAAGTTGACTAATGAGCAAGGTAAAGGCAAATTAGCAGGTTCAAGGGAACAAATCTTATCGGCACTTGTTTTGCCTTGAGGATTACCAATCAAATTATTCATTGAAATAATCAAGATTCCAAATTTTGCCAAAAAAAAATTGATATATGTTTGCGGCTATATCCTTTGCCAAGTTGACAGTTTCATTTTCATGTGGTCTTGTTCAGGCGAAGGACGTTACTCGTCCTTGTTGATGCATGTGATCTGCCAGATTCCTGGAGACAACTGCAATCATCCAATATCAGTTGATCGAGTGCATGCCTTCGTTACATTGTCATTCCCACAGTGTTGTAGAAAAGTTTGTGTTATATGCCTGCATGTGTCTGCCCATTGATAGTATGCTTTGTTGTTACCTAGCAATACCATCCTGTATGCTTTGATGATCTTTAACGGCAAATACGGTCAAGTCAACCTTTGACAACCCTTGGATTGGCTGTTGCTGGTAAATATATGGACTGCACCTATCGGACATGGTTTTGGAAGCTCCATCCCTTGAACCTTGAAGAAGCATTCCTGCTGTGAGCTGATAGCAATTTGTGCCTGTGAAGCGTTTCAAAGTCACCTGATTTAGAGTTAACGGTGAGAAGTTGTTCTTCAGTCTCCAGAGAGATGCAGATCAGCACAATCAGATTTTCTCTGGACATGTCCTACTGGCTTAGTATAGTACGTAGTATATTTTACTTCTGCGGGAGACCTTGGTGTTTGTTGTGCAAAATGATCAGTGGAGGAATCAGAGAGGTATAGGTAAGCAGGTCCTTACAGGTCCTTGTAAGAGAAAAAAAATCCGGAAACTGAAACGCTACGCGGAGCAGTTACATTATTCAAATTTCTTCGTGATAATGATGCATGAGCACGAAAATATAGAGATATAAAAAAAAATCTCTGTCTGCGAATACTTTTGTTGTACAGCTAAAAGGATGGATAAAGACTTCCCAATTTTGTTGTACAGCTAGAAGGATGGATAAAAGACTTCTCATTTTTGTTGTACAGCTGAAGTCTTCGTCCATCCAAATTTTCTTGTAGGGCGTGGCTCAAATCCAGCCACTGAACAAAGCATGGCTATGACCAAAACTAGAAATAATGAGTACGCGTTTTTTCTTTACCACTCCATTTTGGCCACATTAACATATAACATCTCTTATAGATTCACCTGTGCAAAATGCTAAATCACATAAACTAATTTTGCGGAATGGCTTGACAAAATGACTTGATGATAAACTGTACCCATTTTACTGGTGGTTTGACTAATTGTAAATTCATTTTTCTGTATTCTATATGTGAAACTAAGGCAGGCATGTGCAGTGGTCATCTATGTGTGCAGCTAAGTCAAAATATAAAGTTCAACATACAATTGTATCACATTTGCTTTGTCATGTTGACCACACATAATTGTATGATATAAATGCCACAGTGATTACATTGAATAATATGATAAATAATATATTCATGTTTTTACACATTTATTTTATTTAAAGTCCACCATGTGCATTAGAACAACATTTATATGCAAGAGACACTTTCAACTTTTCATTAGAACTCAGAATGGCATTAAAAAGAACAGTTGTCATCAGAGGCAACACATATGCACTTTTATTAAAGACGCAAGTTGCTGACTATGAATATATATGCATCTCAATTAAAACCAGTCGGTATAGCACTCTATGTCTATATTTTTGGTAGTCAAAGTAAATGACACTTGTATGATTCCTATGTTATATATAGAACTCTTTTACATGCTATGGTAATATCAAATGTGTATATGTGTACATCACTGGAACTCCTGGTAAGTATATTTCCAGAGAGCCGTTGGCTAATGTCTAATTTGAGTGGTTGAGCTAAAATTAGCACCCTCATTTCAAACATACGGAGTTGATGGAGTCCTCAGCGACAAATGCATTCCTCCAATGTAGTGCTATCTCCTGTATCAATCAAATCATACATTATGCAACCTTCAAGCATGATCTTTCCTACGAAGTCTTATTAATTTGCAAATTAACCAATATTGCTTTGCATGGAAACAAAATGAAACCAAGAAGAGCAATTGGCTTCGTATTGGTCAAGTGGATGAATGTGATAGATTGCTTCGGTCATGATATCAAGTAATAAGTGAATTTTCCTACATAGTTATGGACCTTCTTTTGCCAGTGTTGGCACATCTAGGGTAGGTTTATGGCGTCAGCACATGCGTAATCACATCACTCACATGTAACTGTCATTTGAGGAGATCATTTGATGCCTCAAACCACCACTAGCACAAGTTCAGTCGCTTGCTAAAGTAACATGTTTCATACATACTGTTTTATTTGATCAATATCGGAGCCTGTTTTATTTGATTATGAAACTTCTCACGGCCACTCAAATCGTGGATAAAGTGGGATAATTGGTACGGTACATTGAGGGAAAAAAAAGATTTGAGTAGCAGCTGATACATCAATCTTTACAAGGAAGTAAAGATTTGTCCAAATAATAGAACTGTGGCTGGTTTATGGAGGATTGACTAATTGTAAAAAACGTTTTGGGTTGTTTATGTAAAATTAAGATATATGTAAGCTACGGACACTTAAACAGATAGCCATATATATGCTTTGTCATGACAAGCACCTGAAATTAATCTAACACAATGTGTCGTGGACATTTGTTTTAGCTCTAACACCAAGCCCTTCCAACTTGTCATCAGAACCCAAGATTATGAAGTTTTGCCTTCGGAAAGCACACCACCAATGAATGTTGCTCACCATGTTAATGCATGTTGAGTAGTATGACAAGTCAGAGCGGAGCTCAATAATTCATGTATTGACAGGTATTCAACACCTCTATATCATTCCTCTATATCCCTATAGAATGACTTCACTTGTTACCTGGCTTCTTCCATCATTCCATGAATTCCAGATTTTTCAGGACTGCAGAGGCTGCATGTATCGCGCCACCTCCAAGTTGTTGTGACAGTTGAACACTTATAAAGCTTTTCTGATCACAAGTCAACGCAGTGCCATCTTTTTGGACGGCGACACTATGTAAGCGCCTTGCATGCGGGCTTGCCACATGTGAGCTCACTTATCTGGTTTGATTTCCTTTAAACTAGCCGAAACTGTACTTCACCAATGTATAATGAATTGGACACCTTAGGTCGAGTTTTGATTAATAAATTGAACATATGAGGTTGAGTTTGGAAGAAAAACGGATATTTTCCTGTAATTTCTACTTCCAGGGGCGGAGCCACTCATTTGTTTTCATCATTTGATGGCCACAGGGGTGGGGTGGGGGGGTGTCCTCCCTCGGCCACTTCTTGTATCCATGTTGTTACATTGCGTTTTTCCTGTCAAACCTGCTACTTGATAATTGGAGGCAATGTTTAAACAGGAGTTTGTCATGATTATTCGTTTGGTAAATAAAGAGGAAATACTTCCCATACCGAAAGGATCTCTAGCCTAGTGGTCAGAGTACCTGAATAGCATCCAGCAAGTCCGGGTTCGACTTTCCGTTGGAGCGAATTAAACGGGTTTGGAATAAAAAAACAGGTATGGGCTTTGTACCTTTCTTAGGATGCTTTAATATTGCCATTCGTGAAACGTATTTATTGAAGTGTCAACTTTGAGATTCTGAAAGATTCCTGGTCACATGAAGCTCCGGGCTGTCTTTCACGAGGATGCAACTAGTTCATCCGCCATCGCCGCTTGGATCTTTCTTTGAGACGGACGGAGCAATGATTTTTTTTCCTGAGGAAAAGTAATGAGATTCCCTGTAAAGTAACTGTCAGTACTGCTAGATATTGCAATGTGCAAAAGGTCCTGAAAAATCTTCACCATGAAAACCGCCCGTTGTTTTGTAGTTAATTGTTTGGTATTCCGCACGCATATGATCTGTGACGCCTGACCAGTAAAAGCTCCCTGTAGAGTAATACAATTTTTAGTCCTTTGTTACTTAATTAGCATCATCGCTGATCACTGCACCAAGTTTTCCTAATCAACTTGACTTCTCTAGAATTTTCTGTTTCATGTCAATCATATCATATATCGAGTAAATGCACAGGACGTAAGCCCCCGACTAATTTTGTGCTGTGTGTTGGTTTATACACCCTTCACGATCATCACGCAGATTCAATTCCTCTTTCACTTGAGTTGGGTGCGTATTGTAGATTCAAAGATATCCATTTCCACCTAGATCAATGTATCAGTGTTCTTTAGAGCTCAAGGGGAAACAAACCTCCTGTTCTTATGCATTACAAACAGGACAACCAGGTTTAAGAAGAGCTCAGGGTGTCTCTTCAGCGCGTCAAGCCCCACACAGGCCTTAAAAACTGTTTAATAAGCCAACAAGCTAAACATCAGTAAGACAACACTCTCCAACTACGTTTAGAACTCCCTACTCGGTTCACCCTCTACTTGGTCCATCTCCTATCCAGCCGCACAAAAGGAGTACTGGTCTTAGTGTTCAGAGATTGCAACCTGACAATAGTTGAAAATGAGCTTGTCCACTTGGAACGATTACAACCTGACAACAGTGGTATTAGCTTTTACGCTTGGATGTAATTCAGTGGTTGCAGCATGATCATCAGTAATACACACTTATTTTCTGATGAGCCCTCGATCTTTTTTTCCCTTTTGTACTGTCGAAGAATTTTTCAGTGTTCCCATTGCAGTGGAACTTAAAGCCATGAGTTCAGGGAAACGAAACTAGCCGTGAGTTCAGTGAAACAAAACTATGCATCAAAGAATTTTACTTCATATATATTGCTAGCTCATAATGGAAACTGCTATCTTGATTAACTTGGAGCCATGGTAGTGAGATAATATTCTTCTGAACCTGCAACCATGGTTTTTGTTGCTAATAGATACACTGTTCCCTACTTTCAAGCCACTATGCCTAAACCTTGATCTTCTTACTGATGCTACTTTGGGTTTCCTAATTTCAGGAAAACTTGGAAAGCTAGAAGAACTGAACTAGGAGCACTTCTGTATGTAGTATCTTGTTCTGCATATCTCTTTTCTCTATGATGTGGATGCTAGAAAATTTATTTTGTTTAGAGATTGTGTGTATCTGTTTGTATGGATGGAGCATGAAAGTGTGTAATGAATACCTTTATAATTGCTAGCATATTGTAATAACAATTGTTATAAGGTCATAAGACAGGGGCTCCTATACATCTTCCGTGCGATAATAAGTCTTGATATCGCACAGCCCTTGAGGCCCAGCAACAGCGCAGGAGGCCCAGCAACACAAACAACAATGAAAGAAAGAAGGCAGTGCATCGCATGATTGGCTAGTACAAGTAGCAAGTCTGACACGTATTTTAGCTTTTGCGCAAAACAAAAATTCGAAGAAAGAAAAATATGTAACGTCCAAGTGTCCAAATCAAATTTCTATTGAACCGTAGCATTTCATACGATGAGATCTGCAAAATAAGATCACAGTTGACCATATTTTGAATCAAATTGTTTTTGAATATTTTTTGAATACACCAACATTTTACTGATGTTGACCCACATTTTTCTTTTTGAACATTTTTTCTTTATTTTTTTTACATGCAACAATATTTTTTTACATTCACTAATATTTCTTAATATTTGACAACATTTTCCCTAAAGACAAGCTTATTTTCACCAACATTTCTTGATGTTCATAAATATTTTTTATATGCAACAATATTTTTCTTCAACATTTTTACAATCACCGGCTTAACATTTTCTTCAGACACACCAACATTTTTCTTTAGGCACACTAACATATTTCTTCAACCTTTTTACATTCCCAACACTATAGCTCAACATTTTTTTTACACACACCAATATTTTTCTTCAACTTTTTTACATTCACCAAGGTCAACATTTTTTTACGCATACCAACCTTTTTAAAAAAAAAAATACTATTTCAACATTTACTATTTCAAAGTATGTTTAAGATATTACTACAATATAGTCAATATTTTAAAGACTAGATTTAACATTTATATACACACTAGTTCAACATTTCCAATAGAGTAGTTCAACTTTTATGCAGAAAATGTTGGAATCATATATTCAAACTGTTGACCATGTCTATTCAAATGTTGAAGAGTGCTTTGAAATGTTGATTTAAAAAAAAATTACAAAATATATTCATGTTGGATCTTGTTTTGTTGCATAAATTCTAAATAGCATCATTGTTCAAATGGAATCCAAAATGCATTGACGGTTTGAGAGAAAAATGAAGTTAAAATTTTGAATCTAAAAGGAATCTTACCCATCCACCACCCTGCAGGAACCACCCATGTATGCAGCCACCCACCCACACGCTGACACATGTCCACAGCTATATCCCAAAGACCCAAACTGTGTGTATGCTCCCACCCGTTTCAATCTCGTCAATTGATTGTACTCCGCACGAGTCTCAAACATTGGAAGATGTGTTAAATAATTTCTTCCAGAAGATGGCTAGAAATTCCGCATAACACTGCTAACCAATGGGCCTGGCCCAAAAAAGAATCAGGCATGAAATGAAATGTAACGGGCCTCAAAATGTGATACAAAAAATGGGCCTAAGATGTGCTGAGCCTGCATCAAATTGGGCCTGCAAGTAGGCTTGGCCCAAAAATATGTTGCTTGCTGCATGAGCCTTGTTGGGCCACTAGGCATTTTACAACGAATCTGCCACGTGAAATCCTAGTCACATTCATGTCATGCAGTGGTAGCATTTTGTGATTTTTTAAATCCTATGTGGCACTTGTACATCATCCATATATTAACGTGTTGTGATATTTTTTGAGCTTGATAATGAAAAAAAATGAGTATCTTAAATTAATAACAAATGAAGGGTCGTCATAAAATTTATGATGAGAAAATAGATTTTTGTCACAAAATACCTTTAGCTAAGCATGATAGGTGACAAGATGAATTTTCATTAATCGAGCATCACAAGTTGCGGAATATGAAAAAAAAAACCTGATTTTTATGACATAAATGAAATGTCACCTATCACAACTTTTCTTATAGTGAAATGGGGAGCCCCAATTGACGGATATCCAGATTAGGGATATCCTAAGCCATCGGTAAGCCTAAAACAAAGAAGGGATCAGAAGACGAAGCTAATTGGGCCGAGCGAGAGGCTGCCACCATCGCCACCCGACTGACCGATGGCGCCCGAGGCCAAGGCCCAAGAATCGAGGAACACAGGCCATTAGACCGGCCCAAGACGCCATGCGAGGGTCTAGGCGTAATGATGGGCAAGGCCTATCATATAGCTAGACCTGCCCGATGTGACAGCCGCAACCAAGCCCACGTGGGCTGAGGAGAGGAAAACGCGGGCCGATCAGTCAGGCGCACCGTCATCCGTGCCCTGGAGGGTAAGACCACCGCTCCAGGACAAAAGATCCCAGTCGGGAACAGTGTTGTGGCACTATTCCGGATCGAGCCTGGTCATGGGCACCTAATTCGCCATCATGATGGTATCAGGTGAACTGACCGAGGGTAGGCGCCGCCCCCAGATACGTGTAGGGGCTAGGTTCGACGACCGAGGCGACCAAAAGAGCGGGCCTTGGATGAAGATTTCGGTGGATATCAAGCGTAAAAGCAGCCCTGACTGAGGGATGGGCCCCGTGGGTGCTGATCAAAGGAAAGCGCCCAACTGAATGAAATTCCCGCAATGCCTTACTATGTAACCCTCCCTATGAGCGGTGTATATAAGGGCATTGGGGGGACGAGAAAGGGATTCGACCCCTAGTAGAACACACTCACATACGCACGCACCGTTTGTAACCCCCTAATGCAAACTTGAGCTCTCGAGCCTGGGAATAAAGAACTTGCATCACGAACTGGACGTAGGGAAAATTGCCTGAACTAGTATAAATCTCCCGTGTCTCGCAAGCTAACCCATCAGAGGATTCACGCAGCAAATCTTCACTAGTTCACACTACTAAACATCAACAGTTGGCACACCAGGTAGGGGACTGTTGCGTGATCATCATCCTTCTTTGGATGGCTTTCCCCCTCACCCATGATGGATGTACCTTCATCCCTGGGAGCGGCATCCACTTTGGAAGCTTGGACTTCGTTGCCGCTGCCATGGGCAACCTCCAGCTCATCACGCCACCCGCGCAGGGGAAGGTGCTTTACTTCGGCAGCCTCAACTTCATCACCAATGCAAATGGTGACCTCGAGCTTGGTGACCCAATGACCCTGCGCATCGTCGACGCGGATGTCGCGGCTGAGGACACCCTCCTCAACACCGAAGCAGACACGATCACCTATTGAATCAACAGGTACCTTGGGCCAAACCCGCCCCGAGAGGAGATTGAGACCATGCTCTACGCGCTGGTGAACATCTTCTCCCAGCTGACGGCAGAAGGCTTGGAGCAGGCGGAGGAATGCAGCCACGTGGCCATGATCGGCTTCCCCGTCAGATTGAAGAACGCAGGCCAGGCTTACTTGCGGATGCTGCGGGAAGCCATCATCCACGTTCCACACATCCTCGTCTTCATCGGCATGATGGACTACACCCTGGTGTCTATCCATAACCTCCTCGATGATGACACCAGCGATGGTTTGAGTTTAGAACTGGGGCCCTACAGCAGCGAGCACCCGTCATGGGAGTGCAACGTGGCGGACCTCACGAATGCCCCCCAACATCGAGGAAGCCACCACGCACACCCTGCCTGATTAGCAAACGACGGAGCAACACGAGGCCTATGCTCAAGAACAGGCGGAGAGCTTGAAAGCACGGTGAGTGGAACTTGAAGCGGAATGGTGGCAGCTGGAGCAAAAACAAGCAGAGTTGGAACCCAACGATGGCAACAAGGAGACGTCGCATCGACCTACGCTCAGAAGGTCCACCACAACATCATTCAGGGAGCTGAGGACATGCCCCGCTATGCGCGGGAAAGTTAGGACGTCGCCGCGCAGCCATGATCCTCTGCTCCATCCCCGAACCGATTGACCCAGTGGCTAGGCAGATCCATTACAACCTACAGGGGCTCTTGGAGGCAGCAACTGTGCAGCAGGCTGAAAGCTCCTATGCAAGACGACATGAAGTGTCAGGAAGCAGGCCGAGTTGCAGTAGCTTCTAGGATAACGAGGCCTCCACCTAGTCGGGTGCCTCCCGAGGCCCGAGGAAGAGCAACCATGCCCCAGCTTCAAGCCATCATGCCCCGGCCGTGTCAATACATGACCGAATAGGCAAGAAGCAGGACACGTGCGACACAATCAACACCCGACAACGCACCACCAAGAAGCCCGAGGTTGCCCAGAAGGAGAAAAGATGCCATGCCGGCTGGTGAGGTCAGAGCCCCAGCCCCGATGGACCTGGGCCCCAAGCCTTTGGGTGGAGAATCTTCAACGCGCCTTTCCCCCGTGCTTTGACCTCTGACGCATGTCACCAAATACATTGGGAATACTAATCCCAGGGTATGGCTTGAGAATTATTGACTGGCCTGTCGAGCAGGAGGGGCCGAAGATGAATACTTCATCATCCAGTACCTCCCTCTTTGTTTGGCAGACTCCCCAAGGGCCTAGCTCGAGTACCTATCCCACGGCCGAATCCAGGACTAGACCGACTTGAAGTACATCTTCATCGGCAACTTCCAAGGCATGTACACTCAACCTGGGAACTCATGGGACTTGAAGAGTTCCAGGTAGAAGTTGGGTGAAACCCTCTGAGACTACTCCGGCGATTCTTGAAACAGTGCAACGAGCTCCCCGACATAGTTGACGCAGATGTAGTCGGGGCCTTCATCTCCGGCATGACCTACCAGTCCTTGTGCACAAACTCGAATGCTCAAAGCCGCGAACCACCAAGGAGCTGCTCGACATCACCACCAACAACACCTCAGGGGAGACAGCCGTGGAGGTGGTGTTTGAGTATAGCAAGGGGAAGGCAAAACGAGAGGAGGATGAGGCTACGACTTCCCATGGGCGCATGAAGAAGAAGAAGAAGAAGATGTGATGGGAAGGTAAGCTTGTCACGGCGGTGGAACAATCGTACAAGAAGGGTGGGAAGCCTCCGGCTGACCACTTCGAGAAGATGCTTGAGGGACCGTGCCCCAACTAGGAGTTCCTGGCCAAACACCTCTACAAGGATTGCTTCCTCATGAAGAAATACCTGCAGGGGAACCTCAAGGTGGCTGACCCGAAGAAGAAGAAAGCCGAGGCCCCCACTCTAACAGATGGAGGGGAAGGGGACTTCCTCAAGTTGGACGGGTGCCTCATGATCTTCGGAGACCTGGATGCCTATGAGTCGAAGAGGCGACAGAAGCTGACGAACCGGGAGGAGAATGCCATCGAGCTGGCTGTCCCAACATACTCAAAGTGGTCGGAGTCCGCAATCACCTTCGACAGGTCAGACCATCCTAGCCTCGTGAGGCGTCCGAGGAGATGCCCTTTGGTGGTAGACCCGATCATTGGGCCTAAACGCCTCTCCAAGGTGCTGATGGATGGTGGGAGCGGTATGTCGACCCCCTTGACTCCATGAAGATCGGTCAGGAGCGCATCCGGTCAACTGGAACGCCCTTCCACGGTGTGATCCCAGGCAAGTAGGCCATCCCGCTCGGGCAGGTCGACCTGCCCATGACATTTGGAGATAGGTCAAACTTTCAAATGGGACCCTAACGTTCGAGGTGGTGGATTTCAGCAGCTCCTATCACGCTATCCTCGGGCAGACCTCATGGAGATCAAGAGGAACCTCATCCTAACTACCCCTGACTCCAACAAGGGCACCGACACGTCGGCCTTCCAGTCGGCCGAGGAGACCAAGGAAGTTGAGATCGACGATAGTGACCCGACCAAGAAAGCGCCTATTGGGGTGACCCTCTCCGACAAATAGGAAGGCGTGCTCAACGACTTCCTACAACGCAACTGGGATGTCTTCACGTGGCAACCGTCCGACATGCTAGGAATCCTGAGGGAAGTCGTCGAGCACCTTCTCCACATAAAGCCCGATGCGATGCCAGTAAAGCAACGCCTGTGGCTCTCCGATGAGGACAGATGGAAGGTGATCGGCGAAAAGATCGCAAAGCTGTAGGTGGCAGGGTTCATCAAAGAAGTGTACTATCCAGATTGGCTCGCCAATCCGACGCTTGTAAGGAAGAAGAACGGGAAATGGAGGCTGTGTGGTTACTACACCAGCCTAAACAAGCCTTGTCTCAAAGATCCCTTCCCACTGCCATGAATCGACCTAGTGATCGAGTTGACCGCGGGATGCAAGATCCTATGTTTTCTCGATGCTTACTCCAGCTACCATCAGATAGCGATGTACGAGCCCGATCAACTCGCCACATCGTTCATCACGCCGTTCGGCTTGTACTGCTATGTCACAATGCCGTTTGAGCTATCAACGATGCTTGAAGCAATGTTTTCACGACCAAATAGGGAAAAATCTTGAGGCATACATTGATGACATTGTGGTAAAATCGAAGAAGGCATGCAACCTAGTAAGTGACCTTGAGGTCACTTTTGCTAATCCACGAAAGCATAGTATTAAACTTAACCTTGAAAAATGCGTGTTTGGAGTGCCAAAAGGGAAACTCCTAGGATTCATGGTTTCCGAATGTGGCATCGAAGCCAACGTGGAAAAGATTTCCGTGATCCGAAACATGGGACTAATCACTAACATTAAGGGGGTACAGAGGCTCACGGGTTGCTTAGCCTCCCTTAGTAGGTTCATCTCACGACTAGGGGAACAAGGCATGCCGTTGTATAAGCTGCTCAAGAAGTCCGACCAATTCCGATGGACAGAGGAGGCCCAGACAGCTCTAGACAAGATAAAGGCCTTCTTGACCACACCACCAGTGCTGGTCTCCTCGACGGTGAAGGAACCTATCCTGCTATACATCACTGCGACAATGCAAGTCATGGGCACCGCACTGGTGGTTGAACGAGAGGAGATAGGTCACACGCTGGCCATGCAACACTCGGTTTACTTCATCAGCGAGGTCCCGTCTAACTCTAAAACCCAATACCCACAAGTCCAGAAGATTTTGTAAGCTGCAAGACAACTTTGAATCCCACCCAATATTAGTGGTAACTGGCGCACCCCTCGACGAAATTGTGCACAATCAAGACGTGATTGGGTGGATCGCGAAGTGGGCAATCGAGCTTATGGGATGCGAAATCTGATATGTTCCACGAACCGCGATCAAATCGCAGGTCCTAGCCAATTTTGTCGCCGAATGGACCGAGGTTCAGATCCCGACTGATCCCTGAGTGCTGGAACATGTACTTCGATGGGTCGATCCTGAAGGAAGGCGCAGGGGCTAGTGTAGTGCTAATCTCGATGCACGGAATAGGTTTTGATACGTGGTCAGACTACACTTCAAAGCATCGAACAACGTCATAGAGTATGAAGGGCTGGTCAACGGACTATGGATCGCTTCTGGATTGGGCGTTCAGCAACTCTATATATTGGGAGACTCCAAGATGGTCGTCGACCAGGTCATGAAAGACGCCGCTTGCCAAAACCCGAAGATGGAGATACTGTCAAGAGGTTAGAAAATTGGAGGATAAAGTCAAGGGGCTCAATCTTGACCACATCCTCCGAAAAGACAATCAAGCACCCGACGACCTGGCCAAACTCGCATCGAGCACAGGACTCACCCCCGACGGCATCTTCGTCAATGACCTCCATGAACCATCTGTCCGACTTGAGCGGGTAGATAAAGGGACACCTATCGATGCCCCGGAAGACAAGGCGCAAGGCCCTACCACACCCCCGGCAGGCGATGACAACCGACCCACCACGACCGAATCTGTGCTCACAACAGGCGAGGCTAAATCCGGGAACCCAGCTGGAGGATTCCTTTCCTTGACTATCTGCTGCGGGATATGCTCCCTCCCCTCCCGCGAAAAAATAGAAGCAAGATGCCTCTCTTGGCGATTAAAGACCTTCGTAGTAATCAGAAACGAGCTTTATAAGTGAAGCCTAAGTGGAATCCGTATGCGCTGCATCCCTCGTGAACAGGGCAAGCAAGTCCTGCACGACACCCACGCAGGGGTCTGCGAGCTCCACATAGCCCCATGAACACTCGTTAGCAAGGCCTTTCGGCAAGGCTTCTACTAGCTGACCGCAGTGGCGGACGCCAAACATTTGGTGCATACCTGCCAGGGATGCCAGTTCTATGCAAGACAAACACACTTCCTAGTGTAGGAGCTGCAAATGATCCCCATCATGTGGCCCTTCACAGTCTGGGGGCTCAACATGGTAGGACCTCTTAAGAAAGCACCCAGGGGCTATGATCACCTCCTAGTCGCAGTCGGTAAGTTCACCAAGTGGATAGAAGCCAAGCCGATAACGTCACTCAAGTAGGAGCAAGCAGTCGAGTTTATGTTGGACATCGTCCATCAATTCGGGGTTCCCAACTGCATCATCACTAACAACAGTAGCAACTTCACCGGGAAAAAATTCCTGGAGTTCTGCAACACCTATGGCATTCGGGTCAACTAGGCATTTGTAGCCCACACGTGAACCAATGGCCAGGTAGAGCAGTCTAATGGTACGATCTTGCAAGGCCTCAAGCCCTGCATCTACGACAAGCTTAAGAAATTCGCCGAGCGATGGGTGGCTGAACTCCCCTCCGTGTTTTGGAGTCTGCGAACTACGCCCAACAGCTCGACAGGCTTCACTCCGTTCTTCTTGACCTATGG
Source organism: Setaria viridis (assembly GCF_005286985.2). Taxonomy (NCBI): domain Eukaryota; kingdom Viridiplantae; phylum Streptophyta; class Magnoliopsida; order Poales; family Poaceae; genus Setaria; species Setaria viridis. The sequence goes on from NC_048264.2 coordinate 9,022,134, forward strand.
TGCCGAGGCGGTGCTCCCGACTGGGCAAGACTATGGCTTGCCAAGGGTTCGCACATACTAGGAGGAACAAGCCGAGCAAGCGCGACAAGACAACCTCGACATGCTAGACGAAGCCCGAGACGTCGCCCTGATTCGGTCAGCAAAGTACCAACAAAACCTTTGACGGTACCATAGCAGACGCATCAAAGCATGCTCTTTCAATGTTGGCGACCTCGTCCTCCGAAGGGTGCAGTCCTCCAAGGACAAACACAAAACTATCACCACCATGGGAAGGGCCATTTATCATCGTATAGGTGCTACGGCCGGGCTCGTATTGCCTCAAAGACGTCGCAGGCAACACCATTACCAACGCGTGGAATATAGAACAACTATGTCACTTTTTCCCTTGAGATGTACTCAACTTAAAACAAGTCACCCAATGTAAAAATGCATGGTGTTCCTGGCTGAGCAACCCGCGCCAACCTACCGGTCGGTAGCTGCGGGTCGCTTGGGGGCTACCAAACCTGTAATAATCAACCCTTTCGAAAAGGATTGGTTTTACCCCTTCAAATCATTCAAAACTTATCACTAAGCCCCGACTCACCCTCAAGATCAATAAGATAAAATGGCCAGGCACCAAAAAACCATGATGGGATGACCTATGTTTTGAAGGGCCATGGCGAAAAGATTTTATCAACTCAGAAAAGGCAAAGATCGAAGTGCGACAGATAAACTGAAAAATGATGAAGGGGTTCACCACATTAAGTTCACGGAACGAGAAAGAAAAACATGCGTGATTTTTCATACATGCCCACATACGGGCAACAACTAAACGATAGCAACGACACAACTAATTCTTCTTCACTTCCTTCCCCAGCACGAGCTTCGGTGGGATCTTCTTAGTCAAGGCTTGGTCGCAGAGGGTCACCTCCGAGTCAATATGCACTAGCTAATCTTCCAGAAGAGGAGCGTACCCACCTGCCAGGGCAGCCAGGTCTAGCTCGCCGTAGTGGGAAGCAACCATGGAGAGGGTCATATGAGCCCCAAGGAAGTATGCAGAGTAGATCCCTGACTAAACACAGTCGGGAAGACTGGTGAGGCGGCCCAGAATGTCACGACTTCCACTCGGGGGCTGAAGCGCCTCGCACACCGCCATAGCAATGTTGCGAAACTTCAACTCCCTGGTCGCTGCTGCAAGATCCTCGCGCGCCCGATCTCTGTCCTCCTGTAACGTCGCTGCCACCATCTGAGCATCTGTACGTAAAAAGAAAACACTTAGGACAAGGATCAAGAAGGGACCCACTACGAAGCGGCAAGTACAAGCTACTCATGGTGATCTACGACAATCATCTGTTGAAGATCTTGCTCCAGAGCTCCTTAACACTTTCCACCTTCACACGCTGCTCGTTGTCACGCGCCTCCCCCAACACCTTCACGCGCTGCTCCAGGCAACCGCACTAGTCCTCCACTAGATGAGCCCTCTCCCCCACCACAGCAACTAGCCCTGCGCAGGGGGAAGGAAAACGAGGGCAATAAGGAGGCCGAGCGTAAGAAGACCGACCAATCATGAGTAAAAAGAATAACTAACCTTGGGCGCACTCAGCCTCAACTAAGGTGGCATCCCTCACCAATTGAAGGTTCTGGGCCTTCAAAAATGCCTCGTCATGGGCCGATTGCGCCTAAAGTAGGGACGTCTGCCAAGCCACGGCATGCTTTTTCGTGGTCTCCACCAGGGTCGACATTCGCGACTCTAAGCTAGACATGTCCTCTTGGAGTTGCTAGTTCTGGACGGACAAATGTTCAAGCTCCTCCTCACCGCGGCAAGCTGGGTCTCGACTTCCTCGCAACGATGCTCGTCCCCCATGGCCCCCGAAGGAAGGACCACACGGCAGAGGAAGTCGGGCTTGTATTGGGAATGGGAGAATATCCACTGAAAAGAATACGAAGCTTAGAAAACAACACCAACAAGAGGCGGTCGAACAACACAAGGAGGAGGTTACCTCCCTGTGTGGAAGCGGATCACACCGCAGAAGGCGAAGGATGTTGTACAACCCTAGCTCCACCCAAGATGCGATGCATCTCGACTGCTCCCACTCGCGCTACTCCGCCTCATCATCCAGCCGGAACACTTCCTTGTCTGGGAATTGGTGATCAGCCCACACGAGCTGCATCACATACGGACGAGTCGATGATGAGCCATCACCGACTACCGTCACAACAAGGCCCAACCAAGACGCCACCAGAGGTGGCTGAGCAGTCCCTGCATCAACTTCAGCCATTGACCGACTCGCGGATGGCAGCTCCTTATGAGCGACAACGGGAGAAAAAGCAGCCGCTGGTGGGACGGTTGCGGTTGAGGAGGAAGATGTCCCACCTGCATCACAAAGCAACGAAGAAGGCAGAAAGTCAACAATCTCGATCACCAACGGAGGAGGAGATGGCAGCGTCTCTATGGCCGTCGAGCACTCCATGGGAGGGGTATCCGGAGCTCCCTCAAGTAGCAGGATCCGACGGCTCGATGAGACAGTGCCAATGGTGGTAGCATCCAAGGAATCCTTGCTTGCCGCAACCTCGGGCTGAGGAACCGATGGCACCACCACCTACACCGACTGAAGCATGACAGGCTCCCTATGCAAGATGGAGCCGCCAACTCTACCAGAAACTGCCGCACCTAAAGGCATGACGGACGCGGATGGAGCTTGCGAGGAGGCAAGAGGCGCAGTCGGGGCAGTGGTCACCCCCCTCTTGGATAGTGGCCGAGCGGGACCCCTATCATACAAGGAGCAGGGATCTGACATGACAGAACTCAACTTAATCCCCTAACTACAAATGGGAAAGAAGATCCAAAGACGAACTTGGGCGAGAATATGCGCAGGACTCCGAGAGCTCCAATCGGGGCAGAACCTTCTAGGGGAGCAGTGGCACTAGGGGCGGCACTCGCCAATGGATCCTCCACACGTGCACGCTTGGAGGTGTCATCGTCGATCATGATCCCCAGCCCAAGCTTCCGGGCGGAGACCCCGAGGGGAAAGTGGGTGCTGTCAGTCATGCCTCCCGGAAGCAATGACGACTCATCATCAGAGGAGAAGTCAGGTTCCTCCAGTTCTTCCTTGCCCACGGCATGACATCTCCAACGAAATGCCTCGAACTCACTCTTCTTCTTCTTAGCATCCTTCTTCCGCTTTACCTCCACAGCGGCCACGGTCTTCATGTCCCTACAGTAAGAAGAAGACAACATCAGTCGCCAAGGGATGACGGAGATGGAAGAAGTTGGGGAAAGGAAAAATCACGAAAAAGAAAGAACCTAGTCGAGTGACTAACCAGGTTGGGAGGGTTGCTCACGTGAAAGGCCACGGGGTGGTCACTAGGTACGGCGTCAGCACCACCCGCCAGGCAGAACCAGATGCGCGTGCGGACCTCTAACTCGAGAAGTTCTTCAGACCTCTCCCTAATCAAGTCATGATGGCTCGAGTACTGGAACATCGCATGGACCCACTGCTTCGAAGGTTGGATGTGCCGGTTGAAAAACTCTTGCAGCAATCCGGCCCCGGTGATCCCCTGTGAGATGCATTCGTGGAAGACTGGGAGAATGCGGTACAAATTCTTCTTGTCTGCCATTGGCATGCCCCAGGTCCATGTATCCTACACGACGGGAACGCTGCCGGTGAATGGAGGAAGACTTGGGGAAGAGTTGTTGACGTAGAACCACTTCCTGTGCCATCCCTTATTGGCGGTGATGGAGGGGAGGTCAAAGTAGTCCTTCTCCTTCCCAGTTCGCAGCTTGATCCCTGCTCCGCCAATGGGGGCACCACCCTCACCGCGCAGCTCAAAGCAGGACTCGATATGCACGGTGAAGAAGTACACCCACAGTAGGAAGTTCGCCTACATGCTAAGGAAGCACTCGCAGAAGGTGATGAAGGCCACGATGTGGAGGAGCTCATTGGGGTTGAGATGCTGCAGCTCTAGTAGGTAATGATGCAACTGTGCCCGTAAGAATAGATGCGCTGGCAGCCCGAAGCCCCGCTCGTAGAACGGAGCAAAGACCACGATCTCGCCTAGCTGAGGATCGAGGAAGGACTCCCCCTGCGGAAGGCGCCATCTGGATTCCTCCAACGGAGAGAGGAATCCTTTGTTTATGAGCCCACGAATTCGGGCACCAAAGATCTCCAAGCGATGTTAGGAACCCATGATGTGGGGGTGGCGAAGTTGATGAAGACAACAAAGCAGCGGACCTAATGTGAGCGCGGCAGCATGAGAAGGTGAGCAGATAGATGCGAAGCAAGGAAGAAGAAAGAGTGAGCCTTATCCCCTCCTGGACGGTTTATAAAGGAAGGGAGAGGAATCGATGAGACACACGCGGGTGCAGTAGGGCCTACCACTACCCACGCCAGGTCATGGGAAATGGAACCGCCAGTGGCAAGGACGGGGCGAGCCCCAGCAGCATGAAGTCACGGGGTGACCCTCCAACTTTTGACGGAAGTTGATGTGGGCGGCGCCAGCGCATCGCATGGCAGGGTGCCACCCAGACGTTGGGTCTTTGGCCCATTGGGCCAAAGGAGGGAAAGGAATCACCAGTCCATGGAACAAGCGCACGGTTCGAGGGCTAGCCTCACAAGGGGCTCCAAGGCCGCCGCACACCAAGAGTGTGAGGGATGGTAAGGGATAGGCCCCAGAATGGCCCAAATGAGTCAGGAACAGCCCCTAACTGAAGGAAATCCCTGACTGCTCGAAAGCCATAGTTATGACCCCACTCGTGGGCTAACCCCACGAGGGGAGGATAGCAAAGTCCCTTGAGTCAGTCGAACGACTCGGGAACCAAAACGGAAGAGGCACCAAGGTAGCGTGAGATGCTCCAAGATGAGCCAAGCTAGGGTTCCTACCGAGGGAAAACTGGATCTCGCACGGACAAACCTATTGAAGCTCAAAAACGAGCGTCGCATGCGACCATCGAGGAATTTGTCATTCAAGCTTGGAAAAACCTTCCCCTACCGAGGGAAGTGCGGGTCGATTAAAAACTGAACAAATGGTAAAACTCAAATCATCCACATGATGGAAAATAAAGATGCCTTAAAGATGTATTCATTCCGTCAAAGGCCGGAGCCGTTTAAATATACAAACTTGGCTATCGCCGCCCATTGGGCGGAATGAGGTAGCAAAGAGCCTCGCTAACCTTCTGCTAGCATCAACAACCTACGTACAGGCACCGGGAAGGCTTACTTCAAATATACTCAAAAGAAAGCATTTAACCCGGCCGTGATAGAGGAGGCGAAACAAGGCTGGAAGAAGATCTGGGATAAGGGCCCATTGCTCGACTGGGCCCCCGGTGGGAAGCGCTAGATAAAGATGGGGAGCCATCCACGATGGTACCCGGACGAACGCTGGCATCCACTAGGACAACGCCCACGGTCGACCAAACGACTGTGGAACAAGCACAGACGTCAACACAAATAGTTCCGACAAGATGGCTAGCAATATCAGGGGCAACTTGGAAGCTATCCTGACACCGGCCGCCCCGCCACCTCCACATGCCTTCATCACACCCCTCCGCTCTGACATTATGCTAGCACCTAGGAACGAGCTGCGCGCACAACGCGCGAATGGAGATTTCGTCAGGTGGCCTCCCACTGCAGGGAAGAGGGTGAGTTATGATTTTCTTTGGAACATTGAAGATGGACGAGGAAGAGGAGGCGCCGTTCCTCCCTATGTATAAGCCAGCCATAGCCGCACGTGGACCGGGGAAGGCATCCCTCATAAGCATGAACCACGAGGCACCTACGCAAAGGTAGTGGACCCTTTGCCTCCCCCCCCCCCCGCCCCGGATAGGAGGGGTGACTGGTTGAGATAAAAGCTGCCCACTACAACAAGACATGGGGTAGGAAATTGTCCTATCGCAGCCCAACGTCAGTAGAATAGTGATGCACACTGGTCCTGGGGCAACATGCAAAGCAGAAGAATGCCATCGGAATACAGGTCTTCCCCGACTTCCAGCCGAAGGATTCGGGGGCTACTGACGAATATCCAGATTAGGATATCCTAAGCAATCGGTAAGCCTAAAACAAAGAAGGGATTAGAAGGCGAAGCTAATTGGGCCGAGCGAGAGGCTGCCACCATCGCCGCCTGACTGACCAATGGAACCCAAGTCCAAGGCCCAGGAATCGAGGAAGTCATGCCATTAGACCGGCCCAAGGTGCCACACGAGGGTCTAGGCGTAATGATGGGTCATGCCTATCATATAGCTAGACCTGCTCGATGTGATAGCCATAGCCAAGCCCGCATGGGTTGAGGTGAGGAAAACGCGGGCCGATTAGTCGGGCGCACCGTCATCCGTGCCTCGGGGTAAGAAAACAACCCTAGGACAAAGGATCCCAGTCAGGAACGGCGTTGTGGCACTATTCCAGATCAAGCCTGGTTAGGGCACCCGATTAGCCATCATGACGGTATCAGGTGAAGTGACTGGGGTAGGAGCTTGGTTTGGCGACCGGAAGAGCGGGTCTTGGATGAAGATTTCGGCGGATATCAAGTGTAAAAGTAGCCCCGACTGAGGGATGGGCCCCATGGCTGCTGATCAAAGGAGAGCGTCTGACTAAATGAAATTCCCGCAATGACTCACTATGTAACCCTCCCCATGAGCCATGTATATAAGGGCATAGGGATGCTATGAGGCCTTTAGAAAGATTCCCTAGTGGGTAGTAGTGTGCTAAGGTTTCGATAGTTGCGTGTGCATAACCCTCCCCTAAGGTGAGTATCTACAAAGAGAATACCAATCAAAGGGGCCGAGCTATATCCCATCACAAGACCCCCTCCTGCCCTTTCGGTAAGACCACCACAAAGCAGAGTCTCTAATTAGTGAGCCAAGACCAGAGCCTATTGCTCTTATAGTTGTACTATTTTCTTGGGTGGTTGCTCCATGTTCCAATTAAGGCATGTGAGTGGTTGTAATTAATAAAGATACATAACAGAAATAAATCAGGTTCAATATTGTTCATTACTTCCAACCATAAACCAAGTATAGAACCTAGCGTAGCTACCCAACCATAAAGTAAAACCCAAGTTGACAAGGATGGAAACTAGGTAAATCCTTAATTAGGACCCATCAAATTAAGACTCAAGCGTGCATAGCATATGTTTCATATATAAATGTTGTATAGGTCAGAATGTGATCATGGACACAAATTGCCTTTATCCACAATACCGCTGCTACTCAGAATGTTTCCATCTCCTTACTATTGAATGTCCTTGAAGTGTGTTCGTTCTACTCATCACAATCATCCAAAGCAAATATCCAGAGCACGCACATACAAGCAAACAAATGAACTAAATTAAAAATAGTACACCAAACATCGCTAACAGTACTGAAAAGTGGAACAAAACTAATCTACACATTAAAAGAATCACTCAAAACGGAGCTAAATGTGAAAGATATGATCTAGATAAGGTGCAAGGACTTAACTATGAGAAAATTAAGCTTCTAGGGGCCTATCTGCGAAAACTGAGGGCTTGAACGCATTAAAAACTTAGAGATTGGACTAGATCAAGGGATTAGAACTTTCTTCAAGGGCCAAACTGCAAAACCAACTTATCTTCTTCCTCCAGCCGGTCCTATCCACTCGGCCGGCCAGGCTGGTCGGCAGGGGGGGGAGGGGTGCTTGGTGGCGGCGTGACGCAGGCGAGCGGTGGCAACGACGGGGCGCGGGAGGCAGGGACACGGTGCTGGCAGCGAGGGGCAGCAGCAAGCATCGTGCGGGGCGTGCTGCTCGGCTTGGCAGGCCGGCAGGGGTTGGGTGCAAGAAACAGAAAGAGAGAAAGGGGGATTGCCGGGAACAGCAACCGATCTCGCGCTTGGGCGGCAAGCAAGCGGCGACGACGGCGGGGCGCGGGAGGCGGGGGCGTGGCACTAGCAGCGAGGGGCAGCAGCAACCGCGATAGGGGGTGCGCTGCTTGGCTCGGCGAGTTGACAGGGGTTGGGCGCACAGGGCCGTCGGCCCAGGAGAGAGAGAGAGAAAGGGGGATTGCCAAGAACGGCAACCGATCTCTTGCTTGAGCGGCAAAACGGAAAGAGGATGACGAGACCAACGTGATGGTGCGCTCACCTTTGGTCGAGGACTGATGGTTTCGCCTGATTTGCTCACCGGAGTTCTTGCGGAAAGTTCACCGGAGTTTAACAGATCCGTATGTTCGACGTCGAACTGCGAGAGCTAGGGTTGTCGAAACAAGGTACGGTTTGCGACGTTGGAAAGAGGACGTCGAGGAGATAATCGGAAAGTATTTATTGGCCGAGTTGGAGTCCGGTTTTGTTTTCCTCCTTTTTTCTAATTTTGGGAATTAATTTCGGATTCAAAAACAATTCCAAAAAACCTGAAATCGTAATTAAATCATGAAAAATACTTCGAAAACTCCAAAAAATTCATTAAAATTCCTAGAATTTTTTTGGAAAATGGGGAGCCCAAATAAAATACTTGGAGCTCCTAGAAAGACTTGTAGAACCACCCAAAAATTGGATTAATCTCTAGGAAAATGAGATAAATTCCAGAAAAATTTGGAAAACTCCTGGAGGAACCTTATCATCATGTGAATGCATTTTTAAACTTTTTCACACTGAAGGAATAAGGAATGCAACCAGTATGAATGCAACACACTTAAACATATGGTTCATTAAGTTAATTTTAGAAAAAAGATTTTTATGTCTAATAAATTCACAAAGAAACCTCAGGGTCTTAAATGAACTCGAACAAAGTCTAGAGAAATTCTAATTAATTTTTATTAACTTGAAAATAATGAAAAATAGGGTGTTACAAACCTACCCCCTTAAAATGAATCTCATCCTCAAGAGTCGGATGGGCTGGCAAAGAGTTGAGGAAATTCTGCCTTCAGCTCATCTTTTCGTTCCCATGTAGCTTCATGTTTTGAATGATGACTCCATTGTACCTTGCACATCCTGATTACCTTGTTTCTTGTAATCCTTTGCAACATCTCCAATATTTTAACTGGATACTCAGTATAGATTGAGTCATCCAGCACATTTAGTTCTCCCATAGGCAATTGCTCCTCTAGTACTCTTAAGAACTTCTTCACCTGAGATATGTGAAAGACATTATAGACATCTGAAGTTGAGTTGGTAACTCTAACTGATATGTCACTTCTCCTCTTCTTTCCAATTCCTTGAATGGGCCAATGTAACTAGGTGCTAACTTGCCTTTGACCTTGAATCTCCATAATCCTCTTATAGGTGATACCTTCATTAAACATAATCACCTACTTCAAAGGTCAATTCCCTACGACGGGTATCAGCATAGCTCTTTTGCCTCGATTGTGCAGTTCAAAAATTCTCCCTAATGACCTGCACTTTCCTTTCTGCATCACATATGATCTCTGGCCCAAACAATTGTCTCTCTCCAGTTTTATTCCAGAATAATTGAGTTCTGCACCTCCTTCCATATAGAGCTTCAAACAGAGCCATCTTGAGATTGGCATGATAACTATTGTTATAAGAGAACTCTGCATAAGGTAAACTCTTATCCCAACTTTTACCATACTGGAGAGAATAGGCTTTCAACATATCTTCCTATATCTGATTGGTCCTCTCTGTCTGAGGATATAAAGTAGAACTAAAGTTCAACCTTGTGTCCATAGACTCATGTAATTGCTACCAAAATCTTGATGTGAACTGGGTACCTCTGTCTGACACAATCTTCTTAGGCACTCCATGTAGGCAGACAATTCTGGACATATACAACTCTACTAATCTAGCTCCTATATAAGTGGTCTTAATTGGTATAAAGTGAGAAACTTTGGTCAATCGATCCACTATAACCCATATAGAATCATATCCAGCTTGTGTGCGAGGCAATCCCACAATGAAATCCATAATAATCTCCTCCCACTTTCACTCTGGTATTTTCAATGGTTGAAGCAATCCTGTTGGCCTCTAGTGTTCAACTTTAGAGAGAATTCCCTATTTGACACTAGAAAAAGTACTCGTTCCTTTCTTAACCCTCAGAAAATTTTCGTTCCCTATTTGACACCAAGTTCAACTTTCAATCCTTACCTGACACTCTGTTGGATTTTCCATCCCTGAACTGTTAAATGCCCTATGAAAAGGTGATTTTACCCCTGTGAGCCCCACCACCTTCTCCCTCTTTTCCTCTCCTTCTCCCTCTGCTCCATACCGGCTTGCCGGCTGCCGTGCCCCTGTGGGAGTCCGAGCCCCGTCAGTCGTTGGGCCCCTTGGGAGGTCGCGCGCCACCGTGGGAGGCTGGGCATCGCTGGCCACCGTGCCCTCACGGGAGGCCGCGCGCCGCCGGCCGCCATGCCCTGGGAGCCGCCCGCCAAACCAGGGAATCCTATCGCTGGTCCCCGGCACCACGCTCCTGGAGGGGCGCACGTCTCGCCTCTACCACACCTTCTAGTTCGCCAACGCGCGGCCGGCGCCCTACCTCATCTATGCCATCAGCATCTCGAGGGGCGGGGCCCAGGTCTCCAATAGCTACCTCATGTGCGACTGTAGCTAAGACCCTGCCGCCATTGAGTACACCACCGATGTGGCATCCAACGCAGGTGTGAAGCATCCCCACATAAGTAGAGACTAAATGTGATACAAATATCAGTTCTAGTAAGCTGATAACACATTTATTCAACAGATGGTTTAAAAACCGTACAACTCCAGAAGGAGCGGGCGGGCAAGCCACACCCAAAGGAGAAACAAACCAACAACGATACAGATCCAAGTTGTAGTCCAGTTGGAACCCGGGCTGTAATCGGAACTAAGCGACAGTGGAAGCATTCTGCAAAGGCCAACACCACAGGCAGCGTTGGGTGCGGAAGCGACCTCCTACTTGAAATCCTCGGCAACAAAGTCTGGGTCTTCCTCTGAAGCAACAAAACAAGGGTGAGTACAAAAAGTACTCAACAATTCCAACCCCAACCACGGAGGGGGAAAACAAGCAAGAATATGCACAGGATATAACAAGAATAAGGCTAAGGTTTATTTGCAGTAAAGCTTGATTTTAACACATGCAAGGGTTCATTTTCAAAAGAGTTTTCACAAAGCGTTTCTTTTGGTAACCGAATCATTAAGTAGGGTTGATCCTACACAAAGGATCCAAGTTTTAATGCTACCGGACTCCCCGTCCGCAATAGCTCACGGCACAACTGCCAGACACTTACGAAATCCAACACATGCCATAAAAAAAATCATCCATCTCCAAGCACTAGTTACGTGACCAAGCCATAACTCATCCAATGGCGTGGACACGGCTACCCAGATAGGTTTTAACTCTGCAGAGGTTGTACACTTTTCCCAAGAGTAGGGTACCGCAGGACGATCACCTTAGTGTCCGTGCAGATCCTAACAAAGCCATTATCCACCTTAGCTAAGCCTGACTAGTCAACACGGAAGCAACCAAGGGGTTAATGACCCACCAACAAGGTCTTAACTAGGATCTAAGTTCACACAGTTTTTATTCCTTCTCCATGGTCTCCCATTGCTCACCAGCTCTCCTGATGACTAACAAACTAGCTAGTGGGATTTATGCTAAGCCGTTGCCGCATACAACAGTAGAGTGGTTGCACGATGGTTGGGTTAGGCAATATGACACATCAACTTGATCCTTAATTTGTGACAAGATGGATATCTCCCACCTTGCTCAACCACCAAGGTACGAGCCCAACTTATTGGCATTTCACACAAGAAACACCCATCCATCTAAGCATGTTTTTCCTTCATTTCTGGAAACCCATTTTCCCGTTTAAAAACACTCACACATTTATTCTTTGACGAAACACATTGTAGTCATGATTAAATTGAGTAACAAGGTCCTAAGCATTCTAGTAGTAATTATCATCCAAACAAAGCAAGTCATATTTAGATATAATTATAGGACAATCAAGGAATAATCATAACAATCAAGGGGTGGCTATCCAACCTTATTTTAGCAGTAAAACAATATGCAATTTATAAACTAGGCTAATAGGTTGTGTTTGAAAATTAGGATAAATATGCATCAAAGGGTGAGATTGGACTTGCCGTCCTCAAAGCCTTCCGGGAGTTCCTGCTCACGGTGCTGGTCTTTGGGCTCGGGCTCACGGTCAAACTCCTTGTTCTCCTCCTCGGGTACTCCACGATCTACGGCACACACAATCAGGCACACAATAAATAAAAGAAAATTAAAGCTTTACCCGTTGAGCTCGAATAGAGAACGCGAACGGAAAATAGAAGGAGTGAGTATTTTCATGAAATTTGGAGATGACCTGGCGGAAGTATATTGGAGGATGGCATGGTCGAATTTGGGATTAATTGGAGGAAGTTTGGTGCATGAAATGAGGAGTTAAGGGGTGTTAGTGGCTTAAAATAAGGTTTAGGACTAAACTGCGAGAACTAGGGACCTATTCGCAAATATTTCTGGAAGGTGGAAGGGCATATTCGCGAGAGAACTTTGAGAGAGGTGGGAGGGCTGGTTTGTGAATAGGGAAAAGTAGGGGGTTACATCGAAATTGGAGGGAATTTTGCTTTCTTCTTCCTTGGACCGTGACATGGAGATGGGGAGGAGGGGATACCGGTGCGAGTTAGCCAGCCTAGGCTCGCTGGCGGCGAGGAATGGCGGCAGGGGAAGGTAGAGGGGGTCATGGGGGACCCATTTTGGCCCTCACCTTGGGTGGGTAGCAACGGGAGAGGGAGCGGCGAGCGGCTCCGGCGGCAGCGTTCCTGGCGGCGGTGGCGGTGGCGACTGAGCGTCGGCTCTCCTTTTATAGGCCGCGGGAGGGGGCGGGGCAAGTGGTGCACAGGGGCGGTGGGGCTGGTGGCCGGCGAGCTTTTAATGGTGGCGGGGGTTCTCGGGCGGTGGCGTGCGGGAGGGGAGCTCCACGTGGATGGCGTGGCGGGGCCGGGCTCGGGCGGTGAGGAGCATAGGGGCGATGACCGGTGTGGGGAGGCGCGTCGAAGAAGGAATGGCGAGCGGCGGCCGGCGCGCGGTGCGCACGTGGTGAGGCATGCCAGGGAAGGGCGCGGGTGGGCTATGGGCCGAGCGCTGGCGCCAGGTGCCAGGAGCCGCGGGCGCGGGAGTGTGCTCTAGGAAGAAAAGAGAAGAAAGAAAGAAGAAGAAAGGAGGAAGAAGGAAGAAAGGAAGAAAGAGGAAGAAGAAAAAAAAGAAGGGGAAAAGGAGAAGGGGAAAAAGAAAAGGGGAAAGAGAGGGAGAGTCGGTGAAAAATGCGGAAAACGATCAGGCACGCCTGACGGATTTTGACGGGTACGCGGTGAAATTTGTGGAGGAAGAAAAGGTGGTTGCCAGCGTTGGGTGCCGGGACAGCGAAGTCGCCAGGAAGGAAAGGATTTTTGGGAGCTCAACGGTCAAAAGATTTTGAAGACGAATTTTTAGCGGATGATTTGAGTTAGTAAATTTTACGGATGTTACAGGGTGGGTCACCGTCGTTGGACGTGAGAAAGTGGCACGACGCGATGGTTGGGCTCAAGTGGGGCGCCACGCTAGCGTGGTACTTCAAGCGGCACAACCCGTTCTACGCGCACGTCTCCATGCAGGGGGTCAGGTTCATGCTCAGCACGGCCGGGGTCATTGCTGGGCTCAACCTGGACGGCGGCGACGGAGTCACCGGTGCCGACTGACACCAGCAGGCGCTCAACATCGCCATCATCGTCTTCAGTTGCCTCCAGGTGCTGGCATTCCTAGTGAGTCGGGCAGGTCAAAGGTGAGGTGGTAGTGTGGCGGATCCACTTCGGATTTGCTTGATTAAACATGATTTAGCCGCCTGATATGCGACACTCATGCCTTAACCAAGTAAACACGAAGTGCCGTCGGATTTCATCCGATTTAACCACTTTAACAGGACCGAATAGCAAACCCACACGAAGGTGAGCGGTTCCAGAGAATACAGCAAGTCCACTAAGTTAAGCAAATTAACCATCTAGTTTGATTATAAAACATCATCAGAGTTTACAAGGTTTGAAAGAAAACCACAGAAGATAAAACAACAAGCGGAAGCTATTTCGTCGGGGTCGGACATCCCTGGTGAGGCCAACCGGGACGTCAATGATCCCTCTCCTCGCCGTCCGAGGAGGGATCCCACTCGACCGTCCAACCCGGAGGGAGTTGGGGCGGCCAAGTGCCAGCAGAAGGGGGCTCAAAAGCAGCAACTTCACCTGAAAAAGAAGAGCCACAACAAGGCTGAGCTACTAAGCTCAACAAGACTTAACCGACAGGGAGCGCTCTAAACTACCTCTTCTAGACATGCAAGGCTTTTTGGCTGAGGGGTTTGTTTGCCAAAAGCGCTAGATGTATCCCTACTTTCAAGTTTTAGCTCCGGTTCTAAGTTCATTATCCGGTCTAAGTTTGCAACCTATTCTAAGCAATCATAGAACCAACCAAAAGGTATATACAACATCAGCAAAACCATGTCATCATCAGATTCCTTACTTACTCAGGGTGACATAGCGATCAAGCAGTCTCAAACTGTGAGAGGTAGACGAATCGATTCGAGTTTCTTAACCATGCATGGGGAACCTAATCTCACGACATCCGCGCACCACAAGGGCCGCTTCCTGTGTCGGCCGTCCCCATCAATTCCCAGGCGTGTGTCAGGTCCAAACTTCCCTTGGCATGCAATGCTCCACAGTCCCGGCCTCTGCCGTACTGTGACCGCACTTGCATCCACATGATGCACCATGGGAACCTCGCTCCAGGGACAGCAGGGGTATAAGCCACGCCCTAGTTCAATCAGGTACTAGGCTTCCCCATCCCATACTAGGTATGAGATTAGTACTTTCAAACACTTGATCATGAACACCACCACTGTCGGGCCTTAGCAAGTTTCATAGACAGACGGGGCGATCAACCGACCACCAAAGAGTTACCCAAAACCCTGCCCCGTCCATCGTCCTTATAGTTGTGACAGAAGGGTAAACATCCAACTCCTACAACTCGCGAGTGACAGGGAATCACTCGGCTTTTACCGTTTCCTATTTAAGCAAGCATCTACTCGGTCCAACAGCTAGTGTTCAGATCAGGGGAGCTAAGTTATGCATCTAGGGTTCCAAACAACTCCTATACGTAAATGCACAAGCATGTTAAAGAAGGCATGCGCAAGACTAGTAAAACATAGGGGGATTCATGCATCCGGGGCTTGCCTTCGAGCAAGGAGGAAGGGAACTGCTCGACTTTTGGGGCAGCTTCGGCTTCTGGGGGCAGGAGCTCAGCTACACCGTCGTCTTCTGGCGCCGGGTGCAGCTCGTAGTAGCCGTCGGCGAGACGCAGCTCTACACGAATGCAATGCATGGGTTAGCATAGACGGTTATTTCAACAGCAACACTTGCAAGTCTGAGCCCAGAAACTTGCGACAAGTTACAGGAGGGTGGGGAGGTTCAATGGAGTTGATGGAGGTCAAGAGGTAAGGGTCGGAGGGAAGGAACTTATGATCTGACCCTTAGTCTAGAGGGTTTGATGTACTAGGGGTCCTCAGACTCAACGCTGAAAGGTCCCTAAGTTTTTTTACACATACACCCTCGGTTCAAAGAAAAAGATACAGCCGAGCCCTCGGGCGAGGCGGAGAAGGGTCGGCGGAACAGACAGGGTCGGGCGAGACGGAACCGGGGTCGGGCGGATAAAAGGGGTCGGGCGAAGCGAACAAGGGTCGGCAGCCTACCTTCGTCTTACAGAGGAGGCTTGGGCGGAAGAACTAAGGGCTTGGGACAGCGGCGAGGATGTTCGGCGGCGGCGGTGCTTCTTGTGGATCACAAGCAAGCTCTTGGGCAGCACTGAAAGCAGTGGCTGGCGGATCGGGGAAAGCGGTGGTGCTTGAGCAGAGAGGAGAGTTCCTCAGACTTAGGTGGTGGCGCTGTGAGCTCGAACAGGGAGCAAGAGAGATGGCAGCAAGGGCAAGGGGAACTCCGGCGGGACTTCTGCATTCCCTTTTATAGCGGCGCGGGAGAGGGAAGGGGAGCGGCGCGAAGGCCGGGGAAGAAGCGATGGAGTGCTCTGCCCGGGCAGCGATTGAGCGACGAGGGTGGTGGAGCAGGACTTCGGGGATGACGCCGGCGGTCATTGGGCACTGACGTCAGGGCGGCGCAGGCGCGGGTTTGCCGGTGGTTGAGATTTGGCGGAGGCAGGCGTCGTCGTGCGGTGGATCTGATGGAAGTGACCGGGAAAACGGCGCTAGGATCGAGGGCGCACAGGTGAGAAGACAGGCGGCTGCGGGCGAGCGCGGAGCAACAGATTGTCGGGGCGGCTTCTGATCGGGCGGGAAAAGGAGCTGTCGCTGCCGCGGTCTGGGTTGGCGGAGGAGGAATCGTCGTGTAGCAAAGACCGGGGCGGCGCGACTGTGGCGAGGTGATGGAAAAGACGGGCGGCATCGGGCTCTGCGGCCGGGATCTAGAGATGTGATGATGGGCGTGGGCGGCGAGGTGCTGCAGAAAGGGTAGCAGGGGAGCTTCCGCCGCGATTGGGGAAGGGGGCGCGAGACTCTATCCGGTCGCGGGCCGAAGACGAGGCGGAGCGGCGGGCGTCAGAGGAGTTGAGCCACGCGGCGGGGGAAAACTGAAGCGGGCATGCAACTCGAGTGCGCCTGTCGCGGGAGATCTGGGGGAAAAGATCTCGTGGGCCCACCAGTCAGTCTCGGTGGTCCCCTGCTCGAATTGGAGGGCGATGCTGCGGGATGGCTTAGGAAGATCCGACGGTGGGTTGGGGGTCGGCGGGGTCGGAACTGGGAAGACCACGGCGAGGGGTCGGATCGCAGGGGTCGGAAGATCTGGAGGTTGAACACTTAGGCTTGGAAAAACTAAGACAGGTGATCAGGGGCTCGGATTAAGATTGACGCGAAGGATTTTTATCCAAGGCCGTTACAGGTAGAGGAACTAGTACTACCACTACATCAGCCGTGCTGCCATTACCAACACCTTCATCGCACTGTCGGTCATGCTCGCGCATGAGGCCACCGCGGACAATGCGTTCTACGATGTCTTCCTTGTGGAAAGGGTCTCGCTGCCTTACGCGGGGGCGCACGGCCTCCCAAGGGGCTCGGCGGCTGATGGGGCTTGGCCTCCCGCGGGGGCAACTGTAGTCGGTAGGCCGGTGTGGAGTAGAGGGAAAAGGAGAGGAGAGGAAAGGAGGGAGAAGGGTGGTGGGGGCCACGAGGGTAAAATCATCTTTTCATAGGGTATTTAATGGTTTACGGATTGAAAATCCAATAGAGTGTCATATAAGGAATGAAAGTTGAACTCGGTGTGAAATAGGGAACGAAAATTTTCTGAGGGCTAAGAAACGAACGAGTACTTTTTCTAGAGTCAAATAGGGAATTCTCTCTTAGCTTTAACTCTCTGACAGGTATCACACGGAGCAACATACTAAGCAACATCTCGCTTCATACCATACCACCAATATTGTTCCTTGAGATCTTAATACGTTTTAGTACTGCAGGGATGAATGGAGTAGGTGGAATCATGGGCTTCCCTCAATATCAGCACCTTGAGAGGTTCCAAATCCAGCACACAGATTCGATTTTCAAACCAAAGCATTCCTTCATCATCTATCCTGTAGTCAAGTGCTTTCCCTTCCTTCATTAGTTGTTTAATTTCTTTGATCTTGGCATCCTCAAGCTGGCCTTTCCATATCTCTTGTTCCAAGGTAGGTTCCACTTCCATAGTTACTCCTGTACAAGCAACTACTCCAAGGTTGAGTCTCCCAAACTCCTTAAACAACTCCACGGGTAACTGGTGTACTAGAGCCATGTTAACATGTCCCTTCCAACTCAAAGCATCTGCAACAACATTCGCTTTGCCAGGATGATATTGTATCTCCAGATCATAGTCCTTGATCAACTCCAACCAATGGTGCTATCTCAAATTGAGGTCCTTCTAAGTGAAGATATATTTCAAGTTCTTATGGTTAGTGTAGATTTGGCATCTGGTTCCAAGGATGTAGTGCCTCCAAATCTTTAAAACATGAACTGCTACTGCTAACTCCAAATCATGAGTAGGGAAATTCTACTCATGCTTCCTCAATTTCCAAGAGGCTTAGGCTATAACATGTCCTTCTTGCATAAGCACGCAACCTAGACCTTGTCGAGATGTATCACAATAAATATCAAAACTCTTGTGAATATCAGGCATCACTAGCACTAGGGTTGTAGTCAACCTCTTCTTCAACTCTTCAAAGCTAGCTTGGCAAGATTTGGTCCATTTAAACTCTTTCCCTTTCTCAAGTAGTAAGGTAAGTGGCTTTACTATCTTGGAGAATCCTTCTATGAATCTGCGGTAGTATCCAGCAAGTCCAAGGAAACTCCTAATCTCTGTCACTGTCTGAGGCGGTTCCCACTTTAACACATATCTGACTTTCCCTGGGTCAACTACAATAACTCCATTGGTGATGACATGTCCAATAAATGAGACTTCACTCAACCAAAACTCACACTTGCTGAATTTAGCATACAACTGATGTTCTCTAAGCTTCTGTAGCACAAGTCTCAGGTGTTCTTCATGCTCCTCTTAATTCTTGGAGTATATTAGAATACCATCAATAAAGACAACCACAAACTTATCCAAATACTCCATAAACACCTTATTCATGAGATACATGAAGTAAGTGGGGGCATTAGTCAAGCTAAAAGACATCATTGTATACTCATATAGTCCATATCTGGTAGTAAATGCGGTCTTGGAAATATCTGACGACCTGATCTTCATCGGATGGTAACCTGATCGCAAATCAATCTTGGAGAAAACTTTGGCTCCTCTCATTTGACCAAATAGATCTTCAATCCGAGGTAGTGGATACTTATTCTTAATGGTCACCTCATTAAGTGATCTGTAGTCCACACACATCCTTTGAGTACCATCTTCCTTCTCTACAAATATAACTGGTGCTCCCCAAGGTTATGAACTAGGACATATGAAGCTCTTATTTAATAGTTCCTTAAGTTGTTTCTTAAGCTCTTGTAACTCATCACTCGACATTCTATATAGTCTCTTGGAAATGGGTGCAGTACCAGGTATAAGATTAATAACAAACTCCACTACTCAATCTGGTGGCATGCCTGGCAAGTCATCTGGGAAGACATCTAGAAATTCACAAACCACTCTAATATCTTTCATGGGAATACCCTTCATCTAATTAACCACACAATATGTTGTTGATGTAGACACATACTCAATCCTTTCCCCTTGGGCTTGTAAGGAGTATTGATCTCTTGGCACTCTGACTTACTCCATCACATCCATCTAACCAGTCCATCCCAAGGATTACATTAGTCCCTCCAGATTCCAAGACGTACTCCACCACGTCCACCTAACTAGTCCATCCCAAGGATTACATTAGTCCCTCCAGATTCCAAGATGATGAGGTTCGCTGGAAATTCTCTATCCATTATTTTTATTTTCACTCGTGGGCAAATATATTGGGCCTTCATTTCTCCCCCCGGGAAACTGACTAACATAGGTCTCCAATATGCTTGGGTATGTTGTGGTTGGCCACATATTGAGTAGTGATAAAGGAATGTGATGCATCGGGGTTCGAGTTGACAAGGAATGTTCCGAGCACAACATTATGGGCTTCCTGAGCACTATCGGTAGTCACATGGTTTACCTTGCCAAGAGTGTACTTCTGCTTTCCCTTGTTCTTCTAGAGTTGAACAATCTTCTTAGGACAGTTACCGGTGAAGTGACCAATTTCTCCACAACTATAGCATTCATTCCCCTTTTTAGGAATATTTGTGGCATTAATCTTAACCGTGGTGTCAAGATGGGTGAATTGACATTTCTGTTGTGAATTGGAGTGTTGAACCTCCTCATCAAGGTGTTGGAACAGATCCTACCCAAGGTTTCCATTCTACTCCCTAGAAGATAATAAGGGTCCTTGTGGTTCAGTGAAACGAGGATGAGTGTTACTGCAGAATTGTCCCTTGGAGTTGAACTTTTTCTCTTCTCCACCAACTCATGGTGCTAGTCCTCCACTAGTATCGCCTTGTCCACAAGTTGCTGAAAATTAGGGAAAGTGTGGGCTAGTAATTGATACTGAATAGGTTCATTCAAACCTTCTAGAAAGTGGTTTTGCTTCTTCTCATCATTATCCACCTTTTCTGGTGCATAGCAAGAGAGCTAGATGAACTTATCTTGGTACTTACACACAGACATCCCTTCCTACTTAAAATTGAGAAACTCCTTCTTCTTAAGCTTAATCACACTAGCTGGAATGTGGTGTGCTCTGAAGTTATTCTTGAACTCTGACTAGGTGATGGTAGATGTGTCTACATGGGCACCTATGTATGAATCCCACCAATCTGCAGTAGGTCCTTCTAATCTTCCTGAAGCATATAGGACCTTCTCCCTATCATTACACTGGGTGATCTCGAGCTTCTTCTCTACACTCCTAAGCCAATCATCAGTTTGTAGTGGATTCATTGAGTGAGAGTAGGTAGGAGGTTGATGGCTCATGAACTCCCTATGCTTGTCCCTAGGTTGCACATGTGGCACTGGTGGCGTCTGGTTCACTTGAGCTTGCAAACTAGCCACAGTGTTGGCCAGGTTCTGCAACAGCTGAGTCTGGGTGGCTAAAAACTGCTCCATCCCTTCTTGTGGCACCTGGTTGTGCTGAGGATCGAGGTTGGAGTTGCTACTCCTCTGACAGGGCTATGCAGGCTGATCAACTTAGGATCCAGACCATGTGTTCACCATCTGATCATTAAAAATATGAGACTCAGATAGTTGTAGATAGAGATAAATCTAGAAGATAGAGCGATATGAGATCCAGTTACAACAGATTTTGGTCATCCCACTCAATCAGGTGTAACTATCAGAGAGAAATGACAGATTCTGAATATTCCACTAACACGCAGGTTTCTCTCTCCAAGAAATTCCAAAAATCACAAAACTTTGATAAAAAATAACCCATTAAATTTTGGAACTAACCCAATTGGATTCATGTCAATCATAGTTCTATAGCTCCAAATATATTTCAAATAGCACAGCTATGTCGGACGGTGAGAAGAAGAGATTTTTGAGCAGATCAAGGCTTGTATGATAGATAGATGGATAGATAAATAAAAGATTGCGCAAAATTAAGGTTGATTGAGATAAGATAAAACCCAACTAAACAACTTTGATACTAAAACTGATGTCATTGTGGTCATCACTCCACAACACATCATAGTCATTACAAAGAACCAACTCAAGCAACTTAACACAATGATAAGCATATCAAGCACACTAAACAAGACTTCTCAAACGATTAGATTCTAATGTTTTACAACTAATAAAAAAACCTTCTAAGTTTACTTGAAGATCAAAGGGTACACTGGTCCTAGAGCTAGGAGAGCCATAGCGGGCAATCTTGCGAGGTAGAGAGTTGGCTAGACACTCTCTTCTTCATCCAAGTCTTCTCCCAACTCCTTTGATAGGTTCTTATCTCCTCTTAGCTTTGATTCTAGGATCTCATTCTTCCTCCTATTTTCTTCTAGCAACATGTTTGCGATGAAAAGCTCATACACGGCACCATCCAAAATAGTGTTGAGGGCAGCTGTCAAGGCCATCTGAGTGGTCAGTGAAGGCTTCAGGATATCTGCGGTGCTTTACTACTTCCACTAGCTCAGCAAGGAATATGGCAGTATGGGGTGGCTTGAAGCATCTGGTGGTTCCCCTAACTGCACATGCTAGGAAGGTTCAAAAGCACTCTTGCGAGCGGTCTTCCTTTCTCTAGTCATCTAAGGATAACATGAAGGTCTTTAGAATAAATCTTAAGAAAATAGAGCAAGGTAGGGTAGAATAAGCAAGGCTTTAAGCAGCAAGGGTGAGATGAATCATCAATGGGCGAGGAGTAGCAATAAGATAGCAGAATAACGAAAGAAAGGCTAGTAAAACATTATAATCCTTAAATTCAACCATTTTCTAACTAGGCTAACGTCCTATAGTCAACACAGCTTTGATACCACTTCTGTCATACCCGGTTTTAAAGGTAAAACCAGATAACTATTATATGTGTGCTAGGATCAAGTTTCACACATATGATGACTTCAGTAAATATCAATACTAGTGTTATAATGTAAAGAGAGATTTACACAAATTATATAACCAGAAATGAGATAAAAATCTCTAGTATAAGCAGCAGATCTCCAACAACTCCATAGGCAGTTGACTAGAGGAAACGTACGCCAAGCAAATCTTCAAAGTCTTCAACAGATTTATCTTTATACTGAACAACAGATATAGCAAGTGTAGGTACACTTATGGTTGGTACTCAGCAGGTGTAGGCAAATGTGTAGTGTAAGGCCCATCAAGGAATGACTGGTTTACTGCATTTAAGCACTTTTAAAGTTGGTCAAGTTTTCTTAGCATGTTATTTACTAGAATGTAAATTTATACCACCCAATTAAGCATAAGCGAAAGAATATATCACGAACATAAATAAAACACATGTCAATTATTCTTCAAGTTCAATTATCATGTGGGGGTCCAAGTTGCTCTTGACCGTGAGCACGGCTGATATACCAGTTTTACAATCTACAGAGGTTGTACACTTTCACCATAAGTCGCATAAAAGTTCCAGAGAACTTTAGACCTAACCATGCTATGCAAAAGTAGTCACTTATCACACTACCGACATGTGACTGCATAGGGACGCTACGAGACCTTTACAAAGATTCCCTAGTAGGTGTAGTCTGCTAAGGTTTCGACAGTTGCGTGTGCATAACCCTCCCCTAAGGTGAGTATCTACAAAGAGAATACCACTCAAAGGGGCCGAGCTATACCCCATCACAAGACCCCCTCTTTCCCTTTCAGTAAGACCACCACAAACTAGAGTCTCTAATTAGTAAGCCAAGATCAGATCATGTTAGTTTTATGGTTGTACTATTTTTCTGGGTGGTCCCTTCATGTTCCAATTAAGGTATGTGAGTGGTTGTAATTAACAAAGGTACATAACATAAATAAATCAGGTTCATTATTGTTTATTTACTTCTCACCATAAACCAGGTATAACAACTAGCTTAGCTACCCAACCATAAAGTAAAACCTAAGTTGACAAGGAATAATATGGAAACTAGGTAAATCCTTAATTAGGACCCATTAAATTAAGACTCAAGCGTGCATAGCATATGTTTCATATATAAATGTTGTATAGGATAGAATGTGATCAAGGACACAACTTGCCTTTATCCACAGTACTGCTGCTGCTCAGAATGTCTCCGTCTCCTTACTCTTGAATGTCCTCAAAGTGTGTTCGTTCTACTCGTGACAATCATCCAAAGCAAACATCCAGAGCACGCACACACAAGCAAACAAATGAATTAAATAAAAAACAATACACCAAACATCACTAATAGTACTAAAAAGCGGTACAAAACTAATCTACACACTAAGATGAACATGTGAGCAAAAGTAACACTCAAAACAGAGCTAAAATGTGAATGATACTATCTAAACAAGGTGTAAGGGCTTAACTGCAAGAAAACTAAGCTTCTAGGGGCCTATCTGAGAAAACTGAGGGCTTAAACGTGTTAAAAACTTAGAGATTTGACTAGATCAAGGGATTAGAACTTTCTTCAAGGTCCAAATTGCAAAACTGGCTTATCTTCTTCCTCCAGCCAGTCCTATCCACTCGGCCGGCCAGGCTTGGCAGTGGCGCCCGTGCCGATAGGGGGGTGCTTGTCGAGGATAGATCCCCAATACCCACAAGGAAGGAAGAGGACGGACTCCTACTAGGATTCCACCATAATCTTACTAGGACTCATACCATGTAGTCCTACTAGGACTCCTGCTTATAACCGATTAGTAATCCTGACCCTTGGAGTATATAAAGGAGGGCGGGGTACCTAGATCGGCAGCTCAGAACCCTCAGAACCACCATCAATAGCCAACAATCACGCTACGCAATACCCAAGCACAGGGCGCAAAATACAACTCCTCAAACAGGACGTAGGGTATTACGCTACTCTGGCGGTCCGAACATGTATAAATCCGTGTCTTGTGTCCTCACTTTTACCTTCGAGTTCCAGGTTCGGTAATTCCCCACCAACCAATTTACTACTCCAGGTACTCCCGTGGTAGGTTGCCGGGTATAAATACCGACAGTGCTCAGCGGTAGCCGTCAGCGCCGGCGCAGCGCAAGCAAGCGGTGGCAGCACGCAGGAGGCCTTGGGCACGTTGAGAGAGGCGCGAGCGACAATAGCAGCGGCGGCTGGCGGCGACGCGAAGCACAAGAGCGATAGGCGCGCAGGTGGGGGCTCGGCTCGTGGAGCGGCGTTGGCGGCGAGAGGCAGCAGCAAGCAATGTAGGGGCGCGCTGCTCGGCTCAGCAGGCCGGCAGGGGTTGGGCGCACAGGGCTGTCAGCCATGGCCGGCGGCCAGGAAATAGAGAGAGAGAAAGGAGGATTGCTAGGAATGGCAACCGATCTCACGCTTGAGCGACAAAATGGAATGAGGTCGACGAGACCAACGCGGTGGTGTGCTTACCTTTGGTCGAGGATTGACGGTTTTGCCTGGTTTGCTCGCCGGAGTTCTCACCGGGAAGTTCACTAGAGTTTAACAGATCCGTATGTTCGGCGTCGAACTGCGGGAGTTAGGGTTGTCGAAATGAGGTGCGGTTTACGGCATTGGAAAGAGGACGTCCAGGAGATTACCGAAAAGTATTTTTAGGCCGGGTGGGAGTCCGGATTTATTTTCCTCTTTTTTTTTCTAGTTTTGGGAATTAATTTCGGATTTGAAAACAATTCTAGAAAATCTTGAAATCGTAATTAAATCACGAAAAATACTCCAAAAACTTCAAAAAATTCAAGAAAATCCTGGAGATGGTTCAGGAAACAAGGAACCCAAATAAAATACTTGGAGCTCCTAGAAAGACTTGAAGGACCACCTAAAAATTGGATTAAGCTCTAAAAACTAAGAATAGATTTCAGAAAAATCTGGAAAATTCTTAGAGGAATCTAATCATTGTCTGAACGCATTTTAAAACTTTTTCACACTCAAGGAATAAGGAATGCAATCAGCATGAATGCAACACACTTAAACCTATGGTTCATTAAGTTAATTTTAGAAAAATATTTTTATGCCTAATAAATTTACAAAGAAACCTTAAGGCCTTAAGAGAACTCAAACAAATTCTAGAGAAATTCTAATTAATTTTTATTAACTTGCAACTGATGAAAGTTAGGGTGTTACACACTCTGGGACGTGCAGCTTCGGAAAAAAAAGATGCAAGATGAAAAAGGCCTGTTTGAACCGGATACGACCCGAGTTTGAACTTGATTGCCCTCAACCGATGCAACCTCTCGAAGGCGATTTTGGCGGAAGGAACCGTGCAAGCATGCATATCGATCGCCAGATCATCCCGATCGCATGCAAGCCCGGGAGTATCGGCGGAGCGCCAACGGCGACGATCCGCGCGCGCGCACGAGCCGCGCACGCACCAGGCCGAGTGACGTAGGCCCTCGTCCCCAGCTGCGCGCTCGCGGCCCCGGCCACGTGAGCCCACGTCAGCCCCGGCGGCGCGTGCAGCGCGCGCTCCCGCCTCGGGTCGCGCGACGGCGGGCGCGCGCGCAGCCGTGGCACCATGCGCTCGCCTGACGCGGCGCGCGTCCACCACCTGGTTATTAGTTGGGGTTCTAGAGAGGGGAGTTGGAGCGCGGAGCCGCAGAGACCGATCTCGCAACCAGCGTAGTCGGAGAGCTTCCTCCTCTTCGGTTCTTCCCTGCCCATCATCATCATCATCGCGCGCGCGCCAATCGTGCGAGGCTGCTCCACCGCCGACCTATGGACGCCGCGCAGGCGCCTGCGGGAGTGGTGGTCGACGTCGAGGCGCTCGCCGGACGGAGAGGGAGCGCCGCGACTAAGGTAAACGACGTCGCCTCCATACTTGCATTGTCGACTCCCGGTGCTGTGGCCGGGAAAACTGGAACCTTTTTCACGTGTGCGCTGCCTGTTTGTGGAAATGCCTGCATGATCTTGGCGTTGTTCTTGTGCATGAGAGGCAAGGATCCATGAACATCTGCTGTAGCTCCTATCCTCACGGCAGTTGCTACTCTGGGCTCCTCTGCCATTGTCTTATTCAAATTCTGTTTCCACCAGTGCCAATTCTGTTCTGTCACAGAGTTTGAGTTGCATGTCTTGCCATTGTCTTTGTCGTCCATGCTTACTAACGCCTTGGTGCTGTGGAACACAGGAGCCAGCATGGAAAAGGTTTTTGTGCCACGTTGGACCAGGATTCATGGTATGCTTGGCCTACCTTGATCCCGGAAACTGTATGTGATGCACTCTTCCTTTTTCTCTCTACCTCCAAATCTGTATCCCACATTCCCACTATGGTTCTCATGTTTGTCAAATTTTATTTAAACAGTGGAAACAGATTTGCAGGCTGGAGCCAATCACAAATATGAGGTACGTTTTTTTAGATCTTAATCTTAATTAATTTGGTTTTGAACGCCTGTCATCCTAGCTAGCAAGCTACATTCTGGCCTTGTGCTAGACAAAAACTAACTACGTTGCTGTTGATTTCCTCATCTGTAGCTCCTCTGGGTGATCCTGATTGGCCTCATCTTCGCACTAATTATCCAGTCACTATCTGCTAATCTAGGAGTAGTCACAGGTATTATAGAGACAACTAGTTATCATGCATAGGAATGCGCTGTTAAATCCGTCAGTGTTAATGGCTGTTCACTGACACAGGGCGGCATCTTGCCGAGCTATGCAAGACGGAATATCCAAGATGGGTTAGAATCTGCCTATGGCTGCTGGCAGAGTTAGCTGTGATTGCTGCAGATATCCCAGAAGGTTAGAACCAACATGATAGTCTTATATTAAAAAGAAATTTAATGTTGAACTGCGATGTTTAATTTTATGCTAGTCATGTATGATATTACTGAGGGTAGATGGATATCAAGAAAGAGCAATAGTGTTGTTCAACACCAACCCTTAATGCAGAAGCTAAAATGCCAGATTCATTCTTCTGGCTAGTTTTCAATTTTATTGATCAACTGTTTCTTTCTGGAGAAACGTTGTGTATATGTTCAATTTCAAGGATTTAGAAATCAGTACAATGAAAATCAATGGAAATGTTTATTTTTACCAATATAGAGAACTCTGTCAGTTGCTATTTTCATTTGCCTTGATTAGTAGAAAATAACAACAATGATCTAACTCTTTGCTGGCTGGTGGTTATTTCTCCGTCTGCTTCTTACAAATGTTAGCATTTTTCAGTTATAGGGACAGCTTTTGCTTTCAACCTCTTGTTCCACATCCCTGTATGGGTGGGGGTTCTCATCACCGGCTCAAGCACACTTCTCCTCCTTGGACTGCAAAAATATGGGGTAATCATTTTATTACTAGATATATATACAGACTTTGCATATAAAAAATATTTTTACTCATGTTATCACAAACAACATTCATCCAACAACAGACAACTTCAGGTTCTTCCTGACTATACTGCCTTAGTCATGCTTCTTATCATTTTTTCATGAAAATTTCCTCCACATACTTCAGGTTCTTTGATCAAAATAGTATGTTGATGCCATTTGGAACTTCTCTTCCCATCAACAAACTCGAGTGTTGTGTAGGCAGCATGCTTCTTACCATCTTGGGTTTTAGAAAAAATCCTCCAAATACTATTCTTGCCGAATTTCTCCTGTATGCTTGATCCACTATTTTTTTTCTCGAACAATGCAGGACCGCATGTCATTTCATTAAGGTAGAAAACAGTACAAAGGTAGGGCTAAGCAGCCCCACTCGGACTCACACCACACACCCACAAAACCTGTAAAAACGTGACACTAAAAAGAAAAAAGATGACCAGCACTACCCACCGAACCTAAAGCTCAGATGGAAGCAGCCTAATAAGGAGTTCTTGCAGTTTAGCAGCGCCAGCCATGCACCAAAGGCTAGACTCCTCAGCCACTGTTCGGAGAAGCCCCTGAACGTTGGGCGAGACCCCTTCGGAAACACAGGTGTTCCGGTGCTTGATACACTATTTCAGCAAATGAAAATAATTTGACTGATAGGAACTCTACAAGAAAACTCTGTAGCTCTCCAACATATGAAAAGATGATTTAACCCAATATCTTATCATGTGAGCAGAAAACCACTTGTTTCAAACTTTGGAGGATTTTCAGACCAGCAGGGGAAGATAATAATCTGTAAAGGCATTTAAAGTTCCCCAACAACATGTGTCATCCAATGTGTTTTTTTAACTGGGCACCTGCATGTGTTTCAATCGATTGGGTCAGTCGGTCAGATTGTATTCTCTCCTTTGATTCTTTGTTCTTGTTCCAAGGAGTGCATCTTGCCGTACAAACAAATCTAAAAACTGGTAAGAGTTTGACACAACATTTTACTGAAAACCAACAAGACTTTAAAAGAGTTATTCCCTAGGACGTTTCCTAGCTATAACTTTTTTTTCCAGATGCCACTTGTATTACAGAGATTATGTAGTGATTTCATAACAAGATCTGTTTTTCTAAATCTAATACATCTTAGAATCTCTGGCCCTACAGTTCACGAAATAACTTCCATATAGGAACATTTTGATACTTCCGAGGTTATTTTCAAGTTGGTTCCCACACAAATCATACCACTAAGTAATACCCTGTGGAGCTAGGTAGTGATAAATGAAAATGAATAGCTGGATCAACATCAGCCTACCCTCACTAGAAAAAAAGGGGTCACTAGCCATGTTACCCATAAAGATGATCCCTAATCCATTCTACATATCTTAACTTCTTAATACAAGCAAGCAAAGATCACCAAATATTTTGAATGCTCAGAAGCAATCTGAAGGCAGCAGATAGTACTAATCTTTCTGTTTCGCTCCCAAAAACATCTTATTCGCTCATCATAAAAGCGCATTCAATCCTGTTAACAGCTCATAACCAACAACAGTAATGCTTTTTAATCCAAAGTAGGTTCGTCTAGGATATAGATATGAAACACACAAGAGTCAGTCACACGAAACAGAGGATAAAAGGTTAAAAATGAGGTATTAGCACTAGTAACAAATGTAATAAGCACATAGAAAAATTAACAATTTTTCCTTCCATGAAAAAAGATAGCATTATCATATTGAGGTACTGACAATCCAGGTTCAACTTCAGGATAGAGTAGTGCATATCTGATTCTTCAAGCCCTAGCTCTATGGAACAAAGTGGAAAATGAATCAGTATGGCCACTGTTCCCAAGACCTTTAAATTATTAGTTCAAATGAACTCAATAACACTAATGTAATATTACTGAAGAAATTCTTTTGCCTTCTCCTCAATATTGGACAGTATGTTTTCCACAAAATCTGCCAAGAGAGCATCTCCAGAGTGCACAAGGAAGTGCAGATTGTCTGTATGGTCCAATGATGGAATAAAACGAAACACATCTTCAGAACTAGAACTGCTCTTGGAACTTGAAGCAATGGTATAGCTCCCATCCTCTTGCTGTGTGAGCCCTATGTGCACAAATAACGGTTCTTCCATCTCCATCAGCCATGGCTTCAGGTGATCTCCCTGCGCATCTCTGTCTTTGACACCATAATAATTAATAGGAAGCATGTAGTCATCCTCCACTCCTCTACCTGTAAGTATCTCTTTCTCCGTATCACGTCGAGCCAGTAGGTCATTAAAGAGGAACGAAATTGCATCAGCAGAGCCACTGACTTCGACATTGATTCAGAGCAGACTGAGATGGCCCAGACAGCAGCAGCACACACTGCTGATGACTTCACATGCCGGAGCGCCCTTAGAAGACCCTCCAGGAGCTGGGCACGCAACATGGGGTTGCGGTCCATGATGTCCTTGATGTAGCAAATACAATCGATGAACACAAGGTACTTGGGATGTTGTACGAATTGCATGATACTGTCCGGATAAGCAGAGTGGCATTCTCTAATCGCCTCCTCCAGCATCTGTTGGTACTCGATAGGGATGTCAGCAGTGGCTGCCAAATCCAGTTCATTCTTAAGGAGCCATAGCACATTACTGATGTTCCCTGGGGTGAGAAGGCTCACCGCCAGGTTCAGAACCTTCTTTTGCACAGCAAAATTGCAATTTGCCAAAGCCCCTAGTACATCCATGGCCAGGTCATCGAACCTTGAGTGACCCACCATAGTCGTGCTAATCTGCTTCAGCCTGTCAAGCATTAAAACCACGCTGGGTATCTGAAGTAATGATTGAGGTGGGAATGCTATTAGAATATTGCAATAGGCTCTTGCCACGGCAAATGCAAAACCTGGAACAACAAGGGACAGTGAGGGAAGGGCGCCTGCGCATGCACACACCACGCTGGCATGCGGTGACAACATCAGCGAGGCAAAGGCTCTCACACACCATGTGTCATTGATGATTCCCGGTGAGCTACGGAAGAAGATACATATGATTTTCACCACAGTCAATTGTTCCGAGACCGTAAATATCCTCACCATACTTGCGTGATGTTGAATACGGCGAAAGGATTGATCCATTAAATAACACCAGACGCATGGAGAGCCTCAGCGCGAGCTGAGTCCATGTTCATGTTGTTGCTGATTATGGCGGCCCAGATTGCCTTCAAGATTGAGTGGAATCCCCTCTTGATGGCAATTTCATGGTGAGGCTTCGCAAATTGGAAACAAGGCCAGCGATTAGGCGGCACACGAGTAGGGGTTCAGGGATTTTACCTCCAGCTATCAACACCGAGGCTTGGTTCATAGATGATGTTGGCCACCGGGTTCTCAGACTCGAGATTGGCCATGATCATCCAAAAATCGCCGCATGGTGAGGTGTTCTCCATGACCGTCAGAGCGAATGGGTAATTTTTCCAACCACTTGGTCAGCCTGCTTGGTATGTGTTGGGCTGGGTGGTCGTGTATCCAGCACGACTTCTATGATGCGCACGGCTTTTGTTTTGTAACTGAAATAGTTATGGATATCATTAACTCTTTTATGTTTGTTGTGAGCTCTATCAAGAATTCCACCTAAGGTGCACTTCATTTAGAATCTAGATGCAATACAAACAAGGGAAATGCTTCAGATACAACCCATTAATATGAGCGCATTAGAATCAGGTAATCCAACCCCTTTGATAAATAATTAAACACCACCCAAGCAATTTTAACCATTTGATCTCCTGGCTGTAATGTGGTTGTACAAATGGGTGGTGCGTATAGCAGCATTCAGCCAACAATGTGGAATGCAACCCGTCTGGTCTAGTAGTGTGTTTGGTTTGAGTTGGCCTAGACGAAATGATCCATCATGAGACAATCCTATGAATATTGGTGGGATGACTCCATTATTAATATTTACACTAGACATGTGTTTATGAGGAATCACATGGTGATGGATCAATGCATCCCATTCCTCAAACGAAACAAGAAAAATCAGGAATGAGATGATGATTCATCCCACTCCTCAAACCAAACTCACCATAAACTACCTCCAAAACTGAACTCTTCATATTACTAATAATTTACCATTTATAAAAGAATTTTTTTCGTACATAGCCTGACATATAGCCTTTGTTTTGTACATTCACCTAGGTTAGGAAACTGGAGCTTTTAGTTGCGCTATTGGTGTTCATCATGGCAGCATGCTTCTTCATAGAGATGAGCATAGTGAAGCCTCCTTCAGAGGAGGTTATCCACGGACTATTTGTACCGAGTTTAAGTGGTTCTGGTGCTACTGGAGACACTGTAGCCCTTCTTGGGGCTCTTGTGATGCCGTAAGTAATCTTCACAGTATTTTTGTTCTTATCTGTGTGTATGTGGCACGGCGTATCTTTCTTTTGTTTTTCTTTCTAGGAGATTTTGTTTTGGATAAAAGCAGCTATAGTTTTAATTTTTAGCTACCTACTATCTTGAGTTTTATCTGCTAGAACTCCATTACTCTATGATTGCAGTTCTGAACTTCTGATCACGCCACTATTTTATATTTTTAGATGTTGCTTCAAATAGTTCAAACTCCTTTTCAGTATAAATAAATTATTTCCTAAATTAATTACAGGCATAATCTATTCCTGCACTCTGCCCTGGTACTGTCAAGGAACACGTCCTCATCAGTAAGAGGAATCAAGGTGAACAGACAAAATAGAGCAGACGTTAAGAATTGAGAAAATAATTCAACTTACACTCTGCAGTGAAGAAAAAGTGGCAATAATCAGCGGATATATTTGTATAATTATTTGCACTTCAGGATGCTTGCAGGTTCTTTCTTTTTGAAAGTGGCATAGCTCTGTTCGTGGCACTTCTCATCAACATCTGTATCATCTCTGTCTCTGGAACCGTCTGCAACTCAAGGAACCTCTCACCGGATGACTCTGCAAAATGCAGTGACATCACCTTAGACTCATCATCCTTCCTCCTCAGGGTATTATTTGTGATTACTGCCTGGTCTCTAGCTTTTTGGCTAAAATTGTTGACTATTAGTTATAATGGATTATTTATATTGTATTTCAGAATGTGCTAGGCAAGAACGGTGCAGTTGTGTATGGTGTGGCACTCCTGGCTTGTGGAATAAGCTCAACCATCACTGGCACTTACGCCGGGCAATACATCATGCAGGTACTACTTCTGGTCTGAATAGATGTCGTCACAGAATGTTTGAGATCAAACCTGTAAAACTTTGACAATATTTATTTTTTATCAAAGAATTCAGATTTATCATGTGAGAATGGCTTTAGTACATTTATCATCAAATTTACAAGTTGTACATCATATGCGGTTTTGTTAATATATGCTTGAAAACATAGTGTCTGAAGATGCATAAAGGATCTGCATCTATCCTAACAGCAAGCAAATCGGATCAATAAGGGTTTCCCCAATTGTTTTCGCTCAGAAACAAAACGAAGTCACCTATGGGCTATTATCGTCTTCTCCAGGATGAATTGGTTGATCTTGTCACTGCTTTCTTTCAATTATCATCCTTAAACTAACAGAATCTCTCAAACATTTACATACCTTGTACATAAACTGTTATACATAACCATCACATTTCAAGTGCTAAACCTACAAGCAATCATACATATACTTGATCTGCATTTTGCATGTTTTTGGCTCTTTGCTCAGGGTTTCTTGGACATCAAGATGAAACAGTGGCTGAGGAACTTGATGACTCGTAGTATTGCCATAGTACCAAGCTTAATCGTTGCCATCATTGGTGGGTCCAGCGGTGCTGGTCATCTCATCATCATCGCATCGGTATTATTTTCGACCATCTAGTGCATTCACTGTTTTTCTATATAAGCACCATTATTTCAGAAATTTTTCTGATTAACTTGATGATTTAGTTGTCTGAACTAATAACAAATGCATTGACTTAATCTTTTGATTGTATAAAGAAACTCTACTGTTGATTGGTTTGGTTAACTTGCTGTAACTTTGGTACAGATGATACTGTCCGTTGAGCTCCCATTTGCTCTCATCCCACTTCTTAAGTTCAGCAGTAGTAGCAACAAGATGGGTGAAAATAAGAACTCCATCTATGTAAGTATGGAAGTTAGTAGCAACTAACAAAATTTTATATTTTGGGATAAACATCTTAACTAATTATGCATGTACTGATCACATGCAGATTATTGGGTTCTCGTGGATCCTGGGATTTATTATTATTGGGATAAACATCTACTTCCTCAGCTCAAAACTAGTTGGCTGGATCCTCCACAACAAACTTCCGATTTACACTAACGTGCTTATCGGCATCATCATGTTCCCTCTCATGCTGCTCTACATTTCTGCCGTGATCTACCTGACGTTCAGGAAGGACACTGTCAAGTTTGCGTCTCGCGGTGAGCTGCAGGCCATTGAAACTGACAAATCAAAGGTTGCCAATGATAGCAGCAATGAGGAAAACAAGGAGGATCTTGTTTAGTCCCAGTTTACAGGCATGCTTCGGTAAATGCTTGTATGTGACGTTTGCGAGGACCATACGGATTACGAAGAAACAGAAATGACTTGTACTTCAGCAGCACGTTTAGAATAGAATCAAGTCATCAATCAAGTCTGGAGGTTGATTCAACGGTCCTAGAGAAGCTGATGACTAATATTCGAAGAAACTATGTTGCTGCTAATTGATATTCATACCGCACACTTGGAGAGAATGATAGCAAGACAACTGGCATTGATACTTAGAAGCTCTAGGAATTGTTCAAAGCCAATTAGTGAGAACGAGCATGAAGGAGTTAGATCTCTGAGTTGTTCATGATACAAATTTCTACCGAAGCATTAGTTTTTGAAACTCTTTAATCTAGACTAGAATCACTTGTATGCCGTTTTAATTCTGACTTATTAATGATCAGAATATGCTATGCTTAGAACGATGCAGAAGCAAGAAAACAACCCTACCCAATCTACATATGTTTTTTTTTGCACTACGAAATAAGAAGTAAAATTTCATTCCTCTTTTTTTTTAACAAAAAAGGACCCTTGTAGCAGGAGCTGCAGTCCTCCTTACATGAACGGTAGTGCTCATGATATTACCCCAGATGATCCAAGATATAAAGTATTTGGAACATAAGTACGGTCTAGAACCTAACACTTTAACTAGTTCAATTAAAAAGTAACTTCGATAAAAATTTGATACCTCAATTAAAAAATGCTTATGAAAGCATTTATATGGTGCATCTAGTCTAGCAATTTTTTTATTCCTTTTAAACGAACTTACAAGATGTTGTTTCAAAAAAAAACTTACAAGATGTTTATGAAAAGAGATAGGGTGATCGTTACTGGGCCGGGTTACCACGTGCCCGTAACACAAAACAGTTGAGAGAGGCCCAGATTCGAACTCCGCAAGAGCCCGTGAGAAAAGCCCACGCAAACCTCACCCAGCCCTCCTCGTCGAACCCACCACCCCATCCGCGCCGCCACTTCGCCGTCCTACCGGCGGCGGCGGCGGCGGCGGCGGCCACCCCACCACCCCGAAAAAGGACGCCCTCGTAGCGCGGCGGCGACGTCGGCCGGCGGAGGAAGGAGCTCCGAAGATGTGGTGCCAGTCGTGCAAGGAGGAGTACGAGGAGGAGGACGCGGGGACCTGCAAGGAGTGCTACGAGGAGGCCAGCGAGACGGAGGAGGAGCTCAAGCGCGAGATCGACGACCTCCGATCCCGCCTCCACTTCCTCCGCCTCCCCTCCCCTACCCTCGACGCCGCATCCGCCCCGCACTCCGACCTTCTCCTCCACGCCATACCCTCCTGCTCCACCTCCGGGGCGGGGGGCGACGGCGACGCCGCGCGCGTCCCCGACACGCCCGCCGTCCCCGCCCATCGCGTCATCCTCGTGAGTAATCCTTCCCCTTTCTACCTCTCCCTGGGCTGTTTAGAGGATTTCTTGGTGCGATTCATGCTTGATTGCTTTGCTCGTGCGATTCATGCTTGAAGGCCCCTTTGTTTTTGCTTTTCTATTTCATTCATAGACCTGATTCCTAGTAGCCGGTTGAATAGTTCTAGTAGCTCACTATCCTACTAATCCATTCCTGTAGTTTGGTAATCACAGGCTGTTCCTGGATAAAATTGGGATTTTTGCCACTACTGGTACCACTGTGTTATTGAGATGTCTGATCCAGGAGTGTCCTCGACATATTGTTGTTTGTGAATTTCTCTGTGGTCATTTCAGTTTCCAGATCAGACTCAGACACATGAGAAATAACTGAAGCTGCCCCAAACATGTAAAACATAAAATTATACTTGGATTTACCAGGATTATGCTAATGGATGGAACAAATTTTGCACACATAGCAAAAGCTCTCACAGTTTGCATTTTTTTCGAATGTAGCAAACCATACATATACCGGTTTTCATCTAGATTCCAGCAACCATATTTGAATGCTTGCCTTGTCATCGAAATTATGAGGTGAAGTGGAGGGAGCACAATAAGAACAGCCTCTTTTTTTTTCCCCTCAAGGAAGGGGCTAATTTATTGGAGCAACAACTCTAAAATGCGTTTGCTGGCCCCATCAAATGTCCGTGCACCATCTATAATTTTCTTGATGTGTTAAAGCTAACCTTAAATTCGATGCATTGAATAGTTGGATATATGAGAGAGGTGAGCCATTATCTCTAACCTTTTTATGTACGTCCTAGGCGCCGCGGGTACATTTTAGTGGGTGATATACATGTCACAGTCAAAAAGCCTTT
Organism: Setaria viridis; assembly: GCF_005286985.2. Lineage (NCBI taxonomy): Eukaryota > Viridiplantae > Streptophyta > Magnoliopsida > Poales > Poaceae > Setaria > Setaria viridis. Next base: position 9,058,169 of record NC_048264.2, read on the forward strand.
CAGTCACACACATATAATAAAAGTTTAATCTTGCTTGTGTCTGTGCTGATTAACTATATGCCATAGTCACATACACATTAATTTTTAGTTTTGCTCCAGGATGAGATTATGTTCACACAGTAAAAAAATATATTCATTTTTTGCTCTGCCCAACCTTTTCATTTAGGATTCTTGATCTATGAAATATTTGGATGAAGTCCTTGGCTATTTACTTTTCAGTATGCCTCTCATATTCTAGTCAGATGCATAGGTAACTGAGAAAATTTCAGCAGGTAGCTTGAACTTTACCTTTTCTCAGATTTACAGTCATGCTAACATTCTTCTAATTTCTCCAGTCGCTTGAGGTTCACTTCAATAGTGTTTTGTTGGTTTTGCTCGAGATATTTCTCAGTTTTGTATTAATTGTATCTCTAAGGATTGGTTGCCCTTTTTGTTGCATTAGAACTGCCTTATATGTTAATGACCTTTTTCTTTCAAACAGGCCAGCAGATCTCCAGTTTTCAGAGCGATGCTTGAGAATGAGATGGAAGAAAGCAGGAGTGGCATCATCAAAATCTATGATGTGTCATATGACGTCCTTCGTGCATTTGTCCATTACATGTACACAGCAGAAGCTCTTCTAGATGAACAAATGGCATCTGATCTCTTGGTGTTGGCTGAGAAGTACGAAGTAAAGCACCTGAAGGCCTACTGTGAGAAGTTCATAACATCCAAAGTGAACAACGATAATGCCATTACCCACTACGCTTTTGCGCATCGCCACAGTGCAAAGCAGCTGCTGGAGTCCTCCCTTTCTGTGCTCATGGACAACATGTCCACACTTGCAGATAGGGAAGAATACAAGGAGCTTGTCGAGAAGGACCCAAGGCTCGTCGTGGAGATCTATGAAGCCTATCTCAACCGACAAGTCAACACTGCAGCTGGGAAGGACACAGATTGTAGTGGCAGGAAGTGACAATTACGATCAGAGCTATTGTAGTACTAGTATTCTAACTAGGCGTTAAGCAAAACTTCTACACCAAATTCTCCTGCTTTATAGATGCAAACTGCTATTTTTTTGGATGATGCATCAATTAGACGGTGCTGCTGGTGGCATCATGCTGTACTGCTCATAATGAGATGCGATGTAATGGCATCCTTACGTAATATAGTGAACTGATGTGTGATGCATTTAACAATCTCCATATAATGGTCCGTTGGTAGATCTCGTGGTGGGTTGGGTTGTTTTTTATCATAAAAAGGCACTGTCTCTGAATTTGTTTAAACTTTGAGTAATGCATTACAATTCACTCCCATCAATTATGATAGGGGCTTCAGACTTCATGTTGCTCTGATCGGCTCGTTTGCCAAACCTGACACACGTTTCATAGAGATTCTATTACAAGTGTAAAGTTACATGTTACGTTCGTCTGGTGAGACTTGGCAGCCCGACATTGTTGTTGGACCACATGCTGTATTGATGTACATTGTTGAAAATAAAGATAAAACCGGAGTTATGTGTCCAGCTTAAATCACTACTTTGTAAGCACATTCATAATTGTGTAAAAGAAAAATCTGAAGATGCTTAGAAATGCAATGTTATCTTAGATTCTCTTGTCCCTAGAAGGGAAAATGGGTACCGAGAAGCCTTTTCTTCCCCACACTTAAGATTTATGTACAAGACGGCATGTCACAACCATTTAAAACATGTGAACTCCTGGGCAACAACCATATACAAATCTAGATGCTAAGAGCTAGTGTACAGAACTTGCGAGAAATTCTTACACGCTAGTATCATTAATATAAAAGCAAGAGATTCTTACTTATTGATCAGATACACACTACAATATTAGTAGTCAGCAAATAGCTCAGAAATCTGGTCATCTGTCCATCCTCCTAAAGAAGCAACTGGCAATGCCTTTTGGGGGTTGATAAGTGAACCACTGGTGGTAGTAGCATATTCACTACCTGCATCCACAGCAATGAAGTTCCTTTGCTGATGCTCAATAGGCTCCCTTATTGAGGCGTCCTGACCATTAAACTGTTCTGACATACCATCTAGCTCAGTGTTCATATTTCTCGAGTTAGCAGTTTCACCATAGCCATCAGGAAGGGTTGCATCACTCTTCAGCTTTTTACTACTGTGGAGCACTTTCGCATTATCGAAAGGTCCGCTAAGATTTTCATTATCACTAGCCTGAGTAGAATATCTGTATCCAAACATGACTCTGCTTCCACAAAGACTAGGCTGAGAACATGTCATGTTTCGAATGTTAAAATTTTGCTGGGGCGGCCCATCAGTACAGCAGTTTAATGTATTTTTTCTGCGTTGATCTCCTGCCAACATTTCTAGTCCACCTTCCTGGTTATTTCCTATACTATATCTACCATAAATATCCCATGTTGAAGTGCCATTATTTGAATCAGATGTTCCCTGGTGTCGAAGAGAAACCTTGATATCTGCCATCTCGTTGTTACCGGGCATCATCCTTTCATGACCTAAAAGTCTCTTCATTATATTGTTGGTAGAAACTTCACTTCTTTCAGTAGTATCTGATGAAATCACTTGCTTAGATGGGGCATCGCAATCTTTTTGGAAAACCTGAAAACATTTGCATCATGATATTCCTATGTCATAAGAGGATTCTCATACAAAACAGTATGATGCAATGTGTTTGAGAGCATTTGGTATTGACAAAACACCACTGCAAAACTGCATTTGAAGTCCCTTGAAATGCAAATGAATTCAAAGGGAGATATCAAGTGCCATCTTGTTTTTTCAGTGTAATCGTGTAATGACTAAAGTGCTAACATTTCAAGATTTTAATATGTAGTCCATTCCCAGACTAATGGGCAATGGCTGATTGAAAAATTGCACCTGAGGATTCATGCCTGATTTGGTGCCTTCAAGTAATGGTTTGTATCTCATTAACACAGTTCCAATGCACAATTCCAGTCAAAAACCGAGATCATCTGTTAAATCCCAAAAATTGCAGTGCACAGTAAAGATATTTTTCTACAAATTACAGTGTGTTTTACTTCAGTTTCCTTTCTTTTTTATTGAATGGCAAATCACATTTCAACACTGTCATCATCATGAACACTGAGAATAGACTGCAGGCATTAGTAGCAGGTATGGACAATACCTTAGTCACTTTGGTAATGTTCAGGTAGCATGCTTTACGAGTTGGACGGAAAACAGCTACCTGAAATTGAAAACATCCTCAACTGTTGATCCAATCACTTGCCAATAGCCACCACAGTAGAGTCGTTTGAAAACAAAAGAAACCACAGCTTATGTATTTTACCTTACGGAGAACAAGGACACAGCCAATAGAAATATCCTGACCATTATTACCCTCCAAAAGAACTTTCTTGTGTACAGAAGCGGCAACAGTCTCGGTAGGATCCTATAAAAAAAATACCAATCATTAGTCAATCAGATAAAGAGATGGTATTTTCTGTTGAGCATATCAATTTTCTTGTTTCAAGTTTCCATGCATCAATGAATGTAGTCAATTAAAACTCTGCAACTTTAAAAGTAGGAAGAAGTCCAGATTACACCCCCCATCTCTTCACGTGGTCTAAAATTCAACCCACATCTACAAACACATCTAATGGATCCCCACGAACTTCCCAAACCAGGCACCCCCCCCCCCCCCCCGAGCCCGCTCCACGCCGGTTTTGGCCCGAGCTGGCATCCACGTCAGCATAACGATGCCGTCAGGCTGCGTCCCTCCCTCTCTCTGTCGGCAGCTCTCTTTCTCCGCCTCCATCTCTCTCTCTATCTCTGTTTCTCTCTCTCTCTCTCTCTCTCTCTCTCTCTCAGTTCATCCAGGTGATTCCCCATCGGGTAAACTCCAGGCGACGGCTGCGGAGGGAGATGGCGAGCACGGCAAGTGGGAGCTCGTCCCAGTTGAGCGCGTCTTCGGTCCCCAGCGCCGGAGATGATGGGATTTGTTGGTCCCCTGTTGCTTATCAGGAGGGGCCACTGGACTACGAGCCAGCCATTTACTGCAGGTGCAAGAAGAAGGCAACAAGATGGATTTCCTGGAGCATTCTGAACCCTGGGAGGAGGTACTTTGCATGCATGAGACGCTGGGTTGGTATTTGCTTCATCTTGGTTTGTTCAGTTTGATTTTGGTGTGGAGCCGCATGTTCAGTTTGTGTCCGTTTGTGCAGGCTGGGGGATGCAAGTTCTGGAAGTGGTATGATGATGACAACACCTCCCCTTTTGTCAAGTAATTGTTGATTGATTTAAGGGACAAGGTTTGGGGTTTGGCTAAGGAGAATGCAAAATTGAGAGCTTCAATTTCAGAGGCAAGGGCACAGATCGACCAACAGCTTGTTCAGAGAGAAACTGATTGGAGGACAGTAGCAGAGAAGGAGGACCAAGTCATTGCACTCAGTGATAAAGTAAAGAAATTTCAGAGATATAGAGTGCTGCTACTGTCAGCATTATTTGGTTATGTTGGTGTTGTTCTTGGCATGATGTTTAAGTAGTAGGTTCAGTGGCATGTTGTGTTATCTGAAATGCTCCCAGTAATGTACAATGTTATGTTACTGAATGAGCAGTATGCCTACTTTTCAATTAAAGTGAATGAGCAAGGTTGTCCAGCATTATTTTCTATTTTTCAAGCTAACTGAATTGGTCCCAGCAATGACAAATGAAGTAGAACAGGTAGCACTGCATAGCACTGGCATGCGAGCCATTAGTTTGGCATATTACAGAAAGTAGTGGCCTAAAGTTTGGCACAAATTGGAGCCATTAGTCTGGCATATTACATGACTTAGTAGCCTATAGTCTGGCCAATTACATGACTTAATTGCCATCAGTCAGGCACATTACATCATTTTTTGGATGGTTCCTGGGCATTCACTCTTGCACTTGCAGTCCCAGATGTGACATTAATGGAGACTTTAGCCCTACCCTGTGATGATGACTCACAAATGTTATTGTCAACTGAGTCACAGTTTGATCCTAGCTTCATCCATGCCCTGCTCCAATGATGTGGGGCTGTGTTCATCACTGCTTGTGCTCCTTCAGGTGTCTTCTCAGCCAACTCAGCTCTTGCAATATTGAACAGAGTGATGCATGGAGCCTTAGCACACTTCCAGAACATCTTTTGGTATTCCTTTTTCTTGAATTTCTTCCTCCAATTAGCATAGATATGCCTAGCACAATTTCTATGCTCAGCTCTAGGAAGCCAGGATTGAACTGCATTTAGAATCCCCTTTTGCTGATCTGAGACAATAACCCAACCATCTCCATCTCCAATCCCCAAGTCTGTGCATAACAAATAACAGAACCAGACCCATGAATCATTTGTCTCCATCTCGACAACAGCCCAAGCAATAGGATAGATTTGATTGTTTGCATCCCTACCAATAGCACACAATAGCACACCATAAGTTGCTCCTTTGAAGAAGCAACCATCAAGACCAATTACTTTCCTACATCCAGCCAAAAAAACCTTCTTGCATGCATCTAGGCACACATAGATTCTCTGAAACACAGGATCATGAAACTCTGGGTCCAACTTTATAACAATTGTGCTGCCTGGGTTACTCCTTAGAAGTTCTTCCTGGTAGTCATACACTCTGGTGTACTCACCCTTTATCTTATCCAACCATCTGCCCATTACAATAGCCTTTGCTCTCTTGCACTTAGACAAACTGACATTTGCAAACATTTCCTGCTGAACTGTGGCTTGAAGGTGATGTATGCTCCATGTTGGGTTTGCTTTAATCAAACTTTCAAACCTATCTGCAATTCTTCTTGATGTCACAAGTTTGTTATCTCTCCTTTTGGGACATGTGTGCTCATCATTCAGGCTGGTCACAAGCCAACTATCTGATAAAGTAGTCTTCTTCAAAAGGCATACCCATGGACACATGGGCCAATCACATATAGCTCTGACCCTTTTTCCTTCATCTTTGATAAATTTTAAAACCTTCCTTACAGCAATACCATACTGAATAATTGCATCCTTGAACTGTTTCTTATCACTGAACTTCATTCCTAAATCAAATTTAGGGACAACAGCCTTTTTGTCAAACCTGGGAAAATTGTCTCCTTTCCTAATAACCTCTCCATCAGAGCCTCAAATGATTCATCTTCTTGATCACTAGAGTTACCACTAGATGCGGAATTGCCATCTTCAAGGCCACATCCATCAAGTTGGTCAGTTTCATTAACATGAGCATATGCAGATATAGCACCATCTAAATTTTCTAGATCTCCAGACTTAAGCTTCTTCTTGAATTCCATCAATTTTGCTTTAATTTCCACTGCTTCCTCATCCTCTTCTGAAGAACAACAACCACTGGGAAGGTACTCACTATCTGAACTGCTGTCCATTTCTTGTTCCTCCCCCACCTCACTGGAGCACTTCTATAGGTGTAGACTTGACTCCTCTAGTTTGATTGGGTTGCCTTGGATAGCGCTTGTCTTCTTCTCCCCAATGAATTGCACTTCATCTGAGCTACCATCATCAACATCAATAACTGTTCTTCCTCCCATCTCGTTTGCTTCACCATCACTTCTCTCATCACCTGCGAGTGCTTCCAGTTGCATTGCCATAATTCAACAAACACATCTGCAATCTCTCTACCTGTGATAACATCTGACATTAACAGGCACACATTGTCATCATACAACAGCCTAAGCCCATTGCCTAAGTCTTTACCAGGACACAACCAATGCAGCAAAACATCATCTGAACCCACTCCATGATCCCTCAGATGGCCATGATCTCAGGTAAAGAAATCAAGTCTTGATCTATGTAAGACATTCCTTCAGACCCACAGAGATAGTGCATCATCTTCCCATCAAAGAAAAACTCTCCTCCAAAATGAAATCTAACTGCCAGCTTATCCATATCACCCATCTAGAAAATAGCAGATCCAGACCTTGGTCCCTAACCAAAATCATAAGAATATAACAGATCTACAGCCTACGGAGAAGAGGACTCACCTTAATCCACGAGATTCTCCTTCTGTCCTACGGCATTTGCAACAGAGAAGCCCAAGGGCAGCCGCCAGCTTTGAGGGGCAGCGTGAAGGGGAAAGTGAGGGGCTGCTTCTTTTATCTAACCCTAATCTGACATGGACGGGCGCGGGTCAACGTCGATGCCAGCTCGGGCCGAAACCGGCGTGGAGCGGGCTCAGGGGGGGGGGGTGCCTGGTTTGGGAAGTTTGGGGGGGTCCGTTAGACGGGTTTGTAGATGGGGGTTGAATTTTAGACCACGTGAAGAGATGGGGGGTGTAATCTGGACTTCTTCCTTAAAAGAATCTAGGTTCCCATTTTGCACCCCAATGGTAGGTCACCCCTACCTTCGTTGCTTCCCACATCCTGCCTAGTAAAAAATCACCTTCAGACAACCAGGAAAGCTAAAGAAGTTTGTACAGCACTAAATTGGTCCTTGTAGTGCAGTCAGCTTTAAGCGGGTTGAGTATATTTACGTTACATTGAAAAAATCTGTATTGACACATTTATGATTGTTCTGTTTAGTGATTTCAGCCTAAACCCCCAGGAGCATTTTCTACTATATTCTCACTCAAGGTGTCATTTTGACCAGTACCAAATTTTTGGTAGGTTTCAAGTGTTGCCATTGCAGTTGTATGTGTATTATATTACCATACTAATCATCATACATACAATATTGACAGATGGTGGCGTGCTCATAAGTCATCACAAAACCTATCCCTAAGTAGACAAAAGTTAGAAGATGCCATGATAAAATTGCATCATGTTAAAGAGAACTATGAACGTGGAAGAAAGATGATATACAGAGGTTGTAATGCTGGACATGATGGAAGATTGCAATGAACAATGTGTTTGAAGTCCATTGGCCTTGTCCTATGAATTTTTCATGTACATAACCAGGCTTGCAGTTCGGTAGCACCTGTAATTTGCAACATCTGCTGGTTAGGACTCCAACTTTGATGCTACTATGTGCATGTTTTTTTTTTCTGCCACAACACATGGGCAATAGTTGAGGCCTTGAGGGTACATCGCATGAGGTGACATAGAATTCTGTGGCCGTAGAAATCGCACAGGTATTAAACTAGTTACTGAAAACAAAAAAAAAAAGACAGGACAGGGAGCAGAATGAGGCAATGATGCCAAATGCTAACCTTCAGCGTCACCAAGAGATCGCCGAGGCCATTTGGCTTGCACGATGTCACCACCCCGGCCACCTGACAACAATGTAAAGCCCCAAACGGTCAATGCACAACGCAGTTACGCTCCAATCGGACAAAATAGCCATCAAAATCGAAAGCTTGGCATGCGCCGAACACGCACCAGAGGTGCTCGACATAATGTCTCCTCCTTCTTGATGGCCTTGATCCCCGGCTGCTCCCATGCGCGGTCCCTCCCTGCATCCCACCAAGCCCGCAAAGGTGGACCAATCACACACAGAGAGATTTTACTCGGTAAGAAATGAGAAGAAAGCTCATCAGCGGCGAGGCCCGCGACATGCTCGGAGTTATCCCTCACCGAGGAACTGGAGCGCGCAGAGCCAAGGGGGCAGCAGGAAGTCGGCGTCCGGGGCCCGCGCGTCCCCGCGTCCGAGTGCGGCGGGAGGCGAGCCGGTGGCGGGGCGGAGACGCGTCATATCCTGGGCTGCGGCGGCGGCGGGCTCGGGGATGCGGTGGTGGTGGGAGGGGTGCGGGGGCTCGTCCTGGTGAGGGTGGGCGGTGGGGGTGCTGGAGCAGGGGCGGGGGAGGCGCGAGGTAGAGGGGGGACCGAGGCGGATGTCGGAGTCGTCGACGTCCAGCGCCTCCCACGCGGCGGCGGCGGAGTCTGGGAGTTGCGCCATGGGAGGGATGGAGAGCAGGCGGCAACTGGCGGCGATGTGGTAGTGGGTCTCGTTTGTTTGTGACGAAGCCGGCCCAGGGTCGGGGAAGTGGCCGACCGGCTTGGCTTTTCGGTTACCTCGCAGATCGGCATGGGCCTGGGCTCGGTGCACATCAGAGGCCCATGTGTTAGAAATACTTTGGCATTTTGTTGCTAATATAAATATTTAGAATCTAGGATTTATGTAGGAATATGATCTACTCCCTCCGTTCCAAATTATAAGTCATTTCAATTTTCTTGGAGAGTCAAGACATCTCAAGGTTGACCAAATTTATGGAATAAAGTATTAACATTCATGATACCAAATAGATACCATTAGTTTTTTTATTAAATATATCTATTTGGTGCCATAAACCTTTGTGATCTTTTTGATCAAACATAAAATAGTTTGACTCTTTAAGAAATTTAGAATAACTTATAATTTGAAACGAATGGAGTAATAACGCTAGGTGTACCTAGCTATAGTTATCCCGAACACATCCATTCTTGCCTCGAAATCTAGAAGAAAACCAAAGTACTTTAAAAATCCTTAATAGAGAAATAGTTTGACTAATTGGAGAAATTCAAGATCTCAACTTGCAAGGCAAGTCCACCTTGGTTTACTTATTTACAAAGTACTTTAAAAATTCTTAATAGAGAAATAGTTTGACTAATTGGAGAAATTCATGATCTCAACTTGCAAGGCAAGTCCACCTTGATTTACTTATTTAAGCTTAGCAAACAATGATCATCCTCCCACTCAATTAAAAAAAATAGAGAATGAACAAGTTCAGATCGATCGATCACAGTGCTTATTCCAATGCACATGCCTTTCAATGCATTTAGTCTGTTTTTTTTTTGTGAAGGAACGTAATATAATACCCTGCTCCAAAATCTGTATGCTTTTCAATGCATTTAGTACCGTTTTCCTATCGGAAGGAAGGAATGTACCCGCTTCAAAATCTGCTTGCGGCCTAGCTCCTCACATGGAACGTGTCCTCATATTCATAGCATCTCTCCTACACTTTTCGTTCTCGCTTCATGTAGATAAGTGCTATGTTTGGAACGCTGATCCTCACCCCCTAAACTTCCAAGGAGCTACTAAACACACTAGCTACAATCATAACTTGACCATATGGGCCAACAACTACTACACTAAGGAATATTAGGTTAGGGTATTACATTCACCCTATTTTACTTAAGGGCTCACACCCTCATCAGCTCACCACATATTAGCATACTCTAAGAATCACCACTCGGTACATAGCTATGCCATGGGCCTAGCCACACGCGCACATGCATGTCGTGGATCTAGCCACACGCGCACATGCAACAATTGTTTATGTTCTAAATGCCATTGGTAACCTCGCTTCAAAATTTACTTATGGCCCAGCTCCTCACATACTTCCCATGATAGTTCATAGATCCATTAAAACTCATGAATAATGGGTCAACACTAAATCCGAGCATGACTCCGATCCAAGTAAAGCCCAACTTCCTACAACATCATAGCTTTGTGGTGTGGTGTGGTGTGGTCTGGCGTGTGAAGTGCATGTATTGATATATGGTGGTGTGTACTCTCCTTTAATTATTTCTTGCGGGATAAAACATTTTGACGTTGTTTCCTTGTGCTATCATCTGTTTGAGCTTTCTGATGTGTAAGACGAGCACCTCTGTCTACGCATCAGACATATTCTGATGACCCTAACATCATGGCTGGACAATGGGGTACCATCTCGTGAAAGGTAGCCAAACTAAATGTCCGTGATGCATTTATCTAATAGTAAGAATCAATTAAATGTTATACTACGTAGTAGTACCCATACGTACCAAATTAAATCAATCTCCAGCTAAATTTTTTTTTGTCTCAAATTAAATCAACTTCTACACATAGCTCCCTCTTTTATTCACAGTGTCACGGAGTTGCAACAACGGCTCTGTTCGCTTCAGCTTATGAGCCGGCTTATCAGCCACCGAACAGTATTTTTCTCTCACAACAAATTAGTCGTTTCAGCTTTTCAACCGGCTTATATTCCAGCCGAACAGCCCCAACATATATAACGACAGCTATCTAATGAATGCATGGGGTTGGGATGCATCGAGAAACCCAGCTTCTTAGGGAATTATTTTATCTTGTGTGCGAATCGCCATCCTCGCACCCAAGGGCAGTGAGAGGCAAGCGGGCAGCGGAGTAAAGACACGTCATATCTAAGCGTCGGTGCCTCGGTGGCACCGGCGGCGGGACTGGGGATGCAGTGGTGATGGGAGGGGTGCGGATTTTTGTCATGGTGGGGGTGGGCAGTCAGGGTGGCGTAACGGTGGGATGTCGGAGTCATTGACATCTAGCGCGTCCTCCCCAGCGGCGGCGGTGGGGTCTCCATGGAGGGAGGGGAGGGGAGGTAGCAATTGGTCCCAACGTGGTAGTGGGTTTCATTGGATGGCGCGGGAAGCCTTCAGGAACTGGTCGACTAGCTGCCCTGGGCTCGGTGCACACTACAGGCCCATGTTTACGTGTGCTGGGTTTCGCTTCGACAGATTCTGGCATTATGCTGATATGGATATTTAGAATCAAAATCAAAGATTTATGTTAGAATAAGGATCCATATCTAATAAAGCTAGGTGTACCTATCCATAGTTTTTCCATACACATCCGTTCTTTCCATTAAGATTAAAAAAACAAAGTACTTTAGAAATGCCATCATAACTGTAAAACTAGCCTGTATAGAGAAAGTTTGGCTAATTGGATATATTCATGATCTGAACTTGCAAGGCAAGTCCACCTTGGTGTACTTGTTTGAGCTGAGCAGAGACGACTGAGCATCCTCTCTCTCTCAATAAAAAAAAACAGAGAATGGTCAAGTTCAGATCAGTGCCGACTCCAACTGTGAGCGTTTCAAGTAGTCTTTTTTAGGAGGAAAGTACTTAAGTACTCCCTCCGTTAGTTCATAGACCCATGAGTAATTGGTCAACACGAAATCCGAGCCTGACTCCAATCTGTGGCCAGGAACCTACGCATCTAGTGAAAGACAAACTTCCTACTAGCAGTACTAGGTCATAGCTTTATGGTGTGTTGTGTGAAAAGTGTATGTATTGATGGGGTGGTGTGTGCTCTTACCTAAATAAGCTTTTTCAAACATTTAATAATTCTCACGGGACAAAACATTTTAACATTGTTATCTTGTGCTATCATTTGTATGAGCTTAAATTTTTTATGCTTCTTAATTCAGATTCGTCATCAAATGAGTTAATCAAGATTATTCATTTGTTTATTTTGCATTTGAGGAGTTCAGCATCTCGATCAATTTGTTTATATTGCGTTTGATGAGTTCATCATATCGAGATCAAGGAGTTTTAGCATATCTAGATCCAACCATGATCACCTTATTTCCCTATAGTTAGCACTGAATTTCCAACTGGACATGGGTAGGGGTAGTGGTAGTGGTAGTAGGGACGCCACGCCAACACCATATACGCTGTTCTGTATTTATACTATGCAGTATACTAAAGACATTTAATCTATTCTCATTATTAGATAAACGGATCACTGACATTTAGTTTTTCCTGGCTATGATTCATAGATATATGGATGTGCTCGTCCTACAGATCAGAAAGGTACAATGTCCAGCTAACCTCTCTTGATTTCCAGACGCGCGGGCCCATGCATGACATATAACCGCGTGTGCTAGTGTTTGATATATACTCCACTGAAAGGGCCATGAAGTCATCTACTCTAGCACGCTTTAGAAAATTTCTTAGATGCATGGGCAATGCAAGTTGTCTTGAAAACCTTATTGTTTGTGCACCACATATATCAACACATTATGGGATTCGGATGCATCGTGAAATTCAGCTTCTTGAAAAAATACCTTGTCTTGCATGCAAACCATTTAAACACTCAGGACATTGCAATGCAAGGCCATGCCAAAAGAGATCAAAGCACATGGTGGTCTCCCGGAGGATGACTGTTGGCGCAAAATCAAACCGAATTCAGGAGCCACATCATTTTGTAGCCTAAACTTCATTGCCTTTTCATTTCTTGACACTATATTCCAGTGAACTCAATCCGACATTCTGATCTGTAAAATAGCACGAAAAGGATGACAACTTCCTAGGAAGGTTCCAATCCTTTTTCTAATGTTCCAAATAACATCCTCCAGCTTCTATGATGGAATTGTCCCATATTTCTAGTTAAAGTTGGTGTTGACCAATTAATATGTAGAAGAGCTCTTTTGCTTCACTGAATAAGTAAATGCAGAGGGTTGCCATCTTCCTCTTTTTCATGAGAAGATTCCCATGAACTCCACTACATCCTTTTTCTTGTTCTTTCTTTGGTGAAGTGTGCTATATCTGATGTTATATCTGCTAGCTACATCTATGTCTAGTACATACTGTTGGCACCGTTTGCATAAAAGTTCATGTTTACGAAGCAGCAGCAAAAAATTATGAAATAATATGTCTCATGATAAACCTTCAATTAGAATAACACGCATATTTCCAACAAAAATGATGTTTGGTTTTGGTTTCATCTTTGCAATAATAAACAGTTTGGTGCACTGCTGAATAGCTGGGTTATTGGCTTTATGCAGCTTAAATCAATTTGTTATTGCACTACCAAGCCACCCAGCTGGGTTCCTAGGTATAGGAGGGAGTGACTTATTGGAATGCTCTGACGGAGCATGAGAGAATTCTTCATGCCATAATCAGGTCCGATCCTGACACCATTTTCTGCATCTATCTGAGCACAATGTTTCCTCTCCTCCGATCTGTTGTGTTCTAGTGTTGGGTGAGCTGCACATCCCTATCCCAAAGGAGCTTAAACAAAATATGTGGAAAACTACAATAATCTTTTTAGTTTTTAATTGAAAGCAACAAAAGCACACCCTTTAAGTTCCTGTAAAGTGATAGACCTTTTTAGTCTTGTTAAACTTTTGAGTTACTAGGTGCTTTTCAGTTTCAAGGCCTGTTTGGATACACCCTCATAAACTTTAGGACACTCATAAAGTTTATGAGCTAGAAATTGCTAGTCCTAAAATTTAGGAGTGAGGTGTTTGGATGGACTCATAATTTTTAGGATGTTAGAGGGAAAATAACTGTCCTACCCCTAATTAAGAAGTAACTGCCGGTCCCTTTCTAGCGCCAGGTCCTCTGGTTTTGGCGCGAGCGAGCGCTTCTTCTGGCACGGCGCGAGCAGAGCACTGCCTGGCGCGCAAGTCCTGCCTCTGGCGCAGAGGTGCTGCTTGCCGGTTTTTTTTTCCGCCATTTTTTTTGCCGGCCCTTTGCTGCCGCCTTTGTCAACTAAATTCTAGTGGAATGTCAAAAAACAGTAAGCACAGTCCATCGTCATTGTCATTACAACTCAAAAAATACAAAACCTCTACAATCTATTGAACAAACCATTAGCTATACTATCACGAAATTCGTTCATATTTTGATCTCCGTCTGACTCTTCGGTATTTCCCTCATGTCCTTCAATGCTTGATTCTTCGGTCAAAGGAACAAAATTTTCATCACGATCACACATATGAAAGGCCCTATCCGCATTATCGTTCTCCCTAATGAAATATTGAAGTGCCATACATGCTACTATTATTTTGCTTTGCTTTTCAATTGGAAAACTTGGTATTCCTAATAAAATTCTCCATTTCATCTTCAAAACTCCGAACGACCTCTCAATAACATTTCTAAGTGATGAATGCGCGTAATTAAAAGTCTCCTTCATACCTCTCAGATTTGGGCCACTCCGGAACTCAGGAAGGTGGTACTTCGTACCTTTGTATGGTGTAAGATACCCCGGGCGGTTAGGATATCCAGAGTCTACTAGATAAAACTTTCCTACAAATTAATAGAGAATATGGTTAGCAACATTGGCATATAAATTATTTTCAAAACATTATTGAGCAAAGTTGTACCTGGAGGAGGGTATGGATACTTGTCAGCATATTTATTTAAGGCATCACTGAATACTCTCATATCATGAACTGATCCAGGTCATCCACTAACAACAAATGTGAATCTCATGTCGAAGTCACAAATGGCAAGCACGTTCTGTGTAGGGTATCCATGTCTGCCCGTATGCTGCACCACCTTATTACTTGGCACCACAACTGGTACATGTGTCCCATCTATAGCTCCTATGCAATTGTTGAAATATGGAGCATACCTAGGGTTTCTCAACCTCTGGTGAATTTTTGTAAACTGAGGGTCCTTTGGCCTAATTATATCTACTGCTAGCCTAATAACACATGACAAAACCAAATCAAATGTGCGGCTTATTGTTTCCAATGACCTTACAAACCGATCCGCAACTTGTCTTAGCGACTGGGGTGCACCATTTATCCATAAGAACATAGCTAAAGCCTCCATCGTTGACATTCTTCTAGTTCCCCTCAAACCATAAGACTCAACCAACAGGTCATGAAGTTGGTGAAATAAAGTGCAAGACATCCTAAACATGTTGTAGCATGAAGTTGGATTTGATAGTATCTCTTGCACCCATTTTATGTCCGGTACAGTGGGTACTCTAGGTGGCCCTTTGTTGAAGTAAGTGTCATAGTACATACCAAGCATTATTGAGGACTCCATAATCTCTCGATTCCTCTTTCGACGTATGATTTCCATCTCCATGAACTTGCATGCCATATTTATGAATTCATCGTCAAAATCTCCTTCACCATCATCCTAATTAACCATTACAAAAAAAAGGCATGCATTAGTCAAACAAATCCATAACAGGCACATTACTATTGTAGCCGAGCCATGTTCACAAGCTAAAATCAAACATGTTCACCAAAATCAAATAGTCCAGTACTCAAACAGCCACATATTCAAACAACCACATATTGACTCAACCACAAATTCAAACATCTCACATGATCACAAATTCAAACAGGCACAAATTCATGTTCTACCAACCGAAATAACATGTTCACAAACCAACAATTCAAGGTTCAAACAACCACATAAGTTTACTACTAAATTCTAATCTAAGTTCTCCTTCTTGCACCATCTTTTCAAAAAAGCCATTCTAGCCTCTGCATCATCAAGGTTGCAGAAGAATTCCCTGTTGAATTTATCCTTGCATATGTCCCAACAAGCAAACATTTCAGCACTGTCCTTCCTTGCACCACAATCTAGTGCTAACTGTTGGCATCTCCTAACTTCATCTGCCACTGAATTGGTGTTCATCTTCTGCCTCTTATCTTCTGTGAATTTGACAATTGATGCACCAACATTCCTAAAAATACTATGGGTCACATCATCCTTCTCTGATTGTCTGTTGAAGTAATTAGTCACAGCAGTGATCATTGAGCTTCTTGATTTCTTGGGAGGGCTAGTAGCAGTTGATTTGGTGCTTGCATTGGACCTCTTCCTGGTGTTTGAGCTCTTTGGGCTGTCATAGAAAGAGGCAGGTTCACCATCATAGTCCTCTCCACCAACTGAAGGGTCTCCAATGTCATCATCTTCACCATCTTCTTCTTCCTCCTCCTCCACTTCTGGAATGTATGCTGTGCTTCCATCAACTGCAGTTTCATGAAACATTTCTTCCAACTGATCTAAGTACTCTGGAGCACCATGCTGCAACTTCCTCAAATCAGGACGTTTCTGCAAGTGACATGTCATTCTAAGTTAGGAGCACTACATCCTGAAAATTAAAGGGTTAGTACAAAATTTATCTCTCACCTCTGTGTGTAAATCCCACCACCAATTTGGAGCTAGCACTGTCCCATCTGAATTTCTACCTAGACCTGATTCCTTCTGTAGGCTTTTCCAAAAGGTATATAACCTTTTCAATTGATCCCTTCTATTCCTAAACTGTCCAAGATCATGCTTCAAACCAGTAGCCATGTAGTACTTTTGCTAAATTATCTTCAACCCTCTAGTGGACATGTTGCCTTTGGGACAGTTTCCTTCTCTAATTTGCTCAACTGACAAATCACAGAATATCCCAGTATTCCTTTCTGTCCACTGTGCTTTATCATTTTTAATCTATTGGATACCAATACAAAAAATGTATTGTAATAAACCTATAAAGAACAGTGAATTTCAAGGCAACACACAAATAGCAATCAACAAAGTAATACACCAACTAATTCAGGTAGTATATAGTTAACTATTTCAGCAACTATTTAATCAATTTATCTAGACAGAATTTCCACAAATACATGAAGCAACATTTTCAGGAACTCACAAATTCAACATCTAACAATTTCAGCATGTTACAATATCAGTAAGTCACAGATTCATGAAGCCACTAATTCATCTAGCCACTAATTCATGAAGCTTTGTCATGCATCAAGTCACAATTCAAACAATTCACAATTTCAGAAACTATGAAGTTCTAAATGGACCCTAAATTCATACTATCAAGTCACAGATTTTACCTTTGAGGCAGGAAACACAACTTCCACAGCTGCATCATCAACTACATTGTGTTCATAGGCATCAAAAGCATCTTCTGGAGGGCCTGAATTTCCTCCACCACGAGCACCACCTCGACGGCCTCCTCCACGACCTGCACTGCCAGAACCACCACCGCGAAACAATGATCTTGCACGCCCTACTCCACCTCTGCTACCAGGCCCCCTGCTGCCGCCAGCCATCCTGCTGCCGCCTGCACCTTGACTGGAGCCGGCCCCTGTGCTACCGCCGGCCCCTCTGCTCCCGCCGACCCCTCTGCTCCCGCCGGCCCCTTTGCTGCCCCCACCACCATTGCGAGCCGCGCGTAAGCCAAGAGTACGGCTACCGCGGCCCCGGGGAACCTCATCTCCCCGAAGGTACTCTGAGTATATGCTCAGATCTGCGTACTCCTTAGCCTGGGAATTGAGGTCCAAGTTCTCCAAGCCGTGACGGGGGGCACTGGAAGACTCGGACTGAGAGAAAAAATCGATTTGGCAGGGGGGAATTTGTGGATCGGGCTGGGGGAACAAATCCTCCAATCCGTCATCGCCGTTGCCCGCCATTAGGAACCGACGGAACTCAAGCATGGCGGAGGACTGGAGGGGTTGAGGAAATCGTGGATCTTGTGGAGATGGCGGCGGGGAAATGGGGAGGAGGCGGCGAGGGAACGAGGCGGCGGGGAAATGGGGAGGACGCGGCGGGGAACTGGGGAGGAGGCGTCGGGGAAATGGGGACGAGGTGCCGAGGGAAGGAGGCAGTGGCGAAATGGGGAGGAGGCGGGGAAATAGAGATGAGGCGGCGGCCAAATGGGGAGGAAGCGGCGGCCAAATGGGAACGAGGCGGCGAGGGAAGGAGGCGGCGGCGAAGGGAGGAGGCGATGGCCGGAGGAGATGGCGGCGGGGAAAGGTGGACGAGGCGGCGAGAGTAGGAGGCGGCGGCCCAGGAAGGAGAGGGCGGCAGCGTAGATGCGGCCCCGGAAGGGGATGGCGGCGGTGGAAGGAGTACGGGGAGGGCGGAGGGAGGAGATGCCGGTACGAAGAGGAGGAAGCGGCGGAGGGAGGAGGAGGCGGCGGTAGAGGAAGGAGGAGGCGGCGGAGGGAGGAGGAGGCGGCGTAGATGCGCTATGCGGGAGAAGAGCGGGGGAGGAAAAGGATAGGGTGCGACCGTGGAGAGAGAAGGGGAGGGGTAACAGGGGTAAAGGATGGGTTGGGGACCACTTTTATGAGAAAAATGACCCATTATGATGGTTTGGTCCTCCTAATGAAAACAACACTCCTAAACATTATGAATGCACTTTTATGACACCAGTTTGGATGCACAAGTCCTAAAAGTAACTTAAAAGTGAAGTCCTAAAGTTTATGAGGTTGTATCCAAACAGGCCCTCAGCCGTGTGCTGAACAGTACCACGTTTATCTAGTGCAAATTAAGTGAGTTGTTCCTCGAAGGTCTGATGTGAATTCTAAAAGATGAAAATAGATAAATGAAGCCTCCACATTATGAGCACTGCGCAGTTTATATCTCAGCACAATAACTACCCCCTATGTTCTCTCTATGTTCCTCGAACAAAAATCTTTTTTTTTCCTGAACCATTTCTAAACACAAAAATAAGTTATGGAGTTAACCAGTCACCATCTTTTTCTTCTGATCTGCACAGACGGGTAATGGACACAGCATGCAGTAAAATTGTCTGCAGAGATGCACATGATGCCTCACTGGCGGGACAACCCATATATATATACAACATTGGAGAATCCCTTTCAACTACTTGCCTGCACAGTCGCTGCCTACGCCGGATGCCATGAAAAACAGCAGAAATAAAATGGGATTAGGAAGCATGGGGAAACCCAAATCTGCTGCGAGGGATTATCCTTTCTAGGAAACACTAACCCAGCTCTTGGGGGCAACACTTGGCCCAAGTTCTCACCACTGCTGCTGAACGCAGTGAATCCGCAGAGCTGCAACAGATCAATGATGGTTTACTTCAGAGACGCGGCAGAGCAAAAATTGAGCTTCTTCTGGTTGAAGAGACGCATAGATCTCAAAAAAGCAAAAATTGAGCTTTTTCTGGCTGGAGAGACGCATAGGTCTCAAAAAAGCAAAAATTGAGCTTTTTCTGGCTGGAGAGACGCATATGTCTCAAAAAATCCAACTGAGACTAACTAATCGAGACCTTTAGTCTCGGTTATTCCACCCGGGACTAAAGAGGTATCTTTAGTCCCGGTTCATAATACTAACTGGGATTAAAGGGTTTTGCGCCAAAAAAATAGAAATCCCCGGAGTAAGTATTATATTGCAAAAATTTCTGAGGAGGCAAAAAGACAAAAGAAAAAATGAGTTCAGAAAAAGAGAAAAAAAAATAAATAAAGAAAGAAAAGCTCTTGCCTTGGTGCGTGGGAGTTTGAACTCGCAGCTTGCTTCCTTACCATCTCACCTACACAGCACATCTGATTGAGTAGGGGATGCTATTCTTTTATATTCACCTGTGAGGGATCCTTTAGTCAGGGTTTGTAATACCAACTGGGACTAAAGGGTCCCCACGGGTTACGAAATTTAGATCCGGGACTAAAGTCTTTTTAGTTCCAAGTCCAAAAACGATCGAGATTTTTGTTGAGGATGAAAAGTCGTTTCTCTACAAGTGAGCTCGCAACCTGTAGAAGCGCCCAGTCTAAGAGCGGTTAATAGGTGAAGGATATACTTTGGCATGTATTAATCCGAGCAAAATTGTAGACGTAGGTGATGATGGTTTGCGCTACAGTGCCTTCTTCTACGATCCCTTCAGCGCCAGCGGTGTTCTTGGGTTGTTACCGCACCTCCTAAATGCAGGACATGTGCAGCTTGCAAATCAATGCGTTTTGCAAATAAGAGAAGTGGCCAGTCCTAGAGCCATTAGTCACTGAGTGATCGGGCACCATTTGTTTTTGAAAAATTGATTCCGTAGCATCGGAAGATCAACATTTTCGAAAGATATCATTGAAAAAAGATCTCGATCACGTGAAATACCATCGAAAGAAGAATCCATTATCTGAAAATAGCATTCCATCACGGTTTGGAGTTAACGTCGTGAACCACCCGTGCAGCTCTTCATTTCTCACGCTGAGCTCGGATGGGCAATTCTTTCCCCCCTTCTTTGAGCTCCGGCGGAGGCGAGTCAGCGCACGGAAGAGTGTGGCGATGTAGATCAGGAGAATCCTGGGTGGGGGCGGATCCCTGAGGTGGCGCAGGGCGCTCCCCGTCGAGGTCCCATTCCCGAAGCTTTGTGCAAGCGGCTGCGGCGCGGAGCTCGAAGTGAGCAAACACCGTGCAAGCAGCTGCTCCCGCTCGTACTAGTGCGACTCTAGGGCCACCTGCTGCTCCTCCACCTCCATCGTGCGGCAGCGCACCCAGGCACCCAGCACGTGGCTTGCTGCGGGTCAACGGCCGCGAGCTCGCTCTGGAGCTGATGCACCATCGCCGATGGCTCGACTGCCGCCGCCGCCCTCGCACGCTTCCCGCCGTCGTGTGGCTTGGCCTCGCTTCGCTGCTGATTGGAAGTTGAAATCAAACATAGCTGCATGATGCGGGGAGGCATGGCTGGCGTGAGATGCTGCTGGTGCTTCTGGCTTGGTGGGGGAAACTATCGTTGCTTCTTCAATCGGGAACAGAAATAGAAGCAGAGATCAATGGCGTGATGGTGCTGATGCTTGGCTGGCTGCTTGCTTGCTGTGTGTCCTCGTGAAAAGAGGAAGGGAATCAGTGAGAGGCCTGACCGCCTGAGGGAGAGGGATGAGCGAGCAACGGCGGCCAAGGGCGAAGAGCTGCGCGTCGGGCGTTTCGAAGTGGACGGCGAGGCTCGTGGGTCGTTTTTTTTTTCTTTTCCTTTTTCCAGGAGGTCGTAGCTTGACGGGTTCACGACGTGACAACGAATTATGACAGAATGTTATTTTCACGGATCAATTTTTCAATGATATTTTCAATGCTATAGAACCAATTTTCCCTTTGTTTTTCCGAAAGATGATTTTTTTTCTTGGATAGTTTATTCCATGCCTGATTGATGAAGACAAGTGCTGAGATTTTTAGTGCCGTGTTGCTTCAGTAATCAAGTCATAGTTTTTGTGATGTAAATCGTATTCCAACTGGATCCATGCTGAAGCAGACAAGTGGTACTAATGGGTTTTCTTTCTGTGTAGGCTTTACCCAAAGAAACAAATGATGGAGAGTGGAGACACAACAGAGTAGATGTGAGCACCATTTATCATCATTTACTAATAAATAGAAAATGGTATCATACATCGTGCCTCCTTTTCTTGTCGGCCCTCTACTGATGTTGCGCATATGCTCTGATTCTCCATTATAGTTGCGGCAGCAGCTAGCAATGACACTTGTTATGGACACACTGACTGTTAGGCCACTTGGTTATTGAATTTTAGTCTTGCCCAACGAACCACTTCATGGCCAGTATGAGCCCTGAGGTACAATGCGGTACACTTGACTTCTGCAACTCGTCTCCACTGATGAGCAACTCAGTGTTTCTGTGAGAAAGCAGATCCTGATCTAAATGTAAGGACAAACGTTTGGAGACAGCAAGGCCATTGGAAGGACATACTAGCTTCTATCCCGACGCATCCCATGCCGAAGCAGGCTGGATTCTTTTGCTACCAAAACAATGAGCAATGCAACTCTTATAGCATGAATGAACTAAGCAATGGTTCAACACATTATTTTGTCATGTGAAAACATGAGGATATACCATTATTGCACCGTAGGATGCCAGAGTCTGCAGATATTCCTCCCTGCATGAATACCGTAAATTAAATATCACACTATTACTGTGAACACTCTCACCAACACTACAAATAGAAAATGTTACAATAATTGAAAACATTGGATGCAGTAAAACTGGCGGCAGAGCTGCACATGCCTCCCTGGTGGGATGACCCAGATATCACTACCAAGGGAGCGAGGTTTTCTACCGTACCGTCAGGAACCGTGAGACCTTTCCTATCGTTTTTTCGCTACCCTGACGGTTCTACTAAACCGTCAGGATTTCATACGCTGTTTGCTATCGGTTTTCCCCATCCGACAGGATTGCGTGAAGGTTCCTGTCGGTTTTCTTTAAACCGACGGGAAAGGTTCAAACTGATAGGAATTTCCGGTTTTGTTGTAGTATATATACAACATTGCAGAATCCTTCTGAACTACTTGCTTGCACAGTTGCACGTTTGCTGCCTACGCCGAAAACCCAATGCACTTGAGCAAATGCCATGAAAAACAGTAGAGATAGCATGGGATTAGGATGCATCGGGAAACCCAAATCTGCCTCGAAGGATTGTTCATTCTAGGAAACACTAACCCACCTTCGCGCCAAAACCTATTCCAGGTTCTCACCACTGCTGCTGCACGCACAGTGGCGGAGCCGAGGCCCGGCCACCCTAGGCTGTTGCCCAACCTCCCCGGCTACTTGCGCTTTAGGCTCAAAGGCCAAGTATATATAGAGCAAAAGGCCAGCGCTGAGGGGCAGCACCGTTGCTTCTGCTCTGGGCTCCTAGGCGTATTGTCTCATCCAGGCTCTCAAAAATTCCTGGCTCCGCCACTGTGCATGCGGTTAATCTGCAGAGCTTCAATAGTTCAGCTGTGACACATACGGCGGTCTGCAGGGATGCAACACAGTGAGAAGGCGCCGCAAGGATGTAGCTCGTACCTCAGAGAAGGGGCCAGTCGGAGAGCGGTTAGTCATTGAAGGATACCCTTCGGCACGGGTTAGTCCCAGTCAGATTGTGGACGCAAGTGTTGATGGTTTGCACTACAGTGCCTTCTACGTTCCCTTCACCGCTAGCGCTGTTCTAGGGTTGTTACCGCACCTCCTGGATGCAGATATAAGTGCCGAGATTTTTAGCGCCAAGTTGCTGTAGTAAACAAGATGTAGTTTTTTGAAGTAAATTGTATTCGAACTGGATCAAATATGGTATTGTGGAACTCGCTCCTATAGTTACTTTTTTTTTTTTTGCAGTTTTCCATGCTGAGCAGACATGCGGTACTGATGGGTTCTCTTTCTCTGTAGATTGTAGACGTACCCAAAGAAACAAATGATGGAGACAAAGCAGAGTAGATGTGAGCATCATTTACTGCAGAGGATATCATCATTTACTAAACAGAAAATACTATCATCGTGCCTCTTTTGCTTTGTTGCCCTCCGCTGATGTTATGCACATGCTCTGATTCTGCATTATATATCCTGATGCTTCTATCCTGAGCATCCCATGCCGATACGATGATCAAGATGCTCTTGAAAATAAACTATTTTTGCTCACTGAAGCAGACTGGTTTCTTTTGCTACGAAAGCAATGAGCAATGCAACTCTTCGAGACTCTCCCGTGTCTCTTATAGCATGAATGTGCTAGAGCAATGGCTAAACACATTATTCTGTCATGTGAAAACCTGAGGATATACCTTTATTGCACTACTGTAGGATGCGAGAGTATGTACATATGCCTCCCTGCATGAATACCGCAAATTAAATGTAACGCTATAACTATGAACACTATCCCCAACACTACAGAAGATAGAAAATGTTACAATAAAAACACAGGGACTATTATCATCGATGTATGGAGTCAGCACATGCGTTGGGCGCAGCGCTCAGGTACCCCCCTACCTTTGGGCTGCATGACAAGCCGGCCTAGCATGAACAATAACAACAAATTAAGTGATATTTGGGCCATCCAATGGCTAGTCTGATAAGTGACCAATCCCCCACATTTATAAGTTGTGCTATTCCACTGTCAACAAGAAAGGTGGCACTATTCCCAAATGTTACAAAATGTAAGCATATATGCATTCTTCTGTAACCACATATATATTTTGACTAACGAGCAGAGTCTCTCAATCGAAGTGCTCCATTTTGGTTCACTTTTTTGCTGTCCTTGGCCTGTTTTGTTTCTTCGTGGATGGAAACTGCATTATTTCAATATACTTTAAACTGTTATGAATCATATGGAAATAGATCAATTATATTTGTCACCATAAGTGTTTTATAAGAGCAACTCCAGCAGACCCAGACCCTCTAAACAGCCCCATACTCCAGCAGCCCCTCTACTTAGCTTTCTATTTTAGGGAGGCCTCCAATTTCCCCCTTCCACCCTCCATTCCTAGGGGTCTCTAGGGAGCTCTCTATCCATGGGGATTATTGCTAAAGTTAAAAATATTTTTATGGCTTCTAAAAAATAGAGATAACCCCATTAGATCTCTAGGGGTTTTGGTTTGAGGGTTATTGCTGGAGTTGCTAAGTAACCTATTTTTTCATTACAAGAGGACAGGTTCTTCGGAGCGCTGCAGGGTGAAGACCCGTCTGGTCGGCCTTAAGCAATTTTTGACATCTTGACTTGATGCAAAAGGACCCAATCTGCAAGATTGACTAATCATGTTCGCAGACGCTGCAAGCTCTTATTAGGATGCATTGGGATGTTACCCAAAATCTCCTGGTACTGGCTTGGCTAGTTTAATTTTATTGCAGCCCAAGGGATCCACATATGCTTGCTCCCAGCCTCCATCTGGGCCATGGTCCATGGTCCATGGACTAACGGCGGGCCAACTGCAGCTGACTGGTTTTGTTGGATGCATTGACAAAAGCGGATGTCTTGCAACTAGCGGCTAGCTTCCTTTACAGTAGGATGGAGAATAAGAGGATGTAAGGTATGAGTGCTATTATTGATGCTAAGAAGATTATGACCAAAAGATCAGTGGTATTTTGGTAATCAACTTATTAATTGTGTAACAAAAAATCCGTAATATGTTATTAACCAGTTAGTAACCAAACTACATCATGTTTAGAACAGATACACATTTACGTCACTTTGGTCATATACTACCTATGGTACTCACATTACGGTTAATTAATTTTTATATTTTCTGATTGCTCTTGTGATTTCTATTATCGTCTATTTCCTCATTTTGACACAACACAACATCTAGGTTGGTGCTAACTAGAGTATACTATATTTTTTTGAAATAATTAATGTATACTTGCTCCATCCCATGAAAACGACAATTTTGGCATTTGAAAAAAAATCCTACAAAGAATGCAATTCTAGAAAATGAACCACATGTGAGCCTACTTAATTACCATGCCTAATCAAGTGGCCAAAACAGATTTATCAGCCATAATTATCTTGCAGGCCATGATTTGCGCCAGCAAAATCGGAAAGGCACCGTACCTAAATAGGTAGACTTGACTAATTAATAAGGATACCTAGGTCGTTCGACAATAAATACTCCTCTCACTGTTGGGGAATGCGCCTTCAGTACCGATTCACTGGAAGGGTCCATCCAGCTACAAAAGTCTCGATTATTTTTAGACCCGGGAATAAAGGAGTTTTAGTCCCGGGTCCAAAAACTAGCTCCGACGGGGCTCTTTAGTCCCGGTCAGTAATATCAACCGGGACTAAAGAGCCCCTTTAGTCCCAGTTGTAATGGCTAGGAACAACGAGGAAATTAGGTGGGACATTTAGTCCCGGTTGGAACCACCAACTTGGACTAAATCTTTAGTCCCGGTTGAAAACACCAATCGGGACTAAATGAGTGGCCTTTAATCCCGGTTGGTGGTTCCAATCAAGACTAAAGGATGATCTTTAGTCCCGGTTGAAACCAACAACCGGGACTATATCCTCTCTTTTTTTATTTCCCACCGACAGCCTTATCTCTCTCCCCACTACCTTATCCTCTTTCCCAACCCACCACCGGCCTCTCTCTCTCTCTTCCTCCACCGCTTCCTCTCCTCTTCTCTCCTCCCTCCACTGTCTGCCGCCGGCGCGAGGGGCCTCCCCGACCGGGTTGCCTGGCCACCAACGCGTGGGGCCTCCCCAGCCGCCCCCTAGCCTTCGGCCGCCGGAGCGCGGGGCCTCCCTGGCTCACCCCCTGGCCATCGGTGCGTGGGGCCTCCCCGGCTCGGGCCCTGACCGCCGGCGCGCGGGCCTCCCATGCCGTCGGCCACGTGGGCGCGCGAGGCCTTCCCGGCCGGCCCCTGGCCGCTAGCCGCCACCGGCGCGCGGGCTCTCCCCAACTGGCCCCCGTAGCCGGTGGCGGTGCGGGGCCGGTGGCTCCCGGCAGCTACGGTGATGAGCGCAAGGATCGAGATGAGGAGCAGTGTGGGCTGGGGTGTTGGCAAGCGAAAGCATGGAGCTCGTGCTGGTCTTGGCGGCGTGGATGAGCCACTCGATGGCCTTGCTAGGCTGGTCGATGCCGAGGCAGTACTGGATGTCGTAGAATTGGATGGCCGTGGGCACAAGCTGGACGTGCCGATCCCGGAGACCCCGCACCGTCACGACCTTGCTGTGCCGGTCCTTGCCCCTGGCTGCCGTGCGCCACCCAGCACGTCCGCCATGCCGCCGCGGCGGCCACCGAGCCGCCGTCCAACGTGGCGTGCGGGCGCTTGCAGCGGTGCGCTCCATTCCTATCTCCTTCATGCCTCGCTCATCCCCAATTCTCAGTGTGCGGCTGTGCCATCTAAATCTGCAGGTGGAAATGGAATTCAGAAACAGGTTGAGTCTTCCGCACCAATCTAGAACAAATTGATTTTTGTCTTATTACTTTCTCATTTTTTTCATTACCAACTAACCTTTCTTGTTTTTTTGCCAGCGCCTCCATCTGTTTTTTATTGTGCCCCGATGGTTATGCTTGTTGCAAACTATTTATTTTCCTTCCTTCCATCCTCTTACTTTTTTTTTGAAGGTGAATGCCAATGGTGTACAATAGGTTGTACAAAGCTTTTGAGAAGTTGTTTTATGAAATATGTTCGTAATTATTGGCTTGACGGAACACATAAGTTGATCAGAACAAAATCAGAAAAACAAAAGTTAATGGTTGTTGGCTCGGTTCTCTTATTTGCGTGTGTTTTTTTCCTCTTTGTTAGCAGGTTGTTTTCTTCTAAAGTGAATATTTTCTTATTTTTTATCTGCAATAATTTAGCGGGGGATCAGTTTTTTTATTTTTTTAACCTTTAAGTCCCGGTATTACCAACCGGGACTAAAAGGGTCACGTGCATGTGCATGCATGGTGGCCCCTGACCGGGGACTAATTGGGGGACCTTTAGTCTCGAATGATTAAGTTCCGGTTGGTTTTTTGAGAGATATGAGGCTTACCAACCGGGACTAATGCTCATATTTCCACCAATGGTTCCAAACCCCCTTTCAGTACCGATTGTGCAACCGGTATTGTTATATCGGTACTAAAGGAGGTCCTTCAGTACCGGGTGAAATAAAGGTCACACGTGGCTGAGGTCTTTTTTTTTCCTTTTCTTTTCTCATTTTTTTTTCTGTTCTTTTCTTTCTTTTCTCATTTTCCTTTTCTGTCACATCACACGTCATTCCACCGCCGTGCCATGCCCGGCTGCCGCGCCTTCAGGCCACCGACGCCTTGCCTCCCGTCGCGGCTGCCGCGCCTCCAGGCCTCTGAGCACTGCGCCTCCCAGCTGCAGCCGTTGCGCCTCCAGGCCTCCGAGCGGCCCTCCAGTGTGGAGGCCAGCGGCGTGTGGCTCCAGCACGGCCCCGAGAGGCGGCGGTAGTGAGAGAAGAGGGAGGAGAGAGGTAGGAGAGATAGTGCATGGCTGGTTGAGAGATGAGGGTGGGGAGATAAGGATAAGGCGTAGGGTGGGGAGATAAGGGAGAGAGATGAGGAGTCGGAGAGAGCCAGAGAGAACCTTTTAGTACTAGGTGGAGGTTTCACCCGGTACTAAAGGCCCTCAGGCACATTTGTACCGGTTTGAGCCTCCAACCGGTACTAAACGTGGTCATGGGGGGCTCCTGGGAACTGGCCATTAGACCCAATACTAATACTCACATTAGTACCGGGTCAAAAACCAACCGGTACTAAGGGTTAGGACCACTGCTCAGTTTTCCAGTAGTGTCTGTCTAGGAAAATTATAAGGCCAATCTCAATGGAAGATTTCATTTTGTTGTTTCGTCCAAAAGTTCCTCATCAACAAAATAGAAATGAAACCACGTATGAAACTCCTTCTATAATGCATTGTTTCATCATTACTAGCTAGTATTTCATAGGTTCTCATCACATTTAATCCTATGACTCATTAATAGTCGGAAAAAACCGCGTACATGCAGTTTTATGGGGATGAAACTGGTTTCATCTCTCTTCGTTATTTATTTGCCACATCATCAAAACAATCCTAGGTGTCATGCAATTTAATGAGAATGAAACTTCCATTAAGAGTGACCTAATTACATTTTTCATGAGATGGAGGGAGTAGTTGAATGCACTGTGCAAGTATGTAGTACAACCCCATTGAATTTTTAATCTGTCAAGTGAGGATTCTGTTCATATAATGAATTACCATGCTATATTTAGTGCTGTATTGCTTCTGTAAGGATTACTTTTTCTGATGTAAATTCTGGATCAAATGCGGTATAGCTTTCTCATTTAATTACTTTCTGAATCGTTCCTATTTCTGCATAATCATATCAGTGTTATAGCCATGAACAGTGAGTTGCAAGGCATACTCTGGACATTACCAAAGCTGCAATTAATACGTGGCCGTTGCCGTGGCAATCTTTGCCTGCCCTCTTATCTTTGCAAGTAGTCTGCTTTGTGCAAAAAAGTTTTGCCTATGCCTCCTGGACTGTGACTGCCAATCATGGCAAGAATCTCATCATAGACAGCCCTTTACTCAACATTGAGGTAGTCGTGCGATGTTGCGTGGTCCTGGTCAACCTCGATCATGGATCTCCCTAGGCACACCACACACCATTTATGATGTCAATTTCTCGTCAATATCAGGAAGAGGAAGGACCTTGTATAGTATGCCTCGAGCGTGCTCATCTGATCTACTCGCTTTGAAGTACTGGACAACCATTGACTTACGGACATCTTATTCGGCTAGCACTTCCTGTTCAGTGGCTCATGTCCGTGGCAATCGTCTGCAATGTTCTGTAGTGTTCCTGCGGGCATGCAGGCCTAGGTCCAATTGTAAGGACTAATAGTTGGAGACGGCAAGATCATTGGGAGGGTTCACTAGCGTATATCCAGATGCATCCCATCCCGATATGATGGCAACAGTGCTCGCTAATGAATTGTTTGCTCATTGTACATAATAGCAGACTGGTTTCTTTTGCTACGAAAGCAATGAGCAATGTGCCTCCTCTAAGCGTTTTTCTTTACGGTGCACAATACTACTACTTCCACTTCAAAATTATCTCATCCCTCTTATAGCTTGGAATAGATCAATAATAGTCCACCACATTTTTCTGTCATGTGAAAACTGGTGATTTATCTTTATTGCACCACAGATGAACAAGTATGTAGATACCCTTTCCTTCACAAATACCGCTAATTAAATATCACACCATCACTATTAAACGTTCATGGATTTCTCCCATGCTTAATACACTTAGTTCTTGTATTGTGTGTTGCTGTTCAGTCGTTCCCTACCACTATTTCTTTATTTTTAGTATCATTTTGCGAACGAGCCAGAATCCTGCAAATATATTTGTCTTAACCAATGAAATTGACAGCGAGCTATAGCATACTCAGCTAGACTGGGTACACGTACGAGTCATAGACATGGACGCACCTGCGCGCTCTGCCTGGCGTGCTTCTTTTTCTTTTTTAAGGTGACAATGCAGCCTGCGGGTAGTCGTCGTATACCAGCGGCCGCAGCGAGGCCGCTGCCGTTCCTGCCGGGATGAGCCGGTAGCAGTACTCAACCTCGTTCCAGACCTATAATTGTCATATTGCTCGGGTTCAAATAGGATTGTAGATATGGTGTTCTTGATGGAGGAGTTGTCGGTTCCGTCCACATTGAGGTCCAGGTGATTCATGGTGATGTGGTCGACATGGTAGACGCTCAGGGATTTCTTTACATGGATAAATCCTCGTGTATTCATACTTCATAACAACAGCTGAAGCGGTGTTCAACATACCCGAGACAGTTCTTGTTAAAACCGGCAACTGGTGTATCTTTCTGATTGAGTAAAATACATCGGCGGTCCCTGAACTTGTCTTGTGGTGTCATCCGGGTCCCTAAACTCTCAAAATGCATTTTCAGGTCCTCAAACTTATCTTAAGGTGTCATCTGGATCCCTAAACTATCAAAGTGCATATTTTGGCCCCTAAACTTGTCCTTGGCTTTCATTTGGGTCCTTAAACTCTCAAAATAGATTTTCAAATCTTAAAACTTGTCACCTGTCACTGATGGCAATGCTTCCTTCTTGCTCGTTATCTTCACAACCACATTATGCTAGTGATCACGAATGTGTTGCTTGGCGCATGATTGGGGAATCTTAAAATGCACTTGAGAGTTTAAGGACTCAAATGACACACTGAGATAAATTGGGGGACTTGAAAATGTGTTTTGAGAGTTTAGGGACTCGGATGACATCTTGAGATAAGTTCAGGGAGCTAAAAACACATTTTGAGAGTTTAGGGACTTTGATGATACCCCATAACAAGTTTGGAGACCGCCTATATATTTTACCCTTTCTGATTCATTAATATCAGTTGTAGACATAGAGCTTCATGAACAAGGAAACACATTGTGGATAGAGAGCTTGCTCAATAACCCAAGACTATTTGTGAATGACACCAATATGAATTGGCATATTTACAAAAAAATGATGGACGTAATTGTTTCCTTATTATCTATTACATTAAGACAGTTATTATATTTACATCACCTGTACTATGGTAGACATTGAAAAGCACTTCATAAAGCTTTCTGCATTCAGAGGCAGTCAATTGCAGCAGGCGGGTTCTTGGTGAAGAGGCTTTAATTAAATTGGTACCCCATCCCAAGCGTTGCATCCAACCCACGCTTAAGAACAGCCAATCCACCCTACAAAAACCAACTCTTACTAAGACTCTTTTCTACTTACTTACAGGAGAATACTGAATATATTTAGAAAAAAAGCATCGCACCTTTTGAAATTTTATTGGCTTCTTATGCAAATCCTTGTCTGAAACAATGGGCTTCCACTTTTGCTGAAGACTAGGAGGTGCTTTCTCCATTTGCCGGGTCGGCTGTCCCTTCTTTAATGTTTGTTGAGTTGACATTGTCTTCCTTTCCACAAACTATTTATGTAATAAAACAAAATTGATGTAAGCTGATGCTACAAATAAATCATAGAAAAAAGAAAAGTCTATGCATTCTGTCAGCTGTAAGAACTCATTTTAAGTGGACATACCTCAGCTTTAACTTTAGATCTCTTGCTGTCTCTAGATGAAATTGAAGTTTCTTTGTCTTGATTATCCAGAGGGTCTTTGGGTTCTTGTACAATTTTCTGATTGCTCTCTGCAGGTTCTCGCCCCTGAGATGCTAATAACATAGTTTTCAGTTCATTGTGTTGCTCCTGCAACACAGATTGATTCTTCTCTAATGCATTGATTACACTCCAAAGCCTCAAGTTCTCATTTTTGGTTTCTTGCAGTTCAGCCTTAACTTCAGCAAGTTCTGTTGAAGCTCGTCCACCTACTAATAAACCAAGTCCTCGCCACCTTCCACTCCTTTCCTTTGGAAAAAGCCCTGAGAAAACATCTCCATCACGAGCTTCCTCACCAACTAGTGATGGATTAGCAGCAAACTGGCTTCTGATTTCCTTCTGGAAAATTGAAATCACGAGTTAATATATAATGTTGGTACCAATATTTCCTTCTGATTTCCTTGTGATGAAAATTTAAATTTATAAACTGAATCAAATAATAAACCTACAATGTTATCGCCACTGTATTTATCAACTGGCTCGCCATTTTTCTTGGTATGTGTAACAATGTATAGTTCAGCACGCCCAACTTGTCTAGCTTCTTTCATTTCCTACAACAATATCAGTTAATAATGTTTATATGCGCAAATAGAAACTCAGATTAAATGAAAGCATATGAATTTCAATCAATACCAATTGATCTAGTGTGACAGCAAAGCTTCTAGACCCTGTGGTGTGGGTCCCATTGAGCTGCATTGCACGAATGGCTTTATTTTTCTCACTTTTAGCCTAGAAATATTGATATAAAGTGACAGAAAAGTAAGTATTAATCATGGTACATTGCCCTAGCAACTAGAGGAAAACCAAACTCCTAATACTAATACATGTGCTGCACTTGTCTTCCAATACCTTACCAGCCACTCCCATTGTTGATCTGGTATCCTTTGGCCACAACTATTACGGATATTTTGTCTTCGTGTTATATTGGGATTGAAATATGTCCTCTTCAAAAAAACCTTGAAATCTTTCCATTTTTTGCTAGCAGATCTCAACACCCAAGGCTTGAAAGATTTATCAACATTGACAAAAGCCTTTGACCAGTCTAAATTAGCATAAAATCCACTCATAAGGATAAAATAAAAGCAAGATAGACTCTATTGATGTCCACTCATAAAGATAATAAGTTTCAGCATCAATATCTAACTCATCCTTCAATCCATCATCCCCTCCTAGAGTACGAGTGTCATACATCCCAAACCCCTCCAAGAGCATCCGGTCTATGTCATCATGGCTGGCATTGCCATCTTCACATTGTGAGCTTGATGCAACAACTGGATCAGCAGACCACATTCCCTCTCCATGATGAATCCATGATTTGTAGCCAGCCATGAACCCATCAGAAACTAAGTGATTGAAAACTTCTTCTTTCCTTAACCAATAAGCATTTCGGCAAACCTTACATGGGCGAAAGATCCTATTGTGTTCCGCTGACTTGGCACAACCAAATTCAATGAACCTTTTAACTCCTTCACGGAACTCATCTGTGGACCTAGTATAGATTGGCGAATAGTAAGCTGCAGATTCAGCTATAGAATAACTTCAAATTTTACAAGGACTTCGTGACTGAAATACCTAGGTGCTGTCATCCACCCTTTTTCCATATCAGCACTGATGCAAACAAAAACTTCTATGAGCACTAAACCCATGAATCTCAATCAAACAATAAAACATCAATTTATTGTAGTCATCTAACTTAACTAGGAAACAACACTGAACCAAGAACACAAGTTGGCAAAATAAAACTATGAAGTCCCTAAGGAATTTTGGATTCTCACATCACATCATGGTAAGAGCGTGAAGCATTCAAGCAAAGGTATGGTTCATAGTTGCAGAGCAATACAATTTAGGCAACACATAACAACATCAGAGAGGAGATTGCAATTTAGGCAACACCAAACAACATCAGTGAAGAGAAGAGAACGAGAGGGAAGGATTCTCACCGGTGATGACGATCTGGGTGATGCGGGCGATGCGGGCAGTGAGCTCGTGGCAGTGGGGACAGGGAGGGCAGTCAGCTCCATGCCACTAGAAATTAATGAGTCATTGAGAAAAATCGCCCTTGCCTTAGATAATTAACATCGAGTTCACACGAATCGATAAGGCTCGTATATATTTTTATCACTGATGCAGTGTTACGTGACCTGGTCCCAAAAATATCATTATAATAGATACCATAAGGCCCATCATTGGCACGTACAGAAAGAATTTAGCTGCTCCAGTTGAGGGTGACTATAATTTGTTGTCGCAGCAATTTGTATTTTCGAGAATTGTTGGTACAACAGATTGGATTCCAATCACTGGAACACGATTTGAAGGCATCAGAAAGTCCAAGTGCAGGACTCCTTTGATGCCTTGTAGCACCGGAGGACCTTGCAGCATGAGTCACCAACCGATCTTCTCAGCAGCCAAACAGGCTTCAAACTGATGGCGAGGTTCACCGACACAAAACGGCACACATTTTAATCATTCACCGTGTATTCCGTCAACTACTATATATGGATGTAACCGGGCATTCTCAATGAGCATTTTGTTTCCAAAAGTACCACATAAGCGGGATGCAATTTAGTTCATGTTTAAAAATAGATCGATAGTACCACATAATCTTTCACCCTTTGCTGTAACTAACATCTTCATAGAAGGAACAACGTTAGTAGTCAGCCGGTGCACCATGAGTATAAGGTTAGCTACGAGTTTAATGTTCCTGTTACTTGGCCCGTTTCCTTAATTATACTTTTACAACAACCGGTGCTGAATTCGCAGCACAATAATTGTACATGTGTGCTTCATTATACGATAAGCTACAGACCTATAGTGTCGATGATTTCACTAGCACAAAATATGCCCAACTGTGGAATGTTTGGTGCCAAGGTTCCTTTTAATTTGTGTTGTTTATATGACTTGATATTTTTATCCTATACTGTTGATGAAGGATATGGAGTGCCTCCTCTTAACGAATCTAATGTATGTCTTTGTACGGTCAAAAGACCCTTCGATATAGTTGAGTCATATCGTGAGGGACCTGTTCCATTAATATTGAAGTCAAATAAAAAATTCACCCGGAAATTAAAGTTTGTTTCACTGCTTTTGTGAAACTATGAGCCAGGGACGCCAAGACGTGCTATCAGCCAGGGACACCCAACACCATGAATCTTGTGATTATTGTTCCTGAAATTGTAGACATCGCTCCTGAAGGGCTTCTTTTCTCATGGGCATATATGAGACAGCATGGTGGGTCCCAGGGATGGAAAACACTGCCGCTGCTGAGCAGTGTCTCTACTGGCTACTATCCTGATGCATCCTAGGCCCATCTACATAGATGTTGCCCTGACGTGCACGGACAAGTGATCATTTCATAGGTTTGATTTCTTTTGTGACTAGTCTTACAAAATGGGGTCGTGACTATATATCATATGTCACAGCATGATAAAGATGGCAGATGCCTTTATTGCACAGGCCTCCGTGTACTATGAGTGATAAACATTATACCAGCCGTCGCAACACATGTCAACCCCTATTATTTATCATCTGCCTTTATTCATTATTGTTATATTATCATCATTATGTTATTTGACTCCTACAAAACCATTATCCCAGTCCAAGCAAATGGTATCATAGCTGCTTGATGCTCCGAACAAGGTATCGATTATATGCATGGGCGTGGGATGCATCGGGACTGCGAGCGGCGGTGCTACTGAAGTGTTTCTCCGCTGTTTTGTGCCCCACAATGAGATAAGATGAGCACTAAGCTGAGGCAGATCATCACTTGGGTTACTCAATCTCTCAACTCCTGAGAACTCTCCTGGGTGTTCTTTGCCTGTTTTTTCCATTGGAAAGTGCCAGTAGTATTCAGAACATATATCTGCTACACACTGACCTAAGTTGAACATCAAATTTACGTATACATGTGTAATCATGCTTATACCATCCACTACAAAATGAAGAACAGCAGTCCACGTTGTTAACAGCAAGAACACACGTGAGTTTTTCTGAACATACTGACCTTTCGTCCCATCTCTTAGTACCGGTGGTATTTTGACCCGGGTACTTATGTTAGTATTAGTACCGGATCCAAATTTAGAGATCCCTGAAAGCATTTTAGTACTGGGTGCTGTTATGACATGGTACTAAAGGTACAATTACTAATTTAATTTATTTTTTAATTATATTCATCAGATCAACGGTCAAAAATTTTTATAGAAAATAAGTATCAGGAAATACCCACTGGTACTTAACAACCATCATAACAAACCTCTATTTATAATACAGCAAGCTGTTTATCTCCATTTTGCATTACAAGAGGACTAGTTCTTTGGAGCGCAGGATGGTGAAGACCCGTCTGGTCGGCCTTTAGCAATTTTGGACATTTTGACTTGATGCAAAAGAAACCAATCTGCCAGATTAACTAATCATTTTCGCAGACGCTGCAAGCTCTTATGGGATTAGGATACATCGGGATGTTACCCAAAATCTCCTGTCACTGGCATGACTAGTTTTGTTGCAGCCCAAGGGATCCACATATATGCTTACTCCCAGCCTCTATTTGGGCCCTGCTCCTGCGACGCAGCCTGCAGGAGTTCCATTGACTAAAAGTCTATTTGGGACTGCTTCGCTCCATATTTTTTAGCTCCACTTCTAAATCTTCAAGCCAAACACCTCCTATTCCACCAACTCCAACTTTACGAAAAATGTGGATCTAAAGGTCAACTCCAAGTATTCTGTGGAGCTCCTCAAAGGGTGCTCCAGGAAACAATATTTCAAACCGCCAATGCCATTGGTTACATACTTCTCTCGTACCGGTTCGCGAGAAAAGAAAGAACAGTCCACCCATCTTTTCTTCTCCGTCGTGCCTCACGCCCCATTGCCTTCCGCCGCCGCCAGCCTTAGCCTCGTCGGATCGAGCCGCCCCTGGCCATCCAAACAAGCAAAATAGATCC
The DNA here is from genome assembly GCF_005286985.2 of Setaria viridis. Taxonomy (NCBI): domain Eukaryota; kingdom Viridiplantae; phylum Streptophyta; class Magnoliopsida; order Poales; family Poaceae; genus Setaria; species Setaria viridis. Next base: position 9,094,558 of record NC_048264.2, read on the forward strand.
CAGCAATGGCCTCAATTAGATGCTGCCCTGGACGACGGCCAGTGTTTCGTCGGCCTTACAGCACCCAGGTGCTGCCCAGCCATGGCGTTGCCCCGCCCGGCCCCTGGCTGGACGGCCGTGGTGCACTGGTGCTGCCTACAGTGGCCACCGCAACCAGGAATTAAAGAAGCATGTATTCATTTTTTTTTGTCTCGTGGAAGCACGAGAAGATGTACGTGCTGCTGGGATGGGAATTGGCAAACCTTCAGGACCAGAGATTATCTTTTGGTTTCTTTGTTCTGATCAACAGAGGCGTGCAAGTACCATTGTTGTTGAATTTCGCTGGGTGCAGGGCATGGCTGAGAGCCTAAAAACTTCCCCTTTTGCATTCGACACGTTGATGCAGATTGACAGAGGTGGATTTTGGGGGTGGCCGTCCATGTGCTCAGTGGTGGTCCGGTGGAGACTGCGAGAGAGGAGTTGGACGTGGGGCTGCGTTGGTGCAGGTGAGCGCGAGCAGAAAGGAGGGAGAGAAGAGGGAAAAGCGGAGAGGCTGACATGTGGGACCAATTTACAAGGGACTATTCCCACCCAATCCTACATTTTTGAGAGCTGGAGTCATGTCATTAGCCAAACAGGTTGATCAACTCCATATTTTTCTGAAGTTGGTTGGGTGGCGCTGCGGAAAAGTGAAGTTGGTGGAGTGAAGTTGTTTTTTCTTGAGTGGAGGCCAACTGCAGCTGACTGGTTTTGTTAGATGCATTTACAAAGGCGGATGTCTTGCAACTAGCAGCTAGCTTCCTTTACACGGTAGGATGGAGAATATGAGCATGCAAGGTATGAGTGGTATTTTTGTTGCCAAGAAGATTATTACCATAACATCAGCGCGGTATTCTGGTAATCAACTTATTAGTTGTGTAATAAAAAATCCGTTATATTTTATTAACCAGTTAGTAACCAAATCAACATCATGTTTACAACAGATACCCATTTACGTCACTTATTTAGGAAGATAGTAGCGCTCCCTTCGCCTGGAATCTTTAATTCCTATTTTTCCATATATTCCAATTAAATAACCCTGCGAAATCCAGATGTAGTATGCCCCAAGCGTGCTCATCTGAACTATTCGCCTTGAACTACTCGGTAACCCCGGACTTCTGGTCATCTTGTTCGACTAGCACTTCCTGTTCAGTGGCCCATGTCCGTGACAATCGGCGGCACAGTTTTGCAGTGTTTCGGCCGGCATGCAGGCCTAGGTCCAAATGTAAGGACAAATAGTTGGAGTTGGCAAGTGTTGGAGCCTAAAAGTGGCAGCAATGCCGACTAGGCTGGACCAGCTGGTCAAACCGGTCTCTATGGGTGGGCGGTTTGACTAGTCTCGAGCGGTCGGAGGAGTCGGCACGATCGCTGGCGCAGTCAGACCGGTCATCTCGAGTCCAAGATGAATCTTGGAGTCCTGACCGAATTGGAGTTGAAACGGAACTTTCTTATGGGAAAAGACCTCCCACCCTATAAATATTAAGGGCCCTGGCTAATTGAGGGGCACCACCCAATAGACAAAAATATCTTTTACACTTTTTATCTCCAAACCCTTACTTTTCCAACCCCTTTACTTTCCTCCTTCGTCTCAACGGCAGTTGAGGACGTTCTGAGTAGCCTGCCGATCTCAGAGCAATCCTAGGTTCGCCATCTCCGACGGGGTCCCTCTTGAGGTGGTGGACGTAGGTTTTCGCGGTGCCCATGTGACGACCGGCATATCCAAACCCCCTGACCAGTCTGACAGGGCAGGTGCAAGAGCTTCGATGAGGTGGTTTTCTGATCTACACGCGAGCTAGCACACTCGTGTGTTGGCCAGAAAAAGCGCCAACACATTTTGGCGACTCCGCTGAGGAAGAAAGATCTAGTTTTTACAACCGTTCCAGAAAACCCTAGCAAGATGGGATCTACTACGAAGATTGACAAGAACAATATCATCGAGGCTTCCGTGGAGGATCTCAGTAAGGAGGAGCAGTGGAACATCATGGCGCTCCAAGAGTACGTGAAGATGCAGTATCTAGTAGACTTCAAGAAAGATCGCAAGGGAGAAGCGACAAGAGCACGAGACTTCGAGATGCCCGTGATCAAGATGAAAGATAACATGATCGAGGAAGTATCCAATGTAAGTAACTTCCCCCTTGATCAAATCTGCTATCAACGAAGAGTTCAAAAGGGCTTTTAAAGTTCAGAATCAGATTGCTACTTCTTTGGTAGATCGCTTGAACCAACTTGTAGAAGGTAGATCTGTTGAATCTAATAAAAATGATTCTTCTCAAGTTGATTCGCGTGGGGTTATGCATGCAAGTCCATTGGCGGACCTAGGGGCTACGCTCGAAAACCATAAATATGGCATGCTGTTGAACATTTATGCAGGACAAACGCCACCCCGGGTCCAACCGCCAAAGCCGAACACGGCTGAAGCGGTCAGATCGGTTCAGGCAAGCGGTCTGACCGGTCAGGCCTCTCAGGCCAGCCAGTTAGCGATTGTCCCTGAATCGCTTGTGCCGCTTGCTGTTGTGCCTAGTTCAGTTGTTCCTAACCGTACTAGTGAGCTTGAAGTGAATACACCCTTGGTTAGCACAATAGTATACACGTCACCCCAATCCCTAACACCATTATTTCTTCTAGGAATATTTCAAACGACGTGTTTTCTGATTTAGATTGCATTCAGAATGGCAATCCAACCCACATGAATGTTGCAAATACATTAGCTCTAGCGCTACAAGAGCCAAATCCTTATAGTGAGGTTAGAAAATTTAAAGAGAAAGTTTTGGCTATGATTCAAAGCAAGTTTGGCATAGATGTACGCAATTCAAAGTTATATCAAAAGCCATATCATGCTGATTTTGACTATATCCCCTATCCTGTCGGTTGGCACATGCCCGATTTTGTTAAATTCAGCGGTGAAGATAACCGAATTACTTGGGAACACATTAGTCAATATCTCGCTCAACTAGGCGAAGCTGGTTATTACAATGCTTTGAGAATTTGTTTGTTTTCCTTATCATTGACTCGAACCGCTTTTGCTTGGTATTCTTCTTTGGCTCCAGGCTCTATTGCTTCATGGGATCAATTAGAGCATAAATTTCATGATCACTTTTACACCAGGAATTTCCAATTAAAGTTGATGGATTTAACATCGGTTAGGCAAGGCAGAGAGGAATCTGTTTCCAATTACATAAAACGACTCAAAGAAACTAAAAACCGATGTTTTAATCTGTCAGTTTCTGATAATGATTTGGCCGATCTTGCTCATAAGGATTTAAAATCATCTATTAGAGATCTGCTAGAAGGTTTTGAGCTTCATACCATTGCACGAGTACTTATGAGGGCTTCAACAATAAAACTTAGGATTGCTAAGGAAAAAGATAGTTTCAAGTCTCATCGGTCTAACATGCATGCTATTGAATATGATTCCGATAGCTCGAACGACGCCGACAATGAGGTTTATGTTACCAAATTTGTTTGGCCCTCTAAAGCTAAATCATATTCTTGTGTGTCCCTTAAGCCGGCTCATAAGAGTTGGCACGAAAAAGTAAAATTTACTTTTGATGTTTCCAAGTGCAATCACATTTTTGATGAGTTGCTTAAACTTGGACATTTGAAAATATCTCATACTATTCCTCCACTTGACGAGCTGAAGAGGAAAGCATATTGCAAGTTTCGTAACACTTTTTCTCATGCAACTAATGATTGCAATGTCTTTCATCAACAGGTTCAATCGGTTATAAACGAAGGCCGTTTGACGTTTCATGAAATGCAAGTGTACAAGACACCGTTTCCTGTTAATACTATGGACAAACAATAGCCTAAGGTACTGGTTGGGCCACATCAAGCCGAAGCTACCAAAGGCAAGAATGTTGTGATCGGGGAAGAGAAACCCGATTTGAGGGGAAAGAGTTAACAAGGGAAGTGGTGTATGAAAAGATTCCAGATGGTAGGAAGTCATTTAAAATTATTGTAAAAGCTTTTGGACATGATGGGAAAGCAACATCCACGGCATCTAGTCAGAAGCTATTCGAGTCTGCTGGGCAGACCAAACCGGTCAGATCGGTGCAGGGGACTGGTTAGACCAGTCAGCCCCAGGAACACCCCAGAATGCTGAAACCGAAGCATCTAGAGATTGGGACTTGGAAGCTTAATGTGGCAAAAGATCCAGGGAGTAGCCCCAGGGAAAAAGTCACCTTTGATATGCTTCTGGATAAATATTCCAAGCAAAAGACCGTTACAAGTGATCGGCTATTAAAAAAGAGAATGAGGTCACCTACTCATCGAGAGAGGCAAGATTCACCGCCAAGAGTGGTGGCAAGATAGAGAAGTGACCAAGATCAACCAAAGCAGTACCCCTCCACATCTTGGGCTCCTCCGTCATCAAATCCCCCATACCCGGTATGGGATGACAATGGGGTAATATGGGTGCCTTACTAGTCCGTGCAGCAGCCGTCTTTCCATCCTGGATAGGGAGAATCAAGGAAGTCAGCTTTGGACAGAATCTCACACCCCGTGCAAGGCTGTTGGGCACCCTGCTCATCTGGTCAGGGTGCACAGACTCGACCGGTCAGATCGATCTACTCCAACCGGTCAGATCGGCCTGTCCAGACGCTCAGAACGCCTCTCAAAAGCAAGTGTATCGTCCTAAGAAGAAGGAGAGGAAGGTTCAGAAGATGAAAATAGACTCAGGGAAAGGTACAGAGAAAACTATTGTCCAGATTGGGTCTATGGATGTCCCTGTTGAGAGTAATGCTAAAAGACTGGTTGGTATAGGCAATCTGGTCGTGTCATCTGTTCAAAAGGCTCCTACTGCTAATGATCATGAGGCTAGTAGCAGTGGTTCCAACTCCAAGTACTTCTTACCAAGGTGGTGTCCTCCCAAGTTGACTCACACCCAAAGGAGGAAGTTGTAGAGGGTAAGGCTGCAAGAAAAGAGGGAACAGGAGCTAGAGAAGCAAAGGGATGAAGCATTAAGCAAGTATAGGCCCATGGTCCATCAGAAAAAGGAGTGGAGAGTCAAGGCAGACGCCCCAACTCCACCGGTTAGACCAGTTGAGGTGCTAGCACTAGCGCCTGAACCGGTTAGACCGGTCGAGGGGTCGGTCAGACCACTTAAGCTAGAGTCGCTCCCCGGTTTTGCCTCTTCTATCCCTATGACTTGTGACAATGAGTTGGCATCAGTCCATGAATCAGAGGATGATGAGCAGCTTGTTGATTACAGTTCTTCGCCTGAGTGCATTAACCTAGACATAAATGTGATTCACATATTGATGGATAGTTATGTCATCTCAGAGGAGGAGCTTGCTCACCTTGACTTTGGGCCTAAGGAAGCTATATTCCAGAAGCCTAAAGCCACTGACAATCATCTGATGGTGCTGTACATGAAAGGTCATATCAATGGGAAACCAATTTCTCGAATGCTAGTTGATGGAGGAGTGATTGTCAACTTAATGCCCTATTCTTTGTTCAAGAAATTGGAAGGTTCAGATGAGGAGCTGATCAAGACCAACATGACTGTCAGCAGTGTGGGAGGAGGCAAGCCTATGGGAGCTAAAGGTGTTGTCTCTATGGAGCTCACTGTTGGGAGCAAGACATTGGCTACCACTTTCTTTGTTGCCGAGACCCAAGGTAACTTCAGTTTAATTTTGGTTCATGATTGGATATATGCGAATCAATGTGTCCCTTGTACTTTGCATCAATTCTTAATCCAGTGGGTAGGTGATGAGGTAGAGGTCGTGCATGGTGATACGTCGGCTTGTGTTGCTGTAGCCAATAGTTCCACCATAAGTGTGCATGATAATGTCAAGGGATTATCTAGTTTAGATCTTTCTGATTATGAGTTCATTAGTTGCACAAAGGATGGTTTTGTCACTACTGTAGTAAAGCCAGTTGAGGATCGACTAACTTATCACATATGATGTAATGAATGTAAATCTAGACTGGTTGCAGTAGAGGCTACAACATTATCGGGCGCAGAAGAATGATATGTGTGAGGCCATTGAGGACCTTGATGATATGAGTAAATTAGGACAAGGGTTTACGTCGGCTGATTTTTCAGAGGAGGTGGATATTGGTGATGGTACTATACCAAGGCTGACATTTTTTAACAAAAATCTTGAGCCTAGTTTTAAGGCTGATTTATTAAAGTTATTGAAAGAGTATGTTGACTGTTTTTTATGGAATTATACTGAAATGCCTGGTTAAGTCACGAGCTAGTTGAGCATTGGCTGCCCATTAAGCCCATTTTTAGGCCACATAAACAACCTGCTAGACGCTTTAATCATATTATTTATGATTGAGTGAAAGAAGAAATCAATCGGTTGTTTGATGCTAAGTTTATTAGGCCTTGTCGATATGCTGATTGGGTTTCTAATATTGTGCCTATTGAGAAGAAGGGCACAGGTAAGCTTAGAGTGTGCATTGATTTTAGAGATCTTAATAGAGCTTCTCCAAAAGATGAATATCCTATGCCCATAGCCGATATGCTTATTAATGTTGCATCTGGACATAGAATGATTAGCTTTCTTGATGGCAATGTTGAGTACAATTAAATCTTTATGGCCGAGGAGGATATATCCAACATGGCCTTCGTGTGTCCAGGATTTGTTAGTTTATTTGAGTGGGTTGTTATGACTTTTGGTTTGAAGAATGCTGGTGCTACTTATCAAAGAGCTATGAATTTAATTTTTCATGACTTGCTTGGAGTAGTGCTAGATGATATTGTGGTTAAATTGGTTGGGCCAGAATCCCATTTGGCTGATTTAAGGTTGGCATTTGAAAAAAATGCATAGATATGGCTCAAAGATGAATCCACTCAAATGTGCTTTTGGTGTATTGGCTGAGAAATTCTTGGGTTTTGTAGTACATGAGAAGGGTGTTGAGATTGATCCTAAAAAGATTGAATCCATTAGAAAACTACAAGCTCCTACTTGTAAAAGTTCTTGGGCAACGTGAATTATTTGAGGAGATTTATTTGCAACTTATCCGGGAAGGTGAATTCTTTTACTCCTTTACTTCGGTTGAAGAACGAAGCTGATTTTACTTGGGGGGCAAAACAGTAAGAAGAATTTGAGGAAAATCAAGAATTATATGTCTTCACCGCCTATGCTTCAAGCGCCAAAACATGGTGTTCCTTTCAAGTTGTATGTGGCAGCTGAAGGAGGTGTTATTGGGGTTGTTTTGACTCAAGAAACCGAAGGGAAGGAACATATTGTTACCTATGTAAGTAGGAGATTATTGGATGCCAAGACAAGGTACACTTTTATTGAAAAGTTGTGCTTATCATTGTATCATGCTTGCACCAAATTGAGGCATTATTTATTATCAAATACTTGCATAGTAGCTTGTCAAACCAACATAATTAAATACATGTTGCAAAAACCTATTTTGATTGGTAGAATCGGCAAATGGGCTTATGCTCTCACTGAATATGATCTGGTTTGTAAATCGTTGAAATCAATGAATGGTCAAATTGTAGCCGATTTTATCGTCGAGCATAGAATTGATGAGCAACTTGATTTAAATGTCGGTTATATCACTATTACCCTTTGAAAATTGCACTTTGATGGATCGGTCTACAAGAGTGGCTGCGGTGTTGGTGTGGTCCTTATTTCACCAAACGAAGTTGTTTCTGAATTTCTTAGCCGATTGAATCGCAAGTGTACTAATAATCAAACCGAATATGAGGCTTTATTATTTGGTTTGGAGATTTTACGAGAGATGGGGCTGAAACATGTTGAAGCTTATGGAGATTCCTTACTGGTGGTACAACAAGTATCCAAGGTATGACAATGATTGGACGGGTTTATAAATGCATATCTTGATAAATATTTAGACATTATATCTTGCATTGATGAATTTACTATTTATCATGTACCAAGGGAAGAGAATCCAAGGGCTAATGCTCTGGCACAACAAGCGTCTGGCTATAATATTCAGAAGAGAAATTTTCACGAGAGAAAACCGACGCTTTACGAGGCTGAGGGTTATGTCCTGGAGAAACTGGTCCGACCGACCTCCAAAACCGGTCTGACCGGTCCAACCAGTAGGACTACCCAAACTGCCGGTTTGACCGGTCTATCTGATGAAGTTCCCACTTCGGCCATGGAGTGTTCTAAATTTGCTCAGAACGAAGTGGATGTCTAGAGGAAGCCTCTGATTGATTATTTACAGAATCTTAAGTGTTCAGTTGATAGAAAAGTCCGACGATGGGCACTCAAGTTCACTTTGGTTGATAGGGAGTTGTATCGTCAGACGGTTGATGGGTTACTTTTGAAATGCTTGGGTTCTGATCAGGCCAAAGTGGCTATGGTAGAGGTACATGAAGAAGTTTGTGGTACACATCAATCGGCCCATATGATGAAGTGAGTTCTTAAGCGGGCGTGCTTTTTTTGGCCCAATATGATAGCTGATTGTTTTTGCTACTATAAAGGTTGTGAAGAGTGTCAAAAGTTCGGGGATATTCAGTTGGTGCCTGCTTCATTGATGCACCCGATTATCAAACCATGGCCTTTTAGAGGATGGGAATTGGATTTTGTTGGCAAGATTCATCCTTCTTCATCAAAGGGATATTGTTTTGTGATTCTGGCTACTGATTATTCCACCAAGTGGACTGAAGCAATTCCCCTTAAGAATATGACACATCGAAAGGTGATTGAGTTCATTAAGGAGCATATTATAAATAGATTTGGCATCCCACAGACATTGACTATGGATCAAGGAACTTCATTCATATCTAAGGAAGTGCGTGCGTTTGTTGAGTCTTATGGTATTAAATTGCTCAATTCATCTCCTTATTATGCTCAAGCTAACGATCAAGCTGACTCTAGCAACAAGATTTTAGTTAGGCTCATCAAGAAAAAGATAGAGGACAATCCTAAAAGATGGCATGAGGTATTATCTGATTGCTAGACATGGCGCCACTAAAGTTACTCCTTTTGAGCTTGTCTATGGTCAAGAAGCTGTTTTACCCGTTGAGGTAAATCTGGGTGCATATAGGTTGGCTAGGCAAAATGATATTCATTTTGACACCTATTATGATTTAATGATGGATAATATTGATGAGGTGACCGACAAGAGAATGGAGGCATTAGTTGAAATGGAAAAGGATAAAATTCAGGTAGCTAGAGCATACAATAAAAAGGTCAAGGCCAAGACATTTCATGTCGAAGATCTGGTTTGGAAGACAATTCTACCTATAGGAACCAAGAGCAATAAGTTTGGAAAGTGGTCTCTGAGTTGGGAAGGGCCATATAAAATTACAAGTGTGCTTCATGGGAATTCCTATATGGTGGAGACATTACATGGATTTCAGCTACCTAGAGCTCTGAATGGTAGGTACCTAAAAAAGTATCATCCAAGTGTTTGGCAAGACGCTTGAAGCAATATGGCTGATATTTTGAAATATCGCCCTTAGAACAAATGGCCGATGGAATCCATCGCCCTTAGGCTTATTTTATATCTTGGTATGCAAGCTTTACCAAGAAACAGGGGGCATGTGTTGGAGTACAAAAGTGGCAGCAATGATGACCAGGCTGGACCAGCCGGTTAGACCGATCTCTATAGGCGGTCGACCGGTCTCGAGCGGTCAGAGGAGTCGGAGCGGTCGCTGGCGTGGTCAGGGCGGTCGCTAGCGCGGTCGTCACGGTCGCCGCAGTCGCTAGCGCGGTCAGACCAGTCATCCTGAGTCCGAGATGAATCTTGGAGTTCTGGTTGAATGGGAGTTGGAACAGAACTTCCTTACGGGAAAAGACCTCCATCTTTCTTGGTGAGCAAGTATGTCCAGGCAGCATGATTGGTAAAGACAATAACTTTTGCACCAATCAAGTAAGATCTAAACTTATCAATCGCAAACACAACAACCAAGAGCTCTTTTTCTGTAGTTGCATAATTTAGTTGAGCTCCTATCAAAGTTTTTCTTGCATAAGCAATTGCATGATGCTTCTTATCTTTGGTTTGGCCAAGGACCGCTCCAACAGCATAATCACTAGCACCACACATTATTTCGAACAGCAGCTCCCAATCAAGGGATTAAATGATTAGAGCTAAGATGAGCGCTTCTTTCAGGATATGAAAAGACTTTAAACACTCATCGGTAAACTCAAAAGGTGCATCCTTAGCTAGAAGGCTTGTAAGAGGCCTAGCGATCTGCGAAAAGTCCTTAATGAACCGACGGTAGAACCCCGCATGACCTAAAAAGCTACTGATGCCTTTCACGTTGATGGGAGGTGGAAGCTGTTCTATAACTTCGATCTTAGTTCTATCCACCTCGATCCCCTTCTTGAGCACAAGGTGCCCGAGCACAATGCCTTCACAGACCATAAAATGGCACTTTTCCCAATTCAGTACTAGGTCCTTCTCTTGGCATCTCTGCAAGACCTTGTCTAAATTCTCAAGACAATGATCGAAGGTTTTCCCATAGATGAAAAGGTCGTCTATGAAGACTTCCATGATTTCTTCGATCATGCCTGAGAAAATAGACATCATGCACCTTTGGAACGATGCGGGCGCATTGCAAAGCCCAAAAGACAGTACGGTAAGCGTGTGTTCCATAAGGACATGTAAACGTGGTCTTGCTCTGATCATAAGGGTGGATGGGAATTTGATGATAGACGGAGTACCCATCAAGGAAACAAAACAAAGAGTGCTTCGCCAACCACTCTAACATTTCATCAATGAAGGGCAACAGGAAGTGATCTTTCTTAGTTGCCAAGTTAAGTTTCCGGTAATCAATACACATTCTCCACTACTGCGTGATGGTTCATTGTGGGATAAGCTCATCCTTACTATTCTCAATGACCGTCATTCCTCCCTTCTTCGGCACAACCTGAACGGGGCTAACCCACTCGCTATGTGGCATGGGATAGATTATCTCGGCGTGCAAGAGCTTAAGGACCTCCTTCTTAACAACTTCCCTCATCGTATTGTTTAGCCTACGTTGAGGCTCCCTAGATGGTGTGCTTGACGGGTCGATAGGGATTCGATGGGTGCAGAGGGCAGGACTGATCCCTTTGAGGTCTTGTAGCGAGGAGCCAAAAATAGACCTATGCTTCTCTAGAACGGATAAGAGATTAGCCGTCTCCTCATCATATAGCTTATTGCTAACGATGATGGGGAATTCTATGTTGCCCTCTAAGAAGGCATAGCAAAGGCGAGAAGGAAGGGGTTTTAGCTCGATTGGTGGTCGTTATGGCTTTTTCGTGGGTAGGTAGCTCAAGCATTTCTCCTAAATCATCCTCTTCGTGAATGAAAACCTCAGCATCTTTTTCTAAGGACGTCTCAGGGGGCTCAAAGGGTGAAACAATCAACACTTCCTCAACCGACTCTACGTGGGGGAGATGGTCTGAAATAGAATTCTTCAACCAAGAAATTGGAATAGAAAAGACATCACTCCCAAGAGTTACGTCGAGGGTTCCTAGTATGGGTGCATCTAGGAACAATTTTTTAATTGGGTGCCCTATCAAAATATCAAAGTCATACACTTCAAAGATATGGAAATCAAGGGCAACCTAAACATTGTCGTGCCATATAGGCACTTTATGCATAATCCCAACTCCTTCTATGATAGAACATGGTGCAATCTGGAAGGTTTTGTTGGTTGGGGCTAAAGGGTTCTCTCCTAGGTGAGTGAGTGCAAAAGATGCGGACATGATGTTGGCTCCAACCGTGGGATTATAAAGGACCTCTACCACAATTCCTTGGATATGGCATTGGACGGTTAAGGAGAAATTATGTTATAATTAAAGGAAAATTTTAAAAAGTCTGTATTTTTAAATATCCTAAAAAGAGGGATGGTACACCCATTTCCAGGGTCGGATCGCCCTGTGGCCCACCCCTGGAGAACCATTTCCAGGAGCGGGTCACTCCGTGGCTCGCCTCTGCAAAAGGTTCTCTAGGGGCGGACCGGATACTGCAGTAACTGCCCCGTTTTGTAGGTGCGGGTGGCAATTTCACTCACCCTTAGAAAAAAAATAGGACACTCCTACAAATCATTTTTTTTAGTATTGTTTGACTATGACGTGCTATTTATGGTCTTGAGGTATCCACTTAAAAAGTAACTTTTCTCACACTAATATATGATATATAGTCACCGTTGCCTCTGATAAGAGTCTCATTGGCGGCAAAGACTTTGGTGTCATTCTAAAAAATAGTTCATCATGCTTCTTACAAACATAGAATCCTATGGGCACGGGATGCATCAGGATACCACCTATAGTACCTACAGCAACCGAGGACAGACAGGGCTGTGCAATCCGTGCATCCAGGCTTGCATTCCCTGAGGTGATGCAGCAATAAAAGAGCTTGCTCACCGCGGATGGCATGATGTGAGGTCCTGAGGTATCAAATTTCTTCGGTGTTCTATATAGTACACTTGCAAGTTCCAACTGGAAGCAACAGAGGGAGCAGTAGATCTGGGCATAGACTCCACTACTGTGGGAAATAAAACAAAGGATCTGAGCGGTGGGCATATCAACGGCAATCCTAGCTCCGCGGTTTCAGGAAATTATTTTCCGTTGACAAAGTACAAGTCCAAATGAACTTCTATGGTTATAGCAAAAAAAAATCTTTTTCTTGGTTACCTTGAATCGGTGTCAATTTCATCTCCATGGCACGAGAAATTAATGAGCGATATAGTCACTGAGAATCAGTGTCAACTTCATCTGAGGAGTTTCAGATGGCGAGAGGGTACACGATCTTTGCATTCTCGACACTCCACACACCACTCTCATTGATTTCCATAAGTTTGTATTTTGTCAAATTTTACCAGCTGAGAATATTGCTGCCTAAGGTTGATCAATGAACATTTCTTGTAATTGGATATTAAGCTACATAATAAAATGTTATCATATCTGTAGCTGCGGTGAACACTCAAACAACATTTTAGCTTAGTAATAGTAGGCACATGTAATTGACACCAACTAGAAAAGTACCGCAGCAAAACAAGCTACTCAAACCAGGGGACACTTTTTTCGTGTTATTAACTACTGTGGTTAACGATTTGCGACCGTCGTACTACTTGATCGTTGTGCAATTATGGCATCTGCTGGCTTTCATAAACCAGAACGTATGAATGTATGATATATAGTCACCGGCTCCCTACTCAGTTTTACAAGGTTGCCTCATTTCTCATAGAGAAAAAAAAAACTTCTGTAACAAATTAATTGGATGATCGGGGTCACCAAATTTCGATCATACGGGCATGGGATGCAATAGCATAGTAGTCGGTGTCTACTGCGACAAGAAACGTTTGATCAACATTACCTACAGCCATGCTGTCTCATTACCTAACTGCCGCAGGACGACATGCTGTAGCAGGAGTAGAAACGGAGAATGAGAGCTATAAACATGTCTTCGGCGCCCCAGTCTCTCCTGGTACAAGATCTCTGCACTTGCCTGTCCTCAGCACTTCCTAGCAGCGACGGCCTTAACAACAAGAGGCCACGTGATTTTTGAACAGGAACTATGAAATGATGAACTAATGATGACAAGAGGAACTATTTTTCCTTGCTTGCTTGTCCCGCAAAACGCAACTACTTTAATAAACGAATGAGGATCATCTCACTAGTACTGCTTTAATGAGGTGTCATTTTTTATTATTTGTCGCATTCGGGGAAGAGGAGATGACAATGGAGGCTTCAGCAACAGGAAGAGGAAGGTCCCAGGACGCCAACTTTTGTTGTGTAGTTCTGCGTGGTCCATGCATGTAGGAGACATTTTTTACCGGTATAATGCTAAATTGTGCTGTATTACATATCTCATCCAAATGGATTTGTTTCCAAAAATCAGCCTTGAAATTTTTAGCTGGCCTGGTGTTTTATTTACACTGCTTTAATTTTGTTCAGATAATTATCGGCTGGAGGGCTGCTTTAATTTTTCCGCATTGACAAGTTTTTTGTGTTGTTTGATGCAAGCGAGCGACTCATTGTACCTCCCTTTCATGGTTATCTCTATAACTGTCCATTTGGTTTAAAAAAAACCAAATGCCCCGCTCCCCACCAGCCCCGCTCTTCCCCCCGCCGCTGCGCCGCCAACCACCGCCGGCGCCAACCGCCCACCGCCGCCAAGCCCCTGCGAACCCGCACCTCACCCAGCCCCTACAGCCCCCATCCCCTTTATCCCCACCCTCCAAGCGAGCCTGGGAGCAGTTCTTCAACAGCTCCCCACCGCCGCCCCCACAGCTCCTCCGACGGTCGGCGTTTGAGGCCGATTGGGTGCTGGACTCACCGGATCTGCAGGCCACCGCGCCGGATCCGGAGCCCCCACTGCTAGATCTACTACCCGGCAGCACCAAATCAGCTCCCGGGGGGAAGGATGGGACGCGGTCTTACGCGAAAGTCGTCAGAGCCAGACGCTTCAATACTCCAACCGGCCGAGCCTACCTGCACCACCACGGAGAAGACCGCGCTCCTACCCATGGGGGACGGAGTAACTCCGACGACAAGACGACTACGCGGCGCATTCAAGGCTCTACGTCAGCGGCGCCACGCCCCGGACCTCCGTACGGTGAAGTAATGGACATACCTCAGCACAATCTGGCGAGCCATGACTGGCAACCAGTGCGAAGCCGACGGACGCGGCGGCAAGCGCGGCCCGAGGAGCGGCGACGCGACGGCGGACACGACCGGAGCCACAGCGACAATTCAAGGCGGCCACCAAACAGGGCGCTGCTCGCCTTCAAACGGGCGACTGAGGGCCGCTGCTTCCGGTGCCTCGCCCCCAATCACCTTGCCTCGGCGTGCCGCGACCCCGTCCGCTGCTTCCGGTGCCGGCGCTTCGGGCATAGGGAGCGCGAGTGCAGGGCGCCACGGCCACACCTTCATCAGAGGCCCGACACTCACAAGTCCCCTTGCCCGCCGCCGCCACCTACACATCCTTGCACACCGCCGCCACCTCCACAGCCGCGCGAAGCTGCTCCTGCTCGCCGCCTGCCGCCCAACAACGTCCGCCATTCGACACATCGCCACTTCCCCCATCGCCACCCCCCCCCCCCCGCCGCCGGGTCCTATCCACCTCAATCAAGAACCACCACAACTACAATGGCCATAGGAGACCCAAATACGCGGCCAGAAGCTGAAACGGTGTTCGTCTCCACTACCTTCCACCTCGAGCATGATGCGCGGGACTGGGAAGCCTGTGCACTAGTCCCGTGGGCATTGCATCTGCCACCAGACGCCGGCGCCAGGGACATCGCCAGACTCCTCACCAGGGAACTCCACCTGCGGCCAGGCGACGTCACTGTCACGCTCCATCAACCTGAACCTTATCTCATCCGGTTCGAGCAGGCGGAACACGTGGCGGAGGCACGGCGGAGAGGGCGATTCACAGGCGACGGCATCGACATCTGCCTCTGCACCTGGCGAAGCCTCACACATGCTCTCGGCTTCCGTATCTTCTACAGGGTCCGCCTCTGCCTCGACGGCATCCCGTCGCACGCCTGGACACCGGAGATCATCGAGCGCGTCATCGGCCACAAGTGCGCCCTCCAGCATATCGTCACTGACCTTCTTCAGCCGGCGGACTCCAGGCATATTGAGTTGTGGGCTTGGACGGTGGATCCGAGCGAAATCCCGAAGAAGGTATGGCTTGCTTTTACTCATAATCCAGCAGCACAATCATCCACATTTGCAGTTTCGGCCGAGCTCCTGCAGCTGCCTTGGCAGCAAGGGACCCGATTTGAGGTCTTCATCCACTTGCCACTTCTGGAGGACTACTCGGCGGCAGCGCGTGATCTCCAGCAAGCCATCGATAATCCGCAAAGCATCGTCCCCATCCGGCGACGCTACGAATGGCGCTACGGCCTCGTCGACGGCGCGCCCTCGGATGCCAGATCACGCTTTCCGGCGCGACTCCCCCGACCGCCGAGAGAGCACATCAGTGCGGATCCTCACCGTGCTGAACCAAGTGGAGGACGGCGCGCGTCTGCGGGCGGCCACAGAACAGAGCATGGCGCCCGAGCTGCGGGTGATGATGGGGAAGAGGGACGACGGCGCGACGACAGCACCCGTCAGCAACAGCGTAACAAAGAAGACCGTCACAGGCGCCGCCCGGCGCGGCAGCGCTGTGATGACCGGCCGTTCGTCTGGCCGTCCCGTCGAGAAGACAACGACGACCATCAAGATGGTGACTATGAACACCCAGGACAGGGGCGGCAGACCGGCTTCGACTCCTGGTGGGATTCGGGGAAGGTGCGCCGTGACCGCACTCGTTCCCCCCCAAGGCGAAGCTATGCTCCTCCGCAGGGACGACGACACGAAGATGGCGCACCGGGGCTAACCAGCCTAGCCCCATCGCAGCTCCAAGCTCTCTTCGTGGTGCAAGCGGCAGCACTGAAGCACTACGCCTAACACCAGGTAACCGCAGCACCCCCAATGACTGACTCTTCTACCTTGGACGCCAGGAAGAGCTTCTGGCACACCGGAGCCGATGAGTACATCCGCAAGGCGTACTGGCTCGCCGACCGTCTCGGCATTGATGATGCGGCGCCAGGGGAAAAGGCCTGGTCCGATCCAGTTCCGCTGCCGCGCGTCTTCGACCGGCTCCGCGCGACGCTGCTACAGGACTCGACGGCGACGGCGGCGGCGGCGTCTCCATCTGTCCAAGAGGTCAGCCGGGCGCTTGATGCCCTGTGCGTCGAGGCTGCACTGGAACCTGTAGGGGGTGCAGCCCAGCAGAATAAGCAGGCCGCGACCCAACACCCAATGGGCAAGTTGCTCGGCAAGGAGGCCCAACAGGTGGGGGCCCAATTAAATGCTGTTCCTGCTCATCTGCCACCGCGAAGGACAAATGAGGTGGGCGGCCCATCTCGATTTGGGCCAAGGGAGACGGCTTCTCCTGTGGGGGATGATAATGGGCTGACCCACAACTCAATCACTGAGTGTTTCACTGCGGCCCAACGCACCCTGCTGAACAAACCTAGCGCCCACCAGACGCCCATCCACTCTATAAGGCCAGAACAGCACACGCCATCACCTCCTGCGCCACAGACAACACAAATCATCCCAGCACCACAAATTGACGATCTCTTTGCAACACCGCCACCACCAGCACTGCCGCAGCAACCACCGCAACGCATGCGTAGGGGCCGCACCTTTGATATGAGCAAAGTGCGGCGGAGCGCACGCCTAGCCAAAAAGCCATCTATGCCAGCAGTCGAGCGTGCACAACGAAACTTCTGGAGAAAATTAGGTGTAGGCAACGACGAGATGGCACTGATTGAGCAAGTGTTGCAGGATTTTCTTAACATGTTCAGGGGGCGCTGCCGGACTACGTCATCTCTGCCATGACCGCCCTCTTCGACCTTGACGACGACGCGGCGGACCAAGTGAACGAAGCGCTTCTTCTGATGGCAGGGGATGATGTGGGAGAACTCCAGCAGTTGGACCATGCGGCTGCATGAGTGCTCTGCCAGGACAATTGCATCAAGTGTCTCATTACTCTATTATGTATCGCTGCTACTACTACTACTACTACTGCTACCGCGACGTTTATGTAATTTCTAGTTCAGCTCCTCACCCTGCTGGCTGCGACCTTCGGGGAGGACTTCATCTTAGCCCTGCTGGCTGCGACCTTCGGGCAAAAACCTTGAACTCCAAACTATGCCACGACTACTACTATGAACCTAAACCTGCGGCGACAGCTTCTACGGTGATAAAATGCGACAACGACAACGGGAGTGATTTAGTAGCAGCACCACCTACGAACAGTGACCAGCGCATCTACGAGCTTACTATTCCGCGTGTCACAACACCACTGCCGCAGGAGTCGCTGCAAAATCCGCAAAAACGACCAGTACAACTTCATGCGCCACAAAATAAATTAAATGACTGACAACTTCCAAATTTTGAGCTGGAATGTGAGAGGGCTAAATGCACCAGCAAGATGTCTCACAGTTCGCGAAACCATTGCGGCGACAACATGCCATATCGCATGCCTGCAAGAAACAATGATGCAAAACATCGACGCGGCTCTAGCTAATCTCCTAGGGGGACCCCGCTTAAATAACTTTACATTCCAAGCGGCTTCAGGCACGAAGGGCGGTATCCTCTTACTCTGGGATGAAAGAGTGTTTGACATACAGGACATTCAAACAAACCGGTTCTCGATCTCAGCAACAACAATAGTTAAACACAGCAACGTTCGCTTCAAACTCACGACGGTATACGGCCCATCGCGACACTTAGCCAAGCCGGCCTTCCTTCGCCACCTGCGAGCAATGACGCCAGAGGACAACACTCAATGGCTCATACTGGGTGACTTTAACTTAATATACAGTGCAAGAGACAAGAACAACAACAACCTAAACAGGAGGCTTATGAGGAGTTTCAGAGCAACAATTAATTACTGCGGCCTTAAAGAAATACCACTACAAAACAAGAGATTCACCTGGAGCAACGCGCGGCATCAACCGACGCTAACGCGAATCGACAGAGTTTTCTGCAATGCACCCTGGGACCTACACTTCAACGACCACGTCCTCCACGCTCTCTCTTCCTCGCATTCGGACCACTGCCCTTTGCTACTGGCGCAACAATCGGGGCCGCGCAAACCGACACCATTTAAATTCGAAAACTTCTGGACACGGTTACCAAGGTTTCATGAGATTGTTACCAAGGAATGGTCAAAGCCGACCACCCACACTGAGCCGTTCCATAGGCTGGGCTACAAACTACACAAAACAGCTCAAGCTCTGCGATCATGGAGTCGAATGCTAATCTCCGAGGCTCGATTAAAAATGCATATGGCTCAAGAAGTCATCCTACGCCTCGACGTAGCCGAGGAAGCAAGATTGCTCACTGCACCGGAGCACAGTTTACGGAGCAAACTCAAAAACAGACTGTTAGGATGGGCAACCATAGAAAAAGCAAGAAGGAAACAGTGCTCTAGGATAACCTATCTACGACATGGTGATGCAAATACTAAGTTTTTTCACCTCAAGGCAAATTGGAGAAGAAGAAAAAACTTCATTCAACGTTTGCGGATGGGAAATGACTGGGCCGTAACGCACTCACAAAAACAGCAGATAATCCAGAATCACTTCGATGGTGTGATGTCTGCCCCACCTGCCCGAACCAAAACTTTCGACTGGGAAAAACTTCAGTTTCCACCAGTGGATCTAACCGGCATTGACAACCCTTTTTCGGACAAGGAAATAGAAAATGCAATAACTGCCCTGCCCAAGGACAAAGCGCCGGGACCAGATGGCTTCACTGGCTTGTTCTTCAAATCGTGCTGGAATATAATTAAAGGTGATATTATAGCAACAATAAACGCCTTCCACGCGGGTAGATGCAACGACCTAAATTTGCTCAACTCGGCCAACATTGTACTAGTACCCAAAAAGGATGGAGCCGAGAGTATCAATGAATTCCGACCGATAAGTCTCATACATGCAATAGCAAAGATAATTACCAAAATGCTGGCCACTAGGCTTCAACCCTACATGGACAAATTGATATCGCCAAGCCAAAGTGCCTTCATTAAAGGACGAAGCATCCACGACAATTTCCTTTATGTTAGGAATATGGCAAGAAGATTCCACAGGCACAGAATGCCGATGCTGCTAATGAAGCTAGACATCTCAAAGGCTTTTGACTCGGTACGCTGGGACTACCTGCTTGAATTATTGCAACACAGAGGATTTCCCACAAGATGGAGAAACTGGATCACGGCCTTACTAACCACATCAACCTCCAAGGTCCTGATAAACGGCATTCCATCTGAACCAATAATGCATGGACGAGGACTACGACAAGGAGACCCCCTATCCCCCTTTCTCTTCATCCTGGCGATAGATCCACTGTATCAATTCATACACATGGCGACGGGCATGGGACTACTCAAAAAGCTAGGTGGACGTACGCCGCGCACCAGCATCTCTATGTACGCGGATGACGCGGTCATCTTCATAAAGCCAACTCAAGCAGACGTCACAAATGTCACAAAACTATTGAACCTATTCGGTGAGGCTATAGGACTACAAACAAATCTACAAAAGACAACTGTGGCCCCCATTAGCTGCAATAACGTGGACCTAGATGAAACCCTCTCCGAATGGCCGATCACTCGCACAGGCTTTCCGCTAAAATACCTTGGGCTACCACTTGCGATAAGACGTCTACGGAAAGTGGACTTTCAACCACTAATAGACAAAGCAGCTAAGAAGCTATCTGGATGGCACAATCGCAACATTACACAAGCAGGCCGAGTCTGCCTCACCAAAGCTATGCTCTCGGCGCAACCGTTATATCTGCTAACAGTCTTAAAACCTCCAAGCGAAGTAATGGAAGAAGTCGACAAAATCAGGAAACGGTTCGTTTGGGCTGGAGGCAGTATGCTGACAGGTGGCAAATGCAAGGTCAATTGGATGAAATCCTGCTTACCAAAAGAAAATGGCGGACTAGGAGTGTTGAACCTCACTAATTTCGCTAGAGCCTTGAGACTGTGCTGGCTTTGGCACGAGTGGGAATCCCCGGGGAAAACTTGGATCGGAATGGGTACCCCATGTGACGACTCTGACCAACATCTATTCGCGGCTTGCACAACTATCACAGTGGGCAATGGACGCAAAACAAGCTTCTGGCACTCAGCCTGGGAACGGGGAACTAGACCAAAGGACATTGCGCCCAACCTATATAAACTATCCAGGAGGAAACATAAAAAACTCGTAGAAGCCCTACACAATAATAGCTGGGTGGCGGACATTAACATCCATGCCGGACTGACAACACAACACTTGCAAGAATTCGTCACTTTATGGCGGCTACTAGCACCAGTAACGCTGCAAGAACAACAGGAAGACACAATCCGTTGGAAATTCACACAAAACGGACAGTACTCAGCGGCATCAGCATACAAGGCGCAGTTCCTAGGCTCCACTTATGCACCACACAGCAAAACAATATGGAAATGTTGGGCGCCACCGAAATGCAAATTCTTCGCGTGGTTGATACTACAGGACCGCGTCTGGACAGCTGATCGACTTGCGCGACGAGGATGGCCTCACTCACCAAATTGTCCTTTATGCCGCGGACAACAAGAGACAGCACATCACATCCTGGCCCAATGCAGATACACCAGGCGAATATGGAGCCACGTTGCCAATTGGGCTTCGCAACCCAGCATACAACCCTCGGAATGGCACCCAACCGACAATGCCCTCGATTGGTGGATCAATATGACGACAAGGACTGAAGCACCTCGGAAAGGAGTTGGCTCTATGGGGCTGCTAATAATATGGGAACTTTGGAAGGAGCGAAATCGACGAATTTTTAACCATCAAGAGATGGCAACAACCTCAATGTTGGCAAAAATCAAAGAGGAAGCAGGCACCTGGATCTCAGCGGGGGCGAGAGCCTTAGCGTCCTTCTTATCAAGAGAGTAATAGCGCTACGAGATTAATTTTGTAACTTCCTTGTAACTTTCATGTACTATTCTACTATCTCAATGAAATAGGCACTGTCCCGTGCCCGTTCGTTCAAAAAAAAAAAAGAAAACTGCGCAAACATTTAGGCCATGTTTGGGAACCTTGTAAAATATTTCACGTGTAAATGGGTTCCAGATGTAATTTGTTGTGCACAAGAAAATTTCTAAAGTTTATTTCACTTGTAAAATAGCTGTTTCGGTAAATGATGGTGCTTCCTTTAAAAATGAAACTGAAGAAAAAGAAATGATGAGACCGCAGAAGATATAGCGGAGCTGATAGGGAGAGGATTGGGCCAGCGGCTGTCGCAGACGGCAGTGAAGCAACCAGTAGTGACCGGATGAGGAAAAGTTTCACGAACAAGAGCGGAGAGCCTGATACTTGTTGGATAAAAAGTGTCACCTGAGGACGAATTTTTTTATTTCCGGTTGTAAGAGGCTAATCCGGCAGTAATTTTAAAAGGTTCACTTTCCATCCAAAAAGAAATTACGTGTTTTACTTCGAAAAATTTCTGGACTCGTAATTTACACCGGTTTTAAGATAAAAACCAGTCTTCCTAACAGGCCCTTGGTGGTGCGCTAGCATGTAGCGCCTTAAAGTCAAAGCCAAAATGATTATTGGTGTCCTAGTGTGATAAAGAGCATCCACAAGCTTTATATAAAGGATATATTTATTACAGGTGGACCAGTGCACCATCCGATTATAGTCCTCCTTGCCAAATTATAGTTCGTTTTGATTTTTATTAGATTTATAGATTTTTTATGCATTTATATATACGCTATAGGAAAAAATTATGAATCTAGAACAGTAACCATCTACAATTTGGGACGGAGGGATAGATTGTCATCCTTGACGCTAACAGATCATCCTATGGGGGTAGGATGCATAAGGATCGAAGCATGTATGGCTGTACCCAGTGTGATTGGCCGTTTTTTTGTCCTCAAATGCGACTGGCCGTGCTGTGTCAATCTCCTTGTGGCCCTGATCGGAACTCGTGAGCTGCCAAATTTTGGGTCTCCTGGGGAGCGCTTCAGATTAGTCACCACTGGGACAAGATAACCCTTAAATTCATGGACCAGGATATGCACGCATTCCAGAACAAAGAATCGGAGCATTACCACATTGAGTTTCGTGGCCTGTAAACAAACTGTAAAAGCAGAGCATTCTGGGCATAATCTGAATTTTTTGCTCGAATTTTTTACATCATACAACAAAAATCACTTGTAGTGATTTGATTCGAGAGGTAGCACAATGCAGATGTCAATGAACTCTCAGTTACATTCTATTAATAAATTATAGTAGGAACTGATTGTCTGTTGGAAACCATGTTATGTCTTAAATGTAAGATTATTTGTGGTGTTTCAGTGCAAGCAAGGATTCACGCTGCATCAATCAAATCGAAGAAAACGTAGCTGATAATGTACTCCCTCCGTCCCAAATTACTATTCGTTTTAGCTTTTCTAGGTATATAGCTTTTACTACGTATGTGAACATAATATATATTTAGGTGTATAGCAAAAGCTATATATCTAGAAAAATTAAAATGAGTCATCTGTTCGAGCACTGCGCCGCCACCCGCCACCCTCCCCCCGTCCCAGCTCCCGCGCCAGAAATTTCTTGTGCACGCTCAAATCCTCCCTGAAATCTCAACCACCGCATCGATAGCGATGAGAGCCCCCCCCCTCCCCACCTCCAGCCCCCCTCCTTCCGCCGCCGCCGCGCCTCCCACCGCCGCCGGCGTCAACCCAAGCCCACCTCCGCGGAGCCCCAACGAACCTGAACCTCAACCAGTACCCACGACCCCGACCCCCATTATCCCCACCCTCTGAGAGAGCCTGGGAGCAGTTCGTCAACTCTTCCCCACCGCCACCTCCACGGCTCCACTGGCGGCCGCCGCTCGAGGTCGATTGGGTGCCGGACTCACCGGATCCGCAGGTCACCTCACCGGATCTGAAGATCCCCCTACAAGATCTGCTACCCGCCGGCTCCAGGCCCTCTCCCATCGCGAAGGACGGGACACGGTCCTATGCGGAGGTCGTCAGAGGAAGAACCTTCAATTCTCCAACTGCCCGAGCCCCTCTACGCCACCACGGGGAAGACAGCTATCCTACCCATGGAAGATGGCGTAAATCCGACGACAAGACAACCACGCGGCGCATTCAAGACTCCACACCAGCGATACCGCACCCCGGACCTCCGTACGGCGGAGTAATGGGAACATCGCAGCACAATCTTGATCTCCATGCCTGGCAAACTGTGAAGAGTCGACGGATGCGGCGGCAAGCGCGGCCCGAGAAGCCGCGACGCGACGGCGGACATGACCGGAGCCGCAGAGACAATTCAAGACGGCCATCAAGCCGGGCACTGCTCGCCTTCAAACGGGAGACCGAGGGCCGCTGCTTCCGCTGCCTCGCCCCCAACCACCTCGCCTCGGCGTGCCGCGACCCGGTGCGGTGCCGGCGCTTCGGGCATAGAGAGCGTGAGTGCAGAGCAGCGCGGCCACAACCTCAATGGAGATCCGAGCTCCGGGGGCCTCCTCGCACACCCACACCACCTGCAAAGCCGAGCGACACTGCTCCTGACCACCGCCTGCCGCCTAACAACACCCGCCCTTCCACACATCGCCACTCCTCCAATCGCCGCCCCCCCATTGCTGAGCACCACCCACTGCAACCAAGAGCCACCACACCCAAAATGGCCATAGGCGACCCAAACACACGGCCGGAAGTGGAGACCGTGTTCGTCTCCACAACTTTCCACCTTGAACATGATGCGCGGGACTGGGAAGCCTGCGCGCTTGTCCCGTGGGCATTGCACTTGCCGCCGGATGCCGGTGCCAGGGACATTGCCGACCTCCTCACCAGAGAACTCCACCTTCAGCCTGGCGATGTTGCCGTCACACTCCACCAGCCCAAGCCGTACCTCATCAGGTTTGAGCAGGCGGAGCACGCGGCGGAGGCGCGACGGAGAGGAAGATTCACAGGCGCCGGCATCGACATCTGCCTCCGCACCTGGCGAAGCCTCACCCACGCCCTCGGCTTCCGCATCTTTTACAGGGTTCGACTCTGCCTCGACGGAATACCATCGCACGCTTGGACACCGGAGATCGTCGAGCGCGTCATCGGCCACAAGTGCGCCTTGCAGCACATCGTCACTGATCTCCTTCAACCGGCGGACTCCAGACACATTGAGCTGTGGGCTTGGACGGTCGATCCGAGCGAAATTCCAAAGAAGGTATGGCTTGCATTCACTCATAACCCAACAGCGAAATCATCCACCTTTGCAGTCTCGGCCGAGCCCTTGCAGCTGCCCTGGCAGCAAGGGACTCGGTATGAAGTCTTCATCCACTTGCCCCTTCTGGAGGATTACTCGGCGGCGGCACGGGATCTTCAACAGGCCATCGACAATCCGCAGAGCATCGTCCCCATCAGGCGTCGCTATGAATGGCGCTACGGCCTTGTCGATGGCGCGCCCTCGGATGCAAGGTCGCGCTTCCCGGCGCGACTTCCTCGACCACCGCGAGAACACACCAGTGCGGACCCGCCCCGTGCGGATCCAAGCAGGGGACGGCACGCTCCTGCGGGCGGCTATAGAACAGAGCATGGCGACCGAGCTGTGGATGATGCTGGGGAAGGCGGACGTCGGCGCGACACCTCCACCCATCAAGATCAGCGCAATAGAGAAGACCGCCCCAGGCGTCGGCCGGCGCGGCAGCGCTGTGATGACCGGCCGTTCATGTGGCCGTCCCGCCGTGGCGGTGATGACGACGACCAAGAAGGCAACTACGACCACCCAGGACAGGGGCGGCACATCGACTCCGACTACTGGGGGTGTGCGGGATCGATGCGCCGTGATCGTACACGCTCCCCCCCACGGCGCAACTATGCGCCTCCGCAGGGACAGCGACATGAAGCCGGCGCACTGGGGCTAACCAACTTAGCCCCATCACAGCTTCAAGCTCTCTTCGCGGCGCAAGCGGCAACTCTAAAGAACTACATCCAGCACCAGGTAATCGAGGCACCACCCTCGACTGACATTTCCACCTTGGACGCCAGGACGAGCTTCTGGCATGTCGGCGCCGACGAGTACATTCGCAAGGCATGCTGGCTCGCCGACCGGCTCGGCATCGAGGAGGCGGCACCGGGGGAAAAGGCCTGGTCCGACCCGGTCCCACTGCCACAAGTCTTCAACACGCTCCGCACGGCGCTGCTACTGGAACCGGCGGCGGCGGCGACGGTGGCTTCTCCGACAATTCAGGATGTCAACCGTGCCCTTGATGCGCTGTGCATTGAGGCCGGACAGGGCCAACAGCCTCCGCAGGCCGCGGCTCAGCTAGGCAGTTCGCCTGACAAGGAGGCCCAACAGGTGACGACCGGGAAGTCTGCAGCCCCAGCCCAGTGCGACGGCCCACTTCGACCAGAACCAGAGCACGCGGCATCTCGCCTGGGGGACAGAAATAAGCTGGCCCATAAACCAAGCACCGAGCACGCCATTGTGGCCCATCAAACTCTGCAAACACCAGTCCGTTACCCCTGCCGATCAAGGCCTGCCCATACCATAACGCCGGAGCGGCCCACACCAACTCAGCCATCCCCCACTGCGCCACTGACAGGACCGATTACGCCTGCGCCACAAATTGATGACTTATTTGCAACACCGCCGCCACCAGCTCTACTGCAACCCCCACCGCAACGCACACGTAGGGGCCGCACCTTTGACATGACCAAAGTGCGGCGGAGTGCACGCCTAGCTAAAAAGCCAGCTATGCCAGCAGTAGAACGCGCGCAGCGAAACCTTTGGAAAAAACTAGGTGTCGGCAATGATGAGATGATGCCAATTGAACAGGTTTTGCAGGATTTTCTTAATATGTTTCAGGGGGCGCTGCCGGACTACATCATATCTGCCATGACTGCCCTCTTCGACCTTGACGACGAAGCGGCGGATCAAGCAAATGAAGCACTTCTACAGATGGCAGGCGCTGATGTGGGTGAGCTCCAGCAGATGGACCATGCGGCTGCATGAGTTCCTGCCACGGCAACTTCGTCAAGCGTCTTTTTACCCGTTTATGTACTGCTACCTTTATGTACTTTATAATTATGTTCCTCATCCTGCTGGATGCGACCTTCGGGGAGGACTTCACCCTAGCCCTGCTGGCTGCGACCTTCGGGCAAAAATCTTGAACTACAAACTATGCCCCGTCCACGACAAACCTAAACCTGCGACGCCCTTTCTCACTACTACAAAATGCGCCAATGAACATGAGTCACCAACGACAGCAACTATGAGCACAGAGAAGCACACCCACGGGGTCACCACTCTACAAGTCACAATGCCATGGCTGCAGCAATTACTGCAGCAACTGCAATTCGGCCACTCCACCTTCGTGCGCCACAAAAATACCTTCCATGAGTAACAATTTTCAAATAATGAGCTGGAATGTGAGAGGGCTAAACGCACCTGCAAGATGCCTCACAGTTCGCGAAACCATTGCGGCCACAACATGCCACATCGTATGCCTGCAGGAAACAAAGTTGCAAAATATCGATGCGGCACTAGCAAACCTCCTAGGGGGACCTCGCTTAACTAAATTCACATACCAAGCGGCTTCAGGCACAAAAGGCGGTATACTACTACTCTGGGATGAAGGAGTTTTTGACATACAGGATATCCAAACAAGCCGGTTTTTTATCTCAGCAACAGCAATAGTTAAGCACAGTAACGTTCGGTTCCAACTCACGACGGTATACGGCCCATCACGGCACTCAGCAAAGCCTGCCTTCCTACGCCAACTGCGAGCAATGGCACCTGCTGACACCACTCAATGGTTAATACTGGGCGATTTCAACCTAATATACAGCGCAAGAGACAAGAACAATAACAACTTAAATCGGAGGCTAATGAGGAGCTTCAGAGCAACACTGAACTATTACGGACTTAAAGAAATTCACCTGCAGAACAGGCGATTCACCTGGAGCAACGCAAGACATCAGCCGACGCTAACGCGAATTGACAGAGTTTTCTGCAATGCCTCTTGGGATGTACAATTTGACGATCACGTCCTCCACGCCCTCTCTTCCTCGCACTCAGACCACTGCCCGTTAATACTCGCGCAACACTCGGGACCTCGTAAACCGACGTCATTCAAATTCGAAAACTTTTGGACACGGCTGCCAGGATTTTATGAAATTGTCACCAAGGAATGGTCAAAGCCGACTACCCATACTGAGCCGTTCCATAGACTGGGCTGTAAACTACACAACACTGCCCACGCACTAAGATCATGGAGCCAAATGCATGTCTCCGACGCTCGCTTAAAACTGCATATGGCTCAAGAAGTCATCCTACGCCTTGACGTAGCGGAGGAAACAAGACCGCTCACGGAACCAGAACACAATATACGGAGCAAACTCAAAAAACGACTTTTGGGATGGGCGGCTATAGAGAAAGCGAGAAGGAAACAGTGTTCTAGGATAACCTACATACGAGAAGGTGATGCGAATACAAAGTTTTTCCACCTCAAGGCAAATGGGAGGAGGCGGAAAAACTTCATCCAACGATTGAAGAAGGGAAATGACTGGGCCGTGACGCACATACAAAAACAACAAATAATCCAAAACCACTTCGACAACGTGATATCCGCTCCTCCTACTCGCACCAGAACCTTCAACTGGGAAAAGCTACATTTCCCAGTAGTGGATTTAACCGGAATTGACAACCCTTTTTCAGATAAGGAAATACAAAATGCAATAACTGCCCTGCCCAAAGATAAAGCGCCAGGCCCAGATGGCTTCACTGGGTTGTTCTTCAAGTCATGCTGGGGTATCATCAAAGGAGACGTTATAGCGGCAGTAAACGCTTTCCACGCTGGGAGATGCAACGACTTAAATTTGCTCAATTCAGCAACCATTGTGTTGGTACCCAAAAAAGACAGAGCTGAAAGCATCAACGACTTCAGACCGATAAGCCTTATACACGCAATAGCAAAGATCATTACCAAAGTGCTGGCAACTAGGCTCCAGCCCTACATGGACAAATTGATCTCGCCAAGCCAAAGTGCCTTCATCAAAGGACGAAGCATCCATGACAATTTCCTTTATGTTCGGAACATGGCAAGAAGGCTTCATAGGCATAGAATGCCGACACTGCTAATGAAGCTGGACATCTCAAAGGCTTTCGATTCTGTCCGCTGGGACTACCTGCTTGAATTATTGCAACATAGAGGTTTTCCTGCAAGATGGCGTAACTGGATCACGGCATTACTAGTCACATCAACCTCCAAAGTCCTAATAAATGGAATTCCATCCGACGCAATTGTGCATGGGCGAGGCCTACGACAAGGAGACCCCCTATCTCCCTTCCTTTTCATCCTGGCGATAGATCCACTGCACCAATTAATCCACACGGCGACGGGAATGGGCTTACTTAAAAAACTAGGCGGACGTACGCCGCGCACTAACATCTCTATGTACGCCAATGACGTGGCCATCTTCATAAAGCCAACAAAGAACGACGTCACAAATGTCACAAAACTTTTGCATTTATTCGGAGAGGCCACAGGACTCCAAACAAATCTACAAAAGACAACAGTGGCTCCCATCAGCTGCAATAACGTAGACCTCGA
The DNA here is from genome assembly GCF_005286985.2 of Setaria viridis. Classification (NCBI taxonomy): domain Eukaryota; kingdom Viridiplantae; phylum Streptophyta; class Magnoliopsida; order Poales; family Poaceae; genus Setaria; species Setaria viridis. The sequence goes on from NC_048264.2 coordinate 9,123,603, forward strand.
CGAAATCCTATCCGAATGGCCAATCACTCGCACCGGCTTCCCATTAAAGTACCTCGGGGTACCACTTGCGATAAGGCGCCTTAAGAAAGTGGACTTCCAACCCCTAATAGACAAAGCAGCTAAGAAACTATCTGGGTGGCACAATCGCAACATCACACAAGCATGCCGAGTCTGCCTCGCCAAAGCTGTGCTTTCTGCGCAACCTTTGTATCTGCTAACTGTCCTAAAACCAACATGCGAAATCCTGGAAGAACTAGACAAAATAAGGAAACGTTTCATCTGGGCTGGAGACAATCTGCTGACAGGTGGCAAATGCAAGGTCAACTGGATCAAATCCTGCTTACCAAAAGAAAATGGCGGACTAGGAGTGCTGAACCTCCATAATTTTGCTAGAGCATTGAGACTACGATGGATTTGGCATGAGTGGGAGTCCCCGGGGAAAACATGGATCGGAATGGACATTCCATGCGACGACTTTGATCAACGCTTATTCGCGGCTTGTACAATTATCACAGTTGGAAATGGATGCAAAACAAGCTTCTGGCACTCAGCTTGGGGAAGGGGTACCCGCCAAAGGACATGGCGCCCAACATATATAAGCTATCTAGGGGGAAACATAAAACTCTCGCAGAGGCATTACACAACAATAGATGGGTGACGGACATAAACATCCACGCCGGACTAACAATGCGACACTTACAAGAATTCGTCACACTATGGCGGCTAGTAGCGACAGTAAGCCTCCAAGCACAACAGGAAGACACAATCCGCTGGAAATTCACGCAAAATGGACAATACTCAGCGGCATCAGCATATAAGGCACAGTTCTTAGGATCCACTTATGCACCGCACAGTAAAACAATATGGAAATGCTGGGCACCACCGAAATGCAAATTTTTCGCGTGGCTGATACTACAGGACCGGGTATGGACAGCTGATCGACTTGCGCGAAGAGGATGGCCGCACTCACCAAATTGCCCTCTATGCCGAGTACAACAAGAGACAGCACATCATCTCCTGACACAATGCAGATACACCAAGCGAATATGGAGTCTTGTTACCACCTGGGCCTCGCAACCCAGCCTACACCCTTCGGAATGGCCCCCAACTACCAATGCTCTTGAGTGGTGGATAAATATGACTACAAGGACCGAAGCTCCTCGGAAAGGAGTTTGCTCTATGGGCCTGCTGATCATATGGGAAATTTGGAAGGAACGCAATCGACGAATCTTCAACCATCAAGGGATGGCTGCAACCACACTGCTGGCACAGATCAAAGCGGAAGCAGACACATGGATTTTCGCAGGGGCGAGAGCACTAGCGTTGTTCTTATCCAGAGAGTAATCGTCATAGGAAAAGGAAAAGGAAACTTTTGTAACTCTCTCGTAACAATATGTAATTATCTACTTTCTCAATGAAATAGGCACTATCCCGTGCCCATTCGTTCAAAAAAAAAGGAAAATTAAAATGAACAGTAATTTGGGACGAAGGAAGTAATCATTGTAACTAATTATAGTAGCCTATTGTGCAGTGATTAAATAATATGCGGAAGCCAAGCGGCCTTCTGCCTTTCAGATGCCACCACATATATAATACAGAGCCACATATCCCTGGGTCATGAAAAAATTACATCTGCAAATGCTCGCTACAAAACATAGCTATGGGCGTGGGATGCAACGGATGTCAGCTGGTATCTGTGGCGGCCTGCAGAGATGTGCCATTTTGGCAGTAGCCCTACCCCTTTTCATCAGTGGGAGCCCATGACCTTGCTCACAGGGAATGACATGAATATAATGGAGATCCTGAGCTGCTGCCCCTTTTGTCAGGTGTTCTACAGAGTACTTATATGTCCGGCCAGAGTGAACAGTTCACCTGAATATGGACTCCTGTACTGTGTGTGGAGGCTAGAACAGATGATCTGAGAAGCGGGCGTGTCAAATGCGATCCTCCGGGCATCAGAATCAGCGATGGGATCATGCAGTCATGGACGCAACCCACACAAGAAATCTGTATTCTCATCTAGACCACTTTGCTCAACTACACTTCTTTCGATCTGCTGGAACGCGAAACATTGCTTCTACAAAATCGGTGGTCACTGTACAGTACACTGATCTCAATTCCACTACGTCAATGATAATTGGAGATGGAAAAACACTACAAGATTCACCATGTTTCCCGAGAGTTTGCGGTCAGTGGCCGAGGGGGGGTCAATTGCTTATTATTTATCCGCTCTAGTGGCCGTGCCTAGGTGTTGTAGAACTATATCCGAGAGTGCATATGATTTCCAGATAAGCAATTACCGACTGACATTTAGGATAAAACAACAGATCACGATCAGCCACTCAAAGCAAACTAGGCAAAAGTGCTGAATCTTGTAGTGAGAAAATGTGTCTCCAATCTTACTATTACTAATTGGAGGCTCCTTTATTGAAGCCTCCAGGTGAAGCCACCTAGGATTCCTAGGTGGACACTCTAGAAAAAGAGAGAAATTCTAGAAATTCTTACAAAAAAGCAAAACATCCGACCATCAATCGATAGATTCAAATCATCATAGCCATTGGATCTATTATGTTTTTTAAAAAATTACCCACCTATGCCATTATAAAAATAGCCTAAAGTAACCCCCTAAATCTATATATAAATTACTCACCTCTGCCATTATATAAAATAAACTAAAGTAACCACCTAATCTTCATCAAAATTACCCACTTATGCCATTATAAATAATATTTAAAATAACCTCCTAATTTGCAACCGAATTGCCCACCACTATTATTTAAAAACTTAAAGTAACCCGTTAAATTTGCATCTATATTACCCACACATGCCATTATTAAAAATAACATAATAACCCTACGTTTGAATTAAATAACCTTAATTAAAAATATACAGCAATATATGATTCTAAATCATCTATATCCTGCACTATTGATATATGATATAATCATTAAGGTCTATACACATGATGTGTCACCATTTATAAATATATAGATGAGGTGATGAGAATATAGATTTCTATGTTAAAATTATATCACAAACTTAGGGTTCATTAAACAAATTGAAGCGCATACCTGCGATCCAAAGTGAAAAGTTAGAGATTATAAACGTGGATGAAAATATTATAGAGTAATTACTAACTAAAATGTATCACAATTGGATGAGGATAATAAGTATATATCCATATAAGTATTGTGTTTGAATATTTAAAAAATGAGAGGTAGCTTATGGTAATATTTTTAGCAATGTAGTCCCATTTTTTTCCATTGGAGACTCCGCATTAGTTCCCACGAGACAGGCTACAAAAAGAGAGAAATTCTCATAAAAATAAAAAACATCAAATACCAATCCTGTAAACTCTAATAATCATAGCCATTGATCTATTATATTTTCTAAAAATTTACCCACCACTATCATTGTGAAAATAATCAAAAATAAGCTCTAAATCTATATCTAAATTACCGAGCTCAGCTATTATAAAAATAATCTAAAGTAACCCCATAATCTTCATCCAATTTACTAATACATATCATTATAAAGCATAACTTAAAATGTAATTCTAAAATTTTATCTATATTACCCACGTAAGTTATTATTAAAAATAACCTAAATTAAACATCTAAATCTTAATCTAATTATCTTCATGTGTATCATACAGAAATGTTAAAAAGTAAACTAATATATGATTCTAAATTACCTATTTATGTCATTATTAATATAAAAATACTAAGTTAAAGTATATACACATGATGAGTGTCACCATTTAGACCATTTATATATGGATGTGAGGAATCGATGAAAAATATTGATTTATATGCTAAACATAATGTATGGAGGATTGGAGGTGTGATACAAAATGGAAAAAGTATGAATATGGATGAAAAAGTGCATAGAGTAATTATTAATTAAAAATTAATCATAACTGGACAAAGATAGGTACATATCTATATAAGTATTACGTTGACATATTGAAAAAAAAAGAGAGTAGTAGGTAATCAATTTTGATTATTAGCTAGGAGTTTAATTTCTAAATAATTTTCAAATACAATAGCTTCTAAAAATATTAGCCCGTGCGGGAGCACGGGTTGATGGACTAGCGTGTCAAATTGAAGATGGAGAAAATGCCGTCTCCAATATCCATCATCTGAGAAGGGGATTCGCAATCCGCGTCTCCAATGTCCGTCATCCGAGATATGGATTCCACAATCCGCGGCTCCATTATCCTCATCAATGACGCAGTTCATTTAGACCTTTCACAAATAACAGATATCGGTGGCGCATTTTAAGTGACCCTGTCACCATTTGGAGATATCGGTGACGCGGTTTTAATAGCCAACATATCCAATCTGCTCTGAAGTTATTGTAGCCAAGTCTATGATGTGTAGTCGGAGAAGTTCCTTGTTAAGGAGGCGTCTCGAATCTGTCTAGTTGAGACATGTCTCGTTAAAACACGTCTCCGATATGCCTATTAGAGACGTGTATTGTTAAAAACGTGTCTCAGAATTATGTTTCCAGAGAGATGGTTTCTCAACCTGCATCTCCAATTTTGGTGTACCAAAGACATTGTTTTTTCTAAAACCAGCGTCTCTGGTACACGTCTTATCCAACCATAAATAAAAGGCATGCATGCTTGCATCTATCACAACATTCATAGAAGCAACACAACACAGGCACATAAAGTCACAGTTGGTTCATCATCAATGCAAGAATGATTCATAGCTTCAATGAGTGGATGTCAACATTAGCTTCATGACTAAAAGCGACCTTGCCATAGCCTAGGCTTAATGTTCGCACAGATTGGTAGAGCACGTATAGGTCTTCTATCACTAATGCAGTGTTAGGCCATCTAGATCCCAAAAATAACATATATCTAGGTGTTGCTATACATATAGAAAAGTCAAAACAACATACAATATATATAGAGTGAAGAGTGTTATAATATCAGCATTATTTAATTCAACCAACCCTTTCTTCCTCATCGCACCACAGTACCCAATGGAGCTCGCACCAGCACCGCCCACCTGCAGAAGGGTGCACCCAACCATGCCTCCTGATTCCGACCTGCACAATCCATGCAGCTTGCCGGCCGCACCCAGCCGTGTAGCTTGCCGGAGCTGTGCCGCTGCCCTGACCAATCCCTGCTGGAGCAACCCGCTACTGCCCTTGGCATGAGCCATTAATCGCCCACAGCACCACCTGCTGGCCTTAGCTGCGCCGCCGGCCACACCCACGCCACCCTTCCCTCTCGCCACTGGCCACCCTAGCCTTCCTTCCTTTCTGCTGTAGATGAAGGAGATCGATGGAGCAAGACGGGAGTAAAGTGAGACGTCCCCATCCGCTCATTTTGGACAGATGAATCCAAATACACTCTATGGCATCGGTACAACATTCCGGTGGCAAGCATGCACCAGTACTTTGGTTAGTTACACATTTGTCCAAACAAAGAAGTGTGGACAGCACGAGTCACTAGTTTCACGAAATATTCCTTTGGAGTGCAAAGTTGAGGTTCATGACTGACTAAGAAAAAGTGCCTAGCAAATTACGCAATTCCCAAGATGAGGACTACTACCTGCGCCATATATATATTATATATATACACTCTCTTTCTTCTTTAGTACCGTGGTTGGCGACAAATTTATGAAGATAAGTGGACTGTTGCGCAGTACTAATGTGCATATATTATATAAGGGCACGTTCAACAGTTTAGACGGCTAGTACTAATGTGCATATATTATATAAGAGCACGTTCAATAGTTTAGACGGCTGCACTGGCCATATCACATAGAGAATATAATGGGTTGTCTGTTAGGCTATCTGCATGCTAATTAATTCTTGTATAGACTTATAAATCAAGGTGATCAAATATAAACATGATCTTTATACGCTGTTTTGTGGCTTTTCGAGAGAATGCAAGGTAAATCCAAATAAGCACAGGCTCTAGAATTTGTATCAATAGATACACACGTTGCTCAACAAACAAATACTTTGATGCTTCAGAAATAACCGGTTCTGTTCAGCTATCTCAGAGATTAAACTGTGGCCTAACAGAGCAACAAATAACCGTTTAGGACTGAGATGCACAATGACATGCCTGAAAAATAGCAGCACATTTCACAAAGACAACAGATTCAGAAAAATAGCACATTCAGTAAGCTATTTTCAGAACCGTAACAGAACATTCAGTAAGCTTGAAAGTACTCCATACAGGTAGCTGAATATAGGATCAAATTCACACTGGCTTACTCCAACTGAATATAGGATCAAATTCACATTCGAAAATAGCAGCACACAGGCTTACTCAAACTGAAGATATGATCAAGTTCACATTCAGAAAATAGCAGCACATAGGCTTACTCAAACTGAACATAGGATCAAGTTCACATTCAGAAAATAGAAGCACACAAGCTTACTCTAACTGAAGATAGGATAACAGTTTCTAGATAGGATAATATATGCCAGATAGGAAGAAAAATTGTGATAAGAACAGTTTCAAACATCCAACAGCCTTCTTGATCAGAACATCTTCAATCTGACTCAACACCTGCAAGATACATCATAAACTGTCAAGCAACTGAGAAAGTAAGCTATTAGATGCTATAGAAAATAATTTCAGATACATTAAAGCAAACCTTAATTAAATTCAGCAAATAATTTCTTCTTCAAAGACTTCACTGTTGCTACATGATCAGCCTTTTTTTGTCTGACATTAGTCCTACATCTTGCGAGAGAAGACGGTTATAGGTCTCAAATATCCTAGCTTTAGCATCATACCTTTTTGCTTCCTTTTGGTCTTTTGCTGCCTCTTTTTACTCTTTTGCTATAAGATGAGCAAGCTTTGTTGCTTCAAGCTTATTAGATGATAACTTTTGTTGTACTTCCAATACCTTAACCCGGTTTGTATGATCTTCATATTGGATTCTTCCCAATGTATGGAACTTCTCAATATCACTATTACAAAGCTTGGACTTGGTTTTATTTTCCTTGGCAGCCTTTTTAGCTTGTTTTTGCCCAATTGGCCTAGGGCATTCTACATTCTTCTCAACATCTACAACATCTGAATCTTTACCTGCCACTTCCTTGTCTGAACCCTTTTTTTTTACGTGCTGCCTTTAACCCATCGTTGTATGCTACCCACTTTGCCTCATTTTCAACAGCATACCACACATCCATTAAAACAAAAGGTCCAAGTTCATTGTCTTCCATATAGAAGTAATGTGTCTTATCAATCCACATTTGATCATTGTATCCACTAGTGAAAACTCTTCGAGCCTTTATCCAAGCATTGTAGAAAAGTTCAATCCATCTATTAATCTTGTGCCACCTATTCTTGGCTTGCTTAAGATTTCTTTTTCTATTGCCGGGAGTAGTCTGGTTGTACGTATCAATGACATCAAGCCAATACTGCTCATTCTTCCTATCAGCTCCTTGGGATGAGTCCGTCGAATTAAGCAACCAAGAGCTCATCTACAATCATATAGAAAGTATTATATTGCTGTAATTGAATTACAATGTAATTGAAAAACAAAGCAACTGAATTAAGCAACTCACTAGCCTAACATCTACTTCTTGTGTCCACAGAATTCGCTTCTCAGTCCTAACAAGTTAATCCCCACTATCGACATTAATACACTTATCATTAACTAGTGATGAACGGGGGGTTGCTATTTCTTCTTGTGATGGTGAAGTGTCCAAAGGCCGTGGCGGTTTGAATGGGACAAAATGAGAAGGTGCCATTTGAGACATCTGAGGATGATTCTTTATAAAGTTTGTGAAGCCACCAGGTGATGTTGGATCATGATCCCTGCAGAAAATAGTACAATTGGATAAAGGAATAAATTACTGATATCACATTTAGATGTATCAATAAAAGCATTAGCCATTCAGTAAAAGCATCACTGAACCTAACATACATTTAGATGTATCAATATCACTAAACCTAACATACATTTTAGTAAAAGCATCACTGAATGGTGCCATGGCAAGTAATAAAGGTCTGTCATAGTCAAAAGATATGACAATAGCTCCAATCATACCATATCTGAAACACTATGCAGCTGCCTGGACTGAAAATCAGAACAAAAACATGTAGTATGACAGAAGACAGTTTCCAAAGTTTTCCATGTCGACAAGGAGGTTTGCAAGTAACTGGACATCCACAACATTGTCACAGTTGTTCTAAATCCTAATTCTTGCTTAGTAGATAGCTTGGCTACATGACAAATAGTTATACTCATAAAGGGTGCAATGACTGAACAAAAGAAAGATGGAGAGGTGCATTGCCTAGTCCAAAGAACAATGCTACACACATAGACTTTTGGCCACTGAAACCTAATGTCACCTTATCTTGCTTCTTTGAAATCAATGGGCACACGAGCAACAACATTTGACTTTGGATATCAGCTCTTTCAAAACAGAGGGGCAGCTTCTATCTAATCGGTGGAAATCATCACCCGAAAAATACTACTGGATGACCAAAGGGGAAAAGAGTGGGAAACAAGAGAATTGAGATTGATTTTTTACCATGTTGATGGATCCAAAGCTTGAGGACGCATCCATGGATGATCAATCGGACTACCACCAATTCCTTGGCTCCAGAAAGCTCCATTCGGCAAGACGATGGAGGTTGGGGCGCCAGTGAGGTTGGGGTCGCTGAAGGACGATGGGGATTGAAAGGAGACAGTACTTGGTACTGTCGCTGGTGAGGTTTGGAGCGCCTTCTTGCTCCACCACGACGGCCACCCCCCTCCCCTTAGGCAGCACCGCCGCCCCCCTACTTCTGCAGTGGCGCTGATGCCACCCCCTTCTGCTGCTTTGCAGACGCTGCCCCTTTCCACTCCCGCAACATGGCGGCCTTCCGCTTCCGCCGTGCCTCTGCCTCTAGCAAATCACGGGTCGCCACCGCATCTACAGCTTGACTCATCTTCGATTGAGCTTGGTTGGGAACGAATTGGGGAGCAGGAGGGGAAGCGGTTTTATGGGGGAAATTGTTGCGAAGGGAAGGGGAAGCGCTGTGTTCCCGCGCAGAGGGGAAGCGTCGCAGGGGATTGAGCCTCGCCTTCGTCTTCGACAGCAGCAGGCGATATGGCTTAGGAGTACGAGCCCCCGTCATCCCTTCGCGAGGCGACGCCGCGCCCGTCTCTCAGCTGAGATGAGGGCGTTTTTGCAAAAATGCCGGCTCCGAGATGGCAAAAAGACGCCCGATTGTACGTGCCCTAATGACATCGGTCACTTCCACATGATGCGCACGGTACCATACATAGTCATTGCTCACCCAATCGTACGGGCATGGGGTGCATCAGGATGCTAGCTGGTGGTGTATTCTGCGACGGCAGGGTTGTCTAATGGGCGTGACCAGCTGTATCCTCTCATCCATCTCCTCAGCTGCCGAAGTCGTCGTCTCTTGAAGCCGCACCATGAACTGGGTGGCTCGTTGGAGGTATGCCGTGGGCAGACGTTCTTGTGGATTGCGCACGTCCGTAGAGAGCGTCGAACCTCAGATCGGCATCACAACAACCACCGCTCCTACATCAAAGTATGAAGATCCTTCTCTCTCGAATCACTGAGAATTCCGTGACTGTGAATGTTGTCTCGTCAGTCAATGGCAAAACATGGTGTGGTGGCTAATTAAGTGAATGGTAGCTACAAGGCTCTTCCCAGCCTTTTCTTCAAAAGTATCAGAAGATGGACTTAATTTGAACACAGCCAAACTTGCATTTGAAGGGTATAGATTGAGGCTGCAACTTTCAGAGTTTTTTCAGTTCAGAGTACTTGTTATAGAAGAAAACTTTCCTAGCGCGAACCATTAATTCATCCATCTTAAAATTGGCATGTACGTAAACTATTTGTTTCTGTTCCTGCTGATCAAACAAGCAGCCCTGGCGCTTTAAGTTCATAATATCGAACTAATCATACATACACTGACAAATAAAGTTCAACATGGGATTTGAAATTCCAATCAATTTGATAACACATTGCCTGATTCCTTTCATCATACAAATGATTCAATTCTTGCCCTTAAAACTGACGCAAAATATGTGATTAGCCATAAGAGGCAGTCTGACACGAGATGCTACAAGATGCAACGCAGCTTCATGCTGATGATGATGTTTCAACGTGCTGGAGGTGATTTACCACAAGTGAAGCTTAGGATTGAAGAAATTGGCAAATAAAGAACCAATTGTGAAAATGCCATGAATTGGATGGTTAGATTGGATCTATGAGTACTCATGACCTCCTAGTATCATAGGGCACTGTAAATCAGCAACACACTGAGTAACAGTGATCCATGTTATTTGCAGCCACTACACACTGACAAGCGAATCTTCGATTTAGGATGCCTGAAAGAATGTGCATACAGCAATAGCTATCGGCCACATCACGCTGGCTGCCGAGCCATACTCTTAATTAGTTGCTTAGTACAGTGCATTAGTGTTATCAACAACAGTGCTGATGATTTAAGATAACTGGTGTGACTGTTGTTCCATACTAATGTGAATATATAATGATATCGGCACAATGTGCATAATACAGCGAATATAAAATGTTTCACATGCCACGACATCAGGCATAGTCACTGCTTTATTTAACACAAATAGACTCAATCGAGGAGCTGTGTAAATTGAGGACCTTGGTTGCCAAAGAGATCAATCCACCATCAAGTCAATTAATAGCTGATCATGCATTTATTAATACTCAGTATGGTCCAAGTTTGGAACGAACATATATATGGGTGTGAGATGCATCAGGATGCTAGTGGGTGTCTTCTACAACTGGCAGTGTAGCGTCATGAGCGGGACCAATAACCTGTTATCTATCAGTGCTATTGTGATCAACCTCCTGAGTTTCCCAAGGCTCCTATCGCATCACCAAGAATTGCGCGGTTTGTTGGTTCTATATTCGGGATGGCAGGGCGCCGGCACGATGGAACAGGTCCATAGGGAGCCACAAACCCTGGACATTGGATTCACCATTACTAGTCAATGAACCCATGCTCCCGCACGAGCTAATGTTTTTAGAAGCTATTGTATTTAAAAATTATATAGAAATTAAACTCCTAGCTAATAATCAAAATTGTTTATCTACTACTCTCTTATTTTTCAATACTTCAACATAATACTTATATAGATATGTACCTATCTTTGTCCAGTTGCGATTGATTTTTAATTAATAATTACTCTGCACTTTTTCATCCATATTCATATTTTTTCCATTTTGTATCACACCTCCCATCCTCCATACATTATGTTTAGCATACAAATTAATATTTTTCAGCGATTCCTCACATACATGTATAAATGGTCTAAATGGTGGCACTCATCATGTATATACTTTAACTTAGCATTTTTATATTAACAATGACATAAATATGTAATTTAAAATCATATATTAATTTACTTTTGACATTTCTGTATGATGCACATGAAGATAATTAGATTAAGATTTAGGTGTTTACTTTAGGTTATTTTTAATAACGACATACGTGGATAACATAGATAAAATTTTAGAATGACATTTTTAGTTATGCTTTATAATGATGTGTATTAATAAATTAGATGAAGGTTATGGGGTTATTTTTTATAATAGCTGAGCTCAGTAATTGAAATATAGGTTTAGAGCTCATTTTTGAATATTTTCACAATAATAGTGGTGGGTAACTTTTTAGAAAATATAATAGATCAATGGCTATAATTATTAGAGTTTATAGGATTGGTGTTTGATGTTTTTAATTTTTATGAGAATTTGTCTCTTTTTTTGTCTCGTGGGAACTAATGCGGATTCTCCAATAGAAAAAAAAATGAGACTACATTGCTAAAAAAACTATTACCATAAGCTAGCTCTCGTTTGTTAAATATTCGAACACACAATGCTTATGTAGATATATACTTAATATCTTCATCCAATTGTGATATATTTTAGTTAGTAATTACTCTATAATATTTTCATTCACATTTATAATCTTTAACTTTTCACTTTGCATCACAGGTATGCGCTTGAATTTGTTTAATGAACCTTAAGCTTGAGATACAATTTTAGCATAGAAATCTATATTCTTATCACTTTATATCCTTATAAATGGTGACACACATCATGCGTATAGACCTTAATTATTATATCGTATACCAATAGTGCAAGATATAGACGATTTAGAATTATATATTACTATATATTTTTAATTAAGGTTATTTGATTCAAACGTAGAGTTACCTCATGCCATTTTTAATAATGCCATGTGTGGGTAATATAGATGCAAATTTAAGGGGTTACTTTAAGCTTTTTAAGTAATAGTGGTAGGCAATTCAGTTGCAAATTAGGGGGTTATTTTAAATATTGTTTATAATGGCATAAGTGGGTAATTTTGATGAAGATTAGGGGGTTACTTTAGTTTATTTTATATAATGGCAGAGGTGGGTAATTTATATATAAATTCAGGAGGTTACTTTAGGCTATTTTCATAATGGCATAGGTGGGTAATTTTTTAGAAAACATAATAGATCCAATGGTTTTTTTGTGAATCTATGGATTGATCGGATGTTTTGTTTTTTTTGATAATTTGTAGAATTTCTCTTTTTCTAAAGTGCCCACCTAGGAATCCTAGGTGGCTTCACCTGGAGGCTACAAAAGAAGCCTCCAATTAGTAATAGTAAGATGGCATGCTGCCCACCTTCGTGCACACACTATGCTCCTTCATCATTGTTGCCATGTCCTGAGATGTGGTCTGGTCAATGTTGCCAAGTCATGAGATTTGGCCAGTCTGGTCAAACCATGGCAAAAAATGAAGCAGTTGTTGTGGATGCCTAACTTGGCAGGCATCACTATCAGTAAAATGTCGCAAGAACGAGAGTCTGGCTTCAAGTTAGTTGCTTTACCTTAGAGATAGGGTTTGGACTTCGAACCATGGCAGAAATTGCCATGGATTGTTTAGCTCAGTTGGTTAGTGTCACATCCTGAAATTTTTGGATTTTAGGATGTGATTAGAAATAACAATTAAACAATGATGTTCTCATAATTTTAAAATTTTCTCAACATTTATTTTTTGATAGGTAATTTAGTATTGGAAAAATAATTGGTTGTTTCTCTAAATTAAATAAAGTTGTTCTGCGTGTGTTGAATTCATGCCGATGCATTTCTGGTGCTTCATGAGTGCAAAATTTTTAAAATGCATTTAGATCTCGATTAGGTTCCTCGGAGAATTTTCCAGATTTTTCTGGGATTTATTCTCTTTTACCAAGAGCTAAATCTATTGTTAGAAGGCTTTATAATATTTTCACAGGCAACAAGTATTTTATTTGGACTCCTCATGTTCCAATCTATCTCCAAGATTTTTCTTGGAATTTTTGGAATTTGTTTAGTATTTTTCGTGAATTAAATGAATTATCTGTAGTTTCTAGATTTTTCTTTCACGGAAATATATTATTCAAAAGAAAAGAGAACCAATCCTATCCCTTCGGGTCAGGCCTGTGGGCTCAACTCTATCTACCTTGCTCCGGCTGAACAACCGATCCGGCCTAGTTCGCCAGCACAACTGCCGCTGCCGCCGGGCGTTAGCGTGCATGCCACGTCAGGGCTCCGCCCGTGCCCTAAAACCCAAGCGCCCTAATGCCCTCGCGCCCCTGCTGCCACCCCGTGCTTTGCTCGTGCCCCTTTTGCGAAGGGCTAGTGCCGTCCGAGGCGCCGGAGCAGGGCACCGCAGGCGCCTTCTCGTTTTCGCTGGATCTGGATGTCGCCGAATGAATCCTCCAAGAGCACGAGCTTCCCTTCATCAAGCTGATGCTTTGCCGCTTGCTCTTGAAGCCCCAGCGATGCCGGAGCCTCGCCCCCACAAGAAGGCCGAGCCTCCGCCGCCGCCACTTGAAGCTGCCAAAGCAAGGATCCGCCGGCACGACGATTCACCGTGCCTCGACACCGGAGAAGCAAGCGGAGAACACAGCGACGCCGAGCCGCACTATCTCCACCATTCCCCATCACAGCTCCGCCCTTGGAAGAGCTCCGCCATGCGAAGCTTGAGCCGGCCACCATCTCGTTCATGTGCCATCGAATTCCAGCAGCTATCGCCACTCTTTGCCGACAGTGAGAAACCTTGCAAGATCCCCTCAACCTCCTTTCCGTCTTCCGTGCCTCGGCCGAGCTCCTCATCGCCCAGGACCAGCGGCCGCCATGGCCAAAAGCCCCCCCCCCCAAGCTTTTTGCGATGAAGCCCCTGAAGAAATCTAGGATGTGGAATGGATCCATCAGTATAATAATTTCTATCAAGAATGGGACTAGCATTTGGTGGTTGAAGAACTCAAGGATGTGGAAAGGATCATCCCAGTCTGGTACTTGGACTTGAACAAGTTTCCAGCAGTCTTTTTGTAAACCCACATTGAATGAATAACTGTTTAGTATTCTTTGTATATTGGAAATTGTAGAGTATACAGCCATACGGTGGGAGGTCTATGTTTCTTTGTTGTAGTATATCTCTTGTATTCAGCCTATATAAGCAGCCAAAATAACACTTATGCTTTAGTTGACATGATGATTTCTATAAACACTAGGGGTACCGAGCTATGTCCAATCTTCACCTTGTAAGCTTTTTAGAATGAGAAGGTTGTGCTACCCCAAGTGTAGGACCAGATGTCTTTCAATTGTTCAGATGACCAGTAATTTCAATGTATGGTTGCTAAGCTTGTTCAGATAGAGTAAACTGAAAGATGCTATGCAGGTGACTCAGGTGCTTTGCCTGCTTTATTAGGGAATTGACTTCTTTAGAGTGTAAGAATGAAGTTCATGGAACTGATGAATTGGTACCACACCTTTCCAGAGCTCATAAATTCTGGGCCCATAGTTTAAACTGCTTGTAGGCTAAAAACCAGTCTTCCAAGCAGGCCTTCATTGGTGGGCTAGTGTGTACTGCCCTTAAGGGTCTGTTTGGGATATCTCCACTCCATGTTTTTCAGCTCTGCTCCACAAACTCCAATCATGTAGCAGCTCCATGTGTTTGGCTTGCATGATAAGCTCCAAGAACTTGAGGATTTTGTGGGAATAGTCTATTGTGCCCCTGGATTGTTACATACCAACACATATGAGGGATTGTTTTATTTTTTATGGAATTTAAAATTAAAACTAATTTTCGTGATACAACTAGAAATGATGTAAACTAATATGTCACTAAAACGATTGAAGTTCTCCAATAGACAAATAAAAAGTTCATATGAAAATAAATTATGTCCATCGCTAGATACATCCATAGTTGGAGCATTGTGCGCTGAAGCTGACCCATCTAATCGAGTTGCATATTTGTTATACGTTTCAGGAATTGCAGGGACATAATAATTAGTATCACCATCAACCCGAGCGAACTCCAAGTCTTCACCTTTGAACGAAATTGACCATAAATGCAACAACAAATATATTTTGCTTGTGCATTGGGTAGATTGGCGTCTTGTAGATGATTTGCAACTTCATTTTTAGCACTTCGAATAATCGCTCAATGACATTGCGGATAGATGAGTGAACGCGATTAAATCTTTTATTTGGAGTCTATGCCACTCCGGTAAATGATACCTCTCACCCTTAAAAAGAGCTTGATATTCAAGATATCCAGTATGGATGACATAGTATTTTCCTACAAAATGAGAAGTTGATTCAAGCTATTATTTTCTTTCATTCGGACAAATAGAAATAATATGATCTTCAATTCATAATCAAACATACCTTGTGGAGGATGCAGGGACAGTTTTTCATGGACTCTTATTGCATTGTATAATATGATAGTGTCATGCGTAGGTCATGGTTGTCCCGTCCATATAAATGTGAACCACGTGTGGTCACAAACTGCTAGAATATTCTGAGTTGGTATACCTGATTTCCCAATATATAGCACTGCTCATCTTGGGCTAGGACTCGACTGTGTGTGCTATCAAAAGCACCGATACAAACTTTGAAGTGTGGATACGCTATTGCATTATTTTAATTTTTATAATTTATAAAAATACATCCCATTATAAGTTACATATTGAATATTCAAGAAAGAGAAATTTTAGAAGAAACTCACAATTCTGTATGTAAATTAAGATGAGAAAACAATTTTATAAAGTATTGTATCCATGTGACAAATATTAGTTATTTCCCATAAATTTTTGAAAGTATTTTTGTATCACAAAAATTCAGATAAATTTCAGTGGTAGCCTAATTTGATGATTCTTACTTTTAAAACTATAAAGGTACAGTTGTGAGGTAGCCTCCATTTGTTCTGTCACTTGAAAAGTCTCCAAGCATTTTCGAGTTGATTTTGAGGTTGTTTCCCTGCAGCTTAAGTGACAAAAGTAACGGAAATGTCAAATAAGAAACGAAAGTTAGAAGTCTATTTGAAATAAAGGTTAAAAAATTTTAGGGTCAAGGAAGAAATTAAGTTATCTTCTGATGTCAAGTACAGAATTTTCTCCAAACTCCATGCACCACCATAGCAATATCTCCAGTACGTAATTGGCATGCAGGTGCGCCACTTTTTCCATTATCCAACCAGAAAAGCCGTACAATATGTAAGTAGCCAGCTGCAATAGGGACGAACGACTCTTGGACATGCAAACTTTTACTCCTAAAATTTAACGGATTCATCTGAAGATAGTACGAGTCACCGTAGTAAATGAATCTGTGAGTGAATGCAAAGATACTCCACCCTCTCGGCTCATATCGAAGCCTATGACTAGTGATCAAAGTAGCTGTTGCAAGAGGTAACCACACAGGATTCCATTGCCCTACTCCTAGGTTTTGGGCCCAAACCACACACATGGAACAATAATGCGTGGAGCTATTCTACTGCCAATAACTACACAAGGATCTAATGCCGGACATAAACATATACTGTAATAAAACTGGCTGGAGACGGATGATATATAACAGGAGTCCCTCTCAATTGCTTGGTTGACCCATTGTTGTCTACTTGTTGTCCACGTTGCTAGCTTGACGCAACTAGAGCATGATTCCTACATGTACCACAGACAAAAGCATGAGATTAGGATGCATCAGGAAACCTAAACTTGTGTAGGAGGATTAATTGTGTCTTGTGTGATCAGCCTACAGTACATTCTTCATCACAGCTGTGGCCACGAGATTAGGGACATGTTCTCTGGTTGTCAGCAATGCTGCTGGACTATTTCATGATGGCGAGTTGGGTGGTATGGCTACAGATTGCTTGCAAGAGAAGGGAGCAATCAGAGAGTTGTTAGTGTAGTCAACACGGATCGGCCTAAAATATGGTGCAGCTTGGGGACCCACGCTGACAACATGATCATTGTGTTAAAATATAGACCTCTCGCATGGCCAACTTATTCAAACAACCCAGTTGTGCCATATTAAAGCTATCCAGTGTCGTTCAAAATTCATATTTTTAATTTGAAGAGCATGCGAGGAAAAAAATGGTAACCGATCCTTGGGTGGGATTGCTACAGATTGCTTGCAAATGCTGTAAGCCCATCGGACGTTCCTGGTAGCATGTGCATGTCTAGCCGGCGTCAGTGTCTTATCTAATTATCAATGTCAAGGACAAAACCGCCATGGCATCAATTGGATACATCAATCAACGGTTAATCGGAACACTACCACTGTATGCTCTCTCAACCGTTAATCAGTATACTACCACTGTACTCCCCCCCGCGTCTACTATAATCATGTAAAGGCACATGAAACTAATTTGTACAAAATACTATTAAGAAAATTTTGGTGTTGGTACCCGCGGCTTAGTGTTGTTTTATATATTAAGAAGGGGCTCAAGATGGCCCAAATACTATTCTTTTTTTACTTATACAACTATCATGGAATATATTCAAACAAAACTCACCGAAATTTTCATTATTATTCACTACGAATGTTGACGAGTTGTGACGATATCGATGGGCTGCCTGAGGACTCATAAAAGACTGCCTCCTTCCTTTTGTATATGACATACGAACGAATAGAACTCATATAAAAAGGACGGAGGTGTATGCCCAAGCAAATACTGATGTGCAATAGAAGCACCTGCGGGTTGATACACTAAATTATTTGCCGAACCATGCTCAGTGAAGGCGTGGCTCATATGGGTCGTCAACGGGAGTGGGATGCATCAGGATAGTAGTGAGTACCTACTACTGCTGGTATAGTTGTGCCTTTCTCTACAACAGCCCTGTTGTCCCATCCATACCTTTCCGATCCATTTGCTTGCTCACCGTTAAAGGACTCAAAGAAGTTCCTCAGATGCTCAACTTTACTGGTGGTCTACTCAGAGCTCTGTACTGGAGCAGGCGAAGTGAGAAGAGGACGTTGTACATGGCACCATTGGCAGTATGAGGAACGATTGTGGACTTTCTGGCTCACCTGGTACACGATCAACCATTACAGGTTCCTCGTCTGTATTTTGTTTTCTATAACTTTACCAACCATTGCAACATTGCTGCACCTCATAAATTCCAACTACACCTCATAAAACTTTAGTTAATCAATAGGCAGTAAATTGGAGAGCCAAGCTCTAGAGTCACATAACTAGTGTCTGGTATATACCACTAGCTTTGTGGGGTATCTTCAGTACTTCGGACTGCAAGAAGCAGATCATCGTAGCAATGGAGAAACAACTTAGTCCTCTAATATTTTGCGACACAGCATTATCAAAGCATCTTTTTCATTCGGAAAGTAATGTTTGCCGCATGTGAATAATAAGGGACTGGGAATCTGGGATGTATCAGTAATTCCATTTGGGTATTGTGGACGTGAAAACCTAATATTTCGACAGGAATACAATGTCGATACAGGTCATTTGGGGCCTTGATGCGCATGTGCCATCTGTTGGGTTCACTCCGCTTTACGCGGCACTGAAGTGCAGCAGGATTGCTTGCGTGCGATCACCTTTCGGACTCAGCAAAGCAAAGGTTTGTTACAGCCTATACACGAGGCAAAGTTGCTCAAATTAGAACCCTATCCCGAATATTCTAACTGTGTTATTATAGACGAACTCGGCGCCTTCATACGTTCTAGCCTATATACGAATATTTGTGGATGTAGCAATTACTGTGTTATTATAGATCAAAGGCAATTCTTGACATTCTTCATCGTTTAGACCATGTAATTATTTTCCTCAGTAGCTGCAAAGTTACGGCGTGGTGATCACATTTTTTTATTCTTTTTCTTAATTTTCAATACAAGACAAGTTTCATGGCGTTGTAAAGCAGGAGTTTCTTTTCGGTAGATATGCAGAAGCTCAAATTCCCAACTCTATAGGCTGTACTGTGTCATCTCGGACCAGGTGTTGAACAAGTGCCAGTATGTGGTCCGGTCGGCTACGGCATGGCTGAGCTGGTGGCAACGATGACGCCATAAGCGAGCTCGGTAACCTGTGCAGCCTGGACAGGGTGGGATGGAGATCCAGCGTCATGTCGTCGTACAGCAGCCCGGTCAATGGGAAGAAGACCGCAGAACCGATCGGGACAGTAAAGCGGGACAGTGATGCCACTCACGGTAGTCACTGTACGCAAGATAAGATACATATATACAGTCACTGTTCTATTGCAGAAGATATATACTCAATCGTGGAGGCATACAATGCCAAGATTTCGGTCGGATCTGATCATGCTCGCAACAAACATATCTGATCACATTGCGGTTTGGGATGCATCAGGATACTAGAGAATAGCTACACAAACTGGTGTGGTTTGAGTGTTGTATTGGGCAATTCAGTGACCCAAGAAAATAGGTTGTGCGCATCGACAAGCACTATGCAGAATGGAGGCAGATGATCTGAGCTCGCTCTAAGCCTCACATGTATGTAAGGTGTTGATACCAGCTAGGGTGCTATATCTGAGATAAGAGAATAACACGACAAATACTAGCTCTCTCTCTCCTGAAGCCAGAAACATGCACCAGAGGTTGTCCAGTTATTTTTCTATATACTAAAATTTGCTGAAACAGGTCCCTTGTCTATAGCTCGTAATCTACATAGCACAACTACTTGAAAAAATCAATGTGGACCATCCTATGAGCACTGAATTAATTAGGTGTGAAGTGACAATTATTTGCCGTACCTGGGGAAGAAGAGACAAGAGAGAGAAGGTGTGCGCAAATAGAAGTGGCAGGTCCCAGAGTTTCTCCCGTTTTTTGTCGTACATTTGTGTGGTGTGTGGCGGTGATATTATTTTACAGGTTCAAATTCAAATTCGGTCATAATTTAATTTTGATTACAACTCTTACAATAGATTTTTCCTAAAAAAGTCTAGAAATTTTTAGGCTGGTGTTTCATTTACACTGGTTTTGAACAGTAAACTCTTCCAAACAGGGCCTTAGAAAATTTTGGTAGAGACTGTTTTGTCAGCAATGTCACGTTTTGTTGTTTGATCATCTCACCGTTTTATGGTCACCTTTAGAACTGTTCGTTCGATTTAATGAAAATGGCGCAAATATTTAACGGTGTACTGTAAACCCCATATGACTCCTAAGCAAATAATAATGTGTAGTAAAGGGCATCTGCTGGCACCGTAACGACTACATGACAGATTTAGTACTGGTGGAGTCGCGCACCGTAAACACTTGTACCTCTTGAGGAATTGATCTTCTAAATTTGCTTGTCATGCTCACCGCTAACAAAGCATCCGGCCTTTTGGCGTTGGATGCATCAGGATCAAAGGTAGTACCCACTGTGACTGGCCGTTTTGTCACTTGCTGTGTTGTCTCATTCTCGTTGTGGGAACCAACATCTCCCTTGCGGATTGGTGAAATGGTTCTAAACGGAGCTCCTGTGGTACCAAATCTTCGTGTTGTACAGAGCGCTTCAGATTAGTTGCCACATGGACAAGACTAGCTATCAAAGATAAAGTGAAGGATCTTAGCATGCACAGTAATTTAGTCCTGCTGTAGTCACCTGCTTTTGGCCGAATAAAGTGAGGGCGGTTTCAAAGCGATGGATAATATTGTGCTGTGCTAATATTGAGAAGAAGGCAAGGTATCTTCAGTCTTTCAAATGCCACCACACATAGGTGATATATAGTCGCCGATCCCGCTCATAAGATAGACTCATTCCATCATTCGTAGCAACGGAGCATGCTCGCTACAAGCATTGGATCCTACGATTCCAATGGGCGTGCGATGCTTCAGTATACTTGCTCTGTCCAGTAGACCTGTGCGTGGACTCTACTACTGTGAGAGGTAAAACAGAGGATTGGAGACGTGATCGGTGCAGAGAACACAGATCCCCTTTCGACATGGAATTTAGACATTGAAATTACATATGCTACACACTGAACAACAAGAGCCAGCGTAACGTTTCCCCATCAGCTATATGCTAGCTGACGTTTTATGAGCAAACAAAGTTACTTTAAGTTCTATAAACCGTAGTGAGAATAATGTGGTGTTGGAGGTCATGTTCTGTTACAAATGTCACATTTTTTTATGTTTGATGCCTGGAGATCCATGTACATCGGTTTGTTGCTTACCTCGCATTTATAACTATCACTGAAATCAACAAAAAATTGGTCATCATCTGTCTTTCATGTTACCAACTAAAGTGGCTGACGATTAAGGCATAGTACCAGTGGAACGTTCTGCAATACTGATGTTCAATCAAGGCATCTTCTGACTTCTATAGCCTAGAACGTATGGTATATAGTAACTGTGAAATGTTCAGTTTTACACATGGTAGACTCAACTATTCATCGAGCCGTGAATAGTGAAAAAGACTTATGTGCCAAATTGGATGATCATGCTCACCATCAAAATACGATCATATGAGCATGGGATGCATCGGTAAAGCATCCAGTATCTACTTGGACTAGATATGCTGACTCATCGTCCACCCTTGGGATCTGCCCTGTTAGAAAATTAGGCAATTGTATGATTAAATTTCGAATTATATTTCTCATAAAAAGAATTAAACCTAGCAGGCAAGACTCTAACATACTAGGCAATAGCAAAAACGACATCATGTTCTCATAAAACATGCTGAAATTATAAATCAAATCACAGCATACGTACTAAGCGGGCGCAGCCGTGATGGGAAGCGGTGCCGACGGAACGACGATGGTGTTCGGATGGAGCGCAGCAAACGACGCTGAAGACGACGAGCCGCCGCAACGCCGGACTGGGACGGAAGACGAGCCGTGGTGAAGACCTTAAGCAGTCGCGCAGAGCGCTTCCCAAAAACCTTATTTGCCCTCTCCCGGTGCAGGATCACAAGAGCAAGAGGTTTCAGAGACCTGCTCTCCCATTCGTCGGTGCACGCCGACGCTCGAGATGGAGTAGATTATGGTGGTGGCGCAATAGCGAGAAGAGACAAAAACCTAACTCGTACAGACCATCTTAGGGATACCCTATTTTGGGGCCTTCCGTATAGTAGTCTATATTTCGTCTATTCCATGAGGGAGGTGGTCCCCATATATAGGGAGGAAAACCCCAACACTCTCGTCTATTAGCAATATGGGACTAATAGATGGTGTACCCCCTCTTACGCTAATGGGCCTTTGAGATTTATTCAGAATTATCATTTATATGGGTCAAGCCCATATATCTAACAATCCCCACCAAATCTCAAATACCCATTTAGGTGTTTTGCACATTTCTCACTACTGTTTGATATACCCGTGTTTCAGCAAGTACTGTTAAGTTGAAGTCTCGCCTAGAGCTTCAAGCTACATTCATCCACAACTTGAACAATGGAGTAAGCCTTGAATTGCAAGTTTTGTGCGAACAAGTTTCACTCAAAGTCGGAACTAGTACCTGGCTGCTAGTAGCCTACCCCGCGAGTGCAGCATATACGTCATACTCCCTGGTCTCTTCATGAGCTTACTAGAAATCACCCAAATCTCATAGACTGCGACGTTTTACAATCGAGCTCATATAGGTGTGTTCTTTCAAGAATGCTCTGTAGGACAGCATCTTCGCTTAACCAAGCCAGCAGAAACACATTAAGGCATTTTGCCATCCTACCTTACAGCACACATGACTTGCAGCATACCTGCCTCAGCATTTGAGAGTATTGCATCTTCTCATAGAGAGGGTTTAAAAATTACTCTCCTCAGTCAACCGATAGCTTGTTTTTTCCAAATCCTAATTCACGGGATCTCTAATCACATAGGTTGGGTTACTACGACGGCAACTCAAACGGGTCTCATACCCATCTCCTTCGATGCATCTTCTATCACATTCTGTGATAGCCCTTTTGTAAAGGGATCTGCCAGGTTTCTATCTGTTTGAATATAAGCCACACTTATTACTTCGAAGTTTCCCAATTTCCTGACAGACTTCAGTCATCTCTTGATATGTCTTGATGACTTTGCATTATCCTTAGCACTGTTCGCTTTGACTATCACTGTTTGATTGTCACAGTTGATAAGGATTGCCGGCACTGGTTTATCAACCACAAGCAAGTCCATCAAGAGTTGATGCAGCCACTCTGCCTCAACAGTAGTTGTTTCCAAAGCAGTAAGCTCTGCTTCCATGGTTGACTTTGTCAAAATGGTATGTTTGCAAGACCTCCATGATAAACACATACCCACTCGTGGCATATAGTTCATCAGCGTCCGATAACCAGTTCGAATCACTATATCCCTCAAGCGTTGCAGGGTGCCCAGAATAGTGAATCTCATAGCTCATTGTACTCACCAAGTAGCGCATAACCCTTTCAAGTGCATGCCAATGATCAATGCCCGAGTTTGACATGAACCTGCTCAATTTGCTCATAGCAAAGGATATGTCGGGTCTCGTTGCGCTAGCTAAGTACATGAGTGAATCGATAATTTCAGAGTATCTCAGTTAGTCTTTCGCAGTTTTCTTATTCTTTTTGAGTATCATACTGGGATCATAAGGTGTTGGAGAAGACTTGTTGTCTATGTAACCAAAACGGTTCAAGACCTTCTCAACATAATGAGACTGCGAAAGAGTAATCCCATTCTCATCCTTAATCAGCTTGATGTTCAGAATAATATCAGCTTCTCCCAGATCTTTCATATCAAAATTCAGTGATAGAAAAGACTTGACCTCATTGATCACATCAATGTTTGTGCCAAAGATCAGTATGTCATCCACATACAAGCACAATATAACTCCTTCACCCCCACCATGGTGATAGTACACGCATCTATCAGCCTCATTAACAACAAAGCCCACAAAAGTTAAAGTTCTATCAAACTTATCATGCCATTGTTTAGGTGCTTGTTTCAAGCCATACAATGACTTCAACAACTTACACACCTTGCTTTCTTGACCCTTCACCGCAAACCCGTCAGGCTGATCCATATAGATCTCCTCTTCCAACTCTCCATTTAGAAAAATTGTCTTTACATCCATCTGGTGGATGATAAGACTATACGAGGCAGCCAGAGAGAGTAGTGCTCGAATAGATGTCAGTCTAGCAATAGGTGAATATGTATCGAAGAAGTCTTCACCTTCCTTTCGTGTGTAACCTTTGTCCACAAGCCTAGCCTTGTACTTGTCAATAGTACCAACAGGCCTAAGCTTCTTCTTGAACACCCATTTACAGCCCACTGGTTTGCAACCATAGGGTCGTTCAATGAGCTCCCACGTTCCATTAGAAAGAATCGAATCCATCTCACTTTGGACAGCTTCTTTCCAATCGTCTGCATCTGGAGATGCGTATACATCAGCAATGGACGTGGGAGTATCGTCCACAAGGTACACAGTGAAATCATCACCAAAGGATTTTGCAACCCTTTTGTCTCTTGGTCCTTCTAGGAGCTTCACTGTCATCCTTCTCTAGGACGTCCTCATGCTCAAACTCATTTGATTGTTCACAAGACTCAACAGGTGCAGGAGTTATTTCAGCAGAAAATTTAGAGTTGCTATGCATATCTTTAAGAGGAAAGATATTCTCAAAAAATGTTGTATCACGAGATTCCATAATAGTACAACATGCATATCAGGGACCTCAGATTTAACCAGTAAAAATCTATAAGCAATGCTCCTCTAAGCATATCCTAGAAGACACAATCCACTATCTTGGATCCTAACTTGCGCTTTTTCGGAATGTATATGGAGTTTGATCTTTATTCTTGTTCGGAACTCTATTCAGGACATGACATGAAGTCAATAGAGCCTCCCCCCACCATGTCTTAGATAAAGCAGCAGTATCTAACATGAAATTAACCAAGTCAGCCAGTGTACGGTTTTTCCTCTCAGCAACCCCGTTGGACTCGGTCGAATAGGGAGGCGTCCTCTCATGAATAATGCCATGTTCCTCACAGAATTCATCAAAAGCTTTTGGAAAATACTCACCACCATGATCAGACCTTAGATGCTTGATCTTTCTCTCAAGTTGGTTCTCAACCTCAGCCTTATAAATTTTAAAGTAGTCTAATGCTTCATCCTTAGTTTGCAACAAATAAACATAGCAAAATCTAGTCGCATCATCAATCAAAGTCATGAAATATCTCTTTCCACCTTTTGTCAGCACACCATTCATATCGCACAAATTATAATGTATGAGTTCTAGAGGTGCCGAGTGTCTCTCCTCAGCCGCCTTGTGAGGCTTCCGAGGTTGTTTCAATTGCACACAACTCTGGCACTTGGAACCTTTGGCAACGATGAAGCTCGGAATTAAACACATGCTGGATAGCCGAGATATTAAACCAAAATTTATATGACACAAACGTGAATGCCAAGTACTTGCACCATCACTAACGTTGCCACAAATATGGTTCACTGATTTATTATAGAAATCTGCAAAGGAAAAGCGGAACAAGCCTCTGCACTCATAGCCTTTTCCAATGAATTGTCCATGTTTATACATAACTAATTTATTGGACTCTAGCACTACCTTAAACTCGTCCTTGCATAGGATCGAACCGCTCACTAAATTCCTGTTGATAGTAGGGACATGTTGCACGTTCCTTAGCTGTACGATCTTTCCCGAAGTAAACTTTAGATATACCGTACCAACACCATGAACAACAGCATGTGACCCATTCCCCATCAGCACGGAGGAACCCCGGGCGACCTGGTAAGAAGAAAATATGGAGATGTCAGCACACACATGAACATTGGCACCCGTATCAAGCCACCAACTAGTGGATTGAAAAACTGAAAGAACAGTAGGTAAATTACCGTACCCATCTCCAGTGTTGCCTATGGTCACCATGTTGACATCCTTGGGCCCATTTGCTTTTCTGCCCTTGCGGTCTGCATGCTCTGGACAATCCTTAGAGAAGTGTCCAAGCTCACCACAAGTAAAGCAACTCATCTCAGCCTTATTTTTCTTCTTCTTGAAGGTAGTAGTCTTGACGACTTTGTTCTTCCCTTTGTTCTTGCCACGTGGGAATTTCTGGACCATGTTGGCTCTAGACTGACCTTGGTCTCCTATCTCAACAGTGTCCTTCTTCCGAGCTTTCTCCTCAACATCAAGAGACGCTATCAGATTTTCAACTGATATCTCATATCTCCTATGTTTTAGAGAAGTGGCGAAGTTCCTCCATGAAGAAGGCAACTTTGCGATTATGCAACTAGCCACAAACTTGTCGGGTAATTGACACTTGAGGAGCTCAAGATCCTTCACAATGCACTGTACCTCATGAGCCTGTTCCACCACAAAACAGTTGTTCACCATCCTGTAGTCATGGAAACTCTCCATGAGGTATAGTTCACTGCTATCTGCTGCATCATACCTTGCAACCAGAGCATCCCACAACACCTTCGCATCTGTCATGTCTATGTAAACATCGACCAGACGGTCAGATATGTTGCTGATGATACATCACACGAAAAGGTTATTGGCATCATCGAACTTTTTTTGCGCTTCAGCAGTAAGTTCGCCTTCAGGTTTGCCAAGCCTCGTGTCCCAGATGTTCATAGCATTAAACCATAGGCGAATCTTTGATTTCCATCTCTTAAAGTTCACACCGGTAAATCTTTCCAGCCTTAGTGACTCAGCAAAACCAGCCATACTAGAATCAACAGATTGCTTATAATAAGATTTTTGGATTGTTAGAAAATTAGGCAATTGTATGATTAAATTCTGAACTATATTTCTCATAAAAAGAATTAAACCTAACATGCAAGACTCTAACATACTAGACAACAGCAAGAACGACATCATGTTCTCATAAAACATGCTGAAATTATAGATCAAATCACAGCATACGTACTGAGCGGGCGCAGCCGTGATGGGAAGCTGTGCCGACGGAACGACGACGGTGTTGCGGATGGAGCACAGCAGATGACGTTGAAGACGACGAGCCGCCACAACGCCGGACTAGGATGGAAGATGAGCTGTGGTGAAGACTTTGAGCAGTCGCGCAGAGCGCTTCCCAAGAACCTTATTTGCCCTCTCCCAGTGCAGGATCACAAGAGCAAGAGGTGCACCCTCTTTTACGCTAACGGGCATTTGAGATTTATTCAGAATTATCATTTATATGGGCCAAGCCCATATATCTAACATGCCTAAGGACTTGGACACTCCAAAGCGTCAGCTCCTAAATTTAACGGTGCCATGTGAGCAGTACGTGGACCATGATATGACAATGACATGCCATCTACAGTTGCCAGACTTGATGAAAAGAACCTGTGCAGTGGAAAGCCTCAACTCGTACGGGATCGCTGCACGCCTCTGTCCTCGGCTCTTCATACCAGTGCTAAAACTTATCAGGCATAGCTTTGCATGGATCACCATCGTCTGACAAGAGAAGAAGAGCATTTGTCCAGTGATTTTTTTATTTTACAAGTCCACGTAAAATTTGGCTATCATATTATTACAATTACAATTTATTCAAATAGACTTTGTTTTCAAGACAAGTCTTTAGTTACAGTTACAAGTCTTTATTCAAATAGACTTGCAAAAACAGTGCAAAGTTTCAGCTCCAACTTTCTTCTTCCTCGAGTTAATAATCCTCATCCATGACTTATATTCTACGTATACATTAAGCACACATAGATTTCCAGTTGACATTTCAAAATTTCCAAATACTGCTATAATATCATTTTGAGTACATGAATCATCTCACTACAAGTGTTCATGTTGCCTTTACTATACAATTCTGCTCATTCTTTTTCAGTCTGTGGACTCAATAAGCTTTCAGTTTGCAGTTAGACAACACACCACAGTGGTGACATTTTTCCTATTTTTTCAACTCCGGCTGGCATTCCAAAAAAACAATGCAATATATGCTTTCTCGAAATCATAAAGCTGTAAAAGAGAAGGGAATTAATATGTAGCTGGTTTCATTGTAAAGCTGGATCTGTACACACTTACTCTATCATGTAAATATTCATTAAGAAGTTCAACGAACGGGCAAAGGGCACGTCATGGGCATCTCATGCATGATCCGAGTATGATTTGAAATATTATTTCTATGATTTTGTGGTCCAAGCCAGTAACTATTATTTTTATGCACCAGTAGAGAATTAGCTTTCGATCCGCCCCCTTTTGTCCCGGTTTAAAGTTGGCCCGGGACAAAAGGGGGTGCGCCACGGTAGGCAAAATTGGAGGGGAGATTTACTCCCGGTTGGTAATTGCAACCGGGACTAAAGGCCCCCCTTTAGTCCCGGTTGCAACGGCTAGCAGGGGGGCGTCGGTGGCGGATCCAACCAGGATAAAAGGTGAACCCTTTTATCCCGGTTGGATCCTCCAACCGGGACTAAACTTCCAACCGGGACAAAAGGTGTTCCTTTTTGTCTCGGTTGGAGTTTTTAACCGGGATAAAAACTCATCCCCATTATATACGGCCAAGACAGAGGACTTTCTTCCTCCTCCAGCCCAAGCCAGTCCAGCACATTGACAGAGAGAGTTGAGCTTCACCTACTCTCCAGTGGTGCCGAAGCAAGCAAGGAAGGTGCTGCCCGAAGTTTTTTCCCTCATTTTCGTGGGAATTTCACTCGGCCAACACAAGTGTTGCGAAGGTTTGCTACTTCATCCTCGTGTTATGCTTTGATTTATACTTTGGAGATGGAAAGATTATTTGCTACAATGTGATGATGAAATAGAAAAATGGAGAGGTATTTTGAGCTAGAATGTGAGGGAGATTAATGTGTCATATATAGTATGCATTATTGCAGTGGTTTAAAAATGATGCTACCTTGTCTAGACGGTTTATCTTATCAAATTCAATATGGTTTTTTAAATTCATACTTGTTGAACTTGCATACCGTGTTCATTTCTGCTACGATGTTCTCCGCCGAGTAGCAACGTATGTCAAGAAGGAGGTTCGATTCTACGAGAAAGAGTGGATACGGACATCGTGACCGTGTCCCCTTTTTCGTAGCATCTAACCTCTTTCATGACGAAGTGCGGTGCCGCCCAGCTGAGGACATCCTCGCGAAATGAACACGGTCTTCAAGTTCAACAACTTCTGTAGTGGTAAGGAAAGAATTTTTGTACATAGATGACTTCTGCTACTTGTTGAACTTGCATACCGTGTTCAATAAGGTTTTTCAAATCCATACTTGTTGAACTTGCATACCGTGTTCATATCGGCGAGAATGTTCTCCGCCGAGCAGCAACGTATGTCAAGAAGGAGGTTCGATTCTACGAGAAAGAGTGGATACGGACATCGTGACCGTGTCCCCTTTTCCGTAGCATCTAACCTCTTTCATGACGAAGTGCGGTGCCGCCCAGTTGAGGACATCCTCGCGAAATGATCACGGTCTTCAAGTTGAACAACTTATGCAGTATTAAGATAATAATTTTTGTACATAGATGGCTTCTGCTACTGGAGGAAGTGGCGATCGTGGGGGCGATCGTGGTTCCTATTATGGCAAGGTTCCAATCATAGTTGGCCCTCAGCATAAGCCGAAGAAAAAGAGCGCGCTGGAAAAAGCAATGCTTCGTTATTTGCAGCAACGTCATGAAGAAGTTGTTGCCGTGGGTCAGGAACCTCCTTTTGGTGGTCGTTATGCTCCACCCTCAGTCCCGGGTGTTTCACGTCCACTTAGTACTACCGTTTCAGGCGGCACAAATAAACCTAAGGATGAGGTTGGGTCAGCGGAACCTTCGTCTTCACCGTCCAAGGATGCTTAAAGTCCTCCTTGATAATAACCAGTGGATGGCTTGTTGTATTGTATCATGTTGTTTGGGACTTTAATTTAAATATGTGTATTTGGATCTTCATGTTGTTGTATTGTACCATGTTGTTTGGATCTTTAATCGATTTTCACGCGTAATCCATTGTCAAGTGTAATCCATTTTCATGCGTAATACGATGCAGATGGACCGGCAATGGATGTATAATGCAGACAGGCGGAGCAAGGCGTTTATTGATGGCTTGCATTATTTTCTCGAAGTGGCAAAAGCGAACAAGCCAGAGAATGGGTTCGTATGTTGTCCATGCTTCCAATGCAATAACAGGAAGGAGTATTCAAAGGATTCCTGGGGGACTATTCACAGCCACTTGTTTAAATACGGTTTCATGCCTAACTATTTGGTTTGGACCAAGCACGGTGAACTAGGGGTTGTAATGGAAGATGGCGAGGAGGAGGTCGAAGATGACACCATTCCGGACTGGGTTGCAGGCCAGGCTTTTGCAGGTACTACAATGGGCGAGGCTGATGAAGATGAGTTTGCAGAAAATGGCCCTACTGATGACCTTGGTCAGGTGATACGAGATGCATACAGAGATTGCGAAACTGAGAAGGAAGAAGCAAAGTTGCAGCGCATGATAGATGATCACCAAAAATTATTGTACCCAGGTTGCCAGCAGGGCCATAAAAAACTAGGTACGACACTAGAATTTGTGCAATGGAAGGCAAAAAATGGTGTGTCCGATAAGGCATTTCAGGGGATGTTGAACATTGTCAAGAAGATTCTCCCCGAGAATAATGAATTACCATCCACAACATATGAAGCTAAACAGATTATTTGGCCTCTCGGATTGGATGTTCAGAAGATACACGCATGCCCTAATGACTGTATCCTCTATCGTGGTGATGAATACGAGAAATTGGATGCTTGTCCCGTCTGCGAAGCCCTGCGGTATAAGATCAGGCGAGATGATCCTGGTGATGTTGAGGGGCAGTCTCCCAAGAAGAGAGTTCCCGCGAAGGTGATGTGTTATTTCCCTATAATACCACGCTTGAAGCGCTTGTTCAGGAACAAGGCGAATGCTAAGTTGATGCGATGGCACAAAGAAGACCGTAAGGAAGATGAGATGCTGAGACACCCCTCAGATGGGGCACAGTGGAGATCAATTGATAGAACATTCCCAGACTTTGAAAGTGAAGTAAGGAACATAAGGTTTGGTTTAAGCACTGATGGATTCAATCCATTCGGTGAGTTGAGTAGTGGCCATAGTACTTGGCCTGTGACTCTTTGTATGTTCAACCTTCCTCCTTGGCTATGCATGAAGCGGAAGTTCATTATGATGCCGGCACTTATCCAAGGCCCAAAACAACCCGGCAACGACATTGACGTGTACCTAAGGCCATTGGTTGATGACCTTTTACAGCACTGGAAGAAAAAAGGTGTACGTGTGTGGGATGAGGATAGACAAGAGATCTTTAATCTACGAGCACTGTTGTTCGTAACCATCAACGATTGGCCTGCATTGAGTAACCTTTCAGGACAGACAAATAAGGGATATCGGGCATGCACCAACTGTTTAGACGACACAGACAGCATGTACTTGAAGCACTGTAAGAAGGTCGTCTATATGGGTCATCGTCGATTTCTCCCTGCTCACCACCAGCTGAGAAAGAGCGGGATGCATTTCAAAGGGGTGCCAGACCATCGTAAAAAACCTGCACACCGTAATGGAAAGCGTGTGTTCGAGATGATGAAGGATGTAAATGTAGTCTTTGGAAAGGGACTTGGTAGCCAACCTGTTCCGAACGACGATAACAGACATGCACCCATGTGGAAGAAAAAGTCAATATTTTGGGAGCTACCTTATTGGAAAATCCTAGAGGTTCGCAATGCAATAGACGTGATGCACCTGACGAAGAATCTTTGCGTGAACGTGCTAGGCTTCATGGGTGTCTATGGAACCTCAAAAGATACATTGGAAGCACGACAGGACCTGAAAGCCATGGGGCAACGAGATGACCTACATCCGGAAAAGAGAGATAATAGACAGCACTACTTACGTCCTGCCAGTTACACTCTCAGCAAGGAAGAGAAGGATAGCATGTTTGAATGCTTAAATAGTATGAAGGTCCCGTCTGGGTACTCCTCGAATATAAAGGGAATAATAAATATGAAACAAAAGAAGTTTACAAATCTCAAGGCTCATGACTGCCACATGTTGATGACCCAGTTGCTTCCGGTTGCACTGAGGGGTGTTCTACCAGAAAATGTCCGGTTGTCGCTCGTAAAGCTATGCGCGTTTCTCAATGCGATTTCGTAGAAGGCAATCGATCCATCCAAGCTATCAAAGCTACAAAACGATGTGGTGCAATGTCTTGTTAGTTTTGAGTTGTTATTTCCACCATCCTTCTTCAATATTATGACGCACTTACTGGTTCACCTAGTAAAAGAGATTGGTATTCTCGGACCTGTATACCTGCACAATATGTGGCCTTTCGAGAGGTTCATGGCAGTCCTAAAAAACTATGTTCTTAATCGTGCCCGTCCAGAAGGAAGCATCGCCAAGGGATATGGAACAGAGGAGGTGATCGAGTTTTGTGTTGATTTTATTGATTCAATTGACTCGATTGGGGTTCCAACTTCACGCCACGAGGGGAGGCTCCGAGGAATGGGCACCCTTGGAAGGAAATCAAGTTTGAGCAATGATACTGATTTGTTCGACAAGGCACACTACACTGTTCTACAACAGTCATCCTTTGTGTCTCCATATATCGAGCAGCACAGGCAGATGGTAGCTTCCAAAAACCCGACCAAATCCGATGCTTGGCTTACCCGTCATCACATGGAAACTTTTCCCTCCTGGTTGCGCCAACAACTTTTGGGTAACTCTGAGATTCACCCACAGCTTGCCTGGTTAGCCAGGGGACCTGCTACCACAATCGTGAAATTCCAAGGCTATGAGATAAATGGTTACACATTTTACACGAGAGCCTAGGACCAGAAAAGTACGAACCAGAATAGTGGTGTCCGCATAGATGCCATGGACAGAAATAATAGCAAGGAGTCGTATTATGGTTTCATACAGGAGATATGGGAACTCGAATACGGACCGCTGTACATCCCTCTATTTCTTTGCAATTGGGTGAAGCTAACTGCCGTCACCAAAGATCAGTACGGAATGACAATAGTAGATCTGAGCAAGACAGGATACAGTGATGACCCATTCATACTTGCCAATGATGTGCATCAGGTGTTCTATGTGAAGGACATGTGCAGCAAACCCAAGAGGAATCCAGAAGAGACATGGGAGCCAAAGTGCCACATAGTTCTTCCAGGTAAAAGAAAAATCGTGGGAGTCGAGGATAAAACAGACCAATCAGATGATTATGATCAGTTTGATGGCATGCCTCCATTCGCCGTTGAAGTTGATCCAAGCATCCTGCTATCCAAAGAAGAGGCTCCGTACTTACGCCGCGATCATGATCTAGGAACTTTCGTGAAGAAGAAATTTTACAACGTTGTATTGTAATGCGTTAAATGTACATGACCTTTGTGTATTAATTGATACAATTTGTAATTTACCCTATGTATGATTTCATGTGTTATTAAATTTGTTAGGTGAAGATTTTTTAGATAAACATGAACATTGTTAATCACATACTAACATGGATTTTTCTGCGCATTGAAATAATTTAATTGAATAATTTCTTGATCACAGCAATGCAGTAAAATAAATATTTTACAGGCTAAATGAACTGGTATAGAATTAATGATTAATTCATACTTATTGTCAATTTACTCGTTAATTAAATATATTTTTGCATGTACAAAATCTGTGAAGGTTTTGTTTTTCATCCTGAAATGCAGTGAAAAGATAAAATAAAATCCATTTCCAAAAAACAGGCAGGAGAAGAAAAATAGGAAAAAAGACCTTTTGTCTCGGGTGTTAACAGCAACCGGGATAAAAGGCCCCCCTTTTATCCCGGTTGCAAACGGCAACTGGGATAAAAGGGTACGTTTCGTCTCCCGCCCGAACGTACCCTTTTATCCCGGTTGCCAACTGCAACCGGGATAAAAGGCCCCCCCCTTTTATCCCGGTTGGTGGTGGCACCCGGGATAAAAGGGTACGCTCCCAGCCCCACCTGGCAGGGGCACCCTTTTGTCCCGGGTCCCGTCACCAACCGGGATAAAAGGGGGGGGCCTTTTATCCCGGTTGGTGACGGGACCCGGGACAAAAGGCCCTTTTGTCCCGGGTGCCATTACGAACCGGGATAAAAGGGGGGGGGGGGGGTTAAAAGGCACTGTACTCCCTTCTACCCCCCGCCAGTTACACACTTAGCCAAATTTTCGCCAAGTCCCGTGCGTTCTCCGCCATCGCCGCCCGTCCGCCTCCCTCGCCGGCCGCCGCCGTCGTCGTCCCCCATTGCGCCGTCGTCGTCCCCCGGCCGGCCCGCCTCGATCCCTTCCTCGTCCGTCGACGCGCCCGGCCCCCGGCCACCTCATCGCCTCCGGCCACCGGCTCCATCCTCGTCGCCGGCTCCATCCTCGTCGCCCCTCGTCACCGTCTCGTCGCCGTCCCGCCTACGCTGCCGTCGTCGTCGTCGCCTCGGCCGCCGTCATCCTCGTCGCCTCGGCAGCTGCCGTCCTCACCGCACCGGCCGCCGCCGTCCCGCCGCCCCGGCCGCCGCCCCGCGCGCGAGAGGTCCGCTGCCGCACCGGCCGGCAGCGCCGGGAGGGTTTTTTTTAAGTTAGAAAATTAAGTTATATTTTTACGATAGATTTTTAATTTTGAGTGTTACGCTAGAAAATTAAGTTATATTTGTACCGTAGATTTTTTAGTTAGTTTGTTAAGTTAGATTTTTAAGTTAGAAAATGAAGTTAGAAATTCGTAGGATGCACCGCCGTCCCCTCCGCCGTCCCGCCGCCGTGATCGCCGCTGTCCCGCCGCCCGTCACAACCTAGTAGGCACCGCCCGTAGTTCCGGTGAACCGTCCCCGCCTCCGCCGTACCGCCGCCCTGACCGCCGCCGTCACAACCTAGTAGGCACCGCTCGTGGTTCCGGTGAACCGTCCCCGCCTTCGCCGTACCGCCGCCGTCCCGCCTCCGCCGCCCTGATCGCCGCCGTCACAACCTAGGCACCGCACGTGGATATTGTTAGAAATTCGTAGAAATTCGTAGAAATTCGTCAAAATTCGTAGAAATTCGTAGAAATTTGTAGAAATTTGTCAAAATTCGTAGAAATTCGTCAAAATTCGTAGAAATTCGTAGACTGTCATGTATGTTTCCATCAATAGTTGAAATGGCAGACGATGAGACCGCAAGGTATATCATGGAGCAGATAATCGCTGGTGATGGTAGTGGCGACAACGTTCCATTATCATACACGGATGAAGAGGGCACCCAGGCGGACATGTTCCTCAACATGTCCGCCGATGGGAATGAAGAGCAACAGCCGCAGCAACAACTTGCCGTGGCGGAAGGTTCCGGCGAGGTATATACAACCATTCTTGTATTGTTTCACGCCACCGTTACTACTACGTACTAATTAACGAATCTTGAACTGTTAGCCCTCCGGATCGACACAAGGGCAGAAGACCCGAGGTCGTACAAAGGTGATGGAAGGGAGGCTTGTCATCACGGAAGTTACAGAAGAGGGCAGGCCGGTTGCTCCCGAGAAAGTAGCAAAGAAGTACGTGAGTGAAATCGGGGCAATCGTCCGGGACAACGTGCCTATCAGCATCAGAAAATGGAAGGGCAGAAGCACTAATTCCGTACGCCCTTCCAGAGACAAAAAAGAATATGCTGTGGGAAGACGTGAAGAGACATTTCACATTCCCCGAAGGATATAGTGAGAAGGATGTCAAAGCGTGGACGCTTAAGAAGATGGCTACTCAATTCCAGACATTCAAGAAGATGTTGGATACCCACTACATTAAGAAGGGCAAAACTCCAGACTTCAACGCGTGGCCAAAGTTGAGGGACCACTGGGATGCATTTGTTGAATATAAGAGGAGTGAAGAAGGTGTGAAAAAGATCACGACCAACACAGCAAATGCTAGTCAGAAGGGCTACCACCATCATTTGGGGCGAGGTGGGTATGGCTCAGCAATTCCCAAGTGGAGGAAGATGGAACAAGATCTGATCGAACGGGGAATCGTACCTGCAACTATTGAATGGCCCGAACGATCAAAAAATTGGTACTACGCTCATGGAGGCTCCCTAAGCCAAGAGGATGGGACGTTGATTTTTAATGACACAATACGTGAGAAGGCCGAACATCTCATGAAGAACATTGAAGATTCTAAGGCTGGGAGGTTGAAGGTGGACCGAGAAAATGATGAGCTCACATTGGCCCTCGGTAATCCAGCGAAGAAAGGAACAGATTGAGGAGAGCTAGCGGCAGATGCTAGAACAAAGAATGATGGATGAAATCAATCGGCGGGTGGCCCACGCAGTTGCGGAGTTGGCCCAATCTGGAGCAATGCTGAATCCTAACACCGCCAGCCCTTCTCAACGCCTCTTGAGCAGTTGTGCTTCTACAGGGGTCCCCGATGCGCAGACGCCCAGGTTACCCGTGGAGGAGCAACGGTTCCCCGTGGATGCCATCACGCAACGGACCTCATGTGAGTTGCATGCACCGGTCGGCAACCTCACTATTAAGGTATACTTATACATAATATTTATGCAATCTTGTCAATTGATCCACGCCTCGAGATCGGAGTTCAACTTGTTTACTTCTGCCATATGTACAGGTAGCGTACGGGAGTGCGTTAGCAACCCTGGCAGGGCAGAGCAGTCATGGCATGGACATTCCAACAGGCTACGCCAGCGCCTGCGTAGAGCAAATAGTTGATCCCCAGTATGAAGGTCTAGAGCTCGACTTCCATCTATATCAAGGTCTCCATCTCCACCACATCCTGGTGCTGGGAGCGATGACGACAATAACAACACCCCTCCCCGATCACCGTCGCCGGCACCAAGAGCGGCCCCCTTGAAGGAACCTGCACCACTACTAAAGAAGTCACGAGCACCGCCTCCCAAGCAAAGACAGAGAAAGAAGAAAACAAAGGAGCCTGAAGTGACTCGTAAGGAACGCTTTGAGGCAATGTCTCATGCAGAACAGTGGGCAGAAATCCAATGAGAGGCCAGTGAGTGGTTCAAGAAACAAGCTGAAGAAAAAAAGGCAAGGGAGATGGAGCCACCGCCAGTAAGTCGGCGAGATTTAAACTTTTTTATCAGGATGGAAGAAGGAGCCAAGAAAAGGATACCACTCTTGTCAAACTATGAACGGGCTCTAGTAAAGGCTGATGAAAAGGATAAAAGGAAAGGAAAGTCATCTTCCAGCGGTCCAGTTCCCGACCTCAGCCATTTATCAAAAAAAGATGCTCAACGGGTAAAAGCAATGCCCTTGGATCAACAAGCAAATGTATTGAAGTTCATGGAAGAAACAGGTCTGGGACTTGATGAATGCATAGGGCAAGTTGAGACGCCAACTGACCGCCCCCTGAGCCGAAGTGGCCTTATGAGCTAGGAAAACCTCTAGTAAAGCCTTCATTGGTACGGAAGCTATCAACAAAGATGTACGAATTCCATCAATGGTACATGATGGCATCCGCCGACTCGAGGGAGATGATCGGCATGAAGGTAAAACCGATAGATTTTCACGGTGAAGGGGAGAAAGTGCTGTGGCTAGACTTCAAGGATATATACGAAGTGTACCATCATGATGCCCTGGACGTCTCTCTGATCAGCGCTTGGATTCTGTAAGTGTCCGTTTATCTCTACATGTAAATTTTGGCGTGCGTCACCGTACTAACTTCATCTTCCATTTCATGTAGGATGCTAATTCAGACATGTCGCCGAGATGCGTACCTACATATAGGCTTCATGGATCCATCTGTAGTTAACCAACAAAGATACAATTAGCGCCGGAAAAAACCTTTGCGGAAATATACAATTTCCTACACAAACAAACATTCAAGGATTTCATACTACTTCCATACAACTTCAAGTAAGTGTGTGTATACCGTCTACTTTCAATGTCTTTTTCCTTATCTCTACATGTTAGTTAGCTCTAATATGCATGAACATTTTACGCACGCAGCTTCCACTGGATCCTTATTATAATTGAGCCTGAAAGAAGCCACGTCACTGTCTTTGATTCGTTAAGGAAAGATCCGGTGGACTACCAAGAAGTGCAAGACATGCAAGGCTTGTAATAATTCTGGACCTTTATCTCTATGCAAAAGTTTATTTCCTAAATTTTATCCCTGTTACACTATATCATTCATTATTCTACTCCGCAGCGCATGGAAACAATTCATAAGGACACACAAAGGTCCATTCAAAGAAAAACTTACATGGAACACAGACTTCCCGGTACGTATGCAGTCTGCACATTTATTACATTGTATAACACGAATATTTCATAACTTATTTTTTTCTGCACTGAAGTGCTTAAGACAGGAACCCGGGAATAATCTATGTGGCTACTACATCTGTGAGCACATGCACAGTTTTATGGGACCCAAGGGACCGAAGATGACGCCGCACAACTTTAAAGTACGTAAAATAAAACTATTACTAGTTAATTATTTTCTAGCTCCTTATATGTATTTGTTCATGTAACATTCACAAATTTCCAAATTATAGATGTTAAATATTCAACAAGAACTCTTGAAGGAAGAAAGAGTAGCGGCAATATGTGAAGGTCTCATTGGATTCATAATGGACGAGGTGGTAAATCCAAAAGGAGAATTTTATTACGATGGACGACAATTAGACACTCCGATCAGCAACACCATGACGGGAAGATTGTAGGAAGATACTTTGATTTATTTGTATATATAATACGCGCTAATTATGATCGATTTGTACTAAGCTAGTTGAATTGTGTATATGAATTGTGTATAAGGATTGTGTATATATATAGTAATTGTATAATTACAAATCCCATTCGTTTAAATACTAGTTGATTTCGTTCTAAAAAAATCTCAACTACTAAAGGTTAACAAATTAAAAGGACCGCGGTACTACGTATACGTGATGCATGCATGAAAAATTCAGGCGTCACGGCAGTGCCATGCAAGCGCCATTTAGTCCCGGTTGGAATCCAGCCGGGACTAAAGGGGACCCCTTTAGTCCCGGTTGGGAAATCCAATCGGGACTAAAGGGGTCCCCTTTAGTCCCGGTTGGTGACACCAACCGGGACTAAAGGGGGACCTTTACTCCCGGTTAAAAGACCCGGGACTAAAGACCCCCCCTTTTGTCCCGGTTGGTTTATCCCGGATGGATTTTCGAGAGATATGCACCCTACCAACCGGGACTAAAGGCCAATTCTCTACCAGTGATGGTGTATAGTGTAAGTATTTTTATGTCCTCATTATTTACATACCATTTTCCTCAAACTACTAGGATCGTGTGGTCTTTCATAATCATCATCTCTAACACTACATAAACATTTAAATAAGTACACCTCTTCTATATTGCTTGTACATGGTTCCTATTGCTCCCACTTATCATTTTCACGAAACTGATGCATTGAAATTTAAAAGATGGCCACACATGCCACAGCAAATTATTGTTCAATTTATTGAACTACCATTCACATCACCCGTGGTGGTGCAATACACGGCTGAATCAACTCTCCGCATCTACATGGAAATACACTTAATTACAAACTATTAAATAATTATATTGAAAATTGATTATCTGTGGGAACCATATTTTGTCAGAAATGTGGTGTTCAGTTTATGCAATGATTCACGCTGCAAAGTTTCATTGTTTCTTTATTTACATGTATCAACCAAAAAAAAAAGAAAATGTTACTGATTTTCAAATGTAATAAACAACAGTGTTGCTGTGTTGTGCAGACAGTCTAAAAAATACTAGTGTGAAGCCCTTATATTGTACGCGTGTTGGTCTCAAAGGAATTCGAGCGCAACAGATGGGTCGGGAAAACACTTGTAACTTCTTAAAAATGATGAGTCCCCTTTACAAAAGGGTAGGACTCCCCTTTTATAGTGACCTGTGAGCCACTTTACATCCTGAAAATGTTCTTTCTCACCTACTACATTCCTAGGATATGTCGTACATAAAGGTCATTGGGGTAACGTGTACAAATTGAATTCTTCTACCTTGTCACGCTTCTCACGCCTTCATGTAGTCACGCTTCTCACGCCCTCATGTAGTCACGTTTCTCACGCTCTCGTGTAGTCACGTTTCTCACACCTTCATATCCTTAGCCTCGGGACTTCTTCTCTGCGCTTGATAAAGTTTCTAGCTTCGTACCCTCAGCCTCGCGCTGGATGAGCTCCTTAACCTCGTGCCTTCAACCTCAAACCTGAAATAGATGTCCAACCTCGTGGTGTCTAGTCCAGTTCCGATCCTGAGTAAAAAAGCAGAGTCAAAAGCCCGGTGCTCGATACTAGCTTTGAGCACTCGAGGGTAAGTTAATTTATAACTTAGCTATCAGCCAATAATTGTTAGCTTCGAAAACTCAAAGTAACAAAGAAGTTGCGAGGTTAAGGGAGTTTTGTTTATTGATCTAGAACTTCCGAGATTAACTGAGTTTTATTTGCTAGTCTAGAACTTATGAGGTTAGGAAGTTTCCGCCCACAAACGATGCTCGAGGTTGCTCGGTTTTTGGGTGATTCCCAACAGTAGCCCCTCGTGGTTGAGGGTCGACTCCGACGGCCCGAACCCGCGACAAAGGATCGCTCTACCAAAAAAACATCACCCTCGATCGTCGGAGGAGAGATGAGCCAACGGTTGTTTTTTGCGCCTTACATGTCGACTTTTGATTGGCTGACGCTTCAGCTTTGATTTGAGGTTTGAGACGCCCGTTCGTGCCTGTTAGCGCGCCTATAAAAGGCGGGGCGTGCGAGTCGGCCTAGATTACCCTCATGTCTTGCTGTTACTTAGCGCACTGCCCGCTAAGTGCTTTAAGATTCATGCTTGTTGTTCTGTTTCTTGATCTTCAAAGCTTCAAAGGTATTCATGTTATCTATATTTTTTATTCTTGCTTAACTCTTGTTTTATTATTTTGTTTTGACTTTCTATTTGTGTGTTTTTCATCTGGCTCTGATTATGCAAACAACAAGGTTGATGTCTTCCGAAGAACAAGCGGAACAAACGAGGTTACATGACGACGCTACTGAGGGACAAGAGTCTAGTGAGGCTGGTGAAGTTTTAGTTTCTGCTGATATTGAGAGTGGGGAGGATCTTTCAAACATAGAGGCTGACCCATAGGAATTAATGGCTGGCAAGGACGATTGCCCTTCTGCTCTGAGCTTCGGGCGATCATTGGCTTCGCAGAACACTAATGATTTCTATGTGAGTAAAGGATACTTTCCCGAGGGTATTGCTAGGCCTTCTGGTGATGAGGTTGTGCCGAAATCACAAATTGGCGAGGCTGTGGTATTCAGGGACTTCTTTACTGCTGGCATGCGATTTCCTTGTGACAAAACATTGCCTGTGATCTTTGAAAGATATATAATGTGAAGCTTCACTAGCTTACAGCTAACTCTTTCATGGAACTTTCCAAATTCTATTGTTTTTAGCATACCTTTGGATGTGTGATCAATGTTGATGGGTTTGCGAGGCTGTTTGAGCTTCATGTACAGAAGAAAAGGGTTGAGTTTGATGATGAAGATAGCGTTTTTGTAAGAAAATTTTGCTGTTGCACGTCACGACACGAAGGAAGAATGAAAGCAGAAAAAACTTCCAGTCAAACTTTTTTTGGCACAAAAGAATAGGTGGGACGATGAATGGCTTAGATATTGGTTTTATATTAGGATGGATATGTCTGAGACTTCCGGCTATGGTCAGCCATTTTATCCATGTTTTACCTTGTTGTCGCCTTTGGACGTTACAACTGCTCCTCCATTTGTAAGGTCAAAAGCTTTCTGAGAGTGTGAAGATGCTTTTGTCCTTACCTCCTCATCAATTGCTGGGTGAGATTTAGTTGAGGCGTTTCTGGTGGCAGACATTTGGCCCCTTTCTGGCGGATGGGCGCTAAAGGAAATCATAATGAAATCTATACCGTGGTACCCTAGGCAATCCCTTATCCTATATTTGGACTGAGTTTGCTGGAGGGTTTTAACACAGGTGTTTTCGTCGATGAGGTTGAAAGGCAGGCCATGGATATTATTGGACCCTGTCACGAGAACAAATACTCAAGACATTGATGATGTGAAGCTGGCTGCTTTGAAGAAATCAAAGCCAAGGAAAAAGAAACGCAAGGAATACTCTAGTTCTATTGAAGAAAAGGATGAGAACAACCCATTCTTTCGACTGTACAAGGACACATGTTTAAAGATAGAAACTGCAGCAGATAAGATATCCTCAAGTGTTGAAGCTTTATCAGCTCCTCCAACCAATCCAATCCCAATCATTGCAGTGGCCATGAATATGGTGAAAGATAGTGGAGTGCAAGAAAAAACTATTCTAATGTACACAGCCACCTTCCTGATCGTCAAACCTGAATTTAGGGAGGTCTTTAGCTCCCTAGAAACAGATGAAGGAAGGTTCGATTTGCTTTAGAGAGTGCATGAAAAGGAGTTGCTGAAGCATTAGTAGAACCATTCCCTAATTTATCTAGTGTTGTCTTGTGAACCAATATTTATTTATTTCTTTTTGTTGAGAACCATTAGTTGCCTGTTATCCGAGAGACCATTTGTTAAGACTATTTCAAAACCATTAGTTATGTGTTTATGTGATGTTCATATATTTGTTTATACACTGTCCATCCATTTGTTTATGTGCTATCCATATATTTGTTTATGTGCTTATGTTATCTGACAACTTGTGTCCTGGCTACCACAAACTTGTGTCTGTAGATGGACGCCAACATGAAAGATTTGGCCAAAAAGGGGCACAAGGGACTACTGCTTCTAGCTGAACTTTTCCAGCAGGCTGGTGTCATTGGTCAAATGGGAAACCTGTACATAGAACAATATTTGAACAAAGGAGAATACAGGGAGACATCAGAAACTGGACTTCAATGGGTTATGAGGTGCTTTGGTCGTCCAAGGTACTTTTATAAGATGTTTTGAATGAGCACTGATATTTTCATGGAACTTCATGATTTGCTCATCTCGAATTACG
The DNA here is from genome assembly GCF_005286985.2 of Setaria viridis. Taxonomy (NCBI): domain Eukaryota; kingdom Viridiplantae; phylum Streptophyta; class Magnoliopsida; order Poales; family Poaceae; genus Setaria; species Setaria viridis. Next base: position 9,166,663 of record NC_048264.2, read on the forward strand.
GTTTGACCTCAACTAACAATATTTCATCAATTGAGTCATTGGCGATGTTTCTATGGATCGTTGGAGGACCCCAATCATTTTCACAAGCTAAAAATCATTTTACACAGTCTCTATGGACAGTTCACACCAAGTTTCATGAAGTATTGAATTATTTGTGCAAGTTGGCAAAGGACAATATCAAGCCAAGAGATCCAACTTTCTATACTGAGCATGAAAAGGTGAAAGAGGACCGTTTCTGGCCTTATTTCAAAGGCGCTATTGGAGCTATAGACGGTTCACATGTTAAAGTTGTTGTTCCAGCAGAGGAAGTGGTTAACCACACGTGTCGATATGGATATACATGTCAGAACATGCTAGCTGTTTGTGACTTTGATATGAGGTTTATCTTTGTGGTTGCTGGTTGGCCGGGTTCTGCACATGACACACGGATCCTCGATCATGCATTAGTGAATTTTCCTTCATTTCCCGTGGCTCCCAGAGGTATATACACTGTTCGTTAAGAGTTAGTAATAGTTCTAGTGTTATTTTCCTTTGCTGATTTGATTTTGTTTTATATGAAAATATTATCTGGTGGACTCTGGTTATCAAAACCAAGTAGGATATCTTGCCTCTTTCAAAGGAAGCACATACCATATACCAGAGTTCCGGTTTTGTTCTGGGCGTCCTCCTCAAGGAAAGTATGAGATTTTCAATTTCTTGCATTCATCCCTTCGAAATGTCATTGAGCGGGCTTTCGGAGTCTTGAAGTAGAAGTGGTGTACTTTGAAGTACATGTCAAGTTTCTCCACTCGTACTCAGAAGCATATCATTCTTGCTTGTATGGCATTGCATAATTTTATTCGTGAGAGCAATTTGCATGATAGAGAGTTCGATAGATGTGATGCTGATGAGGACTACCTACTGCAATAGACATGTGGCACAACAAAAACACAAGGAGATGAGAGTCTAGATGGGGAGAACGAGGATATCATGAATACCATTCGTAATAGAATAGCTGATAATTTGGTTAGTGCGAGAGGGAGATAATGATCTGGACCATATGTTAATGACGGACATTATTATATGAATCATATATATTTTGTCAAATGTTATCTTTATATTCATGTGGACCATATGGTAATGGTGGCTGCAAAACTTAAAAGAGTTAAGTTTCCCTTTCTAAAATAGTAATTTACATGTGATTCAATGAACAATATAGTATTTTACGATTAATTTGCATAGCACAGTCCCTCAGACGTTCCAAGGGCATTACAGACCTTTCTTGCCAAACCTACAGTCTCACAGCTGTTTCAACCAAACGGCTTTCTGCTTTCTCACAACTGACAGCTCACAGCAGCTTTTCCACAACTCACAGCCCACGATAGCTTTTCCACATCTCACAGTCCAACCAAACAGACCCTAAGCTTCAAACTTCTTCTATGCTCTTGCTTCCACCTAGCAATGAGTCTTGTGCAGCAACTAATCCCTCGCATCTGTCATTTTCTTAGAAACTTTAGAAGTTAGGATGATCCTGCTTGACGGTCACCTATTTCCTATTGTTCTCTTGTCACATAGAAACTGCACTTAGTCAATCTCTACCATGCACACTGGCAGTCCAATCAAGTGCACTAAACCAATCCATGCACCGCCATCCCACCAAGCTGATCGGGTACCACCATCCCAAGGACTCCAAAACGGTACCTCAAGATGAAAGCAATGCCAAGATGCCGCCGTCCGAACCTGCTTCTGTTCTTCGTTTTTCACCTGGAAAAAGTCCCTGGGGTCAAGGTCCTCACTGCAACGCCTTCAACAAGGAGCACGATGCATCATGACGCTGTCGTCGCCGGCACCGGTCAAGACCGGTCATGGCTTTCGCCTGAGGACCTCGACACCATGACGATGACCAAACTTTACTGGCTGCTGCCAAAGCTGGCCGCCTGCCATCGCCGCCCTTCGTCCGACGCCACATAGCCGAGCCACGCTCGCTTGTCCCACGGCAGTGGTCACCAGAGGTGAAGAAGACGCCCTCCCCCCTGGAGCTTAGCCTATGAGAGGTCGGCTCCACATATGCCGCAGCCCTACAACGGGCCACCGCCGTGACCCTACCACCACGGGCTGTCGCCACCGAAGTGCGCCGCCGCCGCTGCAGTCCGGAGTAGTATACCATAGACAACTGGATCCTGCAAAAAAATAAATTTGTTGTGCCCTTGGCTCAAGAGATGCACATGCCTCACCAGCACGATAACTAGTATATAACAGCTGCCAATCCATCTCAGTTGCTTGCTTGACCCCTTTATTGTCGTCCACACTGAAAACCCGCCGGACTATAGATTTCTGCACACACCACAGATCAATGAAGGGCAAAAAAGTTTTGTGAGGGGACTGGGAAGCATCGGAAACCAAAATTCTGTGAAAGCATTCTGTCGAGCAATTAGGCCACAGGTCGTTCTAGGCTGGAAACTGTTGTTGGGAAGATGTAGGCTCTGAGCCTCCATATATATCATGAACAGTTCCAGATTATATATCCGCACAACTTCTGGACGCTTTGCTCACAACGTTCCTTTTTTAAAGAAAGGGTAATATTCTGTCGTCATTCAGTGCATACAAGAACTTTTGTTGACTATTATTACACCTAGATGTCATATCATGTTGTTATGGAGATAAAGGAACAAAACAAAATAAAAGGGACTACACGTGTCATCAATTGTTGGTGAAAAGGTCATTCACAACTCCGTTGCATGAAACATTCCTTGATGTTCCATGTTGAGTTTAATGAACAAGTAAACACATTTAAAACAAAGCTTCTTTTCTCACTGAGTAGCCCGTTCAATGGGAAGGTCAGCAGCACCGGCAGGTACTAGAGCTGGCCAGTGATATCGGTCATGGAGACCTCTGGTTCATCATTGCAGGAAAGCGAGGCGGAGGCGCGTTCCACACACGCCATCTCTGATCTCCGTTACAGTGAAACGGCCGGCCAGCGGGTAGAAGAGGAAATGAAGAAACGAGGTCGTCGATGATGTGAGCACTCCAGCTGTAGTCCACTGAGATGTACTGAAGATTCCATGTTGTTAAGTGCTGGATCCTGGGCTTTGTTAGCAGGCCATCCGGTGAGCATGCTGACACAGGACAGATTGCGTGTCGGGACACGATTTGACGCCAATTCTTGTGCTGGCACTCTTGTTGGTCGTGGGCTACCATGTAATCGCGGACAATCTCGGAATTCCTGTCTGGCTTGGCTTTTCACTGCTTAAGATTCGTGTGCGCGCTAGAGACCATTGATTCCCTTTCTCCTCATCCTCAGCTCTTTCTCCTCTCTCACACCACCACTGCCTCCCCACGCCGTTGCTGCCACCCGTGCTGTCAAGGTTCGATTCTGGAAAAGCAAGCTGGAGGTGGGGGGAGCGGCCGGCGGCGAGGTCGCCGCCGGCCGGGATGGTGCTCGAGGCTGGCGGTAGTTATGGTTGGAGGTTCAGGTGCTCCAACGGCAGCTGGTCTTAGAGAAGGAGGAGGTCAGCAGCAGCGGAAGTCCGATGGAGGTACGTGGTGGGTTGGTCGGCTGCTGAGGTACTGTGGAGGGCCGTCGAGGTAGAGGGAGCTCCGCTGGCCGGGCAGGGTTGGAAATCCGGTGGCCAGTGCTGTGGCCAGCAGCGGGGGTTGGGAGGTACACCAGATTACGAATGGTGGTGCAGGGCAGCAGTGGAGGTGGGTGGGCGGCGCAACGGTGCGGCAGCCACCAGTCGGGGCGGCGGAAGCAGGGGCGTGGGGCGGAGGCTCGCTGGGGAAGAAGGAACTGACGGCGCTGGTGGAGAGGAGAAGAAGGAGATAGGCATGATGGGCCGGCAGGCACAGAGCTTATCTGTCTTCCGTTCTCCATATAGGAGCCTCCGACCAATAGTTTAATGTTTTTATTTTTGTATAATTAATTATGGTGTGATACTAGGACTCCCACACGTTTGATGACTTATTCAAGTCAATTCGGTCCGAAAGAGTTTCATCCACCAGTTATATATTTTTCTTTTTCTCCAGTTAAGAAAAACTATTAAACACTAATAAAAACATTGTGGCATTGGCGGTCTTGTTCCGCTACAAATGTCACATCCTTTTGTATTTGATGCCTACAAAGGACACAGGTATACCGGTTTGTTGGTTGCCTCACCCTTATAACTATCACTGAAATGAAAGAAAATTTGCTCAACTTTTCTTTTAGTGTTATCTACTACTGGTTGAAGATTTGCTACCACCGCACCAGTGGATCATTATGCATTACAGTGAAAAAATTTATGTACCAAATTGGATGATCATGCTTCTCAACACCACATTACCATCAATCATATATGGGGCGTGGGATGCATCAGGCTAGCCATCAGTACCTTTTGCAACTAGTAGGGATCTTCATTCATTTGTGCAACAAGACCTGTCTCATCCACGCCCGTGGTATCCGAGCACTTGCTCACGGCAAAGCATCTGAACTGAGTCCTTGAAAAGTTGAAGGTGACCATTCAGATTCGATCCTACCAGGTGATCGTGGACCAGGACAGGCATTCCAGTGCTTGATGAGTGAAACATAGATATTCTTTCAGACTTTAGTTTTTCATCTTTCTGGAATATTCTTTCTGAGTAGACGTGGTGTAGAAGATTGTTTGCGCATTTATCAAGGCAAAAGTATTTGTTTTAACAATTTTAATGTTGTATTCGAATGCATATTTTTATTAAATTAAACAAGGCAAAATACAGAGCATAAACCATACAACACTGTTGGCATGGAAGGAGAGGAGACCTCCCAAACACTGCGGGAATCACGATGTTTGCCGAGTACCCCAGGCACTCGGTGAAACCCCAAAAACACTCGGCAAAGTGTTTGCTGAGTGTAACACTCGACACACCACACACAACAAAAAAATCTCTCAGCAAAGAAAACTTTGCCGAGTGTTTTTTGTCGGGCACTCGGTAAAAAAACACTCAGCAATATTTGTCAAAAAAAAATAATAAAAGGACATCACTGGCCACCACAGCCGCCGGCCGGCACCACCACCACCACAGCACCACAACCCCACGCCAGCCACCACCACCACCACCATGACAGCCCCATAGCCCCACGCCGGCCTCGACCACGCTGCCGGCCACTTGAAGACCGCCGCTGCTCCTAGCCTCGACCGCACCACCACCACCACCACCACCACTGGCAAGAGCTCGGCCGGTTCTCTGTTACCCAGCTCGACCTCGGAGGCAGCGGATCTGGGAGGCACCGCCGGCTGGCCCACCGTGGAAGCCGCCGCCTAGCAGCGCCCTACTCTGCTTCCTGCCGCCGATGGCCCGTCCGGATCTGGGGATAGGGGGCGTGGTGGCGGCCGGATCCAGGGAGGGTCAGGGTGGGGCGGCGGAGATGGAGGGGAGGGGGCCAAATCCGCGGCTGGGGCGGCGCCGGTGAGGGGAGGGGGCCGGGGCGGCGCCAGGATAACGGAGGGGGGCGGCGGGAGAAGGTGGGGAGGGAGGGGGGAGGAGGGAGAAGGAGGGCGCCGTCGGAGGGGTGGGGTCTTGGCCGGCCACCGACGTTAGGAGGGGAGGGGGCCCGGAAGAGGGAGGGAGGGGAGGAGGGGGGTGCAGCGGAGAGGGAGGGGGCACGCTAGGGGTGGAGTGCGGGAGAGAGAGGAGTGGGTCGAGGGGCAGGGGAAGGAGGCGGTGTGCGGGGGGTAGGGGGAAGGAGGGGCATGCGGGGGCCGGGTGCGAGTCGTTTATTTGCATGGGGTTGGGGATTTGCCAAGCGCCCTGATCTGTCACTCAGTAAAGTATTATTTTGCCGAGTGCTAGATAGGGAGCACTCGGCAAAGATATTTTTTATTTTTTCCTTATTTTCTACAACATTTTCTTCTACATTTATTTTGATAAACTCAACACTACCTTATAAAATTCACTCAACAATATGTATTTGATTATTCTACTGATATTATTTCATTATTTTATGCCGTTATAGCTCAAATTCAATTTATATCAATTGAAATTCTATAATTGCACTTAATACATTAAAATTATCAAACGGTTCCAAAAAATTACCAAAATTTCACATGAAACAATATATGTTCTCTATTGCCTACACAAAAAGTTTTGTAGTCAAATCAAAATTCGACCATCACTTTGACTCCAAATCTTATCGAATCCTTCTCAACACTACGATTCTTCTTTTGAGATGTTTCGGTTTGTAAATATTGTATGTGATGAAATGTGTGAAACTTTCTCAATTTTTTACCACAACCTCCACGTATGATACCATCACATCATGACAAATCTCATAACTTTTTGACTTCATTTTGCTTTTTTTACAATTTAAAAATCATTCTGTCACATGTTCGTGGTTGTGTTTCCTAAACAAGATGTTTGACATTTCTTTTCATTTCACGGGTAAAGTCTCAAATTGGGCTAAATAACATAAATATCATTTTTCTACTCATTTTATTCTATAATTTGAATCACTTGCAGTTCAAATTTGACTTATACCAAAAATTCTGTTCAAATGCAATTAATTAATTAAATATAGCAAATAAATCCAAAAATATACCAAATTTTAATATGAAGTACCACATGTTGTATGTGGGGAGTAGAAAAAATTTCAAAAGGTGAGAAGAGAAAGAAAACTAACTGTTTTGCCAAGTGGCAAAAAAACACTCGGCAAACCCTCTCTTTTGCCGAGTGTTTTTTTGACACTCGGCAAAGCTCCTTGTTTGCCAAGTGCTTTTTTTGAAACTCGACAAAGCTCCTTGTTTGCCGAGTGTTTTTTCTTTGCCGAGTGTTTTTAGCTCGGCACTGAAAACACTCGGCAGGTTTGAGGTTTCCTGCACTGAAACATTGTTCACGTTGTCTTTTCGGAGTACTATGCCTATGGATACGCTTGTGGTGCACACTGTCGGCTTGGCATGCAAGAAAAATCACTTTGTATGACTGGGGGTTAATGGTACAGAAAAGTTGGATGACGTAGTACATTGTTTCAGCCTATACCGAATAGAGTGAGCCCTGGGACGAAAACTGGTTACTAGCCTTAGGCACCTTTTCTTTTAAATGGAGATCATGTTTTGGTATATATCCTTTTTAAAAATAACGTTCTCAGCAGCGGAATATGAAAAAAAAAAACAAGCTACCCCTGCCCCCAACCGCCTACAACAATGAATTGGTGATACCCAGAGATGCACATGCCTCACTGCTGGGCGAGGGATCATATATATGACTGTGGCCAATCCCTCTCAATTACTTCCTTAACGCATTGTTGTCCTCCGCACTGAAAACCGTATGCAATGGAGCATTGTTCCTGAACACAAAAGAACATGAGAATGCAAGCATCAGGAAACCCAGACTTCTGTAGGAGGACCGTGTCCAGTGATTATGCTACAGTACAATCAAGAGTCTTTAAATTCCAGTCGCGGCAAGGCTTGGGCGTGTTCTTGAGTTGTCACAAATCCTGCCGGATGAATTCCCAATGCAGAGTCCCAAATGCAATGATCACATTAACTGAACAGAGAAGACACGAGAAAAGGTGAAATTGTAGGTCAGTCGGTTGTGCCCTTGGGCCTTGCAAGAATTGAAGGGCATACCGGCGTAGGTTAAAACCACAGCTTCCACGCTTCCAGGTATGTAGCCTCTGGATCCTAACCATCGCATATCGCTTGCAAGATAGGAAGATTATGTGGGATGAATGTTTGTGACTGAAGGAAGCCACCCTGTGGCCTGTAGGAACTCAGTGCGGCCAGATATAAGTCCTCGTAAATTGGGCTTATGATGGGCTGCAGACCGGTGCTGACAGCGTATATTTGTACTACCGATCTCTCAATGAGCGGGTTATTTGAACAGCCCATTTGTGTAATATTAAGTGCGATGTACTCTGAATAACCAGCTAGTGTTATACAAACATCACATTTGAAATTTGAAAGAACAAGGAACAAAGAAGGCTAACCGATCATCAACAAAAAGCATAAGAATCTGATCAGCATACACCATACGCAGGCGTAGCTCCACCCAAACAGCAGGGTGGAGCAGCTGCCCTAGCAACCTGCGGAGCAAGCCCCAATCACCGATGGCGATCCCTGGCAGCCGGAGTGGCGACAATGGAGGCAACGTATTGGGCCTACGCCGCACCTTTGAAGAAGGCTGAATCGGCACTTCGGCACGTTCAATGCGCTGGCTTGACCTGTGTCGTCGATTCCGCGAGAAACAATGACCCAATCACCATCTCAGGCATTATTGTGGTAGCTTCAGAGCAGCCCCAATCACTATCTCATACAGAGCGCTTCAGATTGGCCACCTGCAGGCTTCTTAGAGATGACATTTTTCTCACGCGAAATCTGAGGAAGTAACAGAGCCATGGTTAGTGAGCGTGGCGATGGCACTCCTGCCTGGCCTAAGGAAATGCGAGAGGGTAGATGATACCACCGACCCTCCTCAGCACTGTCATCAGTCTTCCTCATGGGGATTACTGTTCTCATGTTCTGGCATATATATCCAATACATTATACTATTCTGAGAATATTCAAAAAATGGATAGCCCCTTCCGCCTACAACAGTTAATAGGTGGTGCCTTTTTAATGTTCTACTAGTAAAACAGGCTAAAGAGATGCACATACATCACTGGAGGGGGAGGAATGATATATAACACCAGTGGATCAGGATGCGATGGGCTATATTATTATGCTGATGACAAACATTTAATTTGTAACAAGACCTTTGACCTTTTGCCTTGAGTTTCTGGTAGAAATAAAGTCAAAACGGCCTATAATTTGAAACGGAGGGAGTAGGTATCAGTCTTTTTAGTCGCCGTTATTTGTATAAGATCGGGCTGGGATGCATCAGGATATCAACAAGTATAGCCGGTACTCGCGTACAAGTGATAAAAAAAAACGCTTAGTAGTCAAATCGCATACCTTCCCTTCTTCTTTCTTTGAATTTGATTCTTTACTGCCTCTTCACAGGCTTGCACATTCTACATCATGCACCATATATATGATACGATCCTTGTATGTGTAGGCTCTAGAGACATCACTGAGTAGTCAGCAAAAGCATCTTCGGTGATTATCCGTTCTGTTCCTTTGCATCATACAGAATCATTACTGATAGTTTGTGGGATAGGGTCACAGAGATGAGTGTGTGGGAATCAAAGTTCCTGCATCTGACATCACTCAAGTAAAAGCTTATGGGTACCGTCCGTTCATGCAGCAACAGTTGTGAGTCTGTGTTTTACCTCCTTGTAAGAAGGATAGAGAACCGTCTGCCTTTTTGTCCCTAATAATTATATAAGAGTGATGAACACTACTAGATCTCAGATGAAAATAGAGCATAGGACTTGGATGCGTATTTACTAGACTGATGCCCCTGCGGAACACGAACAAACCATTATCTACTAGATGAAGCTAAGCAACATTATTTACATGTTGCGTCATTGTTCCATCATGATACTGAGCACGATATCGATCTTAATCTTATGCCATCCTGACATCTCTCGATAACAAAATTCAAACAAGAGCATGGTGTGTGACCCACCCATTGGGGGGAAATCAGCTGTGGCATGGCCGGGGCAAGTATTGTTAATAAAACATATACTGCGGCATCACAATTAATGTTCAGTAAGACTGGGTTGTACTAGCATTTCAGCTGCGCCTAAGTAAAACTAGCATTTCCCTTTTTATGACCGGTAATGTGCTATAGTTAGGCTCAAACAGTCAACCTCTGATATTATCAAATCAGTGGTACCAATGTTACAGCCCCGATTAACTGTATATTATAGCTTGAGTTCTTGACGTCGAACTAAAAAGATGACGGCCGCAATAAATACCGTGTCAGCAAACCGCATGTGGATGTAAGAGTGCTGGGATGCCCATCCTACTGTGCTGTGAAGGCCTAGTTAGGCTTGCATATTCTACAGCCACACCATATATATGATATGATTTATGTAGGTGTAGGCTGTAACCCTTCCTGGAGAAGTGCATGGTGAAATGAATCAGCCTGTTTTTCATGTAATAATCAGATACATGGGATTGGGAGGCGTTCGGATATCACTGAGTGGCCGACCACTGCTTCTGCAGTGACTGGTCGTTCTGCTCCTCTGCATCATATGTACACCAAGGATCCGCACAGCTGATTGGAAACAAGCGAAGGCTAAAGGAGTTTCGACAAAGCGCATGATGCAGGCGAAGGATGCTGCAAAGCAACAACGTGCATGTGAGAGGTGTTGCTCGAAACGAGTGGGCCTGAGCAGGACTGAGTGCCTTTTGCAAGCTGCGGTTACATTCTTGGAGAAGATCGGCGTGTTGTAATTCACCTCCGCGCACGTAAAAGACCCAAGAGCATTTAGATCGATGAAAATGCAAAAGTGACTCTGGGCTCCCCTATAAATACGAGGGCACAATGGCATTGCGATAGAGGCTTTTTCGTACGAATGAATCTGAATTACTCCATTTATTCTCACCTGTCTGATTACCTCTTGAAGTAAAATCACAATCCAAACAGGACTCATGGTGTAACCTAAAAGCCAATTAATAAATTAGGAGCACCAATATGATTCACATTGTTGCCTTGGGCCGGTTTAAATACATATTTTACTAGGTTAACATGAGACAGCTATATGTCTACGCATAATAAATGAAAATTTTAGTCGAATTTACTTGCTGGCGACCACATCTTTTCTAAAGCTTCTTATGCTTTTTGAACACGAGACAGCTATTTTGTTGAGCAACACCACCCTTTGCTCTGTGATATTTCTGGTGTTGCCCAAATCAGGACAGTGATGTCCCAGTCACATCTAGCCCTGAGTCCATCATAGCGTACGAAAAAGACATCTCCAGGACCACACACGCCATAATATAAGAAATGCACTTGATGGTTGCTCCATTCTATTTTACTGGAGAGATTCATCCTTGCAATCAAAATCGCTAGCTATGACCCCAGTGTAGCGCAAAATGAGCAGACCACGGCTGCAGGATCCATATGAGGCTGGGATGCATCAGGATATTAGTGACAAGACAATTGAATAATCAGGTCTGCTGTCTATTAACAACAAGGTAACGCACTGCAGATAGATGACCAAAAGCTGCATGATGAATTGGTGAGAGTACGGCAAGTGGGCACAAACGAGAGGAAGACATCATAATAAACACAGTCTATTACTGCATCTGCATCTGCCCTTGGTGAAGATATCCTATCCAAAGCAACGACCTCCGATGCACTGCTTTGCCAGACGGACTGTCTCACTTGTATTCTCATGCTGCTACAGTGCCCAAAATCACAGCCTATATATAAGAAGTGAATTGGTTCTTCTCAAAAACAAAATCATTACGTGTGCACTAAATTTCCCAAATCAGGGCTGCAACCCACACATATGATAGATCTAGGTGGGGTTACCCCAGTAGCTATAAGAATTCGAACAATCCTCCAAGTAGACTTTAGCATGCTAGCAATCAAAGAAGTCTCTAATCGTTTAATTACAATCACAGAAACCAAAGGAAAATTACTCACAGTTCCTGGTATAATCATGGGCTTCAATGCCATCTCACATGCTCCTGGTATAATCATGGGCTTCAATGCCACCCTAGCACAATCATGGGTTTCAATGATGTCACCCAGTTCCTAATGTACGGTACCAAGCTCCACGTTCAAAAGAAGAGCAATCTCTCAGAAAGTTCAGAAGTTTCTAGAGTTCCATGGTTTCTTAAAAATGAGCTATTATTTTTATATTAACTTTGGATTTACTGAAAAAGGCTTTTTTTTTCTCCAAACAATTGACAGGTACTTGTACATATTGTTGTGTCTATGACACATCGGACTCCCAGTCACTGTCAATGATATATATGGAAGGTGTGAGTCCGTCCTTCATCCTAATAACGCTGAACGATATATAGAGGTCTCAATCCAATCCATTACCTAGTGTTGTTAGTCACCTTCATTTGTGTACACATGGGGTTGGGATGCATCAGGATACCAGAAAGCAGCTGTCACTGAAAAATAAGTGATTAGCAGAGCCGCTTAGTTATCAAATTTTCGTTTTTCATTACTCCTTGTCTCTTTTGGGCTTTTCCTTTACACTGTCTCTTCACAAGCAGAGATGGATGAAGGTTGCTTTTCGCAGCTATGTTTCACAAACGTTCTCCTAAACCTCTCCATGATCCACATCACTCAAACTTTAATCAGTTATCTTGGGTGTGTGTAGTAATAAATCAACGGGATCATTTACCCTTGTATTATAGCCAGTGTTAGATTATTGGTGTTGGATCACAGAGGACCTTTCTCTGTGCTGTACTCATTTGTGTCGTTTTGACCTAGTGCCTGCCTTCATCTACGAGACAACAAACCTAGGTTTGAACTTCTGTTTGATACACATTTCTTCAGATTGATAACAATTTAATTAAGCACAGATATCCTCCCCATCTAAGAAACCATCATTCAAAGAAATGAACCATCCATGCGGATAGGAACAATCAAATTAATATCCACAGAAGTTCCCACGTACAAGGCTAGCACAAATTATAGATATCAGAAGCTTTTCTACCGAATGATGTTGCAAACTCTATTGCTACGAGAGTACTGAACGCTACTAGTTCTCAGCTGAAAAATGAGTATAAGGGGTAATAATGCATTGGGAAACTGAGCTGCATGAACACACCGCGTTCTCTGCTAGGTTAAGAGGCATCTGCTACTAAGCTCAGGATCGGAGGGCATGAATATTAATTCAATGTTCAATTCGTTGCTATATTTTTTACAAGATGGGGTGTAACTAACATTTCACTTGTGCCTCAGAAATAATTAGCATTTCACTTTGTCATGGTAATGTGGCATATTTAGGTTGGAATTGTCCACCTTTGACATTAAAACAGGGGGAACCACTAGTAGAGAATTGGCTTTCGATGCGCCCCCTTTTGTCCCGGTTTAAAGTTGGCCCGGGATAAAAGGGGGTGCGCCACGGTAGGCAAAAAATGGAGGGGAGAGTTAGTCCCGGTTGGTAATTGCAACCGGGACTAAAGGCGCTAGTGGAGGGCTGTCGGTGGCGGCACCCTTTTATCCCGGTTGGAGTGGAGTCTCCAACCGGGATAAAAGGTGAACCCTTTTGTCCCAGTTGGAGGTTCCAACCGGGACAAAAGGGTGTCCCTTTTGTCCTGGTTGGAGCTTCCAACCGGGACTAAACTTTCAACCGGGACAAAAGGTGTTCCTTTTTGTCTCGGTTGGAGTTTTTAACCGGGATAAAAACTTATCCCCATTAAATACGGTCAAGACAGAGGACTTTCTTCCTCCTCCAGCCCGAGTCAGTCCAGCACATTGACAGAGAGAGCTGAGCTTCACCTACTCTCCGGTGGTGCCGAAGCAAGGGAGGTGCTGCCCGAAGTTTTTTCCCTCATTTTCGTGGGAATTTCACTCGGCCAACACAAGTGTTGTGAAGGTTTGCTACTTCATCCTCGTGTTATGCTTTGATTTATGCTATGGAGATGGAAAGATTATTTGCTTGAATGTGATGATGAAGTAGAAAAATGGAGAGGTATTTTGAGCTAGAATGTGAGGGAGATTGATGTGTCATACATATAGTATGCATTATTGCAGTGGTTTAAGAATGATGCTACCTTGTCTAGACGGTTTATCTTATCAAATTCAATATGGTTTTTCAAATCCATAGTTGTTGAACTTGCATATCGTGTTCATCTCTCCGAGGATGTTCTCCGCCGAGCAGCAACGTATGTCAAGAAGGAGGTTCGATTCTACGAGAAAGAGTGGATACGGACATCGTGACCGTGTTCCCTTTTCCGTAGCATATAACCTCTTTCATGACGAAGTGCGGTGCCGCCCAGTTGAGGACATGCTCGCAAGATGATCACAGTCTTCAAGTTCAACAACTTATGCAGTGTTAAGGTATACGAGATGCATACAGAGATTGCGAAACTGAGAAGGAAGCAGCAAAGTTGCAGTGTATGATAGATGATCACTGAAGTGCTTAAGACAGGAACCCGGGAATAATCTATGTGGCTACTACATCTGTGAGCAAATGCACAGTTTTATGGGACCCAAGGGACTGAAGATGACGCCGCACAACTTTAAAGTACGTAAAATAAAACTATTACTAGTTAATTATTTTCTAGCTTTCGTGTAACATTCACAAATTTCCAAATTATAGATGTTAAATATTCAACAAGGACTCTTGAAGGAAGAAAGAGTAGCGGCAATATGTGAAGGTCTCATTGGATTCATAATGGACGAGGTGGTAGATTCAAAAGGAGAATTTTATTACGATGGATGACAATTAGACACTCCGATCGGCAACACCACGACGGGAAGATTGTAGACAGATACTTTGATTTATTTGTATATATAATACGCGCTAATTATGATCGATTTGTACTAAGCTAGTTGAATTGTATATATGAATTGTGTATAAGAATTGTGTATATATATAGTAATTGTATAATTACAAATCCCATTCGTTTAAATACTAGTTGATTTCGTTCTAAAAAAATCTCAACTACTAAAGGTTAACAAAAGGGCCGTGGTACTACGTACGTGATGCATGCATGAAAAATTCAGGCGCCAGGCAGTGCCATGTAGGCGCCATTTAGTCCCGGTTGGAATCCAGCCGGGACTAAAGGGTCTGTCCCGCGCCTGGCGTGGCAGGCAGGCCCTTTAGTCCCGGTTGGTGACACTAACCGGGACTAAAGGGGGACCTTTACTCCCGGTTAAAAGACCCGGGACTAAAGACCCCCCTTTTGTCCCGGTTGGTTTATCCCGGATGGATTTTCGAGAGATATGCACCCTACCAACCGGGACTAAAGGCCAATTCTCTACCAGTGAACCAATCCCTGATTTGCGTGTTGAAGGCATAGTTATTAGGATTGCACATTCTGCAGCCACACCATGATCGATGTAGGTGTAGGCTGTAGCGAATCCCTCCAATATGGGGTCATCCCTAGAGTGGTACAAGGTAAAATGATCGGTCTATATATATACCTTGGTCAGTAGTAGCAAGCAGATGCAATAGGATTCGGGGGTGCCCGAGTATCTGCTCTGTTGCAGCATGCAAAAACGATGTCTGCTCGCTGGCTGCCACATTTAACAAATGCGCTCCTTAGCAGCAAGTTTTGGCGGGAGGCAAAATGGAACATCATGCATGTGTTCAGCAGCAAAGCGAACACGAGTACGTGAATGTTCAATTTCTCTACTTACTATATGTAAGATGGGGTTTGTAAGTAGCTGTTAACTTGAGATGAACGAAGGGAATTTACTATAGTTAGTCTCAAACTCGTAGCCTATTATGTTAGCAATTAATCAAATGGATGGGACTCGGACGCTTGGGGATTTAAGTGGGTTGTGAGCCCTAGCATCTCCAGTTGTTAACCGGGCTGTTCCTTTACATCAGAATCAAAGCTGCTCTTCCAAGTTCCAAGCCGCACTGCACAATCGTGCCCCTTAAGTCCTTAACTACTGGACTTTCTTGGGAAATGCTCTCTGATTATTATCTGTAGCATGACAATCGCGACTAGTGCTGCACCTAACCTTTAAGCATGGCTTCGACGATGTCACTGCTTGCCGTGCTGACGAATGTGCAATGTGCTGCGACTATTGTGCGTCAGGGACATGGCCAAGGGACTCAAGGCGTGCCCAAGAGGTTCGGTGCGAACGGCTGGCATCAGCGGTGTGGATCCTACTTGGCCGAACAGGACCTACAGATATCCCTGTATTGGAATTTTGAGGCATTGCTGAAAAAATATATGGATTGGGCCTGATGGCCAGTTGGACACTCCTCCTCCTACCTCTGAAATCAATCTCCTCCAGAACCATCCAGATTCTTCTAGAATTAGGTCTGTGCTGCTTCTGTTGGGTCCCCATTTTGCCCGTCGTCCTGCTAACGGAGTTACGAACCTCTCTGCCTGCGCTGCGCGTCGTGGGAATTGGGCGGTCTCTACTCGCGTGCGCCTCACCGAGCGTTCCCTCGCTCCTTCCACACAATTGGTCGCGATATCCTAGACTAGCAGGCGACGGCGCCGGCGCGGCAGTCGGTGGCTCGCAGCTCACAGCCACCTCCCGTCCTCCCTAATCGACGAAACTCCACGAGGCGGACTGGTGGAGGCCGGAGGCGACGCCTGGAGCACGGAGGCTGGACCGGCATTGCGGACGGTGGCGCCTGGAGTCTGGAGGCACCGGCGCACCACGCATGGCCGCTGTGTCCGGGCAGTGAGGCAGCCAAGCAGGTCAGCGTTCAGCGTTGATTTCCCCAATCCCAATTATTGATCTTTTTTTTGCGAGTTTATTGATCCATGTACATGATATAGCCAGGAATATAAACAAAGATGTGTACATTGATCTATTGTAAAAGAAAGTAAACAATCAAGGATTTAAGGCTCACAAGTAATAAACAAGCTAGTTTGCAAGTTTCAGAATATATCTTTCAGAACAAAATTTTCAGCTCAGTGATGTAACTTGAGGTCTGAAAGGTTAGCTAAATGGGAATCGAAATTCACAGAGGATGCAATGTTTCTGCAAAATCAATGTAAATAGCTAAAGCCCAACTGCCAGCAAACTACTACAATAAGTTAAGAGGCAATTAATAGATGCCATTTTCCCTTTGGGTGCGCTAGCTATATTGCTGGCAGAGCTTTCAAAAGATACATTCAGTGATTTAACTCTATATTAGTAATATGGATTGATGGACATGATAGGCCGTAGGCGGCGATGGACAAAATCAGCACTAGTTAGTTATTTCTCTTTGTATAGCTTCAATTTCTTTGAATCAAATTTGTTGTACAATTCGATTTGAAAATACTCCAAAGCTGAAATCCTGCATTTTATGCTTTATTACTGTTACTGTGTTACCTATCATTACGCAGCTTAGTTTGGGTGGTTTAAGTGTGGCCCTAGGCGTGGGAATTCGCCAGCTCCGCCACTGACTACCAACGATTAGATGGGATTGAGATGCATCAGGACATCAGCGAATAGCGAGCTCTAGCTAGCATCTCCTGTGATTTCCCGGGTTGGTCCTATGCTTCTGGAAAGTCCACTGTGGGCTCCATCGTGACTGTGCTCTGTAAGGCCTCGTTCGTTTCACCATGATTTGATTCCGGTCAGAATTACTTCCAAGTCCGGTTTGAGTGATTCCACCGTGTCACTCAATCCGGCCAGGATTCATTCCGAGGGTGAAGAGGTAGGGTTTCAATCCGGACCGTGGAGTGTGGGAGGATTCCAATCCAGACCGGCTTTCTTTCCAAGCCGGAACGAAACGAACAACACTTTCAATGCAAGCCTGGTTTCGAACCGGGCCACTTCAAACCACCCGGAACGGGTCTCATTCCGAACCAATCTGGTGGAAACGAACGGGGCCTAAATGTTCAGCTTTAGCTGCAAGACCTTGGGCATTAGCATGGAGATTTACATAACTACTCTGCTGAAGGTTAATGCACTATTTAGATGATTTGCAATGTTTATACATGGAAATGGTATTGAAGTTTTTTTTATTGAACAGTACATATTGATGATTCTAAAGTCAATCATATTGTCTATCTATAAAGACATCATCTGGAATGCCACACAATTATGCACTTGTTACTGAACTAATAAACATTTGTTTTTTCCAAACTTTTGACAAGTTTGCACTAATTAACCTGCAACACAAGTTATAAAACTTAGTGAGAAATATGTTATCAATTACAAAAATACATGCACGTTATGTCATGGTACCTTCAAACCTAAAAATTGCATAATGAAAAATCATAAAGAAGAGTTTGAATATATATATATATATATTCCATACTATCATATATCATGCCTTCTCATGCTTAGAATATGTTTTCCGATGACATGGCCTGCTGAGTTATATTCCTCCCACACAAACATCAAAACAAATAATTATCAAGCAAATTGCATTTCCCCTTTTTGCCTTCCCACCGCCGGGAAGCACCACCACACATTGTTGGCTGCGCCATCGCTGCTCCACCCATCTTGTGCTTGTGCCACAGCCCCACAAACCTTGCCTAAACTATCCAAGGCAGCTTCTCACCACTGCCGCTAACTCTCCCCACTAGCCATACTCAACTACCATGCCGGCGACGTCCCCGTGGCTTCGCCTCGCCATCCACAATCCATCACCATCGCAGGGCCAGCCACTGCCATCGGTGCCAGCATGGGTGTCACGTCTTCCACCACCGATCTCGCCTCCTCCACCGCGGATGTAGCCTTCTCCACCATGAATCCGGTCTCCTTTGATCGTGGATGTGCCCTCGCAATGGAGGCTGCCACTCGCAGGGCTTTACTGCATTGTCGCCTCAATGGAGTGCTTTGGCACCGCACCCTGCAGTGGCTCTGCTTCCCAGGCTTCGTTGCCGTTGCCGAGTGAGACAGAGAGAGGGAGGAGGAAGAATATCGTGGCTGAGGGATGGGGAGAGAACGCACGAGAAGATATCTCCATGACCCACTGACAGGTCAGGTGTTGTGCACGCACAGACAGGAGCAAGTCATTACTTATGCTTTATCACTATTCATGTTTATTTGTAGTAAACAGCTCAAGGCCCAACTCTACAAAATAGTTTCAGGGCCTGCAAAGTTTTAATCATATATGTTGACTTAATTCAAATTGAAGCCTTCTTCCACGTTATAGAATATTCCCTCTGTTCCAAATTTGTAGGTCATTTTGACTTTTCTAGATGTATAGATATTATTATGCATCTAAACATAGGGTATATTAAAAAAGCTAAAACGACTTATAATTTTGGATAGAGGGAGTAGCAGAGGTATTTTATTTAGTATCTTATTTACAGGACTACTGGGTTTGTATGTAGAATTTCATCCATGATGAGTGAACTCAAAATACTACAAATAGGCTCAGGTTGTCCACATTTGACATTAAACCTGAGTGTTTGGGGGGGGGGGGGGGGGGGGAGACTATTTCTGCCGCAGTCAACACACAAAAATATTGTGTCATCAAACGGCATGTGGATATGGTATAATGCTTGGACGCCTATATTAATGTGCAGTAAAGGTAGAGTAAGGCTTTAACGCTCTACAGCACGAACCATATATCATATGATCTATATGTATGCGTAGGCTGTAGACCTCCTTACATCATTTGCTAAAAAAAGCGATCATGTTCCGTAAGCTAGCTAATCGCGAGCAGATGCAAGGGAATTGGGAGGTGATGGGATATCAGTGAGTGGCTAGCCAGAGCATCTCTGGTGATTTTCGGTTCTGCTCCTTTGCATCATACAGAATCAAGGTCTGCTCGCTAGAGGCATCATTTAACAAACGCGCTCCTTAGCAGCGGTCTCAGAGTTAGGTCGTATTGCCCTGTAGCAGATATTCAGCGGCCAAGTGAACACAACTACTCGATGCTTGCTTCAAGCTGCTGATACTCGCTTTGACTGTGCGATTCTGTATATTTCGTCCTTGTAATAAGAGAATGGATAGATGGCAGAGAACAGTCTGCCTTTTTCCATCTCTAATGATCAGTGCTCATAATAAAGTAGCTTAATTACATCACTACGTGTTCCAATGCTGTTGGAGAACGGTTCACACCACGACATTCCAGTCCTTCACTCACTAAGTAACCCCTGCATCTCTCTGCAGCAAAACACAAGAAAAGCATTGTGCAAGGAAAAAAGACTGCAGCTACATGCACGAGTCAGTATCATAAACAGAATATAGATATACCTTTCTGTTTTATACGACAAAAAAGAGTTTATTTGACTTCAGAATTCCTTACATAGCCATTCTTGTTCTATGCCTTCTATTTTCGTTTCATAATGTGAAACACAGTACCTGCTGAGACATCATACCTGGTGGACACATGTTGACACTGGTAAAGAAACGACCAATAGACCCGGTTGGAAAACCTCATAGATCTCAATTTTCCCAACCGGGACTAATCATTCGGGACTAAAGAGCCCAACCGACCTGGAACTAAAGGCACATATTTAGTCCCGGTTGGTATTACCAACCGTCCCGATTGGTACCAACCAGGATTAAAGGGTTTGGCGACAAAAAAATATTAGGAATTTCCGGGAGGCTCCTTTATTAATAAATGATGCTTTATAAAATGCGATCCTTTATACAGTGGAGGTGAATCCCCTTTTATACGGAGGCGAAGAGTCACTTTAAATGCTGAAATTATATCCCTAGTCAACCACTAGATCTATGAAATATGATGTACAAAGTGGTAAAAAAGAATCATAATCCGACTTATCACGCCTCCCCGGTCATGCTTCTTGCGTGACCCCCTCGTCCTAACACCTTCGTCTTCATGATTCGAGCGCCTCCCCATCCTTTATTGCATTCCTCTGCGAGGGTATTCGCTGGCTCTGTTATGGTGCTCTGATCACCGAGAATACCCTCGCAGGACCGAACAATGCCTTTCCCTCCTGCAAAATATTTGCAAATTGACAACGCATATTGACTACGCCTGCAAAATGCCCAGCAAAGGTAAATAATCAAAGCGAAGGTAGTGAATATATTAATCAATGCAAAGGTAATGGCTCTCCACATTTAAGCGAGGGAGGGTGATCCCCTTGGTCTAGATCCCCAACAATTGACCTGATCATTGTGAGGTCTATAGTTTAACAGGTATCAGGTTGTCAGCACCGTTGTGCAGCTCATTATAGGCACAGTCCACCAAGACTTTGCTCTAGTATCAGTAAGTAACATGCATATCTCCCATTCACCTTAAATTGCAAGAGGTAATCAACGTTTAGGAGCCAGATGTTACGGTCCTGGTGAGCTTGACCGCAACGGAGACGGATTTGTGGAAATAACCAGAGAAACGGTGGAAGAATCAGAAGAAGAAGAAGAAAGGAGAACGAAGAACAGGAAGAACAGAACAGCTGGTGATAACCGATTCCATTAGTTGCTCCTTCACCGTCCGAAACAACACGCTTATATGCGCTTACAGAGCTGCAACACAGACTCACACACGCACACACTCGGCCCAATATTCAGACCGGCCCAATAACCAGCCCATACTCACACTTCAGACCTCCTGCGCTTATCACAGGTCCTTAAGGCCATAACACTGCCGCCCCCACAAAATCCAGCTTGCCCCCACAAAATCCAGCATTAGGGAAATGGCGATGTAAGTCGCTGACCTCCTCCCAAGTTGCTAGTGTAACAGGAAAGCAATCCCACTGAACAAACACTTGAGAAATCAATGTAGAGCCTTGCTGAATTAAGCGATGATCAAGTAAGGCTATAGGTTGAACCTGAGCAGATGAAGCAGCTGACAAAGAAGGAATGTCTGAACTGACTGGTGTTGAAGCAGGAACATGCTTTTTGAGCTGAGAAACATGAACCACCGGGTGAATGCGACACCCATCAGGAAGGTCCAGCTTATATACCACAGAACCAACTCGAGACAACACCTTGAAAGGCCCATAAAATTTGAAAGAAAGCTTCTGATTCATCCTGGAAGCTACAGATGTCTGAATATATGGTTGTAACTTGAGATACACCAAGTCTCCCACTTGAAATTTGCGCTCAGTACGAAGCTTATCAGCCTGAGACTTCATGCGTTGCTGAGCTCGAAGAAGCTGCTGCTGAATCAACTTAGACAATAAGTCATGTTCAGTCAACCATGTTTCCAACTCTGGCACAGCTGAGGCAGTCAAGTTGTTGATTCCAAAATGCCGAGGAGGATGCCCATATAAAACCTCAAATGGTGTATGACCCAATGCCGAATGAAATGATGTATTATACCAAAACTCAGCTAAGGGTAATCACTTATGCCATTGTTGGGGACAAGAATGTACTGAACATCTTAAGAAGGCCTCAAGACATTGATTTAAACGCTCGGTTTGACCATCCGTTTGAGGGTGGTAAGAGGAGCTCATCAAAAGTTGAGTATCAGATAATCTGAAAAGCTCTTTCCGTACCTGACTTGTGAAGATCTTGTCTCTATCGGAGATGATTGCCTCAGGTAAGCCATGAAATTGTATATGTTGTCCACGAACAGCTTAGCTACTTGCAGAGCTGTGAAAGGGTGAGATAGGGCCATAAAGTGTGCATACTTTGTAAATTTATCCACAATCACCAATATAGCATTCATTCTGTTGGAAGAAGGCAAACCCTCAATAAAGTCCATACTAATCACTGTCCATGGTACTGATGGTACAAGAAGGGGTTGAAGTAAACCAGGGGGTTTGACATGTTCAGATTTAGCCTGCTGACAAATAGAGCATTGCCTGATGAAATCCCTGATAGTTTCCTTCAACTTAGGTTAGGAAAATAAGGATTTGACCCTGTGATAGGTGCCATGGAATCCAGAGTGGCCTCCAATCTCACTATTATGCAATGCTTGCAACACATGTTGTTGAGCTAAGGAATTGTTGCCCAGCCATACCCTGCCCTTAAACCTGATAACACCATCCACAAGAGAATAACCTTTTGCATCAGGACCAGCCACTGCTAATTCAGTCAGAAGCTGTTTGGCAAGAGGGTCCTCTTGATAACCTTGCACTAACCGTTCCACCCAAGCTGGTGAGCAAGAAGAAACTGCAAAAATTGTGTCAGTGATAGGACAACGAGATAATGCATCAGTAGCTGCATTAGTGATACCCTTTTTGTACACAATTTGAAACTGCAGATCCATCAATTTCAATAAGTCCTTGTGCTGTAACTTGGTATGAATGCGTTGATCAGTTAAGTACAGGAGACTTTTATGATCAGTCCTGATAAGGAACTCCCTATGTTGGAAATAGGGCCTCCATTTTTCAATTGCCATAAGAATGGCTAAACACTCTTTCTCATAGGTTGACAAACCTTGATTCTTGGAACATAAGGGCTTACTGAGGTAGGCCACGAGATGTTCTTCTTGCATTAAAACAGCATCCAAATCTTGGTCACTAGGATCTGTCTCTAGGACAAAAGGCTTACTGAAATTGGGAATAGCTAGAACAGGAGCCTGTAGGAGAGCTTGCTTGAGTAATTGAAATGCTTCCTCAGTAACAGGTGTCCATTGAAATTGGATTCCTTTTTTTAATAAAGCAGGGGCCTGCTAATCATGCTATAGTGCATGATAAACTTTCTATAGTAACCAGTTAGACCCAAAAATCCCCTCAGTTCCTTAAGTGATGATGGTGTGGGCCAATTTTGCACAGCCAATATTTTTTAGGGTTCAGTAGATACTCCTTGAGCAGATATACAATGTCCCAAATACTCAATCTGCTGCTGGCCAAAAGAGCATTTGGACAATTTGATGTAAAACTGATTTGCCTCAATAATTTGGAATACATGTTTCAATAGCTCCACATGCTCCTCAAAGGTATAAGAATATACTAGAATGTCATCCATGAAAACCAATACCCTTTTTCTTAATAATGGAGCAAAATTCTGATTCATTATGCTTTGAAAGGTAGCAGGAGCATTTGTAAGGCCGAAGGGCATTACCAAGAATTCATAAAGGCCACTGTGGAACCTGAAAGCTGTCTTGTGCTCATCTCCTTTAGCAATTCGAATTTGATGATAGCCAGATCTGAAATCAAGCTTTGAAAACCATTGAGAACTAGCCAATTCATCTAGCAGTTCATCAACAATTGGTAAGGGATGCTTATTTTTAACAGAGATGGCATTCAAGTGCCTGTAGTCCACAAAAAAGCGCCAGGTCCCATCCTTCTTCCTGACCAACAGCACAGGGGAAGCATAAGGGCTTGTACTTGGCCTGATTGTGCCATTCTTGAGCATTTCAGCAAGTTGGTTTTCAATCTCAGACTTCTGAGCTGGTGTATATCTGTATGGTCTGATATTTACTGGTTGAGCCCCTGGAACTAACTCAATCTGATGATCACATTGTCTTGTAGGAGGCAAGGTTGTGGGCTCTTTGAACAAATGCTGATATCCAGACAACACCTGTTGAATTGCAGGTGGAATAGATGGCATAATATGCTCAGAGACTGAGTGAAGCTCCTTTACTTCTGTGTATAACTGGTGTTTGGAGAGCTGGGGCAACATCATGACACAATGAGTAACAGCATGCCTCCTAAGTAACCCTTTCACTTTTCTAGCACCAATAGGAGTACATTTTGTAATGTCAGACTGAACTCCCTTTAAAGTGATGCGTTGGCCTTTATGAGTAAACCTCATAATTTTTTTTCTTCCAATTTACCCACATAGGACTGCAGTCCTCTAACCAATCTTCACCAATGATCATATCAAAACACTTCAATGGTAAGATCCCTACATCTGACAAGAATGTGCGCTTTTGAGTAGCCCACTGCAGATTTTGAATTCTCCTTGTACAAGACATGGCTGAGCCATCTGCTCTTACAAATGAAGAAACTGCACATTCCTATTGTGGATATTGTAACTGAGCAGCCAAGTCCTCACTGATGAAGGAACCCACACTGCCAGAATCTACCAAAATGAGTACCTCCTGTTTGCCAATATACCCTTGTAACCTCATTGTTTTCCTTTTTACTGAACATGGAACTGGAGCATCCCCAATAGCCATCACGACATCTGATTCTTGTTCAGTGTCAGTATCACCACTACCATTTTCATCGGATGGTTCCAATGCATCTATCAACTCTTCAATACTATGTAAAGGAACTTGTGGAGGACATTTGTGATTAGCAGCCCATTTGTGAGATGCCGGTGGGCTAGCACCTTGGTGCTGAGCGATTGACAACACGGTGTGCGTGTGACGTGTCTCTTGGCAGGTTGTGGTTGCAGGTGACAGGTGGAGACAAGGTACATGCGGCGACGAGTGAAGAACGAAGATAGGATGCCGCGTCGAAAAACCGCGGGGGTGGAGAAGGGCGGATCGAGGCTTGCGTTCGAGGGACAGGCGATCGTGCGGTGTACGTCTACTGTACCTGGCTACACGGCAGGAGGACGTCGAGGGAGGTTTCCGGATTATGCCACAAAATCCGGGGTTCGCTGGTTGAGCCACAAAGCCATGCATCGTACCGGGACGCTCGTGCGGCGTGCGTTGGCCGAAGATGGAAATTCTGGCGATCGCGATACGATTTCGGATGGTCGTGCGGCGACATCGCAAGGATCACATCGCGGAGATGGAGGGATCGCGGACATCGCGGAATTTGCCATGGAGGACGTAATTGGAATTTACGTCCCTACGTTGGATTTATTTAGCGTAGGGGGTTATGTGAAAATAGGTCGTGCCACCCTTTGGAGATATAAATATGTGGCACCTAGGGTTGAGAGAAAAAGGGGACGTTTTGGACTCCCGGCGAGTTACTATTCACGCGTGAACAGTACCCGTGAACAGTACTCGTGCCCTGGAGTTCCACGGTTCAATTTTCCTCTCTCCGGTCTAGCCTAGGGTTTGAATTCTAGTGAGAGGTTTTTGTTGATCTCTCCGATTAAGAGAGGGAGGATGTTCGGGCGGAGGCTAGATGCACTTTTGTAAGTTCAATTACTCGATTTAATCTTTCATCTATAATGATTGATCTTGTGCATCTCGAATGGTTCTTTACAATTCTCGTCAGCATCTGACATAGTCTGCTTGTTTTATTTTTATCTCAAGATCCGTAAGTCCGATTGACGTGATTCCAGTTGGGTTAGTTTTGTAATTTCATCTAGTTTAATCTGACAAATTTTTAGGTCGATCGGAGTTACGGAGTTTCGTCCACATCAGGTTTACTAAGTACATAGAGTTCTGTCCAGATTTGAAAAACGTGATTTATTCAGGTTTTGTGTTTAGGGGAAGGGTTAGAAATTTTTGTTAGAAAGTTTTGGCTTCTGCGACCATTCACCCCCCTCTGGTCGCCCGTTACGATCCTTCAATTTCTCACCACACTTATAGCACAAGCCATTCTTCTTCTAAAATCATTAATGATTTTACTTTATCCTCAGGATCATATCTGTCCCCTTTGTGCTTAACAGGTCCAACTTTGTCCACAGCAGCGAGCTTAGCTTTGTCAGACCCGAAAGAGTGCTTGAAAGGCAGCTTGGGCATATCTCTGATATGTCCTCGCCCCACATTCCCAACAGCTAGTTCTTCTTCCTGTAACAATGCCAAGACAGAAGCTGTCGAAACATCTTTGGGTCTATGCAATGCAATTGCCGACCGAATATCCTCCTTGAGGCCTCCCACAAACTTGGTCACAAAATAGGTATTATCATAGGCTGTATTGTACAATAAAATCCCATGGGAAAGCTCTTCAAATTTCTCAAGGTACTCTAAAACTGAGCCCAACTGACGAAGAGAATCAAGTCGACGCAACAAAATCTGATACTGATCCCGATCAAACCGATTCAGAATAGCATCACACAGCACATCCCAATAAATAATCCAGCCTCTACGCTCCACTGTCTGAAGCCACGCCGCTGCAGTCCCTTTGAAGTTGAGAGCCGCAAATCGTGTCTTCAGGTGAGGGCTCACCGCATAAACCTCAAAATACATTTCACATTGGTCATGCCATAATCGAGGATTGGTACCGTCAAACCGTGGGAATTCGAGTTTGGGCATAGGGGCGTGCCGTGACCCAAACTCGCGATGCCCCGGGATGTGACTCAATTTGAGATGAAGAATGGTCAGGGCACGTACCTGTGACCTGGCGCGGCGGATGGGATCCGAGGATCCCACCACCAGCATCCCGGTGAAGCAGATCGATGCGGTGCCCTTTGGGCTGCTCCGGCGTCAACGCTGGCAAGCGCGACTGTGGTGGAGCCATGTTGAGGTCGAAGGAATTGACCCACGCAGGTGGTGGTGGAGACGAACAACGGGGAGGCGGTGGAGACGGTGGTGGTGCCATCTCCAAACGCTGCAAGCGCAATGCCGCTTCCTCGGACTTGGTCAGCAATTCGCCCAAGGCGGAGTCCGTCGTCGATTGCCACGCCTCTAGCCTGCTGATCTTGTCCAACGACGGTTGCATCATCAGCTCGAACCCCTCGAACTTGCGCATCAGATCGTCGAAGGTCGCCGCCATCTAAGTCTGAAGCTTCATCGCCTTACGAGGAGGCGCCAGATCTCGCGGCAGCAGTGTGCGAAAAAAAATTCGGATGAAAATAAGGCGCGGAAGAACGGCTTTGATACCAATTGTTACGGTCCTGGTGAGCTTGACCGTAATGGAGACGGATTTGTGGAAATAACCAGAGAAACGGTGGAAGAATCAGAAGAAGAAAAAGAAAGGAGAACGAAGAACAGCTGGCGATAACCGATTCCGTTAGTTGCTCCTTCACCGTCCGAAACAACACGCTTATATGCGCTTACAGAGCTGCAACACAGACTCACACACGCACACACTCGGCCCAGTATTCAGACCGGCCCAATAACCAGCCCATACTCACACTTCAGACCTCCTGCGCTTATCACAGGTCCTTAAGGCCATAACACCCGATGATAGATAGCCGGAAGCGCAGAGGCCATGCTTTGAACCTAGCTAAGCCGCCCTTGCATCAACTTTTGCAAGGGCGCAACCGTCTGATCACTTGTTTCAACTCTGCTCAGTAAGTGTAATCGTGGCACTTGAAGCTCTGAATGGGGACATCATGGGTCAAGTTTTGAGGCGTTTCCTGATGCTTCCCACTCTCATGCGTCAAGTTTTCCTTGACAACGACATCATGGGTGAAGGAAGCAATTCAGAGGGGTTCAGCTCTGCCATATATGATCCCACAGAGGGGTTCAGCACTGCCATATATGATCCCTAACCCGGCAGTAAGACATGTGCATCCCTTACCCGAATCATTGCTGTAGGGGGTGGGGGTGGCAGAGAGTCGTCAAGTTATTTTTTTCATATTTCACTGCTGGAAACATTTTTTTTCACAGAAATATGATTTCTTTTTCAAGATAGTGATTTGAGGCCATTCCACATAGTGATTATGCATGGACTCCGACATTAAAAATATTATAAAAATACTGCTGTCTACGTAAATGTGCAAACAATCTTCTATCGTATGTCCACCGGTAGAAAAGCGAGTATTAATCCCGGTTGTGAAACCTCATATATCTCGGTTTTCCCAACCGGAACTAATGACCTTCACACGCGCACGTCGCCAGTCACAAATCACACGATTTTTCATGCGAAATATGCGCGTGCGCAGTGTGTGGGATTCGAACCCACAACTTCAAGTCTCGCATGTAGCTTCCTTACCATCTCACCTACACAGCACATCTGACTCAATAGTGAATGCAATCCTTTTGTAGTAACTCGTGGGGATCCTTTAGTCCCAGTTAGTATTAAGGTGACCCTTTAGTCCCGGTTGGTGCTCTCGAAGGCTTTAGTCCCGGTTGGTATTGTGAACCGGGACTAAAGGTGTCTTCACGAACTACAATGATGTACCTTGCTATTGATTTTACCGTCATCTGCATGTAAGCGATTCTCTTGCCGGAGTCATTCCTAGTTCTGTGCCAAAGTGATACTCAGAATTCTTTTACATTTTTTTCTTTAGTCTGTGTCCGAAGCGCCTCATTAAAAAGCATCCCCTGTCATCCACGAGCATGGTCCATACCATAGCCATCAAGACACACGGCATAGCCATTAAGCTTAATTTTCCTTACATCCTAATGTACGATCAGTCATTTCTTTGTTTTCATATGTCATAAAACATATATCATGAGTATATAGCAGTTTTTGCTCCATTTGATTGTACCTGGGTGGTTTATCATACTGTTGTGGCTCTCTGTATCCGTGACATCTTGAATTGCTTGTGTTTTGATATTTCAGATGTATCAATCCATTTAATTACCTGCCTTGTTAATTGTTAATGGCCAACATCGGGTTGGGATGCACCAGGATATCTGCAAGCAGCCTAGTGTGCCTTCCAAGTGTTCTGTTTTTCTGCTTAGTACAGTCACATCCGTTTCATGACTGCTTGTTCCCAGTTATGATCCACAAACCACACTGCAACCATAGCCTCCCATACTGTTGAGAGCTAGCACAGATAATCTGCAGGATTATTCATGCTGGCTCTTACTGAGAGCTGGCACCGATACTGTTAGCCCTTTAAATTTTTTTCTAGTCCATTAGGCCTATACATGATCAACAATTTATGATTCGATCTTAGGTGTTTATTCTATTCCTATTTATCAGCATAATCAACATATCATTCATTTTCGAGCATGTGAATTTCATGACTCATGTGTTTGAGAGAACAATCGCATGCTTACACACACAAATGAAAAAGCTTTTTCTATCAATTGATGCAAAATAGAGCATGGGACTAGGATGCAAAATAGAGCTAGCATGAAACTGATCTGACTGTGGCTCATGAACTTTTCCAGAAGACGTTCAGCACTTCCATAAAGTAGGCATGGATGTGGTGGTACAAGCCTTCTTGGTATCCTTTGGTTCTAGGCGTCATTTTGTCTGTCCCAATTGTGTCACCACAATTATCTCCAAGATGAAGCGACATCATTGAATGTTGCATTGCTGTTCTATCATGATATGGAGCACCATTTACCAGCTCTTCCCTCATTCTTTGAACCTTCCATGTGTCTGTCAGAAAATTCAACACACAGCATGGTGCTGATGTTTTATCGAAAAAAAAAGCTTCTGCATAGACAAAAGCAGTATTATAAATAATGCATTAACTATGAGGTTATTTATAGATGAAATTAGTTCGCCACTAATATTTCTTGTGTCCGTCTATTTTGTTTCAACTTACAAAACCAAGTACGCTGTGATACTTGATAATAGAGCTAGCTTGTTCTAGATTTTTATCATGAGGTAGCACGAAATATTCCAAAGATGAAAACAAAAACTGTAGCTGAGCCCCCAGTATCTGCCACTTTCTTAGCATGATCTACCTTACTTGAGCAGAACTGATCGGGACACAAGCAAACAAAGAGAAATGTTAATCAGAAGAATGTTTTTGACCATTTATTCCAATGTATCGTAAAATCTATTTGTTTCATTTACGACATACTGAGTTCATTTAACTATAAAATTGCTGAGGCAATCATTTTTATTCTGTCCCATGTATTTTGTCTCAACTTACGAAACAGTGACCGCTGGGTAAATTATCGGAGCATCATGTTCTTTATTTTTATCCTGAGATAGCATGGATGTGCCAAAAATGAATGCAAATATATTAGTTGAATAGCATGCATTAATTTTATTGATGGTGGTAAACTAACAGCGCCATATCTACTCAAGTTCCATCCCATCCAGCGGCGAACTAAATGTCGTTCAAGCGTGAACAAAAAGCTAGAGATTTGATGCTTATACAAAGAACATGATAATTTTCCACAGCCAACTTCTAGAAGCAGCTGAAGAATCTCACATATAGCAAGCTCTGACAAACCTTAATGACGTGTACAATTTCTACAGTACCTTATTTATAGTATGGCCCGGGGTCACTAACTCAGAAATTAGTTACTATGTTAGTCCACCCATTGCGTTTGTCACATGCATAGGTTTGGGATGCCTCGGGATACCATTGCGCAGCCAGCCCTACTATCTCCAGTGGTTGGCCGAGCTTAGGGTTTTGGTGCGGGTCCAGACGCATATATAGCAGTTGAGAGTGGTGGGCCTGCATGCGTGAGCTTTCTGGTGCGGCCTGTGCTTCTTGCATGGGTGGGAACCGGGTTGACTCCCGTCGGTTTCGGAGATGATAGGATCCTGATGGCTTTTGTTCAACGTCAGGATTCTAGTATCCTTTCCTGCCAGTTTTCGTAGTTCCTGATGGCACCTCTAAAGCCGACATGAATAATCCGAGACTTTCCTGTAAATTTTAATCAACTGACATGGGTGTTTCTCTATTCCTGTCGGTTTTAGTCGGACCCTCAGGAATTGGCCGGTTTTTGGTAGTGAAATGAATTTGGCACATCTGTAATCAACATGGTGACCAGATCAGCTGAGTTCGATTGTCAGCACGCCTCGAGTCTTTCTCAGATTTCCTTTGTACCCTTGTGCAATAGCTCTCAATGCAGATACCGTGGAAACATGTTTGAGTGCTGTTTGTGTCATATCATCATTAGTATTATTTTTTTCATTTTAATTACAGAAATGGAAAATATTGTGGGACTAGAGTTTTTGAGATGTTAAGAGCAACTTTTTCTAAGGACCAAATATTAAGTTCAATTAACAGCAGAAACTGTACTGTTTTTTCCTTTCCTCGGTATACCCGTCATCCTTCCCAATACCTACCAAAATCATTCTGAGTTGTTGATTGGATACAGTCTTAAGGCGCTAGTCTTAGTGACAAGCCACTGAGCTGCAGTTGCACGAGCTTACCTCCTTTCTACGTATATTCGTTCATTTTGTGACTAACTAAGGTGTTCACGGAACTCAAGAGTCAAGACTACCGTTTCTACATGCCTACCCTCCACAAGATTGCTGTATAAAAACAGTAGTCTCCCTCTATATCCACCGTGCAGTGAATGATCTAGTGCTATAATTCGACAGCTGCATCGACGCTGCCAATGCAACACTGAAAGTGTTCCAAGCAACAATGCAAATTTAAAATTAATACGGCAGCTGTACTCATCAGATATATAATTTCCTTACTGTATCGTGGACGCTGATATAGAAATGCAGTTGGTGCGCTCAATACCAAGCGTTTGGACGATTTTCGGAATGAGCGGTGTCGGAAAGCGTGACCGAGCTAGCACGTTGGGCTGCTGTGCTACTTGCTCGGCAGAGCGTCACACAATTCCAACGGTTGTGCCTCTTCATTACTATTCGTTTAGCTAGCATTCATTCGTATTCGTTTACCCTTGCTCATCCATGCAAACCATGACCAAGAGTACCGATTGCAGCGCTTGTGGTTCATCCGTTCTGGTGGGTGTCATGCAAGTATATGCCCATTCCGGCATTTTGGCAAGTCCCATGTAAAGCAGTTGGTAACAAGTCATGAGCAAGAACACAAATCAGCGCAACTTATTTGTGTTTTCTTTAAAAGAAATCAACCTTCCAGCATCACAGTTTGTCTTTCATGTGGTGGAAATATACAATTCACACGTCACCATAGTGAGCCATGAAGAACGACAGTTTCGAGCCGCTTCAGAGTTCAGAGCACGAGTGGCTTTCGAAAACAGACTGGACCGAATAATTGCCTGCGGATTTCTTATCGCCAATTAGATACAATCACGTCATTCAAGCCATGAGCCCCTGAGAGTCCCGTCAAGTTATCACCATACCAAACCACACAATGTTTCCTTTGCCTCCATTCCTCATTGCCATATTTTACCTGTCGTTTCCTTTGCTGAGCTTCCCCATGGGTAACTTTACAAAGGACTGACGCATGGAGACTTGAAAGAGCGTGCTGTGAAAATGAATTCTAGAGACCGAGCGCCTTCTTTCGCAATGTTCTGTAGCTGCACACTAAAGGCGTGATCACACAGTCGCCGGAATGAAACGGATTGCTGATGGAAATTGCATTTTCCCTCTCTTAATAAAACAGTACGTAATGCTACTTGTGGAAAAACGCATTCGCTTCTAGCTAGGAGTGACAAATCTATGGAGGATACATCCTCTATCGTAGCTCATGCCTTCAGATGCTCTAGCAAAATAGGATCGGAACCCACATATTTCTTCCCTTGTTTAGATAACAATTTCCCTAACTATAAATTTGTGGTACAACATCTTGGTACCTCCCAAGGATCGTTAAAAGGTTCTTTATACAGGTACACAGAGTCCCTACAACCCACGTGCCTACTCTTCACTCGTGCCATCTATCACATCTACATCACATGTTCTTTGTAGTTGAGAATTCACTCCATTATTGTATTCATACTGCTAGTTTACGTGTCATTGAAGTTTATGCCTCGTTTGAACAAGGAGTCCACATTTATCAGTTGTGTGATGAGAGAGTGTGCGTGCGTGTTCTGGGTTTGGAATTGGCGGCATCGGGGAAACAAGCATGACAAAAAGATATGCTAAGACCTGACAAGAAGCGTCATGTTGGAGGTCGTATGTCGCATGCGATTATTGAGTGATACAGATTGCAGGAGATCCGCCCTCGTACTGCACACAAACGTCAGGCTTCCAGAGATAGCTTGGGCCGCCAGCTGGAGAAACGCGTTTGCGTCACGCTTCGCTGCTATGATACCTTCTATTCCCACACAACTTGATCAGACCATCTGAAGGACATCATAATCTCGAACATTTAATTTTATACAAGGTAGAAGCTATAATTAACTCCAAATCTTACTATTTTCCTTTGGCAAGGCTACTACTTAATTTGTATGATTACAGGTAAAGCGCCTTGCTATATTCGTTGAAATAGATACAACTACAACACTAATGTTTCACTTCAGCTATAATGATTGTTTCCATGACCAAGACGATGACTTCATCAATAATTGAGTGTATCAATACATAAACCAAAGATAGCTTACACAAAAGCTGTGTTTACATGTTACAATAAATGGTGAACTCACTCATATATAAAACTAACTTCAACATATATGAGAATGTTATCGTACAAATGTTGTACATTGATTGTACTTAGGTATATATACATAATTAGGAGGGTGGTGTTCTACATGGAGATGAAACATAATGACCAGACCACAAGAAACCATGCAAGATTCTAAAAGGCCAATCTCCCTATATAAGATGCATGTACTCCTGATCAAATGTCCCTGTATAAGATACAGCAGGGTAAGAACACCAATCTCCCTATATAAGATACATGCACTCCTGATCAAATGTCCACGCAACCATGCAAGATTCTAAAAGGCCAGTCCTCACTCATGGTCGTGGAGACCCCAAATAGTGTGGCCTGGGAATGGGCGGCATTGCGAAATGGTGATCTGCAGCCTTGATGCTTGTATCTGTGGGCTAAGCTGTGTAGGTTGGAAATTGGTAGTGCGTCGAGGGTTGGCACTTGCACTAACACACTTTTGTGAACCATCTTCCAAGTCTCGCAACTACATGTGGGCCCGATCAGTGTCTCGTGGACTGCATCCCCCATTGCACTGCTGGTACTTCCACTGACTCCGTTGTTGCCATGTTAGGCCATGATTCTCAGTTTCCAGGCCTTTACCATGCGTAGTGCAGCAATATTGCAGTAATGGCCTCATTGAGTTTGGCTCATTTACAAGGGTCATGGTGTAATAGCACTTTGTAGAATAACAAACATCAGGAGAAACATACGGCAGCACAAGGGAGAATAACTACCACGTGTAGGATTAAGCAAAGCTCATGGTTATGTTAAAAATGCCTACGTATCGTCTCTTAGCGAGCACCGAGCGCGTACGAGCTGCCTGATTTCATGGTTATCAACCATGTTTTTCTTTCACAACTCAGGAGAAAATCCAGATCTTCAGGCATATCATATTGAGATATATATATATACACACACACATATATATATGTATATATATGTGTGTGTATATGTATATATATTGCACACAAAAATCAAGCAGAAGAACCGTGTATCACGTACGCATTAATATTCACACTGCAACTGGATGCATGCCCCCCCTCGCTCCTGATCATTGTAACGCGAACATCGATATTTAGGGTATGTGTGGAACAGCGGCACCATTTGATTGGATTAATTAATTAGTTCAGTGTCTCACTACTAGAGAACTGACTTTAGATCCCACCCCCTTTAGTCTCGGTTTAATTTCGACCCGGGAGAAAAGAAGGTGCGCCACGATAGGCTGGAATCGGGCGCACCTTTACTCTCGGTTCCTTTTTTGCAACCGGGACTACAGGCCACCCTTTAGTCTCGGTTAAAAAGGCTATTTCCGAGCACATATGGCGCTACCCTTTACCCCTGGTTGGAGCCACCAACCGGGACAAAATATCCAACCTTTTATTCCGGATGGAGTTACCAACCGGGATAACCGTTTTACTCCCGGTTGGTAATTCAAACCGGAACAAAAGATTGGAGCTTTTATCCCGGTTGGATTACCAACCGGGAGTAAACACCAACGGGGACAAAAGCTCTAATCTTTTGTCCCGGTTGGATTTACCAACCGGGATAAAATCGTATCTACAGGAGGGATCACTCCTCTAGTCCGAGCCACTCCACTCCATAAAGACAGAGAAGCTCATCCTCTCCATGGCGCCGAAGCAAGTCTAGGGGAGGTGCTGCTGAATTTTTTTCCTCATTTCCGTGGGGATTTCACTCATCCAAAGTGTTGTGAAGGTTAGCTACTTCATGCTCCGTTCATTTATTGTTGTTAAGCTTTGTTTTATACTTTAGAGAGGGAGAAAAATGAGTTTGTCTGTTGTTAAGTATGTAGAGGATTTGTATTTATACATGTTTTTGAGCTACAATGTGATGGATAATTATAAATTAGCCATATAAATTGTAGGTGTAATTTCATACTTTAGTACTTTTCAGATAGAGGTATGGAATTAGCCATTTTTAGAATAAGTAAATTATGTGGGAAATTTGGTAGATTACTTCTAACTGTTTGTGGAATATAGTTGTATACTTCTAATTAATGCTTAGAAATTAATTGAACTTTGGTACACATGTTTACAAATTTTTGTTGAAATGCTTAGAAATTAGTTGAAATTTAGTACAATTTGTATATTACATTTTGTATGTTACACTTTTTATATTACATTTTGCATAGTACATTTTGTATTTTACATTTTGTATGTTACATTTTTTATAATACATTTTGCATACTACATTTTGTATATTACATTTTGTATATTTTAAAAATGTAGTACATTTTGTATATTTCAAAAAAATTTGTTGAAATGAATTTTTTTCATGGTTGTTCTATATATGATTTCATACACAAAGTAGTTGAGATCGATGGCAGACGACGAGGCCAGAAGGTATCTAATGGAGCAGATTATTGCTGGTGATAGTAGTTCCAACCTTCCCATAGCGTACACCGATGAAGAGGGTAGCTAGGCAGACATGTTTCTCAACCTGTCTGCTGAAGGCAATGAAGAGTCTGAGCCCCAGCAAAATGTTACCATGGCATAAGGTTCCGACGAGGTATAGATCGTATTTTAACCCTCTGTATATATAATATATGATATTATTCATTATTACTATGTACTAATTAATTAATGAACCTTGAACGGTTAGCCCTCTGGATCGACGAACAGTCGTCCGAAGCCCCGAGGTCCTTCCAAGGTGAAGACTGGGACAAAAAAGACTATCATCACGGAAGTCACAGAAGAGGGCAGGCCGGTTGCTCCCCAAAAAGTGGCAACATAATACGTGAGTCAGATCGGGGCAATCGTAAGGGAGAGCGTGCCCATTAGCATAAGGGAATGAAAGGGCAAAACGACTAATCCATATGTGCTCCAGGAACCAGAAAAGAATATGTTGTGGGAAGAAATTAAGAAACATTTCACATTTCCCGATGGATATATTGAAAATAATGTGAAAGCGTGGACACTGAAGAAGATGGCCACACAATTCCAGACATTCAAAAAGATGTTGGATACCACCTACATTAAGAAGGGCCGAACTCCAGATTTTACTGTGTATCCATAGTGTAAGGACCACTGGGAGGCATTTGTACAATACAAGAGCACTGAAGACAGTAGGAACAAGGTCGCCCAGAACACAGGCAATGCTGGGAGGAAGGAGTACCATCAATAGCTAGGGCGAGGTGGTTACGCCAAAGCAATTCCCAAATAGAATCAGATGGAAAAAGACCTGATTGAGCGGGGTATCATACCAGGAACAATTGATTGGCCCGAACGATCGAAAAATTGGTATTACGCTCATGGAGGTGAGATAAACCCAGATGATGGGACGCTGGTCTTCGATGACCTGTTACGTGAAGCGGCCACAAAGCTTGAAAAGATTATTAAAAATATTAAGGATGGGACGTTGACGGTGTGCCGAGAGAATGATGAGCTCACAATGACCCTCGGGAATCCTGAACACCCAGGATGTACCTGAGGGTTCGGGCTTGTTCTGTGGCAGTTCGCATTCCGAGGCGACTTGGACAAGTACACAAGCCAGAACCGAAGAAAGGAGCAAGAGGATGAGAGGTGCCAGCGCACGATAGAATCCAAACTGCAATCTGTAGAAGTAAAAATGCAGGAGGGAGGCAGTAGACGAATGGCCGACGTAGTTGGCAGCCCTTCTCAACACCTCGGGAGCAGCTGTGCGTCCACAGGGCTCCCTGAGCCACATACGCTAGGATTAGCCGTGGAAGAGCAACTATTCCCTGTGGATGCCATCACGCAACGCACCACATGTGAGCTGCATATACCGATCGGCAACCTCAGCATTAAGGTACGTATATATACATAATATTTATGCACCAGAGCCTCAGGAGTGCTTTGGCAATTTGAAGTTTAAGAACTTCATTTCTTTTATATATCCAGGTGGCATACGGGAGTGCATTGCCAATCCTGCCAAATGATACATGCCTCATGGCATGGAGCTTCCACCTGGCTATGCCAGTGTTGGCGTAGAGAGAATCCCTGATAGCCAATTTGAAGGCCTAGAGCTCGACTTCCCAGTAGGCGACGGGTCAACAACACTAGGAGAAGTGGTTTATGGGGTCATTCTATGGCACAAACGCTACATCATCATCCCCGGCATGGAGGCACCTCCTCAGAGCTCAAGACCACTCTCTGCAAACCCACAGCAGCGACCATCTCCTCAAACATCCAGACCATCATCTCCAACATAACCTGCTCCATGATCAAGGTCTCCATCTCCACCACTCGGCAACCTCATCTCCTTTGCTACTCACTTAAAACAGCTCGACGATGTCACTGCCACCTCGCCGACGTTCGGATAGAACACCGCCACAGTTGCATTGCCATCCATGACTCCACCTTCAACAACGCTTCCCATCAGCTTATATTGGTGTGCACTTGACTTCTCACCAACCATGACTGTCTTGCCTCCATGCATGACTCTCAAGGTCTTCTTATCAGGCGCGACCTGATACAGCCATCCTTCTTCATGCAAGATCCCAAGCAAAATCAGATTCCTCTGCAGCCCCGGTACATGCTTCACACTCTTAAGTAGCACCTCTTGACCATCACACATCTTGAACTTATATCCCCCACTCCTATGATACGATAAGCCGAATCATCTTCCAAGTGAGCAAAGACCACCATCCTCCTCGATGTATAATAAGAACCACTCTTTCTTTGGTGTTGCATGGAACGAGTTAGATGAATCCAACAACCACGCTTCACAAGACTTTTCACTTGACACCGTGAGAACATCACCATCACTATCCGAGTCATCCTGCTACCTGGCTATCATCACACTTGTGGTTCCACTACCCTTCTTCAGTTCCGGGAACTCAGCCTTCTTATGTCCCCACTCCTTACACTTGTAGCAATGCGGTCCCTTCTTATTGTTGTTATCCTTCTTATCTTCACCATTGTGATCACTCCTGACTACAAAAGCACTCCCAGAAGACTTTTCAGGTGAATTATTCTTCCTCCCTCTGCTCATGAGAAAGCAAAATAGTAACAATATCATCCACTTTCATATTCTCCTTGCGATACGTTAGCGTAGTAACCAAGTGATCATAAGACCCCAACAACGAACACAGAAGAATATCGCCATGTCTTCATCATCAATCTTCGCATTGACCTTCCCAAGATCAGCAATTAATTGATTGAAGACATTAACATGCTCATCAAGATCCAACCCCTCTTGGATCTTCAGTCCATACAGCTTCCGCTTCAGGTACATCTTCCGGGTCAAAGTCTTGGACATAAATTTCTCGGCCAACTTGTCCCAAATCTTCTTAGGTGAACTTTCATCCATGACATGGTACATGATCCGATCGGAGAGACACAACCTTATCATTGCACACGCTTGCGTCTGCATCTCCTCCCACTTATCATCCTCCACCTTCACCAGTTTCTTCTTGCTCTAGCCAACAAGTCCTTCACTCTCATCTGCCACAACCCGAAGTTCCCGGTGCCATCGAACCTCGCCACCTCAAATTTGGAAGCCATCGACGCCTTGCCACAGATCGCCGAAAATCAATTTACACACGTGTACTATACGCACAGGCCACGTACCTTCTACACGCCGTGTGCTCTCGTTCCTTGCATCCTGTCTTGAACGCCACTGCACACACGTCCCTGCAGCCCTCACGCCATCTACGCGTGCTGCTCCCCGTGTGTTGCCGCTGCCGTACACCGCCTGTGCACAGCCGCACCGCTCGCAAGCCTTGTCAACTTCCTCATCGTCGCACACGACGATGCTGACCCGCTCGAGAGCTGCGCCCGCCGTTCGCTGTCCACCGCCGCAAGCACCAGCTTCCACGAACAGCTCAGATTGCCTTTGGTGCAATCTACTGTAGAGTATATATGTGTTGTTCTATACCGAGGCAAAAAAAATAGAACAGCACAAGTAGTCCCAAGAGAATCAGACTCCTCCCGCTGCTCTATCCTTTCCTTATTTCCCTCTCGCATACGTGATCTCCTATGGAAAGACTGCACCGTGTTGTCATCGAACTGACCGAGTCCAACCCGGTCACGTCTCCATGCAGTCATACTCCGCCCTTGACTCGTCGCTTTGCCTCGCCAAAGTAGCCAAACCGCATGCAATCCACACCCAGCAATACATGCATGTTCCTATTGGGTCCCACCAAAAAACGTGAAAAATAAATCCAAACTGAACTCCTCCACGATACGGGGCCATGCACAAACATGCACTTGCATGTGGCCTCCGTCTGTATGCCTCCATCTGCAACACGTCCGCCACCTGATCCAACGCTCCGACCGGCTGCAACACACCGCGCCATCTTGGCTACTCCCGTGCGTGCCCTCTGGCCGCGCCCTAGGCCCACGCCAGTGCGTGACCTAGAGAAGCATACGGCATCGCTGCTCCCTTGGCCGCCGTCCTCGACATCACAATCACATAACCTGAAAACAAATCACCTCCATTGACACGTCCAGAGTCCATCGTGGCTTTTGCCACCATCGTTGCAGCTACACCTTGAGCCGGCAATGACCACCCCACCTGTCAATCTGATGGCGAGCTGAAGCCGCCGTCTTCATCCACGACGTCTTCCAGCCACACCGTCGAACCTGGCCGTCATGTCTGACCAGCCACCAGGCGCTATCAACCCGATCTCCATGTATGGACGCATCCCTGTTGATTGCAGCTTATTGAACAGTCCGAGCCACATGCTCGAAGTGTCCAACTCCACTGATCGAGTCATCGATCGCCGCCGTGCTCCAGCTTATGCTCTGCCCCTCCCAAGACAGCTTGTGCGACACTGCGATGTGGAACACACCCATCGCGCGTGGATCTTCTCTATGGATCTAGCTTTGATACCACTTGTTAGAATAAAAGTGCAGAAGCAATAACCCTAAGAACGCAAAACCAAATCGCAAGATCACACAAACGAGAACGACACCGAGGCACGATGTTTTTTAACGAGGTTCAGCCATGTGCCTACATCCCAAGGCATGACTACAGGTACTCCTTTCCATAAACAGTAGCTACACTGGCATCCAGCCACCATAGCGGCCACGCCGCTGCCCACACCAGCCGCCAAGTCGCCTTACGGTTACAACGGTAGTGCCCTCATATTTATGGACCCTAGGGATACAAAGTACGACTAAGACTTTATCCCTGACCTACCAAATTACAACTCAAGTCTAATTGTAACCAAACTATACACATATTCGACACATATCTAACAAGTGTCGTATTTTTTTGGATTTATTCCCAACGTGCAATCCAGATCGCACCCCGCTTTCCACGTGCATCGGTCCACATCTATTCCTAATAGTTATCCTCTCTCCCCTTTCACATACATCTCTTCTATCCTTTTCTTTTTTTCCTTCTCCATCACCTTCTTCTCTCTCAATGAAATCACCATACGTATCCACACATCCGGCTTGAGAGGGCGAGTGCGGTAGGCATAGGAGCGGAGCTCGCTAGTGGGAGTAGTAGGATGTGTCTCGCGTTGGCGGACCCCTCAACTCGCGTTGGCAGCGGGCACGAAAGGAGGCACGGCTGGAGCGGGAGGGCACGTCTAGCGGTGGCGGGCATGGCAGGAGCTGCGACTTGCCAACAGCATGGCGACCTCATTAGATATTTTTTCCCCTCTCCTGTATAATTTTTATTCTAATTTTTCCCAAGGTTTCGTTCATAACTTTTTTTCATATAAGTTTTGTATATAACTTTTGTATACAAATTTTGCATATAACTTTCTATATATAATTTTGTATACAAATTTGTATATAACTTTTTTATATACAATTTTTTTCATATAAGTTTGTGAGAGAGAGGAGACCGAGAGGCGAGAGGGTACCACGGATGATTAAAAATGGGAAAAGCTAACTAGGAGGCAGATGGGATCGGCACCATATGTCAGAAATCGTAAGTGCAACCCGTTTTAAAAATTAAGTACGCATAGTAGACGAGGAATCATTTCTAATGAGCAAGTATAATAAGGGGTTGTAAGCTGGCTGAATGCTGACATGGAGGAGAGAGAAGAGGTGAGAGAGGAGAAGCGGGCTATAAGCTTACAGTCGATTTAGGCACAGGAACCAAGAAACTTTGTAAGAATAACTTGTGGGCTATGTATTAATGGTGAAAAACTAACCATTGTACGAGTAGGCTAGAAAAAGGCTGAGAGAAACCTTGCAGCCCGCTTGATAGCTGCGTTATTAAACTTGCTCTATAGATAACCCATCCTTTGTCGTTGCCAATCCATCATCGCAAGCAGGTTTCCTGCTTCTACCATCGTTGGAGCTCCAACCATCGGGGCACACTGCCAGTGACAGGCATGGCGAAGAAGCCTGCTCCACCTCCTCTTCACGTGGTGGTGTTCCCATGGCTCGCCTTCGGC
This sequence comes from Setaria viridis, assembly GCF_005286985.2. Classification (NCBI taxonomy): domain Eukaryota; kingdom Viridiplantae; phylum Streptophyta; class Magnoliopsida; order Poales; family Poaceae; genus Setaria; species Setaria viridis. Next base: position 9,208,253 of record NC_048264.2, read on the forward strand.
CACATCGTTCCCTTCCTCGACCTCGCCCAGCAGCTGGCGAGGCGCGGCCACTTCGTCACCTTCCTCTCCACCCCGAGGAACGTCGCCAGGATCAGGCCCGTCCCGCCGGAGCTCTCCCCGTACATCCGCTTCGTGTCCCTGCCACTGCCGGCCGTCGACGGCCTCCGGGACGGCGCGGAAGCGACGTCCGATGTCCCGCCGGAGAAGGTCGACCTGCTCAAGATCGCCTTCGACGGCCTCGCCGCGCCCTTCGCCGGTTTCCTCACCGCGGCCTGCGGAGAGGAGGCCGGGGAAGGGCACGGCAGGAGGCCTGACTGGGTCGTCGTCGACTTCGCGCACCACTGGCTCCCGCCCATCGCCGACGAGCATAGGGTGCCGTGCGCGCTGTTCTTCATCTTCCCGGCAGCGTTCGTGGCGTTCGTCGGCCCCAAGGAGCTGAACGACGCGCACCCGCGGACGGCGGCGGAGCACTTCATGGTGCCGCCGCCGTGGATCCCGCCGCCCTCCCCGATCGCGTACCGGCGGCAAGAGGCCGAGTGGATTGCGGGCGCGTTCCAGCCCAACGCCTCCGGCGTCGCGGACAGCGTCCGCATGCTGGAGACGGTGCGGCGCTGCGCGCTCCTCGTCTGCCGCTGCAGCCGCGAGGTCGACGGCGCACTCTGCACGCTCCTCGACGGCATCTACGGCAAGCCCGTCGTGCCTTCCGGCCTCCTCGCCCCCTACGACGCCGCCGCCGCCGCCAGCAGCAGCGACGCGGCCGGCGGGGGCGACGACGAGGAGACGGCGAGCCTCGTGCGGTGGCTCGACGCCCAGCCGGAGAGGTCGGTGATCTACGTGGCGTTCGGGAGCGAGGCGCCGCTGACGCCGGCGCTCGTCCGGGAGATCGCGCAGGGGCTGGAGCTCGCCGGCGTGCGCTTCCTCTGGGCGCTCCGGGAGACGAGCGGCGGGATGCTCCCGGACAGGTTCGAGGCCCGCGCGCGCGCCGGCGGCCGCGGGTTGGTGCGCGTCGGGTGGGTGCCGCAGGTGCGGGTGCTGGCGCACGCGGCGGTGGGCGGCTTCTTCACGCACGCCGGGCTGAGCTCGCTCGTGGATGTTGGGTAATACAAGCTCGGTCAGTGTTAGTTAGCTAGAATAAAGGAACTAAAATTCTTTGAGCGTCTGTACATGCCGTTGATGCATGTGTTCATGCACCGGCCCTCCTTTCTTTCAGCAGAGTCGTAGGACTAGGTGGGGTGATGGCCAAGTCTCTGAAACGTGGGATGGCGCGTTTCATGCAGAGGCGAGGGGATCGCAGCGTCGTTGTGAGTTTGGGCCACTATCTACTTGTATTTCGGATCTTTATATTGAGTTTGGGAGTCCAGAAAATGCCAGTTCGTTCGGCACCAAAACTGAGCTGTGTTACTCGCGTTCATTAGCGTTCTTGAGTGTTTTGTGTGAGTTCTAGGTTCCAAGGGGTGCTGTTCATCTTCTCCGGCGACGGGTGCCGGGATTTGAAGGCAACAAGTGGTACCAGAGCGGTTACGACCCGGGGAAGCCATGTCTTCGCTGCCCAACCTCGGCGGGAGGTCGAGGACGCCGGTGGGGCGCCAGCGGCCGTCACCGTCGCCACCGCGGCGCCAGCCGCGCTCGCGGTACCGCGACGGCACGATCATCATCGAGCGCACGGTGGAGCGTCGCCTCAAGGACATCGGCAGCGCCAAGTGGCCGATGCTCACCAAGACGAACTACGGCGCCTGGGCGGCTATGATGCGCGTCATGCTCAAGTCGCGCAAGCTCTGGGACGCCGTCAACCTCTGCAACGCGGATGAAGACGAGGACGAGATGGCGCTGGAGGCCATCTGCAAGGCGGTCCCTGAGGACATGGTGGAGGTCATGGCGAACAAGTCGAGCGCGCGGGCGGCTTGGGAGGACATCAAGACGGCGAACCTCGGCGTCGAGCGGGTGCGCAAGGCGAAGGCGCAAACACTCCGCAAGGAGTTCGACTCCCTGTCTTTCAAGGACGGCGAGTCGGTCAGCGACTTCCAGGTGCGGATCACCAAGATCGCACAGCAGTTGCGCACCCTCGGCGATGACCTCGACGAAACGGTGGTGGTGCGCCGTTTCCTGCAGGCGGTGCCCAAGCAGTTCCACCAGATCGCCATGTCGATCGAGACGCTCTTGGAGCTCGGGGACATTCCCCTCGAGGATCTGGTGGGGCGCCTCAAGGCTGCGGAGGAGAGGTATGAGCTCACCGGCGGCGGCGCTGGCGTTGCACAGCTGAACTTCACCGAGGACGAGCTCGTGGCGCGGGTGTCCAAGCGCCTCCAGATCAACTCCGACAAGGGAGCGGGGAGCTCGAGCGGCTCGTCGGGAGGACAGCCACGCGGTCGCGGAGGCGGTCGCGGAGGCGGCCGTGACAAGACTGGCCGTGGTGGCTGACAGAAGGGCTGGGATGGGGCTCCCAGGGAAAAGAAGGGCAACGGCGGAGCGCGCAGCAACAGCCGCGACGTCGCGCGGGATGAATGCCGCTACTGCGGCGTTCGCGGTCACTGGGCCAAGGAGTGCCCGAAGCGCCGGCGGGATTCAGCCTATCTGGCCCAGGCTGAAGAGGAAGAGGAGGCCCATACCCTTCTGTTGGCGACGGCCGTCGAGGAGGTCAACGCCACTCTGTCCCTATCGGCCCCGGCCGGTGCGACGGCGACACCATCGCCGATCCACCTCGACGAGAGCCACCTCTTTGTCCAGCTTGGCGAGAGGAGCGACAGAGCCACCACAAGATGGATCCTCGACTCGGGCGCCACCAATCACATGACTGGTGCCCGGTCAGCCTTCGCGGATCTCGACGGCAGCATTCGTGGCTCCGTGCGTTTCGGCGATGGCTCCACGGTGGCGATCGAGGGGCGCGGTACTGTCCTCTTCAAGGGGAAGACCGGCGAGCATCAGAAGCTGGTGGACGTCTACCACATTCCCAGGCTGACGGCAAACATCATTAGCCTGGGCCAACTGGAGGAGAAGCGGTTCAAGATCCTGCTAGAGGACGGGGCTCTGAAGATTTGGAATCCGCAGCGGAGACTGGTGGCGATCGTGCGGCGCGCGGCAAACCGGCTCTACATCCTCAACACCAACGTCGACAAGCCGGTGTGCCTGGCGGCGCATGCAGAAGAGGCGTCGTGGCGGTGGCACGCCAGGTACGGCCACCTCGGCTTCCAGGGACTCCAGAAGCTATCGAAGGGGGAAATGGTTCGCGGGCTGCCGCGGATCGAGCACGTGGATCAGGTCTGCGACGGGTGTCTCGTTGGCAAGCAGCGGCGTGCACCGTTCCCAGCGGCAAGCAAATTCAGGGCGACGCGGCAGCTGGAGCTCGTGCACGCCGACCTGTGTGGGCCGGTCACACCACCGACGGCATGGCGTTGTGGAGCGGCGGAATCAGACCGTGCTGGGGATGGCACGGTGCATGCTCAAATCCATGAGTGTGCCCGGGCGGTTCTGGGGCGAGGCTGTGACGACGGCAGTCTTCATCCTCAACCGGGCACCTACTCGAGCTCTGAACGACAAGACGCCGCATGAAGCATGGTATGGCCGCAAGCCCGCTGTTCATTTCCTTCGCACATTCGGCTGTGTTGCGCATGTGAAGGTGGCCGGAGGCCATCTGCGGAAGCTCGACGATCGAAGCACGGCCATGGTGATGATCGGGTACGAGCCGGGCACGAAAGCCTACCGGCTCTACAACCCGGCGACGGACCGCGTGCACGTCTCGCGGGACGTGGTGTTCCAGGAGGGGCGTGCTTGGAAGTGGGACGAGGATGGCGCGGCGAGCACGGACGGCGGCGACGACGACCCGTTCATCGTCGAGTATGAGTACGTCTACACACCTGGCGCGGCGGCACCTGGAGCAGCAGCAACACCGCGCGCGGCATCGAGGGCGCCGAGTGCGACATCGAGCAGGCCGAGTGCGGCCCAGAGCGTGGTGCCAAGTGCACACACAGAAGCTGCAGCACCGACGGAGCAGCCTGTGGGCGGAACACCTGCTCCACTCACGCCAAGCGCTCCGGCCACACCACCTGGGGTGGAGTTCGTCTCGCCACCAAGCCGCGGCATCGACCTCGACGCCGACCACGATGACGGGGCTCCACTGCGTTTCAGGAGACTGGATGACCTTCTCGCTAGCACCAATCCAGTGGAGCAGCAGGAGCTGATGGTGGCCGTGGGCGATGGGGAACCGGCCACGTTTGAGGAAGCACGGGGTGACCAGAGCTGGATCAAGGCCATGAGAGAGGAGATGGCCTCTATCGAGCAGAACAACACTTGGTCCCTGGTGAGTCTCCCTCGCAGTCATAGAGCTATTGGTTTGAAATGGGTGTTCAAGCTTAAGCGTGATGAAGAGGGGAACATTGCCAAGTACAAAGCGCGTCTCGTTGCAAAGGGTTATGTGCAGCAAGCAGGAGTTGATTTCGATGAAGTGTTTGCCCCAGTTGCCAGAATGGAGTCAGTGAGGATGTTACTGGCAGCAGCAGCTCAAGAAGGATGGTTTGTACATCACATGGATGTTAAATCAGCCTTCCTGAATGGTGAACTCAAGGAAGAAGTCTATGTTCAGCAGCCACCTGGATTTGTAGCTGCTGGACATGAAGAGAAGGTATTGAAGCTAAACAAAGCCCTGTATGGTTTGAGGAAGGCGCCAAGAGCTTGGAATGTGAAACTTGATAGCAGTTTGCAGGTCAAGGGATTTACAAGGTGTGCAAGTGAGCATGGAATGTACACCAGGGGTGCTGGAGAGGCTAGAGTAGTGGTTGGAGTCTATGTGGATGATCTTATTATTACTGGTGCCAATTCAGCAGTAGTAGAGAAATTCAAGGAGGAGATGAGGCAGACTTTCAGGATGAGTGACCTTGGCTTCTTGTCTTTTTATCTGGGGATTGAAGTCAAGCAGGGGAACAAGTGTATAACTCTGGGACAACCTGCATATGCAAAGAAGCTGCTTGAGAAGGCAGGAATGGTGAACTGCAATCCTTGTAGTACACCAATGGAGGTCAGATTGCAGTTGTCCAGCAAAAGCACTTCAGAGGAAGTGGATGCAACAATGTACCGCAGTTTGGTTGGGAGTTTGAGGTATCTGGTTCATACACGACCAGACATTTCTTTCGCTGTGGGGTATGTCAGTAGATTCATGGAGAAGCCAAGACAGGAACACCTTGCAGCTGTCAAGCACCTACTGCGTTATATTGCAGGCACTATTGATTATGGGCTTGTTTATCCAAAGCTTACAAAAGGAGACAGCAGACTCATTGGTTACTCTGACAGTGATTTGGGGGGAGATGTGGATGAGAGGAAAAGTACTGCAGGGGTAATCTTCTTCTTGGGAGGGATGGTAATCTCATGGAGTTCTCAAAAACAGAAGACAGTGGCTCTATCCACATGTGAAGCAGAGTACATGGCAGGGGCAGCTGGGGCATGCCAAGCTGTGTGGCTCAGGAGGCTGCTGAGTGACATTGCAGGGGAGAATGTTCAGCAGCCAATTTTGAAGATGGATAATCAATCAGCAATTGCCTTGAGCAAAAATCCAGTGCTGCATGACAGGAGCAAGCACATAGACACCAAATTCCATTTCATCAGAGAGTGTGTGGAAGATGGGAGAATCAGCCTGGAACATGTGAGCACTCAGGAGCAGCTAGCTGACATTCTGACAAAGTCATTGGGGCGAGCACGGTTCTGTGAGCTTCGTGACAAAATCGGAGTTGTCAGGTTGAAGTGAAGACCGAGCATGTCTTAGGGGGAGATTGTTGGGTAATACAAGCTCGGTCAGTGTTAGTTAGCTAGAATAAAGGAACTAAAATTCTTTGAGCGTCTGTACAGGCCGTTGATGCATGTGTTCATGCACCGGCCCTCCTTTCTTTCAGCAGAGTCGTAGGACTAGGTGGGGTGATGGCCAAGTCTCTGAAACGTGGGATGGCGCGTTTCATGCAGAGGCGAGGGGATCGCAGCGTCGTTGTGAGTTTGGGCCACTATCTACTTGTATTTCGGATCTTTATATTGAGTTTGGGAGTCCAGAAAATGCCAGTTCGTTCGGCACCAAAACTGAGCTGTGTTACTCGCGTTCATTAGCGTTCTTGAGTGTTTTGTGTGAGTTCTAGGTTCCAAGGGGTGCTGTTCATCTTCTCCGGCGACGGGTGCCGGGATTTGAAGGCAACAGTGGAGAGCTTCCTGTTCGGGCACCCTCTCGTGATGCTGCCGCTGTTCGGCGACCAGGGCCTCACCGCTCGGCTCATGGCGGAGCGGCGCGTCGGGCTGGAGGTGCCGAGGGACGACCGCGACGGCTCGGTGCGGAGGGAGGACGTCGCGGCGGCGGTGCGGCGGGTGATGGTGGAGGATGAAGGGGAGGTGTTCGCCGGCAATGCCAGGGAGTTGCGGGAAATTCTTTGGGACACGGCGAGGCAGGAGGAGTACATTGATGAGCTGGTCGAGCACTTGCGGCGACGCCAGGAAGATTAGGCGCGGCTTCCTGGTTGCAGTGGGTAATGCTCGATCTCTGCCACGAAATCTGGCACGAAAAGCTTTTGTGCTAGTAAAAACATGCAGTTGTGTTTACGATTTTCGTTGGCTGGATGTATTTTCAAGATATTTGGGAGCTTCGTTTCGACTCATTTCTAGTTTTAATTTTTGAATGGCATGGTTTTGCCTTGGTACCAGGTTAAAAAAAAAATCGCAGCTTACCGGTAAACATGGAAATATTGGACAAAATTCGAACTATGTTTAAAGAAAAATCCAAATAAAATTGGAGCAAAATACGGGTAAACACGATACATATGTCTAAAAGTAAATTACTCTACCATACAATAACTTAGCAACTTAGTGAGTGTTTGTTTCTTTAGTCCCTCCTAAAATTTCTGTCACATCGAATGTTTAGATACTAATTAGGAGTATTAAATATAGACTAATTACAAAACTAATTGCACAGATGGAGACTAATTTGCGAGACGAATCTATTAAACCTAATTAGTTCATGATTTGACAATGCGATGCTACAGTAAACATGTGCTAATGATGGGTTAATTAGGCTTAATAGATTCATCTCGTGAATTAGCCTCCAACTGTATAATTAGTTTTATAATTAGCTCATATTTAGTCCTCATAATTAACCTCCGAATATTCGATGTGACAAATTTTAGGAGGTCCTAAACATCCAAACACCCCCTTAGTAGGTTGGTGCATATTGGTCCAACAAATTATAAATTGCTCAACATATTCTGATGCCACACTGTTCAGACTTCACGCAAGTGCACTGAACCAGCGGTCCATCTCATTTGCAGCGATGCAGGCACTCGACCAGCTCATCGACGTACTGCTCCTGCCTCACGTGAAGTGCACTGAACCAGTGGTCCATCTCATTTGCAGCGATGCAGGCACTCGACACTGCTCCTGCCTCACGTGAAGTGTACTGAACCAGTGGTCCATCTCATTTGCAGCGATGCAGGCACTCGACCAGCTCATCGACGTACTGCTCCTGCCTCACCTTATCGCCGACGACCTTTTGCAGCTCCCTGGCATTGCGCGCGAGCTCCTAGCCTTCCTCCTCCGCCATCACCCGCCGAACCGACGTCGTCCCCGCGGAACGAACCGTCGTCGTCGTTCCTGGGTACCTCGACGCCGACGCCGTGCGCCGCCATCGCCCGGGCGATGAGGCCCTGATATCGAGAAGGTGACCAAGATTATGACATTTATACGTATAAAATAGTGGTGTGACCCACGTATATGAATATTTTAATTCATCATTAGCAAATGTTTACTGTAGCAACACATTGTCAAATCATGGACTAATTAGGCTTAATAGATTCGTCTCGCCGTTTAGCCTCTACTTATGTAATGGGTTTTTTAATAGTCTACGTTTAATACTCCTAATTAATATCTAAACATTTGATGTGACGGATGCTTAAAAATAAGTCAGGGAACCAAATCAGGCCTCACTCGTGATGGGTGCTACTCCTTCTATTTTCGAGATGACGTATCAGTCAGTCTACTCCTCCGATCCGTCTATTTTCGAGATGACGTATCAGTTAGTAAAACTAGGAGGTGTTTGATCTCTCGAGCTAAAGTTTAGTCCGTGGCACATCGAATATTTGATGGCTAATTAGGAGGATTAAATATGAGTTAATTATAAAACTAATTGCATAGATGGAGGCTAAACGGCGAGAGAATCTATTAAACCTAATTAATCCATCATTAGTGTTGGGGGGAAATATCAACGATCTCCCCTAGCCTATGAAATCAACAGAACTTTAAGGTCCAGGCCCATCTAAGGTAGCAAAATTGTCGTCAGCCCAATATGAAAGGGAGAGGCCACGTTCCGCCTCGCCCGACCGGGAGTCCCGGGGTCGGACACTCCCGACCCCTAGAAGACTAAACTCCGCCTCGCCCGACCCGGAGTCCCGGGGTCGGACGCTCCCGACCCCTAAACTCTGCCTCACCCGACCCTGAGTCCCGAGGTCGGACGCTCCCGACCCCTAGAAGACTAAACTCCGCCTCGCCCGACCGGGAGTCCCGGGGTCCGACGCTCCCGACCCCTAGAAGACTAAACTCCGCCTCGCCCGACCCGGAGTCCCGGGGTCGGCCGCTCCCGACCCCTAGAAGACTAAACTCCGCCTCGCCCGACCTTGGGCGCGAGGGTCGGACTCGCTCGGGTCCACAAGATGAATATTCTCCTCGGGCACGGACTGGAGGATCAGGATGATGATCTCGTGGGTCCCCCTATCGACCTCGCCATAAATGCGTCGCGGCCCTGTCAAGCCAAAGGGGAGCGGCGTCCCCAACGTAACCGGTCCTGAATACCGGTGCGCGGCCGTGCAACGCGAGCTGCAGTGGCCGCGGCTCCTTCTGATTCGCCACAGGGTACTCATGAGCTGCGCCGAACGACACAAGAGAGCGCATCGCTTGCTCTCACACCCCGTGCTCCCAACTACAGTTTCAGGGATGCGACGTCCGGGTCTTACGGTAATCGGCGGGGCAACAGAATCGGACCTCCTCCCCGACGGGCACGGATGCCGAGGCTGAGGCTCATCATCACGCTCGACGGCGACGGCGACCAGGGAGATCATCGACAAGATCGGGAAGGAATCGCCCTCCCTCGCCGGACGCGCTGACAGGGACCGGAGGCCGGAGCAAGAGCGGCAGCCTTGGGACCCTCCCCTTGTATTATTTTTCTACTTAGCTTATCCTTTCTACCTCTCCTCCTGACGCCTGGCTCAACTGTAACCCCGAGCTCCTTCTTGCGCTATAAAAGGAGGACCGGGGGTCCTGAGACGGGGGGAAGCAGACTCTTTTTCCGAAGCAAACAGTACACACTCACACTCCCTTAGAGCACAAGCATATTCAAGAGATCTGGGATCAGTTCCCTCTCTCGCCCATCTGTAACCCCTACTACAGAACCCCGCGTGGGTAACACGAGCAGCCTCGATACTGGACGTAGGGCCTCCTTTTGCCCGAACCAGTCTAACCCCGTGTCTCCCACGCCACCATCCGAAGCCTTACGCGCATAAAAGAAATTTACTAGTCTAGAGTCTTGATCCGCAAATCTTGACAACGACAGTTGGCACGCCAGGTAGGGGACCTTTGCGCGTACATCTCCGGCTTCAGATGGCCAACCACGACGCCAGCTTCACTCCGGGCTCCCTGATCCGCTTCGGGAGTCTGGACTTCCTCGCCACCGGGGAGGGGATCGAGCTGATAGTGGCGAGCGGCCGGGCGCGCGCCGGCAGGCCTCCCCAAAGGGGTGGCTCCGCCTGGAACATAGAACAGCTAAGACGCTTCTACCCCTAGCTTTCGTTTCCAAGTTCTGTACATAGACACTTCTGTAAATTAAAAATTTTACGGAAAAAAGAATTTTGAGTTGGATCCATTCAAGTTTCGCTTCGAACTCAGGGATATCCGACCCTGGCTCTGCCTCAGGGTCGCACATCCCTCGGGGGCTATCAGGGGCTCCGGCCCAAGCCACTTGACATCCTCTCAAAACGCTTTCTCTTTCCAGGCCAACCCTCTTTCTGAACTTTCGGGCATGAAAAGGAGAGAGTGCACGACCGGTGTTCAGGCAAGACTGATCGGACTGCGAAAAAACCTATGTCCCAGCGGCTACGGTGCCTTCACTCATCAATGCTTACTGACACACCCGACAAAACGCCCTAAACTTTACAAGTCCAAAAAATAAGAAAGGGGAATGAAAACTTTTTCACGACAATTAATAGAAAAGGCCTCTATGGCCATCACAAAACAAGTCTGAAACTAATGTATTTACATCTTGGGCACCAGCCCGATACAGTTAGCCCGCCGGGGGATCTTCAGGAGGGACAGCCTCATCCTCCAAGAGCTTCGCCAGGGCCTCCGCCGGGTTGAACACCGACGCGTCGATCTCATCCAGCTCGGCCTCGGAGTAGCCGGCGGCTTATCCTCCGCTCATCCCGGCGAAGTTGATGCCAGAGTAATGGGAGTCGAAGACCCCGAAGGCTCGCCGCACGCCGGTGTGGAGCGCATCCACGGCGATCTCGCGGGCCCGATGGTACATCCCGAGGATACAAGCCGTCAGCGAGCTCGACCCCTCCCCCTGGACCACGCCGAGTTCGTCGCTGACGACGCGGACCGCATCCCGCAGGGCACCGTGCTCACCACGCTCCGCGCCAGGTACGCCCCCATCGCGCCCACTTTCCTTTCGGAAACCGCACGCACGATCAGCCGCAGAGACATCCTCTCCTCCTCGATTCGCGGGTCGGCGCCCTCCATAACTCCGTCTCCCGGAAGATGCGCACACAACATCCGCCCCGATTCAGCCCAAGGCCCACCGAAAGGTAATAAGGGATACGGGGCTGGAAACGCCCCTACGGCCCCTTACGATCTAGAGGTTCGAAGGCTGGCCCGCTACGGGTTCGACAGCCGCCTCAAGATGCCCACGAGCGAGGGGTGAGAAGGGACGGGTCCGCTAGCGACCGTGACCCGGGCGCGCGACGGCCCCAGGTGTCTCAAGCTCACATTCGAGTGTAGACCGGCATCAAAGTTCATGGTTTTTCCACGAGGAAAGGCAACGAGCCCCCGGATCCGACCGAACGGACTCGGGAACTATATGAACTGGCCGGCTGGAGCCTGGGGTACGCCACCAGCCTGGCCCTAGCCGGACCCCCCCGAACGGGGACCGAGATCCCACTCGAATCAACCCGTTAGTAGCTCCAAGAGCACCACAATTCGTCCGACGAGGATAGCGTGGCAGGGCTCGCCCCCTATGTCCTAGCGAACGGACGCCTGAGGGTGAACGAACAAAAGTCGACCCAACCTCTAACCGGTCCCCTGCGACGCGCGGGGGCTCGGGGGCTGGCCTCGCAACCTAAGGCCACGCGCATGGTCCTAACTTAAGGTTTTCGGACGAAAGGGAATGACTAGGCGTCCCCAGCGCCGAGCAGCGCACAGGATGAGTCGTCCAATCGGACCCTTCGGTCAACACCATCCAAACAGCTCCCCTTGCCCCGGATCAAACGAAGAGAACCCCGCACTAGCAACCACTACAGCCTCTGGAGGAGCGTTCCTGCTCCACCACAGGCTCGGGGGCTACTGTTGGGGGGAAATATCAACGATCTCCCCTAGCCCACGAAATCAACAGAACTTAAAGGCCCAGGCCCATCTAAGGTAGCAAAATTGCCGTCAGCCCAATATGAAAGGGAGAGGCCACGTTCCGCCTCGCCCGACCGGGAGTCCCGGGGTCGGACGCTCCTGACCCCTAGAAGACTAAACTCCGCCTCGCCCGACCCGGAGTCCCGGGGTCGGACGCTCTCGACCCCTAGAAGACTAAACTCCGCCTCGCCCGACTGGGAGTACCGGGGTCGGATGCTCCCGACACCTAGAAGACTAAACTCCGCCTCGCCCGACCCGGAGTCCCGGGGTCGGATGCTCCCGACCCCTAGAAGACTAAACTCCGCCTCGCCCGACCCTGGGCGCGGGGGTCGGACTCGCTCGGGTCCACAAGATGAATATTCACCTCGGGCGCGGACTGGAGGATCAGGATGACGATCTCGTGGGTCCCCCTATCAACCTCGCCATAAATGCGCCGCGGCCCTGTCAAGCCAAAGGGGAGCGGCGTCCCCAACGTAACCAGTCCCGAATACCGATGCGCGGCCGTGCGGCGCGAGCTGTAGTGGTCGCGGCTCCTTCTGATTCACCAGAGGGTACTCATGAGCTGCGTCGAACGACACAGGAGGGCGCATCGCTTGCTCTCGCGCCCCGTGCTCCCAATGGCAGTTTCAGGGATGCGACGTCCGGGTGTTACGGTAATCGGCGGGGCAACAGAATCGAACCTCCTCCCCGGCGGGCACGGATGCCGAGGCTGAGGCTCATCATCACGCTCGACGGCGACGGCGACCAGGGAGATCATCGACAAGATCGGGAAGGAATCGCCCTCCCTCGCCGGACACGCTGACAGGGACCGGAGCAAGAGCGGCGGCCTTGGGATCCTCCCCTTGTATTATTTTTCTACTTAGCTTATCCTTTCTACCTCTCCTCCTGACGCCTGGCTCAACTGTAACCCCGAGCTCCTTCTTGCGCTATAAAAGGAGGACCGGGGGTCCTGAGACGGGGGGAAGCAGACTCTTTTTTTGAAGCAAACAGTACACACTCACACTCCCTTAGAGCAGAAGCATATTCAAGAGACCTGGGATCAATTCCCTCTCTCGCCAATCTGTAACCCCTACTATAGAACCCCGCGTGGGTAACATGAGCAGCCTCGATACTGGACGTAGGGCCTCCTTTTGCCCGAACCAGTCTAACCCCGTGTCTCCCACGCCACCATCCGAAGCCTCGCGCATAAAAGAAATTTACTAGTCTAGAGTCTTGATCCGCAAATCTTGACAACGACAACGATCACCTTCGTCGGGATTAAGAGCACCATTTAAGAAGTTGCGACTACCGCCTCCCAAGCCAAGACAACGTAAGAAGAAAGCAAAGGAGCCTGAGGTGACTCCTGAGGAACGCTGGGAGGCAATGACTCATGAGGAACGCTAGACCGAAATCCAAGTGCAATCTAGTGAGTGGTTGAGGGAACAAAGGGAATTAAGAAAAGCAAGGGAGATGGAGCCACCGCCAGTAGATCGAAGAGAATTATATAAATTCATCAAGATGCAAGAACAAGCCAAGAAGAGTCAACCACTACTATCGAACTATGAACGGGCATTAGTAAAGGTTGATGAGATGAAAAAAAGGAAAAAAGTCGAGTTGCCAGCTGCACCGCCAAGTGAACCGAAAAGGTTAGCCCTGATTCGCTAAAGAAGCTATCAACAAAGATGTACAAATTCTATCAATGGTACATGAAGTTGTCTGCCAACGAGAGGGAGATATTGGGCCTTAAGATAAAACCGATAGATTTTCACGGCGAAGGCGAGGCAGTCCTGTGGCTACGATTCAAGGATATATACAAAGTGTACCATCATGGTGCCCTAGACGCCTCTCTGATGAGCGCATGGACTCTGTAAGTGTCCATTTATATGTACATGTAAATATTGGCTCATATCATTTTTTTTGTGCATGCGTCGCCATACTAATTAACTTCGTCTTCCATTTTATGTGGGATGCTAATTTGGACGTGCCGACATGAAGCATACCTCCATATTGGCTTCATGGATCCATCTATAGTGAACTAAGTCCAGATACGATATTTTCCAGACAAAACGTTACTAGCAGTATACAATTCTTTAGACAGACAAAAATTAAAGGATCACATACTACTTCCATACCAAGTAAGTGTGTGTATACCGTCTATATTCGTTTTCTTTTTCCTTACCTGATTAATGTTAGTTACCTCTAATATATATGAACATTTACGTACACAGCTCCCACTGGATCCTCATTATTATTAACATTGATCGAAGTCACGTCACTGTCTTCGATTTGTTGAGGAGAGATCCGAAGGAGTACCAAGACGTTCAACACACGCTAGACATGTAATAATTCTGGACCTCTATCTCTATACAAAATTTTGTTTCCTAAATTTTCACCTAACACTATATCATTCATTATTTTAATCCGCAGAGCATGGAGAGAATTTATCAGGACAGACAGATCAGATCAATTCAAAGAAAAACTAATATGGAGAACAGACTCCCCGGTACGTATAAAGTCTACACATTTTGTACATTCTATAGCATGAATATTTAATAACTTTATTGTTTTTCCCCACAACAGTGCTTAAGACAGGAACCTGGGAATGATAATCTATGTGGCTACTATATCTGTGAGCATATGCACAATTTATTGGGACCCAAGACCAGCAAGGCCACGGAGCACGAATTAAAGTATGTAAAATAAAACTACAATAGTTATTTATTTTTACAATTGTTCGTGTAAAATTCACATATATGTACCCAAATTACAGATATAGAATATTCAATTGGGACTCTTGAAGAAGGAAAGAGTAGCGGCAATATGTGAAGGTCTCATTGGATTCCTGGTGGATGAGGTGGTAAATCCAAAAGGAGACTTTCTTTACGATGGACGAAAATTAGATGCTCCCAGTACCTCGACGGGAAGATCATCGTATGTATGTATGTATATATATATATATATTTTGATTTAGTTTGTATATATATGTAATACGTACGCTAATTAGATTTGTATATACAGTACGCTAAGAATTGTATAGTATCTATATAAATACTTGTTTGCTTTATTTAAATAATTGTTTGATTCGTTTAAATACTAGTTTGATTGATTTCATTATAAAAAAAATTCTCAACTACTAAAGGTTAACTAAAGGGGTACGTGAGATATGCACGAAATTATAGGCGCCATGCAGGCGCCTGCATGGTGCTGTACGCACGCACTTTAGTCCCGGTTTGTAACACCAACCGGGACTAAAGGGGTCTGTCCACCGCCTGGCGTGGCAGCCCCGTTAGTCCCGATTGGTTTTACAAACCAGGACTAAATGAGGGTTTTATATCCCGGTTGAGGGACCCGTGATAAAAGACCTCCCTTTTATCTCGACGGATTAATCCCGATTGTATTTTCGGGAGATATGCAGTCTACGAACCGGTACTAACACCGAGTTCTGTAGTAGTGTCTATTATTTCATATATAAAATTTATATAGGTAAATACGTGTCTCAGCTGGCACTAAAGCGAATAAAGCTTCAATCATGGATAAGAGAGCAGATCCTGTGCTCCTAGGCCTTCTATTGCTCCCGGGCACTCGACGGATGCACACAGTCGGATGCATCGCGAACACACCAGATGACCCAGTGCTGGAGTTAATGTTGGACTGCGGAAATGACTTTCTGAAAGTGCAGGGGCTATATAAAATGCAAAAGTGCCTCTCCAGAATTGGATGCATCTGGTGCGTCCGATGCATTCGATAGCGTGCACGGGAGAACAAGAAGGCCCGAGAGCGCCAGATCTAATCAAAGGTGGCTGTGATAGGGTGATAACTCCCATGCTGCACCGGGGCAATTGTGATCGTAACTCCGTCGTGCACAAGCACAACATGCCCACATATTCTTGGAATCCACTAGCGTCGGGCAAGTCGGGCAATTGTACATTGGAGCAGAGCCTTTGGTGAAACTTGTATCAGCATGAAAGGGTCCTACCGTGACAAAATACTCATATGGAACGATCCTGCATACGCTTAAGATTTTTATTGTACTTTCATCATCACTTCGTGTAAAAGAATTGACTAAGGTATATGCTTATAGTGACAAAGATTCCCCTACTAGACTTCCGAGGTGGTACTGAACTACTATACAGCAACCACGAACAAAAAGATGGACCAACAACTTTTAACTACTACAGTACGTTGGGCAGAATTTTACATTTAACCCCCTTAAGGAATGCAACCCCAGCAGCTCCCCACGTACTGAGATGAGCTGAACCACAACCACCCCTTGGTACACAGCCACTGCAGAACACACGCACTCACATGCAGTGAAGGCTCATGCTGTGATACCACCTCGCGTAATCTGCTTACGGCCCAACTACCACTTGAACCATTACTTACTCAACTCTGGCTTCTCATTGTTATCGGTTTCTATTCTGGTTTGGTATTGACACTCTATGTTTGGCGATCCGAATCTCATTGGTACACTAAAAACTGCAGATCATGGTGTGCTAATTCGAATATCATCATGACAATACATTCCACTGTGACCCTCGCTCAATATGGTATATGGAGGTAGTTGCTGCCTGGCACTGCAGGTTAGCCTTTATGGCCATGTCATGCATCTACGTTCAAAGGAGGATACTGCTATCCACGATATCAATAACTGAGAGTCGCTGCTGAAGCTCCTTTTGAGCCTGAAGGACAAGCACCTAAAAGTCATGACTAGACATATAAGTTGATTGAAATAAAATGTGAAGCCTTCTTCACGTGACACTAGTAGAGAATTGGCTTTCGATACGCCCCCTTTTGTCCCGGTTTAAAGTTGGCCTGGGACAAAAGGGGGTGCGCCACGGTAGGCAAAAATGGAAGGGAGAGTTAGTCCCGGTTGCTAATTGCAACCGGGACTAAAGGCCCCCTTTAGTCCCGGTTGCAACGGTTAGTGGAGGGCTGTCGGTGGCGACACCCTTTTATCCCGATTGGAGACGCCAACCGGGATAAAAGGTGAACCCTTTTATCCCGGTTGGAGGTTCCAACCGGGATAAAAAGTTTAGTCCCGGTTGGAGCCTCCAACCGGGATAAAAGGGTGTCCCTTTTGTCCCGGTTGGAGTTTCCAACCGGGACTAACCATTCAACCGGGACAAAAGGTGTTCCTTTTTGTCTCGGTTGGAGTTTTTAACCGGGATAAAAACTCCTCCCCATTATATACGGCCAAGATAGAAGACTTTCTTCCTCCTCCAGCCCGAGCCAGTCCAGCACATTGACAGAGAGAGCTGAGCTTCACCTACTCTCCGGTGGTGCCGAAGCAAGGGAGGTGCTGCCCGAAGTTTTTTCCCTCATTTTCGTGGGAATTTCACTCGGCCAACACAAGTGTTGTGAAGGTTTGCTACTTCATCCTCGTGTTATGCTTTGATTTATGGTTTGGAGATGGAAAGATTATTTGCTAGAATGTGATGATGAAGTAGAAAAATGGAGAGGTATTTTGAGCTAGAATGTGAGGGTGATTGATGTGTCATATATAGTATGCATTATTGCAGTGGTTTAAAAATGATGCTACCTTGTCTAGACGGTTTATCTTATCAAATTCAATATGGTTTTTTAAATCCATACTTGTTGAACTTGCATACCGTGTTCTTTTTTGCTAGGATGTTCTCCGCCAAGCAGCAACGTATGTCAAGAAGGAGGTTCGATTCTACGAGAAAGAGTGGATACGGACATCGTGACCGTGTCCCCTTTTCCGTAGCATCTAACCTCTTTCATGACGAAGTGCGGTGCCGCCCAGT
This sequence comes from Setaria viridis, assembly GCF_005286985.2. Taxonomy (NCBI): domain Eukaryota; kingdom Viridiplantae; phylum Streptophyta; class Magnoliopsida; order Poales; family Poaceae; genus Setaria; species Setaria viridis. Next base: position 9,225,619 of record NC_048264.2, read on the forward strand.
TGAGGACATGCTCGCGAGATGATCACGGTCTTCAAGTTCAACAACTTATGCAGTGTTAAGGTAATAATGTTTGTACATAGATGGCTTCTGCTACTGGAGGAAGTGGCGATGGTCGGGGCGATCGTGGTTCCTATTTCGGCAAGGGGAAAATCATAGTTGCCCTCAGCATAAGCCGAAGAAAAAGAGCGCGCTGGAAAAAGCAATGCTTCGTTATTTGCAGCAACGTCATGAAGAAGCTGTTGCCGTGGGTCAGGAACCTCCTTTTGGTGGTCGTTATGCTCCACCCTCAGTCCCGGGTGTTTCACGTCCACTTAGTACTACCGTTTCAGGCGGCACAAATAAACCTAAGTATGAGGTTGGGTCAGCGGAACCTTCGTCTTCACCGTCCAAGGATGCTTAAAGTCCTCCTTGATAATAACCAGTGGATGGCTTGTTGTATTGTATCATGTTGTTTGGGACTTTAATTTAAATATGTGTATTTGGATCTTCATGTTGTTGTATTGTACCATGTTGTTTGGATCTTTAATCGATTTTCACGCGTAATCCATTGTCAAGTGTAATCCATTTTCATGCGTAATACGATGCAGATGGACCGACAATGGATGTATAATGTAGACAGGCGGAGCAAGGCGTTTATTGATGGCTTGCATTATTTTCTCGAAGTGGCCAAAGCGAACAAGCCAGAGAATGGGTTCGTATGTTGTCCATGCTTCCAATGCAATAACAAGAAGGAGTATTCAAAGGATTCCTGGGGGACTATTCACAGCCACTTGTTTAAATACGGTTTCATGCCTAACTATTTGGTTTGGACCAAGCACGGTGAACTAGGGGTCATAATGGAAGATGGCGAGGAGGAGGAGGAAGATGACACCATTCCGGACTGGGTTGCAGGCCAAGCTTTTGCAGGTACTACAATAGGCGAGGCTGATGAAGATGGGTTTGCAGAAAATGGCCCTACTGATGACCTTGGTCAGGTGATACGAGATGCATACAGAGATTGCGAAACTGAGAAGGAAGCAGCAAAGTTGCAGCGCATAATAGATGATCACCAAAAATTGTTGTACCCAGGTTGCCAGCAGGGCCATAAAAAACTAGGTACGACACTAGAATTTGTGCAATGGAAGGCAAAAAATGGTGTGTCCGATAAGGCATTTCAGGGGATGTTGAACATTGTCAAGAAGATTCTCCCCGAGAATAATGAATTACCGTCCACAACATATGAAGCTAAACAGATTATTTGCCCTCTCGGATTGGATATTCAGAAGATACACGCTTGCCCTAATGACTGTATCCTCTATCGTGGTGATGAATACGAGAAATTGGATGCTTGTCCCGTCTGCGAAGCCCTGCGGTATAAGATCAGGCGAGATGATCCTGGTGATGTCGAGGGGCAGTCTCCCAAGAAGAGAGTTCCCGCGAAGGTGATGTGGTATTTCCCTATAATACCACGCTTGAAGCGCTTGTTCAGGAACAAGGCGAATGCTAAGTTGATGCGATGGCACAAAGAAGACCGTAAGGAAGATGAGATGCTGAGACACCCCGCAGATGGGGCACAATGGAGATCAATTGATAGAACATTCCCAGACTTTGAAAGTGAAGCAAGGAACATAAGGTTTGGTTTAAGCACTGATGGATTCAATCCATTCGGTGAGTTGAGTAGTGGCCATAGTACTTGGCTTGTGACCCTTTGTATGTTCAACCTTCCTCCTTGGCTGTGCATGAAGCGGAAGTTCATTATGATGCCGGCGCTTATCCAAGGCCCAAAACAACCCGGCAACGACATTGACGTGTACCTAAGGCCATTGGTTGATGACCTTTTACAGCTCTGGAAGGAAGAAGATGTACGTGTGTGGGATGAGGATAGACAAGAGATCTTTAATCTACGAGCATTGTTGTTCGTAACCATCAACGATTGTCCTGCATTGAGTAACCTTTTAGGACAGACAAATAAGGGATATCGGGCATGCACCCACTGTTTAGACGACACAAACAGCATGTACTTGAAGCACTGTAAGAAGGTCATCTATATGGGTCATCGTCGATTTCTCCTTGCTCACCACCAGCTGAGAAAGAGCGGGATGCATTTCAAAGGGGCGCCAGACCATCGTAAAAAACCTGCACACCGTAATGGAAAGCGTGTGTTCGAGATGATGTAGGATGTAAATGTAGTCTTTCGAAAGGGACTTGGTAGCCAACCTGTTCCGAACGACGATAACGGACATGCACCCATGTGGAAGAAAAAGTCAATATTTTGGGAGCTACCTTATTGGGAAATCCTAGAGGTTCGCAACGCAATAGACGTGATGCACCTGACGAAGAATTTTTGCGTGAACGTGCTAGGCTTCATGGGTGTTTATGGAACCTCAAAAGATACATTGGAAGCACGACAGGACTTGAAAGCCATGGGGCAATGAGCTGACCTACATCCGGAAAAGAGAGATAATGGACAGCACTATTTACGTCCTGCCAGTTACACTCTCAGCAAGGAAGAGAAGGATAGCATGTTTGAATGCTTGAATAGTATGAAGGTCCCATCTGGGTACTCCTCGAATATAAAGGGAATAATAAATATGAAACAAAAGAAGTTTACAAATCTCAAGGCTCATGACTGCCACATGTTGATGACCCAGTTGCTTCCGGTTGCACTGAGGGGTGTTCTACCAGAAAATGTCCGGTTGCCGCTCGTAAAGCTATGCGCGTTTCTCAATGCGATTTCGCAGAAGGCAATCGATCCATCCAAGCTATCAAAGCTACAGAACGATGTGGTGCAATGTCTTGTCAGTTTTGAGTTGTATTTCCACCATCCTTTCTTCAATATTATGACGCACTTACTGGTTCACCTAGTAAAGAGATTGGTATTCTCGGACCTGTATACCTGCACAATATGTGGCCTTTCGAGAGGTTCATGGCAATCCTAAAAAACTATGTTCTTAATCGTGCCTGTCCAGAAGGAAGCATCGCCAAGGGATATGGAACAGAGGAGGTGATCGAGTTTTGTGTTGATTTTATTGATTCAATTTACTCGATTGGGGTTCCAACTTCACGCCACGAGGGGAGGCTCCGAGGAATGGGCACCCTTGGAAGGAAATGAAGTTTGAGCAATGATACTGATTTGTTCGACAAGGCACACTACACTGTTCTACAACAGTCATCCTTTGTGTCTCCGTATATCGAGCAGCACAGGCAGAGGGTAGCTTCCAAAAACCCGACCAAATCCGATGCTTGGCTTACCCGTCAGCACATGGAAACTTTTCCCACCTGGTTGCGCCAACAACTTATGGGTAACTCTGAGATTCACCCACAGCTTGCCTGGTTAGCCAGGGGACCTGCTAGCACAATCGTCAAATTCCAAGGCTATGAGATAAATGGTTACACATTTTTTACGAGAGCCCAGGACCAGAAAAGCATGAACCAGAATAGTGGTGTCCGCATAGATGCCATGGATAGAAATAATAGCAAGGAGTCGTATTATGGTTTCATACAGGAGATATGGGAACTCGAATACGGACCACTGTACATCCCTCTATTTCTTTGCAATTGGGTGAAGCTAACTGCTGTAACCAAAGATCAGTACGGAATGACACTAGTAGATCTGAGCAAGACTGGATACAGTGATGACCCATTCGTACTTGCCAATGATGTGCATCAGGTGTTCTATGTGAAGGACATGTGTAGCAAACCCAAGAGGAATCCAGAAGAGACATGGGAGCCAAAGTGCTACATAGTTCTTTCAGGTAAAAGAAAAAATCGTGGGAGTCGAGGATAAAACAGACCAATCAGATGATTATGATCAGTTTGATGGCATGCCTCCATTCGCCGTTGAAGTTGATCAAAGCATCGTGCTATCCAAAGAAGAGGCTCCGTACTTATGCCGCGATCATGATCAAGGAACTTTCGTGAAGAAGAAATTTTACAACGTTGTATTGTAATGCGTTAAATGTACATGACCTTTGTGTATTAATTGATACAATTTTTAATTTACCCTATGTATGATTTCATGTGTTCTTAAATTTGTTAGGTGAAGATTTTTTAGATAAACAGTCTACAATGTTAACCACATACAAACATGGATTTTTCTGCGCATTGAAATTATTTAATTGAATAATTTCTTGATCACAGCGATGCAGTAAAATAAATATTTTAGAGGCTAAATGAACTGGTATACAATTAATGATTAATTCATACTTATTATCAATTTACTCGTTAATTAAATATATTTTTGCATGTACAAAATATGTGAAGGTTTTGTTTTTCATCCTGAAATGCAGTGAAAAGATAAAATAAAATCCATTTCCAAAAAACAGGCGGGAGAAGAAAACTAGGAAAAAAGACCTTTTGTCTCGGGTGCCAACAGCAACCGGGACAAAAGGCCCCCCTTTTATCCCGGTTGGGTACTTTTCGTCTCCCGCCCGGACGTACCCTTTTATCCCGGTTGCCAACTGCAACCGGGATAAAAGGCCCCCCCTTTTATCCCGGTTGGTGGTGGCACCCGAGATAAAAGGGTACGCTCCTAGCCCCACCTGGCGGACACACCCTTTTGTCCCGGGTGCCATTACGAACCGGGATAAAAGGGGGGTTAAAAGGCACTGTACTCCCTTCTACCCCCACGCTAGTTACACTTAGCAAAATTTTCGCCAAGTCCTGCGCGTTCTGCTCCGCTGTCGCCGCCCGTCCACCTCCCTCGCCGGCCGCCGCCGTCGTCGTCCCCCATTGCGCCGGCTGTCGTCGTCCCGCCGCCGACCGCGCCCAGACATCCTCCTCCTCCATCGCCCCGGCCGGCCCGCCTCGATCCTCCTCGTCCGTCGCGCCCGGCCCCCACCTCGTCGCCTCCGGCCACCGGCTCCATCCTCGTCACCGCCTCCATCCTTGTCGCCGCCTCGTTGCCCCTCGTCGCCCCTCGTCGCCGCCTCGTCGCCGTCCCGCCTACGCCGTCCCGCCGTCCCGCGTGCCTTGGCTCTGTCGTCGTCGCCTCGGCCGCCGTCCTCGCCGCACCGGCCGCTGCCGTCCCGCCGCCCGGCCGCCGCCGTCCCGCCGACCCGGCCACCTCGTCGCCCCGGCCACTGTCGACGACCGCGCACGAGAGGTCCGCCGCACCGGCCGGCACTGGCGCCGGGAGGGCCTTTTTTTGAAGTTAGAAAATTAAGTTATATTTTTATGATAGATTTTTGAGTTAGATTGTTAAGTTAGAAAATTAAGTTATATTTTTAAGTTAGATTTTTTAGTTAGATTGTTAAGTTAGATTTTTAAGTTATATTTTTAAGTTAGATTTTTTTTTAAGTTAGATTTTTTTTAAGTTAGATTTTTGTATATGTGTCCCCTCCGCCGTCCCGCCGCCGTGACCGCCGCCGTCACAACCTAGTAGGCACCGCCCGTGGTTCCGGGGAACCGTCCCCGCCTCCGCCGTACCGCCGCCCTAACCGCCGCCGTCACAACCTAGGCACCGCCCGTGGTTCCGGGGAACCGTCCCCGCCTCCGCCGTACCGCCGCCCTGACCGCCGCGGTCACAACCTAGGCACCGCATGTGGTTATTACTAGAAATTTGTAGAAATTTGTAGAAATTCGTAGAAATTTGTATAAATATTCTGGACTTTGTAGGATTCATGTTATTTTATATATTCATTATATACATGTATGATTCCAGACTTTGTAGGACTTTGTAGAAATTTGTAGTAAGACGATTTCTATGACTGTCATGTATGATTCCATGTATGTTTCAATCAATAGTTGAAATGGCAGACGATGAGACCGCAAGGTATATCATGGAGCAGATAATCGCTGGTGATGGTAGTGGCGACAACGTTCCACTATCGTACACGGACGAAGAGGGCACCCAGGCGGACATGTTCCTCAACATGTCCGCCGATGGGAATGAAGTGCAACAGCCGCAGCAACACCTTGCCGTGGCGGAAGGTTCCGGCGAGGTATATATAACGATTCTTGTATTGTTTCACGCCACCGTTACTACTACGTACTAATTAACAAATCTTGAACTATTAGCCCTCCGGATCGACGCAAGGGCAGAAGACCCGAGGTCGTACAAAGGTGATGGAAGGGAGGCTTGTCATCACGGAAGTGACAGAAGAGGGCAGGCCGGTTGCTCCCGGGAAAGTAGCAAAGAAGTACGTGAGTCAGATCGGGGCAATCGTCCGGGACAACGTGCCTATCAGCATCAGAGAATGGAAGGGCAGAAGCACTAATCCGTACGCCCTCCCGGAGACAGAAAAAATATGCTGTGGGAAGACGTGAAGAGACATTTCACATTCCCCGAAGGATATAGTGAGAAGGATGTCAAAGCGTGGACACTTAAGAAGATGGCTACACAATTCCAGACATTCAAGAAGATGCTGGATACCCACTACATTAAGAAGGGCCGAACTCCAGACTTCAATGCGTGGCCAAAGTTGAGGGACCACTGGGATGCATTTGTTGAATATAAGAGGAGTGAAGACGGTGTGAAAAAGATCACGACCAATACAACAAATGCTAGTCAGAAGGGCTACCACCATCATCTGGGGCGAGGTGGGTATGGCTCAGCAATTCCCAAGTGGAGGAAGATGGAACAAAATCTGATCGAACGGGGAATCGTACCTGCAATTATTGAATGGCCCGAACGATCAAAAAATTGGTACTACGCTCATGGAGGCTCCCTAAGCCAAGAGGATGGGACGTTGATTTTTAATGACACAATACGTGAGAAGGCCGAACATCTTGTGAAGAACATTGAAGATTCTAAGGCTGGGAGGTTGAAGGTGGACCGAGAAAATGATGAGCTCACATTGGCCCTCGGTAATCCGGAGCACCCAGGACGTTGCCGAGGGTTCGGGGTGGTTCCGTGGAAGTTTGCTTTCCGAGGTGACAGCGCCTCGTACAGAAGCCAGAAGCGAAGAAAGGAACAGATCGAGGAGAGCTGGCGGCAGATGCTAGAATCTAAAGTGCAGGCACAAGAACAAAGAATGATGGATGAAATCAATCGGCGGGTGGCCCAAGCAGTTGCGAAGTTGGCTCAATCTGGAGCATTGCCGACTCCTAACACCGCCAGCCCTTCTCAACGCCTCTTGAGCAGTTGTGCTTCTACAGGGGTCCTCGATGCGCAGATGCCCAGGTTACCCGTGGAGGAGCAACGGTTCCCCGTGGATGCCATCACACAACGGACCTCATGTGAGCTGCATGCACCGGTCGGCAACCTCACTATTAAGGTATACTAATACATAATATTTATGCAATCTTGTCAATTGATCCAGGCCTCGAGATCGGAGTTGAACTTGTTTACTTCTGCTATATGTACAGGTAGCGTACGGGAGTGCGTTAGCAACCCTGGCGGGGCAGAGCAGTCATGGCATGGAAATTCCACCAGGCTACGCCAGCGTCCGCGTAGAGCAAATAGTTGATAGCCAGTATGAAGGTCTAGAGCTTGACCTCCCGGGAGGCTACGGGGAAAAGACATTGGAAGATGCGCTTCATGGGATCATTCTATGGTGAAAGCGCTACATCATTATTCCCGGCACAGAGCCATCTCCTCAGAGCTCAAGACCGCTCCCCGTAGATCCCCAGCAGCGACCTTCTCCTCATACCTCGAGACCGTCATCTCCTGCTCCAGGACCGTCCCTTCCATCTATATCAAGGTCTCCATCTCCACCACATCCTGGTGCTGGGAGCGATGACGACAATAACAACACCCCTCCCCGATCACCGTCGCCGGCACCAAGAGCGGCCCCCTTGAAGGAACCTGCACCACCACTAAAGAAGTCACGAGCACCGCCTCCCAAGCAAAGACAGAGAAAGAAGAAAACAAAGGAGCCTGAAGTGACTCGTAAGGAACGCTGGGAGGCAATGTCTCATGCGGAACAGTGGGCAGAAATCCAACGAGAGGCCAGTGAGTGGTTCAAGAAACAAGCTGAAGAAAAAAAAGCAAGGGAGATGGAGCCACCGCCAGTAAGTCGGCGAGATTTAAACTTTTTTATCAGGATGGAAGAAGGAGCCAAGAAAAGGATACCACTCTTATCAAACTATAAACGGGCTTTAGTAAAGGCTGATGAAAAGGATAAAAGGAAAGGAAAGTCATCTTCCAGCGGTCCTGTCCCCGACCTCAGCCATTTATCAAAAAAAGATGCTCAACGGGTAAAAGCAATGCCCTTGGATCAACAAGCAAATGTATTGAAGTTCATGGAAGAAACAGGTCTGGGACTTGATGAATGCATAGGGCAAGTTGAGACGCCAACTGCACCGCCCCCTGAGCCGAGATGGCCTTATGAGCTAGGCAAACCTCTAGTAAAGCCTTCATTGGTACGGAAGCTATCAACAAAGATGTACGCATTCCATCAATGGTACATGATGGCATCCGCCGACTCGAGGGAGATGATCGGCCTGAAGGTAAAACCGATAGATTTTCATGGTGAAGGGGAGAAAGTGCTGTGGCTAGACTTCAAGGATATATACGAAGTGTACCATCATGATGCCCTGGACGTCTCTCTGATCAGCGCTTGGGTTCTGTAAGTGTCCGTTTATCTCTACATGTAAATTTTGGCGTGCGTCACCGTACTAACTTCGTCTTCCATTTCATGTAGGATGCTAATTCAGACATGCCGCCGAGAGGCGTACCTACATGTAGGCTTCATGGATCCATCTGTAGTTAACCAACAACAGATACAATTAGCGCCGGAAAAAACCTTTGCGGAAGTATACAATTTCCTAGACAAACAAACATTCAAGGATTTCATACTACTTCCATACAACTTCAAGTAAGTGTGTGTATACCGTCTACTTTCGATGTCTTTTTTCTTATCTCTACATGTTAGTTAGCTCTAATATGCATGAACATTTTACGCACGCAGCTTCCACTGGATCCTTATTATAATTGAGCCTGAAAGAAGCCACGTCACTGTCTTCGATTCATTGAGGAAAGATCCGGTGGAGTACCAAGAAGTGCAAGACATGCTAGGCTTGTAATAATTCTGGACCTTTATCTCTATGCAAAAGTTTATTTCCTAAATTTTATCCCTGTTACACTATATCATTCATTATTCTAATCGCAGCGCATGGAAACAATTCATAAGGACACACAAAGGTCCATTCAAAGAAAAACTTACATGGAACACAGACTTCCCGGTACGTATGAAGTCTGCACATTTATTACATTGTATAACACGAATATTTCATAACTTATTTTTTTCCGCACTGAAGTGCTTAAGACAGGAACCCGGGAATAATCTATGTGGCTACTACATCTGTGAGCACATGCACAGTTTTATGGGACCCAAGGGACTGAAGATGACGCCGCACAACTTTAAAGTACGTAAAATAAAACTATTACTAGTTAATTATTTTCTAGCTCCTTATATGTATTTGTTCGTGTAACATTCACAAATTTCCAATTTATAGATGTTAAATATTCAACAAGGACTCTTGAAGGAAGAAAGAGTAGCGGCAATATGTGAAGGTCTCATTGGATTCATAATGGACGAGGTGGTAGATCCAAAAGGAGAATTTTATTACGATGGATGACAATTAGACACTCCGATCAGCAACACCATGACGGGAAGATTGTAGACAGATACTTTGATTTATTTGTATATATAATACGCGCTAATTATGATCGATTTGTACTAAGCTAGTTGAATTGTGTATATGAATTGTGTATAAGAATTGTGTATATATATAGTAATTGTATAATTACAAATCCCATTCATTTAAATACTAGTTGATTTCGTTCTAAAAAAATCTCAACTACTAAAGGTTAACAAATTAAAAGGGCCGCGGTACTACGTACGTGATGCATGCATGAAAAATTCAGGCGCCAGGCAGTGCCATGCAGGCGCCATTTAGTCCCGGTTGGAATCCAGCCGGCCCGGTTGGGAAATCCAACCGGGACTTTAGTCCCAGTCGCTTCTACCAACCGGGACTAAAGGGCCTGTCCCGCGCCTGGCGTGGCAGGCCCTTTAGTCCCGATTGGTGACACCAACCGGGACTAAAGGGGGACCTTTACTCCCGGTTAAAAGACCCGGGACTAAAGACCCCCCCTTTTGTCCCGGTTGGTTTATCCCGGATGGATTTTTGAGAGATATGCACCCTACCAACCGGGACTAAAGGCCAATTCTCTACTAGTGTGAAGAAGCAGATGTATGCCCCAGAAAAGCCTCGGAAGAACCTGAATGTAATCATCAATTTATGTGCTTATATTTATAAGACGGGGTTTCAACTAAAATGGCAGTTGTGCTTTAGAAAAAGAAGGCAATGTGCTATACTGTCTCAAACATTGCATATGTGACATTAAAACATAAATGATCCAATTTAACTGCCCCAGTTTAGTGATACCACGAATCTATTGGCATGTGCGCTAAAGTCGGAGTGGATGTAGCCCTCAGTGACTGACGCAATCAATTTTGTGTCTTCAAATGGCATGTGCTGCAAATCCTACAGCCGCAATATGTAATGTTATTAATGTAAATGTTGGCTATACCGTACATGGGGTCATCCATTGGAATGCTGCATGGGACGGGGGGTCATCCTCTGGAGAGGTGCCTAGGACAAGGGGGTCATCAATTTGATGCATGGGACTTGGATGCATCAGAATATCAGTGAGTCGCTAGTCCAAGCATCTGCAGTGATTAGCAGGGCTATTCCTTTACAGCATATGATGTCCAAATCTGCTTATTGGTTACCACACTCCACAAATGTTGCACTTGACTGCTGATTGTCTTCTGCTGGGGATCAGCAGCTTGGAAATTGTGAGCAGTACTGCCCAAGACATGGAGCCAGGGTTGAGATGACTTCACTGCTAGCTATAAATGACTACAATTATTGGGCATGAAGATTATCTTGTTCTGTGGACATAGAACCAGGCGTGGCCAGGTGACTCAGGGGGTGTTTGATAGCACATCGGATGTTTGGATACTAATTAGGAGTATTAAACATAGTCTAATTACAAAACTAATTGCACAATTCCTAGGCTAAATCGCGAGACGAATCTATTAAGCCTATTTAATCCATCATTAGCGAATGGTTACTGTAGCACCACATTGTCAAATTATGAACTAATTAAGCTTAATAGATTCGTCTCACGATTTAGCCTAGGGGTTGTGCAATTAGTTTTGTAATTAGGCTATGTTTAATACTCCTAATTAGTGTCTAAACATCCGATGTGACATGTGCTAAAATTTAGCACATGCCTCCCAAACACCCCCTCAAGGAGTGCAGAAGATGTTCCGTGGAACGAGTTCGTGGTAGCAGGGCGCACGTGTTCACCGTCACTACTAGGAAAAGGGCCTTCAGTACCGGTTCCTAATCCCCTTTAGTACCGTCACTACATGTGTTGGCTTTGTGTGACCTGTATTGTTAGGATAGCAGGGGCTACAGATAGACTTGTATTGTTAGGCTTTATCTGGGAAGATGGTCCAGGCCTGACGGCGAGTTGAAAACGTTTTTCCTCCTACCTCTAAACTCCGTTTCCTCCTGAACATTTTATGTTCTTCTATAATTTGGTCAGTGACACTGCTGCTGTTTATGTGCATTTTTTTTGGTTGTGGAGGCTATTTAGGACATTTTATCGGTAAATGTACAATTCTTTCAAACGGGTGACTAAAAAAAGTATCACCTGGCACTGCATCTTTCATAACGGACAACAGTTGGCAAGAGTTTGTTTATGTACATCATTAATGAAGTGCTGATTTCATCTTCTGGCAACCTAACGCAACTCGGAGCATTCAGTTTTTGTATGCACCGACAAGGTAAAATATCATTTCTGTGTCATTTAGGCACCATTTTAGTTCACAACTATGTGGTAAAATATCATTTCTTTCACCATTCAGTTGCTCATTAGGCAGATCAGGTAGACCTGATGTTTCTGGCATTAATGTTTCACCTAATGTTTACAGCAACCGCTGTGGTGCTGTGTACTGTATGAAATAAGTCACCACTTTTCGATAGAAGAAGGCATAAGTCTGAATTAACTCTTATCAGAGCAGCACGTGCAGGAGCATCGTTCAGATCGTGTGCTATACCTATATATATTTCCATGTTATTCCTCCAAGTCATACCAAATAGAGAGGGGGACAACAGTGAAGATGCACTTGCACTGCCAATTCAATATGGGGCAGGGACTCAGAGTTATGGGGAACTCCATGCATGCATCAAGCTTTTAGAGTGAGTAGTTGAACCATCTTCATCTTAGTTGGAGCAGCCGTATGTACCATCGTATCAGGCATTGCAGTATAGTGGGTATGATGCGCTGTGTGGAAGCAAGCTGGGACAGAATGAACTCCCAGGTAATATTCTAAATCTGTGTAGACATCAGTATGGCAAAAGTGGACCTTGAGAATTTGACCACCGATGACCACGTTTATATTAGCTAAACCTACATTTTTTTTCCAGCACATAAAACTAACAAAGTCTTATAACCATATCTGTTTACTCAAATGAGCAGTGAAGCCTTCAGTTAGAGTATGTAGTATGGGTTGTAATGCTAGGGTATTTGATATTCAAGCCATCGTTTATTTATATATAAAATGCTCATGAGGCTCGATACAGAAGCAGCTTTTGCATCTCCTGACATGTACAGGCTCAATTTCTACAGTATGCATAACGTGGGGTATATAGCTAACCAAAATTAATTCGTGTCATCAAATGGAGTGGTTTAGTACTGCCCGGAAGCTGATCCATTTTTGTGGTAAAGGTATTGTCAAGCTTGCACATGCTGACATGCTACAGCCATTCCATATATCATGTGGTTGATGGACATATAGGCTGTGGCTGTCCCTCCGTTTTGTGCTGTATATAAGAATGGCTCGTCGCTGGAGTGGAGCATGTGCATGTTGAAAATAAATCAGTATGTTTAGTCATCCAATGGCGACCAGATGCGGATTGGGAGGTGTCGGGACATCAATGAATAGCCAGCTCTAGCATCTCCAGTGATTCGCTGGGTTGTTCCTTTGCGTCTGAAGAATTCGGCGGGGCTGTTTGGATACCCCGTGCTAAACTTTAGCACATATCACATCGGATGTTCGGATGCTAATTAGAAGGAATAAACATAGTTTAATTACAAAACTAATTGTACAGATGGAGTCTAATTCGTGAGACAAATCTATTAAGGCTAATTAATCCATCATTAGCAAATGGTTACTGTAGCACCACATTGTTAAATCATGGACTAATTAGGCTTAATAGATTCGTCTCGCGAATTAGACTCCATCTATGCAATTAGTTTTGTAATTAAACTATGTTTAATACTCCTAATTAGTATCAAACATCCGATGTGACAGATGCTAAAGTTTAGCACGGGGTATCCAAACATCTGCACAAAGGTGCTCCGTATCTACTGGACCTTTCTAGGGAATGGCTTTATCACATCGTGAGGAGTGTTGCATCTTATCTGTACGTAACTAATGTTTCTCGATATCACTGCTGCTGAAAGGTAATGAGTATCATCTATTTGGCGGTCATAGCTAGCTAGACATAGGTGGTCAGTGGGATTATAGGAATACGTGTATCTCATTTTAAATAGAAACAAAATGTTTGCAATTTTTTTGTAAATTTTAATAAAGTTTTCCTGGCCTTGATCAGAATGTGCAAAAAAAACATTAAAACTGCTGTAAGACTAGCGCATGCTCAGTTGTATACAATGCGTTTCTATCCTATATATGTCTATGTTGCAGCTCATCGACTATATATATCACAAGAATTCTTCGACTTGAGGTCATACAGTAACTCCATGGTTTACAAATAAGAAATGTCGGCCGTTCCCCACTTTCGTTCGAACATAGGTTTTTCTGTTTTTTTGGGCACATACTCTATCTACTCCACTGCAAGACCAACGTATTGAAGCACAACCTTACGTTGTAGCTCGGTTACAACTCACAACCTTACACTCATGAATCTGCATTCCAACAACCACCTCCTCGCGTTCATCAGCACATGGTTGTGGGGGAATGATGCAGCAAGTCCTCGTGAATGAATGTCGTGAAAGATAAAAGCAATCAAAGCACTATACATGATGACAGTAGTCAAAGAAATTTACATTGATAACTTTCACTACATGATCCGTATCAACTAAAACTTTTGTCCACTACTGTGGCTATCAAACAATTAAGGTGATGATGCACCTTGATAGCTTCACGACATGATTTATTGTTAGCATATTGTATATATAGTAGGTCCCTTAATTGTGGATGTAATCACGCGCCTGTGCGGTAGGCTTGCATGCCACCCCGGCTGCCCTATATGTACTCTTGTACACGTATGGAATAATATCAACTATTCCCACACTTTCATGGTATCAATCGCGGTTCCGATCCGCTACCCTTCCGCAACCCAAACCAGCGCCGCTGCCGATCCAATCGCCACCCCCGTCGCTGACTACATGTCGCCGGGTGTGTCGCCGGTCTCATCGTCCGCGCTGCCGATCCCATCGCCCGCCCCGTAGCTTCCCTCATCACCGGGTGTGGCCGCCGATCCGATCCTGCCTCCGCTCCTGATCTTCTATTGTACGTGTTGTACATCTCCCGCCCGCCGCCATCGTCGTCAACGTGCTGTACGTGCTGTACGCGGCTGTACATCCTGTACGTGCTTGGAGCTGCACACATCACCGGGTGTGCTGCGTGCTGTACGAGCTGTGCACGTGTTGTACGCTTGCCTGCTGCCCACATCGCCGGGTGTGCTGTTGATCGCGCCACCGGGTGCGGCTGCCGATCTTGCCCCTCATGGCGGACGACGATGATGCTGCGGCCGCGGCTGCTGCGGCCAAGGCCGCTGAAGAGGCCCGTGCTGAGAAAGCACGCCGCGCCGAGGAAGAGCGCCTCCGTTCCATCGCGCTGGACGAGTACGAGGCCGCCCACGTAGCTATCTGGGCGCAGGCCACCGCCGTCGTCAACGTCAAGGCCCTCATCCCCGTCATTCTCGACCAGGCCACCAACACCTACACCAAGTGGCACGGCATGTTCCTCACCGTCCTCGGCAAGTACGCGCTGACTCGCCACGTCCTTGAGGATGAGGCGTTCCCCACGCGCCCGGCGTGGGTGCAGGCTGACTGTGTCGTGTTGACCTGGATACACGGCACGATCTCCGGCGATCTACAGCAATCGCTCATGATGCGGCAGCGACCTGCACGCGAAGCTTGGTGCTACCTCGAGGATGAGTTCCTCGGTCAGCGGGAATCCCGCGCCCTCCTCCTCGAGATGCAATTCCGCAACTTCCGCCAAGACTCCCTGACGATCACAGATTATTGCCGTCGTCTCGAGTCCATGGCTGTGTCACTTGCCGAGTTCGGCGACCCCATCGGTGATCGGCAAATGGTGCTCACCCTCCTCCGTGGCTTGAGCGGCAAGTTCCGCCACATGGTGTCCATTCTCAAGATGCATCGCCCGTTCCCGACCTTCGCGGAGGCTCGGACGCACCTCCTCCTGGAGGAGATGGAGATCAACGCGAGGCCGCCCTCGCCTCCCGCCGCACTCGTCGCCGCGCCATGCCCGGCGGCAAACACTGGTGGCCCTGCCGTGCCGCGCTATGGGGCGCCCACTCCTCCTGCGCGCCCCCATGGTGCGCCCTCTGGTGGACAGCAGGGAGCACCCACTGGTGGCCAGCGTTCCGGCCGACGTCGCGGCCGCGGCGGACGTGGCGGCCAGCAGCAGCAGCAGCAACCTGCTGCTGGCGCCCCTCCCGGTTTCAGCCATGCATCCCCGGGTGTGCACCCGTCATTTGCACACCCCTGGGCCGGCACCCTCCAGATGTGGCCCTACAGGCATCCTCCACCGGCGCCACCAGCGTTCACCGCCGTCCCGCAGTACGGCTACGACGGCTCCTTCAGCGGCGTCCCGAGCGGTGGCGCCTATGGCTCCGGCTACACCACTCCGCCTTCACCGTACGTCTACGGGGGAGCAGCGCCAGCGTTCCAGGGGCCCTTGCCGGCCTACCAGGTGTCACAGCCGGCACCCTGGAACCCCGTCCATGGAGGCGCTTGGACTCAAGACTCCCTGGCGCAGTCATTCAACACTATGACGCTCACTCCGCCGGCACCGTCCGAGTGGTACGCCGACTCCGGTGCTGGTTCTCACATGACCGCGGATGCTGGTAACCTATCCACCATTTCCCCATCATCATCTTTTACACCTTCATCTATCATTGTGGGCAATGGAGCACTCCTTCCTGTCACTGCCACCGGATCACATATTTTTTCATCTCCACATCGTAATCTTGTTCTTAACAATGTTCTGGTGTCCCCCAACATTATTAAGAATTTGATTTCCATTCGTCGTTTTACCACCGATAATAATTGTTCTATTGAATTTGATCTGTTTGGTCTTTCTGTGAAGGATTTGCAAACCAGGAACGTGATCGCCAGGCGCAATAGCTCTGGCGACCTCTACCCGTTCTTTCCACCCGCCACCAGCACCTCCGCACTTATCGCTGCACCCACCTCACTTTGGCATCGTCGTCTCGGGCATCTTGGGCGTGATGCTCTATCCAAGCTTATTAGTTCCAGTGTTATCTCATGTAATAAAGATGATCTCCACCATATATGCCATGCGTGCCAATTTGGTCATCACACACGGCTTCCTTTTGGATCATCTAGCTCTAGGGCTAGTCATAATTTTGATTTGATACACTGTGATCTTTGGACATCTCCTATTGTTAGTGTGTCGGTACAAATATTATCTTGTTATTCTTGATGATTGCTCACACTACATTTGGACGTTTCCACTTCGCCTAAAATCTGAGACGTTTTCCACTCTCTCAAATTTTTTTGCCTTTATTCACACGCAATTTGGCACCACCATCAAGAGCGTTCAATGCGACAATGGCTGTGAATTTGATAATTCCACCGCCCGCACGTTCTTTCTCTCCCACGGTGTTGCACTCCGCATGTCGTGTCCATATACTTCTCAGCAAAATGGCAGAGCCGAGCGCTCCCTTCGCACCATTAATAATATTATGCGTTCTCTGCTATTTCAGGCGAGTCTTCCTCCGGTTTACTAGGTTGAGGCCCTCCACACTACCACCTATCTTGTGAACCGCCTCCCCACCAAAACCCTCGCCTCCTCGACACCTTACACCCACCTTCATTCCACCCAACCCTCCTATGACCATCTCAAAGTTTTTGGGTGTGCTTGTTACCCCAACTTGTCCTCCACAGCACCCCACAAACTTGCACCTCATTCTTCCCTATGCGTCTTCCTTGGCTACTCCTCGGAATACAAAGGCTATCGGTGTCTCGAGCTCTAGTCGAATCGCATTATTCTCTCTCGACATGTCGTTTTTGATGAATCTTTTTTCCCTTTCGCCGACATGTCGACCACGCCCATGGCTTCCTCCGCCTTGGACTTCCTCGTTGATGAGCATGATCTCACCGCTCCACTTCCTGGAGTTCGCGTTGTGCATGCAGGTACCCCGGCTCCTCCGACGTCGCCCGTCGTGCATGGCCCTGTGCCTGTGCATGCGCCTGTTGCCACATCCCAGTCTGCTCCTGCACCGCCGAGCCCTGGAACACGGTCGCCAAGCTCACCCCTGACCGGCGCTACTGCCCCTGTGCCATCCGCACGGGCTGCTGCCAGCAGCTCCATGACAACCGGCCGCACCATCGCCACTCGCCCGGTCTCCATCACCCCGGTCACCAATGCGCACTCAATGCGCACGCGCGGCAAGGCTGGCATCGCCCAACCTATGGATCGCCTCAACCTCCACACTGTGCCCATGTCGCCTTTGCCGCGCTCTATTCGGGACGCTCTGTCAGACCCCAATTGGCGCTCCGCTATGCAGGCTGAGTATGATGCTCTTCTCGCCAATGACACTTGGAGCCTTGTTCCTCAGCCACCTGGTGTCAATCTTGTGACTGGCAAATGGATTTATCGTCACAAGTTGCGGGCCGATGGTTCCCTTGATCGCTACAAGGCTCGCTGGGTATTGCGGGGTTTCACACAGCGCCCCGGTGTTGATTATGATGAGACTTTCAGCCCAGTGGTCAAGCCTGCGACTGTCCGGGTGGTTCTATCTCTGGCATTGTCTCAGCAGTGGCCCATTCATCAGTTGGATGTCAAGAATGCATTCTTACACGGCACCCTCACTGAGACAGTATATTGTGTTCAGCCCAGTGGTTTTGTTGACTCCTCACGTCCGGATTATGTCTGCCGCCTCAACAAGTCTCTTTATGGCCTGAAGCAAGCGCCCCGTGCCTGGCGCCACAGGTTCGCTTCACACCTTGTGTCCCTCGGCTTTGTTGAGACTCAGTCTGATACTTCATTATTCTCATACCATCGGGGTTCAGATACTGCCTATCTGCTGCTGTATGTGGATGATATTGTTCTTACTGCCTCCTCCGCCAGATTTCTCCAGCAAATTATTGCAGCTCTCCAGCATGAGTTCGCCATGACCGATATGGGACAGCTACACCATTTTTTGGGCATCTCTGTGACACATTGTGCTGGTGCCCTTTTTCTCTCTCTGCGGCAGTACACTCTGGATGTTTTGGAGCGCGCCGGGATGAGTGCTTGCAAACCTTGCAGCACCCCTATTGACCTTCACTCCAAATTATCTGCAGATGGGGCTCCGGTTGCCAACACCACACAATACCGCAGTTTGGCTGGTGCTCTACAGTATCTGACTTTCACCCGACCAGATATCACCTTTGCAGTTCAGCAGATTTGCTTATATATGCATGATCCTCGTGAGCCCCACCTTGCTGCACTCAAGAGGATTTTGCGCTACCTGCAGGGTTCTCTCTCACTTGGGCTGACTATGCGTCGGTCACCACCTACGGAGCTGGTCGTCTACACTGATGCTGACTGGGCCGGCTGTCCCGACACTCGACGTTCCACCTCCGATTACGCAGTGTTCCTTGGGGACAATCTGGTGTCCTGGTCCTCCAAGCGTCAGCAAACAGTCTCCCGGTCCAGTGCAGAGGCCGAGTATCGTGCTGTGGCCAATGGTGTTGCTGAAGCTACTTGGCTCCGCCAACTGCTTACCGAGCTTCGCCACCCGCCTCGCCGTGCCACCCTGGTCTATTGTGATAACATCAGTGCTGTCTACCTCTCTAGCAATCCGGTGCAGCATCAGCGGACAAAGCATGTTGAGATTGATCTTCACTTTGTCAGGGAGAAGGTCACCCTCGGTCACGTTCGGGTACTTCATGTTCCGATGACATCACAGTACGCCGACGTCTTCACCAAGGGCCTTCCTACCTCGTTGTTTCAGGAGTTTCGATCCAGCCTGAACGTCCGCCATGCTCCCAATCAGACTGCGGGGGAGTGTTAGCATATTGTATATATAGTAGGTCCCTTAATTGTGGATGTAATCACGCGCCTGTGCGGTAGGCTTGCATGCCACCCCGGCTGCCCTATATGTACTCTTGTATACGTATGGAATACAATCAACTATTCCCACACTTTCATTTATATCAACTAAAGGATTGCTCCAAATACACTAATGCCAATTCGTTAGCAACTAATACATAATACAAAAGTCAGAATGCAAATTTTAGCGTTATGAATGTGGGATAGTTGGAGAACAGGAGGTCTCCAGAGTTTTTCACTTGCCACCTGATGAAGTTAATTAGGAGAGTATGATCAGTCATCTCCTTGCCCCCTGACTCGTGCACCATTTCTAGCCGACTAGTATCACAATATCTTCTGCAAAATAGCCCCATAATCCGGTTAACAATCCAACTAGAAATGTTTCATCAAAGCATCCATCCATAAGACATCGAAAGAATTGACCACCTAACTGCACACGCATACAAATTGTGACATATCACTAGTATGGGATGGACACATGCATGGACATGCTTCTCAATTTGTGAACCTTATTAGTGCTGCTGGTGCTTACATCATTGGGCCATGACTTCCCTTCTTTTTTTTTGGTTAAAAAATATCTTATTTCTAAAACGTCTCTGCTAACACCAGTAACATGGTTGTCCAAGGCTCTATTCGGATAGCCTTTGCTTCTCAAAAAGCCTCTTTTCTGAAATGAAAGCAGTTCATACTAGGTTGAGTTGGTTCTTACTACAAACTAACAAATATTTTCACCATGGAAGGTAGTGCCGCCCTTAATTAGCCGTGGAAATAGGTAACTATTTGTCTTAATATCAAGGACCAATGTCAGTGACCTGAAGATTAACCTCAATATGTAGTTTCGTTTGTCATATGGACTAACCTGTCAAATGACCTTATGTAGAATGGCATTCTCTTGTATGTTCTTTTTTGTATGAACCTTGAAGTTGAAAATGAAACAATGGTGATGTCTCGTAAACCATGTTATCTTGTTTCAAATTATAGTGCAGTTCTTCCAATGTAAACTATCTAAACAAGCCATCGTCCAAAACCATCATTACCCTTTTCTGCCCAGTTGATTCTTTTGTTGGCTGGCCACAAGAAGACACACAACAAAGAATGTTGTTGTACATTAAACGATAACTGAAAAATAGAATCCCAATGAACGGCGTGAATACACATTGGTTATGGTTTTACATTTTTTTCCAAGTAAGATCTCATTGCATTAGTTCACTACAGTCAAGTTTACCTACTTTTAAAGAGCAACTAGTTGCTGTGTTTGTTTCATAATCCAACATGCTTGAGATATCAGGAAAAAAAGTGACACGCTATTCGAGATTTATGCCAAAGCCTTACAAATCGACCTGTACGAACCTAGTTGGTGGCATCAAAATGCTCAAGTGCTTCATCATTTATATGTTGAGCAAATCACTTTGTTACCAAAAGCCATTAAGTGTGAAATAACTCTTATCAGAGCAGCACATGCGACGCCCTAATATATATTTCCATGTTTTTCCTCCATGTAATATGAATGGAAATGGGGGACAATGGTGAAGACACTCTTACACTGTCATTGATATGAACATGGGGGCAGGGAGTGGGAGGCATCAGGGAACTCATGCATCCAGCTTGAAGTGTACAACTCAGGCCGTTCCTCAAAGAGCATCCAAATATTGATCCATCTGCTTCTAAGTGGGAGAAATACAGTAGCTTGTATTGTGCCGGTGAGACAGTTACCTCTTCATGGCGCATCCTGAACCGTGTCTATTCCATAATCAAACATGAAGGTAGTATCCATAAGACACAGCATGCGAGCTGCAAAATTTGGATACTAAGTGTCCAACTACTGATCGCTCGCATTGAAGTGGTTGAATCCTACATTCTGATTGAAAAACATCATTTTAGGAAGTTGAAATGGATTCCTAATTATATGGTAGATACAATTAAAGAAGATATATGCTGAAAAAATGTAAAATATTTATATCCATGTAAGTATTAAGTAAAAATATAATTTCTTGTTGTTTACCATCAGAGCATTAAAAGGCTGATTTATGAATTTTGAGGCAGCATACGCCTGGGTTCAGTATTATGTCTATGTTGTGATATACTTGTGCGAACTACTTCGATTTCCTAAACGAAAAAGGGTAGAGGCACCTCCAGTTGCAAAAATAATAAGTTACATTTCGCAACTCAATGGTACCTCAAAATCAAATCGTATACCAAGTTAGCTATAACAAGGCAATATATATCTCTCCAACATCACTTGCATATGTAGTATTATGGGAAAGAATATAAACGCATCACTGTAATATATTTTTTGCACTAGCACAAAAGGAATTGGCACAAGTAATAATTAGATAATAATTACTAAATTAGCCCTGCTAATGGATGGTTGCATCTTTTGTATAATATATGCCACTAACTTGTACATAAGGCACTGCAAAAAAGCTAAATAATTATCTCCATGCATTAATTAAGACAAATTGTTTTCTTTTTAGTGAACAATAGAGCATTAGATTTTGTGATGTTCTGTTGTCTGTGTAGTTGGGGTGTTCAGGATTCAATTATGGAGTCATTTGTTTCTCGAGGAAGTCACTTGAATTTTCTAACAAAAAAGGTAGGCCCTCTTATACCTCTAATATTAAAATCGGCACATTTTAAAATCCAAACGTGGAAATAAAAATTATAATAAACTAGTAGAGAACTGACTTTCGATCCGCCCCCTTTTATCCCGGTTTAAAAGTGGCCCGGGACAAAAGGGGGTGCGCCGGGGTGCGGGAATTTGGAGGGGAGCATTAGTCCCGGTTGGTAATTGCAACCGGGACTAAAGGCCCCCCTTTAGTCCCGGTTGCAACGGCTAGCGGGGGGGCGTCGGTGGCGGGACCCTTTTATCCCGGTTGGAGGATCCAACCGGGATAAAAGGGACACCCTTTTATCCCGGTTGGAGGCACCAACCGGGATAAAAGGGTTAGTCCCGGTTGGTGCCTCCAACCGGGATAAAAGGGTGTCCCTTTTATCCCGGTTGGATCCTCCAACCGGGACTAACTTTCCAACCGGGACAAAAGGTGTTTCCTTTTGTCTCGGTTGGAGTTTTTAACCGGGATTAAAACTCATCCCCCACTATATCCCGAGACAGAGACTTTCTTCTTCCTCCAGCCCGAGCCAGTCCAGCACATTGATAGAGAGCTGAGCTTCACCTACCCTCCGGTGGTGCCAAAGCAAGGAGATGCTGCCCGAAGTTTTTCCCCTCATTTTCGTGGGAATTTGACTCAGCCAACACAAGTGTTGCGAAGGTTTGCTACTTCATCCTCGTGTTATGCTTTGATTTATGCTTTGGAGATGGAAAGATTATTTGCTACAATGTGATGATGAAGTAGAAAAATGGAGAGGTATTTTGAGCTAGAATGTGAGGGAGATTGATGTGTCATATATAGTATGCATTATTTCAGTGGTTCAAAAATGATGCTACCTTGTCTAGATGGTTTATCTTATCAAATTCAATATGGTTTTTTAAATCCATATACTTGTTGAACTTTGCATACCGTGTTCATTTCTGATAAGATGTTCTCCGCCGAGTAGCAACGTATGTCAAGAAGGAGGTTCGATTCTACGAGAAAGAGTGGATACGGACATCGTGACCGTGTCCCCTTTTCCGTAGCATCTAACCTCTTTCATGATGAAGTGCGGTGCCGCCCAGCTGAGAACATCCTCGCGAAATGAACACGGTCTTCAAGTTCAACAACTTCTGTAGTGGTAAGGAAAGAATTTTTGTACATAGATGACTTCTGCTACTTGTTGAACTTGCATACCGTGTTCATCTCGCCGAGGATGTTCTCCGCCGAGCAGCAACGTATGTCAAGAAGGAGGTTCGATTCTACGAGAAAGAGTGGATACGGACATCGTGACCGTGTCCCCTTTTCCGTAGCATCTAACCTCTTTAATGACGAAGTGCGGTGCCGCCCAGTTGAGGACATCCTCGTGAGATGATCACGGGTGTTTCACGTCCACTTAGTACTACCGTTTTAGGCGGCACAAATAAACCTAAGGATGAGGTTGGGTCAGCGGAACCTTCATTTTCACGCGTAATCCATTGTCAAGTGTAATCCATTTTCATGCGTAATACGATGCAGATGGACCGGCAATGGATGTATAATGCAGACAGGCGGAGCAAGGTGTTTATTGATGGCTTGCATTATTTTCTCGAAGTGGCAAAAGCGAACAAGCCAGAGAATGGGTTCGTATGTTGTCCATGCTTCCAATGCAATAACAGGAAGGAGTATTCAAAGGATTCCTGGGGGACTATTCACAGCCACTTGTTTAAATACGGTTTCATGCCTAACTATTTGGTTTGGACCAAGCACGGTGAACTAGGGGTTGTAATGGAAGATGGCGAGGAGGAGGAGGAAGATGACACCATTCCGGACTGGGTTGCAGGCCAAGCTTTTGCAGGTACTACAATGGGCGAGCCTGATGAAGATGAGTTTGCAGAAAATGACCCTACTGATGACCTTGGTCAGGTGATACGAGATGCATACAGAGATTGCGAAACTGAGAAGGAAGCAGCAAAGTTGCAGCGCATGATAGATGATCACCAAAAATTGTTGTACCCAGGTTGCCAGCAGGGCCATAAAAAACTAGGTACGACACTAGAATTTGTGCAATGGAAGGCCAAAAATGGTGTGTCCGATAAGGCATTTCAGGGGATGTTGAACATTGTCAAGAAGATTCTCCCCGAGAATAATGAATTACCGTCCACAACATATGAAGCTAAACAGATTATTTGCCCTCTCGGATTGGATGTTCAGAAGATACACGCATGCCCTAATGACTGTATCCTCTATCGTGGTGATGAATACGAGAAATTGGATGCTTGTCCCGTCTGCGAAGCCCTGCGGTATAAGATCAGGCGAGATGATCCTGGTGATGTCGAGGGGCAGTCTCCCAAGAAGAGAGTTCCCGCGAAGGTGATGTGGTATTTCCCTATAATACCACGCTTGAAGCGCTTGTTCAGGAACAAGGCGAATGCTAAGTTGATGCGATGGCACAAAGAAGACCGTAAGGAAGATGAGATGCTGAGACACCCCGCAGATGGGGCACAGTGGAGATCAATTGATAGAACATTCCCAGACTTTGAAAGTGAAGCAAGGAACATAAGGTTTGGTTTAAGCACTGATGGATTCAATCCATTCGGTGAGTTGAGTAGTGGTCATAGTACTTGGCCTGTGACCCTTTGTATGTTCAACCTTCCTCCTTGACTGTGCATGAAGCGGAAGTTCATTATGATGCCGGCGCTTATCCAAGGCCCAAAACAACCCGGCAACGACATTGACGTGTACCTAAGGCCGTTGGTTGATGACCTTTTACAGCTCTGGAAGGAAGAAGGTGTACGTGTGTGGGATGAGGATAGACAAGAGATCTTTAATCTACGAGCACTGTTGTTCGTAACCATCAACGATTGGCCTGCATTGAGTAACCTTTCAGGACAGACAAATAAGGGATATCGGGCATGCACCCACTGTTTAGACGACACAGATAGCATGTACTTGAAGCACTGTAAGAAGGTCATCTATATGGGTCATCGTCGATTTCTCCCTGCTCACCACCAGCTGAGAAAGAGCGGGATGCATTTCAAAGGGACGCCAGACCATCGTAAAAAACCTGCACACCGTAATGGAAAGCGTGTGTTCGAGATGATGAAGGATGTATATGTAGTCTTCGGAAAGGGACTTGGTAGCCAACCTGTTCCGAACGATGATAACGGACATGCACCCATGTGGAAGAAAAAGTCAATATTTTGGGAGCTACCTTATTGGGAAATCCTAGAGGTTCGCAACGCAATAGACGTGATGCACCTGACGAAGAATCTTTGCGTCAACGTGCTAGGCTTCATGGGTGTTTATGGAACCTCAAAAGATACATTGGAAGCACGACAGGACCTGAAAGCCATGGGGCAACGAGATGACCTACATCCGGAAAAGAGAGATAATGGACAGCACTACTTACGTCCTGCCAGTTACACTCTCAGCAAGGAGGAGAAGGATAGCATGTTTGAATGCTTGAATAGTATGAAGGTCCCGTCTGGGTACTCCTCGAATATAAAGGGAATAATAAATATGAAACAAAAGAAGTTTACAAATCTCAAGGCTCATGACTGCCACATGTTGATGACCCAGTTGCTTCCGGTTGCACTGAGGGGTGTTCTACCAGAAAATGTCCGGTTGCCGCTCGTAAAGCTATGCGCGTTTCTCAATGCGATTTCGCAGAAGGCAATCGATCCATCCAAGCTATCAAAGCTACAGAACGATGTGGTGCAATGTCTTGTCAGTTTTGAGTTGTTATTTCCACCATCCTTCTTCAATATTATGACGCACTTACTGGTTCACCTAGTAAAAGAGATTGGTATTCTCGGACCTGTATACCTGCACAATATGTGGCCTTTCGAGAGGTTCATGGCAGTCCTAAAAAACTATGTTTGTAATCGTGCCCGTCCAGAAGGAAGCATCGCCAGGGGATATGGAACAGAGGAGGTGATCGAGTTTTGTGTTGATTTTATTGATTCAATTGACTCGATTGGGGTTCCAACTTCACGCCACGAGGGGAGGCTCCAAGGAATGGGCACCCTTGGAAGGAAATCAAGTTTGAGCAATGATACTAATTTGTTCGACAAGGCACACTACACTGTTCTACAACAGTCATCCTTTGTGTCTCCGTATATCGAGCAGCACAGGCAGATGGTAGCTTCCAAAAACCCGACCAAATCCGATGCTTGGCTTACCCGTCATCACATGGAAACTTTTCCCTCCTGGTTGCGCCAACAACTTATGGGTAACTCTGAGATTCACCCACAGCTTGCCTGGTTAGCCAGGGGACCTGCTACCACAATCGTCAAATTCCAAGGCTATGAGATAAATGGTTACACATTTTACACGAGAGCCCAGGACCAGAAAAGCACGAACCAGAATAGTGGTGTCCGCATAGATGCCATGGACAGAAATAATAGTAAGGAGTCATATTATGGTTTCATACAGGAGATATGGGAACTCGAATACGGACCGCTGTACATCCCTCTATTTCTTTGCAATTGGGTGAAGCTAACTGCTGTCACCAAAGATCAGTACGGAATGACAATAGTAGATCTGAGCAAGATTGGATACAGTGATGACCCATTCGTACTTGCCAATGATGTGCATCAGGTGTTCTATGTGAAGGACATGTGCAGCAAACCCAAGAGGAATCCAGAAGAGACATGGGAGCCAAAGTGCCACATAGTTCTTCCAGGTAAAAGAAAAATCGTGGGAGTCGAGGATAAAACAGACCAATCAGATGATTATGATCAGTTTGATGGCATGCCTCCATTCGCCGTTGAAGTTGATCCAAGCATCCTGCTATCCAAAGAAGAGGCTCCGTACTTACGCCGCGATCATGATCAAGGAACTTTCGTGAAGAAGAAATTTTACAACGTTGTATTGTAATGCGTTAAATGTACATGACCTTTGTGTATTAATTGATACAATTTGTAATTTACCCTATGTATGATTTCATGTGTTATTAAATTTGTTAGGTGAAAATTTTTTAGATATACATGAACATTGTTAACCACATACTAACATGGATTTTTGTGCGCATTCAAATAATTTAATTAAATAATTTATTGATCACAGCAATGCAGTAAAATAAATATTTTACAGGCTACATGAGTTGGTATAGAAATAATGATTACTTCATACTTATTGTCAATTTACTCGTTAATTAAATATATTTTTGCATGTACAAAATCTGAGATGGTTTTGTTTTTCATCCTGGAATGCAGTGAAAAGGTTAAATAAAATCCATTTCCAAAAAACAAGTGGGAGACGAAAATAGGAAAAAACACCTTTTGTCCTGGGTGCTAACAGCAACCGGGACAAAAGGCCACCCTTTTATCCCGGTTGCAAACGGCAACCGGGATAAAAGGGTACGTTTCGTCTCCCGCCCGAACGTACCCTTTTATCTCGGGTCCCGTCACCAACCGGGATAAAAGGCCCCCCCCTTTTATCCCGGTTGGTGACGGGACCCGGGATAAAAGGGTGCGCTCCAAGCCCCACCTGGCGGGGGCACCCTTTTGTCCCGGGTCCCGTCACCAACCGGGATAAAAGGGGGGGGCCTTTTATCCCGGTTGGTGACGGGACCCGAGATAAAAGGGTGCCCCGCCAGGTGGGGCTTGGAGCGCACCCTTTTATCCCGGGTCCCGTCACCAACCGGGATAAAAGGCCCCCTCTTTTATCCCGGTAGGTGACGGGACCCGGGACAAAAGGCTCTTTTGTCCCGGGTCCCATTACGAACCGGGATAAAAGGGGGGGTTAAAAGCACTGTACTCCCTTCTACCCCCCGCCAGTTCCACACTTAGCGAAAATTTCGCAAGTCCCGCGCTCTCCGCCGTCGCCGCCCGTCCGCCTCCCTCGCCGGCCGCCGCCGTCGTCGTAACCCATTGCGCCGTCGAAGTCCCGCATTGCGCCGTCGTCGTCCCCCGGCCGGCCCTCCTCGATCCCCTCCTCGTCCGTCGACGGGCCCAGCCCCCGGCCACCTCGTCGCCGGCTGCATCGCCCCTCGTCGCCCCTCGTCGCCGTCCCTTGTAGCCGCCGTCGTCGTCTTCTCCTCGGCCGTCGTCGTCCCGCCGTCGTCGTCTTCGTCCTCGTCGCCGCCCCGGCCGCCGCTATCCCGCACGCCGCCCGGCCGCCGCCGTAACGCCGCCCCGGCCGCCGCCATCCCGCCGCCCCGGCCGCCGCCGTCCCGCGCGCGAGAGGTCTGCCGCGCCGGCCGGTGCGCCGGGAGAGGGTTTTCTTTTAATTTTTAATTTTGTTTTTTTAGATGGAATTGTAATTTTGTTAAGTTAGATTTTTAGATTTCTAATTTTGTTAAGTTAGATTTTTAGATTTCTAGTTAGTTTGTTAAGTTAGATTTCTAATTAGCTTGTTAACTACCGTCCCGCCGTCGTGATCGCCGCCGTCCCGCCGAGTAGCTACCGTGAGAGCCGCCTTGTAGCCGTGGTGATCGCCACCGAGTAGCCGCCGTGATCGCCGCCGTCCTGCCGCCCATCACAACGTAGTAGGCACCGCCCGTGGTTCCGGTGAACCGCCTCCGCCGTATCGCCGCCCTGACCGCCGCCGTCCCGCCTCCGCCGCCCTTATCGCCGCCGTAGAAATTCGTCAAAATTCGTAGAAATTCGTAGAAATTTGTAGAAATTCATAGAAAATCGTAGAAATTTGTAGAAATTCATAGAAATTCGTAGAAATTTGTATAAATTCATAGAAAATCATAGAAAATCATAGAAATTTGTAGAAATTTGTAGAAATTCATAGAAATTCGTAGAAATTTGTATAAATTCATAGAAAATCATAGAAAATCATAGAAATTTGTAGAAATTTGTAGAAATTCATAGAAATTCGTAGAAATTTGTATAAATTCATAGAAATTCATAGAAATTCATAGAAATTTGTAGAAATTCATAGAAATTTATAGAAAATCATAGAAATTTGTAGAAATTGTTAGAAATTCATAGAAATTTGTATAAATTCATAGAAATTTGTATAAAGATTCCGGACTTTGTACGATTCATGTTATTTTATGATTTCATTATATACATGTATGATTCCGGACTGTCATTATATACAAATTTGTATTAAGACGATTTCATTATTTTATGATTTCATTATATACAAATTTGTATTAAGACGATTTCTATGACTGTCATGTATGATTCCATGTATGTTTTCAGCAATAGTTGAAATGGCAGACGATGAGACCGCAAGGTATATCATGGAGCAGATAATCGCTGGTGATGGTAGTGGCGACAACGTTCCACTATCATACACGGATGAAGAGGGCACCCAGGCGGACATGTTCCTCAACATGTCTGCCGATGGGAATGAAGAGCAACAGCCGCAGCAACAACTTGCCGTGGCGGAAGGTTCCGGCGAGGTATATACAACCATTCTTGTATTATTTCACGCCACCGCTACTACTACGTACTAATTAACGAATCTTGAACTGTTAGCCCTCCGGATCGACACAAGGGCAGAAGACCCGAGGTCGTACAAAGGTGATGGAAGGGAGGCTTGTCATCACCGAAGTTACAGAAGAGGGCAGGCCGGTTGCTCCCGAGAAAGTCGCAAAGAAGTACGTTAGTCAAATCGGGGCAATCGTCCGGGACAACGTGCCTATCAGCATCAGAGAATGGAAGGGCAGAAGCGATAATCCGTACGCCCTTCCAGAGATAGAAAAGAATATGCTGTGGGAAGACGTGAAGAGGCATTTCACATTCCCCGAAGATTATAGCGAGAAGAATGTCAAAGCATGGACACTTAAGAAGATGGCTACTCAATTCCAGACATTCAAGAAGATGCTGGACACCCACTACATCAAGAAGGGCAAAACTCCAGACTTCAACGCGTGGCCCAAGTTGAGGGACCACTGGGATGCATTTGTTGAATACAAGAGGAGTGAAGAAGGTGTGAAAAAGATCACGACCAACGTTGCAAATGCTAGTCAGAAGGGCTACCACCATCATTTGGGGTGAGGTGGGTATGGCTCAGCAATTCCCAAGTGGAGAAAGATGGAACAAGATCTGATCGAACGGGGAATCATACCTGCAACTATTGAATGGCCCGAACGATCAAAGAACTGGTACTACGCTCATGGAGGCTCCCTAAGCCAAGAGGATGGGACGCTGATTTTCAATGACAGAATACGTGAGAAGGCCGAACCTCTCATGAAGAACATTGAAGATTCCAAGGCTGGGAGGTTGAGGGTGGACCGAGAAAATGATGAGCTCACATTGGCCCTCGGTAATCCAGAGCACCCAGGACGTTGCCGGGGGTTCGGGGTGGTTCCGTGGAAGTTCATTTTCCGAGGCGACAGTGCCTCTTACAGAAGCCGGAAGCGAAGAAAGGAACAGATGGAGGAGAGCTGGCGGCAGATGCTAGAACAAAGAATGATGGATGAAATCAATCGGCGGGTGGCCGACGCAGTTGCGGAGTTGGCGCAATCTGGAGCAATGCCGAATCCTCACACCGCCAGCCCTTCTCAATGCCTCGGGAGCAGTTGTGCTTCTACAGGGGTCCCCGATGCGCAGACGCCCAGGTTACCCGTGGAGGAGCAACGGTTCCCCGTGGATGCCATCACGCAACGGACCTCATGTAAGCTGCATGCACCGGTCGGCAACCTCACTATTAAGGTATACTTATACATAATATTTATGCAATCTTGTCAATTGATCCAGGCCTCGAGATCGGAGTTCAACTTGTTTACTTCTGCTATATGTACAGGTAGCGTACGGGAGTGCGTTACCAACGCTGGCAGGGCAGAGCAGTCATGGCATGGACATTCCAACAGGCTACGCCAGCGTCTGCGTCGAGCAAATAGTAGATGCCCAGTATGAAGGTCTAGAGCTCGACTTCCCGGGAGGCGACGGGGAAAAGACATTGGCAGATGCGCTTCATGGGATCATTCTATGGAAGAAACGCTACATCATTATTTCCCGCACGGAGCCATCTCCTCAGACCTCAAGATCGCTCCCCGTAGATCCCGAGCAGCGACCTTCTCCTCATACCTCGAGACCGGCATCTCCTGCTCCAGGACCATCGCTTCCATCTATATCAAGGTCTCCATCTCCACCACATCCTGGTGCTGGGAGCGACGACGACAATAACAACACCCCTCCCCGATCACCGTCGCCGGCACCAAGAGCGGCCCCCTCGAAGGAACCTGCAGCACCACTCAAGAAGTCACGAGCACCGCCTCCCAAGCAAATACAGCCTCGAAAGAAGAAAACAAAGGTCGACCCTGAAGTGGCTCGCAAGGAACGCTTTGAGGCAATGTCTCATGCGGAACAGTGGGCAGAAATCCAACAAGAGGCCAGTGAGTGGTTCAAGAAACAAGCCGAATTAAAAAAGGCAAGGGAGATGGAGCCACCGCCAGTAAGTCGGCGGGATTTAAACTTTTTTATCAGGATGGAGGAAGGAGCCAAGAAAAGGATACCACTCTTGTCAAACTATGAACGGGCTCTAGTAAAGGCTGATGAAAAGGATAAAAGAAAAGGAAAATCATCCTCCAAAGGTTCAGTCCCCGACCTCAGCCATTTATCAAAGAAAGATGCTCAACGGGTAAAAGCAATGCCCTTGGATCAACAAGCAAATATATTGAAGTTCATGGAAGAAACAGGTCTGGGACTTGATGAATGCATAGGGCAAGTCGAGACGCCAACTGCACCGCCCCCTAAGCCGAGATGGCCT
This sequence comes from Setaria viridis, assembly GCF_005286985.2. Taxonomy (NCBI): domain Eukaryota; kingdom Viridiplantae; phylum Streptophyta; class Magnoliopsida; order Poales; family Poaceae; genus Setaria; species Setaria viridis. The sequence goes on from NC_048264.2 coordinate 9,257,135, forward strand.
TATGAGCTAGGCAAGCCTCTAGTGAAGCCTTCAATGCTACGGAAGCTGTCAACAAAGATGTACGAATTCCATCAATGGTACATGACGGCATCCGCCAACTCGAGGGAGATGATCGGCATGAAGGTAAAACCGATAGATTTTCACGGTGAAGGGGAGAAAGTGCTGTGGCTAGACTTCAAGGATATATACAAAGTGTACCATCATGATGCCCTGGACGTCTCTCTGATCAGCGCTTGGATTCTGTAAGTGTCCGTTTATTATCTCTACATGTAAATTTTGGCGTGCGTCACCGTACTAACTTCATCTTCCATTTCATGTAGGATGCTAATTCAGACATGCCGCCGAGAGGCGTACCTACATGTAGGCTTCATGGATCCATCTGTAGTTAACCAACAACAGATACAATTAGCGCCGGAAAAAACCTTTGCCGAAATATACAATTTCCTACACAAACAAACATTCAAGGATTTCATACTACTTCCATACAACTTCAAGTAAGTGTGTGTATACCGTCTACTTTCGATGTCTTTTTCCTTATCTCTACATGTTAGTTAGCTCTAATATGCATGAACATTTTACGCACGCAGCTTCTACTGGATCCTTATTATAATTGAGCCTGAAAGAAGCCACGTCACTGTCTTTGATTCGTTACGGAAAGATCCGGTGGACTACCAAGAATTGCAAGACATGCTAGGCTTGTAATAATTCTGGACCTTTATCTCTATGCAAAAATTTATTTCCTAAATTTTATCCCTGTTACACTATGTCATTCATTATTCTAATCCGCAGCGCATGGAAACAATTCATAAGGACACACAAAGGTCCATTCAAAGAAAATCTTACATGGAACACAGACTTCCCGGTACGTATGAAGTCTGCACATTTATTACATTGTATAACACGAATAGTTCATAACTTATTTTTTTCCGCACTGAAGTGCTTAAGACAGGAACCCGGGAATAATCTATGTGGCTACTACATCTGTGAGCACATGCACAGTTTTTTGGGACCCAAGGGACCGAAGATGACGCCGCACAACTTTAAAGTACGTAAAATAAATATATTACTAGTTAATTATTTTCTAGCTCCTTATATGTATTTGTTCATGTAACATTCACAAATTTCCAAATTATAGATGTTAAATATTCAACAAGGACTCTTGAAGGAAGAAAGAGTAGCGGCAATATGTGAAGGTCTCATTGGATTCATAATGGACGAGGTGGTAGATCCAAGAGGAGAATTTTATTACGATGGACGACAATTAGACACTCCTCTCAGCAACACCACGACGGGAAGATCGTAGGAAGATACTTTGATTTATTTGTATATATGATCGATTTGTACTAATTAAGCTAGTTGAATTGTGTATATGAATTGTGTATAAGGATTGTGTATATATATAGTAGTTGTATAATTACAAATCCCATTCGTTTAAATACTAGTTGATTTCGTTCTAAAAAAATCTCAACTACAAGGTTAACAAATTAAAAGGGCCGCGGTACTACTATACGTATACGTGATGCATGCATGAAAAATTCAGGCGTCACCAGTGCCATGCAAGCGCAATTTAGTCCCGGTTGGAATTGAGCCGGGACTAAAGGGGACCCCTTTAGTCCCGGTTGGTGTCACCAACCGGGACTAAAGGGCCTGTCCCGCGCCTGGCGTGGCAGGCCCTTTAGTCCCGGTTGGTGACACCAACCGGGACTAAAGGGGGTCCTTTACTCCCGGTTAAAATACCCGGGACTAAAGACCCCCCCCTTTTGTCCCGGTTGGTTTATCCCGGATGGATATCCGAGAGATATGCACCCTACCAACCGGGACTAAAGGTCAATTCTCTACCAGTGTAATGTGCACCAAAGTTATTTCTCGCAAGGCAATATATATCTCTCCAACATCAATCGTCAAGGCTCCACTTTTTTGGGCAAAAACGAGACTTTCATTAATTAACGCCGAGGTTACAATCTTTATCCGATATTTCCCTAATCCAATCCGGGAAATTGTCAGACCATGAGTACAAAGGGTTATTACCCGACGTCAACCCTGCTAGGCAGTGAGCTAAAGAGTTTGCATCCCTTCTGACATACATGCACTGAAAAGAAGCAACACTACTGCCTAAGTCTCGAATATCATGCCATAAACCTGCTATTCGGCATCTCCTTCCCACCTCCGACTTTAGGAAATTTTGTCAGAGAAACGTTGTCCGATTCCAGGACAAATTCTCTCGCATCCTCTGGAGACTGCAAGCAACATGCCATCCCTTGCTGCAAGAGCTTCCGCCATCAGAACATCAGAGATGTTTTTAAGTCGTCGTGCTTCTGCAGCAATGAGATTGCCCTGATGGTCTCGAATCACAACACCACTCCCTCCTGTAGACCCTTCAGCATGGAACGAAGCATCTGTGTTAACTTTCACCCAACCATCATCCGGTGGCCTCCACTTTTGAAAGACACGACACAGCTTCTGTTCTCATCTGGCACTAGAGTATAGGAATAGGCAGGATGCGCTGGGAAAATGAGTCACTCGCCAAAAAGGTGTTTTTGGGCGTTGTCGTAGTCCATCCTCCTCCCCATGATGCAAAGCCAAATTTCTTTGACGGAGGGGCATGGATGATGATGTATAGGGGACTTTTTTTGATAAGTTTATGTAACAAGGAGAACATCATTCTGTAACTAATTAAGGTATTCACGGAGCTCACTTATCCACATGCCTACTCTCCAAGGTATTCAGAGAGCCGATACTTGTCGATTTTTGTGGGTCATACGAGTTAATCCTCGATCCCATGCGGGCAGCGGCTTCCCCCTTCCCAGCAATTTTTTCCTTCGCCGAGCGCGCAATAGTTGGCCGCGAAGGATGAGTGACCGCGCGCCAAATCTTCTCCTCCAAAACCAGATCGTCTTCACCTGGAGTCGATTGAACTTCTCCCTACAACTATTTCTTTCCTCAGAGCTCTTTGAGAATGTCTCGCCGGTCCAAGCCGGAGCCGTCTCAAGCATTAACAAGCTCCCAGCTGGCATCTGTTGATTGGTCGGCCAACTGCCGCCGGGGTTCCCCGGCTGGTTCCCTGCGCCACCAGCTTCCACGCCAGGATCTGCCAATCCAGGCCCCTTGTGGGGTACCGCATCCAGCAGTGCCAAGGTCATCTGCTGCTTGTGTGCTTGGTGGTGCGCGCCGAGCGGTGGCGCAGGTGTGTCCTCTGTGCACATGGACCAGAATGGTGGCTTGGACTCCGATCCGCAAGAACGGTGAAGGACCGAAAGGCTGACAAGAAAGGGAAGAATGGGAGTCTATAAAAATTCTCAACGAGAACAAAGCCTATATCCCAAACGCAACCCCACGTCACACCGCATGTTTTATCATCAAGATGACACAAGTCAACTCAATAATACGGCGAAACATTTATACAAAACACCTATCCCGAGCACACGCACCCTAGGAACGATAAGAGAACGCTCAAATCACAGCGGAAACACAGCATGAATCGATTCCATCAAATTTGCACATACGAGGCAAAGCAAGGATACTACTAACCACTTACTAAACTTAGCATGCAAGAAGAAACAGTTAATTTAAAGAGCTAAGCATGATTAGCAGGAGTCAAAACTAATTAAGTAGCTAAACAGGAATTAACTACCAAGGTGCATGAATTAATAAAAGACCAAAGTAGCTGATCTGCTCCTTGCGTGGGCTTCCTAAACCTGGTGACCTGCCTGAAGCACGAACCTGGGACTCCCCTGTGTTGGCCCACGTGCTTGTGCTGGGCCGCAAGCGAGCGTGCGCTCTGGGCTGCTTGGCACGCGCGAGCTGGGCCAAGCCTGCTGCTCAGCTTTGCACGCTGGGCTGCCGGCACACGCGAACTGGGCCGGCTTTGCTCAAGCCTGCACGCTGCTGCTGCTTCGGCCTGCGTTGCCCACGAGCGTGCTGCTCCTGCTGCTGCGAATCGCTTTGCTCGACACCTGCACAAGGAAGAACAGAAAGAACCGAAGAACACAACAAGAACGCCGGCCACACTTCAATCCAAAATTCCTTTCTCGATACTCCACAATTCGAAACAAAACTTGAGACAAAGATGCAATACCCAAAGGCAAATAGATCCATGAGACAACTCTCAAAAAGCTCAAGTATTCATTGCAAATTTTGAAGAAAACCAAAACCCTAACTCAAGAACACGATTTGGGAAAATTCAAAAATCAAGCCAGATTCGTGAGGGATTTGAAGAGGATCATATCAAAGATGTTCCCTAAGGTCCTTGCAACATTTCCCTTCAACCAAATTCACGAGATCCGGGCTCAAACATGATGAACGTAAATTCCCCAAAAATAGTTCCAACAATAGGAAAAAAGAAAAACGCTCGGGAATCAAAGATTTAGCATGATTTGAGACAACAAACAAGGCTAAATCACGAGAACATCTTCTATACAAGATGAGGACTAGCCTCCTCCCTTCATCACCCACTAAAGATGAAGAAATCAAGAGAAAAGAGTAATCACTCTCTAATCTCCCTTTCTCCTCTCACTTTAAGCACATGACTAGCCTCTAAGCCAAATGATAATGAGTTGCTAAGCAAAGAGGTGCTGAAATAACCAGCCCTCCATCCCTATTTATAGTCCAGGACGAAAGACAATACTACCCCTACAGCTACAACTTGGATAACTACACATGCAGGGGTATTTTGGTCCAAGTTTTTATCCGCGCATCGGACGGACACGCCGCCTTCATGACTTTGCTTCGCCTCGACGTAAACTTCGCGATGACGCCACGTGCCCTCCTTCTCGAAGTTCCGGCCGCACCGGGCTCGCCCCCGATTTTGAGGCCCAAACCGGGAAACCGGCCTGTGCGGTGGTTTTGAGGCCCAAACCACCCAAACCATCCATCTTCGCTTGGTCGTTACGTGACCTCCTCGATATCGACGCGTGTCCGGCCTCCACCAAGCCTCCCGCTCGACTCGACCGACGCCGTCTCCATCTCGTCATGTCCTCCCGCCATTCCCTGCACCATGTGAACCGCCCATGACTTCGCCCGGACTCCTCAGGTCTATCGGTCCAAGCCTACTCGCGTTCATCCTTCACCGCCCTTGATCCATCGGCACGAATCTTTCGATTGACCTTCCCCGCACGCCGTCGACCGTCACGTCGCATCCTACACTTGCACATCACAAGCCAAGAGCAACATCAATCCAACACAACGTTGTCAATCACTCATCATCAAGGGTGACCACCATTGGTCCTCAAATGGTAATTTATTCTTCCATGAGCTTAATTGTCTTCCCATTCTTGCACAAGCGCACATGATCTTTAAGTAGCACACCTGCAGCCCCTGCAGGCATATGTTGGTTTATTTATTAATGATTGCAATGTTGTAGATTTTTTTTTATTCACAATGTGGCACATCCGCGCATCGATAGATAATCAAAAGAATAAGCAATGAGGTAATAGATAGATATAGTTGATAAATGTTTATCTAATTGTTTTGCAGTGGAATTTATCCACCTAGTGGTTTTCTTAGTATTTTTAGTAACCCAGCAGAACAGAGTCTGCCACATATTGTGGATAGCCACGGGACAAAAAGAGTTCGTCAATCAGCTTCTAAATCTTCTCGGCGGTCACAGCCCTTGATCAATTTGGAGAGTAGTGAGGATGATGAAGATGGCGTTAGAACTGGTAGAACTAGCCATCTTTGTATATCCCTGCTGTTCTCGAGAACAGTTGTATGACACAATTGTTTTACCACTCATAATCACCAACACACCAAAATCTCTCAGATGAAGCAACGTCAATACATGTTACGTTATTGCTGTTGCGTCACAGGGCGCACAGCATGATATCTCACCTTCGCTGACTCTGCCGTGTAATGCCTGCGACTCTCTATATGGGAAAAAAGACAACATCCAGAGCGGTACATTCCATGAGGGAACTTAGATTTAATTTGCTTCATGCGCGAGCTAGTGTATTATAAATAAACATGCAGTTTTATTTGAGATACTATGAGATTCTTTGTCTATAAAATAATTGCTTCAAAATTCCGTTCCCTTGTTTGGTTTCAACCTAGAAACGGAGTATTGTGGAGAAAATTAACACAGAGTGTTCATTATTTTCATCTGCTGATAGATGAAAATGTGCTCAAAATAAATCAAAAACATTATAGCTGGCACCTCAAATATTGCTTGCTCAGCAAGGACTTTGAGGCAAGAATCAGACTGGTTGTAGTTACTCAGCTTTGGTCTCCTTGATATTGGTTTCTATTCGAGTTTCATCTCAATATGCAGCTAACACCTGAACCATTGCTTCCACCAGGAGATTGACCTCAATATGTAGTTTCGTTTGTCATTTAGACTGGCATCAAGTGACCTTTGTCGTGTCAATACCTTATCTGATTTTTACTTATATGAACCCTGAAGGGGAAAATGAAATAACAGTGATTTCAACACTCATTTTAGTGGTGATCCATGTGTGTTCCCAGTGGCATCAAGGCGCTCATGCATGTACTTCCTCATATACTGTGAAACGGCATCATCAGTGTGTAGTAACTCTGTTATCAAAGCAGCACATGCTAGATCGTACTTGTATCGTATACTACACCTATATATATTTCCATGTTGCACCTCCATTTCATTTTACAAAACGTCTGATGAAATGGAGATCAGAAACAACGTTGAAGAAGCTCATACACTGCCAATTGAACATGTTGCTGGGAGCAGGAGGTACGAGGAATTTCATGCATCCATGTTAGCCATGACCAGTTCCTATCCTTCCATAAACAGCGTGTGAAGACTGTGCCATCTGCTACTGAGTGGTGGATTCAAGCTGGCTGGGCAGAAACTACTCCCAGGTCAGTACTTGTGTCAAGACAACCAGAAGCAGAAGGTCGATTTGGATGTACTAACTCACATTAAAATGAATCATATCACTCCATCGACTTCACATGGGTATATGAGCTGCGTTGATGAAATGGACTACAAACTAGAGCAGCTAGGCCTCTGTTCTCGATATCTGTTGGACATCAAGATCCAGAATTTGATCGCTCTAAAAGAGACTATCATATTCGCATTTTGTAGGAAGTAACATCCCTAAAGCATAGTTTGTAAATGGGCCGCAGTGAGCTGTTAAGGGCCAAAACAGCAGACTCAGTGGTGACTGGTGACAACAGGTATGAGGAGCTCTTTTGTTGATTGTTGAACTCGACCCAGTGAAGTGTCACATGCGGATGGTTTGTCGTTGATCTGCCATGCTACCCTGCCGGTGGCGCCACCTGCACTTGTGCCCAAGCTAGCGCAGCCGCCGCTGCTGCAGTGCGTGCGTGGTAAGCTCATGGACGGTCTTCGCTGCTGATGGTCGACGTGATCACCATGCAAAGATCGAGAATGATGGAACTCTTATTTATTACGTCCTGGAACTACCAAGTACCAAGTGTGTTCATCCCTTTTATATGAATGCCAAAGCACTCTGGTTCGATCCTAAAGAGAGACCATGTGCGTGCTATCGAGCTTTTTCTTCAATTCCTCCTATATAATGTCACGCAGGGTAGACACGTAGGCGTTCATCACGCGGCCGGCAATTTGAGTTTTAGACGCTTAGTGCCTGAACTGCCATGGAACTAGGCGAGTCATTTGCCGGAAACCCTTTGTCCCTTGTAGAAAATAGCAAGGCATCCATGTCATAGTCTTGCTCGCCTGCATGGGATTGGAAGGCATCCGGAATTTGTCAAGTGACGGGCTCCAATTTGTTGAGGCGAAAACATCTCAAGAGACTGTACGATAACATAGGAATATCAGTCCAAAATTAGTTCCAACCAGTATTTCTATAGGATCTTGGTGCTTCAGAACTCAAATTTTGATTCAAGTTTACATTCTTACCGCCACTTCCGCAGAGACTTGACCCCAAACAGTCAGTACTAATATAATGTAAAGACAACAAGAAAACACGATCGATTTGGAAGCACTGATTCACATAGAAAAATCATCATGGTATATGAGCTGTGTTACTGAAATGGAGTACAAACTGCATGAGCTGTGTTTCTTCAACTATAGCATGGAGTTTTGGCTTCATCCCAATGCATCAAGCAACTAGTAGTTTTAAACCCCATTTTGGTGTTCCAGGTTAGGTTGGTCGAATTCACCTTAACGTGTTGATCCTACATAACCAAGATCTGTAAGGAATGTGAGGTTCTCATATAGCAATATTGGATAAAGAAAATAGTCTTCAGCTTTGTGTAATTGTGTACACGTCCAGGAAGTTATATGCAGTTGGTTTCAAAACTATGAAGGTGTATACATGTGCATACTAGTGTAGATGCCTCCCGCCTTTTTTCGCGAAAGGGTAGATCCAAAGATAAATTTTAGAATACAAGAATTTAAGAAAAGAGAATTATAGTTATACTCGAAACTCCTAACTCAAGGGCCATATTGACAGCTTGTGATAGAGCAGCAAAACACTTGAACTTGATGCATGTATACTCGGCTAAGGCCAGCCCTATGTTTAGTGTTGAAGGACCGAAACGGCGACCAGAGGGGGGTGAATGGGCGCAAGTTCAAAAAATAAAGTTTAACACTTCCCCTTCCTCTCAAAACCTAATTAAATCACGTTTTTCAAATCTGGACAGAATACTGTTTCCTTAATAAAAAAGATATGGACGAAAATCCGTAAGACCGATCAACCTAAAAATTTGACAGAAAAATCCATACAAAATTATGCAACTAACCCAACTGGAATCATGTCAATCGCACTTTCGGATCTTGAGATATTAAAGGAACAAGCAGACTGTATCAGACAATGACGAGAATAGATTAAGCTCTAATAAGATGCCCTAGCATGATTTTAGATGGATCAAATCAATCTTAACCTCAGCACAACATGACGCACAAGCACATAGATTAATTCACTAATATGAAAAATTGAGACAAGTAATGTGCTTACAAAAGTGCATCTAGCCTCCGCCCAAACATCCTCCCTCTCTTAATTGGAGAGATCAATAAAAATCCCTCACTTAGATTGAAACCCTAGGCTAGACTAGAGAGAGATGAACAGTACCTGCGACGATGAACAGTACCGCGTGTGAACAGTAACCACGATGAACAGTAACTAATCGCGATGAACAGTAATCGCGAGTTACTGTAGCACCGAGTACTGTAGCGCCGAGTGCTGTAGCAAAAGGGCTCAAACTCTCTCAACCCTAGGTGCCACGTATTTATATCCTTAGGGTGGCACGGCCTATTTACACATAGCCCCCTACGCTAAATAAATTTAACGTAGGTGCGTAAATTCCAGTTACGTCCTCCATGACAAATTCCGCGATGTCCGCGATTCCTCCATCTCCGTGATGTGATCCTCACGATGTCGCCGCACGACCATCCGAAATCGTATCGCGATCGCCGGAATTTCCATCTTCGGCCAACGCTCGCCGCACGAGCGTCCCGGTACGATTGCATGGCTTTATGGCTCAACCAGCGAACCCCGGATTTTGTGGTGTAATCCGAAAACCTCCCTTGACGTCCTCTCGCCGTGTAGCCAGGTACAGTAGACGTACACCGCACGATCGCCTGTCCCTCGAACGCGAGCCTTGATCCACCCTTCACCGTCCCACGGTTCGTCGGCATGGGATCCTATCCCCGTTCTTCACTCGTCGCCGCATGTACCTCGTCTCCACCTGTCACCTGCAACCACACCTGCTAAGAGACACGTCACACGCACACCGTGTTGTCAATCGCTCATCACCAAGTACTAGCCCACCGGCATCTCAAGTGTTAGGTGAGGATCAGACTCGGCTGCTTTCTGTTCAACAAAGTAAATCAAAAGGAGCATAAACTATCACACGTCTTGACTCTCGCACCCGGGTTGGCTTAATAAAAAAGCAGATAATTTCAAATGGGTCACAAGGACAATCTCAGGCGGATGGCCTGGTGTGCCTCGTCCATGTTGTCCAGGACTACCCCGTGTGTTCATCTCCTTCAATTTGTAGGTTGCATAGCCCTCGTCCAATTTAAAGGAGAGACAGCGTGTCTGCTGGAGGTTACATTATTTTTCCTTGCTACCCTATTTATTGTCACACTGTTCAGACTTCATTCATGTGACAATTTTCTATGTAGGAGGCAGACAATGCATTTCCCTGGTAGCAAGGGCAAGGCATGCATCCATGGCATAGTCTTAGGCATGGATGGGATTGGAAGGCGTCTGGAATTTGACAAGTGGAGGGAAGCAGGTGCCCCACCACTTCTGCATTTACATGATAATAGCTTATTAAGGCCGGATGTGTTGGAAGAGCAGTTCGGTCGGATGAGCTTTGATAAGCTGCCCCAAATGGGTCTGAACTCTGTTCCGATAGACTGTAAAAGTTAGTTCAGTTTCCTCCAATTCAACTACATGCAAGCATGCCTCTCGTCTTCGCAAACCGTGAAGAAGGTTGATCATTGTACTAAACCGCAGTAGTTCTTAAAAGTGTGAAGGCAATGTATATTTTGGGTTGATCGGCGGAGACACTCCAGATGCAAAAATCACAAATGATGTTGAAATGCACATGTAAATTCATCGGGATACCTAGCTAATAGCGCTCTGCTTCTTGTAAGTCATACCGTACCAGCACATATAGATGCAAACCTTGTCAATCCGCTGCCCATGCCAATGAGAAAAAGGAGTTGCCAATAATGCCACGCACCCACAAACTCCATGGTAACATTTACATTTCTCAACTATGGAAATCCTTAGCAAGGCAGGTTGGAATATCTTGAAGAGGATCAAGAACTAGTCTGATTCTGCTTTAGTAGCAGAATCTCTGTTTCTTTCTCTTTTGTTTCAAAGTTGATGTTGGTGTAGCTGCTTAAAAGTGGCAGTTTGTTTCTCTTCGGTTGTAAGTTGTCAAACTTTAATGGCTGAGACCAGACTTTGGTCCTTAATCTAAAAAAACATGCATGTAATGCCTTTATATGTTCTGTTGATGCGGTAGCACACAAATATTGGATAAATAATGCAATCTATACCTTGTGTAATTGGATAAATAATGCAATCATTAGCATGTGTATTGAGTACACATCCAAGAAGTTATATATAGTTGATTTCAACTATCAAGTCGATATGCGTTCATACTAGTGTAGACGAGCTTTTTCTTTTCGGTGAAAGGGCAGATGCCCCCTGTTGATCATTCAAGATATAAATTTTACAACACAACAACTTAACAAAAAGTTTATAGCTATACTCAAAACCCTTAACTCAGGGTGCACATTGACAACTTCTGATATAGAACAGCAAAACACTCGACTAAGGTCAGCCCTATGTATACGTGTTAAGTGAGATCAGACTCAGCTTCCTGTTGGACAAAGTTCAAAAAGGAGCATAAACGACACGAACACTTCTTGATTCCAACTCAAGCTGACATACTAACAATCAAAGAGCAGATAATTTCCAAACGGGTCTTTTAAGTCCGAGGACTGTCTCTGGTGTTCATCTCCTTTACAGATGGCATAGCACTAGTCCAACTTTAAAGACAGACAGCGTGTGTGCTCCAGCTTTTATTTGCCCTGCAGTTCTATATATAATGTGTCACGATGGGGTAGACCTGGAGCATTCTGTTCAAGCTTCATATGAAGATTTTCTTTCGAGTTATAGGTGTATGTGCATGGAAACTCTCTTGACCTCTTGTATATTTAGCATGTAGCAGGGCATGCATCCATGGCGTAGTTTTGCTCCACACATACACGGATGGGATTGGAAGGCGTCCGGAATTTGCGTAGTGGCCTTAGAGAAGTCCGCAAGACCAGCTGGTGAGTTCACAGTTACTGAAATCGACCACAGACTGGAGTGGCTAGGCTTCTGTTCCGAATATCTGTGGGACATCAATTAAGAACCAGAACTAGCTTGTTCACCCTAAAAGACACTTATCATATTCGCATTTGCGGGATATACAACATCCTAAAATCATACCTCGTATAAATTGTATGTCTGACCTGATCTCATCCAGAATGTCAAGCATCTATGACAAGAGGCAGTAATAACATTTTAAGAACGGTACCATCCCTTGCTAAACCACGCATCACAGTTGCAATCCATTCCTCAAATAAATTCACCCAGCTATTCACATACAACGGGCTACATACAGAAAACAACATTCAACTCTACGGGCCATCACAACAGTTCCAATTTTACAAATCATACACACAGCGCATACTAGTAGATCAAGAAAAAACCTTAGCTTCAAGGTTCTACCGATGATTTAATGAAAGACCTCCTCCACCATACCTGGAAAGGTCCAACAATTAACGTTCGGACACTCAGCTACTTTAGTCATGTAGAACTGGAACCATTCGTCAAACAAACTCTGCTGCTGCCTGAGAAGGAGGGTTATAGAAGACCTCGCCCTAAATTCTCCTCTAGTCTAACTCTCTTCCATGTGCTAGGACTGTCTCGGGTGTTCAACTCCTTTATATGTGGCACAGACCTGGAGCATTCTCTTGATCCCTGGTAGCGAAGCATGCATTCATGGCATAGTTTTATTTGCTCCACATGAATGGATGGGATTGGAAGGCGTCTGGAATTTGCAAAGCGGGTGGAAGAAACAGCTGGTGATCTCCGAGCCGTTAGCACCCTGCACAGCAGCAGCCATCGGCTTCAGCTTCACTTTGTGCTCCTGAAAGACGTCGTTGGTGATGGCGGGAGAGCAGGGCCTGGGCAGCTAATTCACCAATGAATAACCTTTTGCAAACAACAATGATATGCATGTGCGCCTTTCAGTTTCGTGTACAGTAAAGCAGAGCATGATTAGTTATCTATTTAATATCAATTTTCAATTGCAAGTCTATGCAACATATGTACCTTGATGCATGCTTGGCCATTAGAAAATCTTGGTGTTTGCTTGCTTTGCTTGCTTTTGGTCCAACAAAATCTTGCTTTGCTGAAACTACTCCAGAATTTACCTTATGAAAATCTTGGTGTTTACAATAACCTTTTGGTCCAACAAATTATTGCCCATGGAAGCACAAGATACTGCATAAACAGGGAGGACATTAGAAAAGCATAATGTACGCATTACCAAGGATGATGAAAAGTAAATATCTTTGGCCACGCAGCCATACATTAAACTGGATCTCTAAGTAGCTACATTGGCTATGACGTTAAAAGTAAATACTTTGTGTGTTCATCTCCTTTAATTTGTAAGTTGCATAGCCCTGGTCCAGTTTAAAAGAGAGACTTCATTCATGCGCCACATGTTGGACTGTTGGAGGCATTTCCATGCATCCATGGAATTTGCCAAGGTGAGGGAAGCGCGTGCTCCATCACTTCCGTGTTTACATGCTAATTAATATTAAGGTCGGACGTATTGGAGGAGCAGTTCGGTCACAAAAGGCCACCGTTCGGGTGAGACAAGCTGCCCCAAATTCAGTTTCCTCCAATTCAAGCACACCTTTCACCTTCACAAACCAACCGTGAACAAGTGTGATCATTGTACCAAACCGCAGCAGTTCCTTTTATTTAAACGGAACAGCAAGAGATTTACCGTATTTTTTGTTAGAAGAAGGGAACAAACCACAAAGCCAAGAACAAAAAGAAAAACACCACGACGTACTTAGCCTTTCCGAGGACTGTATCTGGTGTTCATCTCCTTTACAATGGCATCTATAGCACTAGTCCAACTTTAAAGAGAGGAAGCATGTGTGCTCGAGCTTTTCTTTGTCCAGCCCCAGCCCTATATGTCACGCTGGGGAAGGCCTGGAGCATTCTGTTCAAGCTTCATGTGAAGATTTTTTTTCTTTCAAGTTACAAATGTACGTAGATGGAAACTCTCTTGACCTCTTGTAGCATCTAGCAGGGCATGCATCCATGGCATAGTTTTATTTGCTCCACATGAATGGATGGGATCGGAAGGCGTCTGGAATTTGCGATGCGGAGGGAAGCAGGTGCTCCACCGCTTCTGCGTTTACATTCTAACGAAAGCCGCCCTTTAGAGGAGCAAGCAACACAAGGGTGGGGCAAGCAACAGAAGAAAAGGCTGGTCCAAAATGGGGCCTAACACTGTTCCAATAGACTGCAAGTTAACTCGATTTGCTTCCGTCTCTAGAGAAACCAGGTTCAATTCAAAAATTTAAGCACGCCTTTCGTCTTCAAAATATAACTAACAACCGTGAAGAAGCGCAGAAGCTACTCAAAAGAGTGAATTCCAGGTACAAACCTCACAAATGGTGTTGAAATGCACATGTAAATTCCTCAGCATTAACTAGTAGCGCTAGAGCTGTGCTTCTTCTTGTAAGTCGTATAGTACCAGCACATGATATGCTTGACAGTGTGGAGCAGCAACTAATTGTATTTCCTGCCCAACTAACTCTATACATGTATTTGCTTTTATATCTTCTGCTCATGTGGTCGCATACAAATGCGATAGAACCATTACGATATCACGGTTGAAATACGATCCAAATTGAACTACTCGTGTAACATCTGCCCGCACAACAAATTCAGGCGCTTGATAAAAGATATTCTCCATCATAACCGTGTAGCAGTGTAGCACTTTACCATGATCTTAGCATCTGTGGGATCTTATGGTGCTTCAAAATTCAAATTTTGATTGAAGTTCGTATTGTTATGGCTACTTCGACAGTTCAGCACAACCTTGATCCCATGTAGTTAGTACTAATAAAGACAGCAAAAATGTCTGACTGGAAAATACTGATTCACATAAAGAAAATCATCTCTCATTAGAGTCTTCTTATGGGTATACGAGCTACGTTAATAAAATGGACTACAAACTGGAGTGGCTAGACCTATGTCCTGGATATCTGTGGGACATCCAAAATTCAGAATTTTATCATCCTAAAAGGCACTTATCATATTCACATTTGTGGGCTATAGCATCCCAAAATCATAACTTAGATCATCTAAAATGCCAAGTATTTATGACCAGAGGTAGTAACAATAACAGTTTAAGAACGACACCATCCCTTGCTAAACCACACATCACAGCTGCTATCCATTCCTCAAATAAATTCACCCAGCTATTCACATACAACAGGAAGAGCTAAACTACAGAAAACGATATTCAACTCTACGGGTCATCACAACAGTTCCAATTTTACAAATCATACACACAGCGCATACTAATAGATCAAGAAGAAACCTTAGCTTCGAGGTTCTACCGATGATCTAATGAAAGACCTTCTCCACCATACCTGGAAAGATCTAATAAGGTTCGGACACTCAGCTCCTTTAGTCGCATAGAACTGGAACCATTCCTCAAACAAACTCTGCTGCTGCCTGAGTGGGAGGGTTAGAAGACCTCGCCCTAAATTCTCTTCCAATGATCTGATATCAAGACCTTTGGAACAGCGCTGTAGCCAGCCAAAATCCAACAGCATCGTGCTGAACCATCCGTGAAAGAGAAGGCTCCGTACGTCGCCACGGCACTGCACTTTTCCTTTGCCAAGTGCAATGAACACGCAAGCTGATATTCGGCTTAGCTCATACCTGATCATCGGTGATGCTTGCTCGTGCATCCTGATGAGCCTGTCTTGCTTCGCCCACAGTTCTACAAATTCCTCCGCCATGTCATTGTTCAAAAGGATGTCTAAGAGCCAGTTGAGGTTCTCTGTTTGGCTAGATACCCGCTCGATCAGTGGCTTACTCCCTCTAACTACCACAGCCTGACCTGTGTGATCTGTTGATTCTGTGGCCTCCTCAAAGAGATCAACCAGTGAATCCAAACAAGAATAACAGATTTGGTACAGGCTCTCCTTGTTTAGCCCTGAGGTGTCCTTTTGATAGACTGAACTTTTGCTTAGAAGACCATTTACCAGAGATTGCATGTCTTTTCTTGCTCCGCTGTTGGTGCTGCTAGTGACAGATTGGATAAGCTGCACCGTGAGGTCATCTGAGCTTTTCCAGCTGTGCGGACGCAATCTTGCCAGTATATCCTGGGATATTGCTTCATCAAACGTGAATCTTGCAAAGAGATTCTTCAGCTTGTCTTCCTCATTCTCACTCCAGGGAACAGCTTCTATGTATGTCAAGCATGATTTTATTCCTCTGTCGAACATGATTGAGGAACATACCTGCAATTCAAATCATAGAGCTGTTTAGCAATGTCCAGAGGTAACTAATGTAATCAGCATTGAGTGGCATGGTTACAAAAGATAAGTAGACAGAAAAACAGCCAGTGCCAAAATTGACATGCTGATAACCCTTTAGTCCCCTGTTTATATATTTTAGAGCTGACGTGACTCTAATCTAAATTTGACATCAGTATATATAAATTAGATGTGTATTAGTTGAAATTATGCCTACAGTCCAATTGAAATTACTACTTCAACATATGAACAAGCTTGGGAAATGACAAGAATACACAATTGAAAAGTTATTCAAAATGGGAATTATGGTTCTCTAATAGCAGAGAAATAACAGCAGCAACCACTAATTAGTATGACAGATTATATGCTATTAATTAACATTAAACAGGTGTTGCATATACATAAGGCAAAATGTGGATACTTAATGAGCTCCTTGTTTTTCTTGAACTGACAAGACAACTGCCTGTTAGTATATTTAAGCAGAAAAAAGGAAGGTACAAAAACAGTATAACCGTCAACTACAGAAGGATAGAGCAAGAGAGCTAGGAATGGATCCACACAGATCCTTGGAAAGACATGAAACACGCTGAGCACCAAAAGACTACACACTAAAGCTCTGTCTAATAAGCGGTGCTAGATAACATCATGACGCCTAGGCGCTAGGCAGAGAAGCACACCTAGGCATTTTGTCTAGGCATTGTACAAAAGTGCACCTATATACGAATTTGCGATGAATTAGAGATGAGTAAAGATGAATTATGATCACTGAACTCATGGATGCATGATAATGTCAAATTTTTTGTAGTAATACGCCATACTCTGTTTATTTAACAATGGGCAACTGAACGGAAAAAGTACAGCTGCCGAGGCGCTAAGTGGATCCTGACTGCCTGCTTAGTGCTTTTTGAAACATTGAACTAAAGCATCATTCATGAAAGCCCTTTAGAGCCAGCCCAAACACAGAGCAATGTTTTATCCTATAATAAAGAGGCTCCAAGGCCACAGAACAGTCATAAGGTGGTAAGGTCAAATTGAATGATTACAAGTGCTTCAGGTGGCACTATTACCTTATCCATCTATCAAAGTAGAAATGTTCATAACAAAATTATACCTGTAGTAATTAACACATTCACACTGCATGATTCACATGCAAAAGAAATATAAAGTATGAAGTTGAGCAATCTAAAACCTCTTATGTTACAACTTACAACATGCAGAATTTGGCCAAGAAAACATGAAGGTAACGGTTTTGATGAAAGCATAACAAGAATGCAACCCATCAATGCCTATGACTTCATTTACGGTGACACAATGTGCAAATTGTTCACAATGCAACATCAAGGCTGGGGAATTTATGGCAAGAGCGAGTCTACGCACTACTTCCACCCTGTGCCAGGAGACTATATGCACTGCTATTGATACCACATAAAGTCTGCATTTCTAAGAGAACTGCTAAATTGTCCCAATTCTATGATGGATAGTGAAATGCAATGGTCAGATAGTTAGTACCAGTTACCAAATCATGGACACTATCCCGCTAGTGCATTGCACCAAAACGTCTTTTCCCACCCACTTTACCGTTAAATTTCCCCAATTCTATGATAGATGCTCCCAATTCCTCTTCCTCACCTCTAGCACATCGATGGCCAGCGACACACCGGCAGCTGCAAGCCACCGCATCGGATCAGGCTCGTACATTAGTTCCACTGCGGCCCTGAAAGCATCCAAATTCTCCACCCCATCCACCTCTATTCTCTTCCCGCCACCACCCGCCACGGCGTCCTCGCTGGGCGCCATGGCGGCGAAGAAGGCGCTGCAGCCGCACAGCACCCTGGAGTCGAGCTCCATGTGCACGCACCTCCCGTCCCTCCCCCGCAGCAAGAGCCTCAGATCCAGCGCGGCACCGCCAGCTGCCGCCTCCTCCCCCACGGCCACCAGCGGCGCCACCGAAGCCGACGCGGACGCCAATGCCGGCCGCTCCGCGGGGACCACGACGACAGCCGCGTCCTCGGTCGGAGCCGGCGCCGCCGCGGTTGGCGGCGGAGGGGGGAGCGGGAGGGGCGGCGGGACCACGCCGTCGGGGTCGATGGGGGAGACGCGGCCCGGCGAGAGGATGCGGCGCGGGTCGATGAGCCCGCCGAGGCCCGCTAGCCTGGACGAGGTCGGCGAGCCGTGGAACGACGGCGCCGAGGGGGACTTGGGCGGCAGCTTCCTCCCCGCCGCCGGGGACGCGACAGCTGCGGCGGCGGAGGACGGGGGGAGCGGGCGGAGGTCGGGGCTATCCGGCGCGCCGGCGAAGGAGCAGCACCAGGCGCGCGGGCGCACGCGCGCGGCGCCCCCGCCGCTTGCGCCGCCGCCGCGCCTACGTGGGGCGCGCGGGCCCCGCGCCGCGTCCGCCGCCATGTGACCCAACGCGACGCGACGGCGGGAGATCTGGAGTGCAGCTGCTGGTGGTGGTGGACTGGTGGTCCGGCGCGCTAGTGTTGGGATGGGGCGGAGGAGGGGGTGGCGGCCATGGGGGGTTGGGAGGTGGGGCGAGGGATTCGAGGAGTGAGCAGCTCGCAATCCAGTGAGCTTCCTCTTCCACTGCTTCGCTTGTGTCTCTGTGTGGGCACTGGCTGTGGCTGGCCTGCCAACCTGGCGCCGCGGTCCGTGAGGTGGCCCCGTGGACCGGGTCCATGGACCGTTAGCACGTAGGGCCCACCTGGAGGTGGAGCGGTGGGCGGGTGCGCGCCTCGGATACCCCGTGAGCCCGTGACTGGAGCGGCTGCGCGGGTAAGAGGCGGTTGGGATCTTCTGCGGCGTGGGGCGCGGCGGGCGTCGTCACCTGGCGGCGCGACACGTGTGATCGGCGCACGTGGGGGGGGGGGGGGGGGGGGGGGGGGGGGGGGACGAGAGCCTGATGGCTGAGAGCAGGGATGGGCAACAGGTACATACCGATCGATCGGTAATGCCTCCTCAAACCTACTCATAGGAAAAACACCCCACCATTCATATATCCACCTCGTGTCTTGAATTTCTCCACACCCACCACCCATCAGGTAACAGGTACGTAGCAGATGACCCATACCCACTTCAATATAATTGTAGCTAATGCAACAAAACATGTAACTAATTGTAAAAGCATACAGATAGAGTCTCTTATATCTTCAATTTATGATATACACTAGAAATAATCATAAGTATCATATGTAAATGGATCCCAACGGGTGACGGGTATGGGGATGCAAGGATGCACCTACACCCACTACACCTGATGGGTGACAGAATCATCCACTAAGATACCCATTGAGGGAGAAAAATCCCCATACCCACACCCTAATAGGGTTTTTATCCGTAGGTAAACGGGTAGCGGGTACCCTTGACATCCCTAGCTGAGAGGCAGTGTTTTTGAGTAACTTGTGGCGAGTCTGATGGCTGAGAGGCAGTGTTGGTGACTTGTGGCAGCGGTCATTTCTCCGCTAATCTCCCACTCTCCCTCCTCTCAGGATAGCACGTCAAAAACGTTATTGTGAGATACCAGTAAAAAACTCGAGCCCGGTTCACTGTACTGACATACTCCCATAATTGAGTCCGAAGGTTTTACGAGAACTTTGTTGGATGGTCTTAAAGTTATATAAACACTCTCTGTATGACCAGTTTTGGAAGTTAAACGAACATTATTTTTTGGACGGAGGGAGTAGTTGACAACTTTTACTTTCACTGTTACATCTTTGACTAACAATACTATTTGCTCAGCAGTGTTAGTTAAGTAAAGTGAACAGTATAACTAATCAAACAGTAAAATTAAAGTTGTCGCTAGTTCTGGTAAAAATGTTAGTATATCATTTCCTTAACAATACCTTATTCGTTGACTGTATGCCCCAGTTGCACCCGTGTCAACGATTCCATGAAAAAAGTTTAGTATTCATCAATTTACGAAAACGGGGAGAAAAATGTGACTAATGTAGGGGGCGTGCACAAAGTACCTCCTCTCCAAAAGAAAATTAAAGAAAAGGTAAACTGAGGTTCCAACAAAGGGAGACAGCTAACAAACAACTGGCAAAGCATGTGACCAAAGTAGGGGACTCCCGCAAACCTGGATCTGGTCACACATATTGTATTGGTGCTAGTACCATCACATGAATTAAATCGTAAAATCATATGAATATCCTATATTCCTCATGAAATTACCCACCTGACAACTCTTAGATTACACCCCGTCGTAGCTGCCCCGTGTTTCCTACCATAGGAGATTGACATGGCTTTCTAGAATACTAATAATATTAACAACAACATAGCCTTTCAAGTTAAGGTAAGCTAAAATTGAAACCCCACGAAAACCACAAATCAGGGTTCGAGTACATGAATAGCTATTTTTCAAGCACTCCTATCCAGATAAATCTTTAGGTATATTCCACCCCTTCAAATCTCCTTTTATTGCATCTTCCCATATCAATTTTGGTATTCCTCTACCTCTCTTCACATTACTGTCACGCCTTAGGATTCCACTACGTACCGGTACCTCCGAAGGCCTTCATTGGACATGTCCAAACTATCTCAGCCGGTGTTGGATAAGCTTTTCTTCAATTGGTGATACCCCTAACCTATCACGTATATCCTTATTCCGGACTCGATCCCTTCTCGTATGACCATAAATATAATGCAACATACGCATTTTTGCAACACTTATCTGCTGGACATGTCATCTTTTTTAGGCCAACATCCTGCACCATATAGCATTACAGGTCTAATCGCTGTCCTTAAAACTTGCCTTTTAACTTCAATGGTACCTTCTTGTCTTATAAAATTCCTGATGCTTGGCGCCACTCCATCCACCCCGCTTTAATTCTATAACTAACATCCTCATCAATATCCCCATCTCATTGTAGCATTGATCCTAAATATTGAAATGTATCCTTCCTGGGTACTAATTGGCTTTCCAAACTGACATCTCCCTCCTCATGTGTAGTAGTGCCAAAGTCACATCTCATATATTCAGTTTTAGTTCTACTAAGTCTAAAATCTTTTGACTCTAGGGTCTCCCACCACAACTCTAGTTTCCTATTTACTCCTACTCGACTTTCATCAACTAGCACTGCATCATCCGCGAAGAGCATACACGAAGGGATATCCCCTTGACTGTCCCTTGTTACCTCATCCATCACCAAGGTAAATAGATAAGGGCTCAAAGCAGACCCTTGATGCAATCCTATTCTAATCGAAAAGTCATCTGTGTCGCCATCACTTGTTCGACTCTAGTTACAACATTGTTGTATATGTCCTTGATAAGTCCAATGTACTTTGTTAGGACTTTATGTTTGTTCAAAGCCCACCAAATAACATTTCTTGGTATTTTATCATACGCCTTCTTCAAGTCAATGAAAACCATATGTGTAGGTCCTTCTTCTTCTCCCTATACCATTCCATAACTTGTCTTATTAAGAAAATAGTTTCCATGGTTGACCTTCTAGGCATGAAACCAAATTGGTTCATAGAGACCCGTGTTATCCTTCTCAAACGATGTTTGATAACTCTCTCTCATAGCTTTATAGTATGGCTCTTCAATTTTATTCCTCGGTAATTAGTACAACTTTGAATATCTCCCTTATTCTTGTATATTGGTACCAATATACTTTTCCTTCACTCTTCCGACATCTTGTTCGACTGAAAAATATGGTTGAACAACTTGGTTAGCCATACTATGGCTATATCTCCGAGGCATCTCCACACCTTAATCGGGATACCATCAGGGCCCATCGCTTTACCACTTTCCATCCTTTCCAACACCTCTTTGACCTCAGATTCTTGGATCTTCCGCACAAAGTGCTTATTCGTGTCATCAAAAGAGTCATCCAACTGCAAGGTTGTGTTCTCATTCTCACCATTGAACAATTTGTCAAAATACTCTTGCCATCTATGTTTGGAATACTAATGAGATAATTCGAGTTTTTGTGTTATATAAAACTTGGCTACCACGCACATGCACATTCATCCTGTTTGATTGTTGAGGCTAGTCATTTTCTGGGTACCTCCAGTGCCTCACTGGCATGATTATTGAACAGTCCAGCCACACCGCCTGCAGGCAAAGCCAGGAAGACAACATTGACATCGGTTGGATGGAAGCTGACCGGCTTGATTCGGCGGTGACGCCAGGCGGCGTTTGGCTTTTGCCCTGGCAACTCCCCGATGCTAACTCGGTGCGCCAGCATGCACACGCCGCCCGCCGTCGTCTCCGAGTCCCACGCCTCGACCGCCGACTCGTCGGCTTGCATGATACCGGAGCCACCCGCCGCCATGGTGTTCCCCTATGCGCCGCTTCACCCCGGCACTCCTCAGCCAGCCCCAGGCGTCGCCGCCTAGGATCTCCAACCCTGCCCTGAGCTTAGACACTGCTGTGGCCTAAAGCGCGGTTCGGCTGGGTCGGGGGACAGCCGGGTCCGGGGCAGAGCCGGGTGGAGGAAGGGGGCGCCGCAGCCCCCCGCGTCAGATCTGGATCCCGCAGGAAGCGGGCGGGACGGCGACGACGGAGAGCAAGGTGCGGGGGAGGGGGCGGTGGAGGCAAGCGGAGAGGGAGAAGGGGAGGAGAGGTGGCGGTGGAAAGCCACAACAGGGAGAGAGATGGCGGAGGCGGAGAGAAGGAGAGAGGCAGAGAGGGGGCGTGGGGAGGACAGTAAGGGAGTTAGGGTTGGGGCTGCGGGAGGGGTTTTTTGAAAAAGTGCCTTGTGGGGGGTATTCGTAAAAATGGCAGCATTATTGAATTTTCCCTTCTTCGCGTCGAATTAAATTTTAACACGAGGGTCTATCTGGAAAATATACGAACGTGGTTACTGTACGTTCCCGACATGCTGGACTTAGAAAATCGGAGGGTGTTTTTGAAAAATAACCATGTCTAGCTGCTCCTTGGCATGCGTCCCTTTTTCTCCGTGGAATGCGGGGAGGAGGGCAAACGGCAGGACCTTTTAATCAACTGATTCAACGAGCTATCTCTCTCTCAGCACAACCACCCACCTTCACGGCTGTTATGATTAAGTGGAAAAGTTGTATCTGAGAGATCAAATGATTTATTTCGACGGAAGCTTCAGTGCACTGCTCCAGCTTGAGGAAGCAAAGTGATAAGTGCAACGAACTGAAAAGCGACTGTAATTCATTCAGAGGATTGAAGAGGCAATGTATATGCAATGTTTTAAATAGCGGGCGGGTTTAGCGGGAGCCTTCTAAAACAGCTAATAGCGAAACTAAATGAGACTATAGCGGCTAAGTTGTACATGAACATAAATAGCAGTACCATACCTCAAATAGCTATAGCGGACCATTGCGGCATTTAAAACTTTCTGGGGTCCAAAAACCAGGCAGGAAACAGGGTAATCCACATGGCAGAATTGACGCACTTGTTGGTGCCTCTAGTCTAGGTTTCATCATGCCCACGGCAAGCGAAGACCTTGACAAAATTTAATTAGATTTTCCTCCCACTTGGCGCGTCGACTTTGGAATTTGGATGCAGGGAGGAGGCCTTGTGAAATTGCCTGCAGAATTCAGATCACTGGGAGTAAGCGGAACAGTTCCAGATTTAATCACTTCTTCTCTGATGGAGAATCTAAGGGTGTGTTTGGTTGCATGCATCACATGATGCATGCATGGATGATCCTGGATGGGGTGGTTCAACCAATTTGCTTGTACCATATGGTTCACTCTAATTAGTAGAATAATGTATTAAGTGGGATGGCCTCATCCTGGATGAGTTGGTCCAATTCACCCAACCAAACAAAAGGATCATTATTATTTTGAATCATTTCATACATGAATCAAATGATACAACCAACCAAACACACCCTAAAGCTTACCACTTATGATCGCAACCATTTGCTCCAAAAGCTGTCACAGCATGGTCCACGATTAGCAGGCTAATTGTGCAGGCCCCGTATGGGCCTAGCCCCTTGGCTGCGCTGGCCCATTGGTCGTGCGCCATCCGTCGGTAATCTAGATGATTATGTGCCTATATACTGCTTTGCACCCGGAATCAATCTATTATTCCTAGCCATACTTGCTTACATGGTATCACGAGTTAGGGTTCCGATCCTACTCACCCTTTTGCTGCCCTAGCGCGCCTCCCTGGCTGCGCCTTCCCCAACGCGCCCCTTCCGGCTACACCCTCCCCGTTCCAGCCATGACTGAAACACCTCCCCTGTCTCCTACGACCGCCGACGCTACTGCTGCCACTGCCAAGAACATGCAGCAGTCAGCTGAGGATGCTGAGCACGAGAAGCGTGACAAGGCCAAGACCAGGCGCGATGCTGCACTCGCCCGCGCGGTCCAGGCCAAGCAGGACGCCACACTCGCCGCCCATTAGCGCGATGCGGCCGCCAATCCCGCGCGCGCTGCGCACGAGCTTGCGGCTCGTGAGTTCGCCGTCGCTACCGAAGATGACCCCGACGCCATCCACGACAGCGACCCCGACAACAACGCCCACTCCTAACTCTCCGATCACGCCGGCGGTGGCAGTGGCAACCTCAACCATGCCATGCTCCTGCATGAAGCCACTGCCATCGTCAACCTGCACGCCCAGGCTGTCGGCATCCAGAACATCAGGAACCTCATCCACGTCGTCCTCGACCTTGCCGCCGGGAACTTTACCCGCTGGCGTGATCAGATTCTCCTCCTCGTCAGCAAGTACTCGCTGGAAGGACACCTCCTCAATGACACCCGGCGTCGCACTTCCCAGATTGAGCACACATGGACTGCGTTGTCAAGTTCTGGATCTCCGGCACCATCTCTGCCGATCTTGCTGAGACGGTGATGGAGTGTGGCGCCTCTGCCCGCACCATCTGGCTCACCCTCGAGAATCAATTCCTCGGGAATCGTGAGACGCACGCCTTCCACCTTGACGCCCAATTCAGGAACTTCGTTCAAGGTGACCTTTCCATCTCTGACTACTGCAAGTGCTTCAAGAACATGGCGGATGCTCTCGCCGATCTTGGCGAACCCGTCACCAATCACACCCTGGTGCTCAATGTCCTGCGCGGCCTCAGCAATCGCTTCTCTGACGTCGGCCGCCACCTGCGCATCAGTCATTCCTTCCCCAAGTTCCTAGATGTCCGCGCCATGCTGCTTCTGGAGGAACTGACGATGGTGCACCGGGCATCGACACCCTCGACCGCCCTCCTCGCCTCCACTAGGAAGTCCGCGCTCGGCGAGGCGTCATCCTCCTCCTCCAGTCAAGCGCCCGCATAGGCGCCCCAGCGCTTCGGAGGCTCAAGCGGCGCGTCGCCCAAGTCCGCCTCAAAGAGCTACCGCAGTAAGCGGGGCGGCAAGGGTGGCCAGAGCGGCGGCGTGGCTCCGGCCACAAGCGGAGGCCCACCCAGCGGTGCTAGCAGGTCTAGCAACCCCAACACAGGGGGCGCCAGTGGGCCATGGCCCTCCCTCCAGAATCCGTGGACAGGGGCCATTCAGATGTGGCCCGGTCCGCGGGCGCTGGCCCTTTGTCTGTAGCAATAGCAGGTGCTACTAGCCTAGCATCAGGCTCTGCTAGCCTAGCAAGCGTAGCAGCAGGCGGCCTACGCTAACCCTATGGCGTTCGCCCAACACCAGGCACTGGTGGCCCACCAGCAAGCCATGCAGGCTCAAGCCACGCAGGCTAGCGCCATACAAGCACTAGGTGGGATGCCCGGCCAATGGTCGGCCTCATCCCCGGCCCTCTACAACCTAATGACGGGGTTGCCCTCCTGGGATAAGCAGTCTCTTGTGTCCGCATTCAGCACGATGTCCCTATCCCAGCCGCAAAACAATGAATGGTACCTCGACACAGGTGCGACCTCCCATATGACATCCGATGCCGGTACCCTCTCCCACACTTCCGCTCCTTGTTTTATAGCTCTTTCATCAATCATCGTTGGTAATGCACTGGTAGAGAACTCACCTTCCATCCAATATTTTTTTTTTGTCCCGGTTGTCTTTGGACCTAGGACTAAAGGGTTTTTAGTCCCGAGTCAAAAATGAACCACCGACGGCCATTGACGGGGAGCTTTAGTCCCCAACTGGGACTAAAGCTCCCCCTTTAGTCCCGGTTGTAATGGCTACTAGGTTGAAAAAAATTTGGCAGGAGGTTTTGTCCCGGTTGGAATTACCAACTGGGACTAGGGGGGCCTTTAGTCCTAGTTGGTGTTTCCAACCGGGACTAAAGCGCTCTCTCTCCACCGGTGGCAGACAGCGCTCCTTTATCTTTTGCTAGCGCAGGCCTCCTCTCCCTTAATTTATCCTTGCGCAGGCCTCTTTCTCATCTTCCTATCTTCTCTCCTCTTCCTCTCCCTTTCTTCCAGGTGGAGCAGTGGGCGAGCGGTGGCGCGGTACAGGCAAGTGGTGGGCGAGCTGTGGCGGGCGAGCGGCAGGCTAGCGTGGGCGGCGAGCGGCGGCGTGGCGCAGGTGGCGAGCGACGGCGTGGTACGAGCGGGTGTAGGCGGGTGAGCGACAGCCGCCGCGAGCAAGCACGGGCGAGCACGAGCGGTGCGCGGCCTCTTTTTTTATTTTTTTTGAACCCTTAAACCAACCGGGACTAAAAGAGGGTTTTCCACCAGTGGTGGCGCGTTACTTCATGTTACCACCACTGGAACCACTAATTTGTTTGGTTCTTTACACCTTCAAAATGTTCTGGTGTCTCCACAATTCATTAAGAACCTCATATCCGTGCGCCAGTTGACCACCGATAACAATTCTATTGAGTTTGACCCCTCTGGTTGTTCTGTGAAGGATTTTCTGTCTCAGAACGTGATCGTCAGGTGCAATAGCTCCGGGCCTGTCACACCCGATTTTCAGGACAAAATCGTGTGCATTGAATACATGTGCGCCAGGATCAAGTTACACACATGTACGACAATAGTGAATATCAAAGACAGTGTTAAATCGAATAAAGAGAGTATTAACCATTATTACATGACCGAAAGTCTCACATAAACCACAAAGTCTAATTATTACGCAGCGGAACTTCAAAGACGACGACGACTCCACAGGCAGCTGACTGAAGAAACGTACGCCTAGAACTCCTCGAAGTCGGGGAAGTACTCCTCTTCCCAATTAACTTGGTCTGAACAGCGGTTTTGCAAGGTGAGTACACTTATGGTTGGTACTCAACAAGTCGTGGGGAAAAGTGTAGTGTAAGGCTACTCCAAGGTATGGCTAAGGCATAAATAGCATTCGCTTTTAATTAAGTTGGTCAAGTTTTATTAGCAATTAACTAAGTATAAGTCCATACCACCCGAAATTAAACATGAACAGAAAGTAAGCAACAAGTGCATGAAATGATAACAAGTTTAATCCATCTTTCGATAATATTATCATGTGAGGGTCCAGGCCGCTCTTAACCGTGAGCACGGCTGATCGATCAGTTTAACACTCTGCAGAGGTGGCACATCTTTACCCACAAGTCGCGTAAAAGTTCAAAAGAACTTTGGACCCAACCATGCGATGCTAGCTAGGCACCATACCACACTTCCGAGGTGTGATTGCATAGGGACGCTACGAGGCCTTTACAAAGATTCGCTAGCAATGTGGTAACCCGCTAAGGTTTCAGGTCGAAGCGAAACATAGCAGTCCCCTAGAGGGCATAGTGTCTTAGCCAAGCCCACTTCCCAAGAGAGCGAGTGCTATATCCCATCAACGCCTCCCCTCTTGCCCTTCCGGTAAGGTAACCCCACGCTAGAGTTTCTAATTAATCAGCCAAGACCAGAGCCATTTAGTCTTGTGGTAGCACTGTTTTCCTGGGTGGTCGCTCCATGTTCCGGTTAACAAATAATGATCTTGTCTTAATGAAAGGTATAACAGAAGTAAAGCAAGATTAAGCATTGTGTGTAGCTAAACCACCATGTACCAAGTGAGCACTAAGCATGAGCTACCCAACATAAAGTAAACCGGTTGGTCAAGGCAAAGGTAAATCAATCTAGGCGAACCTTAATTGGGACCCATCAATTTAATCCTAACATGTGCATAGCATAAATGTTAAGTACGAGAAAGTAAAGGTGTATAGGACAACAAGGTAGTGATCAAGGACACGACTTGCCTTCTTGGCCTTGCTCCTGCTGTTCGTACTCCTCGAAAGCTTGATCGGCAACTCCCTCGAACTGCGGGGCGTCTACACGCGTCACACGAGCACATACAAGCAAACATGGGCAAAAGTAAGGAAACAGTACACCAAACATAGTTAAACAGAGAAAACAAGCTTGAAAAGATGATCTACGCTTTAAAACGAACACGTGGATATAAAGAACGCGAAAAACGGAGTTAAGATGCAAAAGATATGATTAAAACAAGATCCAGGGACCTTTCTGTAAGAAAAACAAAACTTTTAGGGCCTATCCGCGAAAACCGAGGGCTTATACGTAATTATGCGTATAAACCGAGGGTCTGACGTGTAAAAACAACAAACCCGGACGGCGGGTTGATTTCTGAAAAGCTCAAGGGTTAAACCGAAAAAGGCGAGGGCAGATCTGTAAATATTTTCAACGCGATCTGGACCGCGGGTTGATTTGCGGAAAAGGCAGGGGCTCAAGTGCAAAAGCGGCGCGGCGCGGCTCGGTTGACCGGTACGCGATCTTGATTGACTCGCGTCCGACCGTCGGATCGAGATCGGACGGCCACGGTCGTCCACGACTCGCGACGGCGGCGGCGAAACAGAGCGGCGGCGGCGGCGAGCGGCGGCGGGTCGCCGGAGTTGGCCGAAACGGCGCTCCGGGGCACCATTCGAAGCGCGGGTTGCACCAGAAGAAAGAGGAGGGTGCGGCGATCCCGTTTTGGGGGTTCTCGTCGTCGGGAGCTCACCGGAGGCGGCGGGCGACGGCGAGGAAGAGGCGGCGGCGCTAGGAGCTCGGGCGGCTAGGGTTTCGGGTGCTGCGGCGCTGGCGTTTGGGCGGAGGAGACCGGGAGGAGGCGGCGGCTTTTATAGGGGCTTGGAGATAGAGCCCCGGGTTTGAATCCCCCGGAGGACTCGGAGCGGATGAGGGAGTCCCGGGCGGAGACGGCGGCGCGGTGGTTGCGGGAATCCGGCCGGAGGAAGGAGAAGGCGGGTGGCGGGCCGGCGCGGCGTTGGTGGGCCGCGGGGCGCGGGTGAGCGGCAGGCCGGGGCGGCTACGCGGGCCGGCGCGCACGCGTGGGCCGCGGCAGAGGAAGCGGCGAGCGGCGCTGGCGAGGCAGGCCGAGCGGAGATGGAGCTGGGCCGCGGAGAAAAGGAGGAGGGGGCGACGCGGCGGGGAGCTGGGCCGCGCGGAGGAAAATGAGGAGGAGGCCGGCGGAGCGGATGCGGGCCGGTGGGGGTGCTGCGGCTGGGCCGAAGGAAGAAAAAGAAAGAGAAGGGAAGGAAGTTTCGGCCCAGGAGAAAAAGAAGGAGAAAGAAAAAGAAAGAGAAAAAGAAAAGGGTTTTGGAATTTGAATTCAAATTTGGAAATTCAAAATTCAAATTTTGATTCAAACTCAAGCAACCAAAAATTATGCTCCAGCATGAATGCACAAATAATTCCTATGATGAATTAATTGAATTAAAGAAAATGGAATTAAATGCCTAAAATTTAAATAACACCTTAATTTGAGCAAATTTTAATGAGTTTGAATTATTGAAATTTTTGGGTGTTACAAATCCTACCCCCCTTAAGAAGAATCTCGTCCTCGAGATTCGGAAGATCCTGCAAAGAGATGGGGAAATTCCTTCTGTAACTCATCCTCTCTTTCCCAAGTTGCCTCGTCCACTGTATGGTGACTCCACTGAACTTTGCACATTCTGATCGTCCGATTTCTTGTAACCCTTTCCATAGTATCCAAAATTTTTATGGGGTGTTCTGTGTAAGTGAGATCATCATGAACATCCAATTCCTCCATTGGCAACTGTTCCTCGGGAACTCTGAGACACTTCTTAAGCTGTGAGATATGGAACACATCGTGTACATCCGACAACTGATTAGGTAACTCCAATCGATAGGCTACTTGTCCCACTCGCTCAAGAATCTTGAACGGACCGATGAATCGAGGTGATAGCTTCCCTTTGACCTTGAATCTGCGCATACCCCTGATGGGCGATACCTTGAGATACACATAATCATCCACCTCAAAGGTCAATTCTCTTCTCCTGGTGTCAGCATAACTCTTCTGTCGAGACTGAGCAGTCCTCAAGTTTTCCCGGATGATCTGGACCTGTCTTTCTGCCTCTTGTATAATTTCTGGCCCGAATAGCTGACTCTCTCCTGTTTCACTCCAATAAAGGGGTGTTCGACACTTTCTACCATACAAAGCCTCAAATGGTGACATTTTGAGACTGGCTTGATAACTGTTATTATAGGAGAACTCTGCATAAGGTAGACTCTTGTCCCAACTGCCTCCATGCTTTAATGCACATGCTCTTAACATATCCTCCAATATTTGATTCGTTCTCTCGGTCTGTCCATCTGTCTGAGGGTGATAGGCGGAACTGAAATTCAACCTTGTGCCTAGAGATTCATGCAATTTCTGCCAGAAGCGTGACGTGAACTGAGTACCTCGGTCAGACACAATCTTCTTGGGCACACCATGCAGACATACTATCCTTGACATATACAATTCTGCTAACCTTGCCCCAGAGTGTGTAGTCTTTACTGGAATAAAGTGTGCTACCTTCGTCAATCTGTCAACAATAACCCAAATTGAGTCATAACCAGCTCGAGTGCGGGGCAATCCAACTATAAAGTCCATGCCGATTTCTTCCCACTTCCATTCAGGCACTTTCAACGGTTGAAGCAATCCAGCTGGCCTCTGGTGTTCAGCTTTAACCCTTTGACATATGTCGCAAACAGCTACATGTGCAGCTACATCTTTCTTCATTCCGGGCCACCAATATTTCTGCTTAAGATCTTGATACATCTTGGTGCTTCCGGGGTGGATGGAATAAGCAGAATCGTGAGCTTCTTTCAAGATCGTCTCACGAAGATTTCCCACCTCGGGTACCCAAATCCTTCCTTTGACCCATAAGGTTCCCTGAGAGTCTTCTGTATAGTCTGTGGCTCTTCCCTCTTTAACCATCTCCTTGATTTCCTTGACCTTGGCATCCTCAAGCTGTCCTGCCCGTATCTCTTGCTCTAGAGTTGACTCCACTTCCATCGTTGCCCCCTCAGTATGCGCAACAACACTCAAGTTGAGCCTCTCAAATTCTTTCATCAGCTCGTCAGGTAGCTGGAATGCTAAGGCTAAGTTAACATGACCCTTCCGACTCAAAGCGTCTGCAACCAGATTAGCCTTACCAGGATGATAGTGTATCTCCAGATCATAGTCATTGATGAGCTCTAGCCATCGTCGTTGTCTCAGATTAAGGTCCTTCTGAGTGAAAATGTACTTGAGACTCTTGTGATCAGTATAAATCTGACACTTAGTCCCCAGAATGTAGTGCCTCCAAATCTTCAAGGCATGCACCACTGCGGCTAACTCCAAATCATGAGTCGGGTAATTTTGCTCATGTTTCCTCAATTTCCTGGAAGCATAGGCGATCACATGACCTTCCTGCATCAGAACGCAGCCTAAACCCTGTCGAGATGCATCACAATATATGTCGAACCCCTTATGTAGATCTGGCATTACCAATACTGGAGCTGTGGTCAACCTCTTCTTCAGTTCCTCAAAACTTGCCTGACATGCCTCTGTCCATTTGAATTCCCTTCCTTTTTCTAGCAGCGTAGTGAGGGGCTTCACTATCTTGGAGAATCCCTCAATGAATCTGCGGTAATAGCCTGCAAGTCCGAGAAAACTCCTGATCTCAGTTACTGTCTGCGGCGGATTCCACTTCAAGACGTCCCTAACCTTGCCTGGATCCACTGAAATTCCACCATCGGAGATGATATGACCAAGGAAAGAGACTTCCTTTATCCAGAACTCACACTTGCTGAATTTCGCATACAACTGATGTTCCCTCAATTTCTGAAGCACTAACCTCAAGTGTTCCTCATGTTCTTCCTCACTCTTGGAGTAAATCATGATATCATCTATGAACACCACAACGAACTTATCCAGGTACTCCATAAATACCTTATTCATCAAATACATGAAGTAAGCTGGAGCATTTGTCAGCCCGAACGACATTACCGTGTATTCGAAGAGACCATATCTGGAAGTAAAAGCGGTCTTGGGTATGTCAGACGGCCTGATCTTCATCTGATGATATCCCGATCGCAAGTCAATCTTGGAGAATACCTTGGCCCCTCTCATCTGATCGAACAAATCCTCAATGCGAGGCAATGGATACTTGTTCTTGACGGTCACCTCGTTCAGTGCTCTATAATCCACACACATCCTCTGAGTACCGTCCTTCTTTGGCACAAAGATAACCGGTGCTCCCCATGGTGACGAACTAGGCCGAATAAATTGTTTTGCTGATAATTCCTCTAGTTGTTGTTTCAATTCTTTTAATTGTTCAACCGACATTCTATAAGGACGTTTGGAGATAGGTGCAGTACCAGGTAAAAGATCAATAGCAAATTCAATGTCGCGGTCAGGTGGCATACCTGGTAAATCGTCGGGGAACACATCCGGGTAGTCACACACCACCTTGATATCTTCCAAAGATTTTCCAGTCAACTGATTAACTGCACAATCTGCTGCTGAAGGTGTAGTAGCCACAAATTCAATTCTTTCCCCTGTTGGGCTTGTGAGAAGAACCGACCTTTTTGCACACTGTATCACTGCATCGAACTTGCTCAACCATCCCATACCGAGTATCACATCAATTCCACTTGACTCCAACACTATAAGATTGGCCGGGAAATCTCTGCCGATTATCTTGAGGTTCACTTGGTTACATCGATATGATGCTTTCATGTTTCCTCCTGGTGAACTGACTAGCATGTGGCGTGGCATGGTACTTATGGGTATGTTATGCTTAGCTACGTACTGTGCAGTAATGAAAGAATGGGATGCTCCAGAATCAAATAATACTGAGGCGGGTGCGGAGTTGACAAGAAACATACCGAGCACAACGTCTGGAGCCTCCTGAGCGGTATCCACATCCACATGGTTTATTTTGCCACGCACAAAGTTCTGTTGTCCTTGCACGCGTTGCGGGGTCTGGTTCACGTTTCTCGACTGCTGTGCCTGCGGGTTCTGCCGAGGGGTGTTATTATTCTGCACAGGGGTAGTAGGCACACTCCTCTTGGGACAAGCGTTGGCATAGTGGCCAACTTCACCACACTTGTAGCAAGTGTTACCCCCAGGAGCATTAGGCCTCACTGGAGCGCCTGCAGGAGTCATCTGGCGGCTCTGCGGAAAGCTAGGGCGCGGAGTCTGCATCCCTGGACGCTGGAACTGCGGGCTGGGGCGCTGGAATGACTGCTGAGCGGGGCGCTGGAATGACTGCTGCCCATAATTCCCACTCGGACCACCTGCGCGGAACGGCGTCCCTTGCTGTGGAGCAAAGCGAGGGCGAGTGTTGCTTCCTGAAGACGACTGGGAATTAAATTTCCTCTTCATCTCCCCGAGCTCGTTCCTCTTGTGTTCCAGGCCAATTGCCTTGTCTAGCATCTTCTGGAAACTGGGGAAGGTGTGCGACATAAGCTGATATTGGAGTGGTCCAATCAACCCATCCAAGAACAGCTCCTGCTTCTGCTCATCATCAGCAACATCTTCGGGAGCATATCGGGACAACTGGACGAACTTGTCCCTGTACTCTGCCACTGTCATATCCCCCTGCTTGAGAGCAAGGAACTCCTTCTTCTTAAGCTTCATCAACCCAGAAGGAATATGATGACTTCTGAAGCTAGTCCTGAATTCATCCCAGGTGATGCCATTAGCATTGGCATGTGTGGCGGTGTAAGCATCCCACCAATCAGCAGCTGGCCCTTCCAGGCGTCCTGAAGCATACAGGACCTTCTCCCTGTCAGTACACTGGGCGATATTCAGCATCTTCTCCACTGTTTTCAGCCAATCATCAGCATCTAATGGATCCGGAGAATGTGAAAACGTCGGGGGCTTGTGGCTCATGAACTCCCTGTGCCTGTCCCTTGGCGGCGGCTGCTGCTGCTGGTTGTTGTTGTTATTGTTCAGCTGAGCTTGTAAAGCTGCCACGGTGTTGGTCAGTCCGGCGAGAAGCTGAGTCTGGGCTGCTAGAAACTGCTCCATCCCTGCAGGTGCTTGCTGGTTCTGCTGCGGAGCGGTGTTGGGGTTGCTGCTGTTGTCCCTGAGGAGAGGCACTGCGGGACGGTCAACTCCTGATCCGGACCTGGTGTTTACCATCTGAGCGTTAGAGACAATAGATTTAGATAGATGTGTGAAAGAGTAACTAAGAAAGATAAAGCGGCAAGATGTAAAAGTAAGACAGATTCTGTTAGCTCCATTTAATTAGGTGTGGTCGTCAGAAGAAGTGTCCATAAATACTGAAAAATTACCAAGTCGTAACTTATTAAATTGGTGAACCAACCCAACTGGAATCATCTTAATCGGACTTCTGGATCTCAAGTTATAAAATTAACAAGCTGACAGTGTCGGTCGACAGTTTCAGATTCTGAGGGCTTTACTAATTCGCATACACCTCCCAGACAGATACTCCAAAAATTCTGAAAAATTTACAGAAAATTCTCCACGAAGTTCTGAAACTAACCCCACTGGTTTCATGTCATTTGGACTTCTGTAGCTCGAGATATAAATAAAACAGTACTGGCGTGTCAGTTAATGTCGAGAACAGAATTGTATGTCGCCTAGCTTGCACGGTGGATAGATTTAGATAGATGATAGATCATGATTAAGGAAGATTAAATACTGATTTAGAACAGAACCCAATTAAGCACTTTATTTATTAAGACCAGTATCGTGTGGCAATTGCCCCACATACCGCACTCATTACAAAATCCAACTCAAACATGTAACACAAAACCAAACAGCTAAGCACACTTTAACTAACACACTCGAACGACGTTCTAACGATTGCAAGAATTTAAACTAAAACACTCCTAATTTCCTAGAGGTCTTCTGCGGCGGCGCCGGGCGAGTCGTAGCGGGGACGCTTAGGCGACGGCGATGAAGCGGGATGAACAGCAAACTCCTGCGGCGGCGGTGCTCCCGTCGCGGCAGCCATATTCGCATCCCTCTCCCACCGGAGTTCCTGAACCTCCTGCTGAAGCTCCTGGATGTGGTTGTTTGCTTCATTCAGTGCGGTGAGAGCTGCCGACGTGTACTTGCGGAGGAAGTCTGTAGCCATGTCAACCCCCATCATTAGTAGCGATGAAGGTTCTTGCTTCCCCACTAGCTCGGTAAGGAAGAAACCGATGGTAAGTGTGCTGCAGTCGCGGCCGTTCATTGTGGGAGACGACCTCAAGTGCCCTTCTGGCGGCCTCGGCAATGCCGGACTCCATGGTCCTCCTGATGGTCACATCATGGTGAATAGCCTTCACCTCCCATCCTCCTTCGTGCTCCTCACGAAGGACAACCTTCACCTCCCAAAAAGTGGGATAGCGAGGGTGGGTGAACCGGGAACACTTGTAGAGTGGCCTCATGCCATACCCCAAGCGGTGACAAGTCCACCTGAGCATGTCGGCCATTTGCACTCCTTGGCCATAATCTTTCTTTACCCATTTGATCCATGTCTCGGGCTCGGCATCTGCTTCGGGCTCATCATCCGTCAAGTCGACGACCGGTACGGGCGTCGGGGCTGGTGCAGGAGCGGGCGCCGGTGCTGGCGACGGTGCTGGTGGCGGCGTGGTCTCCTGCTCCACGGTCACGGCGTCCTCGTCCGAGTCATCCCCCGGATGCTGGGAGATCTCTTCCTCTTCTTCCTCATCCCAAGGATCCGTGGGGGCGTGCGACGGCGCGATGCCATGACGCGGCGGACGGGTGCTCTTGCGTGCGGTCAACCGGGTGCGAGCCATCTAGCAGAAAGAAAGAGGAAATTTTCAGAATAAAATTTTGAACAAAGCTAGATAATAGAAATAAGGATGAGACAAATCAAGTTTAAGAATAATTAAGTAGATTTAAATTAAGAAAGGTAGGAATGGCTACTAGATTATTATAATCCTTAAATACGACCATTTTCTAACTAGGCTAACGTCCTACAGTCAACACGGCTCTGGTACCACTTTTGTCACACCCGATTTTCAGGACAAAATCGTGTGCATTGACTACATGTGCGCCAGGATCAAGTTACACACATGTACGACAATAGTGAATATCAAAGACAGTGTTAAATCGAATAAAGAGAGTATTAACCATTATTACATGACCGAAAGTCTCACATAAACCACAAAGTCTAATTATTACGCAGCGGAACTTCAAAGACGACGACGACTCCACAGGCAGCTGACTGAAGAAACGTACGCCTAGAACTCCTCGAAGTCGGGGAAGTACTCCTCTTCCCAATTAACTTGGTCTGAACAGCGGTTTTGCAAGGTGAGTACACTTATGGTTGGTACTCAACAAGTCGTGGGGAAAAGTGTAGTGTAAGGCTACTCCAAGGTATGGCTAAGGCATAAATAGCATTCGCTTTTAATTAAGTTGGTCAAGTTTTATTAGCAATTAACTAAGTATAAGTCCATACCACCCGAAATTAAACATGAACAGAAAGTAAGCAACAAGTGCATGAAATGATAACAAGTTTAATCCATCTTTCGATAATATTATCATGTGAGGGTCCAGGCCGCTCTTAACCGTGAGCACGGCTGATCGATCAGTTTAACACTCTGCAGAGGTGGCACATCTTTACCCACAAGTCGCGTAAAAGTTCAAAAGAACTTTGGACCCAACCATGCGATGCTAGCTAGGCACCATACCACACTTCCGAGGTGTGATTGCATAGGGACGCTACGAGGCCTTTACAAAGATTCGCTAGCAATGTGGTAACCCGCTAAGGTTTCAGGTCGAAGCGAAACATAGCAGTCCCCTAGAGGGCATAGTGTCTTAGCCAAGCCCACTTCCCAAGAGAGCGAGTGCTATATCCCATCAACGCCTCCCCTCTTGCCCTTCCGGTAAGGTAACCCCACGCTAGAGTTTCTAATTAATCAGCCAAGACCAGAGCCATTTAGTCTTGTGGTAGCACTGTTTTCCTGGGTGGTCGCTCCATGTTCCGGTTAACAAATAATGATCTTGTCTTAATGAAAGGTATAACAGAAGTAAAGCAAGATTAAGCATTGTGTGTAGCTAAACCACCATGTACCAAGTGAGCACTAAGCATGAGCTACCCAACATAAAGTAAACCGGTTGGTCAAGGCAAAGGTAAATCAATCTAGGCGAACCTTAATTGGGACCCATCAATTTAATCCTAACATGTGCATAGCATAAATGTTAAGTACGAGAAAGTAAAGGTGTATAGGACAACAAGGTAGTGATCAAGGACACGACTTGCCTTCTTGGCCTTGCTCCTGCTGTTCGTACTCCTCGAAAGCTTGATCGGCAACTCCCTCGAACTGCGGGGCGTCTACACGCGTCACACGAGCACATACAAGCAAACATGGGCAAAAGTAAGGAAACAGTACACCAAACATAGTTAAACAGAGAAAACAAGCTTGAAAAGATGATCTACGCTTTAAAACGAACACGTGGATATAAAGAACGCGAAAAACGGAGTTAAGATGCAAAAGATATGATTAAAACAAGATCCAGGGACCTTTCTGTAAGAAAAACAAAACTTTTAGGGCCTATCCGCGAAAACCGAGGGCTTATACGTAATTATGCGTATAAACCGAGGGTCTGACGCGTAAAAACAACAAACCCGGACGGCGGGTTGATTTCTGAAAAGCTCAAGGGTTAAACCGAAAAAGGCGAGGGCAGATCTGTAAATATTTTCAACGCGATCTGGACCGCGGGTTGATTTGCGGAAAAGGCAGGGGCTCAAGTGCAAAAGCGGCGCGGCGCGGCTCGGTTGACCGGTACGCGATCTTGATTGACTCGCGTCCGACCGTCGGATCGAGATCGGACGGCCACGGTCGTCCACGACTCGCGACGGCGGCGGCGAAACAGAGCGGCGGCGGCGGCGAGCGGCGGCGGGTCGCCGGAGTTGGCCGAAACGGCGCTCCGGGGCACCATTCGAAGCGCGGGTTGCACCAGAAGAAAGAGGAGGGTGCGGCGATCCCGTTTTGGGGGTTCTCGTCGTCGGGAGCTCACCGGAGGCGGCGGGCGACGGCGAGGAAGAGGCGGCGGCGCTAGGAGCTCGGGCGGCTAGGGTTTCGGGTGCTGCGGCGCTGGCGTTTGGGCGGAGGAGACCGGGAGGAGGCGGCGGCTTTTATAGGGGCTTGGAGATAGAGCCCCGGGTTTGAATCCCCCGGAGGACTCGGAGCGGATGAGGGAGTCCCGGGCGGAGACGGCGGCGCGGTGGTTGCGGGAATCCGGCCGGAGGAAGGAGAAGGCGGGTGGCGGGCCGGCGCGGCGTTGGTGGGCCGCGGGGCGCGGGTGAGCGGCAGGCCGAGGCGGCTACGCGGGCCGGCGCGCACGCGTGGGCCGCGGCAGAGGAAGCGGCGAGCGGCGCTGGCGAGGCAGGCCGAGCGGAGATGGAGCTGGGCCGCGGAGAAAAGGAGGAGGGGGCGACGCGGCGGGGAGCTGGGCCGCGCGGAGGAAAATGAGGAGGAGGCCGGCGGAGCGGATGCGGGCCGGTGGGGGTGCTGCGGCTGGGCCGAAGGAAGAAAAAGAAAGAGAAGGGAAGGAAGTTTCGGCCCAGGAGAAAAAGAAGGAGAAAGAAAAAGAAAGAGAAAAAGAAAAGGGTTTTGGAATTTGAATTCAAATTTGGAAATTCAAAATTCAAATTTTGATTCAAACTCAAGCAACCAAAAATTATGCTCCAGCATGAATGCACAAATAATTCCTATGATGAATTAATTGAATTAAAGAAAATGGAATTAAATGCCTAAAATTTAAATAACACCTTAATTTGAGCAAATTTTAATGAGTTTGAATTATTGAAATTTTTGGGTGTTACAGGGCCCCTATACCCATTGCATCTACCAGCCTCCCACGCCTTCATCGCCGGCCATGCGCCCTCCCTTTGGCATCGTCGCCTCAGTCATCCTGGTCACGAGGCTCTTTCTAAGCTCGCATCAGTCATTCCCTTTTGTAATAAAGATGCTAGTTCATCCTTATGCCACACTTGTCAGCTCGGTTGTCATGTTCGTTTACCTTTTCGTGTGTCAACATCTCGTGCTGTTAGCAATTTTGATCTTATTCATTGTGACCTATGGACATCTCATGTTATAAGTGTTTCGGGTTACAAATATTATTTGGTCATTCTCGATGATTGCTCACACTACTTGTGGACCTTTCCTCTATGGTTGAAATCTGACACGTTCTCGACTCTTGCTCACTTCTTTGCTTATTTGAAGATCTAGTTCGGCGCCACCATCAAGGCAGTCCAATGCGACAACAGACGCGAGTTCGACAACTCCAGCGCCTGCACATTCTTCCTCACCCATGTCATCCATGTTCGCATGTCGTGCCCCTACACCTCGCCCCAGAACGGTAAAGCTGAGCGCATCATTCGCACCACCAACTCATCATTCGCACCACCAACAATAATGTTCGCTCGCTGTTGTTTCAGGCTAGCATTCCGCCTTCTTTCTGGGTTGAGGCGCTCCACAATGCGACACTTCCCCTCAACGTTCTACCAACCAAGACACTAAGCTTCTCTACTCCGCACTTTGCGCTATATCGGTCAGCCCTGTCGTATGAGCACCTTCGTGTCTTCGGTTGCACATGTTATCCCAACCTGTCCGTCATAGCTAGCCACAAACTCGCTCCTCGCTCCACTAAGTGCATCTTCCTTAGCTACTCAGCTCATCACAAAAGCTATCGGTGTCTTGATCCTCTATCTAATAAGGTCATCATCTCTAGGCATGTCGTCTTCGATGAATCTACCTTTCCCTTTGCCGAGCAGTCGCCCCCAGTCACCCCCATGAATTTTGCGTTCCCGGATGATGAGACTAACTTGGTGCTGCCACCTATAGGCCCACCATCTTCTTTGCCTACAGGTACTCCAGGCGTGCTGTCACCCCTAGATCCCATGGGGTCCAGGCCTCCTCATGTGCTCACGCCCGCACAGCCATGTGCGGTACTCCCCACGTGGCCACACACGGCCCCTTCGTCGACACCCATGGGCGCGACACCTGGGGTCTCTGCCACGCTGCCCAGGGCCTCCGCCACGGTACCTCCCTCTGCAGCATGGCACGCCGGCGCCGCTATCACCACCCTAGCCTGCGGCTCGAGCCCCGGGAGCCCCTGCCGTCGGCCCTCCTAGCACCCCTGCGATGGGCCGCTTCAGCCAGTTCTTCACTCGCCGTCCTGCGCCCGCGCTAAACACCTCCGGCGCCCACCTGTCAGCTCTTGGCCGCACGCCATCTCTAGCAGCGTGGCCTACTGGGGACCACGTCACCACCTTGTCCGATGCAAGCACGCTGGTCACACCGGTCTCTCACGGTCCCTCTAGCCGGGCCACCCCCCGTTGCTTCCCTGCCATGGGGTGTCGTGGCCATCTCGCCGGTGGCCAACCAGCACCCGATGACCATGCGTGCCAAGCGTGGCATTCGGCTTCCGGTCCTGTTCCACATGGCCTCTCTCTCACCAATTCCGAAGACCTTCCGCAGCGCCCTCGCTGATCCACATTGGCAGGCTGCTATGGAAGGTGAACATGCTACTCTCCTAAAGAATCACACATGAGGGATTTAGTTCCACTTCCCCCCAGCGCCAATGTTGTCTCTGGGAAGTGGATCTTCAAGCACAAGTTTCATGCAGATGGTTCTCTTGAGAGATACAAGGCTTGCTGGTCCTTCACAGGTTCACACAGTGTCCTGGCATTGAATTCGATGAGACGTTCAACCCAGTTGTGAACCCCGCCACCGTTCGCAATGTTCTGTCCTTGGCAATTTCTCACGGTGGGCCGATCCATCAGCTCAACGTGAAGAACGCCTTCCTCCATGGCACACTTTCTGAGATAGTCTACTATGCGTAGCCATCTGGTTTTGAGGATCCTACTCACCCTTAGCATGCCTGCAGACTCAACCAGTCACTCTATGGGCTGAAATAAGCCCCTCGCGCCTG
Organism: Setaria viridis; assembly: GCF_005286985.2. Taxonomy (NCBI): domain Eukaryota; kingdom Viridiplantae; phylum Streptophyta; class Magnoliopsida; order Poales; family Poaceae; genus Setaria; species Setaria viridis. Next base: position 9,298,149 of record NC_048264.2, read on the forward strand.
GTTCAGTCGCTTTACTGCACACTTGCTCTCCCTCCGTTTTGTGGAGGCCAAGTCCATCATGTCGATGTTCGTCTATCACCGTGGCTCCGAGACAGCTTACTTGCTCCTCTACATCGACGACATCGTGCTCACAACATCCTCCTCCTCCCTACTCCAGCGCGTCATTCAGGCCCTCCAGTAGGAGTTCTCGATGAAGGACCTTGGCAAGCTTCACCACTTTCTGGGGCCGCATGTTCAGCGCAGAGGACGTGGTCTTTTTCTGTCTCAGCATCAGTATATGCTTGACATTCTGGATCAGGCTGGCATGGCAGATTGCAAGCCCTGCTCCACTCCGGTTGACACCAGCCCGAAGGTCTCCGCAGCTTCTGGCGCCCCTATTCAGAATTCTTCTAACTTTTGCAGCTTGGCCGGGGCACTTCAGTACTTGACCTTTACTCGACCAGATATTGCATATGCAGTTCAGCAGGTCTGCCTTCACATGCATGATCCCCAGGAGCCACATCTCGCCGCTCTCAAGCATATCCTGCGCTATGTCTGTGGCACACTTCATATGGGACTTCAGCTCCAACCGTCTTCCTCAGATGAACTGGTGACTTACTCTGATGCTGACTAGACAAGCTGTCTTGACACATATAAATCCACATCGGGTTATGCGGTGTTTCTTGGCGACAACCTTGTGTTCTGGTCTTCGAAGAGTCAGATGACCGTGTCTCGCTCCAGTGCTAAAACCAAGTATCGCGCTGTCACCAAATGTTGTTGCCAAGGCATCCTGGCTTCGCCAGCTCCTGCTTGAGCTCCATAACCCGCTACGCCGCGCCACATTGGTCTACTGCGACAACATCAACGCGGTCTACATGTCCTCCAACCCCATCCAGCATCAGCGCACCAATCACATTGAGATTGATCTCCACTTTGTTCGGGAGCAGGTTGCCCTAGGTGATGTTCGCATGCTTCATGTCCCCACGACCTCACAATTTGCCAACATCTTCACCAAGGGGCTTCCTTCGTCAGTCTTCACGGAGTTCAGATCCAACCTTAATGTCCGCGGTGCCGACGATCAGACTGCGGGGACGTGTTAGCAGGTTAATTATGCAGCCCCGTATGGACCTAGCCCCTTGGCTGCACCGGCCCATTGGTGTGCGTCATCTGTAGGTAATCTAGATGATTATGTGCTAGGCAAGGATCTCCGTCGGTTGGTTCTATTTCTATAAGCCAAACCCTAGAACTATCCTTGCTTATATATGTTTACGTGCTTTGCACCCCATAATCAATCTATTATTCCTAGCCATACTTAGCTTACAGTCCAAGCTGCACATGAGAAGAAGTACCACTGCAGGTAGTTGAGGAGCACCCAGCACTGTGGTACTCTTGGGTAGTTGAACATGAAGTGATGCTTCTGGGTTCCAGCATATATGAGTACCATCATTTATGGGCCAGAGGAGAGCAACTGCCTTCAGGAATCTAACATGTCAACTGAACTACTGGGCACATGGAGAGTTTGTTCCGGAGAATTGTACAGGCTTGAACGATCAATGTTCCTCATGAACAAACTGGATCAACCTCACCAAAATAGGATATGCGCAACAGCTGCAGCATCAGGTACTCAATTCTGTCAAAATCGCTACAACCTTCCTTGTACGAAAAGCATATCAAAGGGAAATCAAATTGCATGCGTTTTGTGTCCTAAGAGACTAATGATGCAGTTCTGCAGGCTGCAGAAAACGAGGACCCAATGCTTGCTCGTCGTAAAGAAGACTATATGTAAAGTTGATATGGTATTCTTTTGGAGTATATGTAAAGAGGACCCAATGCTTGCTTTGCAGAAAACGAGGACCCAATAATACTAGAGTATCCGATGTAATAAGTAGTATCAGAAAGTACACGCCTTCTTTTTGCAGGGAAAAGGTACATGCTTTGAAATGCATAGCACATTCAGGACTCACGAAGGAACTGCTTTTTTCTACACGGACTTGTTAATGTTATTGTGAATCCCATAATACTCTGTTGTGAAGCGAAACAAGTAAGCCCTTGTTTAGTTCACCCCCAACTCCCAACTTTGGCACTATGCAAAAAGAAGATTCTCCATCACATCAAACTTGCGGTACATGCATGGAGTACTAAATGTAGACGAAATTAAAAACTAATTGCACAGTTTTGTTGTACTTTGCGAGACGAATCTTTTGAGCCTAATTAGTCAATGTTTGGACAATAATTCACAAATACAAACGAAACGCTACAGTGTGCTACAGTGCTGTAACAGTAATTTAGCACCTCCAAATTTTGGCAGCTAAACAAGGCCTAATTTAGTAATGTCAGACTGCAATCATTGATGATTAAAGTGACAAAGGAGCAAAATGAAAAGTCTGGAGAGTCAGAAAGACAGGAAAGAGGATGATCCAATATGGATGGCTTCCTCTCTACAGACAAAATAGCTGTGATACTAAAGCACTCAAATCTTCTGGAATCAGAACAACAAAGAAAACAATGTGTTATGGTTGATGTTTCGAAGTATGGTCATAAAAAGTTGTAAAGGCAGGGGAGCCTACCTACAACATGAAGAGAAACATTAGACCAAACTTTTACTCATAAAATAGTGAACAAGTAAATTTTTACTACAGAAAGTGGTAGTCATCACTCGGTAAACTATTTTCCTTAGAGAATTCAATGTAAACTTTTGTTTTTGGATGGAGAAGCAGGACTGCCGACTATTTCCAGAGAAGCTCAAGTTCGTAAAATACTCTCTGTTTTCTTATTTGATACTCCCTCCGTTCCAAATTATAGGTCGTTTTGGCTTTTCTAGGTTCATAGATATTATTATGCATTTAAACATACACTATATCTAGGTGCATATAAAAAACTATGCATCTAGAAAAGTCAAAACGACCTACAATTTGTAACGGAAGGAGTATCTACTATCAACCGTTAAACGGAAGGAGTATCTACTATCAACCTTTAACGGTTTTAACTACTTCTTTCTATAACTATATTATTTAAAGACAAATATAGCTGTATAATTCTCATATAATTAATTTTGAGAGTTTCAAACATATCAATGGTTAAACGTTAGAAAGTTTGACACGCAGATTCTAGTATGGCAAAACACAGAACTGAGGGCATACCAAATAGAGTGATCAAGGCCCAACCACGGACAGCTTCACTTACGGTGTACAGCTAACAGCACCAACCTGAAACTGACAAAAGAATTGTACTGTACATGCTATGCAAGTTCAAAAACAACAGAAAGACAGAATTCCATCTTGTGTTAGCACCTTCCGTACTAAAGTTTAATCATCAGTCAACTCTCCAAACGATGCTATTTAAGCATTTTCTGTTCATTTTTTTATTGATCTGACAACATGAAAGTTAGTGGAATGTAAACAAGTTTGATAGTGCAGAATTATGTACCATAGCATGCTAGATGTTAAAAGGAGTATTGCCAGGATGATGTCCGACTAGTAAGTTCATAATTATGATATCTGATAGCAATAGAGATTGCGTGAAATAATAGATTGATTAGGTCATACAATGGGTACAACAATATATAGGCAGCCCCTAAGAGAGGTTTATAGAAACAGAACCAATCTTAGGGGTATCCTTGCCTAATACTAATCAGGGGCCACGGCAGTAGCCAGCCCTAGCCCTGGCGCAGACGCCAAGGGCTCTACACACACACAACACATACACATGCCTAACACGCCCCCGCAGTCTGATCGTCGGTAACTTGAACGTTCAAACTGGACCTGAACTCCATGAACACCGAAGAAGGCAAGCCTTTGGTGAAGATGTCGGCGTACTGAGAGCTTGTCGGAACATGAAGAACACGGACATCTCCAATGGCAACATGCTCATGAACAATGTGTAGATTAATCTCCACATGTTTGGTGCGCTGATGCTGAACGGGGTTCGAAGACATGTAGACAGTGCTAATGTTATCACAATAAACCAAGGTGGTGCGGCACAGAGGAACATGTAGCTCAACAAAAAGTTGGCGCAACCAAGAAACCTCGACAGCAGCATTGGCAACCACTTGATACTCAGCCTCGACACTCGAGCGAGAGACTGCATTCTGATGCTTGGAAGACCAGGAGATCAGATTATCTCCCAAAAATACGACATAGCCAGAAGTGGATTTGCGGGTGTCTGGGCAGCCAACCCAATCAGCGTCAGAATAAACAAGCAGATCAGACTGAGTAGATGGTTGCAGTAGCAAGCCCAGGTTAAGAATTCCATGTACATACCGAAGAATGCGCTTCAAAGCAACAAGATGCGGCTCTTGCGGGTCATGCATATGGAGGCAGACCTACTGAACAGCATAGGCAATATCTGGGCTTGTAAAGGTGAGGTACTATAAAGCACCAGCAAGACTCCAAAAATCAGTGCCATTGACAAGAGGACCACCTTTAGCAGCAGATAGCTTCGGATTAGTATCAACTAGTGTGGAACAAGGCTTGCAATAGGTTATACTAGCACGGTCCAAAATCTCTAGCATAAACTAGCGCTGGGACAACAAAAGGCCATCACCAGAGCGCTGCACATGTATACCCAGAAAATGATGAAGCTCACCAAGATCCTTCATGGAGAATTCCCGCTGCAAGGCATCAATAGTGTGGCGAAGTAGAGGTGTTGAGGACGCTGTGAGAACTATGTCATCCACATAAAGGAGGAGATAGACAGTGTTGTCGCCACGATGATACACAAACAAAGAAGTGTCAGTCTTTGCCTCCACAAAACCAAGCTGCAACAAGTGGGTGGCGAAACAGCTATACCAAGCGCGGGGTGCCTGCTTAAGTCCATAAACAGATCGATTAAGCCGACACACATGAGCAGGGCGAGCAGGATCCTCAAAGCCAGCAGGCTGAGCACAATAAACTATCTCTGACGGTGTCCCATGAAGAAAGGCATTCTTCACATCCAACTGATGAATCGGCTAGCTGCGAGAGAGAGCCAAGGAGAGCACTGTGCGGACGGCAGTGGGCTTCACAACAGGACTGAAAGTCTTATAAAAGTCAATCCCTAGGCGCTGGGTAAACCCTCGCAGCACCCAACGTGCCTTGTAGCGCTCCAGAGAACCATCTACCTTGAACTTGTGCTTAAAAACCCATTGGCCGGTCACAACATTGGCTCGAGTAGGACGGGGAATGAGATCCCACATATTGTTGGCCAGGAGCACATCAAATTCCTCTAGCATAGCCCAGCGCCAATTTGGATCAGCGAGGCTGCTCCAGTAGGTGCGAGGCAGTGGCGACAGCGGGGTGGAGTGGAACAGCGCCGGCACACGAAAACCCAGCTTCCCGCGTGTGGTCATGACATGCTAATTTGTCACAGGACGCATGGGAAGAGCACCGCGAGGAAGGGGAGCAGGAGCAAGAGCCTACGAGCCTCGGGGCGACGTCCGGATCGGAGCATGGACGGGCCGGTGGGAGTAGACCTAGAGAGGCCGGCCGGAGTCAACGGGGTGCCCCTGCTGAGCAGCAATGCCGGCAGGGGCAGAGGAGCTGCCAGCAGTGCCGCTGGAGGAGCCAGCTAGGGCTGAAGGCGTGTGTCCCACAGCAGCAGGTGGCATGCTAGGGACTGGCGAGCCAGCAGTGTCGGTGAGGGCACCGTCAGGGCAGCCGGTGCTGACACCGAGCGGCTATAGGGCAGAAGCCACATGTGGCTGTGCGGGGGCGCTGGGCGAAGGCACAACCGCACATGGCAATGCAGGCGCACTTGGGGGTGAACCTTCAGATGACAAAAGAGGTGCTAGACCGATAGGTGCTGGCACCACATTAGTAGGCTTCAATAAGAACTCAAACTCCTCAGTAGCGGGTGGTGATTGCTGCTGGGGAAAAGGGGGAAACAGAGTCTCGTTGAACACCACATGCCGAGAGATGATGACCCGGTTGGAGGAGAGATCAAGATAGTGGTAACCTTTATGATGAGCAGAATAGCTAAGGAAAACGCACAAGGTGGAACGAGGAGCAAGTTTGTGGGCTGCAGTAGCGAAAAGATTAGGATAGCATGCGCAACCGAAAACACGAAGGTGATCATAGAAAGGCCGGGCGCCAAACAAAGCCATGTGTGGCATGGAGGAGCCAAGTGTTTTGGTGGGCAAGATGTTAAGAAGATATGTAGTAGTATGTAGCGACTCAACCCAATAAGAAGGGAACATACTAGCCTGGAACAGGAGAGAGCGAACAACATTGTTGACACTCCGAATCATGCGCTCGACCCGGCCGTTCTGGGATGAGGTGTATGGGCAGGACATGCGCAGGTGGACGCCGTGAGTGAGGAAGAAAGTATGGGTACCAGAGTTGTAAAACTCGTGGCCGTTGTCGCACTGAACAGCTTTCACAGTGGCGCCAAACTGAGTACGCACATAGGAGAAAAAGTTAGTCAAAGTCTCAAACGTGTTGGATTTTAGGCGTAATGGAAACATCCACAAGTAATGAGAGCAGTCATCAAGAATGACCAAATAGTATTTGTATCCAGAGACACTAAGAACAGGAGACGTCCACAAATCACAGTGTATGAGATAAAAATTGCTAGACGCTCGAGATGCTGATGACTGAAAGGGGAGGCGAGTATGACGCCCTAACTGGCACGCATGACAAATGAGACTAACTTCTTTATTAAAAAAAGGAATTGTAGAAGCGACTTTCCACAAAACTTCATGACCAGGATGACCAAGACAGCGATGCCACACCGATGAGGTGGAGATAGCAGCGAGGGCGTGAGCAGTAGGAAGGCGCAAGGGGTACAACGGTCCAGAGCTATTGCACCTGACGATCAGCCTCCGAGACTCCAAATCCTTCACAGAACAACCAGTGGGATCAAATTTGACAGAACAATTGTTATCATAGGTGAACTGGCGAACAGAAATAAGATTCTTAATAAGCTTATGTGAAACTAGAATGTTATTGAGAGATAAAGGACCCGGAAGGTGTGCTGTGCCAGTAGCCATGACGGGAAGCAAGGAGCCATCACCGACATCAATGGATGAAGGATAAGGATACTGCGAGTAAGATGAATATGAAAGAGTACTAGCGTCTGAAGTCATGTGGGAGGTGGCACGTGAGTCGAAATACCAGTCGTTTTCCTGCGGCTGGTTGAGTGTCATGGTGCTGAACGTTGAGGCGAGGGACTGCTGATCCCAAGAGGAAGGCAAGCCCGTCATGGGGTTGTAGAAACCTGGAGGAACCTGAGGCGCCTGCTGCCCCATGTAGGGTGCCTGCTGGACCATTAGCGGCGCCTGGAGGCCGTGCTATTGCGCCTGCTACTGAGCGAGGAAGGCCTGCTACTGTGCCAAAAGAGCCTGTTGAGGAGGTGTGGCGGGCCGAAGGGGAGCGTTGGGCTGCTGTCGTGGACCTGGGTACATCTGGATTGTACCCATCCACGGGTTCCAGAAGGAGGGCTAGGGACCGTCGGCCTCCTGTGCCGTGCCTAGAGCAGAAGCCTGGGCGTTGGAGTTGTGGCCGGCAGGGGCCTTACGACCGCCGCCCTGGCACGGCTAGCCACTGAGCTTGCCTCGCTTCTGCTTGGAGGAGGAGCTGCTGGAGGACCCGAAGTTCCCTCCCCTGCCACCCCCTTTGCCGCCCCTGGAGTTGTTGCTAGGCCGACCAGCAGATTGGTGGGAGGAACCAGGGGCGCGCAAGGAGGAGGAAAGCCCGAGGCTGGTGCCAATGAGGAGCACCGTAGACAGAGTCGAAGCAGGGTTCGCCATCATGAGCTCCTCAAGGAGCAAGTCATCGCGAGCCTCTAGGAAGGTGCGGAGAGGGCGGCTGCGCCTAATGTTGCAGCCAACGGCGGCGAACTTCTCGTTGAGCCCGCGGGTGATATTGAGGATGAAGGTGCAGTTGGAGACCTACTCGCCAAGATCACCGAGGGCATCGGCCATGCCCTTGAAGTGACTACAGTAATCCGTGATGGACAGATCGCCTTGGATGAAGTTCCGAAACTGGGTGTCAAGGTAAAGGGCCCGTGTCTCCTGGTTGCTGAGAAACTGGGTCTCGGTGGCGCCACGCTTGTCGCGCTCCATGACGACGTCGACGAGGTCGTTGGCAATGGTGTCGTAGAGCTAAGATCGGACGACGCAATCCATAGGCCCCCAATCTGGAGAGGCCAGAGCAGGCACGTCGTGAAGGACATTATCCTGCAGGGAGTACTTGCCGACGGTGAGGAACTGCTCGCGCCACCGTGTGTAGTTGCCGGAGGTGATGTCGAGAATGACGGGGATGAGACTTCGGATATTCTGCACAACAACAGCTTGGGCATGCAAATTCAAGACAGCAGCAGCTTTGTGCAGGAGCATGGCTTGGTGGGTGTCGTTGGGCACCGGATCGGAGACAGCAGAGGCGTCATCAACGGCGTCCTCCTCCTCAAAGTCGGGCGGGGCGCCCTTGCACTCCTCAGTGACGCGGAGGCGAGCAACAGCAGCGTCACGCTCCTGCGCAGCGGTGGCGGCCTCTTCCTCAGCCTTGACGGCACTGGCGAGGGCGGCAGCACGCGCCTCCTTGCGAGCTGTGCGCTCGTCGGCGGTGCGTTTGGCGGCCTCGACCTCCACAACGTCGCGCTTGGCGTTGGTGGCGGAGGGCTCGGCAGTGGCAGGGAGCCGGCTATGGGCGCTGCATGAAGGACGTGCACGGGGTTAGCAGCGGCGGCGGGGGCGCGCTGGTTGGGCGCGAAGAGATTGCGCAGAGAGCAGCGCCAGCGGCGGCGCGCTAGGTTGCGGAAGCAAGAACGGGAGAATCCCGGACTCATGATATCATGAGAGCAATAAAGATTGCGTGGAATAATAGATTGATTAAGTCATACAATGAGTACAACAATATATAGGCAGTCCCTGAGAGCCCTGAGAGAAGTTTATAGAAACAGAGGGTATCCTTGCCAGGCCCTAGCCCTGGCGTACACGCCAAGGGCTCTACACGCACAACACATACACGTCTAACTATATCCCAGAGTAACATGCTTGTTTGTATGTTTCGTCATTGATTCACTGTTGATTGCTGGATGCACCATGAGATTTAAAAGTCAGTGTATCTTGAAACAAACAAATATAACATGTCACAAAGTTGGACCATCCAGAAGCACATCATGCCAGCAAGACAACAAATCCAAACTCAAAATTCAAAGTTTCATACAGTGTTTGCGGGGGCAAACTGGCTAAAGACTTGTAACAAAATTACGCGTAGCTCTGCACTGAACCAATCAGAAGTTATTCATAGCTCTTCACATAACTTCTGTTGAGATTCCTGGAGGTTAAACTAAACAAATTTTTGAAGAGTAGACACTTTAAATATTCACCGCAAATAAATCTGCAAATGTACTGAAATGTTGAAAGGAAGACATATCATCAATTTGATGGTACAAGATGCAATGAGCCCAGTTCATCATCAATAGAGGATAATCCTCAATATTTTTTCCTGTTACTACTTGAAAAGCCTGAAACTGGGCTTCTTTATACATGAATATATAATAAAGAAGACTACTCTATGTGAATGACTTACTGCACTTACTGAAATATCTAAGATGCTATGTAGGATCCTCTTGAAGACCAGCATAAGCTTGGCTCATGTTAATGGCAGCCGCCCTCAGAAATATTATATGAAAACAGTTCAATTTTAGTTCCCAATCTGGTACTTTCTGCAAAAGTGCCTACTACTTTCATTCAAAATGAAAGTGTCTGGCCAACTTAACAACTGCAATCCATTAGAGGTCCCCAGTTTCACAATATTGCAGATTATTGGTGACAGCTGAATCAGCTTTTCCTTCAAATGTCGAGTGCACAGCACACAACCAACCTGGAAATATCATCAGTACTCAAAATATCTAAGACTTGTCCTCTACTGCTCATGGATGTCATTAATCCATCAATTGTTGACCTAATCACAATCTTGTATACGAAGCTCACAAGCCCTGATTGCCTATTCAAAACAAGGCCTCCCACAGAACCCTGTCTGGAGCTTACTCCTTTACTTGTAAGATGACAAATACTTGAAGAGAAACTTCCTATCACTAGAGTGCACTGCAATAATTTATCCAAGGTGTGTACTCTGAATGTCGGATGATGGCTATCAAACCATCCAGAGCTTCATATATCTCATTTCTTTTTTGGTGCCTTGTGTCTTTAGCCAGAAACTCATGGACTTCACTTCCTACCTGGATCAAGCTACTACCAGGTGTTTTCTTAACTCCCCAGTCACGCATTGTTTTGCGTGCATCCATCACACTGCCCCACTTTCCCTCTAGGGCACTACAATTGGAAACCAGCACTTGATAACTGGAATTAAATGGTTCTATTTCAACTATCTTTGTACTGACATAATCTGTCAACTCTGCATCACCATGTGCAATGCAAGAACTAAGCAAAGTTACCCAAATGACAGCCCCAGGCTTAAGAGGCATACTTTCAATAAATCGAACTGCCTCTTTTAACTTACCGGCCCGACCAAGTAGATCCACTATGCATCCATAGTGCTCCATTCTTGGCACAATCCCATAGTGCTCAACCATTTGCTTAAAGATGCTCCAACCTTCTTGCAATAAACCTCCATGAGCACAAGCAGCAAGTGCAGCAATAAATACTGTGTCATCCAGTTCGACTCCTTGTCTGCACATTTCATTGTAGATCAACAGAGCTTCTCTAAACCGTCCATTGTAAGCAAAACCAGAAATCATTGTTGTCCATGTAATGATGCATCTCGTTTTCATGTTGTCAAAAATTGACCGAGCTCTTCCTACATCTCCACATTTTGCAAACATGTCTATGAGAGCATTTCCTAGTGCAACAGTTATATGAGTGTTGTATTTACTAATGTAAGAACTGACCCAGTTGCAATATTCAGTACTGCCCAGCTGAGCGCAGGCCGAGACAACACTTACTAATGTAGCTTCATCAGGCATGAATCCTCCCTCAATCATCATCTGCTGAAATGTGCGCAGTGCCTCATCATACCTTGAGTTATGATTGTACGCTGTTATCATCGCATTCCAGGAAACCAAGTTCTTAACTGGCATACGATCAAACAACACTTTGGCTGAATCTATATCCCCGGTCTTTGCATAAGCAGACACCATCGCCGTCCAGGAAACCACATCCTTCCGATCCATCTCATCAAAAAGCGACCGTGCAGCCTCGACATCACCTCTTGTTGCATACCCCGAGATCATCAGGTTCCAAGAAATGGCGTCCCTGATTGGCATCCTGTCAAACACGGAACGTGCTGACACCATGTCCCCAACTCTCGTGAACCCGGCAACAACCGTGTTCCATGATACCACATTCCTCTCTGGCATCGCCTCAAACAGATCCATAGCCCCTGCAGCATCTCCGCTCGCCATGTGCACCCCAACTATGGAGTTCCACGAAACCACGTCTCTCTCAGGCATTCCATCGAACACTTTCCGAACAGCCCCAACCTCCCCCGGATCGCCACACTTGTAGTACAGGTTGAGTAGCGCGTTCTGGACGACCACGTCGGGCCCGAACCCGCATCGCACGATCTGGCCGTGCACGCACCGGCACGGAGGCATCCGCCTCAGGGACTCGCACGCGCGGAGGAGGAAGGTGAAGGTGAACCCGTTGGGGGCCACCCCCGCAGAGCGCATGGCGGTGTAGGCCGCGAGCGCGTCCTCCGGGAAGCAACCACGGCCGCCCCCGCCGCCGCGCCCGGCGAGGCGCTCGATGAGGGTGTTGTGCGCGACGGTGGAGGCGGCGGCACCGGCGGCGCGGAGGATGGCCGCGGCGGTGGCGGCGGCTTGGCGCGGGGACGATGAAGAGGGAGCGGCGGAGAGCGCGGCGGAGACGAGGGCCGGGAGGAGGCGCGGGCTCGCGGCGAGGCCGCGGGCGAGGAGCTGGGCGTGGGTCTGCAGCAGGTGGCGCGGGGACTTGAGGCTCCGCAGGATCCGCAGCAGCTCTTGCTCCATCGGGGAGTGGTGGGAAATGCGAGGAGCGGAGGCGGCTGTTTCCCGCGGCTTTTTGAAAGGTCCACCGGTCGGGTGTTTAAAACTTACCTGCGCAATCCATTTTCAAGATCCATGCAATATTCGCTAGAGGACATGTAATGATGTTGATTTCTTAGCAAACGTCGAGTAAAATGTTTTGATTGTGTCAATTTGCTAAGTGACATCACGTGGATTACAATAAATGATAAAATGCCGCTATAGTCTTGGTACCACGAGAAACAAAGTTGGACACCACAGTACAAAGAGTTTGGTTATACAGAAAGGAAAGACATGGGTAAGATGCTAGAAATTATTCCACAACACTAAAAAATACTTCATTCCTATTAAAACCAAGTCTAAAGAAAGAGAGAATCCGAGATAATAGCGGATATTATTGCACTTATCTTAAACTAATTTGACATCTTACAATCATAACGGATGGAGACATGGAAACGTCTCTTAACATATTTTGTTTATAATAGAGAAATCCAATTTAAAAAATAAGTAAATAGAAAACTAGCAGGATATATAAATTCATTTGCATAAGAATTAAGCATTTAATTTAGCAAAAAATGCATTACGTTTAAATTCAAGAATTCTTACAAATTTCATACGAGCACAACATAATTGAACTATGAGCAAAAGCACTAGTTGTATCTGAAAAATAAGCATGAGGATCTTGCTTGATAGTTTACAACAACATTTGCAAAAGCAAATTACACCCATTCCTAAACACAAATCCAGTTATGTTATTTCTGTAATCATTGATCATATATCATTTCTTGGGTATATGCACTCACTGGGCCGGCCCATCGGTCTCCGACTTGGGGCCTTGGGGGAAAGGGCCCCACGCCCAAACTCTCTGTACCCATTCCCCTCGCCCCCATCGCTTCTCGGTCGCACTGCCCGCCGCGCCGCCGCCGTCCGCCGCCCTCACCCCCCTCTCGCCCCAGCGCGGAGCCCCCCTACCATGCGACGGCGCCCCGCTCCTCCGCCCGGCTGAGAGGCACGCCTGCTTGATCCGGTCACCAGGTAAGCTCCGCCCTCTTCATTCCTCGCACCAGACTCACTTCTCCGGCGATTCCCGCAGCCGATTCCAATTTCGGGTGCCCGCAGATCTGTAGGCCTCAGCGATGGCGTCGCCGGGGCCGTCCTCCCCTCTGGCCAGCCGATCCATGCGCCAAAGAACCCCCGCCGCCTCCAACCCCGGCGCGCTGCCCCCGGACGTGCTGTTCGACGTCCTGCTGCGGCTCCCGGCGAAGGAGCTCTGCCGCCTCCGCGCCGTCTGCCGCTCCTGGCGCTCCCTCACCGTCGACCCGCTCTTCACCGGCGCGCACGCGGCGCGGCATCCGGGCCCTTCGCTCCTGGCCAAGTTCCGGGACGACGAAGCGAGCATCCACGTTGTGGATCTGTCCGGCACCGTGGTCAAGCGGATCGCCGGCCCAGACGGGCACGAGCTGCTCTGCACGCGCCTCGACCTGGCCTGCGTGGCTACGAAGGGTAACAGCTGCCGCGTGCTCAATCCGGCGACGGGAGCTGCTTATGCTTTGCCCGAGAGCCCCGCGCTGGAGCATGCGAACTGTGAGAACCTGCGCGACCCGTACACCTTCTTCGCGTCCGGGCGGGTCGCGTCGACGGGAGAGTGCAAAGTGCTCCGTGTGTTCAACCGCACCGAGTTCGATGCATTTGATCAGCAGCAGCTCTTTGAGGTGTTTACGATCAACGGTGGTGCCAGCAATGCACGGTGGAGGGCAAGGGAGAGCCATTATCCCTTTGTCGAAGCGAACAATGCCGCTGTTGCTGGTGGGGTGGTGTACTTCTTGACAGACTGTGCCTATGATCTTATGCTGTTTTTCGGTGTGAACACTGGCATTCACCCGGACTGTATTGCTTCGTTTGACCTTGTGACAGAGGAATGGAGGAGAGATATCCAAGGGCCAATAAGCAGCAGCCTTTCAATGGACAATGCTGATGCTACAGAGGAGTACCGCTCTATTTGGCATAAAATTACTTTAACTGAGCTGAAAGGCTCTCTTGTTCTAGCTTACCACCGTCGCAACCTGTCCTTGGATCTCTGGTTTCTGTCAGACTTTGAGAATGGTCTCTGGTTGAAAGAGTACAGCATCCAAACTGAATCTGCTATCCCTGCTGATGAGTACTTTGTAAAACCATTGTTGGTGTCGGATGGTGGGAGGTTGGTCATCCTTCTAGCATCGACAGGGATTCTGCTTATTTATGATCCAAGAACCAACACATTTGCAGAGGTTGAGATGAGGCGTCTTGATGCAGTTGGTATATACACAGGAAATCTGTTGAGTTTACAATGTGGTGACATGGTGTAGTACTGTAATTTCTTGCTAGTTGCTACCCAATATAGCTTGTGAACAATACGAATCAATTACCACCCCCGCTTCACTTTTTAAAGTGAGGTTTGTATGAAGTTGTTAATGTTGTCCTGGAATCTTGTCTCATATTGTACCCAGTCCTTCAATGTTGTTGCCAATTCATGGAGGTCCTTACTGTTTCCATTTGCATACTCTCTTTGTCAGTATTGAAGGCATGCTTGTGTGCAAAAATTTGAGCATGCATTTGCCAGTCTGGGCAGTATTGCTGCATGTTTCTTCAAATAGTGGCTTGTCATGTGTGCTGTAGCTGCTCGGTGAGTTTGGGCTGAATTCTTAACTGCCTGTCTGAAGTGCTGACACGTGATTTTTGTATCTGCCTTGTGCTTGAAACAACCTATATGCAGACTCATTCGACCCCACCTTACGTGACCTATATGCACCCTTGTTTGAAGCAAGAATTTTTTTATTGGGGTATGCTCCATTTTTATGAGTTAATCAGAATTAGCATTCACATTTGATGCCTGTATAGTAGCTCGTTTTTTCTGTACTTTCTGGTTTGTAACCTTTCTGGAACTAATTTTTTGTTATATTAAAAAGAGAGACTGAAAAAACTAGAAGTAGATGTTTTGGATGGAGTAAATATCTTTTGGATTTTGCAGATTAAATCAAGCTCTCTTGTCTTAGTTCAGTTGCCTGCTAGCTGGAACTATCTTGTTAGCATCAGGCGTCCAGGGTTAGTAACATTCATAATTGGATTTATTCTTTTTGATTTAAATATGCACAGCTGGATGATGGTAAACTATCTTTTATGATTGCCACGGGACTTCAGGATAGCTTCTTCGCTTTTAGTCATTCTTCACATACCTGAATTCCTTCCCCTGGTACCTGGTGTTTAATTTAGCATTACACTACGTGTTATGGAAGCTGCAATTTATGCAGCACCATGAAGGATGGGCTAATTTCATTTGCCCATACTCCATTGTGTTTATTTCTAGAGAATTTAGCCTGTATGTACAATATTAAACGTTTTACCAGTTATTACTGTCATCTGCCTATGAATCAATTAAGCATTACAGAGAACAAGGAGGTTG
Source organism: Setaria viridis (assembly GCF_005286985.2). NCBI lineage: Eukaryota > Viridiplantae > Streptophyta > Magnoliopsida > Poales > Poaceae > Setaria > Setaria viridis. The sequence goes on from NC_048264.2 coordinate 9,313,507, forward strand.
TTGTATCTTTGGTGTTTAAGTGTAGTGTGTGCAATTAGGATATCTTTGATGTTTATCCACCTAGGACGGATTATGCATCTTTTCAACTGAATTCTCTCTTAATGAATAATCTTCTGCCCTCCATTTTGAAAAAAAAAACGCTTTGCATACCTGTGTGCTTAGCCCATTTTATATACTTTCTGCAGATTGACCTAAAGACTCTTATTATGAGCTCTCATATGTAATTTCCTTTTTCCTCATATTCTACACTAGAACTTGGGTTTTATGGATTATATTTTAGCAGACACTTGCACTCCATACTCTGACCTTTCTTTTTAAGGATGTTGAAATAATTCACAATCTGAAGCTTAAGGTTTTGTATGGAAAGAAAATGTCCTCATTCACATAGATCGTGGTGTGACAATGGATGCTGTTGTGGGAGCAGGGGAACTGCAGAAGATCGTTCCGTTGCGCTTCAGTTGTCCAGCCAGCTAGTGCTCTGCAATTTGAGAGGTTCCGTGGGACGAACCTGCATCCATAATCTATACTCCCTCCCTCCTAAATTAGATCAATTTGACTTTTCTAGATATGCATATAAGCATCTATGAATCTAAAAAACCAAAATGACCTACAATTAGAATGAAATGAGTACTACGAACTACAATTTGAACGAAATGAGTACTTGTTTACTAGTTTGCAGTTGCTACCGCCTATTCTGAATGGATGGGACTAAACCTAGGGTATACAAGAAACTGGGGGAACAACTAGCGAAAATAGCCGAATTCGGATGCAGCCACTGGCGAAAAAAAACTTTTAAAAAAATTTGACCTGCGACAGCGATCCCTGAACTCTGGCGTGAACGCTAATCCTTGCCGGAGAAGAAGGGTCACCGGAGAAAGATGTACGAAATTCGAACCCCAAATCAGCCACTAGAAAAAATAACACATTTGTTATACAAGACAAGAATTCGATAAAATATGTGGGTACATGATTTAAAATTTCCACAGGCAGAGACAAATAAAATCACCCCTATTCATAATGTCATATTCGAATTCATGTCAGAAAATGTAAGGAAGAAAAGAAATGCACACCATAATAAACTCCGTCAAAGGCCCATTGTGAAATGGACTCTGTTGGATGGAGGCCCATGTTATTACTAATTGCTGGCCCATCCAAGTTCATAGACCCAACCAACCAACCCACCCACTTGCTTGCTGAATCCCCACAGGAAAGCCCAGCGCCAATCACTCTCGTCGGCGGATCCCCTCCATTCTCGGCCGCGCCGCCCGCCGCCCTGCGCCGCTGTCGATCTCTCCGCCCGCCGCCCCGATCGGCCGATCAGGGTAAGATCCTCGCCGCCGCGCTAGCTTCCGTTACGTGCAGCTTCGACCTCTCCGATTTCTGATTCCTGACTCATGGGCGATTATGCTTGCTCGGTCAGATGTCCCCGCCGACCACCCGGGCCATGCGAGCCCGCGCCGCCGCCAGCTCCGACAGGATCCCCCCGGACGTGCTCTTCGACGTCCTGCTGTGCCTCCCGGCGAGGGATCTCTGCCGCCTCCGCGCCGTCTGCCGCTCCTGGTGCGACCTCACCGCCGGCGACCCGCTCTTCGTCACGGCGCACGCGGCGCACCATCCGGGGCCCCTCTTCCTGGCAAAGTTTCGGGACGACAAGGCGAGCATCTACGTCGTCGATCTGTCCGGCAGCGTGGTGAAGCGGATCCCCGGCGCTGGTGGCGGCCCTTCCCACCGGCTCCTCTGCACGCGCCTGAACCTTGCCTGTGTGGCTACTGACTGGAACAGATGCAGTGTACTGAATCCGGCTACTGGAGCTGTTCAGGTCCTGCCTGAGATCCTGGCAGAGGAGCACATCAATCGTGTGAATTTGAGTAATCCTTACACATTCTTTGCGCTCGGGCGCGTCGCCGCCACAGGAGAGCACAAGGTGCTCCGGATGTTCAACCGGCTTGGTTTTTACAACGGTGGCCAGCAGCTCTTTGAGGTGTGTACGGTCAATGGTGGTGATGGTGATGCAAGGTGGAGAGGCCGGCAAGGCCCTGGTCTCTTTATTGACGAGTGCAGTGGTACTGTCATTGATGGGGTCGTGTATTTCTTGACCAACAAAGTTTATGATGGTGCCCGTTGTGGGATTCGACCGGACTATATCGTTTCTTTCGACCTGGGAAAGGAGGAGTGGAGGAGAGATCTCCGAGGACCGATAAGTAGCAATGTTGAACATGCCAAGGTGGTACTCTACTTGAGGCGTGATCTTTCTTTGGCTGACCTGAAAGGCTCGCTAGTTCTTGCAGACCAGCGAGACCAACCTTTTACCATGGACATATGGTTTCTATCGAACTTTCAGAATGGGCTTTGGGTGAAAGAGTACCACATCCGGACTGAATCGATAATCTCAAGGTTGGGAGGTGAGTACCATCTAAAACCATTGTTGGTGTTGGATGATGGGAGGTTGGTCCTTTATCTAGCAAGTAAAGGACTGTTGTTCATATGTGACCCAGGAACAAACACTTTTGCACAAGTGGATAAGAGATGCCTTGATTCAGTTGCTGTGTATACAGGAAATCTCTTGAGTTTAGGGGAGGGTGACATGGTGTAGTATTGTCATAGGATGATACTCAAATTAGCTCATGTCTGATGCACTTCATAGGAATCACCGAATCACCCTCCTACCTTATGGAACTGGACTTTGTATCCATATTGCTAATGATGAGTAGTTTTTATTGTAAATATATGTAAGTGTTCGATGTTCCCATCTTCCTGTTATCTTTGTTATTATCAAATAAGGCACGGTTATGCACACATATTTGAACATATGTCACTGCCTAGGTGCAATGGTACATGTTTCTGCTGCATCGATAGTTGCTTATTGTACGTGTTGTAGCTATATTTGCTTATTAGTCTGTGCAAATTCTTCAAGTGTTTGCCTGCATTAAATGGGTTCTTTTGTATTAGAATATATCTGAATTTGATAATGTATGGTCATGTTGACATTGGACCTTAAATGTTATACCTTTTTCATCCACTTTGAACTCATTTTACCATTAGCGCTTGCTTTCCTTTTTCAACAGAGTTTGTAAAGTTATGCAGTGGAAGCTCCATTTTGAAGTTGTTATAGCTAAGAAATTGCCTGTCTTTAATTGAGGAGCCTTCCCAAATCACGATTGTCTGGGAGAAGGAAATCATGTTCCTTCAGCAGATCAAACCTTCAGTAGGAAATTCCCTGATACTGAAGAGCCATATGTGGTCAGCTGCGGGCACCCATTACTATTTGTCTTTACCCATCCTGCATGTTTTAAAGCTTCAGGCTAGCTCCTTTGCATTTCTTACATAGCTCAACTGCTTTCTCTGAAAAAGCTGAGATGGTATAACTTGGCATTACACTATGCATCACTGAAACCACGATTTGCTTGCTGCTGCGAATGTATGCAGCAAATGAAATGGTCCGTAGTCATTTGCAGTTCACTTTGTATCCATGCTTGAGCTATTACCATCCGTCTTAATCCATACTGTCCATGAACTTGAGATGATAAGGTGATCATAATTTGATCTGCCTTCTTGTGTACTAGCGTAGCTTATTCTGTCTACACCCTGAAGCTGTGACGTGCATTAGCTCTCGGTGTACGCGTACCATTCTTTTGCTGTGCATTGGAACATATATCGGGTGTGGATTATTCATTCTTGCTTGCTTCTTTGTGTGAGGTTCGAATTTGAACTTTGTTCATAATTTGAAGGATACATGTACTTTAAAAGTAATAAACCAACCTGGGCCTAGACTAACTTATAGCTAGCTAACCGACGATGGACGAAGGGCAACCAACAAAACAATAAAGCCCATCCTGGCCCAAGAAATAATTCGGCCTGATCCACAACTCCCTTTCATTCCTTTTCGATCCAGAGGCGGACCGGACGAGCTGGAGGCCCAGCCACGATTGCGGGCGGGCCTCTACCTGCCTAGCTGGGCCCAAGGAGCGCACGAGCCCAGTTGTTGACACGAACCTGCTTCCTCCAAAGCCCGCCCCAGGTCCAGTGCGTCCTTTCTCAGTCCAACATTCTTTCTTCCGGGCAAGATATTTTCATGTGTTGAGCCTAGTTATTAGTACTGTAGTTAGTTAGTAGTGTTTCTTCTTTATGGAAATTTCTTAAAAAATCTGTTACATTTTATATTGCCATTACATTTCTTTCTTCAAAATTTCTTTAGTTGCACCAAAAAGAGTTTATATAAGTGTTCTGTATTATCTCCGTTCATAATATCCTTATGAAACTCATATCAATTTCTTACACTTCTATTTTTGTTATTTTTCGTTCTTGACATTTTCTTCTTATTACCTTCTCATTTATTGTTTTATATTTATTGTGTTAAACTCATTTGGATCCCCCACCCCTCCACTTATGTTTCTGTTATATTTTTTATTTGTTTGTATAACATATTTTGAATTATTCTTGTTGTGTAGTTGTATTATTTTGGTAGATAATTTATTGTTCCTCTATATATTATTGTATACTTTTGCACTATTGTTTTTGTTCACATCATCATGGGATGTCGTTCGAATTCCCATTGCATGCATGGAATGTTCCATAGTTCCATAGATTCAATATATTTTTAAATTTTTAAATTTGGATTGTTCCATAGTTCCATAGATTCAATATATTTTTAAATTTATAAATTTGTCTGTACACATTTTATATACTTTTATATTAGTTTGGATTGAAATTGTTGGTCAACCCCTAATACAAAGCAATTAGCTCTAATTCATGTTTTTAAGAAACAATTAAATAATTAAATCAGAGGCCTGATCATGAAGCCCTTGGACAACCGCAGGCCAAAATGAAAAAAAAAGTGCGAACCATAACTACACTTGTCACACAGGCCTGCCCAACACTTGCTACTTACTGCCGGGCCTGTTGACAAATGAGCGCGCACCTCCCGCAGGAGGCCACAACCCAGATGGCAGGCACTGTCGCAGCTGCTGCTGGCCTACGTGCAACGCTGATACTCCCCCGGCGAAGCCCAGCAATGTTGTAGATCAAAATTCGTGATTTTCGACGGGGAGCGAAGAAATTGATTTCCGAGATTTTTTTTGAAGATTACAATTATACTATCATTATTTACATTGAGCAGACCATATGTGTCAAGCCTGCTTCTCCTTCTCAGAGAACCATAGTCGAATCTAGCGTTGGGTTTCAATCTTTCCCCTTCAAACATGGTCCACCCCTCATTTAGGGTTTGTTAGGTATGGCTCCAACTTTAAATTCCACCTTGGAGTTGAGTGAAGTCAGCCAAACACCTTAGCTCCATCAACTTTTAAAGCAGCCCAACCCTATACAGTTGGTGGGGTTGTAGTGTATTTTCTTGAAGCACTTCTTTTTGAGCTCCAACAACCTCAAAAATGAACCTAGGAGTGGAGTTGTGGGATAATAATTATCCACCACTGCTACCGGTTACATATTCAAACCGCTTCGTTCTATCTCCCAACTCTTTTCCCCACGGCACATTGTCCTCCCTCTCATGCCTCTAGCATTGCCCTCCCTCTCACGCCTCGTTGCCACCCTCTTCCTCCGGTGGCAGCAGGCCGCAAAGGCGCCCATCCCTCCTGCCCTCCCTACTAGCTTGCACGCAGCCGGCCCCCATCTCGCGCCTCCGCCGCAGCCCGCATCCCAGTGCACCACTATCCTCCAGCCCACGCGCCGCTAGTCCCCATCCTGTGTGCGGCTACCGCCCATACTGCACCAGTTATCCCGCACCAAAGTGGATTGTGAGACTTACAAGCATGGGACCTGCAACCAAGGGCAACAAATGACAATCAACCCTGAAAAATCTCTTTTTTGGAGCTAGGCCAACCTTGCTAACCAAATACCATGTCCAGACAGCTCCAACTCCATGATGAGCTAGCTCCAACTAGAGTTTTGCAATGGAGCAAGAAAACCTAAAGTTGGAGCCATACTAAACAAGCCCTTAATTAAAACCAAAGTATGCTCAAGCTGGGTTTCCAACTAGAAAAGATTAATATACATACATTAAAGTGTAAATAACCGTGTAAATTTAGAATTTAGTATACTCTTAGCAAAATTTGGTAGTGATACCTGCAACCAGAGAGCTACCTCAGATGCGGTACATCTACCATATGCTGCGTGAGTGTGGGTAGATATATGGTAATGAACCAACCATTCCTTCACTTAATAACTGCATGATAAGTAATATTTGATGTGTGTCTACCTCGAGTTTATGTATCCATTGAGTATATACTTAATTATAAATTAGAACTCGAGATTATGTGTGTACAACTGCCGCACTTGTTTTTCACATTGGTAAGGCGATGACTCATGTATGTAACCTCATGAGTTCCTTCTATTTTAGTGATAGAACAATGATGGTGCTGATGCCTAATACTGTATAATGTAATTTTTGCTCGTGAACAAAAACAGGACAGGACTTGCATCACTACCGGAAACAGGAAGTTTGCCGAGTGCCCCAGGCACTCGGCGAAGACCCAAAAACACTCGGCAAAGAGTTTGCCGAGTGTAACACTCGGCGAACCACACTCGACGAACTTCCCTTCGGCAAACAGTGGAGTTGCCGAGTGTCGAACGTCGGGCACTCGGCAAACATTTTCGGAAAAAATAAAAAAAAACAAAAACACAGGCCGCTGGCCACGGCCACCACGCCGCCACCGGCCGCCATGCTAGCCACCACGCCACCTCGCCCGCTGCCGCCTGCCACCACACCGCCTCACCCGTTGCCACCCGCCACCACGCCGCCTCGCCCGCCACCACGCCGCCACATCCGGCCGGGAGGGGAGGGGCCACCGTCGGAGAGAAGGGGAGGGGGCCTCGACGGGGGAAGGAGGGACGGCCGCGCTGCTGCCAGAGAGAAGGGGAGGGAGCCTCGCCGGGGGAAGGAGGGGCGGCCGCGCCGCCGTCGGATCCGGTCGGGAGGGGCCGCGCCGCAGCCGGATCCGGCCGCGAGCGGCGGGCCGCGCGTCGCTAGGGAGGGAGGAGGGGAGACGAGGGGGAGGGGCACCGGCAGGAGAGGGAGCGGGAGGGATGGAAGGGGTGGCGGCGGCGGCTAGCCGGCGGCGGGGAGAGGGAGGTGGGGGGCCGGTGTGTTGTGCGGAGGGGGCGTCGAGCGTCGAGCGCTGGGGGATCGAGATGGGGGGCGCGGAGGGGGTGCTGGGGACGGGCCGGGTTGAAATAGTAGTTTTTGATGTTTGCCGAGTGTCCGATGTGGGACACTCGGCAAATAAAAAGAAAAAAAATTTGCCGAGGGTGAAAATAAAAAACACTCGGCAAACATTCTATAGTTACTTTTAATGCATTATTAAAAATATCCAACAGTTCCAAAAAATTAGCAAAATGACATATGAAACAATATATGTTCTCTATTGCATATAAAAAAAAGTTTTATGGTCAAATCAAAACTCGACCGTCACTTTGACTCTAAATCTAATCGAATTCTTCTCAACGCTACTATTCTTTTTTGGAGATGCTTCGGTTTGTAAACATCTTACATGGCAAAATGTGCAAAACCTTCTCAATTTTTTACCACAACCTCCACATATGATATCATCACATCATGACAAATCTCATAATTTTCCCACTTCGTTTGCCTTTTTTAGAATTTAAAAATCATTCGATCACATGTTTGTGGTTATGTTTCCTGAGCAAGATGTTTAAAATTTCTTTTCATTTTATGGGTAAGGCCTCAAACTGGGCTAAATAACATAAATATCATTTTTCTACTCATTTTATTCTATAATTTGAATCACTTGCAGTTCAAATTTGACTTATACCAAAAATTTCCTTGAAATGCAATTAATTAATTAAATATAGCAAACAAATCCAAAAATATACCAAATTTTAATATGAAGTACCACATGTTGTATGTGGGGAGTAGAAAAAATTTCAAGGTGAGAAGAGAAAAAAACTTATTTTTTTGCCGAGTGTCAAAAAAAAAACACTCGGCAAACCCCCCCTTGACGAGTGTCTTTTTTGACACTCGGCAAAGCCCCCTCTTTGCCGAGTGTTTTTTTTGACACTCGGCAAAGAGGCGGGTTTGCCGAGTGTTTTTTTGTTGACACTCGGTAAAGATCCGATTTGCTGAGTGTTTTTTCTTTGCCGAGTGTTTTTAGCTTGGCACTCGGCAAAGAGCTTGTTTGCTGAGTGTTCGAAAAAAAACACTCGGCAAATTTAAGGTTTCCGGTAGTGCATGGAGGGAGCCAGAGCTGGAGGGAAGGAGAGAACTTGACTTGATTTCCTCATGCATGCATTATTCGTTGTATCTGGCCACAAAAATACAGGGGATGGATCAAGGAGAGAAAAAGTCTGCATGTTTTGAGTTGTATGACTGTATGCACGTTGACCTACGTGCATCTGTTTGATCAGTAGTAGTGGAGTACGCCAACCACCTAGAGAAGACTAGGTTCTTATTCTTCATCACTAAATTACATAGTAGCATGGTGATGAATTTCACTACAATTCCTCTCTCGAACTTGAACTAACAGCCTTTAATTTCTTGCCCCGACTTGCAGGACTTAATGCTGACTCGACAAAGATCGAGCAAATAATTCAGATGGCATCAGAATAACGATACACACAGCCTAAGAAACTCAAATAACCGACACACTAATAAGACTCAATTCGTCGGCTAGATTGCCACCCATATGCTAGGATAAAAAAAATCCTTGGCTACCATCGCGAAACTCCGAGATGTTGTCACCAAGTCATGTAAAGTTGACTTCTGTTGATAGCCCATATCCTGAAGAGATCGTTTATTTTATGTTTAGTAGCCCATAGAACATGAGCTTACAACTTACGGTTATCTTCTTTCTATGCTCGTCTTTCACCTCATCTTGGTTTTAGAATTTCTCTGTCCCGCCAAAATACCTAGACCCTCTCGCTTCCACCCACATTTGGCATTGCTCTCATTGCAAGAGATGCCACGACATCCTTTTGCTTGCTAATCCATTCTATTTTTGACTCTCCCGCTACCTTGACCGATGACTTGTGGTCAACTGCCACATAGCTGTTAATTTAATGGCCATAACCACACCCGGCCCAATCCTTCATCCACTTCTTTTTTTAGACTCCCAACGGCTTCTTCAACCTCCTGACTGTGGTCATCCCCCACTGCCGCCCAGCAGCTATCATATCGGTACCTCCCGGCGCCACAGGTGTGCACCTTCCCCGTCCCTTTCCTCTGTCGGCAGCTGGCGTCGTGGATGCGGTCTAATCTTCCCTGCCCCACTGTGGCCCTAGCCGCGCGCTCGCGACCGTTAGCGGTAGCTGGTGGTGCTCCGGCGCCTCACGGCCCTGCTTGTAAGCCACCGACCACCGCCGGACCGGCCTTCCACCGGTTAGCCCTTGGCAACCCGCACCCCCTAGCCCCTAACCCGACGATGGTGCTCAACCAGTTCCTTCATCGGCGGTACTGGTACTTTTTTTCTTTTCTTTCCTTTTTTGCAAGATTGCTATGTAGGGGAGGATCTACCACTAGATACTGACCTAGTGGTTGACACTTTATAGCAATTCGAACCTTCACCACCCACGGCTCGATCCATTACAACCTTGCCACCTTTTTTCACAAGTCACAACCTCTACCTATCAGCCTTTCAGCTCAAGGACACCTTAGCTGACCTCAAAACCACCTCCCTGACGGCCTGACCCTAGAACCCTAGAACTTGAACGAATGATCGTTTCGTTTTTCTTTTAACACAAAAGGAATGCACGCTGGTAACGACGCAATGCAGACGAAACCCTATTTTGAGGTGTGGGGGGGAAATAAAAGCCTGGGGCGCTGGGCCCACTTAGCTTATAAACCCTATCTCAGGCTTGGACAAGCCCAGCGCCCACTCCCCACCTACCACTCTCAGTCGGTTGCTGCCCGATCCCCTCCGTCCTCGATCGTCCGCGCCGCCGCCGCGTTGGATCTCGCTGCCCGCTGCTTGAACCCACCGATCGGAGCATGGAGACCGCCGCTCGGCTCCTCAAAACCACCTCGACCTGATCTGGAATTCTGGACGGCCTGGTAAGCTTCGATTTCGTACGCGCAGCACCAATCTATGCGTCGATTTGGGTTCCTTATCCGTGGAGCTTGTAGCTGTAGGCAGAGGCATCGGAGATGGGCGCACCCGGGCCATGCGCGAGCGCGCCGCCGCGAGCGCCGACGGGATCCCGACGGACGCGCTGTTCGACGCACTGCTGCAGCTCCCGGTGAAGGGCCTCTGCCGGATCCGCGCCGTCTGCCGCCCATGGCGCGGCCTCATCTCCGATCCGGTCTTCATCGCGGCGCACGGGGCGCGGCACCCGGGCCCCCTCTTCCTGGCCAAGTTCCAGGACGACAAGACGAGCATCTACGTCGTCGATCTGTCCGGCGGCGTGGTCAAGCGGATCGCCGGCGCAGGTTCTGGCCCTTATCACCAGCTTCTCTGCACGCGCCTGGATCTTGCCTGCGTGGCTACCGACTGGAACAGGTGCAGTGTTGTCAATCCGGCAACTGGAGCTGTGCACGTCCTTCCTGAGACCTCGGCACCGGAGCATTGGAATCGAGTCAACCAGAGCAATCCCTACACCTTATTTGCCCTCGGGCGCGTCGCCGCCACGGGTGAGCACAAGGTGCTCCGGATGTTCAACCGGCTTGGTTACCGCAACGGCGGGCAGCAGGTCTTTGAGGTGTTTACTGTCAGTAGTGGTGGTGATGGCCATGCACGGCGGTGGAGAGGACATCAGGGACCTGGTCTGTTTATTGACGAGTGCAATGGCACTGTAGTCAATGGGGTGGTGTATTTCTTGACGTACAGCGATTATGATGGTTCCCATCATGGGATTCGACCGGATTATATCCTGTCGTTCGACCTTGGAGTAGAGGAGTGGAGGAGAGATCTCCGAGGACCGATAAGCAGCAATGCTGGAGATGATGAGGTGCTGATTTTCAACCGGCGTCAGCTTGCTTTGGCTGAGCTGAACGACTATCTAGTTCTTGCATACCACAATCAGCAACCGCGTACCGTGGACCTATGGTTCCTAGTAGACTTTGGGAGTGGGCTCTGGATGAAACAGTACCACATGTTAACGTACATGTTAAAGCCTAGTGGCCTCAATTAACAGTCTAGTGCTAGAAGATGGAAGGTGTATCAGCCTAGTGCTAGAAGATGAAGCTATATCACCACCACTATTATTACTCCTATTGTAACTCATGATGTGTTAACACTATATAATGAGAAGAGAGAGCAGTAGCTCAGTTATGGCAAAACATTATATTTACTTGGTATCAGTTTAGTCTAGATCCTATCTACCACTCTTCCACTTCCATGGCAGCCCCTGCGGTCTCCATGGCTCAGCTCGGCAGCTTGATTACCGTGCGTTTGACATGGGAGAACTTCCTTTTGTGGAAGACACAGGTGCTGCATGCGTCCAACCTCTTCGGCTACGTTGACGGCTCTATCGTCGCTCCGCCGATGACCATCACTGAAGGTTCCGGTGATGCCGCACAAGTACTGGCGAACCCGGATTATCTCCGGTGGTACCAGCATGATCAGATGGTGATGATTGCCTTGCTGGCTTCAATGTCGGAGGACATTCTTGGGCAGATGATACGTCTTACCTCTGCACGTCAAGTCTGGGAGGCCTTGCATGACATGTTTGGCTCCCAGAATCGTGCCCGTGTCATGCAGGTTCGCTACCAGCTATCAAACTTGAAGAAGAAGGATCTGAGCGCTGCAGAGTACTTCCACAAGATGAAAAGTTTTGCCGACACCATGGCTTCCATTGGCCATCCTCTATCTGATGAAGAGGTCCTTGGCTACATGCTTGCTGGGCTCGGCTCCGAGTATGAGGCGCTTGTCACCACGATGACTGCACGTGATAACCCGGTCAGCCTCAACACATTCTATGCCCACCTTCTCAGTGTCGAGCTCCGCCTCGAGCAGAACATCGCCACTGGGGAGCTCTACTCCTCTGCCAACTCTGTCTCTCGCAACTATGGTGGTGGCAACCGTGGTGGTGGGCGCGGCGGGCAGCAGCAAGATGGCATCCAAGGCGGTGGCCAGGGAGGTCGCGGACGTGGCTGAGGGCGCGGCCGTGGCACCAGCAAGGGTAGTGGCCCTAAGCCTACATGCCAGGTTTGCAACAAGTACGGCCATGACGCACTCCGCTACCGCAACCGCTTCAATCATGCCTTCCAGCCCGAGGAGAACCGCGAGCTTGCCGCCAATGCAGTGAACTGTACCAATGGTGCCTACACCGTCGACACCAATTGGTACACAGACTCTGGCGCGACGGATCACCTTACGAGCGACCTTGATCGCCTCACTGTCCGTGAGCGCTACTCTGGCAAGGACCATGTCCAGGTTGCTAATGGTGCAGGTTTGCATATTACTCACATTGGTCACTCTAAGATTTCTGGCTCATCTAAATCTCTTGTCCTCAATAATGTTCTACGTGTTCGTAATATTCACAAAAATCTAATCTCCGTTCATAAACTTGTTTCTGATAATGATGCTTTTATCGAATATCATCCTGATTCCTTTTTTTAAAGGACTGAGCGACGCAAGCGGTTCTTCTTCATGGTAAAAGTCGAGGTGGTCTCTATCCCATTCCAAGCAGTGTTGATCTCTCTTCCAAGCCAGATCGTCATGACCTCTCTGGTGTCAAGCTCTCCATGGATCATTGGCATCATAGGCTAGGGCATCCTTCAATAAGTGTTGTCGAGTCTGTTCTGCAATCAAATAAAATTGCTTCTGTCCGTTCTCATGAACCATCGGTATGTGATGCCTGTCAACAAGCTAAAATTCATCAGTTACCTTACACTCGTTCTTTGCATGTTACCAATTCACCTCTTGAGCTCGTGCGCTCTGATACCAAGTAAATATAATGTTTTGCCATAACTGAGCTATTGCTCTCTCTTCTCATTATATAGTGTTAACACAACATGAGTTACAATAGGAGTAATGATAGTGGTGGTGATATAGCTTCATCTTCTAGCACTAGGCTGATACACCTTCCATCTTCTAGCACTAGACTGTTAATTGAGGCCACTAGGCTTTAACATGTACGTTAACATGTGGTACTATTTCATCCAGAGCCCACTCCCAAAGTCTACTAGGAACCATAGGTCCACGGTATGCGGTTGCTGATTGTGGTATGCAAGAACTAGATAGCCGTTCAGCTCAGCCAAAGCAAGCTAACGCCGGTTGAAAATCGGCACCTCATCATCTCCAGCATTGCTGCTTATCAGTCCTCAGCCACGGCTGCCAGTGTTGTGGTGTGATAATCTTGGTGCTACATACCTCACCGCTAATCCGGTGTTTCATGCCTGGACAAAGCACATCGAGGTTGATTTTCATTTTGTCAGAGAGAAGGTAGCACAAGGTGCACTTGATGTTCGGTTTGTTTCATCCGAAGACCAGGTAGCAGATGTTTTCACCAAGCCATCAACAAAACTGATGCTAGAACGTCTCAGGACCAATCTCAACTTAGTTTCTGTTAGTCGAGATTGAGGGGAAATGTTAACGTACATGTTAAAGCCTAGTGGCCTCAATTAACAGTCTAGTGCTAGAAGATGAAGCTGTATCACCACCACTATCATTACTCCTATTGTAACTCATGATGTGTTAACACTATATAATGAGAAGAGAGAGCAGTAGCTCAGTTACGGCAAAACATTATATTTACTCCACATTCAGACTGGATCTTTAATCTTAAGGCCGCCACATGAGTACTCCAATCTAAAGCCACTGTTGTTGTTAGATGATGGAAGGTTGGTTGTTTTTGTAGCAGGACGGCTGTTCATACGTGACCCATGAACCAGCACTTTTGAACCAGTGAATATGATAAGTCTTGATTCAGTTGCTGTGACACAGGAAATCTCTTGAGTTTGAAATGAAGAGGCTGATATGGTGTAGTAGTATTGTCATGGGTTCAATTCACAGTTGCCGTTCACTTAGATTTTGGCACTGAATGTTGTATGAATGTTGCTATGGTGGATAGGGCATATTTTGATGTTTCCATTTTTCCCATCCATCTATAGAATTAAGGCATGTTTACCCACAAATATTTGAGCATATTGTCTGGTGGTAAATGTTTCTGCAGCACGAAGAGATGCTGTTTGCATATGTTGTACCTGTTCATTTTGTAACTTTGTGCGAATCTTGAAATGCTTGCCTGTATTACTGAGACTGTTTAATTAAGTTTCATGTTGTTATAATCTCTGTGTTATATATGTCTAACATTGAAAATCTTGAACATGACTTAAGGAAACACATGGTCACACTGAAGTATAGGAGCTTAATTTCTTAAATGCTAGACTTTTTATTTGATCATTTTACCAAGAGCATGCGCTTGACTGTTTGTCTGTTTCAATGGGATACATGAAAACTTAGGTCCCGATCACTGGACACATGTGCCCTCACGCTGCAAACTTTTTCCTTAGGCTTGTCATCAGTGACAGGTGCTGCTATGAAGCATGGAGTAATTAAAAAGACCCAAAATCTATTTTGCTTCATTCCTATGGCTTTGTACTGAATGTATACATTTCCTACAATACATCAGTTATTGGCACCATCTCTTATACTATCGTACATTTCTGATGTAAGGAGATTGTAATTTGCTCTGCATTGTTTTGTACTAACCATAACTTGCATAAGACCTTATTAGACATGCACTCTTCTTTATATGCTCTAAAACTTATAGCATGGTAGATTATATGTAGCGAAAACTTACATCTTAAACAAGGACCATTCTCTTCATGAATCTTGAAATTCTTCAGAATATGAAGCTGAAGCTCTTGTATATGGACATAAAGGCCTGTACAAACCTAGATTGCACCGTAGAACAAAATTCCACTGTAGAGACTTTTGCTGGTACCAGGGCTATGATTTTGCACAACTTTGAACTGTTGCTGAACATTATAATAAATTGTCCTGATAGCCTGTGGCCAATGACATCTTTGCTGGAAAAACTGCACTTTGTGTTTTTACTTTTTTTTTTTTTTTCAGTTTTCACACTCAAGGTAACACAATGCGACCCTTAAGATTAATATCTGGCACAAACTCAACATCCAATGTCGGTGCTCGTTAGCTAGTTCACCACCATCATTTTAACACAACCAATTATCTGAAGTGTTAATCTCTTCAGTTTTTATGTGCAACTATGCAGAATTTTAGTTTGAGTGCCATTTGCCTGAGCTCAATGAACCTGAGCTAGAGGACCTGAAAAATGCGACTTATTTTCGGAGTTAACTAGATAGATTTTGTTTTGTTAATTTGGTTCGCTGGTGTTTTCAATTTGAAATACTGTAGGTTCAATAATGCTGAAATTATTCATTTTGCATGATGAACGGTGCTATTGTTTTAGTTGAAGGATCACGAAGTACACGAACAGAAGTTTTTGTTTATGCACTACCGGAAACAGGAACGTTGCCGAGTGTAAAATCTTTGCCGAGTGCTTTATGTCGGGCACTCGGCAAAGACCAGGTTTGCCGAGTGTATACCGTAAGGCACTCGGCATAAATAATACACTCGGCAAACAACAGCTTTGCCGAGTGTCGCGAAGAAGACACTCGGCAGCGATTTGACACTCGGTAAATCGCCAGCACGTGGCTCGCACATGCGCCTTCCGTCAGGGCAGTCTGCCGTCTGTTAGTACTTTGCCGAGTGTCCGGCACGGACACTCGGCAAAGCTATAGGTTGCCGAGTGCTCTGTCCAAGCACTCGGCAACATTCCAGGTTTGCCGAGTGTTTTTGTAGGCACTCGGCAAATGCAAAAAACAATTTTCCACCTCCGCCCTCCACACCTTTTCTACTCCCCACATATGACATTTGGTAATCCATCTTAAAAGTTGGTCTATTTTTTGGTCTGTTTGCTATTTTTAATGAACTGATAGCATTAATAGGAATTTATTTATTTAAGTCAAATTTTAACTGCAAGTGATTGAAATAATGGAATAAAATTAGTGAAAAAAATCATATTCATATTATTGAATCCGGATTGAGGTCTCAACCAGAAAGTGAAAAGAAATTTTGAACATTTTTTTAGAAAACATGACCACGAACGTGTGGTTGAATGGTTGTTAAATTCTAAAAAAAGCAAACGAAGTCTGAAAATCACAAGATTTATCAAGGTGTCATGATATTATATGTGGAGGCTGTGGTAAAAAATTGAGAAGGTTTCGCCCAATTTTTGACATATGATGCTTAGAAACCGACTCATCTCCCGAAAGGATTCGTAGAAGTTAGAAAGTATCCGATAAGATTTGGAGTCCAAGTGACACTTGAATTGGGGTTTAACTTGAAAGCTTTTTGTATAGGCAACATACAACATAGATTGGTTCATATGAAATTTTGGAAATTTTTCGGATCTGTTTGATAATTTTTATTTATTAAGTGCAATTATAGATTTTTAATATATATAAATTCAATTTGAGCTATAACTGCATGAAATAATGGAATAATATCAGTAGAAAAATCATATATCCATTGTTGAGTGAATTTGACAAGGTTTTTCTCAAGTATATCAGAAAAAGGTTAGTAAAACATGTTATTAAAGAAGTGTACATGAAATATGAGTGTACTTTGCTGAGTGTCCAGTGAAAACACTCAGTAAAGATGATATTTTGCTGAGTGTCCAGTGAAAACACTCAGTAAAGATGATATTTTGCTAAGTGTTTTCGCTACACACTCAGCAAAGTATGTACACGGGCCCGCCGCCAGCCCGTGTTCCGATTGAATTTTTTTTAAAAAAATTAAAACTTCACTTTGCCGACTGCCAGATCCTGGGCACTCGGCAAAAGCTGACTTTGCTGAGTGCCCGCGATTTGGCACACGGCAAACCTCGTGACTTTACCAAGTGCCAGATCGCGGGCACTCGGCAAACCACCTGACTTAAGCCCCCCCTCCCCCGCCTGCTCACTCGAATACTTAGGCGCCAAAACGAATCCCACTGCCCGTATCGCTTCCGCTGCCGCCGCCGCCCCCCGCCGCCGCCACCGGCCGCCCCCGCCTGCCCGGCGCCCCGCTCGCCAGCCCCCCGCCCGCCGCCCCGCTCCCCGCCCCGGCCCTGGCGCCCCACCCCGCCGGCCGCCCCCGCCCCGGCGGCCCCGCCATCGGCACCCCTGGCCCCGGGCACCCCCGCCCCCGCCCCTGGTGCGCCCGGCACTGCCGGAAGTCCCCTCGCCTCTCTAGGCCGGCATCCGTCTCCCCTCCCGGTAATCAATCTTTGTTCTTCGAGTTAGAAAATTGGAATTAGAAATTAGAAAAGGGTAGAGAGGTGGTAGGATGACAAAAATCACTGCCGGAAGACATGTTGAGAGCTTGTGTCATCCAATGACAAAAATTGGGATAAGTGCCTACCATTGGCAGAGTTCTTCTACAACAATAGCTACCAGACTAGCTTGAAGATGGCACCATTTGAAGCCTTATATGGCCGGAGATGTCAGACACCGTTGAATTTGTCGCAAGCTGGAGAAAGACAAACCTATGGTCTTGATCTAGTAGTAGAAGCCGAAGAGCAAGTAAAGGTAATTCAAGCAAATCTCAAGGCCGCCCAATCTCAACAGAAGAGTTACTCCGACAGGAGAAGAAGACCCTTGCAGTTTGACATTGGTGATCATGTGTATCTTCGAGTCTTCCCGACCAAAGGAGTGCAACGGTTTGGAGTAAAAGGAAAATTGGCTCCCCGTTACATTGGCTCTTATGAGGTTGTGGAAATTTGTGGATCTGTTGCTTACTAGATCCAACTCCCAGAACAACTTTTGGCTATACATGATGTTTTCCATGTCTCCCAACTGAAGAAATGTGTCCAAGTCCCAACTGAGGTCTTATAGCAGGAGCAACTTCAAATTGAGTCCAACCTAACTTACACTGAGTATCCAGCCAAGGTCCTCGACCGAAGGGAAACACATACCCGACGGCAAACAGTCAAAATGTACAAGATACTATGGAACAACCACACAGAAGAAGAAGCAACCTAGGAAACAGAGGAGTATTTGAACAAACATTTCCGAGGTTTTCTTTCCAGCCAAGGAGGTAAGGACTGCACACCCCCACTGGTTACCCTTACACCCGAATCTCGGGACGAGATTCTTTTAAGGGGGGTAGGCTGTAACGACCTTGGTCAAATCATCCGAGTTAATCTTAATCTGAGTCCCTAATCCCACTAACTCAGCTCCCCTGAGCTTAAGTGCTCAACCTCCAGTTTCCGGTCCTGACCCCTGAAAACCCAACCCGTACCACCGGTTCCTTCTAAGCCTCAACAGCAGTGTTCCTTTCCATCTTGAGCAGAGGAGAAACCGAGACTGACTGGTGGACCCGCAAATCTTTTCCCTGGATCTCCCGAGGCAGACGCGCCCGAGCAGCAGGCGCCCATTTCAGAGCTTCTCCGCCGCGTGGCTCAACTCCTCCGACGCCCGCCGCTCTGCCCAGTCGCCGGCCGCGACCGGTTGGATTCTCGCGCCCTTCTCCTCAATCGCAACGGAAGCCCCTCTGCACCTCTTTCTGCAGCACCTCATCTCGCTCGCGCCCTCGCCAGCCGTGCCTTGGTGCTCCGACGCCGCTGTGGCAGAGCTTTGCCATCTGCTGCGTCCAAACTGCCTCGCTGCTCGCGCCCATCATCACCTCACCGGATCTCCTGCTGCAAGGCTCGATGCCTTCCGGCTTTTCCGCCGCCTCTCCACAGTCGCGCCGCTCCGAACTCACTACGCGATGATTCCTCCATCGCCAACCCCGACTCCGGCCGCGACAGTTCTTTTCCGCCTTGCCAGAACTGTGCCCGGCAAACCGCTGCTTCGCGCTCACCCGCGCAGCCGTAGCCTGCCTATCTTATCACCTGTGCAACCTCACTTATAGCGCCGTTCCCCCTGTCACACCCATCAGTTCCGCCGCACAACGACGCCTGCCTCCGCCAAACCTCAACCACTGGCAAAACCGCGCCTGCGCCGCCTTGTCTCTAGTGCCCAATGGCCGAAGGCGCTATCTCCGAAGTCCTGTTCCACCGCCCATCGCCACTCAATCGCCGCCATGGCAGCGCACTCCATCCTTTTCTTCCCGGTCTTCGTGCTGCCCCAACACTCTCTCTCCTGCGCATCTATAAAAGGGAATGCCAGAGTCCTACCGGAGTTCCCTTCGCCATCGTTGCCTTGCCGCCTTTTCCTCTATTTCGTGCTTCAGCGCTGCCACCTAAGTTCTTGAGGAACTCTCATTTCCGCTCAACACCTGCACCTCCCAATCCACCCAGCCGCCTGCTCCTCCGCGCAGTGCTAGAGCTTCCTTGCTGCTCACAAGAAGCTCCGCCGCCGCCGGAGCACCACCGCACATCGCCGTTATCCAAGTCTTAGTGCTTAAAACCTTCCGCCCTAGTCTGCTCCTTCCCGATCCCAAAACTTCACCTATAAACCGAAGGTAAGCTGCCGACCCATTCTCGTGTCACCGACCCTTTTTTCCGTCTCGCCCGACCTTGTCTGTTTCGCCCGACCTTGTCTGTTTCACCCGACCCCTTTTCTCCGTCTCGCCCGACCCTGTCTGTTCCGCCAACCCTTTTCCGCCTCGCCCGAGGACTCAGCTGTATCCTTTTCCTTGACCCGAGGGTATATGTGTAAAAGATCGGGGATTTCTCTGCGTAAGTCTGAGGACCTCGAACACAGTTATCTCCTAAAGTTTAAGGGTCAGATCATAAGTTTACCCCATCCGACCCTCTTATCTTGCTCTCCACCAACTAAAGTAAACTTTCCCCACCTTTTCTGTAGCCTCGCTACAAGTGTCCGAGCTTTAAACTACAAGTGTTGTTGAAATAACCGTCTAAACACTAACTCCTGCATTGCATTCGTGTAGAGTTGCATCTCGCTGATGGCGTCTACGAGCTACACTCAGCACCCGAAGACGAAGCTGTAGCTGAGCTGCCAGTTCCAGAAGCCGAAGCCGAAGCCGCCCCAGCTGAAGACCAGTTCCCTTCCTCCTCGCTTGAAGGCAAGCCCTGGAGCATGAACCCAAAATTCCTAAACTTGCACATGCCTTCCTTCTTATGTTTGTGCATTTACGTATAGGAGTTGTTTGTAACCATAGATGCATGACGTAGTTCCTTTGATCTGAACACTAGTTTGTTGGATCGAGTAGTTGCACTGCTTAAATAGGTATCGGTAAAAGTCGAGTGATTTCCTGTCACTCGCGAGTTATAGGGATTGGTTGTTTTCTTTCTGTTACAACTATAAGGACGATGGATGGGGCAGGGTTTTGGTTAACTCTTTTGGTGGTCGGCTGATCGCCCTGTCTGTCTATGGAATCTGTTAAGGCCCGACAGTGGTGGTGTTCGTGATCAAGTGTTTGAAAGTACTAACCTCATACTCAGTATGGGATGGGGAAGCCTAGTACCTGATTGAACCTAGACGTGAGTGGTCGCCCCATTGTCCTTGGAACGAAGTTCCCCTACAGCCGCACGTGGTGGCAAGTGTGGTCACAGAACGGCAGAGGCTGGGTATGTGGAACCTTGCACCAAAGGAAATAGGCCCGACACGAGTTAGCGAATTGATGGGGAAGGCCGACACAGGAAGCGACCCTCGGTGGTGCGTGGATGTCATGAGGTTAGGTTCACTATGCATGGTTAAAGAACTCGAATCGATTCGTCTGCCTCTCACAGTTTGAGACTGCTTGATCGCTATGCTACACTGAGTAATGAAAGAATCTGATGATGACATGGTCTTGATGATGTTTTTATATACATAAAGTTGGATCTATATTTGCTTAAGAATAAGTTGCCAACTTAGACTGGTTAATGAACTTAGAATCTGAGCTAAAACTTTGAAAATAAGGATCCAACCTAGTCGCTTTTGGCAAACAAACCCCTCAGCCAAAGAGCCTTGCATGTCTAGAAGTGGTGGAGTAGCTTTTACCACTGGTCGGTTAAGTCTTGTTGAGCTTAGAAGCTCAGCCTTGTTTGTGGCTTCTCTTTTCAGGTGAAGTCGCAGCTTCCGAGTTTGCTGTTGGCTCTTGGTCGCCCCAACTCCCTCCGGGTTGGACGGTCGAGTGGGATCCTTCCTCGGACGGCGGGGAATGGGATCATTGATGTCCTGGCTAGCCTCACCCGGGACATCCGACCCTGACGAGTAGCTTCTGCTTGTGTTTTTATCTTCTGTTGTTTTCTTCAGAACTGGTTAAACTCTGATTTTCAACCAAGTGTGTAACAACTTGTAATCTACTAATGGACCTGTTGTATTCTCTAGAACCACTCACCTTCGTGTGAGTTTTGCTAACTCGGTCCTGTTAAGTGCTTAAATCGGAAGAAATCCGACGGCACTTCGAGTTAACTTGACTAAGGCATGAGTGTCGCGTGTCAGGCGACTTAACCGTGCTTTAATCAAGCTAATCCGAGGTGGTTCCGCCACAAGGTGGAGGTAGAACGGAAGTGACGGGAGGACCTAGAGGCGAGGATCGAGGTGAATCGGCAGATAGAAAGGCAGAGGACGGAGTCGATGTTCCAGTAACTGCAGAGTGTTTTTCAGAGTTTGGTCAAACTCCACCACCTATGCCACCGAACCTATTCCCGCCACCTCCACCTCCTGCAGCTACTCCTGTGAGTCGCTTCTCAACCTTACAATCAATCTAGAGTTAGATTAGAAACTACAGGCACTAGAAACTTAGACTATGAAAGTGACTAATGCAATCTCTTTAACTTTGTGCAAAATCAATCGGCGACATCCAATGCAGAATCATCTTGGGGCAGTGGCCACCTACACATCCTCCTCAATGACTTGTTTGAATGGCTATTGTGTTAAGCAAACTTGTGAATTACTTGTTTAGACTAGAACCTAAATGTACTTTTGAATATTATTTGTGTTCTTGTGATGCTTGTGATGCAATGTATATGCCTGTGATGCTTCTGTGGTTGTTTTTTGAGAGGTGTCCTTTATATGTACTGAGTCTGTTTTATAGGGGAGCGGGGGTAAAGAGGCCAATTCCTATAATTCTGCGACTACTTTGCCGAGTGTTCGGCACACCACTCGGCAAAGGTGCTATAAAAAGCTGGCGGGAGTTTCTTCTTTGCCGAGTGCCATGAAACCGACACTCGGCAAACACTAAATGTTCGCCGAGTGTCATGGGTACGACACTCGGCAAAATTTAGAATCTTCACCGAGTGTTGGGACGGAGGCACTCAGCAAAACATAAACGTTTGCCGAGTGTTCTGCCGTTTGGCACTCGGCAAAGGCGCCGTTACCGTGACAGTCCGTCAACGCCTTTTTGCCGAGTGTTTTTTGACACTCGGCAAAGCGTTTGCCGAGTGCCCGATGTTTGACACTCGGCAAATTCACTGTTTGCCAAGGGAAAGTTCACCGAGTGTTACACTCGGCAAACGCTTTGCCGAGTGTTTTTGGACCTTCGCCGAGTGCCTGGGGCACTCAGCAAACTTACTGTTTCCCATAGTGATGGTTTTTCATATGTTATGTAGACTGTTCTGCAGAGAGATTCACTAATCTTTCTTGTAGAGCTAAAATCATGATAGAGTGCTCAAAAGCCTGCTGTAGACTTTGTGAACGGTGGACAGGTTCTTTTATGCTTGAAGTCATTGGGATTTGTGTGAAGCAATAATATGAACTGATTGTCCGCAGGACATAAAGCTTAAGGCTAGTCCCAGTGCAAGATTTCATTGCATTGTTTCCAAGGATGCCACATCATCCCATGAGGTGTATTCTCATGAATGAAACAGGGAGTCCCAGTGCATAGTTTCATTTCACGATTTCATAGGATGCCCATGACATTTAATTGTGAGGCATATGATTGGATATGGTTAGATGAAATGAAACTCTATAGCCCCCAATGCAAGTTTCAATAGGTTTCATAGTCTTGGAAACAGTGTATACACAGTTTCATCCTGATGAAACTCTTTCCCTCTCTCACTTGATAACTACCATGCCATGTCATCACATATGCTGATGTGTCACCGTATTTAATGTGCATGAAAGTTCTATGAAACCCCACTGGGATTAGCCTAAGTGGCTGCCCTCATCTTAAGCAAACAAGCGGTGATGAATATCAATACCAGGGGAAAGAATGCAGCTGGAATATTAGCTCGAAGTAAGAATCAAGGACCATTGATAACAAATTTACCGCAGAAGGTAGTTATTAACCATTCAAAAATCATTTTAGAAATACTTGGATTTCTAATTATATTGTGAGGGTGATCATTAGAAAAATAAAGATGGAATGGATATATGATAAATAAAATGAATGAGTTTGATGTGCTTTCATCAATCAAAAGTGTACCAAACTAGAATTGTACGACAACTTGTTCACTACTTTATTTGTGTGAGTTTCTTTATGCATTGCTTGTCAGAGTTAGTTAGATCTCAAATGAGTAGAAATGATTCACTTACTAGTTTCTTTAGTTCCCTGCTAACTGTGGCATGTTGCTTCTATACTCTTGCATTCGAAGCAATGTTAAAATTATCTTCATTTTACATGATGAAAAGTGCTACTGTTTTAGTTAAAGGATCATGAAATCCAGGAACAGAAGTTTTTGATTGTGGTTGTTCATAAGTTATGCACACTGTTCCGCGGAGAAATTCACCAATCTTTCTTGCAAACGGTAAACAATTCATGATAGAGTGGACTCTGAGCACTGTTGACTTGTCCTGTTATAAGTTTTAAGTCGTTGGGATTTGTGTTATGTGAAGAAACATCGTGATTTGATTGTCTACCGGACATGAAGCATAAGTGGCTTCCCTCATCTTGACCGACAAGCGGTGATGAATATCAATGCCCACACTTGCTGTCTAGTCTGAGGAAAAAAATGCAGCTGGAATTAATCTCAGCTCCAGGTAACAACCGGGACCGTTGAGAATCATTTACAACCGAAGGTAATTATTAACCATTAAAAAATTGTTTTCAGAAATATTTAATTTTCTATTTATTTTATAATGGTGATTAAATACAGAATACATGGAATGGATATGATAAATAAATGGATGAATTTGATGTTTTTGCAAAAATCAAAAGTGTACCAAACTTGAATTGTATCGCAACTTATTCACTAGTTTATTTGCCTGAGTTTCTTTATGCATTACATGTACCAAAGTAGATCTATCATCCATCTAAGGGCCTGTTTGTTTGGGTTCCTACTTTGCTTTTAACCCACATATTTATGTTTTCTTACCAAATATTAGCGGCAGCCGTTACGCATTATATAGAATTAAATATATTCACTCTAAACAAACACATTGCACACTTCATTCGGCTCAAAATCAATCAGATGGGCAATCCAAAGCAACGAGCTTTTGGAAAAAGTACTCTCGGCACTGTCAAAATCATAGGAAGTTGCAAAACGTCACATGGTAAACATTTAGTGTCTGCAAACATGAGTGCTTCCGGAAGTAATTTCTATACAAGGGGAAGTAATTTCTATACAAGGGTAACACTAAATTTCACATATAATCAAATGGTATAGTTTGGGATCAACTTTATCATATCCAGTACTCTACTTTATTTTACTTTATTTAGAGTAGTTAGACCATTAGTTGCATGCAGAGTCAAATCTGAATTCCATGTTAGGGTTTACTAGAAATTCAGTATATTCCTTGAAGCTTGAGTTGGTTTAATTTAGTAGTATCATGCTTAGCTTTGCAGTCTTGTGGGTTGGGTTAATAAAAGAAGTTTTATAATCTTGGTGATGAAGAGGTTGGAATCCTCGTGATGATGTTGGTGTAGGGAATGTAAGCACGATGGAGTGGTATTATGATTCTTTGGATTTTATTTGGTGTTTCTGGATTTGTGTTGGTTCTGTCTATAATTCTAAGGACCGGTTCATGAAGCCTATAATGCAGCTTAACAACATAACTATGAGATCTAATTGGCTTTGCTTGGTCTAGTAGTCAGTGTTCAGTATTGTTGGCATTGTGGTTGTTTGATAGGCACAACAAGGGGCGCTGCAGTGGTGATGTTGCCACACTATTAGAGGTGAAATTTTAGTGGGTTTGAGACGGGTTTTGAGAAAGGTCTTGTACTGAAGCCTACCCACACATCGGAAATGTGATGTGGGCTTGATAAATCCTGGTAAACGGGGATCACAACTCATGGTTAAAGTGTGAAACATTTATAGTGTAAAATTGATATATTAACCATGCTCATGGTCAAGAGCAGCCTATAATTTAGCACTACTCATGTATTTTGGAAACTTTAAATTGCTTGATGCTATGAAGCATGGAGTAATTAAAAAGACTAATACTTTATTTTGGTTCATTTCTATGGCTTTGTATTGAATGTATTCATTTCACACAATACTTCAATTATGGGCATCATCTATTAATCCCTACTTTTGTATTTTTCCGATGTAAGGAGATTGTAATTTGCTCTGCATTGTTTTGTAGTAATCATAGCTTAAGGTCTTTTTAGACATTGACTATTATTTTCTATGCTCTAAAACTTATAGCATGATGGATTATATGTAGCACAAATTTACATCTTAAACAATGACCTTCTGTTCTTGGATCTTGACATTTTTCAGAATATGAAGTAGACGCTTGTATATGGAGATAAAAGCCCGTACAAACCTAGATTGCACCGTAGAACAAATTCCATTGTGGAGACTATTGGTTGTAGCAAGGCTATGATTCTGCACAGGAATATTGCTGAACACTGTCTTAAATTGTCCTGCTAGCCTGTGGCCAGTGACATCTTTATTTGCTGGAAAAGCTGCACTTTATGTTTTTAGTTTTCCAGTTTTCACACTCAAGGTAAGACACTACAACCCTTATGATTAAGAGGTTTTGTGGCACACACTCAACATCCGATGTAGGTGTTTGTTTGCTAGTTCACCACCATCATTTTACCACAACCAATTAACTGAAGTGTTAATCTCTTCAGTTTCTTATGCAATTATACAGAGTTCTAGTCTGAGTGCCATTTGCCGGAACTCAATGGACCTGAGGTATAGGACCTGAAAAATGCGACTCATTTTTAGACTTTACTAGATCAAATTTCACTTTGTTTTGTTTGGTTCCCTGGTTACTGATGATCTGGCAACATAATTAGTGAACTATGATGAATGAATGTTATTGTCATTGGCTTTGGTATGTCTCTTTGAGTTAACTGACATTTTTATTGTTTGCTCAGAACAGCATTCTTTTTTGAGACTAACATGCCTGTATGAAGACTAGTTAGAGGTTCTATGCCGAAGCCACAAAAAGATAATAGTAACATATTGTGGTGGGAAAGTGAGGAGTGAAATATAGAAATCTATTATTTTTGGGGCAACTGTTATCTGAATTAATAGTAACATCATTCTTTTTGTTTTTGTTTCACCGGGCTGTGAGCTCAGAGTGAATGAATAAGGAGAAATCAAGCATACACAAACTGCGCTCTAGATACTTTGGGGATTGAGCCATGTCAAGGTATATTCAGACAACAGTAAGATTATAGTTATCGCATCATAATCAACCCAATCACAATTCACTATCCATCATAAATTCTTGTATTCTTCTTGTCACACACTTACAAAGTTCTAACCTAAATGTATCTACATGTCATCTGCAGTTCAGAGCTCCAGACAGTGCAACTAGGCCGAACTTGAAAAGCGAGACTACTTTTCAGTTTTCAGAGTCAATTAGATCTCAAATGATTAGAAATAGATAAAACGAAGAATTACTTAGTTTGTTTCAACTGTGGTGTGTTGCTTCAATACTCTTGCATTTGAAATAACTGTAGGTGCAATGTTGAAATTATCTTCATTTTGCATGATGAAAGGTGCAATTGTTTAGTTAAAGGATCACGAAATCCAGGAACAGAAGTTTTAGTTTATGGTTGTTCATATGTTATGTACACTGTTCTGCAGAGGAATTTACCAATCTTTCTTGCAACGCTAAACAATTCATGATAGAGTGCTCAAAAGCTTGCCGTGTAGGCTCTGAGAACTGCTGACATGATGGCTCTGAGAGGAACGCTAGCTTGAAGTCGTTGGAATTTGTGTTGTGCGAAGAAACATTGTCAACTGATTGTCTGTAGGACATGACCCTAAGTAGCTCCCCTCATCTTAAGCGACAAGAGGTGTTGAATATCAATGCCCACACTTGCTGTCTAGTCTGGGAAAAAAATGCAGCTGGAATCTCAGCTCGAGGTAAAAATCGGGGACCATGGAGAACCATCTACAGTGGAAGGTAATTAATTATTAACCATTAAAAGATCATTTCAGAATTATTTTATTTTCTAATTATTTTTGTGATGGTGATTAGATACATAATATGAATGGAATGGATATGAGAAATAAATGGATGAGTTTGACGTGTTTTCAACAATAAAAAGTGTATCAAACTAGAAATGTATCGCAACTTGTTCACTAGTTCATTTGTATGAGTTTCTTTATACATTGCATGTACTAAAGTAGATCCACCATCCATCTAATGGCCTATTTGTTTGGGTTTCTGCCTAGCTTGTAACCTGCATATGTTCTTGCCAAATGTTTTATAAAAGTAATTGAATTCACTCTAAACAAACACATTGCACACTTTTATAAAGCAGGTTTGCAACTTTTATAAAACCAGTTTTTTTAGGGCGTATAAAATCAGCTTTTCCAAAAAGTATAGCGCCTCGGAACGGTCAAAATCATAGTCAGTTATTGCAAAAAAAAAATCTACATGGTAAACATACTAGGCAGGCTGCAGACACGAGCGCTTCCAACATGCCAATTTTAGAATTTCTTCATCCCGCCAAAATCCGGCGCCCCTCCCACCTGCACCTGTATCTAGCGAGCTTACTACTGCTATACCACACGCCGCCTGCAGTCTCCCATGCACATATCTCAGTCTCTGTCTCGATCACGATCGAGTGATTTTCTGCATGCCCCACAAAACTTCTGAAAATGTGGTCAATAGGACTTGAAACTGGCGTTATGGAGTTGATCATATGTAAAGAATAAGATGCAAACTAGCTTAACATTTCTTTTAAAAAAAAGATACTAATGTATAATACACGGATGCTTTTGAGTAAAAGTTAAGATGTTTGGTACTAGAAGAATACAGTTTCACAGCGCTGTCAAATATGTAAAAACCAGCTAGCTAGCGTTGCGTGACGTGTGTTTTGGACGACCCAAAGAAGACGTGTCAAAGTTAAGTAGTAGACGTTAATGATTGCTAGCTGGGCCTGTCTTTTCCTACAAATCCTAATCCCAGACTTGGGAGAAAACCCATCGCCAGTAGTTCCCCATCCCCCACCGGCGGCGGCTACTCTCTCCATCTCCATCGGCCGAGATCCCCTCCGCCCTCGGCCACTGCCGCCGGCGCCGACGTACTACCGGACCTGGTAAGCTCGCCTCGCCCAGCCCTCCAGCGCTCTATAGCTTCGATTCAGCATCTACCTCCGGTCCTCCGATTCGGATCCCTAATCATTTCTGGGCCTGTCGTCTTGTTTTGCAAACACTAATCGCAGACTTGGGAAAGCACAAAGCCGCCGGTGCCGTGGATCTCTCCGCCGCCTTTTCGTCAAGATCGGAGCACCGGGACATGCCGACCGAACCTGGTAAGCTCGCCATGCCCTGCACTCCAGCATGGAGCCGATTTGCTTCGATCTGGATCCCATCATGAAGCCCCGTTTGCCTGCTCGTGCAGATCGATGCACCCGTAGCCCGTAGCTCTCGCGCACCGCCGACCAGCGCCGCCGGCGATGGTGCCAACCACCCGCGCCATGCGGGCGCGCGCCGACGCCAGCGCCGACAGGCTTCCTCGTGACGCGCTCTCCGACGCCCTCCTGCGGCTCCCGGCGAGGGAGATCTGCCGCCTCCGCGCCGTCTGCCGCCCGTGGCGCGCCCTCACCTCCGACCCGGCCTTCGTCCGCGCGCACGCCGCCGCCCACCCGGGCCCGCTCTTCGTCGCCAAGTTCCGCGACGACCCGGCGCACGTCTACGTCATCGACGCCGGCGGCACCGTCCTCAAGCGGGTCGCCGGTGCGGACGGCGGCGTCCACGTGCTTCGCACGCGCCTGGACCTGGCCTGCCTCGCCACCGACTGGAACAGGTGCCGGGTGCTCAACCCTGCCACCGGAGCGCTCCAGGTCCTGCCGCAGAGCTCGGCACCGCAGCACAAGAACCGTATCAACCTGAGCAACCCGTACACGTTCTTCGCGCTCGGGATGGTGGCCTCAACTGGGGAGTACAAGGTCTTCAGGATGTTCAACCGCCTCGGCTTCCTTCTCGGCGGCGAGCAGCTCTTCGAGGTACTTACTATCAACGACAGCAGTGGTGCTGCTGATTCATGCTGGAGGGCAATGCCTATGCCTAGTCTTTTTATCGAGGCAAGCACCGGTGGCGTGGTCGGTTCGGTGGTGTACTTCTTCGTTAACAGAGGGTATAATCCTGTCACATTATATTCCGATGCTGGTGCTCGTTCGGACTACATCCTTTCATTTGACCTTGAGAGGGAGGAATGGAGGAGCGGTCTCGCAGGGCCTATTGGTGAAGAGATTGACTCTGGGGAGGATTTCCAGTCCAAAAGGTACCGATTTGCTTTAGCTGAGCTGAAAGGCTCTTTGGTTCTAGTATACAAGCGTCGCCAAAAGTCCATATTTGTCATGGACCTGTGGTTTCTGATGGACTTTGAGAATGGGCTCTGGGAGAAAAAGTACACCCTTCGGACTCGAGTGATCGCCCCGACTGGAGATAATCTGAAGCATGTAATACCAATACTGGTTTTAAATGATGGGAGGATAGTCATCCATGCAGCACCGACTGGAGTTCTCATCATATGGAATCAATCGGATCCACGGGTCAATAATTTGGTCACACTAGTGGAGGGCAGACCTCTTGATTCGGTTGGTGTCTACACAGGAAGCCTGTTGAGTCTACAATAGGTTGACATGCATGGTGCAGCTAGTGCTGTTATATTTTGTTGCTCAGTTCAGCTCTTTGATAATCTACTCCTAGGAATCACTCCTAGTTTCTGGAGCTGAATGCTGTATGCATGTTGTTGCAAATGTTAGCAAGTTTTAATCTCTTTTTCATGTTGTAATCTGCACTTTTTAAGTTGTAGACTTGATGCATCTTTGATGTCATTCCTTGAGTTTTACTTGTTATGCTTGTTAATCTATTTATTCCTTATGTGTTATGTTCTTTGGTTACTTAAGATCTATCAGTGCGAAGATGAAATAATCTTGCTTTCGGAATGCCTCTTTTAGTGACTTGGCATTATTTTGGTTTGCTCAGTGTAACATGCTTGTGGAGACTAAATGCCTATAGAATGCTTGTGGTTTGCCTAGAGGTCCTTGTAGGCAGATAGAATGCTGAAACCACAAGGAAGAAATGGAAACAATGTGTTGGGCAAGTGAGATCACTGTGCCATCGAGCGCTATATATTGTTTTCGTGGTCATTGTCACAAACTTCCGATAGGCTGTTTGCTCAGAATGGACGAATGAGGGTGAAATGTTGTACGGTTGTTGCAAATGTAGCAAGTAAGGGTACCTATCAAGTTACTCTTCCTGTTCTGATCTGCACCTATTAAGTTGTAGAGTGGATGCATCTTGATGCCATTTCAGAGTTTGACTGTATTTGTTTGGTTTCTCGATCTGGTAACATGATTAGTGAACCATTATGTGATGCCTGAATGTTCTTGTGATTGAAATTAAATAATCTTTAGGTGTGAAGCTGAAATAATCTTGCTTTCGCCATATGTCTCTTTGAGTGGCATGGCATTATGATTTGCTCAGTACAACATGTGTTTGTGGAGACTAAGATGCCTAGCTGTATGAGGACTAGTGGTCCTTATAGGCACATAGAATGCTGAAACCACAAGAACGAAATTAAATAGAAACACTGTGTTGGGCAACCGATCGATGTGCCATCAAGAATGCTCAGAATGAAGGATTGAGGCGACATGTTGTATGGCTGTTGCAAATGTTAGCGAAGTACCTATCATGTTGTAATCTGCACTTACTAATTAAGTTGTAGACTGGATGCATATTGATGCCATTTCAGAGTTTTACTTTGTTTGGTTGGTTTCCCTGGTTACTGAAGTTCTGGCAACATGATTAATCCCCCATGATCCAATGCATTGAAGAAACAAGGAGAAATCAAGCACGCACAACCTCTGCAATACATTTTTTGTCGGACTGCACTACAAAGCAGTTGTACTGGACGCTAGTTGGTGAGGATAATTCAGAGCAGACAGCAGATCATATGGTATCCATGAGCTTTTAGTTGCCCGCTGAGGTATCTTACTGGTCATACGATATGATGGCTGATATGCACTAGGTACACTGTGAACAGATGCTGGTCTAAGAACCTTGAAGTCACCAGGATATGAGCCAAGAAGTCTCTTGTGAACCGATTGGGTGCACCAGATGAAGGCTAGCAGCTCTCCCATAGCCTCAGTGTGGGTCTGTCGGTGATGAAGGTCAATGTTGATGGGGGGCACTGTAGTCGAAGTCAGGCCGGAGAAAAGGGTGGACCTGGTTGCTGGAACAACACTGGGAACTTGATCATATGTAACAACTGTGATGGTGTACTGGTGTATGATGGTTTTGCTGATTCCAGCAACCTTCGAGAATCGGGATCGTCGTCGAATCTTGTCAATGACTCAATGGTGGTGCTGGATGCATGTCGACCTTTATATTGGTGATAGTCTCCTTGGATCGCTTGGACACTCATGAACAAACATGGAGATGGCGCAGTTTGACACTATGACCCAGAAGGAGATCCATCCGAAGGCATTCATACATGAAGGCGGATCTAGTAATTGTGACCTTTCAGTCCTGATGATCCTGTTTGCTTCATCAATTTATGCTAACTTCAAAAATTAAAAACGGCACAGGCGGATGAAGCTCAGCTCCCCTTGGAAGGAACCAACAGAACAGACCATATCTTCGATGTGTCTCTCTAGCACGAGCTTTGATTCCCCTTCATTTTGATCACAAATCCTCCGTGTGTTCCTTGCAAATTTACCTGTATTGTTGTGGTAAGGAGCAATCTGTAAGCACAACAGCACAACCAAACGACTTGAGGAGCTTTCCATTCTGTAAATATCCGTTCTGGCTTCCAGATTTTTGACTGCTAAATTTACTGGTTCGGCAACAAAAGCAACAATCGAGTTCTCTCCGCAATGAAGATCTTGACTGTCTCCCCCGAAAATGCTACGTCAACTTGTGAGTTCTCACTCACATTCTCATTTGCCCCTCACATGAGATGTGACACTGTTCTAATAATTAAAATGCACCAGCGATGAAGACCTTAATGAGAACTCCGCAATATACACTAATACACAGACTATATTATAAAATCCAGTATGCAGTAAAATGGACCACTCTATAAAAAATATACATGATAATTTATTCCCCAGTCTCCATTTGTTGTGCTTAGCCTGATGCAGCGGCAGTTTGCACTCAGCCCCAGCTGATCGAAGCAATTGCTGGGGTTTTATGCTCTACATCATTTCGTGATGAGGATGCATCACTCAATCGGCTGCAATAGGATAATCAATGATCCACAGCCTTGGGGCATAGTTGACTTCAAATTTTAGCTCCCTAATTTGGCTGAATCAGTCTTCAAATTTGAGTGTTCGGACTGTTAACAATCTCAAATTTCACTATTGCAGGTTGAACATTTCTAATCTTAGCGAAATGCGGCCCAAACACTGTATACTTGTAGCCCAAATTTCAGTGTTAGTCGCACATATAAGGGCAGTAACATTTCTATAAAATACAAGATAAAGCAAATTACAGATTCAAAGAAAGGAACATATTGTTCAAAAATCTGGACCCCAAGTTTTTTTTGCTTATTTTTCTGTTTGTGGAAACACTGAAAACTAGTGCATGGCCACCAGAATGATAACTCATGCGCAGGCACGGAGTGTATCTAACAAATATTTATTACCTTCAGGGACGACCCTAACTCAGTTAAAGGAAAATACATTATTAGCAAATAGGGCAGTCAAAGCAGCGACTGATGTTGAACCGACATTCCCTAGGAAGTGGTGCCTTCCTCAGTTGTTCCTTCACTGAGCAAAATGTTGAAAGAATATTGAAAAAGCAGCATTAATTTCATCAACAAAATATAGAACTTACCATATGCTATATAATGGGAAAAATGAATTATGAATAAGCAAACTAAAACAGCTTGATTGCTAAATGACATCACCATTATATAATGGAAAATATCATTTCTTTCTCATGTCATCAGTATAAACCACAACGGGCGACATTAATTTTTTTGGTGACCGGGCCTTTATTATTACATTTCTGATTGTGTTAATCTCTATGTTATTAGGCTCATTTTTGGATACATGTACTATGGTAATAGTGATGGCTATCGTTCAGGGCATATAACAATGTCCTATGTACATATTTGATATTCATCTATTCAAATATAAAAATACGGAAGTAAATTTATGCAGTGAGTAATAAGGGTGAAAGTCTAATGAGTTTTCCATCACAAAAGATAAGAGTTTGACAGAGGACCTCCTAACCACTCCCTCTGTTCCATTATATTTGAACATAGCTTTTAGAGAAAAAAGTTTCACAATGTTTGTCCATTAATAATATCAAGAATGTAGTTTTATTGTAACATTTTGACTTGCTCCCTAAATAATTTGAAAGAAGATAAGTGATTGAATCATATTACTTAATATAGAGTCAATTGCATCCCTAATACAACAGGTAGGTGCAAGTTTTTCCAAAAAAACATCTGACCTGCGGGGGTAAGACAACCCCTGGGCATTCTGCTAAGAGAAGACATTTTCACGCAGGTCGAGAAAATCCCTGAATCTCTACCCGACCCTTCCACAGCAGCACCGTTGCCTGTGTGAGACGACCAGCGACCTGAGCCAGGCCTTGGACCAGTGCTTTGGCATGGGACAAACAAGGAATTTTTTTAACCTCAGCCTGAAATTCACTGCCATGGGGAGTTGAACCCAAGACCTGAGGAGTGCTACAAGAGCCACCTAATCAGTCAAAGAACTTGTAATATGCTTAATCCAATGCAAGAAATTGACACTTTGGTGCGTATATGAACCAAATCCTTCCACGGGTGTATCTGTCCATGGTGGACTATAAAGTGGCAGGTGCGCTACCCAAATAATCGGATTATATTAAAGGGAGGATTTAAAGGACGCACAAAACAACACCAAAAAAACACATGGTGGAAGAGGGGTTTAGAGGATGTTGTGCAGCCATTGCACGCGGCATTTGCTGGAGCTCCTGTGGGGATGGAGCCCCATCTTCAACAATTCAGCGTTGATCCTCTTGAATACAGTCAGTTGCCCTCTAGTCTTGGCCCTAATACTCTATTCTTGCATTGTGTTCCTTATGACTCCAAGGTGTTGGATGATGGAAGCAGAGCATGGGTCCTCGGTGCCGGCCTAAATTATTCCCATAAATTTGACACTAATGCATCGATACACCTACATGAATTTCACAATAGTCCACAAGACTGTATATATACGTGACAAGGAGACATTGTACATCTACTTTCAAAAAACTTGACCTGCAACCTCTAGAGAGTGCAAGACAACCTGACCTGCATTGTGAAACTTATGAAAATTAACCTTCAAATGATGTAATTTGCTTCCCCAATTGAGTCCTGAAGAGCAACACAATGAGGCCCCCTCCTACTTCCATATGACATCCTCAAACAGGCGCTCATGAGTCCGGCTGCTATATATATGTAGCTGGTCAACGAGATCCCCATGGTGGCACCTTTGCTTTGACCTTGATGACACCCCAGACGAGGTTGCCTCCAGCCTAAGGGAGGAGAGATGTTTGCGGAGATGAAAAAAAGAGGTGACCTTTGGGAGGTAGTAGTGATGGCACCAATGTACTCAGCAAGAGGCGGCGGTCATGTGACCTAGCTGAACGACAAGTGCGATACCATTGGGAAGGATTTGCTCTGGTTTTAGCAGTTTTTATGTGAGCAAGGAAAGGAATCAGTAGATTGCTTCGAGCCTGGCAAGCCTGATCCAAGTTCCCAACGAGCCAGGCTGTTACAGTGAACATGGAGGGATTTGGACCGTATACGCACTAAAATGTCAAGTTCTTGCATTGGATTAAGTAGGTTACAAGTTATTGGACTAATTGCGCCCACCTGCATAGATCTTGGATTGATTTGTACCTCTATTATTTAATAGAAGTATGGATGGTTATTTAACCACAAAGCTGGTTTTGTGGTCGACCATGCACAATGCTCAGCGGTCGACGGGATGAAAACACACTAGGTGGAGCACACTACTAACATTGTCCAGCGCTATCCATCCTATTCTCCATCTGATCCATTCCCTGCTTATGTTCCTTCTTACCCATCCCTTTCCATTTTCCCTCTCTTTCTCTCTTACTCACCTCTCACTGCTCCATTCTATTCTCTCAAATTCGGTGGAGCCGCTTCGGTATGCACAGATCTCACAATGATGGCTACGCATGGCAGATGGGGAGCATTCCCTTCCGCAATAGGGCAAGGCTAGCATCCCCCGCATAGATGAGCGATGACAGGTGCATCTCTACAACATTGCATTCACATGGAGGCTCCACGCCACATGCTAAGTAGAGGTCCTCAGGAAGCAACATCACACCATGGCCATAGAAGAAGGGGATACTAACGGGAAACAACAGCTTTGATGTGGATCCTAGGCGCGCAAGTCAGTCTACGGAAGCGGATCCCAATCAAGCGGTGGTATTTTTTTTCTTTTCTCCCCTATTTTTCACATAACTTTTTGCTGTTATGAACATTGTCACAATTTTTTTGTAACTTGTATCTACCAAAGTTTTTCATACAACTTTTTTAGTTAAACTTGGTTGTCTATTCTTTATTTATTATTTCATTCGATTTCTTCCGTTTGTCACAAAATTTCTGTTTCCTTTCCTCTGTTTCAGAATTTTTTTGTTCAAAATTTTGTCGCAAATGTTTATTTCTAAATTTTCCTTTCATTTTTTCTGTTTCAAAAATCTTGTTTAAAATTTCTCACAAATTTTTGTTTCCAACTTTTTATTTCATCTCTTCTGTTTTCAGAATTTTTTTTTTTGCAATTTCTAACGATTTTTCCCCAAATTTTTAAATTTTACTTATTTCTGTTTTTTCCCATTTTTTCACAAATGTTTTTCCCAAATTCTTTCTATGTTTCCTCCAAAAGTTTCCATATTTTGTTTGGATATTTTTCCGAATTTTTTTGCTTTTTTGTGTGGATAGAAAGCGGATTTGGTGATCGAAAAGGCTTGGTGGGGTGATATGGGAAATCGAAGACCCCTTAAACGAGAATGGAGGCGTGGGAATGGTTGAAGTAAGAACCAAAATGACATATAACTAGCTGCCGAACATCAACCGGTGGGAAGCTTTGGTTTATTCTTAGAACTAACACCTATGGTGTGTCGTGGATAAGAATAAAGTCTGTTTTTGATCATCCAACTATCGTTGGAGTTTGATTTTGGCCATGAAACACAAAAATTTGAAATCTTTGACTATCTAACTATTAAACCCGTTCACATTTTTGACCATCAACCTGTTCTGAAATTAATAAGGGCTCCATCTTCTTCCCCCGCTCCCTCCTCTCTCTCGCTCTCTCTCTCCCTCTCCCTCCCTCCCCCGCTCCCTCTCTCTCTCTCTCTCTCTCTCGCCATCATGGGTGTAGGAGGCTGCTTTATGCAATGGCGCTCGTCTTGTCGGTTTTTCCGCTCTTCACTATAGTTGCACACCTCTTGACGGTGGGAGAGATTGACAGTATCTCCCTAACCCCATATCAGCGACACCCGAGCTCCTCATAGCAGAGTCACCTGAGCTCCAAGGTGCAGTGGCAGCTCAAGGCATAGACCCCCAGGCAGCA
This sequence comes from Setaria viridis, assembly GCF_005286985.2. Classification (NCBI taxonomy): domain Eukaryota; kingdom Viridiplantae; phylum Streptophyta; class Magnoliopsida; order Poales; family Poaceae; genus Setaria; species Setaria viridis. The sequence goes on from NC_048264.2 coordinate 9,350,253, forward strand.
TCAGCAAGGCTCAAGCTCCTCGGAGCGGTGGCGGGCAAGGTGAGCTATGGTGAGGTGGGAGAGAAGAGGACCTAAAGGCTGCCAGAAGTGGAGGTGGAGACAATCCGCTGCCGGCGATGAGGTCGCGAGCGAGCTAAAGGCTCGAGTAGGAAGGTATCTGGATCTAGGGCTGCATGGAATCGATGAGCTCGACGAGCAAGGGAGCAGCAGAGAAGGCATCACAGGGTTGTTTGGTAGGAGGCGGGATATACACCTATGCACACGGTGGCAGCATCATAGGAGACAAAGAGGAGACAGAAAAGAGAAAACGGGGCTGACTTTCACATGGTTAAATGTAAGCAGTTTTGATAGTTGGAAGATTTCTGAATTTTTAAGTTTAATGGCAAAAATTTCTAAAAATTGGATTTTATCCCACAGATAAATAAACATCCTAGAACGGGAAGGAGTAGCCTGTTGTAGTTACTACCGATCTAATTGGCCATTCAATGCTTCTATCCTGTCTACGTAAGCTAGCGGTTGCAGACGGAAAAGCTTACCAGCGAGTTGGTATCTGAAATGGTATGCAGGCCAACATGAAAAATACCGGCACTACAGGGGTCATTCATGGTGAAAACAACTCTGGCAAATTGGTTAACAAGTGCGTATATATACAATGGCACTTTGTCCACAGAAGTTACAAGTTTGCAGAGTAACACACAAAGTACAGCATGGATTCAAGACAATTTTGCAATGGATTATCTCCATCAACAGTCAAAGTTCCACTCTTAGCATTATTTTGACCACAATGGCATTTTGTCCGAGCCTATAATATTTAGCTTCAGATTGAACAATTTCACGATCTTTGAAAAACAAAGTTTAAAATGTAAATTTCAGATGGATATAGTCCACATGTCCCACAGGAGTTTATGCAAGCCATTCCTGCTAGGTGTACAACATATAAGCCACGATTAGCTCACAGAAAATTACCATTTGCCTGTTATATAAATGCATGGATTGCATTGATTTAATGTAACAATCATAATTGACCAAGACATATCAACAGAGTAGTAAAACTTGTCAACTATCAGAAGAAAGGAATTTAGTCAGCAAATAATTATAATAAAAAATAAAACTTGTCAACTAGGCATGCATTTAAAAAAATAAAAAATAAGATGGATCAGAGATTTTAAAAAAAAACACCACAATGTCTAGAGTTAAATAGGGAGTTCATCAGTACAAGAGAACTTGATTTTTCATGCATATGTTTTTACCCAATTTATAATACCTGTAGACATTTTTAGGCATGTTTAAAGAAAGAAACTACATTAAGACAAGCATAACAAGCATAGAGGCTTGCAGCCCACCAGCCAAAGGCTAGTTACATGCGATTTCCTAATTAGTCAAAAGAACCATCAGTCAAAGAAGGTAACATGGTTCAGACAGAGGTATCCAGTGCATTTGGATATAACTTCAAGAATGGTCTTCAGAGTAGAAAAGTGAGTGCCCAACTGCTCATGGTAACATGGTTGAACTACAGATGAAAACTATCTTACAATAACAAGGTTTCCATGTAAAATGTAGATTCGATCAGAGCACTGAGTAGCAAGTAGCAGCATGTTACAACACTACACCATGTCACCAACTTGTAAACTCAACAGATTTCCAGTGTACATCGCAACCGCATCAAGATGTCTCATCTCCACTTGTGCAGAAGTGTTGGTTCTTGGATCATAGATGAACAGCAGTCCGGTCTTTGGGAAATGGATGACTAACCTTCCGTCATCTAACATAAACAATGACTTTACACACGATTCAGTAGTTGGGAAAATCGGTTCAATCTGAATGATATACTCTTTCACCCAGAGACCACCGTCAATGTCTTTCCGAACCCAGAGGTCCATCATGTGCCGGTGCTTACGATAGTGCACAAGACCTAAGGAGCCTCTCAGGTCAGCTAGAGTAACCTGAGTCCAAAGACCACGGTAGCCATCCAAATCACCAGCATACTTGTCGGTTTCAAAAATTTCACTTATTGGCCCATTGAGAATTCCCCTCCATTCCTCTCTCTCAAGGTCAAACGAAAGGATGCAATCAAGAGGAATGCCAGGGTAGACATCACCACAAATCAGGACGTCGAATACAATATCCACCTTGAAGTAGACCACCTCACCAACTACGATGGCACTGCTCGGGTCAAAAAAGTGGTCAGGCTGCCTCGCCCTCCACTGCGTGTGGCTGGAACCAGAACTTGAACCACTGATGTTGATTGTAAACACCTCAAACAGATGGGGCTGATGAAAGCCAGCAAGAGTCGGCCGGTTGAAAATCCTTATCACCTTGTACTCTCCAGTAGTGGCAATCCTCCCAAATGCGAAAGAGGTGTATGGCATGCGTACATTCTCTCGATCCAAATGCTCCACCGCTGGGCTCTCCGGCGGGACGTGAACATTTCCAGTAGCCGGATCAAGCACCTGGCAGCTGTTCCTTACTGTCGTCGCGCAGGCCAGATCTAGGCTTGTGTGGAGCAGGAGGTGGCCATCCGCATTGGGAATCCGCTTCACCACGATGCCTAACAGATCAACGACACAGATGTGCGTCTGGTCATCCCGGAAATTGGCCAGGAAGAGCGGGTGGCGCGCCGCGTGCGCGCCGGTGAAGAGCGGATCGACGGTGAGGGAGCGCCAGGCGCGGCAGACGGCGCGGAGGCGGCAGAGCTCCTTGGCCGGGAGCCGTAGCAGGACGTCGAACAGCACGTCCGGGGGCAGCACGCCGGTGTTGGAGGCGACGGGGGTTCGTCGGCGCGTGGATCGACTGACCGGGGGGGAGGAAGGCCCCGGCGAAGCCATCGATGAAGCCTACGGATCTGCGGGCATCCAAAATCCAAATCGGATGCGAGGATTAGGGAGAAGTGAGGCCGGTGCGACGAATGAAGAGGGCGGAGCTTACCTGGTGACTGGAGCACGCGGGCGTACCTTCCTCAGCCGGCCGGAGAAGCGGGGCACCGTCCAATGGTGGGGGCTCCGCTCTGGCGGCGGACGGCGGCGCGGCGGGCGGCGCAACCGAGGGACCGATGGTGACGAGGGGAATGGGAACAGACAGAGTTGGTTTTCCCCCCTTCCTTTCCATTGATACGTTTTGATGGGCCGGCCCAGTCAGTGCATGACCAGTTTCTGAGTGAGCTTGTGTGACTTCACACGATTTGTGTTGGTTACTTTTTTTTCAAATTGTTTACAAATCATTCAGGATGCAACTTTTGATTTTTGAAATTGCCTCAATCTATTGCATCCTGAATGATTTTAGGCCTCTACTCGGCTCAACTGCAAAGACAACGCACTCAAGACTCAACTGATTTTGCCAGTATCCGCCTGTTTGTTCATAACCTTAAGGGAGATTTGTGTTCGTACCCTTATTCTTAATGCCAATTGTGATTTTACTTTTATTTTTTAGAATTTGTAAATTTACCCCTGTTTCTTCAAACCGAATGCTCACTCAAAGGTGATTTGCTTGTTACTTGAATGGGTGGATTTTCAGGTAAAAGTAATAACTGATCAAATATTTTTTTAGAGAAGATGGCCATAACTGATCAAATGTGTGATCACATTCATCAACAGAGTAGTAAAACTTAATAACAACAGAAAAAGCAGTTTAGTCAGGCAATCACCATATAGCTTCTTGTATCTTAAAAACAAAGAAAATAAGATGGATCAAAGATGACACATCATCACAATGTTTAGATTTTACTAGGCAATTCTTTGGTAAAATTGAGCTTTGGTTTCGTATAAATAATATTAAAAGAAAGAAAACCTCCTTCCCCCAATTTATAGGACTCTGGACATTTTTAGAAATGTGTATGAAAGAAAGTACAGTACTATATATATACCAAGCATATGTCTAGTGTTGAACAATGGATGAAATTATAGCTACGTATGTCAATGTGGATTGGAATATTGGGTTAACGCAACCTAAATGGAATAGCATGTTTAACATCAAGATGTCTCATCTCCACTTGTGCAAAAATGTTGGTTCTTGGATCAGACATGAGCAGCAGCACAGTCAGGGCTCATTCATGGTGAAAACAACTCTGGCAAATTGGCTAACAAGTAACTATATACAATGGCAGTTTGTCCACAGAACTTGAAAGGTCGGAGTAACACACAAAATACAGTATGGATTCAGGACAAATTTTTATCAGCAGTCAAAGTTCCACTCTTGCGTTATTTTTGTTTTTCTCTACCACCGCAATGGCATTTTGCCCAACCCTGCAATTGGCTTTGATGGTGACCGTACAACATTTAGCTTTCTATTGAAGAATTTCACGATCTTTGAAAAATAAAGTTAATAGCAAAAAAATGTAAATTTCAGATGGATATACAACATTTACCCTCTCAGGAGTTTATGCAAGTCATTCCTGCTAGAAAATTACCATTTGCCTGTTATCTGAATGCATGGATTGCATTGGTTTAAGATGACATTAATAACTGATCAAGACATATCAATAGAGTAGTAAAAAATACCAACTATCAGAATAAAAGAAGCAGTTCAATCAGCCAATCATTATATAGCTTCTAGGCACGTATATTAAAAGACATATCAATAGAGTAGTAAAAAATACCAACTATCAGAACAAAAGAAGGAGTTCAGTCAGCCAATCATTATATAGCTTCTAGGCATGTATCTTAAAAGATAAAAAAAATAAGATGATCTGAGGTGACAAACAACTCAATGTCTAGAGTTAACTAGGGAGTTTGTCAGTACAAGAAAACTTGATTTTTAACTAGATAGTAATAATATGTTCGTACCGGACTTTATAATACCTCTAGACATTTCAGACATGTTTAAAGAAAGAAACTACATACCAAGCATGGGGCCGGCAGCCTACCAGCCAAAGCAATAAATTACATGACTTCTAATTATGTATTCTACTAAAATAAAATAATGTACCCACAGTGAGACACAGTGAGAGAAGGTAACATGGTTCTGTGTCCAGTGCATTCGTCTCTAAATTTAAAAGTGCTCTTTAAAGTAGAAAAAAGTGAGTGCTCAACTGCCATAATGGTAAAATGATTGAACCATGGATGAAAAAGTCTTACACTTACAAGGTTCCATGTAAATGTGGATTTGATTAGCGCAAACAAAACAAAATAGAAGTAGTAGCATGTTACAACACTACAGCACTGCACCATGTCCACCCTTGTAAACTCAAACAGGTTTCCAGTTTACATTGCAAGTGCACCTAGACGTCTTGACTCCACTTGTGCAGAAATGTTGGTTCTTCGATCATAGATGAGCTAAATGGATGACTAAGCTTCCATCATCTAACATAAACAATGACCTTACAAAGATCTCAGCAGTCCGGAAAATAGGGTAGCAAGCAGCAACATGTTACAACGCTACATCATGTCACCGTGAGGGCCACCACCCGTCACCTCCGCGCCCGTTGCCACTGCCCCTCCCCTGAGAGCCATCCTCGCACGCTGTGCCCTGCAGATCCGCAACGGCCCCTCCTCAGCGACCGGTGGCAAGCTCCCTTTCAATGCCTGCACCCGCCCCTTCCCTTGCCATTTCATAGAAGCTGATGAACGCCAAACATACCTGTTTTTGAAAGTAGAGCTTATGTGAAATGTAGCTTTTTGGGCCAGCGGGTAGAGCTTCTCCAAAAAGGAGCTTTTCGAAAAGCTACCGCTCCTCCAAACAGGGTCTAAGATGCCTAGCTTCTATGCATCCTATATTTTAAAGTTATCTATTTTAGGAATAAAATTGCAGTGCTAATCGCCTCCAAGTTTGTAGCCGTTGCCCTTATCCCAGCAACCATCAGTCTTTGTTGCTTCTCCTATGCACACCATGCTTCATTAACCTCCAAAAAGTCAAATTGCTGAGTAGACACAGTGGTACTCATTTTTGCATAGATCGATTGTGCAGTCATTTTCTCCCAGTATTATGAAATGAGCAAAAAAAAGAAAGTTAAAGCATCATCCTTTAACATACCATTCAAACTATTTTGCCTTTTTTTCTTGAACATGCAGGAAAAACCTAGGATACAGCCAGGTTTTTATGCAAAAACTTGAGCAGAAAAACCAAAGCACTTAAAAAAAACTACTCACCCTTTTAACACAGAAGGAAAGATCAGACCCTACAAGACCACTGCTAAACTAAACTGTGGAAGGCACCTGGCAAGAAGATGAGAAACTCCTCTAGCCCCATCCAGCTTCCACATGAGCAGCTCCTCCCCCAAAATTGGCAGAACTCCATTCAGGTTAGGAGAAATCTCATAAAAAACACAACGGTTTCGGTGATTCCAAACTGACCAAGCCCCAAGAATGATAATGGAGTTTAGACTCTTTTTAACCTGACCTTATACTCTACTACTTGCTGTCTCCCACCAATCATCGAAGGAATTTTTCTGCAGCTGTGGGGTTAAGGTCTGTAATCCAACTTGTAGCAAGTTGAACCAGACTTGTCGAGTGAAGACACGTGAGACAAGCAAATGATCTATCGTTTCCAGCTTGATCACACATGGGGCAGCGCGCCAGATGTGGCAGATTTCATTTTGCAAGGCGATCGGCCATCCAACACCTATTATGCATGACCAGCCACATGAAGAATTTGCATTTGCTGGGGGATCAACTTTTCCAAACCCTTTCCCAAGGTCTGGAAGAAGTGGCTCCAATGAACATCAGAACATGGTCTCGTAAGCAGACTTTGCCAAGTATTTTCTAGAGCTCAAGAACTGCCAAATGTGGTGGTCCTCTACATTTGGTTGCAGATCCACGTGTGAAAGAAGATCCCAGGGTCTAAGATACTCTGTCAAGACAGTCACTATAAGCACACCTTGAATATTACCAACCCATCTCATATCAGTTAGAGCTTCATGAACTATCCTTTTTCTCGCTCTATTAGATACTACACCAAATAAGTATGGTACAACTTGATCCAGCCTCTGACCATGCAACCATCTATCTGTCCAGAAAAACAGTATTCTTTCCATTTCCAACCTCTGATATAATTGGTCATAGAGAACAAGGCCTTGACCAAGGAAGAAGTTTGGATAGGGAAGGTTGCCCAAGGTTTATCCAGCCCTGTTTTTGCAGCCATAGCCAACGCATTATGAGGGCTCAACCCATTTGTTGTAAGCTAGAAATACGCTAAACCCTGAAATAGTGAAAATTTCAAGTAATCTAATTTGTGTATAACATTACAGAAGGATCAGATTTCATAAGAACAGGATATAGACTATCCGATCAGGAATTTAGGAATGAACCTATGAAGCATACATGTTTGAACAATAAACCATCAGCTTTGAGAAGGATAACTGCATACTCTCCACAACAAAGAGCTCCCAATCATCCTCGGAAATAAAAAAAATCGTTAAACTGAGGATCAGCTTCACATATGTTTCTAAGTGCAGAAATCAAATATCAGCCACCAGGTCAAATCAAATGCATGTACTTCCACAATGAAAAAACAGCTGGTCATACTCTCTCCATCTGAAATTCAACTGGATTAAGCAAAAACTACAAACATTTCAAAAAAAAACAATTGTAGTACAGGGATAATCAAGCAAGGCCCATGATGATGTAGATAAACCTGTTTGGTAATATAGATAAAGGGCATAGCTGGCCAGCCTAACTGGGCCTATGGCCTAAAAGATGAAGAATACAAACAGTTATCATGCTTTTTTTTTTCTCGAACGACGAAGGAGAGCTGTGTCATTTCATTATCAAGCTTTATGATCAGCATAATATTTGTGCAATGGTAATGGCTATTCTAATAATAAAATTTAAAACTTGAGCTATATTCCTCTAAAAAGATGGAGCATTGTTTACTGGCAATAGCAGGGGTCCATTGTTTTTTTCCACCACATGATTTCAAAGATAAAAGGGTAAAAACATGCCAATGCTCACATATAGAGTAATTTATCATGTTCATCAACCATTACTATTCAATCCTCTTTGCTTGTTAAATTTTTAAAAACCGGAAACAAACTATCACAAAGAACAATGGACAATGCTTGGTTATTTATGGCTGTTTTAAAATAAGAACATAGATGGTCAGAAACTAAGAAGTCCAAATAGCAATATATATCTCTGATATAAGAATATACATGGTAAGATGCATATGAGTTCTTCCATTGATGTTATAGTTTTATTTTCTGCAGTAATTCTTTTGATAAATTAGCCATATAACATTATTGAAAAATTATCCAAATATTATTGTTTAACAAAACTACCAAAATCCTCCAAATAGACCTCATGAGAGAGCCTCACCTTGTAAGCCAGTCCGCAGGCCGCTGCTCCTGTCCCCACCCTTACTGATGCTACATGGCTCCACTCTTGGTAGCCACTTTCTCCCAATCATCCACCCAACAGTTGGGAGGGAATTAAAGCTGAGCAATTTTTTTAACATGAGCTGCTATAGAAAAAATAACACTACAACCAGGCATAATTCGTGCAATAACTACAAAATAAAAAAAGTGCTCTTAAAGATCGATACATTAGTACAGTCCTATAGATGAAATGGCAGCGTCGTGGCGAAAGAGAGCCAAGATGGCAATGTTGTCGAGCAAAGGAAAATAAAAGGTTCTACTTATCCCACATGTTAATCTGAAAACAATTACAAAGTAACAATGTTGGTGTCACTTGCTGTAGTAGGAAATAGACAACATTGTAAATCCTTTGAATATTCAATATTTGTAATTTAAATCTCAATATCTGAATGTCTTAATAGGAGTCAAAAGTTAAGTTTCAGGTTCCAGTTAGTATTACAGGTAAAAAAAAACAACGAAACTGGTAAGTAGAGACAGTTGTGCTGTATCAGATGCCATCAAACATGATTCATTCAGGTATTCAAGAAAAAAAAATGTACCTACTCATCATTCCAACCCTGATCAGCACCCCTCCTCGTACTCACTCAGTCTCATGTTTTACTGTTCCAACCTTTTGGTAGCAGTAACCTTATATACAAGTTATTAGCAATGGAATGATGTAGCACTACTACTAAATGAAAATTAAATCTGAAATATGAATACTATATAACAATGGAATGGTATCATCTGTGACAGAAATATGAAGTATTAATAAGCAGAAATGCAATGCAAACAACATTCTGTCAATTTGACAATGCAATGACTGCTATGAAAATAACTGAAACTTCAATGTTCAGACCTTTACTCCCAAACAAACTTGTAGAAGTTCCAAAAGGCAACATGAGCTTTCCTACTTTCAGATCTTAAAATGAATAATGATGGGGTATAAGCAGTACATGCATGAACATTTTTCATTTACAGGAAGCACACACCTGAAACCAGTAAGACTGAATCAAACCAATTGCCTCCTCACCCTGCAGCTGGTAAATGGAAGCTTGTCGAAGTGCTTTTCCTTGTCACCAAGGAGATCAAACAATAAAAACTTATCCACAAATATTCAGTCAAATCTGTCGACAAATCAAGCAAAGGTCAAGTAATCTTCTCCCAGTGATCCATATGGCAGTAAAAAAGAAAAGTCGTCGTACCTTGGTTGAGAACAAAAAGGCTATCGATCGCTGTAGTAGAAGGCCTTGATTAAACTCTCTAATCAAGCATTTGGCATGTATCAAGCATTCATGGTTGCTACCTTGCTTGAAAGTTGTAGTAGAAATTAAATGCACTCCAGAAACACATAACCAGTTTCTATGTTTATCTCAGATTATATATTGTCTCATATGCAACAGCAAAATTAAGGAAATTCTTTCAACCTCGGTAAGCTGGTCAGCCTTCATTTACGGTTGTCAGAGC